>NC_090924.1:434460222-435867269 GCF_040938575.1 Ambystoma mexicanum
GGTTGGTGTAGGGAGGGGTAGGTGGAGAGGGCGGGCGGGTGGGGTGGGGGTTGGGGGTAGAGAGAGGGCGGGGTGGGGTGGAGGGGGGGTGGGTGGTGGGGGTAGAGAGAGCGCAGGGCGGGAGAGCGCGTTGGGGGTAGTGAGAGCGCAGGGCGTGAGAGCGCGTTGGGGGTAGAGAGAGCGCAGGGCGGGAGAGGGTGTTGGGGGTAGAGTGAGCGCAGGGCGGGTGGGTGGGTGGGTAGAGTGAGCGCAGGGCGGGTGGGTGGGTGGGGGTAGAGTGAGCGCAGGGCGGGTGGGTGGGTGGGGGTAGAGTGAGCGCAGGGCGGGCGGGTGGGTGGGGGTAGAGGAGCGCAGGGCGGGCGGGTGGGTGGGGGTAGAGAGAGCGCAGGGCGGGCGGGTGGGTGGGGGTAGAGAGAGCAGGCGGGGGCGGGTGGGTGGGGTAGAGAGGCAGGCAGGCTGGGGATAGAGAGAGCGCCGGGCGGGTGAGGGTAGAGAGAGCGCCGGGCGGGTGGGTGGGTGCTGGGGTACAGAGAGCGCAGTTTCGGGTGGGTGGGTGGGTGAGGGGGCTTTGGGGGTAGAGAGAGCGCAGGGTGGGTGGGGATAGAGAGAGCGCAGGGCGGGTAGAGAGAGCGCAGGGCGGGCGGGTGGGTGGGGGTAGAGAGAGCGCAGGGCGGGCGGGTGGGTGGGGGTAGAGAGAGCGCAGGGCGGGCGGGTGGGTGGGGGTAGAGAGAGCGCAGGGCGGGCGGGTGGGTGGGGGTAGAGAGAGCGCAGGGCGGGTGGGTGGGGGTAGAGAGAGCGCAGGGCGGGTGGGTGGGTGGGGTAGAGAGAGCGCAGGGCGGGTGGGTGGGTGGGTGGAGAGAGCGCAGGGCGGGTGGGGTGGAGAGAGCGCAGGGCGGGTGGGTGGGTGGGGTGGAGAGAGCGCAGGGCGGTGGGTGGGTGGGGTGGAGAGAGCGCAGGGCGGGTGGGTGGGTGGGGTGGAGAGAGCGCAGGGCGGGTGGGTGGGTGGGGTGGAGAGAGCGCATTGGGGTAGAGAGAGCGCAGGGCGGGTGGGTGGGTGGGGTAGAGAGAGCGCAGGGCGGGTGGGTGGGTGGGGTAGAGAGAGCGCAGGGCGGGGTGGGTGGGTGGGGTAGAGAGAGCGCAGGGCGGGGGGTGGGGGGGGTAGAGAGAGCGCAGGGCGGGTGGGTGGGTGGGGTAGAGAGAGCGCAGGGCGGGTGGGTGGGTGGGGTAGAGAGAGCGCAGGGCGGGTGGGTGGGTGGGGTAGAGAGAGCGCAGGGCGGGTGGGTGGGTGGGTGGGGTAGAGAGAGCACAGGGCGGGTGGGTGGGTGGGGTAGAGAGAGCACAGGGCGGGTGGGTGGGTGGGGTAGAGAGAGCGCAGGGCGGGTGGGTGGGGGGGTAGAGAGAGCGCAGGGCGGGTGGGTGGGGGGGTGGGGGGGTAGAGAGAGCGCAGGGCCGGTGGGTGGGCGGGTGGGGTTAGAGCGAGCTCAGGGCGGGTGGGTGGGTGGGTGGGTGGGGCGCTGGGTCAGTGGGGGTAGAGAGATCACAGGGCTGTAGAGAGCGCAGGGTGGGGATAGAGAGAGTGTACGTCGGGTGGTGGGTTTTATGTACAGGGAGCACAGGTCGGGTGGGTGTGTGTTTTAGAGAGAGCGCAGGTCGGGCGGGTGGGTTGGTGGGTGGGTTAGAGAGAGCGCATGTTGGGCGGGTGGTTTTTTTTAGAGAGAGAGCGCAGGTTGGGCGGGTCGGTGTGGTAGTTAGAGAGTGCAGGTTGGGCGGGTTGGTGGGGTAGTGAGAGAGCGCAGGTTGGGCGGGTGGGTGGGGGTAGAGAGAGCGCAGGTTGGGCGGGTGGGTGGGGGTAGAGAGAGCGCAGGGCGGGCGGGTGGGTGGGGGTAGAGAGAGCGCAGGGCGGGCGGGTGGGTGGGGGTAGAGAGAGCGCAGGGCGGGCGGGTGGGTGGGGGTAGAGAGAGCGCAGGGCGGGCGGGTGGGTGGGGGTAGAGAGAGCGCAGGGCGGGCGGGTGGGTGGGGGTAGAGAGAGCGCAGGGCGGGTGGGTGGGTGGGGGTAGAGAGAGCGCAGGGCGGGTGGGTGGGTGGGGGTAGAGAGAGCGCAGGGCGGGTGGGTGGGTGGGGGTAGAGAGAGCGCAGGGCGGGTGGGTGGGTGGGTGGGGGTAGAGAGAGCGCTGGGTCAGTGGGGGTAGAGAGATCACAGGGCTGTAGAGAGCGCAGGATGGGGATAGAGAGAGTGCACGTCGGGTGGATGGGTTTTATGTACAGGGAGCACAGGTCGGGTGGGTTTGTGTTTTAGAGAGAGCGCAGGTCGGGCGGGTGGGTTGGTGGGTGGGTTAGAGAGAGCGCAGGTCGGGCGGGTGGGTTGGTGGGTGGGGTTAGAGAGAGCGCATGTTGGGCGGGTGGTTTTTTTTAGAGAGAGAGCGCAGGTTGGGCGGGTCGGTGTGGTAGTTAGAGAGTGCAGGTTGGGCGGGTTGGTGGGGTAGTGAGAGAGCGCAGGTTGGGCGGGTGGGTGGGGGTAGAGAGAGCGCAGGTTGGGCGGGTGGGTGGGGGTAGAGAGAGCGCAGGGCGGGCGGGTGGGTGGGGGTAGAGAGAGCGCAGGGCGGGCGGGTGGGTGGGGGTAGAGAGAGCGCAGGGCGGGCGGGTGGGTGGGGGTAGAGAGAGCGCAGGGCGGGCGGGTGGGTGGGGGTAGAGAGAGCGCAGGGCGGGTGGGTGGGTGGGGGTAGAGAGAGCGCAGGGCGGGTGGGTGGGTGGGGTAGAGAGAGCGCAGGGCGGGTGGGTGTGTGGGTGGGGGTAGAGAGAGCGCTGGGTCAGTGGGGGTAGAGAGATCACAGGGCTGTAGAGAGCGCAGGATGGGGATAGAGAGAGTGCACGTCGGGTGGATGGGTTTTATGTACAGGGAGCACAGGTCGGGTGGGTTTGTGTTTTAGAGAGAGCGCAGGTCGGGCGGGTGGGTTGGTGGGTGGGTTAGAGTGAGCGCATGTTGGGCGGGTGTTTTTTTTAGAGAGAGAGCGCAGGTTGGGCGGGTCGGTGTGGTAGTTAGAGAGTGCAGGTTGGGCGGGTCGGTGGGGTAGTGAGAGAGCGCAGGTTGGGCGGGTGGGTGGGGGTAGTGAGAGAGCGCAGGTTGGGCGGGTGGGTGGGGGTAGTGAGAGAGCGCAGGTTGGGCGGGTGGGTGGGGGTAGAGAGAGCGCAGGTTGGGCGGGTGGGTGGGGGTAGAGAGAGCGCAGGGCGGGCGGGTGGGTGGGGGTAGAGAGAGCGCAGGGCGGGCGGGTGGGTGGGGGTAGAGAGAGCGCAGGGCGGGCGGGTGGGTGGGGGTAGAGAGAGCGCAGGGCGGGCGGGTGGGTGGGGGTAGAGAGAGCGCAGGGCGGGCGGGTGGGTGGGGATAGAGAGAGCGCAGGGCGGGCGGGTGGGTCGTGATAGAGAGAGCGCAGGGCGGGCGGGTGGGTGGGGATAGAGAGAGCGCAGGGCGGGTGGGTGGGGATAGAGAGAGCGCAGGCGGGCGGGTGGGTGGGGATAGAGAGAGCGCAGGGAGGGCGGGTGGGTGGGGTAGAGATAGCGCAGGGAGAGCGGGTGGGTGGGTGGGGGGGATAGAGAGAGCGCAGGGCGGGTGGGTGGGGGGGGTAGAGAGAGCGCAGGGTGGGTGGGTGGGGGGGTAGAGAGAGCGCAGGGCGGGTGGGTGGGTGGGTGGGGGGGGGGGGTAGAGAGAGCGCAGGGCGGGTGGGTGGGCGGGGTAGAGAGAGCGCAGGGCGGGTGGGTGGGCGGGGTAGAGAGAGCGCAGGGCGGGTGGTGGGCAGGGTAGAGAGAGCGCAGGGCGGGCGGGTGGGTGGGTGGGGGGGGGTAGAGAGAGCGCAGGGCGGGCGGGTGGGTGGCTGGGGGTAGAGAGAGCGCAGGGCGGGCGGGTGGGTGGGGGTAGAGAGAGCGCAGGGCGGGCGGGTGGGGGGGGTAGAGAGAGCGCAGGGCGGGTGGGTGGGTGGGTGATTGTAGAGAGAGCGCAGGGCGGGTGGGTGGGTGGGGGTAGAGAGCGCAGGGCGGGTGGGTGGGGGGTTTACAGAGAGCGCATGAGGGGTGGGTGGGGGGGTACAGAGAGCGCAGGAGGGGTGGGTGGGTGGGGGGGGTACAGAGAGCGCAGGAGGGGTGGGTGGGTGGGGGGGTACAGAGAGCGCAGGAGGGGTGGGTGGGTGGGGGGTACAGAGAGCGCAGGAGGGGTGGGTGGGTGGGGGGTACAGAGAGCGCAGGAGGGGTGGGTGGGGGGTACAGAGAGCGCAGGAGGGGTGGGTGGGTGGGGGGGTACAGAGAGCGCAGGAGGGGTGGGTGGGTGGGGGGGTACAGAGAGCGCAGGAGGGGTGGGTGGGTGGGGGGGGTACAGAGAGCGCAGGAGGGGTGGGTGGGTGGGGGGTACAGAGAGCGCAGGATGGGTGGGTGGGGGGGTACAGAGAGCGCAGGATGGGTGGGTGGGGGGGTACAGAGAGCGCAGGAGGGGTGGGTGGGTGGGGGGGTACAGAGAGCGCAGGAGGGGTGGGTGGGTGGGGGGGGGGGTACAGAGAGCGCAGGAGGGTGGGTGGGTGGGGGGGTACAGAGAGCGCAGGAGGGGTGGGTGGGTGGGGGGGTACAGAGAGCGCAGGAGGGGTGGGTGGGTGGGGGGGTACAGAGAGCGCAGGAGGGGTGGGTCATTATAGAGAGCGCAGGAGGGGTGGCGGGTACAGAGAGCGCATGAGGGGTGGTGGGTGAGTGGTGGGTACAGAGAGCGCAGGAGGGGTGGGTGGGTGCTGGGGTACAGAGAGCGCAGGTGGGTGGGTGGGTGAGGGGGTACAGAGAGAGCAGGTGGGGTTTTACAGAGAGCGCAGGTCGGGTGTGGTACAGAGAGTGCAGTTCGGGTGGGTGGGTGATCGGGGTACAGAGAACACAGGTCGGGTGGGTGAGTGGGGTACAGAGAGCACACGTCGGGTGGGTGGGTGATCGGGTACAGAGAGTGCACGTCGGGTGGGTGGGTTGGGGGGTACAGAGAGCGCAGGTTTGGCGGGTGGGTGGGTGCGTTAGAGAGAGCGCAGGTTGGGCGGGTGGGGGGATTAGAGAGAGCGCAGGTTGAGCGGGTGGGTGGGTTAGAGAGAGAGCACAGGTTGGGCGGTGGGTGGGTGTGAGAGAGAGCGCAGGTTGGGTGGGTAGAGAGAGCACAGGTTGGGTGGGTGGGTTTGTAGAGAGAGCGTAGGGCGGGCGGGTGAGTGGGGGTAGAGAGAGCGCAGGACGGGCGGGTGGGTGGGGGTAGAGAGAGCGCAGGACGGGCGGGTGGGTGGGGGTAGAGAGAGCGCAGGGCGGGCGGGTGGGTGGGGGTAGAGAGAGCGCAGGGCGGGCGGGTGGGTGGGGGTAGAGAGAGCGCAGGGCGGGCGGGTGGGTGGGGGTAGAGAGAGCGCAGGGCGGGCGGGTGGGTGGGGGTAGAGAGAGCGCAGGGCGGGCGGGTGGGTGGGGGTAGAGAGAGCGCAGGGCGGGCGGGCGGGTGGGGGTAGAGAGAGCGCAGGGCGGGCGGGCGGGTGGGGGTAGAGAGAGCGCAGGGCGGGTGGGTGGGTGGGGGGTAGAGAGAGCGCAGGGCTTGGTAGAGAGCGCAGGGCGGGTGGGTGGGGGTAGAGAGAGGGCGGGCGGGCTGGCTATAGTGAGGGCGTGCGGGTGGGTGGGTAGGGGGTAGAGAGAGGGCGGGCGGGTGGGTGGGTGGGGGTAGAGAGAGGGCGGGCGGGTGGGTGGGTGGGGGTAGAGAGAGGGCGGGCGGGTGGGTGGGTGGGGGTAGAGAGAGGGCGGGCGGGTGGGTGGGTGGGGGTAGAGAGAGCGCAGGGCGGGAGAGCGCGTTGGGGGTAGTGAGAGCGCAGGGCGTGAGAGCGCGTTGGGGGTAGAGAGAGCGCAGGGCGGGAGAGGGTGTTGGGGGTAGAGTGAGCGCAGGGCGGGTGGGTGGGTGGGTGGGGGTAGAGTGAGCGCAGGGCGGGTGGGTGGGTGGGGGTAGAGTGAGCGCAGGGCGGGTGGGTGGGTGGGGGTAGAGTGAGGCCAGGGCGGGTGGGTGGGTGGGGGTAGAGTGAGCGCAGGGCGGGCGGGTGGGTGGGGGTAGAGAGAGCGCAGGGCGGGCGGGTGGGTGGGGGTAGAGAGAGCGCAGGGCTGGGGATAGAGAGAGCGCCGGGCGGGTGAGGGTAGAGAGAGCGCCGGGCGGGTGGGTGGGTGCTGGGGTACAGAGAGCGCAGTTCGGGTGGGTGGGTGGGTGAGGGGGCTTTGGGGTAGAGAGAGCGCAGGGTGGGTGGGGATAGAGAGAGCGCAGGCGGGTAGAGAGAGCGCAGGGCGGGCGGGTGGGTGGGGGTAGAGAGAGCGCAGGGCGGGCGGGTGGGTGGGGGTAGAGAGAGCGCAGGCGGGCGGGTGGGTGGGGGTAGAGAGAGCGCAGGGCGGGCGGGTGGGTGGGGGTAGAGAGAGCGCAGGGCGGGCGGGTGGGTGGGGTAGAGAGAGCGCAGGGCGGGCGGGTGGGTGGGGTAGAGAGAGCGCAGGGCGGGCGGGTGGGTGGGGTAGAGAGAGCGCAGGGCGGGTGGGTGGGTGGGGTAGAGAGAGCGCAGGGCGGGTGGGTGGGGGGGTAGAGAGAGCGCAGGGCGGGTGGGTGGGGGGTAGAGAGAGAGCAGGGCGGGTGGGTGGGGGGGGTTAGAGAGAGCGCAGGGCGGGTGGGTGGGGGGGTAGAGAGAGCGCAGGGCGGGTGGGTGGGGGGGGGTAGAGAGAGCGCAGGGCGGGTGGGTGGGTGGGGTAGAGAGAGCGCAGGGCGGGTGGGTGGGTGGGGTAGAGAGAGAGCAGGGCGGGTGGGTGGGTGGGGTAGAGAGAGAGCAGGGCGGGTGGGTGGGTGGGGTAGAGAGAGCGCAGGGCGGGTGGGTGGGTGGGGTAGAGAGAGCGCATGGGGTAGAGAGAGCGCAGGGCGGGTGGGTGGGTGGGGTAGAGAGAGCGCAGGGCGGGTGGGTGGGTGGGGTAGAGAGAGCGCAGGGCGGGTGGGTGGGTGGGGTAGAGAGAGCGCAGGGCGGGTGGGTGGGTGGGGTAGAGAGAGCGCAGGGCGGGTGGGTGGGTGGGGTAGAGAGAGCGCAGGGCGGGTGGGTGGGTGGGGTAGAGAGAGCGCAGGGCGGGTGGGTGGGGGGGTAGAGAGAGCGCAGGGCGGGTGGGTGGGTGGGTGGGGGGTAGAGAGAGCGCAGGGCCGGTGGGTGGGCGGGTGGGGTTAGAGCGAGCTCAGGGCGGGTGGGTGGGTGATGGTAGAGAGAGCGCAGTGCGGGTGGGTGGGGGTAGACAGAGCGCAGGGCGGGTGGGTGGGTGGGGGTAGAGAGAGCGCTGGGTCAGTGGGGGTAGAGAGATCACAGGGCTGTAGAGAGCGCAGGGTGGGGATAGAGAGAGTGTACGTCGGGTGGGTGGGTTTTATGTACAGGGAGCACAGGTCGGGTGGGTGTGTGTTTTAGAGAGAGCGCAGGTCGGGCGGGTGGGTTGGTGGGTGGGTTAGAGAGAGCGCATGTTGGGCGGGTGGTTTTTTTTAGAGAGAGAGCGCAGGTTGGGCGGGTCGGTGTGGTAGTTAGAGAGTGCAGGTTGGGCGGGTTGGTGGGGTAGTGAGAGAGCGCAGGTTGGGCGGGTGGGTGGGGGTAGAGAGAGCGCAGGTTGGGCGGGTGGGTGGGGGTAGAGAGAGCGCAGGTTGGGCGGGTGGGGTGGGTAGAGAGAGCGCAGGTTGGGCGGGTGGGTGGGGTAGAGAGAGCGCAGGGCGGGCGGGTGGGTGGGGGTAGAGAGAGCGCAGGGCGGGCGGGTGGGTGGGGGTAGAGAGAGCGCAGGGCGGGCGGGTGGGTGGGGGTAGAGAGAGCGCAGGGCGGGCGGGTGGGTGGGGGTAGAGAGAGCGCAGGGCGGGTGGGTGGGTGGGGGTAGAGAGAGCGCAGGGCGGGTGGGTGGGTGGGGGTAGAGAGAGCGCAGGGCGGGTGGGTGGGTGGGGGTAGAGAGAGCGCAGGGCGGGTGGGGTGTGTGGGTGGGGGTAGAGAGAGCGCTGGGTCAGTGGGGGTAGAGAGATCACAGGGCTGTAGAGAGCGCAGGATGGGGATAGAGAGAGTGCACGTCGGGTGGATGGGTTTTATGTACAGGGAGCACAGGTCGGGTGGGTTTGTGTTTGAGAGAGCGCAGGTCGGGCGGGTGGGTTGGTGGGTGGGTTTGAGTGAGCGCATGTTGGGCGGGTGTTTTTTTTAGAGAGAGAGCGCAGGTTGGGCGGGTCGGTGTGGTAGTTAGAGAGTGCAGGTTGGGCGGGTCGGTGGGGTAGTGAGAGAGCGCAGGTTGGGCGGGTGGGTGGGGGTAGTGAGAGAGCGCAGGTTGGGCGGGTGGGTGGGGGGTAGTGAGAGAGCGCAGGTTGGGCGGGTGGGTGGGGGTAGTGAGAGAGCGCAGGTTGGGCGGGTGGGTGGGGGTAGTGAGAGAGCGCAGGTTGGGCGGGTGGGTGGGGGTAGAGAGAGCGCAGGGCGGGCGGGTGGGTGGGGGTAGAGAGAGCGCAGGGCGGGCGGGTGGGTGGGGGTAGAGAGAGCGCAGGGCGGGCGGGTGGGTGGGGGTAGAGAGAGCGCAGGGCGGGCGGGTGGGTGGGGATAGAGAGAGCGCAGGGCGGGCGGGTGGGTCGTGATAGAGAGAGCGCAGGGTGGGCGGGTGGGTGGGGATAGAGAGAGCGCAGGGCGGGCGGGTGGGTGGGGATAGAGAGAGCGCAGGGCGGGCGGGTTGGTGGGGATAGAGAGAGCGCAGGGCGGGCGGGTGGGTGGGGATAGAGAGAGCGCAGGGAGGGCGGGTGGGTGGGGGTAGAGATAGCGCAGGGAGAGCGGGTGGGTGGGTGGGGGGGATAGAGAGAGCGCAGGGCGGGTGGGTGGGGGGGGTAGAGAGAGCGCAGGGCGGGTGGGTGGGGGGGTAGAGAGAGCGCAGGGCGGGTGGGTGGGTGGGTGGGGGGGGTAGAGAGAGCGCAGGGCGGGTGGGTGGGCGGGGTAGAGAGAGCGCAGGGCGGGTGGGTGGGCGGGGTAGAGAGAGCGCAGGGCGGGTGGGTGGGCGGGGTAGAGAGAGCGCAGGGCGGGTGGGTGGGCGGGGTAGAGAGAGCGCAGGGCGGGTGGGTGGGTGGGGTAGAGAGAGCGCAGGGCGGGTGGGTGGGTGGGGTAGAGAGAGCGCAGGGCGGGTGGGTGTTTGGCGGTATAGAGAGCGCAGGGCGGGCGGGTGGGTGGGTGGCGGTATAGAGAGCGCAGGGCGGGCGGGTGGGTGGGTGGCGGTATAGAGAGCGCAGGGCGGGCGGGTGGGAGGGTGGCGGTAGAGAGCGCGCAGGGCGGGCGGGTGGGTGGGGGTATAGAGAGCGCAGGGCGGGCGGGTGGGTGGGTGGGTGGGGGTATAGAGAGCGCAGGGCGGGCGGGTGGGTGGGTGGGGGTATAGAGAGCGCAGGGCGGGCGGGTGGGTGGGTGGGGGTAGAGAGAGCGCAGGGCGGGCGGGCGGGTGGGGGTAGAGAGAGCGCAAGGCGGGCGGGCGGGTGGGGGTAGAGAGAGCGCAGGGCGGGCGGGCGGGTGGGGGTAGAGAGAGCGCAGGGCGGGCGGGCGGGTGGGGGTAGAGAGAGCGCAGGGCGGGCGGGCGGGTGGGGGTAGAGAGAGCGCATTGGGGGTAGAGAGAGCGCAGGGCGGGCGGGCGGGTGGGGGTAGAGAGAGCACAGGGCGGGCGGGCGGGTGGGGGTAGAGAGAGCGCAGGGCGGGCGGGCGGGTGGGGGTAGAGAGAGCACAGGGCGGGCGGGTGGGTGGGGGTAGAGAGAGCACAGGGCGGGCGGGTGGGTGGGGGGGGTAGAGAGAGGGCGGGCGGGAGAGCGCTTTGGGGGTAGAGAGAGCGCAGGGCGGGAGAGCGTGTTGGGGGTAGAGAGAGCGCAGGGCGGGTGTGCGCATTGGGGTAGAGAGAGCTCCGGGTGGATGGGTTGGTGGGGGTAGAGAGAGCGCAGGGTGGGTGGGTGGGTGGGGGTAGAGAGAGCGCAGGGTGGGTGGGTGGGTGGGGGTAGAGAGAGCGCAGGGTGGGTGGGTGGGTGGGGGTAGAGAGAGCGCAGGGTGGGTGGGTGGGTGGGGGTAGAGAGAGCGCAGGGTGGGTGGGTGGGTGGGGGTAGAGAGAGCGCAGGGTGGGTGGGTGGGTGGGGGTAGAGAGAGCGCAGGGTGGGTGGGTGGGTGGGTGGGGGTAGAGAGAGCGCAGGGTGGGTGGGTGGGTGGGGGTAGAGAGAGCGCAGGGTGGGTGGGTGGGTGGGGGTAGAGAGAGCGCAGGGTGGGTGGGGGTAGAGAGAGCGCAGGGTCAGTGGGGGTAGAGAGATCACAGGGCTGTAGAGAGCGCAGGGTGGGGGTACAGAGAGTGCACGTCGGGTGGGTGGGTTGGAGGTACTGAGAGCACAGGTTGGGTTGGTTGGTCAGTTTAGAGAGAGTGCAGGTCGGGCGGGTGGGTTGGTGGGTGGGTTAGAGAGAGCGCATGTTGGGCAGGTGGTTTTTTTTAGAGAGAGAGCGCAGGTTGGGCGGGTGGGTGGGGTAGTGAGAGAGCGCATGGGGTAGTGAGAGAGCGCAGGGCGGGTGGGTGGGTGGGGTAGTGAGAGAGCGCAGGGCGGGTGGGTGGGTGGGGTAGTGAGAGAGCGCAGGGCGGGTGGGTGGGTGGGGTAGAGAGAGCGCAGGGCGGGTGGGTGGGTGGGGTAGAGAGAGCGCAGGGCGGGTGGGTGGGTGGGGTAGAGAGAGCGCAGGGCGGGTGGGTGGGTGGGTAGAGAGAGCGCAGGGCGGGTGGGTGGGTGGGTAGAGAGAGCGCAGGGTGGGTGGGTGGCGGTAGAGAGAGCGCAGGGCGGGCGGGCGGGTGGCGGTATAGAGAGCGCAGGGCGGGCGGGTGGGAGGGTGGCGGTATAGAGAGCGCAGGGCGGGCGGGTGGGTGGGTGGGGGTAGAGAGAGCGCAGGGCGGGCGGGTGGGTGGGTGGGGGTAGAGAGAGCGCAGGGCGGGCGGGTGGGTGGGTGGGGGTAGAGAGAGCGCAGGGCGGGCGGGTGGGTGGCTGGGGGTAGAGAGAGCGCAGGGCGGGCGGGTGGGTGGGGGTAGAGAGAGCGCAGGGCGGGCGGGTGGGTGGGGGTAGAGAGAGCGCAGGGCGGGCGGGTGGGGGGGGTAGAGAGAGCGCAGGGCGGGCAGGTGGGTGGGGTAGAGAGAGCGCAGGGCGGGCGGGTGGGTGGGGGTAGAGAGAGCGCAGGGCTGGCGCGTGGGGGTAGAGAGAGCGCAGGGCGGGCGGGTGGGGGTAGAGAGAGCGCAGGGCGGGCGGGTGGGGGTAGAGAGAGCGCAGGGCGGGCGGGCGGATGGGGGTAGAGAGAGCGCAGGGCAGGCGGGCGGGTGGGGGTAGAGAGAGCGCAGGGCGGGCGGGTGGGGGTAGAGAGAGCGCAGGGCGGGCGGGCGGGTGGGGGTAGAGAGAGCGCAGGGCGGGCGGGCGGGTGGGGGTAGAGAGAGCGGAGGGCGGGCGGGCGGGTGGGGGTAGAGAGAGCGGAGGGCGGGCGGGCGGGTGGGGGTAGAGAGAGCACAGGGCGGGCGGGCGGGTGGGGGTAGAGAGAGCACAGGGCGGGCGGGCGGGTGGGGGTAGAGAGAGCGCAGGGCGGGCGGGTGGGTGGGGGGGGTAGAGAGAGGGCGGGCGGGAGAGCGCGTTGGGGTAGAGAGAGCGCAGGGCGGGAGAGCGCGTTGGGGGTAGAGAGAGCGCAGGGCGGGTGAGCGCATTGGGGTAGAGAGAGCGCAGGGTGGGTGGGTGGGGGTAGAGAGAGCGCAGGGTGGGTGGGTGGGGGTAGAGAGAGCGCAGGGTCAGTGGGGGTAGAGAGATCACAGGGCTGTAGAGAGCGCAGGGTGGGGGTACAGAGAGTGCACGTCGGGTGGGTGGGTTGGAGGTACTGAGAGCACAGGTTGGGTTGGTTGGTCAGTTTAGAGAGAGCGCAGGTCGGGCGGGTGGGTTGGTGGGTGGGTTAGAGAGAGCGCATGTTGGGCAGGTGGTTTTTTTTAGAGAGAGAGCGCAGGTTGGGCGGGTGGGTGGAGTAGTGAGAGAGCGCAGGTTTTTTAGTGAGAGAGCGCAGGTTGGGCGGGTGGGTGGGGTAGTGAGAGAGCGCAGGTTGGGCGGGTGGGTGGGGTAGAGAGAGAGCGCAGGTTGGGCGGGTGGGTGGGGTAGAGAGAGAGCGCAGGTTGGGCGGGTGGGTGGGGTAGAGAGAGAGCGCAGGTTGGGCGGGTGGGTGGGGTAGAGAGAGAGCGCAGGTTGGGCGGGTGGGTGGGGTAGAGAGAGAGCGCAGGTTGGGCGGGTGGGTGGGGTAGAGAGAGAGCGCAGGTTGGGCGGGTGGGTGGGGTAGAGAGAGAGCGCAGGTTGGGCGGTTGGGTGGGTTAGAGAGAGAGCGCAGGTTGGGCGGGTAGAGAGAGTGCAGGGCGGGCGGGTGGGTGGGGGCGGGTAGAGAGAGTGCAGGGTGGGTGGGTGGATGGTTGCGGGTAGAGAGAGCGCAGGGTCGGTGGGGGTAGAGAGATCACAGGGCTGTAGAGAGAGCGCAGGGTGGGTGGGTGGACGGGTGGGGGTAGAGAGAGGGCAGGGCGTGTGGGTGGGTTGGGGTACAGAGAGCGCAGGTTGGGTGGGTGGGGGTGTACAGAGAGCGCAGGGCGGGTGGGGTAGAGAGCGCAGGGCAGAAGGGTGTTGGTAGAGAGAGTGCAGGGTGGGTGGGTGGGGGTAGAGAGAGGGCAAGGCGGCTGGGTGAGGGTAGAGGGAGGGCAGGGCGGGTTGGTGAGGGTAGAGAGAGGGCAGGGTGGGTGGGTGGGTTGGGGTGTACAGAGAGGCCTTCTTGGGGGGTACAGAGAGCACCGGTCGGGTGGGTGATCAGGGTACAGAGAGCGCAGGTAGGGTGGGTGGGGGGAGTACAGAGAGTGCAGGTAGGATGGGTGGGGGGGAGTACAGAGAGCACAGGGCGGGCGGGTAGAGAGAGCGCAGGGCGGGAGGGTGGGTGCGGGTAGAGAGAGCGCATGGGCGGGAGGGTGGGTGCGGGTAGAGAGAGCGCAGGGCGGGAGGGTGGGTGCGGGTAGAGAGAGCGCCGGGTGGGTGGGTGGGGGTAGAGAGATCACAGGGCTGTAGAGAGAGCGCAGGGTGGGTGGGTGGGTTGACGGACGGGTGGGGGTACAGAGAGGGCAGGGCGGGTGGGTGAGGGTAGAGAGAAGGCAGGGCGGGTGGGTGAGGGTAGAGAGAGGGCAGGGCGGGTGGGTGGTTTGGGGTAGAGAGAGGAGAGGGCGGTGGGTGGTTTGGGGTAGAGAGAGCACAGGTCGGGTGGGTGGGTGGGATAGAGAGAGCACAGGTCGGGTGGGTGGGTGGGGTAGAGAGAGCACAGGGCGGGTGGGGTAGAGAGAGCGCAAGGCGGGAGAGTGTTGGTAGAGAGAGCCGAGGGTGGGTGGGTGTCGGTAGAGAGAGGGCAAGGCGGCTGGATGAGGGTAGAGGGAGGGCAGGGCGGGTTGGTGAGGGTAGAGAGAGGGCAGGGTGGGTCGGTGGGTGGGTGGGTGTTTCGGGGTGTACAGAGAGGCCTTCTTGGGGGGTACAGAGAGCGCCGGGTCAGGTGGGTGGGTGATCAGGGTACAGAGAGCGCCGGTCTGGTGGGGGGTGTACAGAGAGCACAGGTAGGGTGGGTGGGTGGGGGGAGTACAGAGAGCACAGGTAGGGTGGGGGGAGTACAGAGAGCGCAGGTCGGGTGGGTGGGAGCTACAGGGAGTGCAGGTTGGGGTCCGGCACAGAGAGCGCAGGTGGGGTGGGTAGTACAGAGAGTGCAGGCGCGGTGGGTGGGAGGGTACAGAGAGCACGGGTGGGGTACAGAGAGCGCAGTTCAGGTGGGTTGTTTAGTTGATCGGGGTATAGAGAGAACAGGTCGGGTGGGTGGGTAGGGTACAGAGAGCACAGGTTTTATAGGGTACAGAGAGCACAGGTCGGGTGAGTGGGTTGGGGGGTACAGAGAGCACAGGTCGGGCGGGCGGGTGTGCAGGTTAGAGAGAGCGCAGGTCAGGCAGGTGGGTTGGCGGGGTAGAGACAGCGCAGGGCGGGTGGGTGTAGTAGAGAGAGCGCAGGGCTTGTAGAGAGAGCGCAGGGCGGGTGGGGTAGAGAGCACAGGGTGGGTGGGTGGCGGTAGAGAGAGCACAGGATGGGTGGGGGTAGAGACAGCACAGGGCGGGTGGATGGGTGGGGGTAGAGAGAGCGCAGGGCCATAGAGAGAGCGCAGGGCGGGTGGGTGAGGGTAGAGGTACAGAGCGTGCAGGTTCGGTGGGGGTACAGAGAGCGCAGGTGGGGTGGGGGGGCTTACAGAGAGCACAGGTAGGGTGGGTGGGTGGGGGGAGTACAGAGAGCACAGGTAGGGTGGGGGGAGTACAGAGAGCGCAGGTCGGGTGGGTGGGAGCTACAGAGAGTGCAGGTTGGGGTCCGGCACAGAGAGCGCAGGTGGGGTGGGTAGTACAGAGAGTGCAGGCGCGGTGGGTGGGAGGGTACAGAGAGCACGGGTGGGGTACAGAGAGCGCAGTTCAGGTGGGTTGTTTAGTTGATCGGGGTACAGAGAGAACAGGTCGGGTGGGTGGGTAGGGTACAGAGAGCACAGGTTTTATAGGGTACAGAGAGCACAGGTCGGGTGAGTGGGTTGGGGGGTACAGAGAGCACAGGTCGGGCGGGCGGGTGTGCAGGTTAGAGAGAGCGCAGGTCAGGCAGGTGGGTTGGCGGGGTAGAGACAGCGCAGGGCGGGTGGGTGTAGTAGAGAGAGCGCAGGGTTTGTAGAGAGAGCGCAGGGCGGGTGGGGTAGAGAGCACAGGGTGGGTGGGTGGCGGTAGAGAGAGCACAGGATGGGTGGGGGTAGAGACAGCACAGGGCGGGTGGATGGGTGGGGGTAGAGAGAGCGCAGGGCCATAGAGAGAGCGCAGGGCGGGTGGGTGAGGGTAGAGGTACAGAGCGTGCAGGTTCGGTGGGGGTACAGAGAGCGCAGGTGGGGTGGGGGGCTTACAGAGAGCACAGGTGCGATGCGTGGGGTCCGGTACAGAGAGCACAGGTCGGGTGGGGGGTGTACAGAGAGCGCAGGTTGGGTGGGTGGGATAGGGGGTATTACAGAGAGCCCAGGTCAGGTGGGTGGCTGGGGGGTACATAGAGCACAGGTCGGGTGGGTGGGGGTATAGAGAGCGCAGGTGTGGTATATGTGGGGGTACAGAGAGCACAGGTGGGGTATGTGGGGGGTACAGAGAGCGCGGGTGGGGTCAGTTACAGAGAGCGCAAGTTTATGTGTGGGGTCCAGTACAGAGAGCGCAGGTGGGTGGGATACAGAGAGCGCAGGTGGGGTGGGTAGGAGGTACAGAGTGCGCAGGAGGGGAGGTGGGTGGGGGGATACAGAGTGCACAGGAGGGGGGTGGGTGGGGGTACAGCGACCCCTCATCTGGTGGGTGGGGGTACAGAGAGCGCCAGTTGGGTGGGTGGGTGGATGGGGGTACAGAGAGCACTGATGGGAGGGTGGGGGTACATAGTGCGCCGGTCGGGTGGGTGTTTGGTTCTGGGGATACAGAGAGTGCCAGTTTGGGGGTACAGAGAGCGCTGATCGGGTGAGTGGATGGGTGGGGGAACAGAGAGCACTGCTCAGGTTGGTAGGGGTATAGAGAGTGCCATTCGTGTGGGTGGGGGTATAGAGAGCGCAGGTGTGGTACATGTGGGGGTACAGAGAGCACAGGTGGGGTATGTGGGGGGTACAGAGAGCGCGGGTGGGGTCAGTTACAGAGAGCGCAAGTTTATGTGTGGGGTCCAGTACAGAGAGCACAGGTGGGTGGGGTACAGAGAGCGCAGGTGGGGTGGGTGGGTCTCGAGTACAGAGAGTGCAGGCAGGGTGGGTAGGAGGTACAGAGTGCGCAGGAGGGGAGGTGGGTGGGGGTACAGCGACCCCTCATCTGGTGGGTGGGGGTACAGAGAGCGCCAGTTGGGTGGGTGGGTGGATGGGGGTACAGAGAGCACTGATGGGAGGGTGGGGGTACATAGTGCGCCGGTCGGGTGGGTGTTTGGTTCTGGGGATACAGAGAGTGCCGGTTTGGGGGTACAGAGAGCGCTGATCGGGTGAGTGGATCGGTGGGGGTACAGAGAGCACTGCTCAGGTTGGTGCGGGTATAGAGAGTGCCGTTCGGGTGGGTGGAGGTACAGAGAGCACTGGTTGGGTGGGGGTACAGAGAGCACCAGTTTGGGGGTACAGAAAGTGCCGGTCGGGTGGGTGGGTTTACAGAGAGCGCCGTTCAGGTGGGTGGGTGGCGAGGGGTACGGAGAGCGCCAGTCGGTTGGGGGTACAGAGAGTGCCGGTCAGGTGGGGGTACAGAGAACGCCGGTTGGGTGGGTTGGTGGGTGAGTGTACAGAGAGTGCGGGTCGGTGTGGGTGGCCGGGGGTACAGAGAGCGCTGGTTGCGTGGGGGTACAGAAAGTGCCGATCGGGTGGGTGGGGGTACAGAGAGCGTCGGTCGGGTGGGTGGGGCTTGTACAGAGACCCCCAGTTTGGGGGTACATAAAGCACAGGTTGGGTGGGTTGGTGGGAGTACTGAAAGCACTGGTCGGGTAGGTGGGGGTACATAGAGCGCTGTTCGGGTGGGTGGGTGACAGGGGGTACAGAGCGCCAGTCAGATGGGGGTACAGAGAGCGCCGGTTCTTGGGGGTACAGAGAGCACCGGTCGGGTGGGTGGGTGTTTGTACAGAGAGCGCCGGTGAGTGGGTGGGTCGGTCAGTCGGTACAGAGCGCTGGTCGGGTTGGTGGATGGGGGGTACAGAGTGCGCCGGTCGGGTGGGTGGGGTTACAGAGAGTCCCAGTCGGCTGGGTAGTAGGGGATACAGAGCACCGGTCGGGTGGGTGGGTGTTAGACGGATACAGAGAGCACCGGTCGGGTGGGTGGGTGGGGGACAGATACAGAGAGCACCGGTCGGGTGGGTGGGTGGGGGACGGATACAGAGAGCACCGGTCGGGTGGGTGGGTGGTTGTGGGACGCATACAGAGAGCGCAGGTCGTTTGGGTACAGCAAGCACCAGGTGGGACGGTGGGGGTACAGAGAGCGCCGGTCGGGTGGGTGGGGGTACAGAGAGCTCTGTTCGGGCGGGTGGGTAGGTCATTGGGGGCTAGAGAGAGCGCAGGTTCGGTGAATAAAGTGGGTGTGCGTGGGTGGGTGTGGAAAGGCAGCCCCAGGAGACAAAAATAACAGCTGTCAAAAGGAGCCCAAAAATAAACCAACTGTCCACAGAATAGCCCAAAATAGCCCAATAAAACAATATTAAATATTGCAAACCTGCTGATTGGAGCAAATATTTTTAGGGAACTTCTCGTTGGATAGTACGGCAGAGGAGTTTGGAAAAAGAGATTTTAGTGATTTGGCAGTTTCCTGGCATGTCAATGCCAGTTGCTATGCCAACCAGATATTCTCAGTTCAGAACCCCCATTCCCTTTCTCTCTCTTGTGTAACAATGGTTTCGGCAAGCGCCACAAAACTTTGCTTGAATCAAAAAAACAATGGTGTGGTTAAGATTAATTCAAAACCTTCCATCCATTACATACGTGGATGAGGTTCAATGTTTTTATATGACAGATGTTATGCCTTTTAGGGATTTAAAGTCTGTGAAAGTGAGGGTACTTCAACATATCCTGGAAAAAAGAGAGTCATCTAAGATCATGAGGCCTGCCAATAGAAATCACATGATTATTGGAGTCCCAGGCCTCTAGAAATACTTACGGTGGGCCCAGAATCATGCACACATATTATTACCAGGGTGCAGTTTAATTGCATTCATTTGAGAGCTGTGGTGGCGGCATGGTCTAATGGGAAATGAGAACCAATTTATCTTTTGTGACGTGCCTAGTGAAGACCAGACACATTATTGTTTTATTAGCTTTTTTCGCTAAAACCAGTTTTGCAGGGACGGGGATTTCTCGGTTATGAGGCTGCTCTGTGTTTCTAGTATGGGCAGATTCAGTTTGTGTGGCCAGGGCTTTGATTGTTATTCTTAAAGAATGCATTATCTGTGAGGACATTTTTTATTGAAATCTGCTTGAAAAGTTCTCCTTTTTGTAATGTTTTTAGTCTTAATGCTGTTTGAATTAAATTTTTTGAATTGTAATTATGTTATTCATGCTGTTGTTTTGTGGGTAGGTTTTGTATTCCTGAAATAAACCTATACTACTAATTCAGAACCCCCATGCCCTTTCTATTTCTTCTGTATCAATGGTTTCGGCAATTTTGCATCACAAGCGCCACAAAAATTCACCTAAACCAAAAAACGATGGTGTCGAAGGTTGCCCTGAACAATGCATGTGGTTAAGATGAATTCATAATCTTCCATCCATTACATGTTTTTGGTTACAACCTGCATTGACTAAAGCAAGGTGGGTTGACAACAGCGGGACAGTCACCAGCCAGCAGCCCCAACACAAAGGCAAGGTCAGTGAAAAGGCCAATGTCGAGAGGCATGCCTTTTCTGAAAGCCAGCCTATACAAGAAGAGCTTGTTGCAGTGTTTGACAGACAAATTCATCTGTTCAGTAATGATTTTGCCTGCATTTGTCCATGACTTTACTATAGGAGGAAAGCATGTTTTCTCTGTAGAGGATCAGCTGAAAGTCTCTGCAGGAAGTCCTGTCCCCATCCTTCCTATGTGCTGGAAGCCATAAGTCGCGACATGCACGACACCAGTGATTGTGCCTATTTCACAGAGAGCCTTCGGGAAAAGGTATCCATTGAGAAAACCCTATATGATGTATCCTCATAGCGATGACAATCTCTTGGAGGAAATCCCAGAAGGAATATGAAGATGAAAGAAAGAGAAGTTGGTGACGTCACAAGAAGTAAGAGTGACGCACTAAGAAGAGTGGCTGAAGAAGAGGATGTATAGACTTTAAGGAATCTGATGACAAAATAGAGAATCGAGTTAACTTTCATATGCGGAATGAAGATTGCACTTGTGAAAAGCACTGCAGAAAATGCAAAACTGTTTAATAACTGCACAGATGCAACAACGCAAGTAGACTAAGTAATCTTAAAAGGCTGGCTATACGTAGTGAATAGACTGCAGGCAGTGCCGCCATTATATAGAAGCTGGACATCGGTGTCCCATGTTTAGTAAGCTCGGACCTACTAAGAAGGAAGAATTGGAAAAGCTGTGTCGCAGCAACATGAAGTTAAAGCATGGAAAGGCCTAGAAGAGCTGTCTGGCCGGATGTGGAAGGATGAAGTAGCCAAGAACTGGTTATCTATCTGAAAAGAACAGTAACCGTGAGACACTGACTCGTCTTGTGTTGAGGTACAAAGAAAGAACATTATGAGTGCCCAGTTTGTTAATTAAAACAATTAAATGCTGCAAAACAGGCCAAAATACGATCTCCTGTCACATGAGCTAAGGATGGAAATAGAAGGTGGGCATGCTGCTCTGGACTTGAGATAGCGTGTGCCTGTACTACCCTATTATTCCCAGGAGCAAGGATACTTTGCAAGGCCAACTTCAAAGACAAATCTGAATGGCAGAAAGCATGAGCGATGAAAGATGTTGGGCTAATTGGGTGGGGAGACATGGTCAAAGTCCACCCACTGACACCTGGGGTACCAGCTTACGTGCTGCTAGTGAGCTGAATGTTCCAGAAGGGTACAAGCGTGCCAACCAATTATAGAGGACCATATAACGAAGGGCTGTATATCTTGAGAGCCAATAATATACTGTGTATCTAATAACTGATGAGGATGACTTGCACTAGGGGTGGGCATACATTGTCCACCTGACTGTAGAGACCCAATCACAACCCGTCCCTATTTAGAAAGCATACTTAGATGTTCCCTTTGAGAGTATCACAACACCCCGTAGGTTTATCTTATTTGCCACGTAGTATGACGTCACGTATGACACATTTTTGCTATATAAATGTTTTTTATGAAATGCTTTGAGAGAACGTGAGCAGGGATGCCATTTAGGGGTCACCAGAGGTCGCAACTGCGACCTCTGAGTTCTCCCTTGCGATCTCTGTGGTCTCCCTTGCGACCTCTAAAAAAATACATGCAAGGTCCTGGGCTGTGGCCAGCACCGTGTGGCTCTTTACTTCTGGAGTGGCTGGCTTTCTTGTTTAGGCCTCTTAAAAAAAGAAAGAAAAATAACAGGAACGCCACAAGTATAACACTTTCAGCACTGACCCTAAATAAGAAAGAATAGGAATACCAAATAATGTTTCTTTCTGGAATTCTATGCAATAATTGCTCATTAAAGGTTTATTTCAGGCACACTTCAGTCACTGATTTAGTCTGTTCTTAATGCCTCAACTCAGCCTTTCATCCTTCTGAGGTTGATAAATGAGTACCAACACAGGTTGGGTGATATTGGGTGTATATTTTTTCTATATAAAGCACTTAGGCGTAAGTGCTATATAATAACACATCATTATCATTTGGTCATGGACGTCTGCTTGCATTCACAGTAATTTGGTAATATGGGCCTATGTACACCGATTTTAACGATACATATGGCGATCCATTCTTGTATGAAAATGTACATGACATTATAGTGATATCATAACCATATTTTTCGTAGTGTACAATGATATGTGATGCCACTTCCTGTTTTGTCAACGGGTGAAAGGTCGTGTTCCATTGCTTCCTGAGATATTACTTCAGGGTGGGGTCAAATGACATTGCTTCCTGTGATGTCATCAGGGGTCAAGGGTTGTGCGATGTCACTTCCGCTACCCGTGGCATTTTGGTGAAATGACGTCCCTGAACATGAGCGAACGTCCGTTGATGTCTGTTGTAACTCCCTGTTTTAGACAATTGATATTAAAACAGTCGAAGAGACTTTTTGCCAACTTCCTGAGTTGGTCTTATTTGGTGTGAAAGTTATTCTGCATACCACCCATGCATGACGTGCTACTTATTTAAGGACCCCCCCTCCACCCCCATCAACATGTTCAACTTGCCACCAACAGAATCAGAGGAAAATGTTAAAGATGATGTGCTTTAAAGAAACATATATCTTATTTCGAGACACAACTAATATGTCGATTGGTATCTGTAAATCACACAACTACCATCACCCTGAACGAAGGAATTGCAGCTTTAAAGCCAAGTATGTTGCCACTCTTCAGAGCAGCCATTGGTGGTGTTGACTGTGGTTGGGGAGCTGCCTGTCCAGATTTGTCACAGGCATGCAAGAAAATATGTGGGCACTGGCACTTATTTTCTTACAAATTAAGCACTGTTATACACGTGCTGCAGTATCTTAAATTGTTGCTTTCAGTGCACGAGAGCGAACCCGGTTTGTGTCCAGCGGGGTCACGCAACCCTAGCCGCTTTAGTTAAATTGTAATGAATATCTAAATAAGAAAAAACATGCAAATATCGTCAAACGTCAGTAGTTCATTCTGCACAAGTCCGTGCGTATTGCAAGAGTCGTCTGCTGACATCTGGCACGGTCGCTTGTTAAGCGTTATTCTGTTCGACAACCCTACGACACAGGCAGCGCTGGGTCTATGCCTCTGACAAAAATGCCCGAGCTGTGCACACTGGGCACTTATGCTGCCCTTTTAGAAGGCGATAGGGACACACAATGCATAACAAAAAAAAGATCATACAACACCCAAGATAGTACACAGGCATTCCGAATAGTTAAAATGGTGATCGTTTTCTCCGAGTAGCTGCGACTTACCTCATACAGCACGCAGCTGTTTTCTCACCAGAAGGTGTTTTTGCTAGTGTTGGGGAGTGGGAGTAAAGCACCCTTTGTTTGCCATTGCGTTTGCGTTCTAAATGCTCCTCTCCCTCCAGGCCTCTGCTGGTTTGTGGATAAGCTAGTCTCTGTAACATGTTTTCTTGAATGTACGGTTTTCTTTTCACTTACTACTAATAGGTGATATAGCCTAACAATCTGGCAGCGCCTGGTCGGTGGACAAATATATTTTTAAAGAAGCCCTATTTATTTCTTCCATGAATGACTTTCTACTTGTTCCTTGCAAATAAAGAGCAGTGTAGAAACATTAGGGCGTAATTCCCAGTTCAGGACCAGCTCCCGCCTTGGGCGTGAGGACTTTATTTTCTTGATTGGCCTAGTCTTTACCTCCCATACTCTCACAGGTGTAATATTAGTCTGTGGATCACATTGTATGCTCGCGAATTAGATGAACCCACTTCATTATGGGCAGTGGAAGACGACTATTGGCGTTGTTACACCTCTGCTTGCTCAGCAGAGGACAGCTATTAACAGGGGAACTGTTATATAAATACGATGCTACATTTTCTGCCGGCTCGGCAGTGGACTACACTCCCTGGAATGGAGTCGGGTTCTGAGTTCCCCAGGTCTCTGCAACTGTGCTTCTCACACATACTACATCCTAAAGCTATGATAGCTTTTAATGTGGTGGGACCACCATCCTGCTCGGATGACTTTTTCTGTGACTGGCTGTGGGTGCCCATTTTATTCATGTATGCATTTTATTTATATACAGAGAGGAACAATGGTCTTTTGATCACAAAATAACATACATTAGCACCTGGCAGGGGGAGCCAGCCAATCAGATGGGTAGGAACGCAAACTTGAATCAGCGATAAAAGGCTGCGTTACATGCTGCCTGACGGCCGGCTCCCCTGCTGCCATCTTCCCCACGCCCCCCTTCTTTATTTCCCACCCTCCCCTACTTACCTTATGCCTCTCCTTCCCCTTGGCTCCTGCAGGCCGCCATGGAAAGGGAAGAGGGGCTCGTATAAAGCCCTGCTGTCCCTTTCCATGATGGCCATCTTAAGACAGTATTTTCAGTCATTAAACGGGATGCGCGAGGCGCCCTGTTCAATGTCTGAAAATACTTTTTTTTTAGCATCCTGGGTTACCGCTTTGGTAGCCCGGGGTGCTAATGGCCTTAAGTCCCCGTTCCAAGTGCTGGAACGGGGATAACGGGCCAGAGCCTTGGTTAATGGCCCTCACGCCGTTCCGCCCTGCCCCCGTTCCAGCACTTGGAATGGGGGCTTAAAGCCACAATAGATGAGAAATCAGATTTGACAGTAAGGAGGAAGCTTCTTACAATGGGGCGAGTTCGAGTGACATTCTGACCAGGTTGTGGAGGAGAGTAAATGGAACAATCACTGGGGACAAAACATGGGTGGACTTACTTAGATTAAGGACAACATTATTAGGCATTTTTAAGTGCAGGTAGGCGGTACAGCCATTTGTGTTAGGGATATGACCATTATGGATGAAGTGCTAGAGTGGAGGCAGAGAAAGACTGGGACAGAGGCAGGTTAGAAGTGAGGGAAAAATGTAGCACAAAGGCTGATGAGAGGTAGTTTAAGAGGCTAGCTTGGAGGCGAGGAGGTAAGCTTTTAGTATGGTTTTGAACAAATCGGTGTGGACTGTTTCTCGGATGTCCGGGGGGAAGAGAATTCCACGCAAGTGGAGCAAGAGGAAGCACAGGGAGGGTGAGGTGCCACAAGGGTAATTGAGGAAGCAGAGCAGAAATTACGAGAAGGCTTGTAGAGTTGGATAGAGGAAGATAGATACAGTGGTGCCTCACCATGGATAGATTTTTGAACCAGGAGAAGACATTTAAATCTGGCTCTGTTCTAAAACGTCAGTCATCTAGCCTGATGACGGTACAAGGAAGTAGGTGTGAAGTGAGGGGGTTCAAAGAGAGTCCTGGTAGCAAAGTTAATGATCTGGTTAAGAGGACAGAAAGCATAATTGGGAAACCCAAAGAGCATACTGGCACAGTAATCCGGTTTAGAGAAGACAAGAGTGTTTAAGAGATGCTTGGTGGTGTTGAAAGGAAAGACGTGCCTGATTTTCTTAATATTTAGGCAGTTAAGGCACGCCGCCTTGGCAGTTTTGGAGATGAAATTAGAGAAGGTCTGAGAAGGGTTATAGTTCACATAGAGGTTTCTAGCTGAGAAATAGTGAGGGCGAACGTCAGGTGACAAATTGATAGACAGGGGAAGAGTTGAGAGTATTTGGCAAGGAAGAAGAGCATCTCTGTTTTGGTAGAGTTTAACATCAGAGGGTGCGTAGCCATCAAATATTTAATGGCAGAGAGACCGTTGGACATTTTCATAGAGAAATCAGAAGAGCATTTAAGAAAAGAGAAGATTTGGGTGTTGTCTGCAAAGAGTTGGCACGAGAACCCAAAGAAGAGGATTAGTACTGCAAGAGCAGAGGTGTGGCGTGTAAGGAGGAGAGCAACCAAGACAGAGCCTTGTGGAACACCAACAGTTAGAGGAGTGAGTTGAGAGGTGTTGTTCCAGAAAGCAGATCATTGGCAAGGCAATGTGCCAGGTAGGATTCAATCCAGGCAAGGGCTTGATCGCAAATCTTCATATGTATTTATGAATATAGGTGCATGCCTACAAACTATATAAGTTCACAGTGCTCTCTTATTGCAAAACTATCAATGGTTGGAGATATGAGCGAGAAGTGAAGGGAAGACTCTCAGGCAATCCTCCTGGACACACCTCCATGTTCTGGAACTCAATCCTAACAACTGCTCGAAATGCCCCACCATCCTTCAGTTTCGCAAAACAATAAACGCACATCGAGTTCAACAATACCTGTTGGTTGGATAATAATTCTGATCGCCCCCTTTAACAGTACTTCACTACTATACAAAAAATGGCCAAGCCTAATGTTGACACTCCCTTTTTTATAAAGTGCTTCCATGCTCTTGAGCTAGATTTGTGCAATGAGCGATAAAAACAAAGTAAACAGAGTATGGATACACTGAACTGTAGCCTATTCTATATTTAGAAGGCCTACTTTTCATTTTCCACCCCATCCTGCCTTCATGTCTCTGCTTATCCATGGATGCTCGAGGGGATGCCTGCCCAGTTGCAAAGGAGTTACAGTGTATTGATTGTTTTGTTGGCTTCGAATAAACCTGACCGGTAATTTCCTTCATCATGGTTGGGTTCCACAATTGAAGAAACAATAATGATGAGCTGTTTGCTGTACTCATGACTCAAGACACCGAACTTGTGATCTGTTACACGCTGATCTTATTTGAATTCATTATAAAGTAGGTTCTTTTTCCCACAGTCATTACCTATTCCTTTTACCTAGGACGAATCAGGTAGTAATTAGAATTGATTGCCCAGGCTTTTACATGGACAGCCTTGTCATTGAACATGGCAGAGGTAGCATTATCAATATATATATTTTAACTGTAGAGGGCACACTTTCACTACCAGACAACATTCATGCCACAGTGAATGAGGCTCTTACCCATAGGATGGTTTATAAAGAATAAATGCATTACAGTAGTTAACAAGACAATGTCACATGGTTCTTCCCCAATGGTCCTATTTTAGGGCAGTCATCTTGCTCGGTTTAGTTCAATGGGAGGAGAATTCTATCATGAATTCCAAATGTTTGTATTAAATTATAATGTCTGCTTTTCCTTCCAATTACATACATTCGTTCTCCTTCTTTAATATGGTGCGAGTTCCTGTTGGATTGTGAAGTTTAGATTGCCTTTGGTTTGGAACGAGGTTGGCAAAGTTTGGCTGGTTTTGGTTTGTGTCCTGCGCAGGTGTGAGGGGTTTGCTTTACTCTGCCAGCAGCTTTATGTAGGGGTTTCTTTCAATAACACTAGCAGCAGTATTTGTATTCCTTCAGCTTGGCATCCTTACATTGTGACAAGGGACGTGCACATATACAGGGTGACACTCCCTTGATTCCCATGTGAGTTCCTGTTAAATACCCTGGGATGGATACTTTATAGCATTTATATAGTTATATTTCTCTCATTACATCCTTCCGTATTCCTTTTCAGTCCTGGTGGGTTGGGTGTACAGGTTTCCTGATATTTGCAGGTTGGATAGAATTTGGTCTACTGTCAATGGGTCACGCACATATACTTTAGCGTACTATATAATTCACTCACAGACAAGTAGTGAAGAGCATTGCAAAATAGATAATAATAATAGGAAGCCTCCAGTCTTGGCATAGAATGGCTAATCCCCCTCACTGTAGTGAGTGGGGGTTTAGATTCTATTAAAGACACAAAGGTGAGTATTATGCCTCCATCCCGACTTGATGGCATGACAATGTAAAGAGGGCTGTTTCCCTACTGGGAGTACCCTCCACAGGGTTTATCTCCTCTCCCTACTGGCCCAAGAATACGTTATATGGCTGGTTTATTGTGTATTTTCCTCATAGTGGGTGGCTCCCAATCCCTGGTATTGCATTATCTACAATAGGTGAATTTTCTCAAGCTGAGTATGTTAGTTAGCACATCTGCAGATAGGGACTGTGGGAGTCTGCAGATCAGTCTCAACAGAGTCTTCTCTTGATCCTCATTGTAATATGACACAGTCCTTGCTGATATCGGCCACATGTGGGTTCATGAAAGTATTCCTGTTTTTAGGGTCAATTGGTGATGTTTACTATCCTTGTCTAACGATTAGGGAAGGACACAGTTGGCCTAAATAAATTGACAACCGCAAGTGGGTTCCAACAGAGTTGATTACTATCCTAATAAAGATGCCTGGTTTACATTCCACGTTTTAGTAGAGGGGTTTCCAGGTTTCATCTATCCCAGGTGAAATAAAAGAAGGTTTACGCCATGTTTAAGGGCACGTCTTACACAGTTAGTTTGATCTAGGTACCTTTAGTTCCGTTGTTTTTCAATATTGTTGCTCGAGGTCGATTCACACAAGGGTGGTTCATTGGTTGTAAGAAAACATCCCTTACAAATGTCTCGACCCTTTTAAGTTACTCTTTCATCCGTTCTTCTGGGTTATTTCCCATTAACGTGTGTCCTGTGCCTGGCACAGACAATCTATAGCGAATGACAAGGTAAGTGTGGTGTGGGCGGTGGGTACAGTCATTACTGTACTACCCACCTGCATCTAGCATAATTGTGTAACCGGTTTTCATTGCACTGCCAATGTTGAATCCAAGTGGTTTTCATTACACAGCCCAATAGGGTGTAGGAAATGTAGCACCTTTAGATGGACTTTGGGGGTAGGAAATATGCAGCATTTAGATGAATTTTGGGGGTAGGAAATGTGCCGCATTTAGGTGGATTTTGGGGGTAGGAAATGTGCCGCATTTAGGTGGATTTTGGGGGTTGGAAATGTGCTACACTTAGATGGAGATTCATTTGTATAGCAGAGAGAAGGGGCGGAACACAATGAGGCTTCCACCGCCTCCCTTCCTCTCCATCATACCAATGACCCAGCATTTGTGCTGGAATGTATTTTAACGCTGAGGCAAGTGCTAGGGAACCCTATGCAGCCCATAGACTTTATGTGCTAGCATAAAGCAGGCAGATTTCATAGGGATCAATTGTAAATGCTTCATGCCACACGCGTATAGTAATGGAGTGCAAATGTGAAGAGCAAAAGAATGCTGCCTTTTGCCCTGCACCTTTGCACTCCGCCATGCAAACGATGAAAAGGCTGTGCCCAATGTATATTTTAAAACACTACAGGCCGACTTTCCCATGGCCTTTGGCCATGGCCATTGTACATGTTCCCCCAATGTGTTTAGTTTGGACCCAATAGGTAGCCACAACCTTTGGCCGTGGCCACTATACATGTCTTTCGGGCCCACTAGCCAGAGCCTTTGGCGTGTTCCCCCAATATGTTTCTTTTGGACCCACTAGGTGTCTTTTGGGCACACCCGTCCTGCTCATTGGCCCAGGCCATATTGCACCCCTTGACATGTTGCCCCAGCAGGTTACCCACACCTCACTGTAAAATTCCACTTTTGTTGTATTAATCTCATTTGTTTAACTTGTACGTTTTTTGCAAAGCCGCGGTTATTTCAACAAGGAACTACAATTAAACCCAAATATTTCAAAAATACTTGCGGTTATTTTGGACTGTTATACTTTGCTGTTTGGGTTGCAACTGCATTATATTCATACCCCTTTTGAGAGTATAGCCTTGCATCAGTCCACGTTACCGCAAAATGCGATCACTGTTGTTTGTAAATGTGTGAGATCTGTGCAGGTGGTTTAGCCACCACTCATCCTTATGCTCCTGCAGAGCAGAAGTCATTTAGTCTCATAGTTGAAGGGGAAAGATAACGCTTGGGCAACGCTCTGGTTTTGGAATCAAGACTACACTGAGCAGCACAGATCGGCAGCCAGTCCCTATTCTGTGCTTAGAGGCTAGAGTCCGGCATGAAGCACAATATAAGAAACAATGAGCCTCATTACAAGTATGCCGGTCCAGAAATAGCGTTGCCGGTAGATCCGTACCGGCACCTTTTTCCAGACCAGTACTGTCCGAGTTGCAATGCCGGTAAAACCGACATCGGAAGTGACCCACCGCATCCGGCAACACCGTTGCCGTTATCTGCGGAGAGATGAGGCAGCCGTGCCCGAGATACCGGCATGGCGTCAGTAAGTGCACATTCCGAGGTGCACAGAGACGCAATCACTGGCATGGACATGCCGGTAACAATGTGAAAAGGATGCCAGAAACACTGGTATCGCGGACCAGGCATTAAGAAGATTCTGGTGTGTAGAAAAATGCTACAGGTGCCCAAAATCAGCACAGGCGGTCCCAATGGGCTTTGCCACAGCACAAAAGGAGAAGGAGGGCTATCATGGCCCAGCAAATCCCCAAAGTCCAGCAGGTTGCAGCCCGCAGGCAGCCACCAATCCCTCGCTTTACGGCCACACCATTCAATCTGAGCCAAGCTCAGATCCACACCCTGTACTGGCTAGACAGGGACACCATCACCTCAATAGTGGATATGATCCATGTTGACCTGGTCAGCCTCATCAATATCCGCACAGCCACCCCTGTGCTACACTTTCTAGCCACAGGCACATACCAGCACACTGTTGGTGAGCTGCATGGGATCTCACAACCCTGTTTTCCCATGTGCTATTCCAGGTGATTGATACACTCCTGCATCATGTTCGAGACCACATCAGCCTACCCAGGACTGCTGACCAGGTAAATGACACGAAAATAGCCTCCCATGCCCTTGCAGGCATGCCTAACATCATTGGTGCGTTGGACTGCACACATGTTGAGCTGGTGGCTAGGCATGCTGTGGAAATAGTGTACTGCAACAGGAAACTTTTTCATTCACTGAACGTGCAGATGGTGTGTGATGCCCGCCTCCTCATCACCCATTGCTGTGCAAGATTTCCCGGGTCAACACACGACTCCATGGTGCTGCGCAATTCCACGCTGCCTCTGTACATGGCACATCACGTTGGACAGCGTACCTGGCCGCTGGCTGAGTCTAACTACAAGGCCATGTGCAGTGTTGAATTCAGGAGGGCAGAAAACAGCACAGCATACCTAGCTGCTGGGAGAGTCTAACTACAAGGCCATGTGAAGTGTTGAATTGGAGGGGGGTGCAGAAAACAGCATAGCATACCTGGCTGCTGGGAGAGGCTAACTACAAGCCCATATGCAGTGTTGGATTATGGCCAAGTATGACACCCATGACCAGGGGATGTGCACACTGCATGCATTAATCCATTATTACTCCTACTGCTATATGCTCAAACAATTACAAAACAACCATATAAGTGCACAAGAGGCCGGATTGGGAGGTAAAAGGGGAAGGTAGATCTGGAATAAGAGCATGCATCATTTATTACAGACAATTGTAAAACAAGTAAACTTCAAACAAGTAAGGGGCGATGACCCTACTCAGTGTTGTGAGTGCATGAAATGTGCAAGTGTATAGGTGTTCCCCAAGATGCATCACTGTATTAGCATGCCAGAGTGCAAGTCCTTGACAGGCGTGTGTCCATGTATGAGAAATATGCAGTGCATACATAACAACATCGATTCTGTACAGCGATAAACAAAAGAACTACATGTACCAGGATGCACCAAACCATAGTGACGACAAGCACAAACACAGTCAAGAAAATTCACAACTCATGATGCACAGACAGAGAATACATAAGCTCCTACCCACAAAACACCTTTTGTCTGCACACAAATTGGACAGGTACACTTCGTGTTAGAACCACACAATCAAAAGTGCATATCATTGAAATGCTAAATGTACCCTAGTACATGGACATATAGCTGGAATTTATTTGAAACACATTAAAGACATTTACAGCTATTCCATGTGTGTCAGTTGTACTAAAAGGCTCAGAGGTCATGTTGTCTGTGAATGGTCCATGTGAATGCCACTGCACAACACACACCCCACACGCATTCTGCCAAAGTGCATTTCTGGTACCCGAAAAAGGACATATGCTAGCTAAACCTAATTTTGCATGTCCATGTTGGTCTTCTCGAATGAACACTATACAGCCTGTGCCGACATGAAATGCCCAGGAAAATGACATGTACACTTTCTGTTGCTCCCGTGCAGGTGATGCTGGGTATCCCCTGATGCCATGGTTGATGACCCCCGTCAGGCAACCACACAACATCCACAAGAAGGCATACAACCGTGCCCATGTACGTACTCGGTGCACCAAGAACAGACTTTTAGCCTGTTGAAAGCCAGCTTTTGCACAGCGCCGCGATGTCATGGATGGACATGTCACAGGTGAAGACCTTATATAGCACTACTTGTGAACACCTGTCACACACACGGCACAGGCCATCTCGCAACACTGGGCACTTTGCATACATAAAATCACTCACACTGAAAGATCAATGTCCAGTCATTATTTCCTTTGCAACACCAAATATATAGTGTAATAAACAATTATGTATATTTGTGAAAAGCTTTAACTCCCAATACTATCCCTCTCCAACATGACACTGTTGCCCTCCCTCACCCGGCGTGATATTTGTACAATGGCATTTGTGCATCGCCCAAGTGCCTGTGCATTCCACCTTGAACTGGTCTGCACACTCTCCCGCATCAGCTGTGCCTCATGAAGGTGCTGTTGAACCATTAATGTGAGAGCCTCCTGCCATTGCTCCATCCGTGTCAGGCGCCCTTCTATGTCCCTCACACTGTGGAAGGGTGAAGGTTGGGGGCTCATTGGGGACATGCAACTGAAGGGCAAGGCCTCTTCGTAGCTGTGGACTGTGTCTCAAGTATTGGCTCCAGCCTCGTCACCAGTGTTTTACTCAGGACATCCTTGAGCACGTCCTTGCGGCTGGACTGCAGGTGCCACTGGGAGCAGAGATGACTGGACCGCAGGTGCCACTGGGAGCAGAGCTGGTTGGACTGCAGGGGCCACTTGAGTGAAGGTGGCTGGGATGCAGGTGCCACTGGGAGTGGAGGTGGCTGGGCTGCATGTGCCACTGGGAGCAGAGGTGGCTGGACTGCAGGTGCCACTGGGAGCAGAGCTGGCTCGACTGCAGGGGCCACTGGGAGCGGAGGTGGCTGGGCTGCAGGTGCCACTGGGAGTGGAGGTGGCTGGGCTGCAGGTGCCACTGGGAGCAGAGGTGGCTGGACTGCAGGTGCCACTGCGAGCAGAGGTGGCTGGGCTGCAGGTGCCACTGGGAGCGGAGGAGGCTGGTGGTAATTGGATGGGGTTGCACTTTCACGCCTGCTTCTGGCGGCTGTGGAGTCCTGTGTCGATGTGGTGATGGTCCTTCTGCGGCGAGGCCTGATGTCCCTCAATGTACTTGGCTGGCCAGCCTCATTGCCAGATGATGTGCCTGAGGGAGTCAGAAAGGCAGGGCATCAGTGAAGGGTGTGGATTGATGAGGCAGACATGAATGCTAGTATTTCTTTATTACAGTGCTGTGTGATGGACATGTGGGGGACATGGCATGGTGCACACATGCTTGTGTCAGGAATACTGTGTGGGTGGATGTGTGATGTGCCTACATGGTGTGAACAGTGGCGCTTCCGTGGTGTACTTTTGTTCTATGGGTAGGGTGTTAGGGGTGTGGCACACAAGCTGTATGATGTTGTGGCTGGTTGTGCCATGTATGTGTTACACATGAGCCTGCTGCCTGTGGCACTTACTGCGTCAGTGATGATTTGGCGACATGGGTCGTGGTGGATGGGGCAAAGGGGCACATGTTTCCTTGGTGTGTGCGGCTGGTCCTTTGTTGGTGGTGTAGGTGCTTGGCACCGATGTGACTTTGTGCCTGTGCTAGCACGGTGAAAACGACACAGGTTAGGCTGTGGCAGGGTGACATGTGTCTCAGTGCCTGCAGGAGCATCTTGTGAGGGCAATACAGGGGGCCTGTGATATGTTCACTGTGTGAGTGGGGTATGAATACGGTTTGGGTGCAAGGTGTATGTGGATGTGTGCAACCAAGTTGCAGGTGGGAGGGGAGGGCTGCATTGGCGTTGTGCACAACGTACTTGACATGTTTGGCAACTCTAGTGTACGCAGGCTGGACAAGGAGGTTGATGTGACATTGGGGTTACTGGTACTCACCAGCCTCCTCGGATGTCACTCCTCCGCTGCGCCAACTCCCTCAATTGATTCAAGGTGCAGCACACTACAGCAGGTCCCCTCCCAGGGCTGCAGGTGGTTGGGGGATGCTAGGCCACCTCCTGTGGCCATGACCTGGGTGCGCTGGGCCGACAGGAGGTTTCGCACCCTCAGACACAGGTCGTCCCACCTTTTATGGTAGTCGAGCACAGTGCATGGTGTTGATCCAACTGAGGTGACCTTCTGTGCCACCTCCTCCCACATTGCCTTTTTCCATAGGTGGGACTGCCTCCTGAGGTCAGTGCTGAAGGATTGGTCAGTATGCTCCACTATTGCGTCAGCAAGCATGTTCAGTTCGGACTCGCTGAAGCGGGGCTTGCGCCTCCGGATTGCAGGTACCCTTGATGCCATGTCTCTTGATCTGCTTTTGTGCTCTGGATGTGGACATCACTCCTGTGCTCAGAGGTTTGCAATGGATTGTGTTTTATTAATGGCCGCTGGTCGATTTCCTGTTTTGGCAAACACTGTATTTCCGGTAACAGTAATAATGGCACCGTTGTTACTGGTATCTGTGGGACCGGGAGCGTGGTGCCGGAATCAGAGTCACCAGCACCGAGGGTGGCAGTGTTGGGATTTTGGGGGGGTTTGATGGAATTACCGGCGTGCCGGTGCCACAGTTTCCGGCATGCCGGAATGCGCGTGCACGCGAACACGGAATCAACCATTGATTCCGGCAGCAGCGCTTCACGGACACGATAGCACCGGCATGCTGGTTATTATGATTTTTTTCCACTGGACTCGGAATGAGGCCCAATGTGTTCTTTTTTTCCCAATAGATGTCCAGTCATCATTGTGCAAGCACATTTGTGCATTGTGAGAACGGCATTGCATCAGGAGAGACAAAGACTCAAAAGTAACAGTTTGAAAATCTTTATTATCAAACCTTGTGGGGTTAGTGTAATGCCTATCCGGCCCTAAGTCTAAGGGGGTTGTTCCCTCAACTGATGTTTCTAAGGTCTGTTGATGTCCGCAAGTCCAAAAGTTTGCCTGTGTCCAAACCTATGCTTGCCCTCACTCTGAAACCAAATGTGATAGGGGGTCTTCGTAAAGGAAAAATGGTGATTCAAAAGAAAATGTAAACCACAGTTGGTTTCAGATAGTCTTACCAATAGGTTTAGTTCTGCCAGGTCAAAACAGCTCAACTCAAAAGGGTTGCCCTTGGAACCTTCCACGTAGGGCTCTTGCAGCAAATCAATTAAGTTCACTAGGTCTCTGGGTCTCTTCGGGTTCCCTTCCCCAAGATGTGATCCTTCCAGTTCCAAACAAAAAGACACAGTTCCTTTTAAGCCTCTCAGGGTTCCCTTCCCCAGGTCTAGGCCTCTCTTCACAGGGTTCAACAATGTTTTTAGTGGGCCTCTTAGGATTCCCTTCCCCAAGCTTAGGCCCCTTTGGTTTCACACAAACAAACAAAAGTTTGTATTGTCATGATGGACCTTTCACTGTACAGTTCTTTCATGGGGTTAGTATCAGAGACTTTCGAGAATGCCAGGTTCTTTGCTCGGCTGAGGCGCGACCACTTCAACCTCTGACCCCCCCTCCTTACTCTCTGGCACCTTTTCCTCTCCTGTGCCTCTTTCACTTTGTCCTTTCTTTTACTTTATTGTGCACCATGCACACCTTTTCCTGTCGTGCAAACTTGCACCTTCTTTTCACCTTTCAGTGCCTCTTGCACACTTCTCTTTACTTTTCACTTTGATCTCTTGCACCCTCTTTCTTTCTCACAGCGCTATCTTGCACCCTCTGTGTTTTCTTTGGGTCACTTGCACCCTTTTCTCATGTTCGGGTTACTTTCACATTCTGTTCATTGTCCATTTTCCTTCTCACTGTCTTTTTTGCTGTCTCTCTGTTTCGGTAACTTGTGCCCCTCTCCTTATTTTCAGCCGGCTGCGCAACTGCTCTGTCTTCCTTTACTTCGGCGCCTCCAGCGCATTTTTCTGAAATTCTGCTTTCTTTCTCTTGCTGCTTTCAAGCTTTTGCCCGCTACGCTTTGCCTTTACCTTATTTTGCTTTGCTTTGCTTTCTATCTGCTTTCGCTCACTGGGATGTTCCTTTCACAGCGCTTCGCTCCCGCTCCGGCCACACGCACGCTACAGAGTTTTCCTTTTCATCACAAAACTCATCACCAGTAGCGTGGCGCCTGTGAACAGGTCAAATCAGTTCAAATGGGTTTAAAATGGAGGTCAGGGTCTGACCACCTGCCCCTCAGTCTCCCATCGGACCCGCACACGTCCCAGAGGAATGAGCACTGGCCTAAACAAGGCCGATGGACTGCCTTCCATCCTGGTCTGGCTCCCTGGAAACACGGCTCCCTCGAAACGCTGCAGACCTTGACACACACCGGACCAGCGTCTCAGCGTCTCGCACTCCACCGGTCCTCCTGGGCTCCTCTCCTGGCAGCCTTCTGCTCCTTGCCCTCCTGGTTCCATCCAGCAACCCCAGCTCGCTCAATGATCCTGGCAGAATCCTCCTATAAATACTGCAGCTGAGAGTCAATTGGAGTCAGGTGTGCACAGTTGGGGAAAAGTGCCCGAACTTGCCTGACTGTGGGACAATTCAAAGGTGTTAGATGGTAGAAAAAGTGGATAATAGTTGGGAAGGAATGATTTACGAACTACTCTCAATTAATTACAGCAAAGTGATATTTGAGTCAAGTATTTCTAGAAGGTATTCTTGAATTATTCCATGTTATTATTCGTATTAGCAGCCGACACGCGTTTTGACCAAACAGGTCGTCCTCCAGGCTCTTCAATTCGTTACGAACACAAAATATTGCAGACAAATATAGCAATGATATAACCATAGCAATAAACAATAATACACATATCGACATCATATGTTTAGGAAACAAATATTAAGAAAAAATGTCATGATAAGATAATAAACAAAAGAATGCGTTATGGTAAAACCAAAAATCGAAAGAACATAATGTAACATGCCATACACCGGTTCGTAGATTGGGTTTTTGGCAGAAAGCAGACAGAAAAATAAATGAAAATACAAAAGATCATGAATGTGCAATCCATACTATCAAGCGAAACTTGATAATAGACAAAAAATAGAGATTCCAAGATGGCCGCCGACACCAGGTAGACGTGTGTCGACGGCGCTCCAGAAGCTCCGACTCACTTAAGCGGTTCCACCACCCCTTATGAGCTGAGGAACTCAGGAAAACAGCGGCCGGCGCCCCCTCGTACCTTCGACCACCCGTAGCTGCTATATCACCCAGCAGGAGAAAGGGAAATAACCGCAGCGCGTACCGGAGGCCCGCGGGCGAAAGGAGATGCATAAGGCCCACTGGGCAGGGCAGGAGAGGGGGCGCTCCAGGTGGCGAGATCGCAGCCCCGTCCCTGTCCTCGCGCCGGGGAACGGACGGAGTGGAGCGGCCTCGGGGAAGCAGACGTGTTCTTGGCCGCACAGCGGGCTCTCTTGCCGACCATCGGGTGGGCGCGGCTGGCTGAGTCGGGGAGGAGGAGGAGACCCCGGGAAAGGAGGTACCTTCGGGACACACTGGAGGAGCTGTTAGCGGCCCGGCAGCGGAGCCCCGGATCTGAAGGTCCGCGGGGGCCGGGTGCACGCTGGGGGGCCACGCAAGTCCTTTAGAGCGGTGGCGAGCTCCGGGCAGGAACCCCGGCCCGTGAAGTGGAGTACGGCCCCGGGCAGCGAGTGGATACGACCAGAGCAGTGAGGTGAGCGGCGAGGGGAACGGGGCCCGGGTGACATTTTCGCTGGGCTGCTGGGCTGGCGTCAGTGCCCCGCGCGGCCTCACGGAGGAACTGCCCTACTACACACAACCCCAACAGGCCCCAAGGCAACATTAAGCAACATTAAGCACTGCAAGGCTGGGGATTCAGGCCTGGTCAGGAACAGCGAGGCAAGGAACTCTGACCCGGTCAGGAGTGACTCCCTGGGGAGGCACGGGCAGGACCAAAGGGGACCCCCGACCTTCGAGCCACAAATATGGCGGCTAAAAACAAGGGCAAGGCCAATAAGAGCGGCCAGTCGCAGCCGGAAGCCTCAGGCCCCATCATGGCCCGTGGGAAAGCAAGGACGCAGCCGAGGAACGCAGGGCCACACAGGGGGGAAGTATGGAGCAGGAGCACGCCGAGACCCTGGAAGCGTCCGCTCAGATCTCACGCCAGGACCTGCACAGGGAGCTGCTTTCATTTCAAGCATCTTTGGGGAAAACCTTTCAAGAGCAATTTCAATTAATGAGGTCTGACAGGCGCTGGCCGAAATCAAGCAGGAAATGGGTCAACTGGGGGAGAGAACGGACATAGTCGAAAAAGGCCTGCAGGAGATAGGCAGAGAGGCCACGGAGAACAGTGAAGCTATCGAGAGGCTCGACACGACAACGCAGAACTTGGAAATAAGAATGGAAGACATGGAAAACAGGTCTCGGCGGATCAACGTCAGGTTGAAGCTCCTGCCGGAGACGGTGCAAGATAGGGACCTGAAGGAAACGGTTCAAGGAATTTTTGCGGAGCTACTGGGCGAGTCTTCACCTGATCGGATCGAATTGGACAGGGTTCACAGAGTGGGCTTCCTCAACAGGAACCCGAAGTCTAGGCCGCGGGACTTGTTAGCAGCGTTTACAAGATATGTTCAAAAAGAGGCAGTACTCAAGGCCGCTAGACAAAAAGAGCCGATATCCTTTAACGATCAACGTATTGAACTGTACCAGGATCTCGCCAGCTGTACTTTGCTCAAGAGGCGACAATGGAGCCCCCTCACCCTGAAGCTTAAAGAAAAGGAGATTAGATATAAGTGGACCTTCCCTTTTGGACTTGTCTTCGATTGGGCTGGTTCTCAGAAGCGGATAACCACGATGCAGGAAGGAGCGGACCTACTTCAACTTGAACTGGATCAAGAACTGTTTGGGGAATCGAGGGTGGCGGGCCCGAGCGGCTCCTCGGAGGCGGGAAGTGGTGTCCGAACCAGGCCATGGGAATGGTCACTGGTCGGAGAGGGGAAAAGGAGACGGCCCGTGTGGCGGAGGCCCCCCGGGAAGGGAGCTGATGCGGAGCCAGCGGCGGTGGAGTGAGCTGGACCAGAGGAGAACTAATCGGGTACTTGAATAATCTCAGGGGGTGGTGGACACAAAGGCTGTTTTGATTACAAGGAGGGGAGAGGGTGCTAAGAGCAAACATCATGGGATCACCAAGGGCGAGGAAGCCTGGGGGAGGGGGGGCGGGAGGCGGGTGGACCAAGTTTTAAGGTCATTAGGGGTTGGAAGGGGGGCAGGGGAAGGGGGGGGGATCCTCAGGTGCTGCACGAGGGGCGAACTAGAAGTGATCCACGCACCCGGGTAATAGACATGGGGCAAATTAGTGGGAGTGGGGAGCTGTTGGGGGTTCTTGAACGGTGGGGACAAGTGTCTAATTACAATTCAAGTGGGTAACGCATAATGTTAGGGGCCTAAATACCCTGCTGAAAAGGAAAAAGCTGGAGCAATTTACGAAGCGGGGAAAACCGGACTTTCTGGGATTACAAGAGACACATCTGCTTCGCAAGGACCAGAGTTGCTTAAGGTTGAGAGGGTTTGATCAGGTGTTTCAGGCGTCCGGTCCCACGAAATCGGGGGGGGGGGTGGTGGCGCTGGCCATCAGGGGCACGGCGAACCTCCGATTGGAGGACACCCTAAGGGACAAGGAGGGTAGGTTTGTTGTGGTAAAAGGCACAATTGCGGAAGAAATGTATACAATAGGGGTGATTTATGCGCCCAACACAGGGCAGGACTCCTTCCTCTGCGATCTCATGGGGAAAATAGGTGACTGGGCAAGAGGCCAGATAATCATAATGGGGGACCTGTATATAGCTTGGAACAAGGTTAAAGACAGGTCAGGAGGGACTAAAAGCCGTGGGGGAGGGGCGGTAGCCTCGGCGGAACTCCGGGACAAAGTGGAGAGCGTAGGGTTGAGGGATGTCTGGAGGGAATTAAAGGGGGACGAGGAGGGCTACACATTCCTTTCTGAAGTTCATGGGACCCAGTCCAGAATTGACTACATCTGGATCTTGGCCAATCTGGTGGGTAAGGTCAAAGAGATAGAGGTAGGTTGGGCCCATGGGAATAGTAGATCATAAAATATTGTCGATGCAGCTGGAACTGGGAAAGAGGAGGAGGGGGCTGTGGGGTTGGAAATACCCGGAACACCTGCTGAGAGACCCTGTGGTAAGAGAGGAGATAGAGGGCAGGATGAGAGAGTTCTTCGATAACAACAAGAGAGGGGACACGGGCGAAGACATAAGATGGGACGCATTTAAGGCCACATTGAGGGGGGAAATTATAGCAGTTAAGGCACAGAGACAGAAACAGCTACAGGCCCTGGAGTCCCGGCTAGAAGCGGAAGTTGAGGAAGCGAGAGGCAGGGTAGCGGCGAACCCTAGCAGGATTAACCAGAGGACTACAGGAGGGCAGTAGGAAAATTGGGGATCCTTCGGACCAAAAAAGCAGAGGGGGCCTTGCTTTTTGTGAGGCAAAAATTTTATGCAAGAGGGAATAAGGCGGACGCCCTGCTGGCTCGCCTCCTTTGGGGAGCTGCCTCTAGAAACACAATCACGGCTCTAAACTCAGATAGGGGGGGAAAGGGTTACTCGAATAGAAGATATCCAAGAGGCCATGGCCGAATTTTACGAGACCTTGTATGCTTCACAGCACCCCTGCGGCCAAGCCCAAGAGAAATTCCTGGAAAGGGTTAACCTGCGTAAAATTGAGGGGGGACGCCCAGATTGGCTTACAACAAAAGATAACGGAGGAGGAGGTGAGGGGGGTTATTCGGAAGCTGCCCGCAGGTAAGGCCCCTGGCCCTGATGGGTACACCGCGTCCTTTTACAAGACCTTTGCGGGAGTGCTGGTTCCACACTTGACCTACCTTTTCAATTCCTTTTTAGGTAGTGGGCAAATCACCCCGTCCATGAAAGAAGCTAAGATCTCTCTGATTCTGAAGGAGGGCAAGGACCCCCTTGAAATAGGCCCCAATAGGCCAATAGCGCTCATTAACGTAGAGGCAAAAATCTACACTAAGATCCTGGCGAATAGGCTGAAGGGGCTCCTCCCGGATTGGATCCATCAGGATCAGGCGGGATTCGTGAAGGGGAGGCAGACAGCGGATAATATTAGAAGGGTGGCCCATCTGGTGGAAAAGGCGGAAAAGACTTGTACACCGGCAGTACTTCTGTCCTTAGACGCTGAAAAAGCGTTCGACCGGGTGGAGTGGTCCTTCCTTTTCAAAAGTTACTACAGGGGTGGTACCCCACACATAAGGTATTGACCCCTCCTACTCAGTGGGGATATAATATTATTATTAATAAAAAGGAAGGGTATGGATCTATATCTATACCTACAAACACGGTCTGTACCTAGACATCACCATATCAACAAGACAATATAGGGAGTATGTCCTCAGACAATACAACATGACATATTTTAATATTCAATAATCAAAAGCAACACAATCCTGACACATAAATCTCTAAAATACATAAAAAGCATATGCACAGGTTACAATACAATATACAAAACACATAAAAAATTGGTGTTAAAAAACCAAGAAACAATAATTAGAACCGGCAGAGGCACAGAGCCAAATCAATTGTTGTTGCTCAACACTGTACCCATGAAAGCCCGACTTATATAAGTTTCTGTCCTGAATGTTATGTAATAACTGGATATTCCTCAGGGGCAATCATGTATCTTGTGCTTTGACGTGGCGTTCTTTTTCCACTCAAGATTCTAATTCTTAAATTCAATAATGGTACTCCAAAATCTGCAGGTACAATAAACATACATAAAACATATCAATATGTGGGCATCACAGGTTTAAATTACTTCGCCTAGCTCTCACCCTCAATACCAGAAAAGGGTAAAAACAAGTAGGAAAATATTAATATATCTCTACCTGTGACATGCGTCCCAAGGGTATAATTCTCTTAGGCCATAAAAGGATAATTATCCTCAGTTCCATATGAAACGGTCTTCACATCCAACAAGGTCCACCTGGTCAGACTGTACCGAAAAAATTGGGGCAATTGCCCCCCAACAACATATTAAAATCAGGTACTGTTATACCGTCACAAGCATCTATGTCAGCACCTAAGTAAAACACCAACCACCACCAACGTGTAACCTCACCTTAGCAGTCCAACTCTAGTAACGGAGGGTAGTTCTTGGAGCACTTCCAATGTGTTCCAAGAGTAAACAATAGGTTCAGAAAGGTCTTCCAGCGTATCCAAATTGCGTGGCCAGTCAACCATACAGAAGTAATCTCTCAGTTATAGTCAGTAGCCAGGACCTACAAACCAAAACCCAGTGTCAACAGCTTATTGATGGTTATAAGTATAACCTCAATTTCTTACAAACACTCAAATGATCTGTACATAATGCGTGCCCTGCGGATGCTGGCTTACCTTGTGTATGTTCAATGTGAGTATAGCCAAACAAACTTCAGTCTACACGGCAAACCGAAGCGACCTCTCTCACCCGACCTGCTCGGCTTAAAAAACGCTGCCACATCACGTGATCACTAGACGTGAAAGCAGCAGAGTGTACGTTGCTGGGCAACCACGTAATTAACAACGAAACGCGCGACAACAACAAAACGCGATCACGTGATCACTCCCACTCCTCGCATTGTAAATAAACCCAGCCCGCTCGATACTACGAGCAGCTGGTCGACAGGGAGGCGGGGAGGAGGGAGAGCCAAAGGGGTTTTCCAAGAAAGGCGAGCACAACTCGTGGCGCCCGACCTGATATGGGTAGAGTGAAGCCCAGCGGGCACGATCAAAGACAAGGCACACCAATAGGCCCCATCCTTGGAACTGCAGGTATGAGTATTTACAAGAAGACTCACAGTCCCACCACAAAGTCACATTAATGCCTAATTAACCATCGATATTACGCCACATTACAAGGGCGTTACCTGAAGGAAATGCAAAAAACGTTAGATGTGATCTTCAATCGGATCAGAATCATCTCACATTGTGCCACTCAATATTTTCATTGAAACCTGTAAGATGACTTTTGGTCATAAAGATTAGTTTTTGTTCTAGGTTGACCAATTTTTTGTTAATCAGTGTTTGGCAATTGCCTGTAATCTTTTTCAAAATGCACCACTCAAACTCATTTTCCGAATGTCCCATGGATCTAAAATGAGTGATCAAAGGAGCTGTTTCAATATTATTCCTCAGGCAACTCCTATGTTCAATCATGCGTGTCTTGCATTTCCTATTGGTCTTGCCGATGTATATTAGCGCACACGGACATTTAATCATATAGATTACATTGGTCGAATTGCAATTTGTATGTTCCTTCAACAGCCAGTCATGTTTAAGACCTAAGTTCACCACAGACACTTTCTTTGTTAAAGGACACATTACACAATTACCACAAGGGTGATGGCCCAAAACTTGAGGAAGGTCCCAAAGAGTACTCTGTAGCCGTGGACGGGCTACCATACGTTGTACATCATTTTTCATAACCAGATTCCTAATGTTTGTGCTTTTCTTAAAAGCTACCACTGGAGGGGCAGTACACATACATTTCTTCCAATTCTTAACAACAATCCCCTTAACTTTGTAAGATAAGTTGCTAAAGGTGTTGACCAGAACCAAAGGAGGGTTATCTGTGTCTTTGCTCTTTTTCTCAAACAAAGAGCCTCGATCATTATTGAAGGCTCGTTTAGCAGCTTGTTTCACCACTCTCGAAGGGTACCCTCTATTATTCAGTTTCTCAATCAAAACATTAGCACCTTCTTCATAATTCTCTTTAGTGCTGCTGTTGCGTTTGATCCGCAAAAATTGACCAAAAGGTAAATTGTCACGAACATGTTTTGCATGATGGCTTTTATAATGAAGCAAAGCATTTTTATCTGTTGCCTTCACATACGGTTTCACACACAATTCCGAATTGTTATGATAAATTGTGAGTTCCAGATAATTGACTTCCCTCACGCTAAAAGTAGCCGTAAATTTGAGATATCTATTTTGAGTGTTCAACCATGTCAGGAAGTTTTTAGCCTCTTCTACTGAGCCATGCCATACCACAAAGACATCAACGATATACCTCAACCATTTGGTTATCTGATTTTTTAAAGGGTTCAAGTTAGAGTATACAACTGTCTGTTCTACCATATCCACATACAAGTTTGCTAAATTAGGAGCCATAGCGGCCCCCATTGCAGTGCCTTCAACTTGCACATAGAATTGACCGCAAAATTGGAAGAAATTATTGACAAGGGCTGTTTCCGCACACCACAAAATGAACGCATTACTCACAGGATGGTTGTTTTCTCTTAAAAGTAATGTTTCTTCAATTACTTCCAAAGTAGCACGCTGCAGAATATTCATGTACAGAGATTGGATATCAAGGCACATCAACACATCCGTAGACGGACTAAAGGACACGCCTTCTATTTTGGAAATAGCATCTCTGGTATCTTGAACATAACTCTGCATTTTCATCACAAAAGGTCTCAAGTATATATCCACAAATTTGGACAGGGGTTCCAAAATGGAATTAACCCCGGAAACTATTGGTCTACCAGGTGGTTTCTCTACACTTTTGTGAATCTTGGGGAGGATATAAAAAATAGGGATTCTAGCTGTCTCCCTAGCCAAATACTCTCCTTCCTGTTTGCTGATCAAGCCTAACTCAACCGATTTACCTACCTTATCTTTAATCATTCTCTGAAGTCTGGGAGTGGGATCCCGATCCACTTTGCAATAACTGATATTGTCAGAAAGGAGTCTTTCACATTCCTCAATATAATCCTTCTTATTCAGAATGATTATAGCCCCACCTTTATCTGCCTGACGGATCACAATGTTATTGTTATTACCCAAATCCCGTAGTAATCGGGTTTCCTTTTGGCTAAGGTTGGAATTCCTAGGGATACCTTTTTGTTCCAGTAGTTCTATTTCCTTCAGAACTTTTTTCTCAAACACTAATGACTCAGGCGAATGAGTGTGGACAGGAGGACAAAACGTCGAAGGATTTCTCAACCCACTAAAGTTGGTCTGTGTGTTGGAAGGTTGATCGCCGAAAAACTCCTTATGATGGACTTTGCGCATAAATGCATTGAATTCAAGCCTGAATTCAAAAGGATTATGAAATTTAAAAACTACATAATTCAAACCCTTATTCAGAGTTTTCTCTTCTTCCACTGACAACACATAGGTAGATAAGTTAACTACCAACCCCGGTAGCTGTGTGTCTGCATCTGGTCCATATCCCATTCCTGCCCGCCAATGCCTCTGCCTAAAAAAAGGTTGGCGTCTTGGTCCGTTCCAAGAGCCTCGATTATTGCCCTGATTCCTGCCCCTACGGCCACCCCTGCCTCTTTGGCCCGGATTGGTGTCATCCTCATTGCTCACTACATTGCCTTCTTCACTCGAACTATAGGAAGTGTTCCTAAACCTCACCCTACGATTGTTTTTTTGTACTCCACTCTGAGCACCAAACACGTAATCTTTTGTGGTATATGGAAATGTTTTGTCATGTGAAAAACTCGTGAGATCTTTCTTAAGTCTCTTAATTCTTTCTGAACTAGTGTCCATTTTAAAAGTTTGTATTTCTTTCCTTTATATCAAATTTTTTATTCATTTCTTCCTCCAACGTGGTTAACTCAATCATTATCTTCTTACTTTCCTGCGCTGTTTCAATAATAAGAACTAACCAAACCCTCCCACACTTATTGGCTATATAACTCCATTTCAATTTGAAATCTGCATTGTCCAAAAAAAGTCTGGGTTCATTACGAACTGTTAAGCCCTGTGGGAGGGCCTGATTTTTCAAGTATTCCAGCATAATTATAGGGTGTAATTCCGTGCGGACTAAACTTTTACGTACTTTCGTTAGTTCGTCCCATTAATCATCTTTACTCATTTCACAGAGTTCGCTATCTAAGCATAAATCATGGATAGAATTCAATAGTTTCAATATATAATCTTCTGTATACCCCAAGCTCTTATCTGCATTAGAAGCCATTTTAAAGGAAGACAATTTGGAGGTTAGGATAGAGACCCAATACTAATATTCAGATCACACTGGAAAGATGTACATTGACGACCCTGTGGACAATGTGAAAACAATTATTTCAGACCAGTGCACAAAAAAACCCTACAACGAGACAAACGTTGCATTATGTACAGATCATTTGAGTGTTTGTAAGAAATGGAGGTTATACTTATAACCATCAATAAGCTGTTGACACTGGGTTTTGGTTTGTAGGACCTGGCTACTGACTATAACTGGGAGATTACTTCTGTATGGTTGACTGGCCACGCAATTTGGATACATTGGAAGACCTTTCTGAACCTATTGTTTACTCTTGGAACACATTGGAAGTGCTCCAAGACCTACCCTCCGTTACTAGAGTTGGACTGCTAAGGTGAGGTTACACGTTGGTGGTGGTTGGTGTTTTACTTAGGTGCTGACATAGATGCTTGTGACGGTATAACAGTACCTGATTTTAATATGTTGTTGGGGGGCAATTGCCCCATTTATTTCGGTACAGTCTGACCAGGTGGACCTTGTTGGATGTGAAGACCTTTGCATATGGAACTGAGGATATTTATCATTTTATGGCCTAAGAGAATTATACCCTTGGGACACATGTCACAGGTAGAGATATATTAATATTTTCCTACTTGTTTTTACCCTTTTCTGGTATTGAGGGTGAGGGCTAGTCGAAGTACTTTAAACCTGTGATGCCCACATATTGATATGTTTTATGTATGTTTATTGTACCTGCAGATTTTGGAGTACCATTATTGAATTTAAGAATTAGAATCTTGAGTGGAAAAAGAACGCCACGTCAAAGCACAAGATACATGATTGCCCCTGAGGAATGTCCAGTTATTACATAACATTCAGGACAGAAACTTATATAAGTCGGGCTTTGATGGGTACAGTGTTGAGCAACAACAATTGATTTGGCTCTGTGCCTCTGCCGGTTCTAATTATTGTTTCTTGGCTTTTTAACACCAATTTTTATGTGTTTTGTATATTGTATTGTAACATGTGCATATGTATTTTAGAGATTTATGTGTCAGGATTTTGTTGCTTTGATTATTGAATATTAAAATATGTCATGTTGTATTGTCTGAGGACATACACCCTATATTGTCTTGTTGATATGGTGATGTCTCGGTACAGACCATGTTTGTAGGTATAGATATAGATCCATACCCTTCTTCCTTTTCAAAACCATGGAAAAAATGGGGTTAGGAGATGCTTATTTACAGATGGTCAAGGCGAACTATGAGGGCCCGCGAGCGAGGGTGGTGGTTAATGGGGCTTTAACTGGATCATTCCAACTCCGAAGAGGTACAAAACAGGGATGTCCCCTATCACCCCTGCTTTATGCAGTTTACTTGGAGCCCCTCCTGCAGGCAATTCGGGAATCTGAAGGAATACAGGGAATACCGTTTGGGGGCAGGCAGCATAAGGTGGCAGCCTTCGCGGACAACATGTTGCTTGCCCTGACCAATCCCATAGAGTCGAGTACGCAATCCAGGCTACTACTAGAAGACTTTGGGGAAGCATCCGGACTACGCATTAACATGCACAAGTCCGAATTGATGGACCTGACATTGGCAAGGGAGGAGAGGGAGGAGTTAAGGGGGATGACGCCCTTTGCCTGGCGACCGGGGGAATTACGTACCTAGGGGTGAGAATCACTCCGGCGCTACGTGGATGGTATGCAGCAAACTACCCCCCACTCCTGCAAAGAATTAAGAAAGACCTCCTTAAGTGGCAGAACTTGCGGATCTCCTGGTTGGGGAGGCTAGAGGCACTTCAAATGGTTACCCTGCCGAGGCTGCTCTACCTCTTCCAAGCTATCCCTCAAGCAGTCCCGGCCAGCTTCTTCAAGGAGCTCCAGGCTATAACAAACAAGTTTATATGGGAGCGAAAAAGGGCAAGGGTGAGTAGGATGCAACTTATGGCCCTGAGAAAAGGGGGGGGCTAGCTCTTCCCAACTTCCGTCAATATTACGAAGCTGCCCAACTAAGGGTGATTAGGGAATGTTTGCGGGAGGGGGAAGGAAAACAATGGGTCCAGATGGACAGAGGGTTACGCGACACGAACTGGCGGAGGTTCTGTGGCTATCCAGACAGCACCGGCCGGGCCATATGTACCTTAGCTCGATCACCAAACTAGTTGCAGATAATTGGGGCAGACTGGTCCAACGGAAGGAAATTACAACCTACCCGCCCCCCTTCACTCAATCTTCAATAATAAAAACGTTACCCCGGGGTTGGAAAGAGGGGCATTCCGGAACTGGAGGGAGGGAGGATGGCGTTGGATGCGGGACATGTTTATAGGAGGGGAGATCAGTTCTTTTGTAGATTGTAAAAGGGATTTCGCACTGGGGGAAGGTGAACGGCTGAGATACTCACAGCTGCGACACTGACTTCTATACCCCCTAAATAAGGAGGCGGCCACTAGATCACCGACCCTTTTTGAGAAATTCCTGATGACCAACGATGGCTCGAAAGGCCTTATCTCGCAGCTTTATAAGATCTTGGATGAGGCTACCCCGAGGCTGCAATGGGCATACATGGGAAGGTGGGAAAAAATTCTGGGCAGGGAAATAGAGAAGACAGAGTGGGAAAATCTATGGAGGAAGATCCCCAAACTAGCGAGAGCCTCACAAACCCGGGAGGCCTGGTATAAGATATTATATGGGTGGCACTATACCCCAGCTCGGCTGCGCAGGATCTACCCGGACTCGTCGGGAACTTGCTGGAGGGGATGCGGCCAGGAGGGCACTGCGGAACATATTTGGTGGCGATGCCCAAAAATAGTCCTGTTCTGGGGAGACATCAAGCAGGCGATGGAACAAGTGTTTGGGGCAGAGGGAGGCATACCCCCGGAATGGTCACTATTAGGCTTGAGGCCAGCAGAAGGGCCGGCGGGGTCGAGGGGCAGGGAAAGAGCGGAGGTGATGCTCACTCTGGCAGCAATGACAATCATAGCCCAGAGATGGAAGAGCTCGAACATACCAATGTTTCAAGACTGGCTGTGTAAAGTCTGGGAGATAGTAGCGATGGAATGGGCCTCCTATGCAATGAACAACACAATACAACACTTTGCGGGCGAGTGGGGTGAGGTCCTTTCCTTTCTCAAAGACGATTTCAGGATCGCGTGGCGCCCGCAACGTTTAAGACTTCTGGATCTGGAATAACCCCGACTAGACACTTTGTCGTGACAGGGTGCTACGGAGACTTTGGAACAGCACGGGGGGGAGGGAGGAAAGGGGGAGTTATGGGGATTGTTAAAGTTGTTGAAAATTTCAATAAAGAGAATTAAAAAAAAAATAGATAAAAAAATCAATGAAATAGGAATGTCACCTCACTTTTTCTGCACCACTGTAGTGAATATACAAACGTCAGTGTTTCTCATGCAATTAGTCTGGTCTCATGAGTGGGAGCTCCAAAATGCCCAAGTCGTTTAATTATGTATGAAATGATGGAAAGCTCTGTGCTAAACATGCTATGGTAAACCAGTCTCCTTAACTGAATAATTCCACCACGTTACCAGGCACCAATAATGGGAAAATATGCTTACCACTTCTTCACAATGTAATGATAAAAGCCTGTTGGGAAATTAATGAAGTATGAAGTGGTTATTCCATTGGATACAAATAATGGGCCCAATTGGTCCTGGTCAGGCATTGAAACGTACCATAATTGGCTGGCATTTCGCTAAATGACAGTGAAACCTGCTAGCTTTAACAGGCTCTGAATTGTGAAATCCCATCAAAGTGTGCAACACATCTTGGAAGAATACATCTAGAAATAAAACAGAAAAGAAGAAAAAAGAGAGAAACCCACCGAGCATCTGGTTCGTTCCACAGATAAGATGCTGCATGAGTAAAAAGTGGCACCGGTGGCCCTCTCACCTTAATTTGATTTATAACGCTGATTATTCTGGTTGGCTTAGCAAATGGTCCATGATTGTTTAAACCCGATTATTATGAGTGTAAAACCCTGCCTGTAAAATTCAAAAAGTAATTGGTATAAATGCCAAGATTTAACTGCATTGAATAGCAGAAAGAAGAATTATGCATACAAAATGCTTAACATATTCCTAATAATGACTGGGTTGATAAACACTCAGCAGTATGGTTGGCATACTGATTTGTGATGTGATTTAGAATGCTCAGTCTGCACATGTCTTCCTGGTTGCTGCTCTTTTTCCCCACTTAGCAAGCCCCGCCCACCTTGTGCCTTCCTGGTTGCCGCTCTTTTTCCCTACTTAAGGAGCCCTCCAGCCTCTCTTCCTTTGCAGATGGGGAGCAGGTGCAAGTGGGTCTAGGTCACCTGGCCTAAGCCCCGCCAACCTGGTACCTTCCTTGTTGCTGCTCTTTTTCACTACTTAAGGAGCCGTCCAGCCTCTCTTCCTTTGCAGATGGGGAGCAGGTGCAAGTGGGTATAGGTCACCAGGCCTAAGCCCCGCCCACCTGGTGCCTTCCTGGTTGCCGCTCTTTTTCCCTACTTAAGGAGCCCTCCAGCCTCTCCTCCTTTGCAGATGGGGAGCAGCTGCAAGTGGGTTTAGGTCACCTGGCCTAAGCACCCCCCACACCCCTGCCTCTTCCTTCCTTCTCTTAACTTTTAGATCAATGGCGTCTCTCGCTGAGCATCTGAAACGAAGGGCAGACAAAGAAAAGGGCAATTCATGTTTGGACCTGTTCGGACCAGGAGGACCCAGGGCCCGAACCCCTGCTCAGACAGCAGGCAAGCATGCTGTGATCTTGTGTGCCGTTCTCATGCCCCCCCCCCTTCTTATTTGCTTGTGTTTCCTGCCTTGGCTTACTCCTGTCTATCCTGCCTTCCCATCCCTCTTAGCCCTCTCCCTCTGCCCCCCCCCAATCATACCACTGCAGGATTTTTGTCTTGATACACTTTTGCTCTCCCATCAATGTGTTGTTGCAAATGCTTGGTTTTGACTTTGTGGACTATTTTGACTCTTGCATTATGCTGTGCCCTTTTCATCCTGAATCCTGTCTTGCATTTGCTGTTACCTGCAACATTATGTGTTATCACTGACTGTTACGCTCACCTGGTCTGTGCGGAGGCGTTGGGGCACGGTTGCAGCCCTCCCAGGGGTGAGGTCGCTCAGGCCCGACTTCGCCCTCTGCGCTTATGTGGTGACTGGTGGTAATAGGTGATGCTCCTCGGAACTGCTCCTGCGTGGAGAATAGGGGGCATGAGTATGCCAGCTTGTGCACCTGATCCCCTTCCAGACCCCTTCTCCCAAACCGTGGTACCCGTGGGATGCGCTGTCCCTGGAAAGCTCACCTGTTGATTAGTTTTGGCGAGAACTCCGTCCGGCTGCTTCTGGAAGGGGCGCTTCTATGATCTGGACCGAGTTCCTTCACTGGTCCCTTGCACGTGGTAGTCCAGTCCTGCTGCGACTAAGCCACTGTACTTCAGGTAAGTGTTCCTGTTTGCCTTTGCCTTTCCTCGTCTGTTTTTGTTGTATTGTAAAGTTTGTTGTCTTGTATTGCTGTCCGTTCCGCTTTTGATGTTTGCTCTTTTGCTTTCTTCCCTTGCAGGTGATGTTGCCGGCCCGGCAGAAGCTGCGGAGCTCAAGGCGGCAGCCGGAGGGAACGAGGAACGAAGCTGCAGCGGTACAGTAGCTGGTAAAATGTTAACTAGGGGGGGCGTGGGGTTCAAATGCAGCGCGGCCCTAGGACGGATGTTCTAACCTTGTCTTTCTTCTTCTTCTTCACAGGGTCTGAGTTTGTGGATGCGGAGCGCAGTGCTGCGGCGTCGGGATCAAGATCACTGGATGTCAGGAGATGAGTCTGCAGATGAAGCAATGAAGCACCGGTTTCCTGGAGGTGAGTATGCAGGAGAACGCCTGGTTTCAAAAGTAAGTAAACTGGTCCAATTGTCGGTGAGTGTCACGTTGCACGCAAGTGCACAGTAACCCGAAGCACCCGCCTTAAGGATGGAGCAGCTTATATAGCTGAGCTTCTGAAGCCACGCCCACAAGGTTCAGCCTGCCTGCCACACCCTGCCACACCCGATGAGTCAGCACAGGAAGACCAGGACTAGGGAGCCACACCCAATGAGTTCTTGTAAAATAAAAGCACGCCTGCGCTGAAATAAAGTGTTCCTGCTCACATCTCTATATGAGCCTGGGCCCCTGTGTTTATGGGTTCCAAAGGGACACAAGTGAGTCAAGTGACCCATTGCCCCGATCACTAGATGGTGTGGTTTTTGTGTTCTGGGGCCTGAGGCCATGACAAGACCCTTGTCCTTCCAAAATAACAAAGGTCCCAAAATATCTGGGGGACAGTTTCGATGGCACCAAATGACGGGGTCAAAAATCAGAAGCCAGCTAGACCTCATCACCCGGAGATAAGACAGGAGCGGGAGACCGACGACTGCCAGCAAACCGTTTAATACAGTCCTGAGCTTCCTGGTGAGCAATCCGGGCAGTAAGATTACCCTGTTGAATGTTGCTGGTCAGGGCATCAATATCTGGAAACTGGGTGGATGAGGGTGTAATTGACAAAAAACAGGCAGGATGAAACCCATAGGTGCAGAAAAAGGGACTTGATTTCAGAGCGGAATGGGTTGAATTGTTATATGCGAATTCTGCCAGTGGAAGAAGCTCGACCCAATTGTCCTGTGCCGACGAGATGAAACACCGTAAGTATCCCTCAAGAGTTCGGTTAAGCTGCTCTGTCTGACCATTGGTAAGGGGGTGAAATCCAGAAGTCAGGGCCCGCTTGACATTGAGGGTTGAACATATTTGTTGCCAATATCAAGAAGTATACAGAGTACCACGGTCCGAAAGAATGGTCTAAGGAAGGCCGTGACGAGTGAAGATGAATTTGATGAAATTCCTAGCCATGTGGGCAGCTGCAGAAACTCCAGGTAAGGGAACAAAATGGGCCAGTTTCGTAAAGAAATCTATAGTTAACATCACTGCAGTAGCTCCCTGAGATGGAGGCAAGTCCACGATAAAGTCTGTTGAAATGATTTGCCAAGGCTTAACTGATAGTGCCATTTTAACTAACTGACCCAGAGGGAATGACCGGGGGATCTTAGTCTGTAGACGGGTAGTGCAAGAGGCCTCATCGTCTTGTACATCGGCACTTAGGGATGGCCACCGGAAATGTCTTTGGATTGGCTTTGAATCTCTTTTGTATTGGCGCTGCCGCGATGCCCGGCTGCTCTGGAATCATGACACATGTGTAGATCTTCCTGCTGAAGGGAGGTCTTCGGGAGGAATGCCTTCTGATCATGGAAATAGTATCCTTTCTCTTGGCTGAATTTGGGTTCGTGGCTCATCCTTTGGCGTAGCTCGTCATGTTTCTTGGTATCTGATTGGATCTCCTGAAGGAAATCTGAGATTGCATGTATGAACAAGGCTTTGGGAAAAAAGACGTTCAGACTGGAATCGGATATGAATAAAGGTGTCCTTTATGGACAAGGCATCAACCCTGAGATTTATCCTCCCTGGTATAAAGGTAAACGTGATGTTATATGGGCAGAAGAATGTGCCCACCTAGCTTGTCTACTGTTCCGGGTTTGGGCGTACTGTAAGGCCTTCAGATTCTGATGACCCGTCCCTTCTTCGACAACATTTTTTGCGCCTAACAACAAATGCCTCCATTCTTCAAAAGGCCCTCCTGATAGCTAGAAGTTCATTTTCAAGAACTGAGTAGTTCAATTCTGAGGGAGTCAATGTTTTAGACAAATATGCAACTGGGGATTCAGAATCTCGATCAGTTTCCTGCAAAAGTACGGCTCTGAGAGCATGGAGAAATTCGTCGGTTTCCAAAATGAACCTCTTATTCTGATCTGGAGTAACCAGAATAGGCGCTGATGAAAACAGTTTCTTTAGTTCATCAACCAACGGTTGGGCTCTTGGTGACCACAGATAGGGAATTTCCTTTTTTAACAAAGAGGTAAGCGGGTGAATGATTTGAGAGAAATGAGGAATTAATTTCCTATAAAAATTGGTGAACCCCAAAAACCGCTGGATGTCTTTCACTGAAGATGGACTAAGCCATTCATTTATATCTATACAAATGCCTTGGGACGATAATACATACCCCGGGTAAGTGACCTGCTCCAAGTTAAATTCACATTTTTCCAGTTTACAATACAGTTGGTTCTACTTTAGTCGGCTTAGAACTATTTGAAAAGTCAGATATGGTCTATTGAATTGTGAGAAAATATCAAAATGTCATTGAGATTTATTATGACAAAGTGTAACAGAATATCTGCGAAAACATGGTCCATAAACATTTAAAAAATAGCTGGTGCATTGGATAGCCCAAACGGCATGACTCGATATTCATAGTGGACAAAGGGCCTGCGAAAGGCTGTCTTCGACTCGTTCTCTGCTTTAACACAAATCAAATGTTAGGCACCCCTTAGGTCTTGTTTCGTATAGAGCTTGGCTTCTTTGACTGCCTCCAGAATGTCGGGAATGAAAGACATGGGATATCGGTCCAGGACCATGAACTTATTCAATCCCCTAAAGTCGACACAGTGGCAGAGTTTGTCTGTGTTCTTTTTCAGAGAAGCTCTTGCCGGGGAAGTCACTCTGTTATCAACCCGTTTTGTAGGTTGCAATAAAGATAATCTATCAGGACCTCTTTCTTTTTCAGACAAAATACCTCTGATGAGGGGGTAGTGCAGAATATTGGGGCAAGGTGAAGACCTCTTGATATTGAACATATGGTGCAGGGATTCCTATTACATGGCTGAGAATGGTAGTGTTGGTGGATGCATCATTCATGGAAGCCGTAGTATGGAAGCCTACTGATCCCTGAGTAAGGCAATGAGACAAACAGTGTTCAGAACCGAGGATCAACGATCCCGCAGTCCAATTCACAAAAGGGTTGTGAAGGCGTAACCACGGGAGTCTGAGGATAATGGGCAGCCTTAATGATGTCAAATGTAATCTCCTCATAATGGGAGGAGATACACATTTGAAGAGGGAGAGTATGCTCTTTTATGGGACCTGAGGTGAGAGGACTACCAGCCACATTCTCGACTAGAATAGATACTTCCTTGGCGGCACACGTAATACCCTTGCTATTAGCTTATTGGTTATCGATAAAGTTGCCAGCTGCCCCACAATCAACCAGAGCGGGTACATTCTGGAGTTCTATATTAGCCAACAGGAGGTATACCTTAAGAACAACCATGGGTGTGTTAACAGGGTCAGTACTATGGAAAAAGAGCTTTTGTCCTGCGGAATGTAAGGTTTATTTCCCGGATCGCGGTTCGCCCTATCATCGGGATTCAACGTTTCACGTCCTTCTGGGTGGAGCAACTGGGCACTCTCCAAGCAAGTGTCCCGTAGATCCACAGTACATGCATAAGCCCAGGGACCGTCTATGATTACGTTCTTCTGAGGAGAGGGGGGCCTCGAGCTACTCCTAATTTCATTGGTTCTCCGGGAGCTGCTGTTTTGAAGGTGTGGGAGAGCAGTCTGGAAGATTCCTCCCTGTAATTCCTTTTCTCTTTTATCCATGTCTTTCCTGCAGATGATAGTCTAACTGCATGGCCAACGTGATCATCTCTGCAAGGTTGACAGAACAGGGAACCCGCGAGATTCCTTCCTTGAGCTCTTCTGTGAAAACCCCTTTGAAAAAATTGTGATTAAAGCGCCATCAGGCTAAGCAGTGTCTGCCGACATCTGCTTGAATCTGGTGATATGGGTCAGGAGATCTTGCAATCCCTGTTCGAAATCCAATAGGCGCTCCTATGATGCTACTGTGATCGCCTGTCTCCCAAACATCGCCTTGAGACTGTTGACAAAGGCCGGATATGCATCCAATATACGATTGTTAGAAGTAACCAATGGGGTTGCCGAAGCCAAAGCTGCCCCTGTCAAATGGGAGATCATATGCCCTATGTTGTCCCTATTTGTTGGGAATAGGGGGCTTTGAAGGAGAATTGCACTGTGCAAGCCTCCAAGAACTATACGTTTATGAGGATTGCCATCAAACTTACCCCCTGGTAAAGGACCAGGTGGCACTTCAGAACTCTGGAGTTTGTGTTACCTGCTTGTTTCAAGCCCTGAACTTACAAGGTTAATGACTGTACCGCAGCGACTAGCTGTTGCATCTGATCCATGACTGCGTCAGCAATCTTGTTTTGGGCGTTGCTATCTATCATGCCCCCTGAAATTAAATAATCAATAATGCAAATGATTGCCCGGCACTGACCTGTTTCCGATGCACAGCATGAAAAGCGTAAGAATTACCCAGGAGCCTTTGTCTCCCCGATACCGAATTGTAAAGAAACGGGAAGTACAAGGACCCCAGGGAAACCCTCTGGGGGAGAAAACCCTGTTGGTCTGGGAAGCCTTCAATCCAGTTGGTTTTCGGCCTCGGGAGATAAAAGTCGATGTGCTGATCTGAAGATGAGCGGAATTACCCCGGAGGACCGGAGCGAGCTGAATGCTGTAGAGGGATAGAGAGACTGGTGAGACGTGTGTGATAGAGAGCCAGTAGTAAAAGGAGAGTGGGGGGGTGGGGAGGAGAGGTGAGCCTACCAAAGTATTCAGTGAGTTGGATCTACTCGCAGGGTCTGGCAACAGGTATACAGAAGCTGGCAGTCTGTAAGAGGCGAGCGTTATAGAAGCAGTGAAATGGGAATCTGGATAAAGAGGGGGGCAAAACTTTATGTACCCAAACAGTCGGGGGCTGCAGCGAAGGGAGAATGATGGGAAGAATGTTTCCCGGAGACGATCGTTCCGCTTGACACTAAAACGTGCAGGAAAAGAGAAATGTCAGTGGTATAAGCTAGGACAGGGAGCTTGGAAAGGAGAGATAGGAAAGGAAAAACTCACAGAGCGCCCTGCTAACGGAGTAGCACCGCGCTGAATTCCTGACTGGAACTGTTCATAAGCAGTGCTGGAGACCGAGAGAGGTGAGGACAGGAAGTGGCTCGGAATGTGTTCAAAAGCTGGAGGGCTGAGTGGAACTCCGGGCGCCACCTTGGTAGAGGCTTGAAAAAGCAGGCCAATATGCCTTCATCTATCCCAAATGGACCACTGTCGTGCTCGAGAAGAGACAGTGATGCAGTATTCTCCCCTTCCTCCTGAAGAAGACTCCATAATACCCAAGTTCTTGATGGCTTTTTGTCATCCCAGAATTCCTAGTTATTGTAAAAATCAGAAACCCCTTCCTTTGTGTCACTCTAGACAGAGATCCATTTATACCTCAAACATTCACCACACGCATCTCCCGTTTCTGATGTTTCTCTATATAAAACCTTTGAACAACAACATTTTAGAAATCCAATAACTTCTATGGACTTCAGCTCCCATAAAGCCTTAAGTACTGAGACGAAGAAGAGGAGGGAGGAGTATATGCAGACTAAGAGAAACCCAAAACCTAATGTGCAGACGAGCTGTGTGGTTGAACCTGAAGTGCGAAGAACACTTAAAAAAAACATCTGCATGAAATGGGGAGGCAAAACGAGAGAGAACCGTGTAGGAGAAAGCCGAGAGCGAGAGAACGGCCATATCCATGTGGCAGCTCACTAGCGCGAGTCACACATACCGGTGTGGCATGGAGGAAGGAGAGACATAGCAGGCACACCTGAAGGACCATGTAAGCACTGGGAGCCGCATCGGAGCTCCTGGGGCTACGGTCGTGCTGGGAAGCAGCATTATCTGGTCCAAGCTACAAAGGGAAGCCAGCGAGTGAACATAGAGCTGCAGGAAATGCTGAAGAAATGTCTGCATTGTGTAAGAAGCTGTCCAAGGGAGGAAGCATCATCCACAGAGGCACGCCATAAGTCGGATATGCTGTGAACTACTGGTGAGTCTGGCTAGAGCCATTGGGGACCCCAAGGCGTACCGACACGCATGTAATCAAGTGAATTAATTAAGTGAGACTGCTATTATGGACAATGCTCAAAGGCGGTTCAAATACAAAGAAACCCCAATGTTAAATCAATGCCCAAAAAGAAGAATATTTGAATACCGACAAGATAAAGTGCAGCAATAAAACCTGAACAAATACATATGTGTGAGATGTCAATGTGGGGGAAAGCTAGAGCAAGTGTTACCCTAAGTTAATATATTGAAACACAAGAAAGTTTATGGAGCTGTGGCATAGTGAAAAGGACAGTGAACCCAATAAGAAGTCATGGTAAAAGGAATACACCAGGCAGTTGACATTTGGGGAAGTATACCAGGGGATCTGCAGGACCACAGAGAAGGATTACTGGCAGGGGAGTACACCAGGCAATCCACCAAAGTTGCATAAAGTCTCTAAAATTGTGGCAAGATACCTGTCAGAGAACAAAAAAGGGGATTCAAGAAGTCCATGAAAGAAGTCCTGGCAACCAAATATACCAAGTATTTTGGAATTGTATAAGCACTTTAAAACTGTGGGAAGATACCTGGCAGGGGAGTATACCAGGGGTTCTGAAGAACCTATAAGAGGATTCCTAGCAGAGAAGTATGCCAGGAGATCCACCAAAGTTGTAGAGGAACATTTAACCATGTTGCAAAATGCCTGGCAGGGAAGTATACAAGGGAATCTAAAAAGCACATGAAAGAAGTCCTAGTAGGTAATACTGTGTACACATGAGGGAAAACTCCATCACTGTTGGGAACATATACACAAGGTTTGTTCCCACCAGGCTTGATTCAAAGAAACCCTTGAGTATTTAGATTCTATTTAAGCTGTTGCTTTACCCAGACCAATAAGTAGCTCTGCTATCAAATTGAAAACGTAATCTATACATCTTCATAAGTCATATATTGAATAAATTACAAACAAATTTTAGAATTTATTTAGAAATTATTACATTAGAAAAAAAACTTAAAACAGCTCCGAAGGACAACATTATAATAGATGTAAATAAAAACCAAACACACAGTCATTTCATGTTCAGACAAATTGATTACCAATATACACATTCGAGGTCCACTACAATAAATAGGGTTAGAGTTGCTTTTTCATATTTAATAGCTGTATATGTTTCTAATGTAATAATGATTCTAATACATTTGTTTTTGATTTATTCAATATATGACTTACGAATATGTATTAATATACTTTGTGTCAGCCTCTCATTTCTGACCCCTTACAAAAGTCTCTTAGCAACCTCATCCTTTAAGAAGGTTTTTTCGGCAGACTTAAGGGAAGTGGCAATAGCTGAAAGGTAATTTTTGAAGGACTGAATTTAGATGCTTTCACCTGCTAGGCAAGACAAAAAATGAAGGACATTGCTAATGAAGCACTAAGAGGGTTAATATTCTCATAAACAGTCCAAAGCAAAACTCTTAGCCATTGCTTTTGTACTGACTTCTTGTACAATACTTTCTTGCAGCACAAATAATAGCCAAGTTTAAGATATCCCCATGCTATAATAGGCTAGGACCCATATGCCCAGGTTCAGCAATAGAAGGCAGGGGTGAAGCACTGCTTCCTCCTGATGGAGCAGATGATCCTGCATCTTGACGAGAACATGACCTACAAAAGAAGAAGTAGGTCTGAGAACCATCTCTGACAGGACCAATAAGGGGCCTGTGAAAACATCATGCAGTCGTGAACCGTCATGAAGGTGTGCAACGTTTGAAGAAGAGGGACAGGGAAACACACACAGGAACTTGCTAGACTGGTCTACATTGAATGTATCCCAGGTGGAACGGAACCCCATTCCCTGCTAAGAGGCATACGACAGACGCAGATGGTTGCTCCCCATAGCAAACAAATGATGCCTTTCAAGATCCCACTTATGAAAAGTTGGGTTGATGATTGATTTGTTTATTTCCCATTTGTGTGGGGTATGAATCAGTCTGCTCATGGCATCCAGTTTCAATTTCTTCTCTCCCTCTAGGTGATGACGGTAACCATGGTTCAGGAGACACCACTTAAGGCAGAGAGAAGGAGATTTTGCACCTCCCTGCTTGTCTGAATAAAACATTGCAGTTGTACTGTCAGTGAATATTTGAACCAGTTTCCCCTAGACTCAGAAGGATAGCCTTTAGCTCCAGAGAATCTATGTGGCTTAACCTGTCCTAAGCATCCCACAGGCTGTGGAACTGGTGATTTAGGAGGTGTCCACTCGAACTAGAGAGCAAAGAGTCTTTTATCACTGAGACTTGAGGAAAAGGGTAAGAAAAGGTGCCCTTTTATGGAGGTTCTCTTCATAAATTCACCAAAGGAGTGAACTCTTAGTCTCCTTTGTGATGGAAATTTACATTGGCTGCTGATACGATAAATGTCTCCAATTAGACAGTAAGTACATCTATAAGGGCTTCATCCTGAGCCTGGCCAGAGGCACGCTAAGAATGCACAAAGCCACAAGACCCAGGCGTCCCTGGAAATAACAGGCAGATGTTTGAGCGCTGGTGCTGAAATTATGAATGGTCTGCCTTAGGGGCAGGATTTTGACATGAAGAGAGTATTGCAAATCAATCACTGGACTCAATGTTGTGAGAGAACATTTTGTCAAATATTTAATAGCAGCAGTGCAGGTTAACACAGACAAGGAGACAAACAGATCTCTGTACAGTGTCCCCGTACCCTCATAAAACAACTCCTCTTTATACCTTTTTTGTTCCATTAGTTCCAATAAAGCAGGTGGAATATTACAGTGAGATTGTCAGAGATGGCTGGTTTGCTCTAATTAGCACTGAAAATAGGCTGTGTGAAGCCAGGGTACGTAGACATTCGTGGTAAAAAGCTAAGTCCATGTGAGATCCTTTTGCAGCTGCATACAAGTACTATTAAGCATAGAAGACATTCTTAAGCGTGGTAGCATGAAATCAGCCTTTATCAGTGTGCTTTAAAATAACTTTGGAAGTTAAAGCATTACTCTAGATAATTCTTCTGAAACAGCAGATTCAAACGGTGTCCAGGCAAATTTTCGAAACAATAGTTTCGAATTACAAAAGTTCTGAAACAAAAGTTTAGAGAAAAAAAATGTCAATTGTATTTTTTTTTATGTTAAAGGCTTTATTTTAATTTGTATAGTAAAATAAGTGTTTTTACAAAAAAAAAACTGGGGTTTGCGGGGGGAACCCCCCATAAAAATACATTCGAAACCTATTTTTCCGACACTTTTGTGTCAGAACTTTTGTCATTCGAAAATGTGACTGTCAAAACAGTCACTATGAACCGTTTCAAACGTGTGGGTATATCTGTCATCACATGCAAAGTTTTCTGTTTCTATTCTGCTTCAATACACATTATCCAAGGTGGTATACATTTCTCAGCTAGGCCAAGGCCTAGTTCTTCAATTGAACACACATTTCCATAGTTGCATTATGTCTCCTTGTTACCACGTTCCCATTTACATTAGGAATCAAGCATTTATTTGCACTTTTCCTCCACCTCGTAAAGCATCCAGAATATCTCTGACATGCGGACTATTCTGAGAAGGGTGGAGACACAACTTCTTCATACATGTAGGATGCTCAAAATCACCAAGAGGCTGTACAAGTTTCCTTCTGCCGAGGGGTTCCTGATTGACCAATCGTTCAGGTAAGGGTATTTGTCCATTTGTTGAATACTAAGATGAGCTATCTCAAGCAAAAGCAACTTCGCAAAGACTATGAGAGCCACGTTAAGTCAGGAAGGAAGGCATTTGTATTGATAATACTCGCTGCCCAGGGTGAAACTGAGTAGTAACTGGTCATGCACCCTTTTGGTTGCAACATGAAAATGAGCATCTTGAAGATCTACTGATGTTAAGGAGTCCCCCACCCGGAGGGCCTCTAGAATCTGAGATAAAGCTGTCTAATGAAAGGTTTCCAAAGGAAGGAACTTGTTGAGTTCTTTATGGTCTAGAATAGGTCATACGCCTCCTGTTTTCTTAAGCACAGTGAAGTTATGAGAATAGAGGAAGAGGCCTTGTTTTCTGGTACCAACTCTATTGCACCCAGGAGGAGAAGATTTTGAATCTACTGCACCAATGCTGGTGAAGGCATCTGAAACCTTGGCTGAGATGATGCAGACTTTAGGTTGGGCACAAAATCAACTTCTTATGGTTTCCTGAAAGGCCAGGCCAAAATCTAAATCCAGGATCTTTTTCACATAGTTCACATAGATGGAAGCAGATTTCAGGCTTGTGGCCACAATGAGGCAACTATGCAGATAAGGGTATATAGGGGCTACTCTCTGACAAATGTGGGAGATAATGGCTGATAATGACCCCCCCCCCCTTGTTTTTGCATTATAATAGCTTACATCACCTTTCTAAAAACTCTCAGTGCCAAACTCAACCCAACCGGCGATGCATCTGCCAATCTGGGATGTGAATGTAGGCATCATGAATGTCCAGAACACATATCCAACCCCCCTAGGGAGAGGAAAGGTTCTGCAGTGGAGCATCCATATTCAACCTCTCATCAGAATGGAACATTTTGAAATCTGAGGGATACAATATTTTCCTCAACTCTATCTTGTCTTGCGAGTAGAAGCTTTCTGAAGGGTATATTACTTACACTAATTATATGTCCTTCATCTCTATGAGCTTTCAATTCTTCCCTGCCATATCTGATCTAAGTCTTTGGGGCGAACTGGGGTAGGAGTGAAGCGGTGAAGGAAGCTTGTATCCTCTGCCCATGAGAAGGAGAGTCGACAGGTTTAATATTAAAAGCTTCCAGGCAGATAGGAATTTAGCAAACCTGCCACTCATTGGGTTATGTGCGCAAAGACCTTTGAGTTGTCATACTTTGTTTGTCAGCAGATATTGAAGTAAGTGAAAACAACCTGTTGAAGATGTTTGGCCTCTTCCTAGGCTGGATACATGTAAGAACATTCCAATGGTCCCACCAGTCTTGCACTCTATCCTGCAAGCCCCAGAAACCTTGGAAGAAGTCATCTCAGTCCTTCAGAGAGGCATTATAAACTGGGTTTTCACAGCCGCTTCATGCTGGTGGCTATTTATTTGGTTGTCACAGTAGTGTTATTCTCATTGGTCAACTGTTGGTCAGTTGTTGGATGAAAAAGCTGTGGGCCATAGAAGTGGACAATTCTGACCTTTTCTTGGACATCTTGAATATGTGTTGTGCCCCTCTCACTCTTATCGATTAAACTCTGGAATTCTTTGTCCAAACACCTTTAGATAGAGAAAGATCCACCCGACCTTCACAAAACAGCTGAAAACCTGGATGCAAATTAACAACAGCATGCAAACACAGCAATCAACTACTCAACTAAAAACCTGGGCATTCAACTAAAACAGCAATCAATAAACACCCACTCAACCAGCCAACCCTCAACTCATGAGCAAAGGACTTAAGTCAATTGGAATCTCTAAGGTTGTTCTTTATGCAACCCCTCAAACTGAAACACACCAATACTGTCAGCAAAACACAGCAGCCAAGTTCAAAGCTCCAGAGAAGGAGCATGGGAAATCGAGATCATTCAAATTAATCTCCCAGCACCCCTTTCAATGAATGGGAAAAGAAACCTTGCAAACTGATGCCATAATCAAACACTCAAGCAACACCAGATGACCTATCTTTAACGCAATGTTCCCCTCTCACCTTACCATCCCTACCTCTTCCCCTCCCTTTCGAACCACATTACAGCCTGACCTTTATCCACCTTACAGTTCTCATATAATCAACCCCTGCACATGGCAGTAAGCATCTTACTCATACACCTATGAAACGGAACACCACCACTGCGCTCCTCTGTAGCTCTGTCACACCTACACCCACACCAGTGGTTAATATAGTCCTTACTGCACTGATCATGATATCAATCTTAGCTCCCCTTTCCGGATGAAATGCACTCCATAGTCCTGCCCACCCCAACAAATTCGTAGAATCACACCAACATTCAGGATTTGGATACTTCCATTCTAAAAACATCAACACTACTGAATGTGCATGTGCTTTTGCCTCTATCACACCAGCATCCCCAGCCCTGCCCCCTCTTTTCTTGCAGAGCTGGGTGCAGCAAATCCTCCAAAATAGCAAAAGAATATTATAAAAGGCCACATTCCATTCCATATGTCTGAAAGGAGACAGAGGGGTCCAGTAACCAGTATATAATTGAGGAGGGAGGGTAGGTGCCTCACCCTTTACCCCCACTTCAATGGAATCGACAAATACATAAAGGGACAAATACAAATACATAAAGGGTTTGAAGCCAACTCTGTGGAGAATGGGTATTCCAGAACCCCTCGGAATGCAGGAGCATCTGACCTGCTACTGGTGAGGACCTGGCCTCCAAACCCCCACTAGCGAGAAGTAGATAGGCCCTCTGTGACTGTTGCACTTGCTTGGTATTATATGGGCAAGGAACATGGCTTGCTTTAGCCGCTAATTCTTTCCTGTGCACTCTCAGGTGTGAGAGTTAGTAATTCTATTCCAGTGCTTTATTTTCAGCCATCATTCTCTTAGAGCACACTTGGAGTCGTTTGGAGAGTATAAGTTGAATAGACCTTTTTACAAAACCGAAACAGAGCACTTCGGAAGCGGCTGTGTGCTTAGTTTTCAGTGCAGCTTAACGTGGCTTTGAGGTTTCATAAGGTTCTCTCCTCCAATCGAGAATGTGGAAGTGGTGGAGCTTGCTACAGTTGTGGGACACGGAGGAGGCTGGTGCGGTGGACGAGCGGTGAGCCGTAATCTCATTACGCCTGAGGCTGTGGGTGCCATTGAACTGCTGGACACCGTCTGTTTTGGTTTGGGCGGCAGCAGGCGAAGAGGCTCCTCACGGTTGGTAAGCAGCGCCATAAGCTCGTAAGAGCGGGTAAGGGGCAGCGTTTGTTGAGAGAACCCCTCCCAGTTTTATAAGGATGGGGACCTGGTGATTACCACAGTCTTTATGTCATGCACCAGCCCTGGAGAATCGCTAGTCGTTGGAAGTACTACTAAGATGGCGGCCTGTTCCATTCTGTTGGTCTAGTCTATTCCAAGATGGCCGACGTACTCTATAAACTAGCGGCCATAGCAACGCTCTGCGCGTTGTATCGTTCCCGTTACGTGCCCAGCTAGTCGCTCTCAGCATCTAGTTATTCATCTTACCTTTGCTTTCAAGTCCGTTACTTACCCTCCTATGCTTACTTACCTCCTATTCTTTCCTTACACTGGAGGTGATTTCAGGTTTTCAGGTAAGGTGATTAGGGTCTTTGTCCTCTGTCCTTTCTTACACGACGCGCTCTATTCGGCGTCTTCCGTGTAAGTATTTTTCCCGCCTTTCTCTCTCAGCTGGCGATTCAGCGTTAGTGTTACTTCGCTGTGAGCGTATGCGACTGAGCTTACTTTTCTGTCCTTTTACTTACCTATTTCTTTTCCTCTTTCTTTCTTTTTGTTGTTCCGTTCGTAACGCCTCTCCGGTGTTCCGACGGACCGAACTCGAGTCCTCTCTCAACCACAGCTCAGCCGGCACGATAGTTGAGCAAGGTGTGGATATTCATACTATGTATCCGGAGCTCGGCTACTAACAGTTATCAAGATCTCCGAGTTATTTTCGGACATTGGTATTCCACGGACACCTGAATACCTGATAGGGGTTTTTTGCCAGGAGGCTTTTTCCCCATTCTTTAGGGCGCGCTCCTCAGGTATTCCCTTGGTCTGTTATCAGCTAGATCACGGAGGCTACCGAAGGAGCGCGTCCCTACCTTCGACAAAAAAAAAGAGAGGAAACCCACCGAAGGAGAAAAGAATAAGAAGAAGAAAGCTGTTATAAAGACGGAAGAAGTACAGGAACAGACAGGTGAGGAGGAGTCTGAGAAGGCAGAGACTAATCGTGACAGTATACAACGCCCAGAAGACACGATGGCGTCACCAGAACAAATTCAAGACATGTGTAATGCCATTCAGAGCCTCAGAGTTGACATGCAATCACTGCATGCAGAGAACCTTCTTCTACGCCAGCAAGCAGCCTCTAGGGAGGTGGGAAGAGATGATTTACCTCCAAAGCCATTCACATTTGGTAAATATGATGGAAACCCGAAGTATATTAAAGAATTCCTCGATGCCTGTACCGTCTACTTTTCCTTCCGACCTCGGGCATTCGAGTCTGGAAGGGCCAGAGTTGGGTTCCTCATAGCCAACTTGACAGGAAGCGCCCTAGCCTGGGCTACCCCTTTGGTAACCAATCAAGACCCTTTGGTTAACGATTACACCCTGTTTATACAAGGCTTCAAGAACCGGTTTGAGCGTTCTGAAGTACAGTATTCCAAGTACGATGCCTATCTTGATATCAGACAAGGTAATCAAGATTTACAGTGTTATGTTGCACAATTCCAAACACTGGCGGTATCAGCTGGATGGCCGGATACGGCACAACAAACCATCTTCCGGAGAGGGTTAAATGAGGAACTGAAGGACGAACTGGCTAGAACAGTACGTCCCAACACCTTTCAAGAGCTGGTTACGCTAGTTCTACAGATTGACTATCGTCTACAGGAAAGACGGGCAGAGAAGAGACGAGGAAGAGGATCAGCGCCAAGCTACAGCCCACCTTCAGGAAGGAGGGAAAGACCTATGTTGGAAGAGCCAATGCAGATAGGGGCAACTAGGGGACCGCTAACCAAGATGGAAAGGAGAAGAAGGCAGGAGCTCAACCTTTGCATGTATTGTGGTTCATCGACTCACATGCTTAAGGATTGCCCTAACATCCCTTCTAAGAGACAGGGAAACGCCAGACCCCAGGTTCTTGCAAGGGAAGCCTTGGGGACCACCGTACAAACCCTTGCAACCTCACAAGACCCATTAATGAAGGAATAGAAGACAATCGTCTAATGGTATTCCAGCTGTCCATTTCCTACAGTCTGAGACAGAACCTTTCGGTCTTGACAATGCTTGACTGCGGAGCAGCCGGAAATTTCATAAATGTAGCATGGGCTCAGGAAAACCAGATTCCACTAAGAAAGAAGGACAGACCGATACCGGTTGAGGGAGTAGACGGCCGTCCACTCTCATCTGGGCTCATTACCATGGAAACGGAACCTATAACTGTAAAGATGGATCATCATGTTGAAACCCTCACGTTTGATGTTATCAGAGCAGCTCATTTTCCATTGATATTGGGTATTTCATGGCTAAGAAGACACAACCCCAGGATCGACTGGACTGATAACAAGTTAAGCTTCGACGCCGAGTATTGCCGGGAACACTGCATGAAGGCTATGGAATTTCCAAAGGAGATACATTCCAGTCTCCCTACTACTCATTGCAATCTCTCAATATCCTCTATACCTAGGCAGTATCTGGCTTTCGCTAAGGTGTTTGAAGACATTAACCCCAGACTCCTCCCACCTCACCGCCAAGAGGACTGCAACATCGATCTAAAGGAAGAGACCTCCTTACCTTTCGGCCGGATGTATCCATTATCCTTATCTGAAAAGGAAGCTTTGAAGGAATACCTCAACTCCAACTTGATGAATGGGCTTATTCGATCATCAAAGTCCTCAGGAGGGGCATCATTGTTCTTCATATCAAAAAAGGACTCCAAGGAATTACGTCCCTGTATCGATTACAGGGGCTTGAACAGCATAACCGTCCGAGACAGGTACCCAATGCCACTTATCAGAGACATACTGGAGGCGGTCCGGGATTCAAGGGTATTCACCAAGCTCGATCTCCGTGGGGCATATCATCTGTTGAGAATAAGGAAAGGAGACGAGTGGAAGACCGCTTTCAGGACGCCGCTGGGGTTGTTTGAGTACTGTGTTATGCCATTCGGACTGGTAAACGCCCCAGCGGTATTTCAGAGATTTGTCGACAAGATCTTTGCCGATATGTTATACATATCGGTAGTCGTTTATCTTGATGACATTCTAATTTTCTCTCCATCCTTGGAAGAACACCGGCTACATGTGTGCGAAGTACTCCGTAGGTTATTGGAAAATCAACTTTTCGCCAAGCCCGAGAAGTGTCTCTTTGAGACCACAGAAGTACCTTACCTGGGATTTATATTGTCAGAAGGAGGTATTCGTATGGACCCCAAGAAGGTATCGGCCATAGATAGATGGCCAGAGCCCTCGTCAGTCAAGGAGATTCAACGGTTCCTAGGCCTGGCGAACTTTTACCGCCGGTTTATACCCAACTTCTCTGATCTGGTATTACCAATCACAGCACTCCTCAAAAAGGGTACAGTTTTTCAGTGGGGCTCGGCAGCACAAACAGCATTCGAGACACTAAAAAGACGATTCATCACTGCCCCGGTTTTGGTTCAGCCCGAGCAGAATAAACCATTCGTTTTGGAGACCGATGCCTCGGGGGGTGCCTTAGGAGCTGTCTTGTTGCAAGAAGGAAGCAATGGAGAAGAACACCCTATTGCCTACTACTCTCGCACCCTAACCGGAAGCGAAAGGAACTACTCCGTTCTGGAAAGGGAATTATTAGCAATGCGGGCAGCTTGTCAAGAATGGAGACATTTGTTACAGGGAGCCTCTCATCAATTTGTGATTCGTACGGATCATAGGAATCTCAAGGTTCTCCAACAAATGGAATGCAGGAATTCCAGACATGCCCGTTGGGCTTATTACTTTTCAAGCTTTGACTTCCTGATCACCTATATACCAGGATCCCAGAACAGTGTGGCAGACGCGTTATCCCGAAGTTGGTTGGAGGAAGATCTATCGGAGGTTAAAAAGGAAAAGATTCTACTTGAGAACCACTTTTCTACAATTGCTAACCTATTCCTTGAGAAGGTTCAAGGTGAACTCAAGGATTATGCTCTGGAAGAGAAACAGTCAGGCAAATTACAGGAACGCGAAGGATTGTGGTTTCATCATTCAGCATTATTCCTACCCACCACTGATCTTCGCAGACAGGCCATCAGCTTTTGCCACGATCTACCATTGGCAGGACATAAAGGGGAGAAGGCTACGTTCGAGTTGGTGTCCCGGAGTTTCTGGTGGCCGTCGATGCGAAGAGACATCACCTCTTACGTGTCAACTTGTCCCATCTGTGCCATCAATAAGACCCCTCGCCACAGACCACTTGGACTCCTGCATCAAGCCAAGACTCCCACACGCCCCTGGGAAGACCTCTCAATGGACTTCATAGTAGAACTCCCAGTTTCCCAGGAAAAGAAGGTGATCCTAGTGACAATTGATTCTTTCACCAAGTTAGCACATTTCGTAGCTCTCACAGGAGTTCCTTCAGCCTCAGAGACCGCTACAGTCTTCCTTCGCGAGATTGTAAGGTTACACGGTTTACCACGGTCCATAGTCTCAGACAGAGGAACGCAATTTACTTCGAAATTTTGGAACTCACTATGTAACCAGTTGGCTATACAAAGAGCGTTATCCTCGGGATATCACCCCCAGTCCAATGGACAGACCGAAAGACTAAACGCTAGTCTAGAACAATACCTTCGCTGTTACTGTAACAGGGAACAAGACAATTGGGCAGCTCTGTTACCAATGGCAGAGTTCGCTTACAACAACACTTTTCATACGGCAATTAAGATGAGTCCTTTCAGGTGCACCTATGGTTATGACCCACATCATCTAGGAGCCTTATCTTTCAGTAGCCAGACTCCCACTCCCGCCTTGGAAAGGATGCTGATGGATCTCAAACGTACACACAAGGAAGCTCTACAAACCTTAGAGGAAAGCCGCAAGAGGTATAAGACCTATGCTGACACCAAACGTACTCCGGGTCCTCTTTGGAAGACCGGTGATTTGGTTTGGTTATCTACGCGATATTTACCGCGTTGGATTCATAAGGGGAAATTCGCAGCACGATACATAGGACCCTACCCAATCCTGGCCCAGATCAATCCCGTAGCCTTCAAACTAAAATTACCTCACTCTCTGCGGAGAGTACACCCGGTCTTTCACTCCTCTTTACTCAAGACCCATCAAAGAGATCTATACAGACCTTTGAGAAGGACGGTGATCACTCCACCCGAAGAACCTGAGGAATACGAGGTAGCCAGAATTGTAGATTCCCGCTACAGAAGAGGAACCCTTCAATATTTGATCCATTGGAAGGGATTTCCCATGGCCGAAAGATCTTGGGAACCAAGATCCCATATGCACGCTCCCAAACTTGTACAGCGATTTCATAGGTTGTACCCAGGGAAGCCTGGAGGAGGCAGGTATCGAGGGGGGCATACTGTCATGCACCAGCCCTGGAGAATCGCTAGTCGTTGGAAGTACTACTAAGATGGCGGCCTGTTCCATTCTGTTGGTCTAGTCTATTCCAAGATGGCCGACGTACTCTATAAACTAGCGGCCATAGCAACGCTCTGCGCGTTGTATCGTTCCCGTTACGTGCCCAGCTAGTCGCTCTCAGCATCTAGTTATTCATCTTACCTTTGCTTTCAAGTCCGTTACTTACCCTCCTATGCTTACTTACCTCCTATTCTTTCCTTACACTGGAGGTGATTTCAGGTTTTCAGGTAAGGTGATTAGGGTCTTTGTCCTCTGTCCTTTCTTACACGACGCGCTCTATTCGGCGTCTTCCGTGTAAGTATTTTTCCCGCCTTTCTCTCTCAGCCGGCGATTCAGCGTTAGTGTTACTTCGCTGTGAGCGTATGCGACTGAGCTTACTTTTCTGTCCTTTTACTTACCTATTTCTTTTCCTCTTTCTTTCTTTTTGTTGTTCCGTTCGTAACGCCTCTCCGGTGTTCCGACGGACCGAACTCGAGTCCTCTCTCAACCACAGCTCAGCCGGCACGATAGTTGAGCAAGGTGTGGATATTCATACTATGTATCCGGAGCTCGGCTACTAACAGTTATCAAGATCTCCGAGTTATTTTCGGACATTGGTATTCCACGGACACCTGAATACCTGATAGGGGTTTTTTGCCAGGAGGCTTTTTCCCCATTCTTTAGGGCGCGCTCCTCAGGTATTCCCTTGGTCTGTTATCAGCTAGATCACGGAGGCTACCGAAGGAGCGCGTCCCTACCTTCGACAAAAAAAAAGAGAGGAAACCCACCGAAGGAGAAAAGAATAAGAAGAAGAAAGCTGTAATAAAGACGGAAGAAGTACAGGAACAGACAGGTGAGGAGGAGTCTGAGAAGGCAGAGACTAATCGTGACACTTTACTTGCTCTTATACTGAGCAAGCTTATATCATAGCTCCAGCTGAGCTTTAGTCTTGCACCCATATTTGCGGCGTATGCCGAACTCCTGCAGTGTTTCCTGTGTCTGCCCCTGAGTGGTGAGAGCAAACAGGACCTGACTCAGGAGAGGACTTGAGAAGGCATGGTAGGGGCAGAAAGTTGGCAGCAGTGACCTGAACTACTCTCAGAGCTTTTGGAATCAGTTGCCAACACTCAAGCTACTGAAATTGGTGATTTGTGCCTGTCGTTAACTTCCTAAATGCAGCATTACGGGCCATATTATCTTGGCAGAGTGTGCAGGGAGTGTGTTGCCGCGTCTCTCACAAGTTGATAAGGCCCAACTAAAGCACATAGTGCAAGTCCTAGGTGAGTGACTTTGCCGGAACACGAATTCTGGAGTCGGGAGGATGGTAGCGCTGGCGTTCTGCCCCTATTAGTTGAAAGTCACAAGTCGGCAATTATGCCCATAAAAACAAGCACAAAACCTAGGTTACAAAAACACTGCAATGGTAATTCCTCAGCCAATAATCCATCTAGATGTGGGGGCAAAGAAGCAAGGGCACCTGATGAAGCCAGGTTCCAGAACCGCCCGTCCGCCAATTGGCCCAGGGCAGCGATGAGCCATATGGGGGACAAAGGGATAATTACCTCGTAATTTCAAAGTGCGGATCCCCACCCCAAACAAGCACAGACGCATGAGGTTGCTAGCAATAATCATGGGCCACCGGACCTCTCAACCACTGATTACGGGGACATTGATAATAATTCCCTGTTAGCCTTGTGCTACAAACTCACTGGCACGGTGGCCGATGTATAACCCCTTCAGAAAACTCAAATGCTCACACCTCCAACATGGGCGTCAAAGAAGTAACCAAGGCTACAGTAAATGTGACCGCTCTTCATCCCGCTGCTACCTTGACGAGCCCAACCACTCAGGTTGGTTTAGTTCCATTTGAATCAAAGGGCACAGGAATAAATGACATGCCTGCAAATTTAAACACCCAGAGGCTGTCTATGGCGCCTAATATAATCCCAGGTACTGCGAGGGACACAGTGGAGGAGGAGGATGTGACAATCAATGGAACTGGGGAGAGAGTGTTGCCCCAGAATCTAGCAACAGCAATACTGCGGCTGATCGAAGGTTACGCTTTGCCATAAAGATCATGTTGAAACTATGTGGGGTAATCCTCGAGGAATTGAAAAAACAGGGCACCATATTTAAGCAATTGTCTAATAGCCCCCGGAACAAGGAGTCACTGGAAAAAAGCTTTGTAGGGACTGAACTCGGAACAGCTAGAGAATGGATTCAGAAGTGTGATGAACAAGAGGCAATCATCATTCCATCAGGATCACCCGCACAGGACAGTCTGGAAGTTGAAAATGACCTTTCAATGTAGAAAACAAGGAAGTAAAAGGCGTATGGCAAAAAGGGCTAAAATGTGAAAACACACAGCAAGTAGAAAAAGACAAAATAAGGGCCAAAAGCAACTGGCCGAGCCACATAACTCTACTTCCATTTTACTGGAGCAAATGCAAACTAAGGAAACCCAGCGGAAGTCTACAAAGAAACGGGTGGGCGGACCAAATCCCCCTGGTACACTGAACAGCTGGTTGCTAAGCGAGGAACCACAAACAAAACGGCCCAACGCCGATGAATCAATACCAGCTGTCCAGGCAGAGTTGTCACAGCTTCTTGAGGTACACAACCTAATGGGTCTAGAAGATGGGGCAGTGGCTTTACTGGATCTGTCAAGCCCTGCACACGACCAACCCCCTGCTACAAGTAGCCCTGTGAAGGAGTCAAACATTTTTACCTTGGGTAGGGGGCCTTTGACATTCACAGGAAACTAAACAAACAGGTCAGATTTGCTCAAAGTGTGTACGAGCATACCGGCACTAAGAGTATTGTCATCCGTGGACTTCAGTTTTGTCCAGCCAGTGAAAATTAACAAAAGACATTTTGTGAGAGTCCACTGTGTTTCGGCCGTGGTGGATTGTCCAACACATGTAACCGCCCCACAGAATGTGCCTAACACTGCATCCGAGGCACTTGCCTCAAACAAGAGGGTGTTGGCCAAGGAGCGAGTACTGGACGATTACATGGGATGGGCTTGGTTTAGAAAGTTTCTCATGCAGAAATTAGTGGTACTGCAGTGAACTTTGAAGCTAGTCAGTTGGAACACGATGGGGCACGTACATTTACTGGATGATAATGGCTCCCTTTTCCTACTTAATGAATTTGATGTGGTATACCTCCAAGAAACATGGCTTACAGCCAGGATCCAGATAGAGGGTTTCACACTATTTCAGCAAGAGGCGACTAAGGGTCCTAGAGGCCGCCCTTTTGGCGGTATAATTGTAGGCATTAAGCAAGGGGTCCCTCTGAAAAATGCACACATGATTATGAACTCACAAAACACTCTGGCTATTGAGGCGGTGGCAAAAGGGGTGGAAGAACAAATGGGCGTGTTGGAGGGGCGTGGCCTGGAGCGCCGTGGATGAGGCTGCTCCATTGATGGCCTCCGTTGGGGTCCGCGGCTCTGACTGATCTTTCACCGGTTCCCGCTATGCTCTAACGGCCTCCTGGCAGGGATCTGAAGCGGAACGACTCCTGCACCTGTGGCTACATTCCTGGCCCCTAACGCGGCAGAGTGGCTGAAAACGCGGCGTTGGAACTTCTCCGCGGTGTTCCCCGCCGTGATTCAAGATGGCGGCCGCGACTGGAGCCCTTTGCCGCCGCGGCCCGCTGGCGCTCTTCTGCCTGATGCGGGGAGGGGCAGTGTGGCTCCAACATGTAACTCTCGTAGTACCTGCCACCTCCCCCATCTCTCCCCCTCATCTGCACGGGGTCTTTGATTGAGACGGCCGGGTACGGCGACCACCATTCCAACGCCGAGAGCTACAGCGCTGCATCCTCCGCCCCGCCTGGGCCTGGTGACGCTGGGCCTCCCCAGCAAGACGAGCTCCGGCGGACCCTAAACCAGTGGTGCCTGCGGCCCCCACCTCCAGCGCAGTCGGCACTCTACTTTCTAGGCAGGCGCCGCTGGCCCCACTAAGCATTCCAATCCCCGACGGACCCGCCACCCAGCAGCTGGCACCATGAGGAACCCGCAACGCGTCACTCTCCAGGTGAGCGCCACTGTCCCCATTGAGTGAGGTGGCCCCCGAGCCTCCCCACTTGCATCCACGACTGGCTTCCCCCCGGGGCTTGCCCGGAGGCCCGCCACCATCCCTGGGGCCTACTGGATCTCGCCCCCCCACCTCCTACTGATCGTGGTCCGCTTCCACTGTGGTGATTCTGGTGCCCCTGCAGCTTCCTGGGGCGCCCCTGCCCACCATCGCCACGCACCGGCGGAGCGGAACGACCTCCACCCCATTGCTTTGGATCCAGGCCTCTCACCTTGTGTGGCTTCTCTTTACGACACGATTACTATTCCGCGACGGCATTCCTCCGTTTTCTCCCTGAGAAATCTCCTGGGGCGCCCCGGCCCACTCCATTTCTATCGCCACCTTAGGCTCCTGTGGCCCCTGGCAGCGAGCATATTCCTCCCCCCCCCCTCTTAAGCCATGACCAAGGTGGTGAAATCATCGAGGGGCACTGACATTGCCACCATGCTGCAGGCCCCGGAGAAAGGGAAGAAAACCGACCCCCCGAATCTAACTCCCCAGAGGGCCTCCGACGTGAAGGGCACGCTGGCCACCAAGCAAGACCTCCAGGTCTTTATGTCTGACATTAAAGCGGAATTCCGGAACTGCATGACGGAACTCACAGCCAAGTTGGAACAAACCGAACAGCGGATTGACAACGTTGAACACCGAATAGTGGAGGTTGAGGAGCTGGCAGTGGACCATTCTAACTCGATGAAGGAGCTGCAACGTAATATCCAAGCATTAATGGATAAAACCGAAATCCTCAAATTTAAGCAAGAGGATATGGAAAACCACTCTCGGCGCAATGACTTACGGATCCGAGGGGTCCCCTCATCAATCCCAGACAAGGAACGTCCTGAATATGTCAGCACCCTCTTTCAATCTTTACTGCCGGACTTGGATGAAACGCAACTCCTACTTGACCGCACTCACCGAATGCGCCCCCGGCGGGGAACTGACACAGACTCTCCCCCAGATGTCATCACGAGAGTCCACTTCTTCACCACTAAAGAGACTATCGCTGCGATAGGCCGCACAAAGGACGAGCTCTCCTTCCAGGGATCCCCACTCCAAATCTTCCAAGATCTATCGCCCCTAACCTTCCAAAAACGCAGAATGCTCCGTCCTCTCACCCTTTTTCTCAGAGACCAGCAGGTGCGCTACAGATGGCTGTTTCCTACGGCGCTACAATTTTCATATAAAGGCACTCCTCGCACCATCAGTCACCTCGAGGATGCGGCTTCCATTCTACGACCGGGCTCTCCCGAGAGCACGGTGTACTCCCTCCCACCTCGATCGGACCCGGCCCTGGAGCTTGGCTCCCCCAAGCAGAAACGGACCCCCTGGTCACGAGTGCAGAGATCTCGCAAACCCAGATGATGGCCCACACTTCCCTTAAGGATCAAGCAGCACAGAGACTAGCGATACTCTCTTAAGCCCGCCGCGGACCCCATGCGGCCTATACCCTCCTCCAAGGTGGATGTCATCGTATTACCCTTGGAGAAAGCTTCAACCATGTCGCCAAGGTCGCCCGTTGCCGGCCTGGCATGTCTGGGGACCCGCCGACAGTTATCAATCGGCCCCCCGGCCTGTTGGAGGCCGAAGTTGGAAGTTTGGATCTCCCGTTGGAGACTATTGTTAAAACCATCAGCCACAGGAGCCCTACCTCTGCTGACACATTGCAGCTATGGCTAACCTAGACCCCTCCCAATCCCCCCCCCCCCGCGGCAAAGGTCCTCGGACAGCCAGCCCCCACACCAGCAACTGAAACTCACCACTCTGAATGTTAGGGGCCTGAACTCCCCCCCCCCCCGAAGAGGAAATCCATCCTACACAGGCTGCAATCCGACGGAACTTCAATCGCTTTCCTGCAGGAAACACATGTAATTCCATCAGACTTTTCCCGCCTCTGAAGCAGACTCTTCCCCGCGCAATTCTTAGCGTCCAATGGCACCACAAAGGGTGCCACTGCTATCCTTTTGGCTTGAACCCCCAGGTCCTCGACATCCTGCGCTGCCGAGAGGGTCGCTTTGTGGCTGTCAAATGCATCATTATGGGCCAGCTCTACACTCTCGTTTCAGCATACGCCCCGAATGAGTTCCAAGAAGGATTTTACCAGGACCTGGAAGAGACCCTCCTCCAGTTCACGGAAGGACAACTTGTCATCGGGGGCGATTTCAACGGGGCACCAGACCCCCTTAAACACAGATCTCACCCCCCACCTCCAGGGGCCAGAAGCTAGCCCTGGCCCTGCTCCACTTGTTCCGCACGCTTGATGTCGTCGACACCTGGAGAGTGTTATACCCGGAGGAGAAGGACTTCACCTTTTACTCATATGTACATCACACTTTCTCCAGAATCGATCTCCTGTTGGCCTCACCCCGGATCCTGACCTTCACGGATGACGTCACGATCGGCCCCCGGATCCTCTCGGACCATGCTCCAGTCTCGCTCTCCCTCCGAGTCCACGACCCGGATCCCCCTCACGTCGCCAAAGGACCTTGTATGACCCTATCCTGGGGGACATGACGGTGAGAGATGCGATCGCCAGGTCAATCAAAAACGTCTTTACGGAGAACCTTAACAAGGACACGTCCCCCGCCAACACCTGGGACGCTATGAAGGCGGTTCTCAGAGGGGAACTGATCGCCCAAGGTGCCGCGTTTCACAAACAGAAGAAGGTGACCCGAGATAACCTGGAGGCCGAGGTTTGTGCAGCCGAAGCGGTCCACAAGCAGAAGGGCTGGTCCCCGAAATCCTACAAAGCCTTGCAAATAGCGAGGAAGAGGCTGGAGGCTCTCCACGCCGACACCACTGCGAACCTGCTCGCTAGGACCAAACAATGGTACTATGTCCACAATAACAAAGCCAACAAGCTCCTGGTCAGCAAGCTAGCTAGGGAGAAGACTCGGAAATCCATCCTGGGCCTTCGCGACCCACAGGGGTCGGTGCACTATGCAGACCAAGAGAAAATCCGGCTAGCCACGGCCCATCAATCCGAGACTATGACAGCGGTCCCGAGGGACTTAGAAGCGCAGCGCGCATACATCCGTAAGGAGGCCCTTCCACGCCTGACCCCGGAGGTTGGCCAGGAGCTGGAAACGCCTATCACGGAGGAGGAGGTGGAAGAGGCTATAAAGAGTTTGAAACCCAGGGCCCCCGGCCCGGATGGCTTCACCACCCGGTTTTATAAAAACTCTTTCGTCCCCAATTGGTGGCTCCCTTGGCTCGCCTCTTCAATTCATTTGCGACCACCGGAACGATCACTCAGTCCATGCAGGAATCCATTACCGTTCTCACTTTAAAGCCCGGAAAGGACCCCTTTGAGAACAGCTCGTATAGACCAATTTCCCTGCTTAATTTGGACGCTAATATTTATTCGAAAATCTTGGCTAACCGCCTGGCTCCGGTCCTACCGAACATCATAGACCCGGACAAAACCGGCTTCCTCAACTACCGGTCCACGAAAGATAACATTCGCAGAGCCCTGAACCTCATAGAGGTGACCACAAGAAATTCCCAGCAGCTGGCCTTACTGGCCCTGGACGCAACCAAGGCCTTCGACAAGGTGGATTGGTCATTTCTTACCTTGACCCTCGAAGCCTTCAGCTTTGGCCCAATCTTCAGAAAAATGGTCCTGGCAAATTATCAAGCTCCCAAAACCAGGCTCAGGGTTAACGGCCGCCTGTCGGACCCTATCCTTCCTACCTGCGGAACGAGGCAGGGATGCCCCCAGTCCCCCCTGCTTTTCGCCCTGGTCATGGAACCGTTGGCCCAACGGGTGCGGACAAACCAACTGATAAGCGGCCCGAAGATAGGCGCCACCCAGCATAAGATCGCCCTCTACGCGGATGACGTCTTGCTAACCATCACAAACATCCAATCCTCCCTGAGGGCTGCTCTGGAGGAGCGCCGTAGCTTCGACGAGGTAGCGAGTTGGGGCTGAGCCCAGATGAAAGGGTCGCCCTGGAGAAGCAAAGCCCGTTCCAATGGAGCACCCAAGCAATCCCATACCTGGGGGTCCGGATCCCAGCACAACCAACAAAAGTCTACCAGGCCAACTTCCCCCCGCTCTTCGAGGAACTGGAGAAGGATCTCACGCGCTGGCGGTTGCAGGAAATCTCCCTGCTGGGCCGGATAACAACCTGCAAAATGAATCTCCTTCCCCGCTTCCTATATGCCTGTGCTTCCCTTCCCGTCTCAATCCCCCTTGCCCCCATCATGAAGCTTCAACGGAAATTGATTGACTTTATATGGAAGGGCAAGAAAGCGAGGATTCCCTGGAAAAAAACGATGATGGCCAGCGCTAGACTGGGAGGGCTGGTGGTCCCGGACCTCCGCGAGTATCATATCGCAGCGCAGCTGGCCCATCTCCAGGCGTGGGGACTGGCCTCAGGTCGCCCAAAGTGGGTGGACATCGAACAATCGCGCCTACCCCTGCCTCTTCGCTTCCTCCTGTTTCTCCCAAACGCTTTGCGTCGGAGTTGGCCAGATGTGCTGATGGGCACGAAAAACTTGTTAAAGGCATGGGAGTGGGCCCACAGGTACAGAGGGATCCCAAACGACCTGAGCGCGCTCTCCCCGATCTTCCACAACCTGGCCTTCTCCCCGGGAGCTCGTCCAGCGAACTTCAGAAACTGGGTTGCAGGAGGCCTTGAACTTCGAACAATGTAAATCCTCCTTTCAGCTAGCAGAGTCGGACAGATTCTCCTATGCCCAACTAAGACACTGGTGCTCCAACCCCCAGACCCGGATGGCAGCAACTCAGCCTCTTACTCCCTTGGAACTCACAGCGGCTGGCCTGCCTGCCCGAGGGAAGATTTCCGCCCTCTACAAGCTACTGCTGGACGACCCCCTCCTCTCTAAACCCGCCTACATGTCCCTGTGGGAGACGGACCTGGGTCACGCTATAGCGGACCAATCCTGGGTGTATTTCTGGACCAGGACGCGCACGGCTTCCCGCTGTTTCACCAACCGGGAATGCGCCCACAAACTGCTGTTGCGATGGTACTACCCCCCCTTACGTCTTCACCACTTTCAACAAGCCCTGTACCCCCACTGCTGGCGTTTATGCGGCCACTTGGGATACTATTTCCATATGTGGTGGACCTGCTCTAAGGTAAAGGAGTTTTGGACCCAATGCCTCGCCACCATAAAAGACATTACCCAAGTGACCATTCTGCTAACTCCCGAACAGGTCCTCCTTGGGATCCCGCACCCGGACGCTTACCCGAGAACGGGGAGGAGGGCCACGCTGTCCACTCAACTCTTGCTGGCCGCCAAAATCATGGTAGCCCGCACCTGGAAAACTGCGGAAGGCCCCCTCATGCCCTTGTGGTGGATGAAACTCTGGGACATCCTAATAGCTGAAAAGGTCACGGCAGCTAAGGCAGGCAGACTCTATCGTTTCTTGGACGTCTGGGGCCCGGTCCTAGACAGCCGGTCAAGTGGCACAGCGAGTAGAGCGCTCGCTTTGACATCCGTGCAGAGCCTGCTAACGCAGGTTCGAATCCCGGCGGGGCCAAACTCAGCCTTTCATCATTCCGAGGTCGATAAATGAGCACCACACACCGTGGGTAATAATAAGCAGCGCTCAGATACCTGAGGGTTTGTAGTGCTATATAAATGCCAAATTATTATTATTATTATTATTATGACCAGAAATATCCGGTGCTTACTTTTAAGCCGCGCCTGATCGCGAACACTCTCCGTTCTATGGGTGACAGCTCGGAATGAGGCCCGGGAACAATGCCTGCTGCAGGCGTAGGGGTTGAGGGGAGGGGGGCATTTCAAGTGTCATATGTCGTCTGTAACAAATGTGAGTTTTATCATGCTTGCTCCTGTGTGCTGTTAATAAATAAACAAGTTAAAAAATAAAATGGGCGTGTTGCTAATTGACATATATGTACCACCTGAGGTGTGGCCAGCCACGATGTGAGGAGGACGTGATCAAAGCGAGCTGCCCGCCGATCCTGCTAAAGCAGAACCTGAGTGCAATTTAATAATTAACCTTTTACACAAATACAATGGCAGAAGTGTGAACCCCTGCAGCATCCTCCGACCCGCTTTTCTGGGCTCTTGGCGGCGTAGGAGAGGAGGATCCAGCAGAGACAGCCCGGAAAAGGAAGCCCACAACATGGCAGCCATGATCCATAGAAAGCATTCTAGTGGTGCCCCCGGACCCTCAACGGATTGCGCAGGAGTCACTGTCCAGTGCCGGTGAACAGAGGGTAAGACCTGGTGACAGCCCCTGTAGAGCGTGGCGAAAGCAGAGTCCCCACTGTAGAGGGAGTTAACAGAGCGCAGCAGCCGTGGAGAGGTGGGAAGCGGGAAAGTGCAAGCCCACCTCTGGGCAGCCTAATGAGGACCCGGCAGTTAGGGAAGCAGCCGAAGCTCTCCCCTCTGGACTTCCAATAACGCATGCAGAGCTCAAATAAAATAAAAACATACCGGTGGGTCCAAGGATAGCAACCCTCTTGCCTCGTCCAGAACTGGAGACACCAGTGGGGCAGCTGTGCCATCACGAATTTGAAAAGAGGAAAACAGAATCAAGTAGACGGCAACCTGCCAGGTCATATCACTGACAATAAGCCCATCTACTAATACGACAAGGGGCAGCCACAGTGGTCGGATCACTCTATCTTCAACCCCCATATAAAACTGTGAGGTGCGTGCGGGGTAATAGACACCAGCTGGCCCACATACGCCAACAGCCACCCCGCATCACCCCTGGAATTAGGACAGAGGGGATAGCAGCAGAGAAACCCCAGAGCCCACCCAAGCCGGCAAAGGGCGCAAGCAGTACATGTTCCATCATAGGCACCAGAAAAGCATAGAGAACAGCAAATAGAACACTTGGCGGCAAAACCAATAAGCGGCCAAACACATAACGATCCAAAACCAGACCCTGCACCCCCAGAGGACCACTCAAGAAACAGAGAGCAGGAACCCCAACTCAAAGATAATGAGAATAAGATCCTAGAGGCGATCGCAGCCATGCGAACATCCATGGAGACCCACATTGGGGAAATAAAATGTGATAGGAGTCTCCTGCGCCAAGATGCGTGCAACCCCGCCAGCAGAGAAGGTGACACAGAAAAGAAACTAGAAGAGACTGCATCTTCTACAAAGGAACTGCAGATACAGTCCAAGACTTAATGGCCAAAGTCTGTATGCTACACGATAGAGCCGGGGACGCAGAAGAACAAGCAAGGAGAAGTAACATCAGGATCCTGGGACTACCCGAGGGGTGGAGGGCAGAGACCAAACTCATTTTATCAAAAATATGCTCCTCCAGGAAATAGGCGTCACAGAGTTTCACATTGTAAAGGGCCCATAGAGGGCTCACAAGGAACCCGTCCCCCCCAAGGTGCACCCCTGCGACACCCATGATAGCTCAAATCCTTAACTATTGAGACAACTCCTAGCCTACTCCAGATCGGGGGGAGAGATTGGGAGAGACTCTGCAACCCGGGCAATATACCCGGACCACACTATCCAAGTCCAAAGGAGGCGAGCGCAGTTCATACCGACCAAAGAAAGGCTTTGATGTCAGGACATAAAATACATTCTCCTCTACCCCGTAAAATAAAAAATACTCCACAAAGGGAAATCCCTCTTCTTTGAAACACCAGAGGAAGTAAACGACTGGGTGGAAGAACACGACATGGGGAAGATGGCAGAAAGACAAGAAGGCCCCAACCGGGCCAATTAGTGAAAAGGAAAATTAACATGACCATGCGCAAGAAGTCCCGGGAGGATAGCTCAGGGCAACGCCTTTACCTTGGAAGCAAGACGACACGAAGCAACACAGGTTCGATCCCGGGGACCGCGCTTAGAACCCTCAGGGTATTTAAGCGCGTTATAGATACGCAACTAAGACACCAAAAAAAACAATTACGCAAACAAACAATTCCTGTAACAGCGCCTCAATGCCCGCGGGCTGTGTGAGCGCTTTAAAAATGCAAATCAATAAAGAAGTTGCCAGCACGACCACATTGTGACAATTTCAGCGGAACCATGCATGTCTGGTTTCTAAAACTTGCACGGACTAAAGAACCCCAGGCAAAGACCACTGAGAGTGACGGCATACCTACGCTGCAAAGGGGTCCACATAGCCTTGCTCCAAGAAACGCATTTAACACGGGCTAAGCAGGAACAGATACTTGGGAAATGGAGAGGCAGAGAGTTTGGGTCTGCATACGCCAACTAGGCTAGAGGGGTAGTTATATGGATAGCCACCGGAGTACCGTTCCATATACTAAATACCCAGACAGACACAGAGGCAAGGCTGATACTAATACTCAGATTCCTCGACAAAAGGGAAATCTGTATAATCAACACCTATGTGCCCAACAACAATGCAGCAGCATTCTACCACTCATTATATGCCACATTGACCCCTTATAAAGGTATGATGTGGTTTTGTGGGATGGGGGATTTCAACTGCACATTGGACCCGACCCTGGACAGATCAGAGACCATATGCCAACCCCCCTCCCGTCTGGCCAAAGCTCCGAATACACTAACAATGGAATTAGACCTACAAGAAATATGGAGGTGGATACACAGGGACAAGAAGGAATTTTCGTTCTTCTCGAGCGTGCACAAGATCTACACAAGTATAGATGATGTATTCACAGGGAGGGAACATCTGGGTAACATTGTGGGGCTTAATACAAAGGTAGAACATTATCGGACCACTCACAGCTGATAATAGAATGGATACTCTCTAGCCACCCTGCCCCTATACCCACATGGAAACTAAGAGCAGATGCACTCCGAGACAGCCTTTGCAGGGAGGAACTACGACTCTAAGTGGAACAGTATTTCAAACATAATCCAGGAAGTGTAAAAGATATGAGAACAGTGTCGGATGCCTTTAAAGTAGTACTAAGGGGAGCAGCCATAGCTAAAGCGGGAGGAGTTCAAAAGGATCTAGTACGACAGATTGCGAGCACAGAGGCCATGATCAAAAAGCTAGAAGGGTCTGGTCCTGCAGGAATTAAAATAGAAGAAACGCTCATAGCACTCAGACAACAGTGCCTCGATCAGTGGGAAAGATTGGGTAACTTCAGCTATGCGAAATATACTGAGAAAATACACGGGTAAGGGGATAAACTGGGCAGACCCTTGGCTTGGCTGGTCAGAGACAAAAACACCAGGGAAGAGGTCGTAGAGATAACAGATGAATGTGGGAACAACTGGAGATCACAGAAAGGGATAAATAACACCTTCAGGGACTACTATCGTAGTCTCCATGAAGACAATTCTGATTCCAGAGAGGCAGAAATTATAGAAACCCTAGATGAAATAGGTCTGCCCATAGAGACAGCGGAACAGAAGGAGATGCTAGATGCACCACTTACCATAGAGGAGATACAGGAGATTATAGCTACTCTACCAGCTGGAAAAACTCCAGGAAGCAATGGCATTCCAGCAGAGTTTTATAGCAAATACACAGATTTAATTGCCCCACAATTACTCCTAGTTCTCAAAGAGGTATATGAGAGAGGACAACTACTGGATACAATGGAACAAGCGGTGGTACTCCCCATCCTAAAACCCAGTAAATATAAAAATCTATGCGAATCCTATAGACCAATAGCAGTAATAAATCAAGACACCAAAATACTCACAGCCGTACTTGATGAGAGACTTAAAATAGTAGTCACAACACTGATACACCCCGACCAAACGGGTTACGTCCCAGGCAGAGCCACTACAGTAAACCTGATGTGGCTCCAGGCGGTTATAGATGGAACACGCAAATGGCCCGAGGGCTGCACAGTAGTAGCACTCGATGCTATTAAAGCATTCAATTCGGTCGGTTGGGAAAGGCTGTACGCATCTCTGGAACACTACAGCATGGGAAGTCGGTTCATGAGAAGGATACGCATGCTCTATTCAAAACCATCCGCGAGAGCACTGGGAAACACAGCTTGGATCCATTTCTGATCCATAGAAGTACCAAACAGGGCTGTCCCCTGTCACCCCTATTATACATCCTGGCACTAGAATCCCTAGCAATATACATGAGGAAAACACATGGAGATACAGAGCTTCAAGTAGATGGGTCACTGCACGTGATATCTCTCTACGCAGACGATATGCTGCTATACATAAAACACCGAGAAGATTATTGAGACTTATCTAGAGGTACTGGAAAACTTTGCAACGCTATTGGGAATCTCGATTAGCAAGAAGAAATCCTGCCTCTTCCCCCTAGCGGGATGGATAGGGGTTGAGGAATATCAACTCCCCCTCCTGGGCCTCCAATGGAAAGCCCACACCTTCAGCTACCTGGGCATAAACATACATCACAATATTAGAGATCCCCCCACAAAGAACATAATAAAAGCAAAAAGGGGGCTAGAAGCCTCGATTAAATATTGGGAGAAACTGCCCCTCTCAGTGATGGGCAGAGTTTCCCCTCGTGAAAAGGATAGCCCCCCATCTACTGTACCATGTTATAAATGTCCCATACCTCATACCAAGAGCCTTCTTCAGAGAGCTAAACTCGACACCGAGTAGTTTCATATGGGGAAGCGGCAAGAAGAGAGTTGCAATGGAGGTCCTATGCAGAGACTACACTGAAGGCGGCGTACGCCTTCCGCATTTCGGACTATACTACTTAGCTGGGCAGCTCCAACATGTAGCTGGATGGCTAGCAGGCACAGAAACAATAGACCATACCCCGATGAGCTCTGTCATAACCCCCTACCTCCTAAAAGAAGTGCTATGGCTTAGAGAAACCAGAATTGCAGACCCACCACCACTCCTTCAAATAGGCAGACAGGTATGGTCAAGGACCAAAAAGATACTGAAAGTGAAAGAGCCTTACTCCCCACGGATTCCACTAGCGGCTCTACATGGAAACAGCGGAGAACATCTGATGCACAGTAGGAAGTACTGGAAAGAAAAAGGAGTAATTACAGTGGGTGATCTCTGTCCTACAGGACAACCCCAAGAGTTGTAGGAATTAGTAAAAATTAGTAATTAGTAAAAACACATCAGATTCACAAGGGCCAATTCATAACATACACTAGACTAACACGAAGTCTGAAAAACATATGGCCAACCTAGATCTGGAAAACAAAAACAAAAAACCCGACATTAGAGCTGTTGTATGACGTAACCGAGGGAGGACACATTGGGCCTCATCACGACTTTGGCGTTAACCCTTAAATCCGGCGGTCGCGCTATTACCGCCGGATTTAAGGGTCCGCCAAATCAGGACTTCGGCAGATTTCGCCCCAGCTCTTGGCTGGGGTGAAATCTGTCGAAAATTCGCGCTATTACCGCCGGCAGGAAATCCGCGGGTGGTAAGAGTGCGAATTTTCCCCATTGAGCCCAATGGGGAATGGGGCATTCCCGAATGGGCTCAATGGGAAATGGGGAATTACATTACCGCCGAACTCGTGATCCGGCGCTATTAGCGCCGGGGAGTTCGGCGGTAGGGCTAATACGAAAAAGTCGTGATCAGGCCCATGGTCTCTAGAATATATCAGGCACTCTTGGAAGCAATACCTAAAAACTTAAACAGAGGGAAACCCCCATAGGAAGATGAGATAGGAAGGTATATTACGGAAGGGGAGTGGTTCAAGGCAATGTCATACCCCAAGAGAGTCTCAAGGTACACTAGGCTGAAACTGACCCAATTCTACACACTCCACAGGGCGTACATGACACCCCGGAACATCTTGCAATTCCCCGGGGCAGAAACAAAGAGCTGCCCAAGATGTGGGGAAGCAAAAGCAGATATGGGACACATGTTCTGGTCCTGCAAAAAATCCAGGAATGCTAGCAGGAAATTGATTAGCGCCTACAAAGACAGGGGATAAAGGGCCAGCAATGGACAGCGGAAGCTTGCCTCTAAGGAATATACAAATACCCCAGGAGAGATAGAGTAATGAGGAGAATGATAGATCTAGCATGGGTACTGGCCAAAAGGAGAATAGCGATAGCATGGAAGACCGAGAAGGAGCCGAGTATAGATGCATGGTGGAATGATCTGAAAAGAGGGTCCATGGCAGAGGCAGCAGTATGGTATGAAGCACTCGGAACAGATAGAAGAAAAAGCTCTGAGGACATCACATCATGGAACACACTAGTACAAGAACTGTTCACTTTGCCAGACGACAAACCCCCCTGAAGCTAGCACCCCTAGATCAGACACTTACAAGGGATCACAGATTTTATACATGATTAAAGCCTGGTATCTCTCACCCTAACAAAGATTACAATGACCCAAGAGGTACATACTCCTGCAAAGACAACCGTGTTTACTGTTACTGTTTGTAATGGGGTTACACTTTGTGAAAAACCTAATAAAATAGTTTTAAAAATGTAAAAAACATATATGTACCCCCTGATAGGGAAAATCTGGATGGGATTCATGAGACAATTGACCAATTCTGCTCCACCTGGGTTTGAAGGGGATCGCAAATTCATCCTGTTGGTGTTGTGGGGATTTAAACACTGGGTATAGAGATAGGGATCCTAGCCCAGAATACAGATATGTTTAATCCATTAGCACAATGACAAACCCCAGGGGAAACAAAAAAGGGAACCTATGACATGCTGAAGGAGTGGGACATGTTGATGTATAACGGACGGACCCAGGGAGATATCCTAGGGCAAAGTGCCTGGTCCATGGGTAAGAAACAATCAATACTGGGCTACTTCTTCGGCACCAATGCCTGCTCTGAAAGAGTGCAGGGACTGGAAGCCAGAGGAACGCAGTTCAGTGGCCAGCACATTCTGATACTCTCCATTAGGTGTGTACCGAAATTCGGCTTCGAGTAAGTATTCGGCCGAATTCCAGCTGAAAATTAGGTATTCGCTTTGGCCGAATACCTACTGGAATCCTTACTCGAAGTCGAAGTTACACCCCTACTTTTCAGGCATTGAGCGTGCCTGATCCCAGCACAATCAGAGCAACTTTTCTGAGCTGGCCTGATGAGGTATCTCACGCTCTCCCTAACGGAATCCAGTTATTGTTGAGCGAAGCAGAGATGGGACAACAGTGGTTGGCAGGACCCAGAAGTCTTAGCAGGGACATCAGGTTACAAGGAATTGTGTTAACTGACTAAATACCACAAGCACTTTCACTGCTGCAAGTCTCGCACTAAAGTGGCTAATCTCTAATCCCCTCGTGGGGAACAGACCTTCGACAAAGACAGAAAGCGAGAGGAGGGGCCCAAGAATGCGACCTAGGGCGGGACGAACGGTGAGGCAGGTTCCAAGAAAGGAGAGTCGGGCTTCTTGGGCTCTGAGGTGGGGTCCCCCACTGTGCACGGCCAGGACTCATGTTTCTAATCTGCCTTAATCACCCTCATCTACAACTACTCACTATTTGCTGAGGTTTTTAAACTGTGCAATTATTTTTCGGTCTTCTTGTTCCCAGTGTGAAATCGCTTCTCTGAGCATTAATATTCTCCCTACGGCGCTCTGATTACACCGGCCTGCACCACCTCTCCCAAACAGGCCATGCCTACAACTTCCACACGCCCAATCTTTTTATGTTCCCCCCACCACATATACCATGCCACAATCCTATGCCACCCCTCTCAACTAGATCACTTTTTGTGACCTCCTTATGACCCGTATCCCAATATAAACTTATTTGGCTAAAAAGACGATTGTCTTCCGACATTGGGTGAGTCAGTGTGCATACATGCCATTTCTAGTGCATGTAAGAGCAATTATAGATTGCCAAACATAAAGTGTCCATTAGATGGAGTGCACTGATTTTAGTGTGCCATCTTCATCTCTCATTGACTGAAAGGGAAGCCGCTGGCTGGGAAATGCTGCTGTGCCTCCATGTTCCTCTATCAGCATGTGGCTCATTGGAGCACCATCAAGCAGTGTCAGTCTCAGAGTCCACTTGCATGGGGGGCACATCAGAAGCCGGGACACAAGCTAAGTTAGCTAACAAGTTGAATTATTAAGAATGGAGACCCGCAACAGTGTTTTCTTCAAAGGGCGAGCTCCCACCCCATTACGCTTTCAGTTTTCCCTAAACCTCGGTGAACACACTGGGAAGGGGTTGAACAAAGAAGGTGAAGCAGTGACCTGTAAATCCAAGGGTCTGTCGCCCCCACGATGATGGGAGGGAAGCAGGGAGAGAGCTGCGCCAGGAGGCGAGCTAGCTGACATGAGCCATTTAGTCAACCCCCTAGCGATTAGCACCCTTTGAGATTCAAATGGGAGTTGAGGACAATGTCAACAAGCCACCGCAGACAAAACACAGCCCGGTGTCTGGTGGCTGGCAGGCGCTCATGCTTCCTTGGGGCTGTTAAGAATGGGTGGCCTCTGCCAATCACTAAAAGTGATGGCAATAGATGATGCCAGCGTTGGTGTGTTTGTATGAAAAGCTAACTTCTTTATGGGTTCTACCACATGCACAATAAGTGCCCTCATTTATATAGCTCTTGATAGAGTGTTAGTCATTTCACAGTGCAATAATCACAACAAAGATTTTTAACAGCAACTGTTTAATCCCATGTGCTTTCTGTATTGTGGATGAATGGGGGGTATTGGGGTGGAAAACTGCCTCTTGGTTCCTTAAACGAGGGTAGCCTCATGAGACACTACAGCACACGTTTATGGATAGACACTTCAGGTGCACACGTATGAATAGACGTGCCACGTATTGACAGGCATTGCTTCCCAAGAGGCTTTATAAAACAGGACCTTGTGTGTATGCATGTCATTTAGATCTGCGTTGATGGGTGTTGTTAACATACGGGCACATGCTGACAGACACTACAGACAAGTCAATAGTCAATATTAACAGATTCTCAATAAACACCATCTTATTGAAATAAACATACTGGAAACACTATGATATATTCATAAGCACTATGCACTGAAGTCCTGTTAAAACAAATATGGGCAACACCAACAGTTTTGGCTTGTTATGCATATCTTGACACATTTCCAGTAGTAATCTAATATTGAGTCACTATTCGGCCCGCCCGAATACTTAGGTCAACTATTCGGTATTCGGTTGAATAGTAAATTTACTATTCGGTACACCCCTACTCTCCATAGCTCTACAAATGTGTCCAAGGTTGATGGGGGGGGGGGTGTGTGTGACATGGAGATTAACCACAGGAGAAATAGGATTAGTTGGTCATCTAAAAAGATAACCAGGGCGTCAAGATACATTAACTCACAGACTGAACTGGAAACGGAAAGCGGGGAGGGGCTGACAGTCAATCAAATTGGTACACGACTGGAAAAATTGTCTGTAGAAACAGGGTCGGTGGGGGCTAGCCAGATGGTAGTGCATGAAGGAAAGGACAATAAAATCTTTGATATCAATATCCGGGACGCCAACAGGAGGATGCATAGAATGTTGAGGCAAGAAAGAGGAGTGGTACAGCTGATCCCCATTTAAGAGGACAAAAAAAGGAAAAGAACAAGGGACTATAAGAGTTGGCTGAAAAGGAGAAGGTTGTCGGCCTTAAATACCCATGGGCAGCAGATGTTCGTGGCACTCTCTAGAGGTAAAACTCAAACCATATGGCAAATGCTTGCAAAGGCCAAGGGAGACACTAGAGAATGCATGCTTAATCCTATTCCGGAGTGCAAGTGGGTTGAGTTTATAGGGGCACATTTTGGAATGAAGTCAGATCAAAAAGTAAAGACCGGTATGGCAGGGAGATGGCCAATAGCCCTAAATTTAGACGATAAACATACTGCAATTACGAAATTGCAGGCCTCTCACGCACCGGGCCCCAACGGGTTGTCGAACGCTGTGCTGAAAGATAACCCTAGTGCATGGACAGTGGTCCTGAACATTTTATTTGCGAAGGTGTGCGCAGAAGGTGTAGTTCCAGGAACATGGCTGAGGGCAACACTTTTCTCAATTTATAAAAAAGGAGATGAGAGAGTCCATAGAACTATAGATGAATATCTTTGTTAGATGTTACAGGCAAATTGTTCTCCAGTTTTGTGCTCCAAGCACTAGAGGGCTGGACTAAGGAAAATAATATCCTGGACTGCACACAAACCGGTTTTCGAGCAGGGCCCGCAACAACACATAATATTAGGATGCTTGACACACTTACCAGTGAGGCAGCAACAAAGGACAATCCTGCACTATACCTGATCTGGGTGGACTTCAGTGCAGCCTTCGACACCGTGAACTGGGCATGGTTGTGGCTAAAGCTGCGTACCTGGGACTGTCCAGAATGCCTACTGGAAATACTGGTTCAACTCCATACTAGGAATAGCGTGCAGATCCGTCTGAACAGCATGGGCCTTTTGACTAAACCAGTGGAAGTAAACCGGGGTGTCAGAAAAGGGTGTAAGCTTGCACCCCTACTGTTCTGTTTGTATCTGGCTGACTTGCCTGTTAAGCTATTGGAGGGGGAGGGATGCCCAGTTAAGATCTGCTTCAAACACATAGCCAGCTTATTGTACGCAGACAATCTTGTCTTGTTTGACCGCACAATAAGAGGTGTGAAAAATAAATGTAAGATACTGTTGGAATACGCCAAACAGAAAGACCTAGCTATTAATATGGGTAAGACCAAAATTATGGTGGTTTCCGGAAGTAAGTTCGCTAGGGTTGGCCTGCAAACTGACTCACAAAAGGTGGAGTATGTTGACAGCTACTTATACCTGGGAATGGAGCTATCGGTAGAGGGGGATCACAGAGTCATAATTGACAGCAAAAAGCAAAAGGGCAGAAAATTGACATGTTTGATTAATACATTTGCAAAGCAAACACCGGGGTATTCGCTTGAGGGGATCTTGCAACTCTACAAATAGGACTTCTCGCCAGCTATCCTCTATGGACTTGATGCATTGGCCATGAGGGACCTGCCATGGCTAAACGTGGTGGAGGGCCAATTCTGGAGGAGGCTCCTAGGTTTGCCAAACACCATGCCAATGGCCTACTTAAGGTTAGAATTGGGATTAGTGTTCCTCATCAGCCAAGCACTCATACAAAGGGGCATACTATATATAAAATCAAGGAATCGACCTACATGTCAATTGCTGCAACTCTTGGGCTCATCGTATGAAAAGGGAAGACATCAAGCCTACGCTACCCTAAATGAGGTGGGTTTCATATACATAAATTGGTCTCCAGATTTTGAGAGGTGTACAAGCCCTGAGGTCCTGAAGGACCTATATAAAAACAAGGTGAAACAGTGGTATTGGCTGGAAAATTATACACACCAGCAAAAATTACATAATTTCAAATATGTACAGGGCATGGCTCATTGTTATTATAACACCAAACACTATGGGGGTCATTACGAGTATGGAGGTAGCCATGGTACTATTAGCGCCATGGCTACCCCCATACTGCATACCGGGTCCGGGTTCCCTGAATGGGGAAATACCGGGCCATTCCAACCTTGGAGCACCCTGTATTTCCCCATTCAGGGAACCCATCCCCATTCCCATTCGAGCCCCCATAGGGCTCAATGGGAATGGGGAGGGAGCTAACAACGGGCCCGTTAGTAACGGGCCCGTTGTTAGCTCCCTGGTCCTTTAGCGGCTCCCACTAAGGGCGCCTGGTAAAACCAGCCGCCCTTAGCGGGACCCGCTAAAGGACCTCGTAATGCAGCAGTAAGGGGTTAAGGGCACCGGCACCCTTACCAGAGCCGTTACCCCTTACCGCCAAACTCGGAATGAGGCCCCATCTTTTGAAGTGCCCTAGTCCGGCGGTTCGGAATTTCATGTTGAAATTGCGAACAAACCAGCTGCCATTGCTGGCTTTGCAGGATGCAAAAGTGGGTCTAAAATTGGAAGAGCAAATCTGTTGTATGTGCAGGTTAGAGGAGCACAAAGAACACCAAGAGATGTATTAACATTGGGTGCATGAAGGGGGTCCAAGTATATGACAAAGTTGGGACAGTTTGTGGGAAGTTATGATGCTATTAAAAGCGATGCATTTTGGTGCTACTGTTTAAACACAGACTTAGAATATGTGCACATGGCCTTATATTCAGTTTGGAAAGTGATTTTAGCATGTTTGAACAAGTAGCATAAGAAACTACAAAGGTGTGACCTGGCAACCCCATTGGCCTTTTACATTCAGTGGTATCTTACAATCAGTAGTATCTGACAGTGCAGGAAATAGTTAAGTGACAGATAATTAAGCTCAGATACTAAATGGGCAATGCACAGAGTAAATGAATCAAGGAATTTTAACATGTATTTTAACAGATACTTTATATGAACTTTTATTACTATGAATTATATCATGAATTTGTCATGGATTTTATGAGCATATGAATTCACTGGATTTGGATTTGAGTATATTTAAATGCACCCTAGTAAGATCTTTACGTAGGTAAAGAAATTGAATTTTTAATGATGAGGTCTGAAATGGTGTTGTTGATACATTTTGTAAAGGTTCTTTACGAATCAAAACAAATAAAATAAAATAAAAAAAATAAAAAACTGAATTGAAAAAAAAAAGATTTAAAAAGACTGCTCTGTGACCGCACAGAGCAGTCTTTCTAAATCAAATTGTCAGCCCCTGCGATGCACACGAGTGCGCGCATGGGCTGACAGGCCCGTCAGGACCCGGAAACGGCCACGACAGTGAACGGGTAAGTGTGTGTGTTGCGTGTTTGTGTGTGCGTTTTTTTTATTTTTGGGGAGTGTTGGTGAGTGGGGGGCGCTGAGGAAGGGTAGTTCGGGGATAAAACCCCCTGATTTTGAACAAATTCTGTCGGGGGAGGGGAGGTGCGGGTGGGGGTGAGGCAATGTGGGTTTTCGCTTTTTGAAATTATAACATAGAACCATTTGGAAGTACAGTGACTACTATGAAGCACTAGTATGACCCACTGTGAGGAGTACCGACCAAGCCAGTCTGAGTGTAATGTGCACTTGGCACGACTAGGCAGGGTTCACCTCCACTTACCATAGCCCCTGCTGGAGACACAACCATAATGACTCCTTGTGAAAGGAGATCCTGGGGAAACTAAAGGGTTATGTTCAGGTCACTCAAGGCCAACTGGTATATATATAGGGGATCCCTTTTGCCTATCAGGTCTTCCTCACAACACCTTGGCCCGAGAGCCCGCGTTAGTCTGCTCAAATGTTACCTCAGGGCACAAAGTGTCTCCTTACTGGCACAATACTAAGGTAAGGCCCAGGAGGCACCTTGGAGTGAGCTATGGTGACACATGCCTGATGAACAGTGGAAAAATCAAAGTGCTAAACCAGGTGAACCTTGAGAGAAGAATCACTGGGGGTATATATCTTCAACAACAAAAAAATGAGTAACCCTGAAAATGTACGAGTCTTTCGACAACAATTGCCTTAGGATCTTCTAAAGTAATCTGGTGGAAAGTCTTGTCCCAGTGCCTCAGCTGCTTTATAAAAGCCCTATGGAAAAAGAGCAATGATTTCCATGCAGTGGCCTTCATTACAAGTTTGCCGGTACTGGAATATTGCTGGTAATTCTGTGAGCAGCAAGTTTGCTGGTGGAGGTTCATCGATTTACCTTCAGCCAAGAGCTGGAGGTAAATCAGGCCCCCACTTCCAAAAAACAGCCTGTATTTCCGGCACCGGTACTGCCAGTGCTGGAAATACCTGCAATCCCCTCCATGGAGTCCTATTGGATTGCATGGAATGGAAGTGACGACGAGAGCGCCACAAAATGGAGGAGGCACACCAGATAACCCAGGCAGTGTCCCTCGCCCAACCTCCCCCCTTTAGGGAGAAGGGGGAGGTGCTGCACTCAGCGCGGCAAAAGGCGGGCAAAGCCCGTGAATCTGAGAAGCGTGGCAAACCCCAAGGAAAGCCTGCGAAGGGCAGACAATGGGAAAGGGGAGGGATCTCCCTCTTTATAAACAGGCCGGAGCTGCAAGGGAAGCAGCATCCAGCCTCATCGCCCGGGAATCAAGATGAGCTTTTCGTTTTGGACCTGCATTTCGTTTGTGGACACCGCTTGAAGCAGGAGAGGATTCCCGGGACGCCTCGCAGCTGGAAAGAAGCACAGCGGCGAAGGTGAGAAGCCGCGAGGCTCCGGCAGGAGTCGGGACAAGCAGAGAGCCGGATCATCGTCGAGGAGCGCAGTGGTCTCACGGCACCAGCGTCGCCGCACGGAAAGGAACCCACAACACCCGCCAGAAGCAGCGCCGGAGGCGGGGGGAGCAAGGACATTGCGGCCACGCCACAGAGGGCACCGGTGTCGGCATCGGCAGCATGAACTGCGCTGTGAGGCCGGTGAACCTCACAGGAGGGAACGCGCACAGGAGGGAACTGATCATCGTCGAGGAGCGCAGCGGTCTCACGGCACCAGCGGCGCCGCACGGAAAGGAACCTACAACACCCGCCAGCAGCAGCGCCGGAGGCGGGGGGAGCAAGGACATCATGGCCACGCCGGAGAGGGCACCGGTGTCGGCATCGGCAGCATAAACTGCGCTGTGAGGCTGGGGAACCTCACAGGAGAGAACGCGCAAAAGCCGCCTTCGACAGCGCCGGGAGGCCAAGTAAAGAAGTCGCGGCAACGCCAGAGAGCGCAACGGTCCTTACAGCGGCAAAGGAGCTGCACTGTGAGGTCTGGCCTCAACACGGGAAGGAGCATGCAGCGGCTGCCTCCCGGGTTGGGGCAAAGAATACTAACCATTTCAGTCGGGGGTGCAGACCTCAATAGGCACCCGGCAGGAAGCTGCGCCGCTCATTTTGCAGAGCGATAATCAGGGGCACCGAAGAACACTGGAATGTAGTGGGGACTGCAGCACGAACACCAAGGCACGCACTGTGCAATCTAACCCGGAAGGGTCAGGCAAGCTTCATATACAACAGCCCTTAACAAGACAATCATCAACAGGCATGGATCTAGCTGCCTTTATCTCTATGGCCAAGCTGGTGGTGGCCAAACACGGCTCCAATTGGATGCAGGAGCTGGCCACACAGCCGGAGGAGGAGCAGGAACAGCCAGGGACAAGCGAGTGCCCGGAATCCCCATTGATGTTCCAAAATGAGGAGGAGATGCAGGAACTCGAAGGAGAAGGGCGCAAGGAGGATGAAGAAGAGCCAATGGGAAAAAGGAAGAGAGTGATGACTCAAAGGGTTGTGGCGAGCAAGGAGCAGGCGGCCAAGAACAAGAAAGTTAAAGTGGCTGGGGCAAGAAGCAAGGGAAGGACACAGGAGGCTGTGGCCGTACCGGCGCCTGAACCTGTGGAGGTGTCTAGAAGTCAGGGAGCACCCAGCAGGCCTGTAACCAGACCGGTGGCTGCGAGGGAAGAAGGACCAACGTCCATGGAGACGGTGAAAGGTATGGTGATGCAATGTATGCAAGCCTGGGGGTGTGGGGCCAATGGCCAATTGTTGAGTGGGAATGTCAATGCATTTAACCAGTTGGGTAACAGGGCTGCGGTAGTACAGCAAAGCGGTTTGGCAACTGGTCCGGGGGTTGTGGGGCCTGGGGGCTACCAGCAGCCAGGGAACCTCTCCAACAATGGGGTTCCAGGGTCAGGCAACCAAGGGCTGGGAGCCTGGCCAGCGCCACCAACCCTTTCCAGCATGGGGGTTGCAGGGCAGGGGAGCCAGGGACTGGGTATGTGGTCAGCACCGGTACGGTGAACGAAGGGGGACAGCAGCCAAGCAAGCAAGGGGTTGGCACAACGGCTAATAACAATACTGGGGGGTCCATGCCCACACAGACTGCGCAAGTGCAACAGCCCATACCAGTGACCGGCACAGTTTCCATAGTTGGTGGACCAGGAAATCAATTGGGTATAGCTGCAGGGGGGGCAGTTCAGTCTCCTACATGGTGGGGGCAGGGTGTGACTAACGCAGGGTTACCTCCGGGGCCTAGTCCCACCATGGTTGGGCAAGATGGAGTTTGGGGTACAATGACAATATGGGAGAATGATGCCGGGGTTTGCCCCGGTTAGGGTGGCAGTCAATTCTTTATCATGGCACATACCATTATCAATCAAGGAGAGGGTATGGAGGAAGGAATTCATAGAAATCCTGGAACTAGTGGGGATGGAGCCTCTGGGAAACGGGTTAAAGGAGCTATCGGAGAAGGAAAAGGAGAAGCGGGACAAGGAAACACCCAAGACAGAGGCTACCATGCACAACTGGTTAAAGGCTTTTTTGGTATACAATTCAATAATGATAGAGAAGTACCCGCAGGATGCCTTAGCAATGTTAGCATATGGTCATTACATTCAGGATATTTATTTTAAACGTGGAGGTGAAGGGTGGCTTCAATATGATCGGGCATTCCGCTTAAAGATGCAGGTATGGCCAGCCCTATCTTGGGTTGAAATGGATGTGGGCGGTATTGTTGATAAATTGGTACTCTCAGGAGAGGGGAACGAGAAGGCCTCAGGAGAAAAGCCCCAGGTTTGGAGGGAAAAGGGGGGTTTCACCCGGCGGGGGAGGGCGTCCTTTCACGGGCACTCCTCCTGGAACAGCAGAAGCAGCTACCAGGGGGAGCAAGCCGAATGCTGGAGGGTCAATTCGGAAGAGAGCAGCACCTTTGGGAAATCCTGTAGATTTAGGCACCCTCGTGGTGGAAGCGGCAAAGAGCGCAGCACCTCCGTTAGCGAAGGAAAGCGCAGGAGCAGTCCCAAAGGGAAAGATAAGGTCAAAAAAGAATGAGGTGGGAAAAAGGAGGTTGGAACCTGTTCTAAAATCTAGATATAATGGTATGAATAAAACTGGGTTGCCAACCCCAATCAATCTACAAGCGATGACCCCGTGGTTGAATGTCTATCATAACTGTAGTGATGCCAAACTGTTGTGGGAAGGTTTCAGGTGGGGTTTCAGGATCCCATGCGCAGAAGTAAAAAAGGGCGCAGAGGTGCACAACCTGCACTCAGCTCTAGGGATGCCGGAAGTGGTGGCCCAGAAAGTGCCCAAAGAAGTATCCCTAGGCAGAGTAGCGGGTCCCTTCAATCAACCACCAATGGCAAACCTGGTGGTCTCACCACTGGGCCTGGTGCCCAAGAAGGAAGAGGGGCAGTACCGGTTGATCAATCACCTCTCCTTCCCCGATGGGGAGTCAGTCAATGATGGGATTGGCGAAGAAAGGTCCAGAGTGCAGTATACATCTTTTGAGGATGCAGTAGAGGTGGTGAAGTCTGACATTGAATCAGCATTTCGATTACTACCCATTCATGCTGAAAGCCAACATTTGCTGGGGTTTAAAGTGCAAAATCTTTACTACTATGACAAGTGTCTACCGATGGGGTGCGCCATCTCCTGTGCTTATTTTGAGGCATTTAGCTCCTTTCTGGAGTTCACAGTGAAGCAAGAATGCAGGGAAGGGTCTGTGGTCCATTACCTCGATGATTTTCTGTTTATCGGGAGGGAAGGGTCGAGGGAGTGTGAAAGCCTCATGGGCACATTTGAGAGGTTGATGGAAGAAATGGGGGTCCCGCTAGCCAAAGAGAAAACGGTGGGGCCAGTCACTTGCCTTACTTTTTTGGGAATTGAGATTGATTCTGTGAAAGGGCAATGCAGGCTTCCACAGGACAAAGTGGTGAAGCTGAAAGGGATCATCAAAGAGCTAAAGGGTAAGAAAAAGGCGACCCTGAGGGAACGTCAGGTTCTGGCGGGCTCCCTCAATTTTGCAAGAAAAGTCATTCCGGTGGGTAAAACCTTTGCTAGGAGTGTGGAACTGAAAATGGTCGGCCTACAGCATGCAGGACAACACGTCAGGCTGGGGTCTGAGGTTCGGGATGACTTGGACATGTGGGATTCCTTTTTGAACAACTTTAATGGGGTGTTAATATGGCGTAACACAGCTTGCAGTGAGGGCAGGCGCAAATTGTTTACAGATTCATCTGGAGCATGGGGTTTCTGGGCAATCCTGGACAACAAATGGTGTGGGGTGGCATGGCCGAAGGAATGGCAGAGGAAGGGGGTCACTAAGGACATCACGCTGCTGGAGCTCTTTCCTATCGTGGTGGCATTTCAGCTATGGGGGGAACAGCTGGCGAATAGTAGAATCATGCTCTGGTCGGACAATTTAGCGGTAGTCCAAATCATTAACCTAAGTTCCGCAAGTGGCAAAAGGGTTTTGCGGCTACTAAGGGAACTACAGAGATGCATGCTAGCAAGAAATGTAGAAGTACGAGCCAGGCACATCCCAGGGGTACTGAACACGACAGCTGATGCTCTCTCTCTCGTTTACAGTGGGGAAAATTTCGAGAGAGGTGCCCGGGAGCGGAGAAGGTGATGTCTCCATTCAAGACGCAGTGGTGGGACATGATTGGGGTAATCTGAGTAACCTCATCCAATCGGCGCTGGCACTAGGCACAACAAGGAGATATAAGGCATGTTGGGAACGGTACCTGAATTTCAAACGAGAAGTACTAAAAGAGGAGCAGCCGGAGGCTCCAGTTAGGGCCTTTGTGGGTTGGGGATGGCGTGAAAGGAAATCCAGGTCTTAGATGGCTCACCACCTAGCAGCTATCGCCAACTTCTGTAAGCTAGCAGGGGAGAACAACCCCACTAAAGAACACTATATTTGTATGGCAATGAAGGGGTGGGCCAAACACGTAAAATCTAAAGGGGATGAAAGGAGGCCCATTGACGTGGTCAAACTACAGAAGGTAGTGGTATGTTTAGGGCAAATCTGCCACGGGGATTATGAAGCGGCATTATTTAGAGCTGCTTTTACCTTAGCCTTCTTTGGGGCGTCCAGGGTAAGTGAATTGGTGCCAGAGAACAAAAGTGCAAAAGGGGCGAGGTTTTTGCAAATACAGGATGTGCACTGTTCGGAGCTTCAAGTGATGGTATGGCTAAAAAGCTCAAAGACAGATCAGGAAGGCAAAGGGTGCACGGTGTCCTTACAACCCATCATAGGGAGCGTGGTATGTCCAGTCAAGCAGTGTCGGGTTATCTCAAGCTGAGACCACCATCAGTAAATGAGGCACCACTGCTCATCCATCAGGATGGTTCAGCGCTAAGTCGCTTCCAGTTCAAAAGGGTGATAGAGTTGGCGTTAGAAGGGATCGGGGAGAAGACAGGGGTCTTTGGGACGCATTCGTTCCGGATAGGGGCGGCCACCTCCGCAGCAGCCGTTGGCATGGGTGAAGTGTCAATCAAACGGATTGGGAGGTGGAAATCTGGTTGTTTCAAGAGATATATCAGGCCTGATAAAATGTGAAGTTGAATGTTATGCCTTCTTTTTCACCAGCGCCCTCTAAAGGAAGGAAGAAAACAGTATGGGTGGTAGGACACTCTTTTGTGTGTAGAGCACGGGCAAGCTGGACAGAGGAACAAGAAAAGCTCACGGCTGGCGAGTTCAGGATAGGTTGGCACGGGGTGCCGGGGATGAAATGGGTGCACAGTTTGTTGAGCAGTGAAGAAAAACCAGACATATTGGTTATCCATTTAGGGGGGAACGATCTCACAAGCCTAGGGAGGGGGGCTTTGATGCGCGAGATGATGTGGTCATTGCAAAAGCTAGCAGGACAACTGGGGGAAACAGAAATAGTGTGGTCTGAAATCATACCAAGGCCAGAATGGCGAGGTGCAGATAATCATGCAGCAGTGGAGAAATCCAGGAAGAAACTGAACGGCGCAATGGCTAAGTTCTGCAGAGGCCGGGGCTTTGGGCAAATTAGGCATGGTCTGATCAATCTGAAATCCCCTGAATACTTCCACAAGGATGGGGTGCATTTAACCCCTTTGGGTATGGAGCTGTTCTTCTGGAATATCTGCATGAAAATCTTGGAGTTATAGGAAGAAGGGGGGAGCCACGATGGGCGGTAACCCACTCGTGGCATGGCGGTGTTTGGCCGGACAAACACATGAGACAGACTCCGGAGGAGCCAGGAGAAAGCAAGAAGGGTCTTCGCTCTTCTTGGACCCAGCACCCCTTGGGAGCCTAAGCGGCAGGGGCGTATGGGAGGAACAACTAGGGCTCACCGTCCCCCAAGGAAACGGCACTCTCCCCGACTAGGAGCGCCTGCAGGGGCAGGAGAGGCTCGGTCGCAAAGGTTGTGAGAGTTGGGCCTATTCGGAACGCTTGGGGAAGGAAAAGGGGGAAGCAGGTCATTTTTGAACACGGAGCAGTCGCCGCATCTGATGAGAAATTTTTCCACAAATGTGTGCAGTGGTTTTGGTTTGGTGTTATTGTGGAATAAATCTGTGGCTCTTTATGCCAAAAACAAACAGGTCTCATTGTGACACTTTTCTGGGGGGGAAAGGAAATGAGCTATGGATATGTGTAGACAAGAATGGACGGATGCCAGGGTTATGGGGATTTACTGCCATTGCCGACCCCTGGATTATCTACCTAATACCGGGATATCAGCCTCCAGTAATGGTAGGGTCAGTTTACCGGTATCGGCAAGGGGCAATTGAGACACAGTGAATCCGAGTCTGAAAAGGGAAAAAAAGCCTACTAATGAATATGCAGTGTCCAAAACCAGGGTAACACGACATAGATACCATAGTTTCAAAACGGAGTACAAAAACGGGACTGTCAAGTGATGCTCCCATTCTGACGACACAAAGAAAGGGACTGCCTGTTTGGGGTGGAGCAGTTCCATGCACCTTTATGCTTTTTCAATTAAACCTGCTCTGCAAAGTGCTTTAGTCTCTTGGGGGTTGGGGCAGAAGGAGAGTGAGAGGCGAAGACGAGGGTGGGGGAACGCGGAAGAGCGACAGAGGCAAAGGGAGCGAGAGAGCGGGAGAGCGAGAGAGCGAGAGAGAGAGAGAGAGAGAGAGAGAGAGAGAGAGAGAGAGAGAGAGAGTGCGAAGAGATGTTTTCCTCTGGGAAGCTCTTTCATGAACTCAGTCAGGAATCCAGAATGAAATTGGCAGATTTATGTTGCATAAGTGCCATTGTTACAGGCCAAAGAATGCCAAATGTTATCTATTTGTATAACATGATAGCGTGGAAACATACCATAATTTGTTTGCACCCTAAGTTTACATAATTGAGCTCTAATTGTTATCCAAGCTGTTGCATACATTTAGAAAGCGATGTATGCATTTTTCAACAAGCAACGAAAAACTCAAACTTCAATTTAAGTGAGGTTGTTTGGTAGATATTTAATAGAAGCAGCTGTGAGGTGAACACGAGAATGTGCACCAAAAAGACACTTCAGTCAAGTCCCTATGCTGCATTATCCCGCCCCAAATGAATTGTAATGAAACAGATTTTGGCCACATAGCATGGCAGAGGAATTTATGATTTCATTAAGGAGGTTTTCACACTTTCCAATTAACATAATTATATTTGCTCTTTTAATAGCACTCTTACATAAAAGCAGGCAAACACAGAATTCTCCCCGAACGGTCCCTACACCTCCTAAATGATATCAGTCCAGCTTTGCACTTCCCTCCCAATTAAACTTGCAATCTATTATCAGAGCTCCACACCACGCAGGAAATTAGCTGTGTGTGTAGAATGTCATAAACAGAAGCTTGTGCTGCCATAGGCAAGCTTGTGGATATATATCGCTTCTGTGTGCCGAAACGGAACTCCAAATCCTCAGCAAGCAGACATTTTTTAAGATGAGTACTTTAACTACACCAGTGCAGTGAAAGAATAATAACGCCTTGCCTTATTAAATACCAAGAAAAAAGTTCTTTGTGTTATCAGTTTGCACTTACACATACTTAGCAACTTGACATTTCATTTAATCCTGCTGCATTTTTCCTTTACAAATTGTCAAGGCCGTTTGTTCCATTCGGGGATCCTTTGGGGGCCCTTTTTGGAACAGTGCATTGGCAGTTACTGACACTATTTCCAGAACAATGGTGTATTACACACATTTGTACTTCATTGAACACTGTTGTCATTTGTATACAATTTTGTAAACTTGTATATTTTAGAAGAACAAGTTACTTACCCCTGGTAACGTTCTTTCGATTATATGTTCCTCTCACGTATTTCTCATCTTATGATAATTATCTCTCCAGATTCAGCTGCTTCTGATTTTTTTTTTCAACAGGGGGTGCTGTGTGCCGTCTCATCGACTCGATGTCCCTGGAGGGCCTCCGTTCGACTGTCAACGTCATCCTCAGTATAAGTGGCGCATGCAGCACCCGTTGGCATTAGTTCTGTATCCCGCCCTCCTGAAGAGGAATTACCAGGCGTACCATAGACCGTAGGCTCCAAGAAAGTGGAAAGTGTAAAAACACATAAATTGTACGGCGGGGTAGGCTGGGAAGGGCGATGAGAAATACGTGGGAGGAACATACAATCGAAAGACCGTTACCAGGGGTAAGTAACTTGTTCTTCGAATGGATTGTGTCCTCCCACGTATTCCTCATCTTACGAATGACTCCCAAAAGCAGGAATAATTTGGTGGTCGGAGTACGAATTAACTTTCGGTCTAATAATGGACTGAATGAAGGAACGCTTTTGTAAATTGTCCCCTCTGATTTGAAGATGAATCCAGGCACTAATGTCTCACTAAAGTGTGAACAGATGACCAAGTGGCCGCTGAACAAATGTCTTTGACTGGGACACCTCTTTGAAGAGCAGCAGAGGTTGCCATGCCCCTTGTGGAATGTGCTTTTAGGCCTTCCGACGGGTCCTTGTCTACTAATCTGTAAGATTCACCTATAGCCAGGATGATCCATCTGGATATGGTTTGTTTTGTAACAGCGATGCACAATTTTGGCCAGAATAGCCAATGAATAATTGGTCATCTTGGCAAAATGCAGCCATTCTAGATATGTAAAAACTGAGAGCCTCTTTTGGGTCCAGTCTATGTTATCTCACCTCCTCCTTTCCCGGATGGGGAGATATATAGAAAGTTGGTAAAGTGATTTTTGCGGCAAGTGGAAGTCGGAGACTACCTTAGGTAAGAAAGAAGGTTTCACCTTGAGAATAGCCTTGTCTTTATGGGGAAAACGGTATGTGGAGGTTTACAGCAAAGAGCCTGCAACTCGCTTACCCTGTAGGCTGACGTTATTGCAATAAGCAAAACAGTTTTGAATGTTAATAGTCTTAATGGACATGAGTGTAAAGGCTCAAAAGAAATGCATGTTAAACATCTTAACACCAGATTGAGATCCCATACAGGGACATTGAATGGAACTGGTGGAAATTACTACATTACTACTACATTAGTAAGGCCTTTTAAGAATTGAACAATAAGAGGGATCTTAAAATATGAATCCTCCTCTGAAGAGAGCTTGAAAGTAGATAGCGCCGCCAGGTAACCTTTAATTGTTCCAATCTGGAGCCCCAGATGTGCCAGGTGTAATAAAAAGGATAGCACCATAGGTGTGTCACATAGAAAGGGATTCACATTCTTATCCCTGCACCAGCTGCTGAACTTGTTCCAACGATAGCGGTACAAAGATTTTGTTGCTGGCCTTCTGGCCGAAAACAAAATCTCCATTACGTCATCTGGGAGGTCCCAATCCTTGTATCTCAGCCTTTCAGAAACCATGCGTGAAGGCTGAGTGTCTTGACCTCTGGATGAAGAACCCGACCTTCCTCTTGCGAGAGAAGATACTCGCTTTGTGGAAGACGCATTGGAGGGCAGATGGACATGTCCAGAAGGTCCAAGCACCTCGTCCTCCTGGCCCAATCCGGAGCAATTAGGATCATGGATTTCCCAAACTTTCTCAACCTCCTGATCACGTGAGGAATGACGGGGACTGGAGAAAACGCTTACAGGAGTGGAAACTCCCAGTCCACTAGGAACGTGTCCCCTAGAGCTCCTCTTGGAGGAAATTCCCTGGAGCAGTACAGTTCACACTTCTGGTTGACACTGGTCACGAACAGATCCACTTGAGGGGCTCCCCAAAGGGTGAAGATCTCTTGAAGGACTTCCTGAGCTAGGTCCCACTGGTGGAAGCTGTGCTCTGCCTGCTCAGAGTGTCCGCCGCAGTGTTCTCCTCTCCGGCTAGTTGAACTGCTGATAGGGGGATTCCTTCTTGAATTGCCCAGAACGAGAGCTGCATTTCCTCTCTGCACAGTGGTAGTGACCCTACACCTCCTGTATTGTTGAGGTAGTACATGGCCACTGTGTTGTCCGTCATTATCAGGACATTCTTTCCCCGTACAAAGGGCAGAAAGGCTTTCAGCGCTAGTCTGATTCCCCTCAGCTCCAAAAGGTTGATGTGTAGTTTGGACTCCGATGGAGACCAATGACCGCTGATTGTCAGATCGTTGGTGTGGGCTCCCCACCCCGTGAGAGAGGCGACCGTCACTACCGTTATCTCCGCCCATGGCTGCCAAAAAGATTCTCCCTTCAGAATGTTGTCCTTTAAAGCCCACTACAGAAGGTCCTGAGAGACTATGCTCGGAGCTTTCAGGTGGTCTGACATTCTGTCTGAAAACTGGGACCATTGTGTCCTGAGAGCCCATTGGAGGGATCTCATTCTCAGGCGAGCCTCTGGCAAAAGGAAAATGCAGGATGCCATGAGACCGAACAACCTCAAGAAATCGAAGGCCAGAAGATGCTGGGCACTCTGGCATTTGGTAACCATCTGCAGAATGTGTTGAGATCTCATCTCGGGTGACGAGGCTTTCCCCAAGGAAGCATCCAGGACTTCTCCACTAAATTGGAGTCTTTGAGATGGTATCATGTGGGACTTATTGTAATTGAGGGAGAAGCCCAGTCTGTGGAGAGAGTGGCAGGTTACGCTGAGATGTTCCCGGGCTTGTTCGGGTGAACGAGCCCTGATCAACCAATCATCTAGGTAGGGGTAGATGTGAATCCCCCCATCTCCTGAGACGCGCTATCACCACCGCCATGAACTTGAATGCAGCCCGAATGGCAGAACTCAAAACTGATAATGAGAACCGCCAACTGCCAACCTCAGGTACTTTCTGTGCTTGGTATGGATAGACACATGAAAGTAAGCATCCTGAAGGTCCAATGATACCATCCAGTCTTGGAGTTGGAGAGCCTGAAGGATTTGGGAAAGGGTAACTATCTTGAACTTGTCCTTCCTGAGGAACTTGTTCAAGTTTCTTAAGTCCAAGATGGGTCTCAATCCTCCGTTCTTTTTGGGAATCATAAAGTATGGGGAATACCAACCCTTGTTCCTTTCCACGACAGGTACATGTTCTATTGCACCTTTCTCTAACAGGGTCAACATTTCCTGCACAAGGAGCGGATCCGGAATTTTGATAGAGTTGTTCCCCGGTGGATGATCCTGAGGCCTTTTTTGGAAAGGAAAGCAGTAACCTTGGGCTACAGTTTCCAGTGCCCAAGCATCTGAAGCAATGCCCCACCATTCATTCAGATGCTGAGTAAGTCTGCCTCCCACCGGGGTCTTGTGAGTCAAGGCCTCAGAGTGGTTTTGAGGCAGATGAAGCAGCGGCTGATGGTAAAACTGCTGCTGCTTGGGCTGGCTTAGCACCTCTCCCCGTCCACCACGAGGGAATCTTCTCTGACCACTTTGACTGGGTTGTCCCCTTCCTCTTCCAGTTGAGGAGTAGAAGATCGAAATGACTTACCCCTCCAGGAAGATGAACCGGAGTAGGAGTGTTGAGTCTGTCTAATGGTGGCGCTAAGGGATTTAGCCACCGCCTTTGAGGTCTGCAGCTTTTCCAAACTCTCATCCACCTTGCTGCCAAACAGCCTTGAGCCATCAAAGGGCATGTTGAGTAGTCTAGCTTGCGCATATGGTGCAAACCCGGACTTCCTCAACCACGCAAATCTGTGTAACACTGTGCTAGCTGCCATTGATCTGCTAATGCTGTCTGCAGTATCCAGACCTGACTGGAGATATTCACCTATTGCCTCCTTACCATCCTTGATGATTGCCAGGAAGCCGTCTCTTTCCTCTCCTTCTGGGATGTGGTCAGCCGCCATAGCTACGCAGTCCACAGAGTAAACGTAAACCTTGACAATGTACAAGTTACATTAGTGTATTCTAATGCCATACTGCCAGCAGTAAATATCTTTCTTGCCCAGGCATCCACTCTCTTATCATCCCAATCAGGAGGAACGGATGGGTATGCTGACTGCTTGGTAGATGTAGCAGCCTGAACCACCAACCTTTCTGGTGTTGGATGTTTAGTCAGATACTTTGGGTCACTGCTGGATGGTCTGTATTTTTCGCTGCAGTTTCTGGTGTCTCCCAGTTTGCGGAGCACCTTTTTTGTAATGCAGTGTGAAATGGCAAAATTGGATCTTTCTGGGGACCCTGGTCCAAGATGTCTGTCATGTCAACCTGCTCAAAAGAAGTAGTAGGCCTGCTCCAGCCCAAAAAGTCTATAACCTTACTAATTAGTTTTCTACAACATTTCTTTAGTTTCATGGATTCTTGTAATGATAGATGGGGTTCTTGCAGGCAAGTGATAGTTGGTTTAAATCTATTAATATGAGCCAATACCCTCTGTCTTTTAATTGGGTGGTTAAGACCTTTAACATTCCATGTCATCCATTTCAATGCCATAGTGTAGAGAGAGGAGTAATAATAGTATCATTAACACAAGGTAAACATAGGAGTTTTGTTCACTGCAAGGTTGCCTTCCGCTTAACCAGAAATGTACAAAGTCTAGAGCATAGGTAGGGATAATAAACAAATGTGTTGTAAAATGGTAAAAATGGATATAAAAAAGAAAAGAAAAGTAAAACCAAAAAATAAAAGAAACAACATTGCAACATCTGACAGTAGGTCTGACTGGTTGAAGTCTGCTAAAATAGATATGACTTCTAAGAACATGGGTTTAAGAGGCTCCAGAGGCCATAGCGATGACACCATAACATGGCAAATATTAAGGGCATGTAAATTCCATTCTGTTTTCATTGCTTAAAATGTCTTCAATGAAGTGAAGCGTCTTTGTTTAAGTCAATCTCTAGGTTAACACAACATCTTAGGTGTGTTACATATGACAGTTCGAAGGAAGGCATCTGGAAAAATACCAAAATGAACATCAGTGGGCACAGCATCTATTGCAGATAAGATATTACATTCGGGACAAAGGATATGTGGTCCTGTTGCCAATGATGCCCCCTTTGCACTGAGGACCAACTACCACTATAAATTGGGTCCTGGCTGGTTCGTCAGGAATTGGAAGGACCTCTCATGTTAATATATGTGTAGTTTCATAAGTTATAGTAAAGAAATCGTTTAAAGCAGATTAAATATCCAATATCTTTATGTTCATTTGAAGAAAGTGCAGGCCAAATTATCGTGAACACAAATGCAATTTTTACACCCCCAGGAGAAAACAAGCAAATGGGTCCAATGCATTCCGGACGGTGAGTCCATCTTCAGGGACCATATTCTGCTTGTTTGTACTCATCAAGCATACTTCTTCAGTGATGTAATCAATGCACTGTGAGGTATACGGCTGTGATGCCAGTTAGTACATGGTCTAAATGAATTGCCTATGAACCTTCTCCATGCTCCATAACGGAGAAAATTTTCCTGGACGGCAGTCCAAAGTGAGCCGTCACTCTGTGTGTGAAATATACCCTTTAAAGCATCAGACATTTTAGAGCCCTTTGCTAAACATGAAGTAGAATGCATAAAGGGCCTCTCTACGAACTCGGCTGCTGGTTAGCAAGGTAGACTAAACGAATAAGGGCTGAGCCTAACAACCTAATGCCTGGTGAAGAGTCGCTGTCTCAAACCAGAAGCATAACAAATGTGATTGAGCTCAGTATTAAAACTCATATACTGGCATTGGCAGTCCTCTTTCATCAATGTAGAGGATTCAGGTTTACAGCATTTCTACTGATCGCCCAAATCAAGCCAGACTGCACACTACACAGAGGTTTAATGAAGTGGCAAGAGTATTGTGATGAACTGGGGAGGTACAATCTTCAGAACCTATGTGAGTTTAACCCAAACCCTTACTATTTTGTTGATTAAAGAAGTATGCTGGGCCCTATATTCTGAATACTGTGCTATGGAATAGAGGTTATCTAAAAATTTGAGAGCCCGTCTACGAGAGCGAACATAGCTTCAATAGTCTGTTCTGCCACTCAGGCATGTCTATGGTCATGTTTTGGCCCAGTGGGCCTCATCAGACAAAATAAACCTATGTCTGAGGTCACTGGTGGTGCTCTTGTTCAGAGGAGAATTGTGAAAGGATGTGTCTTTACCGAAGAAGACTCTGAGACACCATGTTTTGGAAGAGTAACTTCTTTACTGAAGTCCAGTTGACAAGCGTACAAGTACAGGTAAGTCTTTAGGTAAGTTACAAGGACGACATAGGAGACATCCACCTGCACCCTCTCTCACAGGCACTCAGCTCACCAACTGACAGCTAGGGAACACCCAGAGGCACTCACGCATAAACATTGCACTCATGAACATTCCATAGGCATTCCATTTAGCTTGCATGCACACAGCACCAGGGCAGGGAAGGCACAAGACACAACACATCTCCCTCCTTAACACAGACATGGGAAAAAGGTACGGAACAGAGCGCACAGGAAGCACCATCTGGAAAAGCAACCAGAGGTCTCAGCCTCCAACCAACACTCCATTCCAACTACGCCTATGAACAAGGAGCAACGCTCCTACTGAACCTCATCCCCTGACAGTCCTCCAAATAAACCTGAAAACCCAGCCAATAACAACTCACAGTCCATGCTTGTGGGCCCAAGAGCGGGACACTCAAACAGGGGAACCTAACACCACAAAGTCCATCATGACTCTGACCACAACCATCTCTCGTCATACCGCCAACAGCCACGGTGCACTGAGAAATCAGCACACCCCTCAAGAAACCACACTGCCAAAAGCACAAGCAACAACCAACAAGCCAGAAAACCGGGTATCAGGTACCCACCAGCAACACACCAATGGAAAGAATGGGAACTGGGTGTCCAACCACAGGATACCAAAAGCAAAGGCAGGAACCCCTGCTCCCCAGGTAAGACTAATGCACCAAACCACCAGAGTGTCCAACACCCCCACCACCAACACACAACTGGCACAGGTAAAAACAACCCCCAAAAGTGCTGGTTGTCCAACACCCCAAGCGGCCTGTGGTCAGATTAGGCACTGTGAGAACCTAGAATGTGTCTAACCCAATAATCCCCAGGGATCTGTCATCCAGGTGGCCAGGACATGGCCATCGCTTTTGGGTGCAGTTCCTGGGGGTGGAGCATTGCGGGAGGATCACCTGGGTGAGGGATCTTCGGGGAGTGGGAGTGGGACAACGAATGGTGAGAGGCGGTATACCCTTCCCTGTAACACCTTTACCCCATCCTACCAGGTAGGATATTTAGGAACTCTACCCCCCCTTTTTTTCATAACAACATTTTATTGATTTTACAAAATGTTATATCAGCATCAACAGCAAATAGTGTCTTTATAGGCTTTTGCGAGTTGAGGGCAAGAGAGATGGTGGACTGAATACTGGCTGCGGCAGTTGAGTGGCTTGATCTCGGGTGCTTGTCCGATTAAACTCCGAAATGATTGGGGGCCGATCAGAGGTCAGTAGAGGGGGCTGCATTGGAGCCACCTTGTGAGTGGGTGCCTCCTGCTGAGAGTTGGATATTTGGCCGGATAGTCTAAGAATGGGTCCCATATATTCAGAGTTCTATTTAGGGAGTCTGAGCGTATTGCTGTGATTTTTTCTGATACTGCTATCTCCCAGCATTTGGCCCACCATAGGGCGATCGAGGGGCCGTTTTTGTCTTTCCATAGGCGGGCCAGTGTAATTTTCGCAGCTAGTAGTAGGTGGTTGCATAGGCGAGAGATGTGGCCTGAAATCGGGAATGCGCTGTCGCCGGTTTCGCCCAGAAGGACAACACCTGGGTCCCAAGGGATTGAGAGGCCGGAGATTTCTTTGATGTGTTTCAGTACTTCCTTCCAGTATATCTCTGCCTTTGAGCAGGCCCACACTAAGTGAAAAAGAGATCCGGGGGCTTTCTTTGCTGGGTCAGATCTGTCTAGGAGCCGATATATAGTGGATATTCTGCATTTGCTGGTTGGAGTGCTGTTGGTTCTCTCAAGCATTTGTCCCGAGTTCCCCTGTATGACATCCAGTGCCTAATTTGAGAGTAACGGAATCTTTCCCGTTCCCCCACTCCGAATTTTATTTTGCACCTCTCGAAGGTGATGGGAGAGCCGTCTTCCAGAAAATCGCTAGTTTTTTGCCAGTCCTCCTGCTAACCAAGCATGGAAGTCCCGTGGTGGGTTTCCTGGTGTGAATTCTGGATTGTTCCAGGTGGGGGACATGGGGCCCAGGGTGCCTCGGATTCCCCATTTCCGCACTGCAGTTTTCCAACATTGGGTTGTGACCGTAGTGGCAGATAAGGGCCCAGTGTTGGCTTGTGGTTTTAGTAATGGCAGGTGTGGTAGATCGTGTAGTGGAACCGGACACCAGGCTTCTTTGATTTGTCGCCAATTCGGGGGTCTACTTCTTGCACCCAGGAGAATGCATGAGATAGCTGAGCCGCAAGTGAGTATCTGGCTAAGTCGGGGACTCCGAGGCCCCCTTGTGATTTTCCTTTTAGCATGATTCGTTTGTTGATCCGGGGCCTTTCCCCCGCCCCAGACGAATTCCATTATATTCTTCTGTAGAGCCCGTATGGCAGGGGAAGGGATCTGTAGTGGTAGAGATGAGCATTGATAAAGCCATCTGGGTATCAGATTCATTTTAACGGCGGAGATTCGGCCGAACCAGGAGATTTCTTGTTGCTTCCATCTTCTGAGGTAATTCTGCAGAGCTCTGAGTAATTGTGGGATGTTATTTGAGCATAGACGCATTGGGTTTTTGGTGATCTGGACTCCGAGATATTCTATGGCCTCCTTGGCCCAGGGAATTGGTGAGAGTGGTGCGAGCGCGACCTCGTCCTGGTGGGAGAGGTTGATGGGTAATGCTGAGGATTTGGATAGGTTAACCTTGAATCCTGATAAGGCGCCGAACGCTGCAATCTCACTCCACAGGGCCCCCAGGGAAGTTGAAAGGTTTGTCGCAGTTTAGAGCACATCATCGGCATAAAGTGCAATTTTATACTTGTGTTCCCCAACCTGAATTCCTTTTATGCCCTTGTTTTGTCTGATTCTGGCAGCGAAGGGTTCCATGGACAAAGCGAAGACCAGGGGAGATAGTGGGCAGCCCTGTCTGGTGCCTCTTGTGATGTGAATGTAGTCGGACCTGGTGCCATTAAATCGGAGTTGCGTTGTGGGGAATTGGTAGTTGGCCATGACCCATGACGTGAAGTTAGGACCGAAGCCGAATTGTTGAAGGACCGCACGGATATATCCCCAATCCACCCGGTCACAGGCTTTGTGGGCATCTAGTGAGATTACTGCCATCTTTGTTTTTGATTTGTGGGCGCACTCAATTAGATTTATTGCTCGTCTGATGTTGTCATGGGTCCCTCTACCAGCGATAAATCCAGTCTGGTCTCGGTCAACTAAGCCTGGGAGGGTCGGTCCCAGTCTTCTGGCTAGAACTTTGGCGAAAATCTTCCCGTCATTATTCAAAAGCGATATGGGCCGAAAGGAGTCTGGCAGTTTGCGGTCTTTCCCGGGCTTGTGTAGCAGGATCGTGATTGATGCAGCCATGGAGTTTGTGACAGATCCCGTGGATAGGAAGGAATTGAATAAGGCGGATAATTGAGGGGCCAGCACCGTGGCGAATCTTTTGTAGAGGTTTGCGGTCAGGCCATCTGGGCCTGGGGCAGAGGATTTGAGGGCTTTGATGGATTTGATGACTTCTTCGTCTCCTATGGGAGCCTCCAGATGTTCTAGCAGAGAGGGGTTGCGGGTCGGTAGCGCCCTCATGTATTCTGGTAGGTCTTCTAGATTCAGTGGTTCGCTGGACATTATGGATGTATGGTATCTCAACAGTTCATTTATTTTATCCGTCTCGGAGAAGAGCAGTTTTCCATTTTCCCCTCGTAGTATGAGTATGTTGTTCCGACTGCGGATCGCCCTTAGTTTTTGAACTAATATCCTATTTGCTTTGTTCCCCCTTTAGCGTAGTAGAACTGTTTTGTATACGCTAGGGATTTGGCTGTTCGATCGGCGCAGTGCATTTCCAGGCCGGTCTTCGCCTTTCTCAAGGCCCATTCAGTTTTTCTTGAGTATTGAACTTTTAGCTGTGATTCGTGGTGGGATACTTCTTTTTCAAGCTTGGCCGCAGCTATGTTTGAGATCCTTCGTTGTTCTGCCCCGGCCCCTATCAGTACGCCTCTGACCACCGCCTTCATTGCGTCCCAGATTATGTTGATGGGGGATGTTTGTGTGGTGTTTTCTTTAAAGTAGTTAGTTAATGCGTCCTCCACTTCGGCTCTTATACTGATGTCTAGTAAGAGTGAATCATTGAGCTTCCAGTACCTCTGGGGGGGAGATTTCTGGCCTGAAATGGATATGTTCACGGAGACTGGAGAATGGTCGGAGATCATACATGTGTGAATTTCTGTGTTCATGACACATGGATAAAGGGTGCCGGAAATTAAAATTAAGTCGATTCTTGAGTATCCCTTGTGGACGTTGGAGAAGTGTGTTTAGTCTCTTAAGGCGTCATTTTGTATTCTCCATACGTCCACGGTCTCCATTTCTTTGAATAGGTTGAGTAAGGCCAGGGCCTGCGTGTAGTCTGTATTCGTGGGGGGAAGCGTTTTATCTAGCGACAGGTTCGGCCTGGCATTAAAATCTCCGCCTATGAATAAGTGGCCTTCCCGGAAGGCTAAGATGGTTGGGAGGATTTCTCTGAGGAACCTGCTTTGCTAGGTATTGGGGCTGTAAATTGATACCAACGTGATAGGAAGTTCTTCGAAGAGGCCTTTGATTAGAAGGTACCGGCCCTGTGGGACTCTCCTTATTGTGATGTTAAGTATTGGAATTTTGTCGCTGAGTAGAATTGCAACGCCCCTTTTCTTTGAGTCCGAAGTGGCGAAGAAGGTCTGTTTATATCTCTTGAATTTTATGCGATGTTCATCCACTGCAAGTAGGTGTGTTTCTTGCAGTAGGATAATGTCTCCGGATAGTTGACCAAGGCGGTGTTCCACCGATCTGCATTTTCTTGGCGAGTTCATCCCCTGGATATTCCAGGATATGATTCTTAATTCGTTTGTATTAGCCATCTCTTGCGCTGTGATGTTGAGTGTGTCTCATGGGGTTTACCCCGGGCCTAACTTGTGGTTTTTGAATAAGATGTAGCTGATGTATTGAGTTGGGGGTCTGTTTTCGGTTGTTGTTGCCTGTTGTGTTAAAGAGTCCTTGGGTGACTCTAGGGACGACTAGTGTCCGTGTTGGTGAAGGTATTCTCGTAAGATTCATTCTTCTCTCTTTTTCCTCCTCTTTTCCCGACGTTGAACTGGTAGAAGGAATGTCTACCTACTGCCACTGGGGAACTAGTGGCACCAATGCGCTCGATGTGGCCAACTGGGCCACCGAGAAGAACCGCGTGGGCGCCCGCCGTAGGTCGCGCCTCTGTGCAGGTGCATATGAATTGCTTATTATAGCTCCAGAGGGGCTTCAATTGGTCTTGGGTGGACCCTGCGTATGGGGACCGCAGGCTCCTGGACCAAGGAGCTTCAGCCGTGCGCTCAACCCCTGTCGCCATCTTTTTTCAGAGGGCCCCTCAGTCTGTGCCGTCTACTGGGTTTGGACCATGCCCCACCTGGGGAGTCGTCCCGGTGAGGGCGAACTGATTCTTCAGGTTCGGCGCTGGAGTCAGTATTGTTTATGCCCATGAGTTTCTCCGCCTCTTTCAGCGATTGTATTTGTCTCTGTGAACCGTCGCATCTGAATTTCACTGAAGTGGGAAATCCCCAGTGATATGGAATTTTCTTATCTTGTGGCCAGGTTGTCAAGGGCCGCATTGCCTTCCGCTTCTGAAGTGTTGCGTTCGCTAGGTCTTGGTAAAGTGAGATCGTGGAACCTCGAAAGGTGATCTGCCGCATTTGCCTTGCGTTCTCGCATAATGTCCTCTTTTATCTGAAAGAAGTGTATCCTTGCCAATACATCCAGGAGGAGCGTGGAAGTTTTCCTTGGAGTAGTTCTGTGCACCCGATCTAATTCTAGAGGGGCAGTGTCTGGGAGGGTGATGATGAATCGGAAGAGATCCGATATGTAAGCCTTCAGGTCTGATTCTGGGATAGTGGTTGGGATGACTCTGATGTTGTTCCTCCTTGAACGGTTTTCCAAATCCTCTTGTTTTGCCTCCAGGTTATTGCATCTTGATTCAAGGGTGGCTATCCTGTCCTTGTCCTGTTCAATTTCGAATCGCTGGTCACAGACTTCCGATTCTATTTCGGTAGTTTGATGCTCCACTTCCCCCATTCTTTTGTCCAGGGAGTTTATTTTCTTAGTAATTTCCTCAGAACTTTTCTGAATTTCTCTGGTTAGGGCCACTAATAGGTCCTGCAGGTCGGCTTTGGTTGCAGCTTGTGGCGGCGAGGAATCTGCTCCTGCAGTTGGTGGAATGCTATTCTTGTTGGAATCCTGCGGTGGGTCAGCTTTCCTGGCCCTTTCGGAAGCCAAGGTGGTCATGAGGGCGACAATGTCGGCTTGTTTCAGTGCTTTCCCGCTTTTGGACATTGTCGTGGCTGCACAGGTGTGTGTGACAGCACCTCGGTATGTGCGGGACGCAGGAAGTTCTGTGGTGCTGGGGTGGCCCTGGGGCTGGGACTCTGAGTCCAGTGATGAGAGTCGCCTCCGATAAAGGATATAGGTCTGAGGCTTGAGGAAGTTCTGGAGGTGAGGGGAGACATCAGTCGGGTCAGGGGCTATGTTGGCGCCCAAGGTAGATTCGATGGGGTCTGATGATACGGGTACAAGAGGCCGGGCCAATGAGACTGTGGGGCCTCCCTCAGCCGAGCCCCCGGAGTCAGTAAGATACCCCCCTGCCCCTCTGACTTCTCACCTCCCAATGCCGGTGCTGGCGTGTTGCTGAGCCGTTGATAAGATTCCGGGGTCCTCCTGCGACCCGAGGGCAACCTGGGTAGGTGGTGGGGGTAGCAGCCCCTGCGGGCCTGTGAGGCAATGGATGGTCCAGGGGGAGGGCCAGTGATTCTGCACGGCGGGTTGTGGCAGGCACAGTGATGGGTGAACCAGGCTCCGGTGGTGGTCCGCAAGATGGCCACCTGGCCTGAGGCGGTGTAGGTGCAGGGACTGTAGCGGGCTTCCTAGGGTGTTGGGGTGCTGAGACTGTCCAGGCGGGCTGAGGCTAGGTGTGCAGGATGCCCCACTGTTCCATTGGTGCCCCAAGCACAGGGAAAGGGGCTCGTGGGCTGGTACTTCCGAGTACCCTGTGCGGGCACTGTGCGATGGCTAGGAGAGCGCGCTGCTGGTGGAACTGACGGCCGGCTGCTGTTGGAGCCCCCTCACACAGGCCACTTTGGGTAGCGGCAGACGAGCCCCTGTGGCGGGCCGTGTGCAGGTAGGCCGATTGGGGGTGCGGGGAGATAGTACGGCGGCTGCGTCCCAATAGGAAGGAAAAGGCGGAGAGCCGTTGGATCCACAGCCCAGAGCGCCGCGCTCCTATGAGTATGGAGGGCGTGAGCTCCCAGCAGGTTCGGGAGCCGCTGGCCACCCCTGGGCCACCCGAGCCCAGGCGGCACCAGAGGACTCCAGATGGATGCCCGCAGTGGGCCGCGTGCAGGTCGGCTGGCCAGTAGAGCGGAAAGTCGAGCCCGGAGGAGAGGAGGCAATCCGGCGACCGCGCCCTGGCAGGCAAGGGTTGGCGGAGAGCGGATGGCTTCACTGCCCAGGGCGCAGAATTGCTTCGGGCTGTGCTGGCGAGGGGAGCTGGGCGCAGGGTCCGGAGGCAGAAGGGCACATCAGCGAGCGGCAAGCAGGTACACAGCGGCTCAACTTAAGCGGCGGCAGGTCTGCAGGGCTTCTGAATCTGTTCCACCCCTTCCCGGGTGGCCTCCGGGTTTCGGAGTTGCGACGGCCATTTCTCTGCTGAGTGGACCCCTGGGCAGTCCCGAGGAGAACCCGGGATCCACTCGGTCAGAGGGTGCAGTGGGGGGTTCCCCCAACGGTGGACGAAATCCCGGGCTTAAACGGAGGCAGAAACAGATTTTATATAAAAAGGCGCATTGGGCCGAGCGGGAGCTCTCAGGAAAGCATTCCAGTCGAGTCGGCTCCAGGCCACGCCTCCTACCCCCCCCTTTTACAACATGAACACTTTCACACAGACAGCCCGCTATGAGAGGAAACAGACTAACATCCAAACAGAATACCTGACGTGTCACAATACAATGGTCAAGTGGGGTCAGGCAAATACCGACCATCACACACACCCGACTTCCATTAAGCTTCTACACATGAATAAAAGGCGGAGCACGAGAGCACACTCTGAGCGAGGCAAAGCACACAAGGAAACAGCAGTTTTCGAGATGGCAGCTGAACGAGAAATGAAAGACAGCAAAACAGAAGGGGATCGCAAGGAGGGAAGGTCTCTTGACCTTTTTGACAAGGAACCGTTACTTTTCAGAAACCTCGAGAATTGAAAGCGTAAGATCAGGAAACCAGGCTGAAGAATCCTGCACTGTGTGTCGGAGATACCCAGGGGCCTCCCGCGTCAATAATAAAGGCGGGGAGAAGCAGCAGCCACCGTGGTACCATCCTTGGCTCCAAGAACAAAGCATTGTCAGTGAAATCAACACAGCCGGTGAGTTGGGGAGACAGATATAAGACCGGTCTGTGTTGAAGTCAAGGGTGCAAGCATCAACATTGTATGGCGAGTGCTGGAACGAACATTGTTAAAACACATGTGATAAAGATGCAAGTAAAGTTGAACTGCTGATGAGTGATTGAACTTTAAAAGCAAGATACAATACCTTTGACACAGTTGTCTGGCACCGCGTGGGTGCTCAATTGAAGGTCTCTGTAAGGTATGCAGCTTAAAAGTGGCAAAAGTGAAAGTGAGGAAAAGGTTATATCAAGTAGAGAACAAGTAATTGTGAATCGAAGTGGTCCTGCGACGGGTTAAGCAAAATCCAGCACGTAGTCGAAAGTCTTCAAATTTGATGAAGTTGAGAAAGTTTGGAAAATTAGATAAATTTGGTCCGAGCCTAGCGGAGGGAGACCAATTGAAGGTTTTGTGTCAAAGTGGGTCTGAGCCTGGCAGAGGGGGGCCAGGGGTGAACAATAAATCACCCGAAAAGTTGTGTAAGTGAAATCCTAAGAAGAAAGGAACTTTAATGTTTGTCGTGTTCCATCAAGCACTCTGAATTAAGAGACTTTGAATGGCACAGAAGACCCTGATGCCAAGGTTTTAAACTGCATCCTCGTGCTAGAGAAGCCAGAGAGTGTGCTAAGTTCGAGTGTGCCGCCTTCTCCCGTGCTGAAAACATGGCGAAGGAAAACCAGCGGCTTGAATAACCCGACATACCATTTCTTGAACACTTTTCTTTTGCATAGCATTGTTTCCCACACTATTTGTATTTAAAAGTAAGGATTGGCAGAAGATTTATTAGTATAGGCCCTTTTATTTTGACAGACTCGACTAGGACTGCTTTTTATTTGATGGTCGTAGCTTGCTAAGATCTTTAGATTTAGGATTTTATAGGCGTATTCCAAACCCAATTAAAGTTCAATAAACACCCTTGAACTGTGATCACTTGTGTCTGTCTAACTGTTTGATACCATGCCTTCCTTACAGCACACACCAGCAGCCACTGCACCACACACACACTGTCAGGTCATAACCCATGGGCGGAAACTGCACTGCTCACAAACACACACATGTTGGGCGACCACAAACCCAACCAGTGGTTCGCTAGGTCACAGGCTGAGTTTACATAGCAAAACTCACAACAAAGAACCTCACCACGCACACATCAGTAAATGAGCCTACTAGAACACAGTAAATGAGAGATCCATACTCTTATCAAGTGTGTGTCCTAAGCTACAAAGTCTGTATAATTGGTGGTCCTGTGGAGGTAAAAATAAGTTAAACACCAAAAACATTTAACATTAATTTTAACTTGCAGTCACAATGCCTAAGCAAACAGAGGCCTCGTCATACATATAGATCATTCACTAGTGAAAGTCAACAGACACAGGCAAAGTTCCAACCACAAAATTCACCACAGCAACACACAACTAATAAGCCATGCCTCACAACCAAGAAAAAACATGTCACTCACTAAAATCACATCAACACCACACTTAGAAAAGCTACACCATTCTGAAAACAATCATAACTCAAATACAGTTAAACAGGCCTCAGATGACATAAAATGCTAAAATTGAATAAAGTTTCCCTCAGGCTAAAATTGAATGACATTGCCCCACACAGTTAATTTCCCGCTTTTAACGCCCTTTGACATGGAATAAGTGATGATGTTACCATAAAAACAATAATGTAACGGTAGCCGCCAACTGCTGCACACCAAACCGCAATGCCAGCAAAGGATGCCACAGTACCTCACATGGTGATTCCTTAAACGTCGCCAACATTTTGATCGCAGCCGCCTGCTGCCGCAAACCATACAATGAAATGCCAGCAAAGGATGCCACAGTACCTCACACGTCGATGCCTCACGAACCGCCCATGTTTGAATCGCAGCATGACAAATCTCTTTTCTTCTCATTTTTTTTATATACTCTGACATGAATATAAGCACATGAAAATTGTTCTGCTGCCACGATTGCCGGCGGTGCCGCTCTACTGCGCAGTTAAACGCCCCCTCACTGTTACCGCTGCCATAATCCCTGTTGAGGACCTCCGTACTTCAATGCACCTTCGAGCATCCATTGGCCTACGCAGCAGGGTTCTTTCCTTGCTCAATGTCCTCAGTGACTCGTTGTGCGCCACGTTCTCCCGCGACATAATTTTCTGTTAGCGCTCAATAAGCATGGAGCTCCGACACTGCTCCATCGCTCCAAAACATGCTCACTGTGCGCCCAAAAGTATGCAGGCAACCACAATGTCCCGAATGGATAGCAGAGCCCGCCAGGCCCCATTAGATGCAGCCACAGGTACAGATGAGCTCCAATATTTCCTCGCAGGACCAATGTCCCTTTTTGTCTGCCCCTTGCATGAAGATTTGGGCTATGTCTGCCACTAGCAGACCTGCTCCCGTTACCCTCAGCCTGTGATGGCACGCTCTCTGGACAGTGATTCACACCAGGTCCCCAGGCTGTCAAGCAGCCTCTCTCGCTCCAGCTGTGCTGCCCCTCGCAGGATTGACTTGGCCCCCACTCCAGCTAACGCTGCTGCTTGAGCACTCAATTTGGGGCCGGAGGATGGTGGATGTCTCCTCTCCTAGTCTTACGCTTTCTTTCCTTCACTCAGGTGCTGCTCCCCTTGAACAGCTGCTGCAGGGTTCCTGGCTTCTTCCCTTCAAACTAGCTCATCACCATTGATGTGCCTTCACTGAAGAAGGCTCTGAGACACCATGTTTGGGAAGAGTAACTTCTTTACTGAAGTCCAGTTTATAAGGGTACAAGTACAGGTAAGTCTTTAAGCTTTAAGTGAGTTACAAGGAAGATGTAGGAGACATCCACCGGCACCCTCTCTCACACGCACCCAGCTCACCAACTGACAGCTAGGGAACACCCAGAGGCACTCACACATAAACATTGCACTCATGAACATTCCAAAGGCATTCCATTTAGCTTGCATGCACACAGCACCAGCAGGGAATGACCAAGACACAACAACTTGCTTATCATTTCTGCACTGGACTGTACTTTTGGGTGGCACCAGACTGATATGCAAATGGTGATTTCTCTTTTGTGAATATATACAGTGAGCTAAATCGTGTCTGTAGAGCCTCCTAAGTGGGAACCATACCAGAAAATAGTTTATTTGGCCATGTTTCTTCCCAGTAGAGGGGCTCCCACAATTGTGGCATATATGGAATAGAGATTCTGAGGGAGACCCATACCCCTATTAGGTTAGAAACCCTAAACTCATACATAACATCTATCGAGGACATTCTTGCAATTGAACCAGTACTCCACTGGATTCGGTTCTGGACCAATGAGAAAGCCGTGTTCACGCAACAGCTCATATAAGTCCTACTAATTAAAGATAGAGCAAAAGAGATCCTGTGGTTAAGATACATAAAACGGAGACTCGCAGAAATTAATGCATGTCACTTGATCACGCTCTATGGCAAAAGAATTGAAAAGAAACATTATTGTACATATGTATGATAGGAGAGAGACTAGCTAACTCCTAAAACCATTTAATCTTAAACACATAATTATACAGTCAGAATCAATACAAAAATACCTGCTTTGGGCTACCCACCCAAACCAACAAGTACCGATCAGCACGGCCAGATTTAATTGCCTTTCTTTGAGAGCAAATAAAGCACTTTCGTCTGGTAATACCACAGAGAAATCTTGTCCATTGTGACAACCTACTTTATTTTGAACAATTCTGTCCAGGTTTTGCGCACATTGGGAATCATACCATGAAGTTTGTACTAAGAGAGTCAGGCCTAGTACAATGGCATCCAGCTCTACCATGGGTCGATTCACCAAAGGTGGGCTGGGCCTTCCTGTCCTTTTTGCATATGGCATTCTATAGAAGGAACCAACCATTGGTACTTCGAAAACCTAATAATGAACTGATTGCCCCATTTGAAAACATTGATTATCGTGAGTTTTTTAATTCATTTTCTGCTGATGTGTATGAGATATTTGCTTTTATTTACACACATTTTTAATGCTACTTTCTATGTCGCATGCATTGTATTGTATATATTTTGTTGTTTTTATGGAAATGTTTCAATTCCAAAATATTGATGATGATGACATTTCAAATAATGTTTTTGAACTCTATCTTCTGACTCAAGTGTGCTCTGTTGATCCTGCGCCACAGTATCCAGAAGAACAAATTACTTACCCCTGGTAATTTTCTTTCTACTGGAAGTCCCTCCCACCTATTCCTTGTCTTTGATATCCCTGATATCCTGCTTGCTTGCAGTTCGGAAACTTTTTCGACAGCACAGGGCGCCGTATGTTGTTGTGTCGATGTCCATCGGCGGCATCAATCGGACGTTACATTGACGTCGGTATAAACAGCATGCACTGTGCCCAATGCCTCAGTTCTAGTTTTTCCCCCATATCGCACAGCCAACTTGAGGATACATAACCCACATGGGTGTTGAAAGAGAGGAAAGTATATTTAAAAAAATCCACCCACAGAGAGAGGGGTAACCTGGGAGGGAGATGAGGAATCCATGGGAGGAACATCCAGTAGAAAGAATATTACCAGAGATAAGTAATTTGTTCTTCTAATGGATTGTGTCCTCCCACGGATTTCTCATCTTTGATAGACTCCCATAGCAGTTACACAGAGTTGGGACCAGTGGATTTTTGTTACTGGTTTATATTGTGCAAAACAGCCTCCCCAAACCTAGCACCCTGACCCAACAAGGTGTCCAGACAGTAATGTTTTGAGAAGGTGTTTATCGAAGACCAAGTTGCAGCATTACAAATGTCCTGCACCTCTTTGCAGAGCTGAAGTGGTTGCCACTCCTCTGGTGGAATGTGGCCTTAGATTTTCAAGGACATCTTTCCTGGCCAAAAAATAACATTGTGAAATATACAGAATGATCCAGCGTGACAAGGTCTGTTTAGTCACAACTTCACCCAGCCGGTGCAACCGTCTTGTCTGACATTTGCCACTCTGGCAATATAAAAGGTCAGAGCCCTTTTCGGAAAACAACAGCAAAAAAAAGAAAGAGGTGGCTGACAAACTAGTGCGATATCATCAATGCTTGGATTTTTTGAGTAGCACAATGGATGTATTGACTACAAGAGAACAGCAATTTAAAAATGACAACAGAAGGAAATCAATTTATTTTTAATGGAATAAATATTGCACTAAGGTGCAATTAAACAAATAACATCATGCAGACAAAGATAAAACACATGTTACTAACATTAAAAAAACGCAACGCAGAAATCATGAAAAAACGTCCCTGTGCAGAGCCCTTTTTGTGTCACGTCTGTGCAATCACTCTTCCTCCTTGAAAGGATGAGGCGGTGGATAAAATGCCGGAAGGATAATCTTGTGTGTCAGATGAAGTTCGGACACCACCTTGCAAATCCTCAAGACTACCTTCTCCTCATAAATTGTGGTGACAGGAGGTTTACATGAAAGAGCCTGTAGCGACCTCACTCTGCGAGCAGAAGTGATGGCTACCAGGAAAATTGTCTTGAATGTCAATAATCTGAGCGGACAGGAATGGAGAGGTTCAAATAGAACTCCCATCAGAAATGTCAGCACCATGTTCATATCCCAAGCTGAGACTATAAAAGGGATCAGTGGGAAAAGATTTGTCAGTCACTTGAGGAACTGTATGACAATGGATATTTTAAAATAAGAGACTTGCTCTGGTATGCGTTTGAAGATGGATCTTGCCGCCAGGTAACCTTTGGATGTAGACACCTGAAGCCCCTGATGGGCCAGGTGTAGCAGAAAGGAAAGCATTGTTGATGTATCACACGTGAAATAATCAATATCTTTAGCTCTACACCAGTTACAAAACCTATTTCAACAGCAGTGGTATAGTGCTTTTGTTGCTGGCCTTCTGGCTGAAAGCAACATCTCCATCACGTCTTCCAGGAGGTGCAATCTTTCGATTTTAACCTCACAGAAACCAGGCGTGAAGGTTCAGAGTTCTGATTTCTGGGTTCAGAAGGCAGCCTCTCACTTGAGAGAGTAAGTCCACTCTCTGAGGAAGACAAAATGGAGGGCAGTCGGACATGTCCAGAGGTTCCGGGTGTCACGTCCTCCTAGCCCAATCAGGATCATGGACTTCATCAACCTCCTGATGACATGAGGAATGACGGGGACTGGTGGGAACACGTAAAGGAGTGGAAAATCCAAGACCACCACAAACGTGTCTCAAAGAGCTCCTCTCTGTGGAAATTCCCTGGAGCACAACAGGTCGCATTTCCTATGGATACTGAACGCAAACAGATCCACTTGAGGGGTTCCCCAAAGGGTGAAGATTTCTAGAAGGACTTCCTGAGCTAACTCCCACTCATGAGAGACTGTGCTCTGCCTGCTCAGAGCATCAGCTGTTGTGTTCTCTTCTCCGGCTAGGTGAACAGCTAATAAAGAGATTCTGTTTTACAGTGCCCAATACCAGAGTTGCATTGCATCCCTGCACAGTGGTAGTGACCCTACACCTCCTTTTTGTTGAAGTAATGCATGGCCACTGCGTTGTCCGTCATAATCAGGACATTCTTCCCCTGTATGGTGCCAGTCTGATTGCCCTCAGCTCTAAAAGCTTTGTGTGTCTGGAGTCTGATGGGGGCCAAATTCCACTGATCGTGAGATCATTCGTGTGAGCTCCCCAAACCATGAGGGAAGAATCTATGACTACAGTTATCTCTGGCCAAGGTTGCGAAAAGGGTTCCCCCACTATCACATTCTCTTTACAAGCCCACCACAGGAGATCCTGCGTGACCTTGCTTGGGACTGAAGAAGGTCTGTCATCCTGCCTAAGAATTGTGACCATTGGGATCTGATGGCCCACTGGAGGGACCTCATGCTTTGGCGGACTTCCAGCTTTTAGGAACGTGTCACCAGAGACTTATTGAAGTTCAGGGAGAAGCCCAGTTTGTGAAGAGAGTGGCAGGTGCTGCTGAGATGTTCCTGAGCCTGTTCAGGAGAACAAGCTCAGATCAGCTAAACGTCTAGGTAGGGAAAGATGTGAATACCTCCCCTCCTTATATCCGCTGCCACCACCGCCATCAACTTGGTGAAATCCCTTGGGCGGAGGTCAGCTCGAAAGGCAGTACATAAAACTCAAAGTGAGATCGGCCAATGGCAAAACCCAGGTACTTCCTGTGCTTGGGGTGTATGGGAACATGAAAGTAAGCATCCTGAAGATCGAGTGACACCATACAATCCTGGGGCTGAAGGGTCTGGAGGATCTCTGAAAGAGTGACCATCTTGAATTGCTCCTTCCTTCGCAGTCCTCTTTCTTGGGAACCAGCAAATAGGTGGAGTACCAACCTTAGTATTGCTCTGCTACAGGTACTTTTTCCATGGCACCTTTCTCCAGCAGGAAAATTATTTCCTGCAGAAGGTGCGGGTCTGGACCCCGTAGAGATTGCTCGCTGGGTGGAAAGTCAGGGGGCCTTTTCAAAAACGGGAGACAGTACCCTTGAGCTACTGCCTGCAGCGCCCAAGCATCAAATTGATTTATTGCCATTCTTCAAGATGCTGAGTCAACCTGCCTCCCACCGGAGTCTTGTGAGTGTAGCACTCAGAGTGGCTTTGGGGTTGCTGCTGTGGCAAAGGGTAATGGGGAGGTGACTGCCTGAGCTGTTCTTTCTCCTCTGCCTCTAGTGCCACATGCAAATCTCCTTTGCCCTCTTTGGGCAGATTTGCCTCTACTTCTCTGTCAAAATGAAGAGTAGAAATGAAAGGAACGTCCTCTCCAACTCTGTAAATGCGGATGTTGCTGTTGAGGTTGACGGGTGGCTGCACCAAGGATTTTGCAGCCGTCTTAGAAGCTTGCAGCTTCTCTAAGCTTTCAGCAGCCTTTGCCCCAAAAAGGTTTGACCCTTCGAAGGTCATGTCCAAAAGTCTCGACTGACATCAGGAGCAAATTCAGATATGCACAGTCTTAGAATTCTTCCTGTGACTACACTTGCTGCCAAAGAGCAACCAAAACAGTTGGAACCATCCAGTCCCGATTGGAGAGACTGACATGCAGCCTCCTTACCATCCTGAATGTTGTGCATAAAGCCATCCCTCATTTCAGCCTCAGGAATATTTTCAGCCGCTTGGGAGACAACAAGATCCCACAAAGTGAAAGTCTATTTGGCTAATGCGCACAAATGGCTTTAAGTGCCATACTACCATCGGCGAACACCCTTTTACTTAGCACATCATATTTCTTGTCATCCCTGTCAGGTGGGATGGTTGGATACACAGCTGCTTTAGATGTGGAAGTCAAGGTCAATGGCCGATGGCTTATATTTTCTTACCAACTCCTTGTTGACAGCAGAAGTGTATCCAGCTTCTGCCAATTTTCCAAGATTTTGTTTTTGAGTGCATAGTGGAAAGGCATTACAGGTTCGTTATGGGGTCCTTTGTCCAGGATATTTGTACGATCATTCTGTGCTATATCCTTTGGAGGAAGTCCTAAACCCAAATATTTAGTGACCTTGTTCATCACTGACCTGTAAGCCGCACTGGGTGAGCAGCTGAGTCTTGTGCAGCAAACTCCACTTCTGGGGAAGTATCCAAACCACTGGCTTCCTTAAGGCAAGTAGCCAAGTCCTCAATTCGGGATTTCTCTGAAATGAGTTCTTCAGGGACATTAGGTGTGCCAAAAGATTCATACCCAACGGTTATAAGGTCTTCATAATCTTCTTCCTCCTCAAAAAATGGATTCATAAGACCTAAAGAAGTCCTTCAATAACGGTTTAAAACCAGAAGCTGGATCGGAGGATGACGTCAATGGCTTCGACGTCGAAGACCTCAATGTCAAGTCCTTCGACTGTGAAGATGTGGAAGCCTTTGGCTTAGATGCTTCTCTTGCGGTCAACAGCGTTGACACACTCAAGTAGGCATCATAGGCTTATGACCCAGGGTCTTGGGTGCACAAGTCAGAGCCTTCAACGACTCCCTGCCGGCTTAAGAAGGTTCGGTGGGAACGTTAGCCTTTTTTGGATCTTTCAAGGAACCAGGAGGGGCCACCTTCGGCAGCACATCCATTATCTTCTGACGGAACTCTTCCCAGTCTGCTGCTAAGGCAGACTTGTCTGACTAACTTAAATTTCTCTCGTCGGGTGAGGAGTCAGAGGACAAAGAATGATGGCGTATCTTCTTGGATTTTCTTCGAGAAGATGACGAGTGATGCAAATCGCTCCTTCACGGAGACCGCTTAAATGCTTGGAGCGTTTCTTAGGCCTATCTTCGGAGGATCTCCTTTTCGAAAGAGTAGATGATGGGGATTTTGATACGAATGGCCCAAGGTGAGTTTAGTCTTCCTCTCCTTCAAGGCCTTGCGAGTCAGGGACTGACAGGAATGACAGTTATCGACTTTGTGCTCTTTAGTGAGACACCAGAGGCATATCCTGTGCACATCTGTGATCGACATCTTCGAGTCACAGTTTGCACACCTCTTGAAACCAGCCTTTGGAGTAGACATACTTAAAGGAAAAGAACGTAAAAATTTAAAGTAACAATCTTTTTACATACTCTACTCTGAGCAGCCATTCGACACTTAAAAGTAGTTTACGATCACTAGCAAAAAGATGAAAAAGATAAAGTTGATGGCAAAAAAAAGGACAAATCAGTTTATCTCTGTGTATTCTGATGTCACCCCAAACAATACATTATGGAATCAATGCCAGAAGTGGAAGCAACTAGACAAAACCCAGAGAGATTATTCACAAACATGAGGAAAACACTATTTTCCTAAAATGTGAGCTTCCTGAAGCAATGCGAGAGTATGGATGGGTCAATGTAAACATTACTGTAAAGATACCTTACCTTTAAATTGATCCCATGTGAGAGCATTTGCCAGAATATCACAGATTGGTGTTACTGATGGCATACCTAAATGAGTTCTATCCAATGCTCCCCCTTAAAAAAATGTGTTAGCTGAGGCATTTCAGAGATTTCAACACTGAATGGCCTTAGGTGTCCTTAAGGAACCACAGAAAAATCAATGGGGCAATCAATTTCACGTTTATGTCTATTAGCAATTCACCGATCTACTGACCTCGATGTGTTTGGCTTTGAAAACAATGCCATGGGCTCCCTCGCCAATGCGGCCCAGGATGCTGTATTGATCCATAGAGGTAACAGCTGTTCACCACCAGGTGTCCAGAACATGCAGGCCCTGTGGAAAAACAACAAAACGTTACCAAAAAATACAGTTAATCAATTTTCCACGACTTCATAATCATGGCGGCCCATGTGATGCAACTGCATTTTAGTAACTAATGGGGCCTTTGGATTGCTCTCCTGTAGACCCCTTCCCAGTTTTTTCTGAGGGCTATTATTTCCCACTGCATCATACAGGTAGCCCTGTTTAGAGGCACTTGCACCACACACCTTTCTTCAATTCAATGTCACCAATAGACATATCTGAAAAAGGAGGTGTCCTGTGTGTGAGGGGAGAGCTACCGTGGTACAAAGATTTGGATCTCTCTCAAGATGTGGCATTTTTTTTAGCAGAAGTGATGTGATGTCTGTGTATGACTCGCTCCATTGTGTCCTCAGGTACATTCAAGAATACCATTGTCGGCCTTGTACACATTGCATTGCTGTAGCAAGACCTATGTGCACACATTCACACACTTAAGTGCCCAGGCCACCAGAGACCAATATTCTGAAAGGAGGCAAACCTTATATAACCTCCAGTAGTACCTATTTTACATGGTCTGAACGTTTTAAATTCGTTATGTGGGTGGGCACTACACAACTTCCTCACATGAATGAATGATAGGATGACCAGAAACTAGTTCAAACTGAACCCCAACAAGACCAAAGTACTTATCTGGTGCACCATAGCAAAAATCCCCACTACCATGTTGTGGCCGATCAAAATGGGTAGCTGCCCTCTGAAATCATAAGTAGTCAAGAACCTAGGAATCCTGATGGAACACCACCTCTGATTGGAAAACATCACATTGAAAAACAGGTGTGAAAATGCTTTTCCCATCCCAATCAATCAGGTGCATAATGCCTTTCCTCACCTTCTTACAAAGGGCACTGGCAATATATTCGCTGTCTCCCAAGGCTAGACTGTGCAAACAGTATATAACAGGGCTCCCCCAAAAAAACTCTTGAGAGGGCCTTAGAGTGTATAAAATGGAGGAGCAATACTATTACTGAAACTGCCTTAGACTCAGAAGGAATGCATAATACCAGCAGTTTGTCACAGCTCACTCTCTCCGCTCCCTACCTCCTACCACCCTGTTTATAAAACTTCATGGCCCCTTGATTTCTTTCTCTACATCAAAGGTCAGCTCTATAGAGCAGGTCTCTGTGGCCTTCAACTTGGCATTTGCATCTCAAAATGCTAACCTACTTGGTCTTTCACCCCCTCTTGATCACACATCTAGCACTTGGTGGATCCTTTGATCTGCCATCTGAAGTCGACCATGCAAATCCACCTGAGACTCTTGACCAAGCACTGCTCCTTCTTGCACCCTATAAGGAATACCTTCTTGTATACTCAGCTGTCTTTGACTGAGCAAATGCATACTACAAGAATACTATAACCCCCTCCCTGCTCTCCCAAACCAGCAAACTCTCCTCTAAAGGCCACGGTTGCTCCCCCATCTCCTCATCCTTCTCTCAATGACTTTGCCTCTGTCATGAAGTCGAGTGGAATCAAAACACAGACTTCAATTTGGGGATGTCGTCAAACATTTACTTCAGGATAAACAGTACGGGCCAGATTTTCAATGCGCTTGTTTCATTTGCGCTATTTTCAGAAATGCTCAGGTCACCTTATCCACAAAAGTGCCGTGAGCATTTCTGGAGGGGCTGGACAGTGGTGCAAAGATGCAGTGTCCAGCTTCCCCCCAACCCCCGACCCTAATGTATGAGTGTCTCCCAGCAATCACATGGTTGCGGGAAGCGCATTTCACGAAGACAGGCCACTAAAGGGTACGTCTCGTGAAATGACACACAATAAATGCTAGTGTGACAGCCACAATGAAACCCTCGGCTGTCACACTTAAAAAGAAAATCATGACAGGGTCAGAAATTATCCTGTTAGGATTTGTGCCTCCCTCTGTGCCTGTTTGAAAGGCGCAGGGAGATGACACTCGTTTCAGAGCATTTAAAAGCGCATCCAGTTTGTGAATTTGGGATGCACTTTTAAATGTCCTGAAATGCCTCCTTATTTGCGGAAAGAGGCCAAAAAGGGCATCTGAGTGAGCACATCTAAAATGCGCTCTTTCAGATGCCCTTGTGAATTGGGCTTCTACTTTTTTTGGTGCGAGTGAGGAGATGATTCACCACCTCTCCCCATCCTCAAAGTTTGAAATCTTATACCATAATACTCTTGGATTAAGTTGTAGATATGGAGTAGCAAACCAATCCTAAAACCTCATAGCACCCCTAATAGCTTGTAGTTGAACCATAGCCAATGGTCTGTCATTACTGGGAAGACATACCATGAATTGCAATTTGCAGCCTACTATGTCTCACTCATTCTGCTTCCAAATTGTTTGGGATATACAAAACATTCTCCAACATAAAGGTAAATCAGGAATAATGCAAAGAAATTAAAGATGTAGATATATTTTTATATTTCTTATTGGAACAAATATGTACTGGTAGCATCGACAAAAGTATAATCACAGAAATGAAAATTACATGTAGCTTTTCCAAGGATAGTTGGAACTTCCTTGGTTCCGCTACTTACACCATTTGTTGTACACAATAGCTCAATGGAGTTCATAGCAATCTATTACTTAATGGAACCACATATTAATTGCAGCCTACGCATGTTTCACCGCATAGGACATGAATGTCAACTATCCTATGTTGAACTTCATCAGGACTACTTCCTTATTTACAGTATCTGTCTGTACTACATGATAATCCAAATGCTCGCCTGTTGTATATTTCATATAGTCTCCAAATATCTCTCAAATTGGTGTGACTTGAATCTATAGTCGCACTACTCTTGGATTCCGGATCAATTTCTTGCACTCTGAGTAATTGTTTAGTTCTTAGCTTGCTCAAATTCTTTCAATGTATAAATACCTAGTTAGATGCTGGGGATCACATTTCTCCTGCAGCATGATAACCACGTGCATCTCTGTCGTTTGGTATCCTATGCCAAGAAGAGAATAGTGCAAATATACATTCAAGTCACACAAATTTGAGACAAACATTAAGATTATCATGAAGAACAGACAGAACCCAGAAACCAGACTGAAGTCACCCATCAATGCTAATAGCCTAGAAATAAAGGTGATTTGGTTTGTAACCAAGAGTATGACATCATCACTGAAGAGAGGCAATTTTTGTTCTTGCCCTGCATATATGATATGCCCTGGAGGATGTGGCAGGCAAGCTGTGTCCATGTTTAGTCAAAGGTCTGTAAGATTTAAAACAAAAAATGCAATGTGTACTGAAACAAACAGGATGCACACAAACCTCAGCATAGAGATGTATGACTACCCTTGCCATTAAGTTCACTTGCTAGACAAATAGAGGAAGTTTCCCCAAGAGCTGAGCGGAGAGCTACATTTTTTGTAACTGACTTATCTCAGACCGCATACACCAAGAGTTGAAAAGGTGAAGGTACAAAAAACCAAGGTTTAAAATGCCTCACTCTGTACAGAGGTTATGCGGACGGATTGACTTCTAGAATGGACATTGACATTTTTCATCTTACCGCTGGCTTTTTTGTCAGACATTTAATATATAGGCCACACCTAGAGAGACCGGGGTCAAAGAGCAGTTGTATTTGGATGGCTTGAGCCTTGCTGGTGTGCTGGGCAGAGTAGATAAGCAGAGAGAAGGCCTGAGCCGATAGAAAAGAAGTCATTATCCTTGAGCTGGTTTACTTTCCAACGTGAATACAATGTTATTTTTGACGGAGAATAACAAAGCATTAGTTACAATTCCTATGAAAAAGGGAGATCCCATTGAACGATAAATCCTCAAATAGTATATAGAGAAATGCTAATAGCTACCACTCATGCTGAACTTGTGTTTACCCATTTTGGGATTACTGCTACCACGCAGCTGCTTCTTGATCGATATTGGTGACCAGGTTTAAGACAATAAGTAAAAATATACATGGCAAACTGTGACATATGTCGGAAGATGACTGTCAATCACAGTACAAAGACAATGGATGCTCCTTTAAGAAAGACAAATTCTCCTTTTGAGATTCAATATTTGGATCACACAGGCCCACTACCAGCTGTAAAGATGTACACATATATTTTAGAAATAGTAGATTCTTGCACAAGGTTAACCTGGATGATCCCTCAGAAGGAGCAGACTGCAAATCAGGCATACAGGATGTATGGGGTGTAGTAGCCCTGATAGCAAATCAGGCATTCCATGCCAATAATGATCAGGCTTTCGCAGGGTGGCCTCTGAAAAAGGCTTGAGAGGCTTAGGGATCAGTGCTGCATTTTTCTAATCCATTTGGTCCTAAAACCAATGGTGTAATAGAAAGTGTGAATCACTCCATAAAGTTGTGCCTGACAAAATGCATCATTTCAATGGGGGGTACCAGGTTGGACCATGTGCCGCTAGTAATAAGAAGCCTAAATAACCATGTTGGTCTCTATGCAGGGTAAGACGCCATTTGAACTCTTGTTTGAAAGAAGAATATTCATGCCTGATCTGCACAATCTTCCCAATCCACTCTCCAAACAAGAACAACCTGTTGGCAACAACTCTACTGAGGGAAGATCGCCCAGTGTAAGCTGCTGAGGCCACTCCTGACACCACCCTCAAGGCGGGAGACTGGATCCCGGAGAAGATCCATGGCAAGTCTCCATTTGGCCCTTCCTATAGACCGCTAGTGTGAGTAATCAGATTGAAGGGTTCCAGAACCCCCGTCCTTCCTGCAATACCAAACAAGAGAGGCACCAGACAAGTTTCCGTGGATCACCTGAAACGTGCTCCAAATGGTTACCACATTGTTTCTGAGGCACCATCCTCATCCAATTGAGGAGCCTGAAGAAGAGGAGATGGAGATTCAACGGATGATGATGGTTGACATCCAAGGTGATAAAGAATATGCCACACTTGACCACAACACATCAATTCAGAAGGGACTGGGGCTCTGCCAATTTGGAAGTAGAACGTCTCCTGGGTTTCTAAACCCGTAAAGGAATTTATTTAGACAGACTTTCTGTAACACATTTATATAATGTTGGCAGTGTTCATTTTTCTGTTATGGTTGAGTCTCACAATATTTTTCATCTCACTGTTTTCTGGACCTTTTTGAGCACTAAGCACAGCAGTTGTTCTAAAGTCTTTATGTTCTTCACACACGTTAGAGAAGAGAGAGCTAAAGGTACTCTAGCCTCAATACATGTTTCCTCTAAAAACAGGGATCATGTGTCAATGCCATCACTTGAAATATTTAATGGTCCAGCCAAATAGTGGCAAGTTCACACTTTTTCTGTGATTGATGAATCCAGACTGTTTGCATCAAGTAACCTGTATCCAGAACATACAACAAACTGTTAAGAACCAGGCTCCAAACATTTGCACAGAATGCTTTGTTTCATCCTTTTGCTGATGTTGAAGACCCCCATCATATGGGGCCCCATGTGTGTTATGTGAGACATTACAATACCCTTTTTTCTGCCAAGCATGAGCCCATCCAGTGGCCTAAATACACTTTCTGGGGACACTGTGCGGTACCATTACAAAATGATAGTCCTAAATTCCAAGTACATTTCCCAAATATTTCACTAAAGCCATACGAAGAAGGGGATTACAAGTTTGAGACTCAGTATAAATTCACCCCAGAGCCAGATAGTGCACAGCACAAGTATGTTACAAATTCAGCTATATTTGACAGAGATTTCTTTTCAAACATGACTGAACAAACGTGGCAGGAGACTGTACCTCTTTGGTCTAAATGAGGTCAACAAATATGGAAAAGCAAGGGTGTTTAGATGTTGGACATGGCATGCAGATTCCCACATTTAAAGTATTTCTTAAATTACAAACAGTTCCAGAGTACACGCAGTAATGCTATCTTGAGCTTGATTGGAAGAATGAAGAAGGTGAGTTCTGGAGTGCATCATATAGAGAAGAAAAGAAATGCATTGGCACCAAGCATATTACCTATGCGTCAGGGCCATCTGTGTTGTGTGACGTTCAGGCAAACTAATGCAATAAAAGGAAAGCAGGGACCAGTATGGACCCATGTCAGGCTTGGAACTCCCACAACACTTCACTGACTTAAGCCGTATACATAAGTAAAATGTGTCAAAGAATTATTTCACAATTCCACCTCAATGAGGTGATAAGATCCCTAGATACTTTCATAAAAGACAAGAATTGGACAGCCATCATGCAGACAGCTTCTTTTCTGAAGAGTGGACGGACCAGGTGCACAGCTACCTGCACCACCTCCAACCCTATGATACTTTGCGGGGAGGGGCAAGTGTCCATGACATGTAAAACACACACTTGGTCAGAAGCAATAATGCAAATCCTGCAGACTGAGAGTGAGGCAATGCAATGGATTCTATACATCAGCTTCCAATGATCAAGCACTAGAGCAGGGCTTCTATGCACCAAGGGATGTCATGATGGATGTAGTGGGATTGATCCAAAATTACCTGTCCATTATTAGAAGGGACCAAGTAGCAGCAGTAAGTCTTTCTGTTGTAACAGACTTTCTGGACAGTAGAGGAGTTTGAGATGGGAATGTGATTTCATGGCCAGAACGGATGCACTTAACTTGTCCGCTGTTGCAAAGCGCCAGGCAATGTCAAGTTCTACATTCCTTTTGCTCAGCATGCTCAAGGAAAGCTTTGCATCATCATCTGTCTGGGCGCTTGAGGTGCCCACTTGGATTTTGCATGGTGTTTTTAATATACCCATACAAACCATACCTTCTATGAGTTTCAGGAACTACATTCCTGGGGAAGTGTGCACTTGATTAATAACACTTGGGCTATGGAAGACTACATTATACCACACACCCATGCATGTGTTTCACCTTTACGTCCTGAATTAACCCTGTACTATTTAAGTGACTGCAAAGGTGCCACTCGTGTAGTGTGCACACAAGCTGTGCAAGTGAATTGCACTGAATGCAAACTCCATGTTACACCTGTTGCGACATTCCACTGTCCGTTTGTAAGGAAGGTATGGTATCAACAGTAAGACAGACACAAGGGACCACAGTTCAAGGGTGTTTATTGAACTTCAACAAGGGCATGACAAACGCCTATCTAATCCTAAATCTACAGATCGCAACAAGCTACGACCCTCAAATAATAATAATGCAGATTCAGAGGGCCTGAGGTACCAAAACAAACAAAATGTTATTTTCCTCTTACAAGTACTCAAATCCGGTGATTCACTCTTCACTCTGGATCCCCCTCCGCTGTGCTCTGATCCCTTTTATGCAACAATCGTTACTTTGTATCCCTTTCTTCTGAGCTCAGATCCCCTTTTCCAATGTTCAGAAAATATTCTTTCTCGGGTGACTCACAGTTCACCCCGGAACCCCCTCAGCCGGGCTCAGATCCTTCCTCTTACCCAATTAGTTTCAGTTTCAGTTTATTATATACTTATAGCCTATCAGCTTTGTATATACACAACATAAATTACATACAGACATATACACATAATACTTCAAATTTAAATACTATTTCATGAAGTTACAATACTAATGAATGTAGCTCAGTGACCATTCATGAAGATAAACACATTAAAACAACTTTCATTTTAGGATAAAATTTAAAAAATCATTAATATTTTCAGATAAAATTTCACCATAAAAACGTAAAATTTACATCATCCCCTTTTATAAATTAGCCATATTCTATTAGTTTCACTACAATCTAAAGTATTGTCATAAGATTTTAAAATGATTCACGTATCTTGATTAGACTTTCACAGTCAACAAGAGATGTTTCATAGTTTCTATCTCATTGCATCCACACAGCCGGCACAATCTTGAGGTAAGCAATCTCCCCAATCTATTGCCTACTATTTCCAAGGTTGCACAGATATTAAATTTCATTAAAAGATAATTTCGAAATATATAGGAGTTAGGGTACGCTCTAATGTAGCCAGGCATAGTTATACGGGACATCCAATATTGACAGTAACGCCCACTATTTTTCTTTGTTGCCAATTCTCATCTTATCAGATGACATTCTTGGCTATATACTAACATTTTTAGTTTTAGCCAGAATATAAACCTATTAGACAATCAATTAGATATGGCTACTTCATATCCATCAGACTATTTCCTATACAATGTAACAATGTTACCAATGGTCCCAAATGTTGTAACGCTGCCTATCTGGAGATATGCATGTATATAAGTGACTATTATTGTGTCATTGGGCCTCATTACGAGGTTGGAGGTAGCCTTGCCGGTTTTACCGGCAAGGCTACCTCCAAACTTGCATCCAGGTCCGGCACCCGCGAATGGGCAATTACCGGGCTATTTTGGCCCAGCCAGACCCGGTAATTGCCCTTTCGCAGGTGCCGGGCCCGGTATATCCCCATTACCATTGAGCCCCATAGGGCTCAATGGGAATGGGGAGGGTGGTAGCACCGGTACCGTTAATAACGGTACCGGTGCTACCATCATGTTCTGCTTGCGGGTGCCGGTACGGCCACCAGGTCAGACCTGGTGGCTGCAAGGGCACCCACAAGCAGAACTCCTAGTATGGCGGTACGGTAGCAACGGTGCCGGTAGCGATACCGGCGCGGTTGTTGCCTTACGCCATACTTGTAATGAGGCCCATTGTCTAACAACATCGAATTGTCATAGCACATCACCCTTTTTTTCAGATATTCTGTTACAGCAACTTTCACTCCGAATTCCGAATATATATACTCGATAGTAAACATTTTTGGCAGTATAAATAATTTTCTTAACATGCAGGCTTCAATTCCTTTATGGTCATCCATATAATGACTCCAAATCTCACATCCATATAGCAACAATAATACTAACAGGTTCGGAGACGCACCTATCTTTGTTATTTTGTACTGATTGGGTGTCACCTATTTTTGCATTGAAATCTCCTACCATCGATATGGGATACCGGTGCGAATATATTTGGAGGATCAATGGTACAACTTGAGCGTTCTTGGTTGTGGCCTTAAGATTGAGAGGAACATAGATGTTTATACAGAATGTAGTTCAATTCAGATGTTTAATTATAGCACCCTGTACATCATTTGTTGATTCTTTTATAGTTGTTGGAGATTTCACAGTCAACAGCAGCCACCCCATGGTCTTCCTTTCAGACCTTTACAGGCTACTTGTTGGACAGTACTTCGACCATCGAACTGAACTGGCTAAGTTAACCATGTTTCTTGGAGGGCTACCAACATAAATATATCTAGTGCCGAAATTAATCCATTATCTCCAAATATATGAGAGTGTCCACGTGTGTTCCATGAGTAAATGAGATTTACATCGCTGGCGTGTTGAGTTTAAGTGTTGCTTAAAAGCAACTGGAAGCCATTGCCAATAACCAAGGCTTTCAGGTGTTTCTAATTCCGTCCTTCCCGGAGTAAACTCAGGCTCCGGATCACTGTGTCCTACTGGTATAATACTGGTACTTCTACTGAATTGCGCTTGTTTTCCCGTATCCTCATTATTTAACTTGTTTTGTGGAAAACTTGTACTTTGATGGTTCTGTGCCATTTCCTGCTGTTCAGATGGTAGTCTTGCTCTCGTTTTAATCACTGGTATCCACACAACTTTAAAAGAATATCCCATTTGAAACAACTCAACTTCAGAGCGGAGGATATAATCCAATGTTGCGCTTCATTGGAACCAAATGTTGGTCCGATATTCCAATGTCTTTTCTACATCTTATTATTTTAATATCTTTTGAAGTGATTACTTTCAACGCTACTACCGAATGTTGTATAAATAACACAGCAGATCTATTAAGGGGGGCCATAATTCTGTCTCATAATTCTGGTTGTATTTGTAGGGCACGTGTAAAACCTTGTTGTTCTTTAACCCCATCCTGCATGGGTGTCAACCCGCTTGGTTCTTTGCTAGCAGACCAAGAATCTGGGATGTTACTTTGTTTCAAAGGTTTATGAATAGGTGGGCAACCTCTCACAACTTTTTTAGTTGAATTCTCATCTAATAAATTGCTTGGCTGATCTAAGTTATCTTTACTTTTCTGTGTGTTAACTTCACTTACACTCAAGTGCTCATCTACTGTAATTCTTATCCTCCCCTTCTGTGTTTCTTCTTTGTTCTCTTCATTAACTGGCTTACTTATTTTGGTGGTGGGACTTGTCAGTTGATCATTAGATATGCTTTGGGTGGCTAATTCTGGTAATACACAAGCGTTTTTTCTAAGAATTATACGATTGTCTTACATAAAGGAATAGTTTATTGAATTGATTTTCTGTCTTTTAATTTTGACTGTATGTTTTCTTTTTACTTGATATTTTCCAATATTAGTATTCTGTTTTTTATTCAGTTTTAATTTGGCACCATTTAATATTTAACGGCATTTCTAAGCAGCGTATCTCATTGAGATCATCTGTAGCTGTACTGTGCTCACATACCGATTTCCTACCTCGATTTATACTTTTATGTAATAACAGAGATTGCAAGTCTATTTTTTTTCAGTTTTCTGTATTACGTATAAGATGTTTCAGTAAGTTCTTGAACGCCTCAAACATCTCATTTGATGACATACTGCTATTACTATCATCAAGATCATCTTGCTATTTATATTCTCTGGGATCTTCTACCACTTTATACACTTCACTGTTGTCTTTACTTTGGCCGTTGACCTTATTGGCTATCACTTTTGATTTTAAGGTTGTGCTAGCACCATGTTCTAACAATGGGGCAAAGAATTCATGGGGTTCTATATCGTTGCAGCTATGTGAGAAAGTCTTCGCCATATTTGCACCTAAATATTCTACATCTACTTCATCTCGCATCTCAGACTCAAGATCTATATTATTTTCTAAATTTCATTGCTCACAGAGCATATCGTTCTCGCTATTGTGTATCATTACTTTTGCCATCTCTTGCTTTGTTGGTATATTATTTAGCTCTGGGATTTCTATTATTTCTAAGTTTTGATTTTCCAAAACAGGCTCTGATCCTAACAAACTTTCATGTAACTCTAAACTCCAAGTCTAAAACTTTCATGTAACTCTAAACTGTAACTCTAAAACTCTGTCCAAGCACAGAGACGTCTGTGGTATCCATTGTTTGTGCCCTTGTTTATTTTAATGTGAATTTATTGACAAACTGCCAACCACTAGAGTCAGCCATGGGAACGTGCCTGGGGACTAACTGCCCTCATGAAGACAACAAAGAATAAGTCCCAGTGGCACCAGCAGCACAGTTGCAGACCAATGTGGAACAGATGCTCAGTTCACAAAGTCTGAGACGTACCGAACACAAGATGACCTCTGCTTCCTCCCTGATCTTCCGGCATCAGGGGACAACGGTTTCCAAGATGTATGGGATTATCCACAACGGTTCCCCATTGAACAAAGAGGAAAACACGGCTAGCCGGTTTGCAGAAATCTGGAACTCAATTCTGTTTGCATCACCACTGTATTTTTTGGCACACCTCAAGCAGTGATTCATAGATAATCCAGAATTTTCAGAGCCTGAAATATTGGTAAATCCACCTGCGTTTAAACCACAATCTGCTTCCATTAATCTCACACTGTACCACATTTTACGTTGATGCCCAAGTGTGAGCACTGTGATGATCCTTCCGATAGCATCACTTGTCTCAAAGGGTGAGACCCTTTCCATGAGGCTAGGGATGTGCAGCCGCAAACCAATAGTTCCCATAGTTGTGGTAATATGCAGGAAGACCTCATGGAGAGGAGCTCCCCTCCCCACAACAAGGACGCAAATTGGGAATGTGGCCCCTTTAGCTCCCGACCCCATAAGGTAGTAACAGCGCCCAAACCTCTTTTTCTAGACATATATCGGAAACCATGTGTTATTGTACTGGGTCTGACAATCTCAATGTGGCAAGTACAGGGACAAAGAAAAACTTGAGAATGCTAGTCAAGCAGGAAAAACACTAGACAAGCTGTTGTCAATGGAACTGATGATACACCGTGAGGTATCCTGATATATCAAGAAGCTAGAAAACAAAGGACGGCGTAAGAGAGATGGAGACAGAGAGAGAGAGGTGGAGAGGAAGATAGAATTAGAAATCGAGGTCAAGGTGGAGGTAAAACTGAAAGAAGACTCGAGAGGCACCAGAGAGAAACGTGGAGGGTGTGGGTCAAGAGAATGCACAAGAACGTCTCGCAGGCCGACTAGATGTTGGCAGTAGTCGAAGTAGAAGCAGAAAGTGGAGAAGTCGTCCGGCACAGAGGCAGAATGCCAAAAGTTATACGAGTGAAACGTGGTGCTCGGTGGGCAAAAGCAAGGCAAAGAGAAAGAGGAGAAACGACAAATCTTATTTATGAGATGCCTGGAAAGCATCATACCAGTCAGCCGGGAACCATCCAAAAGAAAGGACGGAAATTGGGCTGTGGTGGCGTGATCTCTAGTGGGTGGACCGTAAGGTCCGACAACTGCGCCGATACCGCTAACCCTGGCTTGTCGCAAAGTCACATAGACGGGCTTGAGAAGCATCTGGAGTGGTGGTGGATGAACGACCCATACGGAAGGGACGGTCAAGTCCATTACCGATGGAGGAACAACCAACAATACAGGGCCCAGGAAGCAAGCACCCCGCAAGATCCCAGGCAGTATCTGTGAGGCAACCCGACTCAGAGAGCAGGTAAGAGTAGTTCTTATAAGTCCAGGAGGGAGCCGAGGGAAAGCTAAGAGAGCCTTGGAAAACGCAATGGCAAGCTACTATGAAGAAATGTTAACTAAGCCATCAAGTATAAAAAATGGTAAACTAACAAAGAAGTAACACTAAGCTCAGCGGTTGTGAATTGAGTTTGTCTTTAAAACTCCAACCCCAACTCCCTGAAACGTTATACGAGGGATTATCTTCTCAAACTCCGCAGATGGAACACAAGAGTTCTTAAGGGGGCTTTGGAGGATAAGCATTGACAAAGACGGAACATCCCAAAGTGTGTGGGAAATAGAGGCCCGCCTGTGCACACCGCAGAAGCATCTAGGACTGGTCTTTCAAGTAAAAACCAATCACCTCCTTTGAAAAAGCTGTTCCACACTTATGATTGGTCGACACCAGATTCTGCCAGTCAAGAGTCCAGTCCTTTCAAGCCATGGGTTCAACAATCCCTTTTGAAATAAGATACAAAAAATTGGGCCGCATTATAACCCTGGCGGTAGCCGTGCCAGTAAAAACGGCAGGCTCCCGCCGGAGTTGTGCTTTTTTTCCGGCGCCTGGCTTTAGGCAATTACCGGGGCATTATAGCCCTGGTGGTCAGTGAAGCCAGGCGCCGGAAAAAGTTACTCCCCATTCCCATTCGAGTCCCATAGGACTCAATGGGAATGGGGAGGACGGAAGCAACGGTGCCGGTGCTACCGTTAAAGTCTGTGGGCGGCTGCCATCCCGCCCGCCAGGTCTGACCTGGAGGGCGGGATGGCAGCTGCCCACTCTGTGTGTGCCGGTCTAGTAACAACTGTGCCGGTACGCTTACCGGCACCGTTGTTACCGGACTGGCACACTCATAATGAGGCCCATTGTCTTTGTTGTCTCTTTAATAAAAAGCTGAGAATCCAACTTTAGAGCCAGGAATAGTATAGGAGCCTTTTTGGCTTGGACAGTACATTTTGATTTAGACTTACACGGACTTCCTGACAAGCACCTACATTTCTTTAGTTTAGGTAGGGTAATCCCATTAGAGTTAGGGACAGATAGGTTATGTTTACGTTGAATATAGCAACCATCAGAACACCACTTGGTCACTTACACACTGGAATGCCTTACCCTACACATCACGGTAGGCAAAAAGGAACTCACAGTTTGGTGTACCTCAATGAGCACCAATTTAGACGTTGGACAATTTACACAAGTGCAAATAAGCTGAAAAACCCAAAGGTGTCCGTTAGGCCAAGAACTCTGTTACTACTCTGTTCTGGAATTAAAAACAGTCTTCCTAAATTTCCGCTTTCATATATTGATGCAATGACCAGTGATAGGAATTCATTTGAATGATTCATATCAAATCCATTTATTTGTTTATATGTTTTCTTAGCACCTATAACTATACTTCCAATTGCTTAATACAGTCTACAAGCCATTTAAATGATTGTACTTACAGCTATTGCTTATGAAATGGTTGATCAAAGATTAATCCTTTACTTTGTGCCAGCAATATAGGCACATTACGTGTAAAATATAGCACCAAACGTGTGAATAAGGGTTTCTAGGTGCTACAGTAGGAAACTAATGTTTACCCTTAGGGAATTTTGTATATTTGCTCTGCTACATGCAAACTTCCTGGTCTGCGCCAACAGTCTCGAGGGGGGCGATATGATGCCTGCCCTTATGACCTCACACACAATGACGACATCAACTAGAATCTATAGGTTTAGAATGCTGTGACAAAATGTAAATGTGCATGATAATACATGCATGGTATATTTTGTATAAAGAACTGCAAGTACAAGGGATTATAATGCATGTGTTCCAAGTATTAATCAAAGTTCTGCAAGTACAGAACGTGCAAGGTATGGCTACACACAATGAGCAGGCACAGACCTTACCAACATGAGTTATGATCACCTTGCCATTAGTTTCACTCACTAGACAAATGGAGGATGTAACAGGCAAGCTGTGACAGAGTTTAGACAAAGGTCTGTAAGATTTCAAACAAAAAATGCAATTTGTGCTGAAACGAACAAGATACAGACTGACCTCAGAAAAGAGATATATTACTACCCTTGCCGTTAGGTTCACTTGCTAGACAAATAGAGGACGTTTCCCAAGAGTTGAGCAGAGAGCTAAATTCTGTGCAACAGACTTTTCTCAGGCCGTATAATTTAAGGATTGAAAAAGTGAATGTACAAAAATCCAAGGTTCAAAATAGCTCACTCTGTACAGAGGTTATGTGGACCGATTGACTTCTAGAATGGACATTGGAATTTTTCATCTTACAGCTGCCCTTTACATCAGACATTTAATGTGTACAACATATCTAGAAAGACAGGGGACACTGAGCAGTTGTATTCAGACGGCATAAGCCTTGCTGGTGTGTTGAGGGCTGGGGAGAGTATATAAGACGAGAACAGGCCTGAGCCGATAGATGGGAAGTCATAATCCTTGAGCTGGTTTTCTTTTCCTTCATGAGTACAATGGCGTTTGCTTTGTTGTATTCCGACTGGGCATGATATTAGCTTTTAGAGCAGGAAATATGTGCTTTTAAAATTGTATGCATTTAACCTGGAAAACTATTTGTTGTTTTTCACCCAAAATTACTATGGGCCTCATTACACGGAATGCGGTAAGGGTTTACCGGTACCGGTAAGGGCACCGGTAACGGTAAACCCTTACTGACTTACTACGAGGTCCCTTTGCGGGACCCGACCTCAATGGCTGGTTTTACCAGCCGTTAAGGAACAGGCCCGCAAAGGGACCTTGGTGCTAATTACGGTACCGCAATTTGTGGTACCGTAATTAGCTCCTTCCCCATTACCATTGAGCCCTATGGGGGCAAAAATGGGACTAGGGAAGTGCCTTGGTGAATGGTGAATTACTGCCCCCGTTCACCTTGGAGTAGGGCGGTAATTCCGCCATCCACCAAGGCAGACACAGTAAAATACTGGCGGCAACCATGGCGCTAATAGCGCCATGTTTACCGCATACCGTGTAATGAGGCCCTATGGCTTATGTATTCTTTCTGCTATTTGGGCTGATGGCCTGTGATTGCTATTATTGCAGTTTGCATGATACACGCACACGCTTTGAGAAGATTATGATTCAATGAAACTACATTATATGTTCTCTTACCAAGTGTCATTTATTAATGCAAATATTCAGAACTCTTACCTTGAATAAGGTGCATTCGAGTTCACTACAATTTCCTGGTGTTTGTGTCTAATCATATTAGGGCACAGCAGGCCATGCACAGATATGCAAAGCGCTAACATTGTTCATGATTTACTTTAGTTATGAACAAGGATTGATGATGAAGAGGCCTCAATCACAGTCCTATTTCCCTTGTCAAGACGCACAATTCTTGTTCTCTCCTATACCATTAGGAAATCACGACAGCTTCTCTTTTATGGCAATAACTTGATCTCCCTTCACCAATTTGGGAAAGCCATTTTCTAATCCCTGCTCTAAAATTTTAACACCAACCTTGCCATTCATATTTAAAATCGCCATAAGTAGGAGGAAGAAGCGTGTCACCTTTTATTGTTTTCGAGATTATCGTAATGGCAGCTTCACCGATCGATTTAGTGACTGCCACTTCAAAGTTGAACAGTTCAACAAAGGGAGATAAGAACAAGCAGTATAAAATATCAGTGAGGTCCATTAAGGCCTAATGGCTTACTTACCTTGAGAGATTTGAGGTCTAAAATAACATTGCTCTTGGTCACTTGGACTTACAGACGTCCCTGTCCCTAGGAGAAACAGTTGCTGAACGGAGAGTTCAGTAGCGCTGAACTCTCCATCACTCACAAGTAGTTTCAAGTGGGCTCTGGCCCAGGTAACCACAATCACACAAGATGACCTTTCATATTGGCATTGTAATCAGTGATATACCAAGTCAGATTCTCCTTGAATAAGTGCATGGAATCTGTTATGAAATTACATCACTCTGGCAGTAGGGAGACATTAGTCCTTTGCAATTTGAAGCAAACCCTATGAACACCAAGTGATGAGAAGGGTCTAGGTGGCTCTTGGCAGGTTCATCCTCCACCCAAACTTGATAAGGCACTTGCATACCCTCTACATGTCTGTCATGCCCTACTACAGGGAGAGGGTGTGAAGGAATCAGTCATCCAGGTTGGAGTTTGGGAAGCGATTTGTACTGTGGAGAAGACCCAGCAGAGGAGCTACAACCTTTGAAAAGACTCAGGAAGCTGATTCTAAGCTCGAAGGAGCATTCTGAACTGATAATTGGCACACTGCACAGCACACATCAGGAATCCCTGATGGGTATCCATGATCGGGATGTGGAGATAGGCATCCTTCATATCCACAGAGCAAAGGGAAATCCCCTAACAATATCATTGGGATTGTAGACTGTAAAGTCTCCATTTTGAAAATGACTCTCTTGATATATTTCTTCATCTTCCTTAAATATGTTATGGGCCAAGGTCTCCTGATACCTTTGGCACCCGAAACATGATGGAATAAAACCCCAGACTAACTTTATTCTTGGGTATCCTGCTGATAGCGCCTTTCTCCAGGAGTGAGTCAACTCCCTTCTCTAATGCCATCATGTGCCTTCTCCAATGCCATCCTTCTTCTGGGGTCCTTTAGCCATAGAATCTCCTTGAGACATGAATCTGGAGTAATTGAACTGAACACAATATCATGGCCATGTTGCACCTCATCCAGAAACCAGTCGTCTGACACCTCCTGTAAACATTGTATTATATCATAATCCACATATAGGGGGATAGGAGTGCTGGCTGAGGTGCTACAACTTGTTGTATCTAAGCGCACATTTATGTTATATGAAGGAAAGGTAGAGAATGCTTTAATAACATGCCTCTGGAAATAATTTCAGCCTGCCTCCTATAGGACATTTTGGACAAGTAAAGGTAGACTAGGGCCAGCTCCTATAGTGAGAACTGTTGAGGAGTCATGGTGGCACAGCGACAGGTGTAAGAACCATTATCTCGGTCATAGAACTTCCCATATTCTGCTCCCTCTGGTAAATAAAGGCTGCACGAGAGGGCAGATATCTCTTAGGGGTAAAATCTTTCAGCTTGATTGGAAGAGCAAGGAAGGATTGTTCACCTGCCTCTTTAACGAGTTCCTCCATTCTGAGGCTGAAAGCTTTCTGTCCCAAAAATGTCAGGTGGAAGAGAATGGCCTTCTGCAAAGCCTAGGGGAGATTTGTAACGAGTGGCCACCACTGTTGCCTTGATAAAGGATACAAAAATGAGTTATCAAATATTTGGTCCACACCAGAAATCCCCTTGTAATAGGGATCTAATACTTTTTAATGTATGTTTTATTGTGTTATGATTTATATCAAACCTTACACAAACATGCACATTTTTACTTGCGTGCCTACACTCTTGCAAACTCCTGCTTGATATTGATCTTGATATTTATCTAGAAAGCCTCCTTCTTTTGCCCAAAAGTTATGTTTCTACTAAATGACTGAGAATATCTTTCTCTCGACATCCAGGACCGCAATAATTTACAGGTTTCCTTTTATCACCCTCCTTAAATATTAGGACCATATATGTCATCCTCCAGGATTCAGATTTTAAAAGGTATATTACACGGCCCGCAGTAGCGGCCGTGTAGTTATGGTTAAATTGGTAAACCCACAGGAAGACCACTTTTTCGGCGGCTTATAACTTCGCTCCCCTTGGAGGAATCCTCACCAAACTTTGGAAAAAAAAGCATATGGCCCGCTCTGAATTGTTTAGGCAAGTTTGGTAAGGTTTGATGCTGGGTGGGGTGGGGGAGGGGCAAAATTATAGGGTGGGTCCCAAATTGTTTTTATTTCTCCATAGATTGAATAGATTGAAAAACTTTGCGAACGGTTGGATGAATTTTCACCAAATTTGCCTAAAAAAGAATTGTGATATCTCGCTCTGCTGACCCATTTCCCTGTTTGTTCCACGGACAGAAGTGTCATTGGCTTGCAGGACGCTGTGATGTCGGCGAACATTCGACGCGGCCGGTGGTTGGCTGGAGGGAAGCGTGCTTTGCGTGAAAGTTTTTGGGAAACGCTGCCATGGTGTATCGGAGGATAGTGTTGTGGTGTGTGTGCCAAGCCCCTAAGGCATTGTGTGCATGCCTGGGGCTCTTGTACGTAACAGTGTGGCCACTAAAATGAGTCATATCTGGCTCCGCTCTGGCCTCCCATTAACCTGTTTGCTTAGCGGTCAAAAATTTGATTGCACTGCAGTGTGCTGTGACGTGATGTGCGTCATAATTTCGATAACGCCAGCATGTTATATCCAAGGAAAATGCGGCGGCGAAAGGGCCTGGAAAACATACTTTACATACATACTTTACGGCATCTGGTGGTGGGAAGAAGGGATGGAAAGGGCGGGGAGTGAGAAGTGCTGCATCTGATATATCTCATTAGAAGAAGACGGTGGTGTGCCAGCGGTATCCGTGCATACTACACCAATTTGCGTTACCTCAAAAGGCAACAACCTTGTGTGGTGATTGCAGGCAGCCTTCGTTATGGCATGACAGCTCCAGCGGCGATCTCTTTCTGTGATGCGTGGTTGCAGGCTGAATTGCAGAAGGGGAGTGCATTCCGCATGACATGAACATTTAAACATAGTGTGTACTATGGTGTGTTGTGTGTGGTAAGTCCGTAGCCCCTTCGATGCATGGCTGGAGCCCTTGCATGGAAAAGTATGTCCACTGGTTGAAAAGGTATGTCCACTGATTGCAAGTAGGTGTCACACTGTTGCTTTGTGTGTAAGGTTTGGCTGGATTGCACACATTGTTGGTTGCATGGGTGTGGTGATTGTTAGAACATCCTACAGTTGTCGGTGTATGGGTGGAGATGTTGCAGTGAGCAGTCCTGCAGTGTGTCCACTGGGTGCAGTGTTGGAATAGTGTCCATATAGAAGAGGGTACGGTTAAACTGGTTCTTATATGTTGTTATGCACCAGCCATGGAAGTTATGGTATAGGTGGAGATACACCTAGCATGGTTGCCTTCTATGTCTAATTAACGGTCTAGCCTCTCACCAAGATGGCGGCCGGAGCGTATATACGTATCACGCACAGTAACAACGGTGCGTTGTATCATCGTTGTATTCTAACTTTGTTCATTGCCCCTTGCTCGTACTACTCTGTTTACAGCAGACCTTACCTCCTTATCCTTGCCTTAAGCCTTTTTCTACCCTTCTGCTTCCACTCGCGGTGTTACATCTCTCAGGTGTATACTCAACAGCGGTTTTCTCTGGTAAGTTCACAGGAGTTTCTTTTCTATTTTTCTTCGGTTGTCTGTTCCTACCTTCACATATTCTGCTCCTTCTCGCCTGTCCGATACTCTGTCTACTTCCAGTTCTTTTTTCCGCTGCACTCTTTCTCCGCTATAATTATAGTTCTGTGCCGAAGCCCCGGTTACCGCAGCCTCCACGGAGCCGCTGGTCCTACGCATCTTCTGCCTTCTGCGGTGCCGTTAGGATCTTGCGGTTTACCCAGACAACGTCTACCTTCGGCGGCGTCTTCTGGGTATAAGTACTCTTCAAAAAGGGTTGTCTGTCTCCTGTGGTGCCTGCTGGAACTTGAAGTCTCTCCATACTACTACTGGTCTTGTCCTTTGATTGCCTCAAAGTCTTCAGAACATATCCACCTTTAAAGACCTTTTTCGTCACAGCGGAATTCACAGATACTCCTTTCTGACAAGAGAAAAGACCTGCTACACAGGGTTTTTTGCCAAACGGCTTTTTCCCTGAAGTTTTGGGACTGGCTCCTGGGGGATCACCGGACTTGGTTCCCATCCGGTCAGGGTGGCCTCCGAGGAGCCACGTCCTTATTTACGTCAAAAGAAGATCAAGGAGAAGACGGAATCTAAAAAGTATCGAAGAAGACAGGACTGGTCGACTTCTACGGGATCCCCTGGAGATTCAGGTGAGGAGGAGTTGGGCAAAAGAAAAGGGGAAGTTGGTAGTTTTGACAGTATACAACGCCAAAAAAGTACCAAGATGGCTACTCCAGAACAGATACAGGAGATGTGTAATGCCATCCAAAACCTACGAGTGGATATGCAAGCACTCCAGGCTGAGAACCAAACATTGCGTAACCAAGCCGCAATCAGGGATGAAGGAAGAGGTGAATTACCGACAATATTCCGTAGAGGTCTCCAAGATGAGATAAAGGATGAATTAGCTCGAGTAGCCAGACCAGACACTTTTGCGGAACTAGTAACCTTGGTGCTACGGATCGAATACAGAATGAATGAGAGACGTCATGAGAGGAATAGAGCACGAGGAGGCCAGCTGAACTATAACCCTCCTTCAATTCCGAGGGAAAGAACTTCCACCGAGGAACCAATGCAGATAGGTGCTACTCGTGGACCTTTGACATCAGACGAAAGAAGACGCAGGCGAGAACTGAACTTATGTATGTACTGTGGTTCTCCCAAACATCAATTGAAGGATTGTACCGAGACTCCTTCCCGACGTTCGGGAAACGCTCAACCTCGTCCCTCTGCAAGGGAGGTAACGGGGAGAGTAGCACAAGTCCTTGCAACACCACAGGATCTGGGAAAGGAATAGAGAACAACAGTCTAATGATTTTCCGAGTATCACTAACCACAACAACTGGAAGTTGTATTTCGGTTCTAGCCATGTTAGACTGCGGAGCAGCAGGCAACTTTATTGACATTACCTGGGCTAAGAACAATATGATCATCCTCCAACCCAAGAAGAAGGCAATACCAGTAGAGGGAGTTGATGGCTGTCCTTTATCCTCTGGACCTATCACCATGGAGACGCTACCCATGCGAGTATCTATGGGTAACCATCACGAAGAGATTACTTTCGATGTGATTAGAGCAGCACACTTTCCTCTCATACTGGGAATACCATGGTTGAGACTTCATAACCCGTGCATCAACTGGAGTACCAACCGACTGAGTTTCGATTCCGAATTCTGCAGCAAAGTCTGTATCAAGGTTCCGTACCCAGAGGTACAATCCGCCAACCTGGTAGTTCAACCTCAGTTGACGATATCAGCTATTCCGATGCAATACAAGGAATACGAGGATGTATTTGAAGACGTCCTGCCCAAACTCCTTCCACCTCATCGCCCTGAGGACTGCAGCATCGAACTTAAGGAAGACGTACCCTTGCCCTTTGGAAGAATGTATCCATTGTCCCAACTGGAACGGACTGCACTTAAGGAATATCTTGAATCCAACCTCAGCAACGGACTGATAAGACGGCCAAAATCATCAGGCGGTGCATCTTTGTTTTTCGTAGCTAAGAAAGGTACCAAAGAGCTCCGTCCCTGTATCGATTATCGTGGATTGAACAGTATTACTGTTCGGGACAGATACCCTATGCCCCTCATCAGGGATATTCTAGAGGCTGTTAGGGACTCACAAATCTTCACTAAGATTGACTTACGAGGAGCCTATCATTTGCTAAGGATACGTCATGGCGATGAATGGAAGACCGCCTTTCGAACACCGTTGGGGTTGTTCGAGTATTGCGTAATGCCTTTTGGTCTTGTTAATGCCCCAGCGGTGTTCCAGAGATTCATGGATCGGGTGTTTTCAGACTTGCTGAACATATCTGTTGTAGTTTATCTGGATGATATCCTGGTATTCTCCAGCTCACTACATGAACACCGTACCCAGGTTAAAGAGGTTCTTCGCAGGCTAAGAGAGAACGATCTGTTCGCCAAACCTGAGAAGTGTTCATTTGAGGTTACAGAGATACCTTATCTTGGATTCATCATCTCATCTACAGGTATACGGATGGATCCAGATAAGGTTAAGGCCATTCTTAGATGGCCTGATCTATCATCTGTCAAGGAGGTTCAACGCTTTCTCGGTCTGGCAAATTTCTATCGCCGCTTTATACCACATTTCTCTGAGATAGTGTTACCCCTTACCTCACTCCTTAAGAAGGGTGTTCTTTTTTCCTGGAATCCAGCGGTCCAGAAAGCATTTGCCACACTAAAGGAACTGTTTACCACAGCACCTGTTCTGATACAACCCGACCAGTCGAAGCCTTTCATAGTTGAGACTGATGCCTCCGGTGGCGCTCTGGGAGCGGTACTCTTGCAGGAAGACAAGGAAGGACAGGAACACCCTATCGCCTACTATTCACGAACGCTTACCATCAGTGAGCGAAATTATTCTGTGCTCGAGCGAGAGTTGTTGGCCATGAGAATGGCTTGTGAAGAGTGGAGACACCTCTTACAAGGAGCAACCAATCCATTCCTCATACGTACCGATCATAGAAATCTAAAGGTCCTTCAGCAGATGGAATGTCATAACTCTCGTCATGCTCGCTGGGCCTATTACTTTTCGACTTTTGATTTCCAGATTACTTACATACCAGGTACATTGAACGGAGTGGCTGATGCGCTTTCCAGAAGCTGGCCTGAATCCGGACAGGAAAGGACGGCGTTGGTCAATATAGAGAAGTTGTTACCCAAACAACGATTCATAGCCACGATCAATCTTTATCTCCAAAAGGTACAGGAAGGTTATAATACATGCACTAAACAGACACCTGCTTCCAAGGATCTGCAAGAGATAAAAGGGTTATGGTTCTACAAGTCAGCTCTTTTTCTACCCTCTCCAGAGCTTCAACAACAAGCACTCAGTTTATGTCATGATCTTCCTCTGGCTGGACATAGAGGACAAAAAGCCACATATGAGCTACTTACACGAAGTTTTTGGTGGCCTTCGGTGAATTCTGACGTCAAGTCATATGTCAGGTCTTGTTCAGTTTGTGCCAGTGCAAAGGTATCTAGGCAGAAACCCATCGGTTTACTACAACAAACCGAGCTTCCCACTCGTCCCTGGGAAAACATCTCTATGGACTTTATTGTGGACCTACCTTCTTCTCAGGGAAGAACAGCAGTAATGGTAACGATTGATTCGTTTTCCAAACAAGCCCATTTCTCTTCTCTGAAAGGAGTACCCTCGGCAGCAGAAACTGCCTCTGTGTTTCTTAGAGACATAGTAAGACTACATGGACTACCTCGAGTGATCATTTCCGATAGGGGCGTACAGTTCACTTCAAAGTTTTGGTCCATTCTTTGTAAGGAGCTAGGAATTCATAGAGCTATGTCGTCGGGTTATCACCCGCAGTCAAATGGACAGACGGAGAGACTCAATGCCACTCTTGAAGAGTACCTCCGTTGTTTCTGTAATAAGGAACAGGACGATTGGAATTCCTTGATCCCCATGGCAGAATTTGTTTACAACAATACTTATCACACCTCTATCGGTAGGAGTCCGTTTTTGTGTACTTACGGCTATCACCCTCACTCCTTCCCCAAGATCGGATTTATCGATACCAAGGCACCGTCTGTGGATAAAGCCTTGGCTGAGATCCAACAATTACATACCTCTGCACTACATACCTTGGAAGAGAGCAGGAAAAACTCCAAGAAGTACGCGGACAAGAAAAGAAGACCAGTCCCTCAATGGGGTCCAGGGTCGTTAGTCTGGCTATCCACCAGGTACTTACCCAGGTGGGCGAGACTAGGCAAATTCACCCCAAGATATATAGGTCCTTTTCGGATAGAGACTAAGATCAATCCTGTGGCATACAAACTAAAGCTACCTGCTCGTTTCAGTAGAATACACCCAGTATTCCACACTTCCTTGTTGAAGGAACATATCGAGGATCCTTTTCACAGAAGAACTAGGAAGAAGGACATCAAGACGTCTCTGATTCCTGAAGAGTACGAGGTAGCCAGATTGATGGATTCACGCTACAAACAGGGAACATTGCAATATCTGGTCCATTGGAAGGGTTACCCAAATTCCGAAAGAACTTGGGAACCTAGATCGCATCTACATGCCCCAGAACTAATCAAGAAGTTCCACAGATTGTTTCCGGGTAAGCCGGGAGGTTTCCGGCATAAAAGGGGGCATACTGTTATGCACCAGCCATGGAAGTTATGGTATAGGTGGAGATACACCTAGCATGGTTGCCTTCTATGTCTAATTAACGGTCTAGCCTCTCACCAAGATGGCGGCCGGAGCGTATATACGTATCACGCACAGTAACAACGGTGCGTTGTATCATCGTTGTATTCTAACTTTGTTCATTGCCCCTTGCTCGTACTACTCTGTTTACAGTAGACCTTACCTCCTTATCCTTGCCTTAAGCCTTTTTCTACCCTTCTGCTTCCACTCGCGGTGTTACATCTCTCAGGTGTATACTCAACAGCGGTTTTCTCTGGTAAGTTCACAGGAGTTTCTTTTCTATTTTTCTTCGGTTGTCTGTTCCTACCTTCACATATTCTGCTCCTTCTCGCCTGTCCGATACTCTGTCTACTTCCAGTTCTTTTTTCCGCTGCACTCTTTCTCCGCTATAATTATAGTTCTGTGCCGAAGCCCCTGTTACCGCAGCCTCCACGGAGCCGCTGGTCCTACGCATCTTCTGCCTTCTGCGGTGCCGTTAGGATCTTGCGGTTTACCCAGACAACGTCTACCTTCGACGGCGTCTTCTGGGTATAAGTACTCTTCAAAAAGGGTTGTCTGTCTCCTGTGGTGCCTGCTGGAACTTGAAGTCTCTCCATACTACTACTGGTCTTGTCCTTTGATTGCCTCAAAGTCTTCAGAACATATCCACCTTTAAAGACCTTTTTCGTCACAGCGGAATTCACAGATACTCCTTTCTGACAAGAGAAAAGACCTGCTACACAGGGTTTTTTGCCAAACGGCTTTTTCCCTGAAGTTTTGGGACTGGCTCCTGGGGGATCACCGGACTTGGTTCCCATCCGGTCAGGGTGGCCTCCGAGGAGCCACGTCCTTATTTACGTCAAAAGAAGATCAAGTAGAAGACGGAATCTAAAAAGTATCGAAGAAGACAGGACTGGTCGACTTCTACGGGATCCCCTGGAGATTCAGGTGAGGAGGAGTTGGGCAAAAGAAAAGGGGAAGTTGGTAGTTTTGACATATGTGCTTGGGTAGTCTGCATTGCATAGATTAGTAAGTGTTGTCGTGCACTATGCAGTATTGGTTCTATGCACGTACTACAGTGTAGGGAGCAGGACCAATGTTGTGAAGATTTTGTTATTTGGTTGGTATTAATATAATGCTTTGTTAATGGGAGTGGGTAGCGGTGCCAAACACAATGGTATGTTTGTGCATTATGGTAGGTGGAACATGTGTGCTTGCATCCCTGCTTTATGGTGCAGCGTTTGGGTGGAAGTGCTGGTCCCTATGTTGCCTTTTCTGGCACATGGCTACATGCTCGCCTGCATGGCTCTATTATGTTGTGGTGGGTATGGGCAAGGCCTAAACTGTTGGGTGCATGGCCGAAGGCCGCAGGCTATGCACCCAACAGTCTATGCCTAGGTCTTCACCACAGCCACCACAACATAATGCAGCAATGCAGTTGTAACTCTGCATGTCTTCGAAGTTGGTGACCTTTACACAATGGTTGTGGAGGACATTGTAGACTTGGTAGAACAGCAGAAGTGAGCTACTATGCATACATTAGCATATGGTTTAAGTCATTGCACGTGTTGCACATTAGGGGGTCACATGTGACCATTTGCATTTGCTAGGGTTTGCCCTTGTTGGATGCATGGCTGGAGCCCTTGCACCGGAAAGTATGTCCACTGGTTGCAAGTAGGTTTGACATTGTTGCTTTGTGTGTGTGGTTTGGCTGTGTTGCATACATTGTTGGTTCCATGGGTGTGGTGATTGTTAGAACATCTTACAGTTGTTGGTGCATGGCTGGAGATGCTGCAGTGAGCAGTGCTGCAGCATGTCCAGTGGGTGTAGTGTTGGAATACTGTCTGTATAGAAGAGGGTACGGTTGAAGTGGATGCAATATGTGCTTGGGTAGTTTGCAAGTGTTAGTAGATTAGTAAGTGTTGTACTGCACTCTGCACTATTGCTTGTATGCAGTTACTTCTTACAGTTGTCGCTGCATGGGTGGAGATGCTGCAGTGAGCAGTGCTGCAGCGTGTCCGCTGGGTGCAGTGTTGGAATAGTGTCCATACAGAAGAGGGTACGGTTGAACTGGTACTTATATGTGCTTGGGTAGTCTGCATTGCGCAGATTAGTAAGTGTTGTCGTGCACTATGCAGTATTGGTTCTATGCACTTACTAGAATGTTGGGAGCAAGACCAATGTTGTCAAGATTTTGTTGTTTGGTTGGCAGTAATAGAATGCTTTGTGAATGGAAGTGGGTGGGGGTGCCAACCAGTGTGGTATGTTTGTGGATTATGGTAACTGGAACATGTTTGCATGCATCGCTGTATTATGGGGCGGCGGTTGGGTAGAAGTGCCGGTATCTACGTTGCCTTTGTGAATTCTGGAACCTGGCTACATGTTTCCCTGCATGGCTCTGTTATGTTGTGGTGGGTGTGGGCAAGGCCTATACTGTTGGGTTCATGGCCAAAGGCCGTAGGATGTAGACCAGGCACCCAACAGCCTAGCCCTTCACCACAGCCACCACAACACAATACAGGCTGCATGTCTTTGAAGTTGGTGACTTTTACGCAATGGTTGTGGAGGACATTGTAGACTTGGTAGAACAGCAGAACAGCACATGGTATAGACCATTGTACCAGTTGCACAATAGGGAGCCACATGTGACCATTTGCGTTTGCTATGGTTAAACCCTTAAAAGACCCTTGCTTTAGGAAGTGCTTTAAGATATTGCTACATGAAAGGAAGTGCTCAGCAGCACACATGTAAAATATGGCCAATGTACACAGGCACCTACATACCGTTCAGCACACCCAATGCAACGTTATGCAGCCATGCATGCAAATATGTGGCCAGGGTGAAAGCTGGCAGGCTCAATTACAAATGGGGAGTGCATTGCACATGACATGAGCATTTAAACATGGGGTGTACTATGGTGTGTTCTCTGTGGTGAGGGCCTAGCGCCTTGGATGCATGGCTGGAGTGGAAAGGGAAGAAGGACTGCCCCTGCTTTACTAGGGCGCGGCCCTCACTGTAGCTGGGAAAGCGCACGTGCCACATCCTGCCCTTTTAAGCATTGTGGGCATGGGAATGGAACTGTGGGAATTACCCAATCAGGTGTCGAGGGCTTGCCTCACAGGAAGGGCCAGCACTATTTTTCTCCATCAGTCTGTGTAGTGAGGGTGGCAGGCAGCGATGGAGAGATGCAGAGTCCTAATAGTGGGTGATACCTTTGTGCAAGATCTGTACAGGTATGCCGCGCAAAGAGGCATGGCTGCTAATTTTGCATTGGAAGAAGTGGAGGCTTTCTTGGGCACTGTCTATGAGGGCAGTTTCGGCAGTATGGTTGACCTTTGCAGATGTGTGGTCTTTGTTGGTACTGTTGATGTTGTCGTACTGCATTATGGAGCTCTACATTTGGGGTACATGCCGTTAGGAAGTTTGCTTCATCAACTAAAGAAGTTGATGCAAGAAGTGATGCTGATTTTCCCACTGCCAAGGTGGTTTTTTCAAGCATACCACCAAGAGGAGCATGGGACCATGCCGGTGTAATTTGTCCCCAGCCAGAGGTGGGAAGGTATTTCATTAACAGAAGCATGTGTCAATTTATGTCCACTGCTGGGATGTTCTCCACCGACTATGACATCAACAATGAGCGAAATTTGCACTGGTTCCATGCAAATGGCAGTTTTTTGACCAACATTGGCAATGCTGTTTTGTTTTACACTGCGCAAAAAAGTGTTGAAGACAATCCTGTAACAATGTAAGGAGGCAAACAAAAGAGAAACTCAGATAAAGAGCAAAAACAAAAAAGGTTTTTTGTAAGCACATTAAAAAAAATCTTTTCTGAGGGACCAATACAGACCCAATCCCCTAACCTGTTTCACACTTCTCCCCCCTCCCCCTTCATAGCACGATAAGCATGATAAGTCAGCGGATTCCGCAGTAGTTTCAGGATTAAACTTGCCACATGCTGCCCTTTTCAGGATGGTAGCCATGGAAATGAGACTGTGGAGGCAAAGGGATTGCTCAATAAGGTTTCTGGTTGTGGTGTGTTTGGAAAAACTGTGGCAGAAGATCTCTTTGTACAGAGAAATGCAGAAGAATATGGTGGAAGTGTGCAAGCTAAGGGGCAGGCATCCAGTTTGTATGCATGTACTGTATGTACTTGTTTGAAGTTGCTAACATACACTTAGTGTTGTTTGTTTGCAATACTTTTTCATAGGTAAGTGCATGGGGAGGGGGAGGAGAAAGTGCAGTACATGGGAAGAAGAAACAATGACAATAAGTAAAAATACGGCCCGATGGTGGCAAGTGCAAGGATAAGTGCAGACATCAGGTGGTGGTGGAACTGTTAGGGATACAGAAAACAGTCCCGTGCGGAGTTTGCCAGAAAGGTAGTGCAGGGGTGCGACTGGTGGGGGAGATTGCCTGGGCCCGAGATCAGAGGGTGGCCAGGTAACCAGTGCAGAATCAGTTTCAGCCAGGAAGTCAGCAGGGGATAGGAGGAGAAAAAGCAGACGCAAAGAGAAAGGTTTTAAGGTGCTTCCGGAACCGGCGATGGTTCTCAAGTTTCAGGGAGGCTGTTGCAGAGGGAGGCCCAAGCCAAAGAAAGAGACCTACCACCAACTGGTTGCTTGCTGAAGCGAGTGACACTGAGGGAGTTGAGGCGGATGAGGGAAGAGGTCGAGCACAGAGATATTTAGGAAGTGAGAGTTGCAGGTATTGAGGCCCCAGGGCCCAGAAGGCCTTGTGCATAATGCAGAGGGTTTCGTCCTTATTCTTTGCAGTTACTGGGAGCCAATGCAGACATTTCAGTCCCAGAGAGATAAGATCCCTGGGCTTGAGGCCAAGCACAAGGCACGCCGTCTTCTTCTGGATGAGTTGCAGAGAGCAGAGAGTACAGGCAGGCAGATTTAGAACGAGGCTGTTGCTATAGTCTAGCCCTGAGAGATCCACAGCAGTGGAGACAGTGAGCTTTTCGGACGTTGCTTTAGGTTGGTAACATACATTCAGGTATGGCTGGTTTTGGTGCCATATTTTTATGATTTATATAGGAGATGCGTTAGTGGGGAAACAAATTTGTGGTATTGTCGGAAGGAAGAAGAGAGTTCCTGTTTCGATATTACAATGGGTGATATGGGTAAATGGAAACGTTGCAAGCATATACAATTGAAGTGCCACTTGACGGTAGTGGATGGAAGAAAAAACAGTAACCTTTTTAAGAACGTAATGGACGCTCACTTGCAGATACTGTGCGCACAGGCACTTATAACGAAATTGTAAACATACTGAAGAAAAGGTTTTCATACCTCCACTTTGTGATTATGGGTGCTCATTTGGAAGAATGTTGATGCACAATTCTTGCATTCTTTTACTGAACTTTCTACTGGGCGTGCTTTCCAATGACAGACACTTGGAGGCTTAATGTGCAACAGTACATAGGAAGTGTTGTACAGAAGTGACAGTGTTAGATGCTAACGTCTTGAATGCCATTGGTGGTTGCGTGTGTGACTATTTAACAGTACCCAATGAGGTAGTGATAGACAAAAAATAGTGGAAAGGGAAGAAGGACTGCTCCTGCTTTACTGGGGCGCGGCCCTCGCGGTACTTGGGGAAGCGCGCATGCAACATTCTGCGCTTCTCACCATGCTGGCCAATGGAAATGGGACTGTGGGGATTGTCCAATCAGGTGCTCAGGGTGTGCGTCACAGGAAAGGGCGGCAATCTTTTTTTTCATCACTCTGTGTAGTGAGGGTGGCCGGCAGAGATGGAGGGACGATAATCGGTGATGCCTTTGTGGAAGATCTATTCCAGTATGCCGTCGAAAAAAAGGGTTTTTATGGCAATTTCAATTTGGAGGGAGTGGAGGCTTTGTGGTGCTGTGGCGATGTGTGCTGTTTCGGCGTTGTGCTTGCAGAATGTCGACGAGTAGCCACTTTCGCTACTGTACATGGTGTGGTCGTGCACTATGGAGAATCGCATTTGGGTTCCATGGCTTCTTCCCCATGTGTACCGTCAACTGAACAAGTTGATGAAACCAGTGAAGCGCATTTTTCCCACTGCCAAGGTGCTTTTCTCATGCATACCACCAAGAATAGTATAGGACTATTTCAATGATTGTTGTCGCCAGCCAGAGGTCGGAAGGGGTTTTATCAACAGAAGCATGTGTGACTTCCTGAGTGCTGATGGGATTTTCTCCTGTGAGAATGACACCATTGGTTCTCGATATATACACCTTTTTAATGCAAATGGCATTTCTTTGTAAAACAAAATATCATTGCCACTGGTCGACAATCTACAGGCTGCACTGAAGACTCTATTGTAAGAATGTGAGCTGAACTAAAAAACACAAAAATACATAAAAATCAGAAAAAAGGTGTTTCTATGGAAGCGCCATTAAAAAAAAAAGCCTCTTTTCAAAGCCACCACTACTAACGAAGTCCCCTACCCTGGTTGAAATGTATTCCCCCACTCCCATGCGTGCACAGCACGAAAAATCTGCGGACATTGCGATAGTTGCAAGGTTGCACATGTCACATACGGCCCTTTTGCAGATGGTGGCCATAGAAAATGGGCCTGTGGAGGCTACGGGATTGCTCAATAAGGTTTCTGGGTGTGGTGTGTACGCACAGACTGTTGTACACTGTGTATTTGTCGAGAGAAACGCAGAAGGTGCGGCTATGGCTGTGTGTTTCACGAGCCACAGCGTACGTTTTTTGGGGGATCTATTGAAAGTGAATGGAAAACACTGTGCAGTGGCTTCTCATTTTGGATTCTATCATGTGGATTTGTACTGCTATGGAGTACCTACAATGAAGTGACTGATTTTGGTTTGACTTTGGTGATGCGCGATCATGCCGACATTATTGTTCTTCAGTTTGGAGGGAAAACTTCACAACATGTTACACGAGTTTCAGTGCCCTTTGCGATGAAGGAGGCACTTGCCCGGGTCATGCGTCTGTTTCCGATCTCCTGCATAATTATTTATCGCATTACGTAGACACAGATGTGGCTGTGTTATTTTTCATTTGGTCCGGAAATGGAGAAAGCACAGTACATTGTGAAGAAGTCTATTTGTGCCTTTTTACGACATGTGCTAATGTCGTACTTCAAAAATTTGAATATGACATTTCACAGCACAGAGAGTTTTTTACACAAATAGCGTTCATTGCACGCCCTATCCAAAATGCCTTGCTGCCCTTCTTGGATGTACAGGAAGAATTGTTATAGTAGGTGTTGCGCACTTAAACTCTTCAAAACGCACTGCAACACGTAAAAAAACATCTTTTTACAGTGAGCCCTTTCTACCCGATTCCACTATAGTGTTTTCCACAGTACCACGCCTCCCTTTATTTAGCGCACATTCTGTGGAGCGTATACGGTGCACGGCGCCCTGCATCCATTCATTGGCAATTCCATTGTTCAACTGTGGAAGGAGCTTTGTTTAACTTGTTTCCTTTTCCGGTTGATTTCTATTTATTTTGATCTTGTAACACATGACACAGAAGGAACAGAAGGCAAGGGTTGATAGGGGAGGGGCAGCACCTACAGGGATAACCTAGGGGACGTGCAGAGAGAGGGAAATGTTGGGTGGCCCTTACTTAAATAGGTGGCAGTCATTGTCATGCTCCCGGACTGACCCTTACCAAGCACTTCCAAGTAGCTTCCCTCTGTAGAGTAGCGCGTCGCAGTACATGCACAATACAATGCCCTTTGCCAGGTAAGGGTCTGTAGTGCAGCATATGGTCTGCAAGGATGTTTTTAAAGATCTGCTGCCTTACAGGAGTGTCCTTGTTGTTGGCTGCAGCAGATTACCCTACTGCATTGTTGGAAGATGCAAGATTTCTGAGTCATTTGACCTTGATGTGCCAGGAGAAAGCTCTTCGAAAAGCTCAACTTAGAATTAAGCGTTGGTAGCATGGCTTTATTCTCTCTTAAATCAAAGCTTATATGAAATCTTACATTTTCGTACAATCGCACAAGCGAATTCAGTACCAAATGTATCGCTGAGATGGCATTAGATCCAACAGTGTTTTGATTGGAGGAAATCAACAAGCCTGAAGGAGTAGTGAGGCCTGCTTCGAAATGCCGGGGAGAGTAAGATCCTTCTGTTGTGGATTGAGTCCTCCAGACAAAGTGGGTAAGTAGTGTTAAGTATAGAACCCAATGGGCTTGGGTGAAGTGGAGTGGTGGATAGCAGCACCTCTGCGCAGTTTGGGTAACTTGAAGGCTTCACAGGCTGATTGCCAGATATATCCTGAGATGCCCCATGATCCAACATAAAGATAATTAAAGGAGTGTTTTCCATTTTAGTGATATTAATTATAAAATTATTCATGTATTCTTTCATCGTTCCTGACACTGGATCTTGAATGGCCCCTATTTCCTGATATGGGGGGTCATCTTCGACTCTACACTCTCCTTCTCTTCTCACATCTCTGACATGCCCAGAAAGTCCCACTACCAGCTGCACCTCCTCAAAGGTATTCTACTTTTTCTCACCTTCCCCCAGAGGCTCACTATCTCCAGAGCCCTGGTTCTCTCTCCAGGTTGGACTACTATAACAGTCTCTTTCTCAATCTTCCTACCTCTACTTTCCGACCCCTTCAACTTATCCCGAACAGAACCGCAAGTCTTTTCCTTGGTCTCAAGCCCAGGGACTGCATCTCTCCTGCGCCGAAATCCCTCCACTGGCTCCCTGTGGCTGCAAGAATCAAGTTCAAGTCCCTCTGCATAGTCCACAAGGCTTTCTAGGGCCGGGGCCCCAACTATCTACAACGGTCTCTTCCTAAATACTCTTGCTCCAGTGCCCTCCGCTCGGCCTCCTCCAAATCTCTGCGGGTGAGCCGTTTTTCCAAACAGAGAATTGGTGGTAGATCCTTATCCTCTGCAGGTGCCTCCCTCTGGAATAGCCTACCTGCCTCTCTCCGTCTTGAGTCGGACCTCCTTAAGTTCTGGAAACTACTCCAGACATTCCTCTTCTCTTCCACTTTCTCTCTCTCCCGTTTCTCTCCTGCTTGCCTCCCTTGCTCTCTTTCCCAATCTGCTCAATCAGCTGACTGTTCGCCTGGTGCACCTCCAGAGCCTCAGAGGTCCCAGGCTCCCCCGCCAGTCCTATGCACTCTGCCCTGCATTACTGCATTCGGAATACGTTCCATGAGAGTGGCACTTGATTGTACTAGGCTTGCGTGTTTGTCTGTCCTGTCCCCCTCTATTCTCCCCTCCCTAGCGGGTCATGTCTGCATGCTTAGGCGTACTGTTCACCAACCTTTTTGTCTTGTATGTTCCTATCCCACTCCCCACTGCCCCCTTCTTTTTTCCCCCACTCTTTGTCACGCACTTATACTAGTAGAAACGCCCCGGCCTAGTATGCTAGTTGTTACTGTTAGATCATTCGGAATCTTCAAGGCCTAAGAATGACGATGATATCCCCTTGTACCATTCCCGCCATGAAGCGCTTTGAAGCACTTCACTTGTGTATAAGCGCTTTACAAATAAACAATTAAAATTACAAATCTGCAGGCACTTGGAAGCAATTTGTAATACATGGCGTTCCTTTGACACCTGAATAATAGTTTTTGAGTTTGATGGGGGCCTAATAGGCCAGCGAGATAGATGTCTGATCCATGTCCATTAACAGACTTGGTAAGGTTGCAAATTATTAGCTTGGGCAGTTTTACTACTCGGGGCATACATTCTCAAAAGCGACAATAGGCCAGTTTTAAAGTATGCAAACACTTACCCCGAGCTCTAGAACTTCACCTGCACCACTTGTTTGCTTCACGTGACTACCCTCACACACCGAGCTCTAGAACTTCACCTGCACCACTTGTTTGCTTCACGTGACTACCCTCACACATCGCAGCAGATAAGTGCTCCGCCTCACTGAAGCAATATACACTTCCTATACTCCAGCTTTCTTCCGTTGCCGGGGCGTAACGGCACTCAAGCGTACGGAGACTGCACTTACACGTGCACTTGTCTACGGGCCTCTTAAGATTTTATAGAAAACAGCTGATGTGAAACTGGGCTCTGTACAGCGTATCTCCTCAGCGTAACACCAAGTAAGTCAAGAGCCGATACAACACATCTCTACAGACTGCACTTACATGTCCACTTGTCTGACTAATACTAGTCTGAGAAACACTGGCAATACCTTTGTCAGCGGCTGGGTGAACCCTAAATGGAAAAACCATTTGAACAATATGCATATTTTCAATGTATACAATTGAATTTGGGATTTTTAATATCAATTACAGAATGAATTGTTGAGACATGAAATCTAAAACAACATCAATGTCTTATAGTATAAAATCACAGGCTTTTTACTTCATATCGATTCAATGCATTTCCGACATGATGTCCTTCTTCTGGGGTCTGCAACAATCACAAAACATAACAAACGTGCACTAAACCAAATCACTCCACTTCAACTGCTCATGCCTACTCATTGGCCTTTACTCTACTCCTTCCTCCTTCAAGACAAAGGGCCTCATTACAAGTTTAGTGGCATTTCGGTGGGAAATCTGCCGAAATACCACCCAATGGATTTACTGTTAATGCCACTTGGTCTGGCAGAATTACAGCTGGATTACAAGTAGCGGTATGGTGGCGTTAGTCCCCATTTATAGATTCCACAGGAGTCTATAGGGCTTTTGGCGAAATTACCACTGGCAGTAATTCCGTCAGCAGTAATTCGACCGAAATTGCATTTTTTGGCGCTAAGGTGGCGGAACTACCTCCAGCATTTTGCTGGAGGTTTTTCCTCCACCCCACCGCCAAAACCATAGTTGGGTGGTGCGATAACGGGGCAGTAACTCTGTTACCTCCGCATTACTGATGGTTTTAGCCGCAACGCCCAACTTGCAATGAGGCCAAAATTCAACAATTTTACAACCCTCACTCTCTACAATTTACTCAGATCCTCCCCTAGTTCTGCCTATTGACACCATGCTGGATAAATCTCCATGCACAATCACTGCTTTTCAAGTTCATTCTAATCTACAAAGATATCAATTGTCTGACTCATCAGTACCTGGCTGACTGTATCTCTGTCTACTCACTATCTTGCCCTGTCTACTCCACCTTTGCTCTCATACTCAGTGTCCAATGAACCCCTGTGCCTCCATATCTTTTTGCACTTTCTCCATGCTCGCCAGCTCCACTGGAACCTGCTGCCTGTCAAAATCAAAGCCATCCAGACTATGTATCTCTTCAAATCTCATCTCAAACTTAATCTACTGGCCAAAGAGGCCACCCGCTCCAGCATACTAGCTACATAACCCTCACCACTCTCTCCAGTGCTGCGTAATAATGCAATTTTGTATTCTGGTAAAGTACTCCTCTTTAGTTAGCAGCACTTGCCCTGCTACGTTAATATTACCTTAATAAACCAATTGTATTTTTGTTTTGTTCCTGATCTATGCCTCACTTTGTTCACACCCTCAAAAATGGACTCCCAAAGGTTTCTCATTGTTGTGATACTTTCCAGGGAATTACTCCACAATCTGTAAATTAATTCTGATCAAAATTCACATCCCTGTTCTTTAAATAAATACACACACCAAAGAGTTACTGGAAAGCTAGTTAGAGGAAAAACAGATGACATAAATCATTCTCGAGTCCAAAGAAAATCTTGAGCCCTGTCTCCACAATAAAAGCCAGACACCATAAAGTGATGAAATGAAAGTTTTGAATTAATCATAAACACTGGTATTGCTCTGGGCAGCATCCATACCATCATCTGTTTCATCGTAAACACTGGGATTGCTCTCGGCAGCATCTATGTGTTCATTGTTTCGTCCATCCAAACCATTATAGAAGGGTGTCTCACAACTCGGTCATGGTCCTCTCACGAGTAGGAGCCAGCTTATCCAAACTGTTAAACTATGTCCCCTTTGCAAAGGAAAACAAGGCCCCCCAAACGTGTTTCCGGCTTGTTAGATTTCAATGGTGAAGTGCATCTTTTTTTCCTAGTCACAGTGAGCAAAGGATGTATGTCTGGGCATACCCCTTATAACTTAGACACTCACAAAACATAGGAAACAGTGATGGACGGGAAGCTGAGAATGAATCGTAAGCACTGGCTTTGCTCTTGGCAGCCTCCCTTTTGTTTTATATCACATCTGTGCTATTAGAGAAAGGGGCCAGCCATACATACATCAGTCTTGGTCATGCCAGCAATCGGAGCAGTCCAGCCAGAATAGCTATGCTATGTTCGCTCTGCAAAAGAACGCAAGCATGCATACCAGATAATCTTTTCTATCGGTGGCAATCATCAAGGTGTACATTAATTCATTATGTGCAGCAATTAAGGGACTCAGGTCTGGTTGTACGCCCTCCCATTTAGGGAGACTCCAAATAGACACTAAAAAGTAATAAATGCAAAGAATTGAATAAATGTAATTGTAACCAGAGCAACTACTCGAGTCATTGGTTTTAGCCCACCCGATTAAAGAAGTGGACCAGCATACAAAAATCTGTCTTATTCCTGTCCCCAACTGACGCACTCCAGCCCAAATTGTTAGGGCATGTCCCTTTTGCATGGAAAATCATGAGGCCTACCTCAATATTTTGCAACCTTCACACTGTAAAACACGTTTTCATGCTGATGTGCCTAAAGAATATCATACGACATGATTAAACAGTGTATGCTAGCACTGCCACTGTAAAACACATTTCGTGCTGCTTGTGCCCAAAGAAAATCACAAGGCCTGATTCAAAATTATATGCCAGTGCTGTCACCCTTTCAGACTGCTTGAGCCCAACGTGCATGATGCTTGTCTCAACAATATATGTAATATAGTTTTATATATGTGTAAAATGTAATACATGTATAATGCGGTTTTGTATAGTGCTCATGTGCAACGTAACAGCCCTGTAGAGCATAGCTCTGAAAGAAAAGATGGGGGTTAGTTTCATAATGGGGGAGGTAGGCACAAAACCTGAGGTGTTGCCTTTTCAGCAGCCGTTCAGGGGTTCAATTTTTTCCTAAAACAAGGGCATGGGAACAGCGTGAATTTCTGGTCAGGATGCCAGGTTATTTTAGTAAATACAGCCTCATATTCTTTGAAGACAGGAGATTTTCCCTGACGAAGGATCTGTAGCGTCCGAAATGGATTAGGGTACTGTATCTACTGTATCTTCTGTCTCTGTGTTCCTGTTTTGAATCTGGTGCATTAAAGAAAATGTGAAGATTTGTTGTTTACAACTATTCTTTTTGAAAGACATTTGATAACTGTGATTATATAACAGCAGTACACACTGCAAGGGTGCAGAGAATGTTCACCTGGTCTCTTTTTGCGTGTTTAGGAGTGCACACCATAAGTATCAGAGTCCTCGTGGTTTGGCAATGATACTTGGGTATGTGTTGTATTCAGGGCACAGCCCAATATCTGTTCAATTACAGTACTGCAAGACCAGGTTAGACACAGCCTTAAAGGGAGGGGTGTGAGAGCAAGATATACGAGCTTTGGCATAGGTCATTCAAAGTTAATGTGGTACTGATAAACATGCGATTGCTGTGTGTGAAGTATTGGGGACACCCCTTGCAGCATCTTGTACACTCACCTGTCATGCAAACACCCTCGTTCCCTAGCAACCATAGAGCCTGGTATGATAGTGGCCAGTGTCATTAGAGGAACGGGCCAAGCAACGTAACCTCTTTGCGTGATTTACACGTTCCGTTGAATGCTAAACAATGGTAGCGATTAGTTGCCATCCGAGAAACGGACCATAGCAACGGCCCGCCCACTCTTCTTCACGTGACTTCCTAGTCATCCTTGTGCTTAATCCGGAGCAAGGAAGCGATTCCGGAGCATTTGCAGTGATTGTTGAGCGGGATTCGGGAAGTGGGAAGGCTGTAGCTGCCTCCTCGGGATACCGCGTCCGACTTCGTCTTGTCCCTCGTCCGTTTTCAGAGAGGAAACCGGGAAGACACTGGCTGCAAGGCTGCAAGAGCAGTACTCCTGGCTTCCAGGGCAGCAGCGGGCCGTGTGCGCTTGGCTGGCTGAGAATACAATTTGCATTTTCTTTGGGGTACCGTGAACGTTCGTGCAAGACACCAGGTTGAGTCGGGGAGCGGAAAATTACATTTACTTTAAAAATAATGCTTAGCTTGTGTCTGGAGGGAGGGAAAGGGACACTGGTGTGGGTCTGGATGGAGGGTTGTGGTACAGTTGTGTGAGACTGGAGGGAGGGGTAGGGACACAGTGGTGTGAGTCTGGAGGGAGGGATAGGCACACAGTGGTGTGGGTCTGGAGGGAGATATAGGCACACAGTGGTGTGGGTCTGGAGGGAGGGATAGCATAGGTCTCAACCATTTCTTTTGCAAAGGCGGGTGAAAACACCCGAATTTGTTTTTGGTGGGTGAGAGCCCATTGAAATGAATGGGCGTGCAGGAGGATTGGCGGGTGAGTCAGCTCTTTGCAAGGCGGGTGACACCCGCCAAAAGTGTGTGAGTTGAGAGCTATGGGGATAGGGTACAGTGGTGTGCGTAGGGAGGGATAGGGACACAGTGGTGTGGATCTGGTGGGATGGATAGGGTACAGTGGTGTGGGTCTGGAGGGAGGGGATATGGACACAGTGGTGTGGGTCTGGAGGGAGGGTTGGGTACAGTGGTGTGGGATTGGAGGGAAGGATAGGGACACAGTGGTGTGGGTCTGGAGGGAGGGTTGGGTACAGTGGTGTGTGATTGGAGTGAAGGATAGGGACACAGTGGTGGGGGTCGGGAGGGATTGGGACACAGTGGTGTGGGTCTCGGGGGAGGGATTGGGACACTGGTGTGGGTCTGGAGGGAGGGATAGGGACACAGTGGTGTGGGTTGGGGGTACAGTGATGTGGCTCTGGAGGGAGGGTTGGGAAATAAGTGGTGTGCGCGATAGGGTACAGTGGTGTGGGTATGGAGGGAGGGATAGAGACATGGGTGTGGGGAGGGATAGGGTACAGTAGTGTGGGGAGGGAGGGATAGGGACACAGTGGTGGGTCTGGAGGGAGGGTTGGGGTACAGTGGGTTGGGAGGGTTGGGGTACAGTGGTGTGGGTTTGGAGGGAGAGGGACAGTGATGTGGGTCTGGAGGGAGGGTTGGGATACAGTGGTGTGGGTTTGATGGGAGGGATAGAGTACAGTGGTGTGGGTCTGGAGTGAGGGATAGGGACACAGTGGGGGGTCTGGAGGGAGGGTTGGGATACAGTGGTGTGCGGGATAGGGTACACTGGTGTGGGTCTGGAGGGAGAGATAGGGTACAGTGGTGTGGGTCTGGAGGGATAGGGACACAGTGGTATGGGTCGGGAGGGATAGGGACACAGTGGTGTGGGTCTGGAGGGATGGTTGGGGTACAGTAGTGTGGGTTTGGAGGGAAGGATAGGGACACATTGGTGTGGGTCTGGAGGGAGGGATTGGTGCACAGTGGTGTGGGTCTGGAGGGAGGGTTGGGGTACAGTGGTGTGGGTTTGGAGGGAGGGTTAGGGACACTGTGTGGGTTTGATGGGAGGGATAGGGTACAGTGGTGTTGGTCTGGAGTGAGGGATAGGGACACAGTGGTGTGGGTCTGGAGGGTTGGGATACAGTGGTGTGCAGGATAGGGTACAGTGGTGTGGGTCTGAAGGAAGGAATAGGGACACAGGGATGTGGGTCTGGAGGGAGGGATAGGGTACAGTGTTGTGAGTCTGGAGGGAGAGATGGGGGCACATTGGCGTGGGTTTAATGGGAGGGATGGGGAGACCGTGGTGAGGGTCTGGAGGTAGGGATAGGGACATAGTGGTGTGGTTCTGGAGGGAGGGATAAGGTATAGTGGTGTGAATCTGGATGAAAGGATAGGTAAACAGTGGTCTGGAGGGAGGGAGAGGGACACAGTGGTGTGGGTCTGGAGGGAGGGAGAGGGACACAGTGGTGTGGGTCTGGGGACACATTAGCGTGGGTTTAATGGGAGGGATGGGGAGACCATGGTGAGGGTCTGGAGGGAGGGGATAGGGACATAGTGGTGTGGTTCTGGAGGGAGGGATAGGATATAGTGGTGTGAATCTGGATGAAGGGATAGGGAAACTGGTTTGGAGGGAGGGAGAGGGACACAGTGGTGTGGGGACACAGTGGTGTGGGTCTTGGGACAGGGATGGGGACTCAGTGGTGTGGGTCTGGAGATAGGGATGGGGCACTGTGGTGTGGGCGGGTCTGGAGGAGGGACAGGGTACAGTGGTGTGGGTCTGGAGGGAGGGATAGGGTACAGAGGTGTGGGTCTGGAGGGATAGGAACACACTGGTGTGGGTCTGGAGGGAGGGATAGGGACACAGTGGTGTGGGCCTTGAGCGAGGGATAGGGACACGGTGTGGGTCTAGAGGGAGGGATAGGGACACAGTGGTGTGGGTCTGGATATGATATGGCATTTATAAAGCGCCTATACACGTGTTTCAAGGAACGATGAGGCAAGGGAGGGGAAACAGGGAAGGCAGACAGCGATCCTACCAGGCCAGGTGACGTTGAGATCGCGCAAGTGAGCGGGAGGGGCAAGGGGTGAAAAAGTGTGGTGGGAAAGGGGCGGGGGCAGTGCAGTACATAGGATAACAGTGAAATAAATAGAGACCATAAATAAAAGTGCGGACAGCTGGTGGTAAGTGCAGAACTCGGGTCAAGTGCTAGTAGGGGCTATAGGGATACCGAAACAGTTCCAGAGTGCAAGGGTTGCCAGGGGGGCAGTACAGGTGTGCAACTGGTGGGCAGGGGACCTGGGCCCTGGAGGGAGGGATAGGGACATAGTGGTATGGGTCTGGATGGAGGGATAGGGACACAGTGGTGTGGGTCTGGAGGGAGGGTTGGGGGACACTGGTGTGGGTCTGGAGGGAGGGTTGGGGCACATTGGTGTGGGTCTGGAGGGAGGGATAGGGACACAGTGGTGTGCATCTGGAGGGAGGGATAGGAAGAAAGTGGTGTGGGTCTGGAGGGAGGGATGGGGACACTGGTGTGGGTCTGGAGGGAGGGATGGGGGCACATTGTTCTGGGGGAGGGATGGTTCATCCAGGTGTGGGTCTGGAGGGCAGGGCAGGGGCATCTTGCTTTGTGGATGGAGGGATGGTGGGGTCTGCAATGGCTTGGTGGCACATGGGTGTCGGTCTGGAACAGGTATTGGGCATCTATTGGTCTTGAGGGTGGATTGGGGCATCCTGGTGTGGGTGGGATGGGGATATCTGTACATCTGGAGGGTGGGATGGGGCATATTGGTGTGGGTCTGAGGGAGGGATGGGGCACATGGGTGTGGATCGGGAGGGATGGGCATATTGTTGTGAGTATGAAGGCAGGCATAGGACACATTGGTGTGGGTCTGGAGGGAAGGATGGGTGCTCATTGGTCGGGGGAGGGATCGGGGCTTCTTGCTGTGTGGGGGAGGATGGGGCATCATGGTATGGGTCTTTGGGAAGGGATTGGGCATATTGGTGGCGTCTGGATCAGAGGGGGGCATTGTTGATCTGGAATGTAGGGACGGCATATGATGGGGTCATGTCAGGGAATGATGGAGCATGTGGGTCTGAGTGAGGGCTGGAGCACTCTTTTGGGAAGGAAGGGTATCTGGGTGTGAATGGAGGGATGGGGTATGCATGTCGAGAGAGAAGGATGTTTATGGGAGGGGTGGGAACATGTCGAAGGGAAATAATAATCGGTGTGGGTATAGAAAGGGGGCGGATGGCGCCATCTGAGTGAGTCTGGAGGTAGAGGTGAAGCATATATGGGTGTGGCTCTGAGAGGTGGAGCTTCTTGGTGTAGGTATGGAGGGACGGATGTTGATGTCTTTGTGTGGGTTCGGAGGGAGGGATGGTGGCATTTGATTCTGGAACATTTGTTTGGAAGGAGAAATGGGGCATTTTAGTATGAATGGGGACATGTAAGGCTGGGGTATCTTCTTGTGAGTGGGGGCATGAAGGATCATTAACAGCGGAGAAGCCGGAGGGAGAGCCGCGGGCCCGACCTCGGTTGCATCCCTGGCGTGCACACCCACAGCCCGGGGCACCTCTCGCAGAGCGGTCCAGTGTGCGTGGGCAACCAGGCGCCTGGTAGTGGGGATTCACTTCCACCATAAGGGGTCCATGACCCAGCAGATGGACGGGGACACCTGCCAGGGTTGGGTTAACCTGCAGGGGATGCCCCCAGCCACGCACTAGAAAGGGAGCCCTGCGCAGCACCCTCTCTGCTTGCCGGCCGGTGCGCTGGCCGGTGGTGTGCACTCCTATCCACCAGTGGGTGGGCATTAGTGGGTGCACCCCGGTCAGCAGGGAAACCCCAAGTGGTGGCAACCGGGAACCGAGGGAAACCTGACTGCTCTTGAGGGGCGCCTCCCCAGGCAGACAGGGGCCCGGCACAACAGACGCAAGCCCTGAGCCATGGCGCAATAGGCTGTTAGGCAGAATTGCATGCAGTAAACTTGGGGAACACTACATGCAATTAAGACTACAAGTGTCGGTACAATTTCACCTTTGGTACAAGCCTGTACTACACAGTAATGTGATAGCAGTGGCTGAGCAGCCAGCCTTATCTCAAGAGTAAAGTGAGCAGTAGAACAAGTTACACAAAGGACCAACAAATACAGTGATTCAAGCAAACACTTACTCAAGTTTTCTTGGTAAAAGAATATACATTTATTTACAGTGATTTGGAAAACATATCAGCAAGAGCAGCTCAATATCATATACTAATATACTACAAATACACAACCAATAAGTTACTGAACAAGTTCAGCTCCCCTGAAGTGGGAGCAAAATGGCACTTCAGTTACTTTAAAAAGGGGTAAAAAGACAAGGTTATAAGAAATTAAGCACAAATACTTTCATAGGTAGGGCAAAGGGTTTCAGTTAACTACAACCAGCAATTCAGTTCATATGCCTGGGTGAAAGTCAATTGTTCAGAGTCTTTGTATAGGATAGCACAGTTCTGGTAGTAAACGGTTAAGTCTTTGCCACGGATCTTAGAAGAATTTGGTCAGACGAAAAGTTGGATGTTGGTTTAGGGAAGGACAAGCCTTCGAAGTCTGGAAAGTTTCACAAACTTTCACCGTGGCCGAAAAGATTTCCAGACCGCGTTTGTACAGTACCTTTTTAAAGTGAAGAAGAGCTGTAGCTGAGGCAGTTGTTCCTGGCAGTTCGAGCAGATCTCGCTGTTCCTGAGCTTCAGTCGGTACAAGGAGGAGGACGTCGGGAGGTTCCTGCACTGCCCAGGGAAGAGGCCACAAGCTTGGCAAAACGTTGGTTTAAGATGTGAGTGCCTTAAAGACCACAAACTGGTATCCTTCCCACTGGATATCCGGTTTTCCACAGCACTCTGCAAAAAATTCGACCAGGAGGGGACGGTGTCCAGGCGGCTTGCGAGTTGGTTGTTCCCACCAGACTCGAGGGAAGAAGTTAACCTTGAAGGGCTTCTCTGTCGATGGAGTTTCAGGCAATTCGGACCTGCAGCAGGGCTTCATCGGTCGTCCAGGAGTTGGAGCAGTCGTCTTCCTTCAGCTCGTCTTCGATTCTTTCGTTCCAGTGGTCGACTCTGCTTTCCAAGTCCCAGAGACCTGCTTTTAAACGGTTTTCTCCCATTCATTCCAGCCTGGCTGTCACTCACACAGCAGTGTGGCAGTCCTTGCTGGACAGCCAGCCGGCTAATCACGCCAGAGTGCATTCAGGTCTCCTAGGAGACTAAACACAGGGAGTTTTGGGCACCTCCTTCACATCCTGTCCACCCCAGACACTCGGGCGCCAGAGGAGGGCTTCAGCACTGAAGCCCGCCAAAGGCCAATGCACAAAGGGACCAAAAGTGGTTCGGTGCGCAGAGTTAAACACAAGAAAGACCTTTCCAAAAATAAACGGCGAAAATAGTTGACCGTAGTCTGTTTTTACAGATAGGTTTTGGGTGCCATTTTGAAAAACATGGCTGACCTGATTTTTAGCTACCGTTGTTTGCGGTCGGGAAAAATCATTGTAGTTTGATCTAAACGACTGCCACCAGCCATTTCAAGTAGGGAAGGGTAACATTTGACTGTTACATGAGTGTTTTGACTCAGGGGATGCTCGGCAACTCTATAGGAAGTTAGTGTGTGCTGGGTCTGTAAATTTAAAGAGACTAGTAATTCTTAACTTTACATGCTCTGGGAGACAGTAGTCAGTCTCAGAGAAGGTATTTAAAACTTGGGAAGTCTGAAATGCATTGAAGGTGCTGTGTGACTCAAAGAAAAAGATGATGGCTATGGAGTTGTTTTAAAACTCCATAACCAAAGAACACAAAAGCAAAGCGCACATCAAAATACATGTAAGAGTGGGGGGAAAAGACTCGCACTCTTCCCAGGTAGAAAAATCAAATCCTAGAAATCCAGCAAAGTTGCTGAGAGTCTCAAAGGGTAATGGAAATTAGCACATTTTTGAGAATTCTCCCTAACACAGGCTTACTCGACAGGCGGGCGTCGAGGTTCCAGCCGCCCACATCTGTGGCCGAGCGATGTCCAGGTCTGCTGATGCAGCGGGTGACCTCCCCTCTTGACCAAGTCCCTATGCGGCCAGGCTGGGCTTTGAAGACTCTAGCTGTCCCACCCGACCCCTCTGCCTTTACTGTCTCTGACCCGCTTTGCCGTCTGTCCCTCTGCCCGCCCCCTCCCTAAAAAAGGGGAGCCCAGGGGGTCAGGGAAGGATGAGTCGATCGGGCCGGGTGAGCCGGTGGCGGAGCGGCTTGCCTCCATCTCCCTGGGAAGTGCCATGCTGCTGCAGCAGTGGGCAGGTTTCCCGGGCTGAGTGCCTGGATTATTATTATTTTTTTAAACCACAATGGTCTTGGCCGAGCTAGACAGGGCGCGGGGCTGTCTAGCCACAGGCGGCGCTATCTCCCCCTGGCTTTCATGCACCGGACGTCTGGAACAAAAAAATGTTGCCTGTGACTCTTGGCGGTGGATCACTTTGCTCGTGTGTCTGTGAAAAACGCAGCTAGCTGCGAGATTTTTGTGTGAATTGCAGGACACATTGATCAACACTTCCAACACACCATGCTACGCCTGTCTGAGGGTTGCTTGTACATCAATCGCCCTGGGGTTCCATCCCAGGGGCGTGGCTGGGGCTGTCGCAGGGATCCTGTTCCCTTCGTCCCCCTAAGGTCAGAACCTGATCAGCACCGTCGCAAGGATCCCTGTATCTGTCACGAAAGCTCATAGCCGGTGCGTCCCGGTTTCCCCGCCTCATGTGGGTTTCGAGAGGTGGCAGCAGCCCTTAAAAAAGCCTTCACCCTACCCCGGGGCACCTGGCCAAGCTGTGTGTGGCTGCCTGTGGTGTCCCGTGGCTGCCGCCGCAGGATGGCCATGGAGCGTGGGCCTCGTGACCATGTGGGCTTCGGCCGCAGATCGGGACAGCACACATTCTGCTGCTCCAGAGGCATAGGGCAACCCCCGGCCCCCTCGTAAGGGCCTGAGGCCAGCTGCCCAGAGCTTTGTGCTCCCCCCGACTACGGCCTCAGATCAGACGTGGCGACCCGCTGAATTTAAGCATATTACTAAGCAGAGGGAAATAAACTAACCTGGATTCCCTGAGTAACAGCCAGGGAAGAGCCCAGGCATGTGAACGTGGCGTACAGAAGACGAATCCCCGGCATCGCTCATGGGGCTCAAGTCCTTCTGATCGAGTCTCATCCTGCGGATGGTGTTAGGCTGGTAGCAGCCTCTGGCACGCCGGGATCAGGTCTTCTTGGAGTCAGGTTGCTTGGGAATGCATCCCAAAGCAAACTCTATCTAAGGCTAAATACGGCGCAAGACGGATGGCTAACAAGTACCGTAAGGGAAAGTTAAAAAGAACTTTGAAGAGATATTCAAGAGGGCGTGAAACCATTGAGTGGTACACTGGTGGGGTCCATGCAATCTGCCCGCAGGATTCAACACGGCAGGCAGATCGGTTGCCTGGAACAGTGGATGCCCTCGCAGGGCTGCCGCCCAAGCAGACCTGGCCCCCGCAGGTGCATTTCCTCTGTACCGGTGCACTGCGACCGCCTTGGAAGGCCCCAGGGGGCAGATGGCTCTCTGCTCCGGCTTAGTGTTACAGCTCCCTGACAGTAGTTTTGCTGTGTCCTAGGGCGATTGACCACTGCCGTGCCCTTCTCTGGCAACCGTCCTGGCCCCTCTTCGGGGTCGGCGGGGCAGCGACGGGAGAGAGGGCTCCCGATGCGAATGTGGCGGACTGCCCTCAGTGCGCCCCAACCACGTTGTGCCGCTGGGCGTGGAGGCCCACAAAGCGCGCCAGGGGTCTGAGGTGATGTCTTGAAACACAGGCCAAAGAGTCTTAACACGTGCAGTAGTCGGAGGGCCAAATGAAATCCTTTGATGCAAAGCCAGCGCGTCCCATTTGCAGTGGGATCCCGTTGCGGTGTGCGCCCCACTGACCCGTCTCACCCGCTCTGTCAGGGAGATGGAGCATGAGCGCGTGTGATAGGACCCGAAAGATGGTGAACTAGGCCTGGTGGAGGTCAGTAGCGGTCCTGATGTGTAAATCGGTCACCCGACCTGGGTATAGGGGCGAAAGACTAATCAAACCATTTAGTAGCTGTTCCCTCCGGAGTTTCCCTCAGGATAGCTGGCGCACGGAAACCCCAGTTTTATATGGTAAATCGAATGATTGGAGATCTGGGGGCCAAAATGATCTCAAACTATTCTCAAACTTTACATGGGTAAGAAGCCTGGCTCGCTGGCGTGGAGCTGGGCATTGAATGTAGGTGGCCAGTGGGCACCTTTTATTAAGCAGAACTGGCGCTGCAGGATGAACCAAATGCTGGGTTAAGGCGCCCGATGCCGATGCTCATCAGACCCCAGAAAAGGTGTTGGTTGATACACAGCAGGACGGTGGCCATGGAAGTCGGAATATGCTAAGGAGCCCCGGGGAGAGTTCTCTTTTCTTTGTGAAGGGGGTGGGCACCCTGGAATGGGTTCGCCCTGAGAGAGGGGCCCAAGCCTTGGAAAGCCTTGCGGTTCTGGCGACGTGCAGTGAGCTCTCGCTGGTCCTTGAAAATCCAGGGGAGATGGTGTAAATCTCGCGCTGGGCCGTACCCATATTCACAGCAGGTCTCCAAGGTGAACATCCTCTGGCATGCCGTGCAGTACCCATATCTGCAGCAGGTCTCCAAGGTAAACAGCCTCTGGCATGTTGGAACAATGTAGGTAAGGGAAGTCGACAAGCCAGATCCGTAACTTCGGGATAAGGATTGGCTCCAAGGGCTCGGTCGGTCTGGTCGGGGCGCGAATCGGGGCTGGTCACGTGCCCCGGTTGGATGAGGCGTCTCACCCCACGTTCCCCCAGGGGTGGTGCCAAGTCTGGATGTGAGCCAGGCCCTGCCTGTGGATCGCCCCAGCTGTGGTGGTCGCCTATATACGTTCCCCTCCCGGGTTTCGGGGCTGACGTTCTGCCTCAGCCGAAGCCTAGCAGCTGACTTGGAACTGGTGCTGACTGACTTGGAACTGGTGCGGACCAGGAGAATCCGACTGTTTAATTAAAACAGCATCGCAAAGGCCTGCAGTGGGTGTTGACACGATGGGATTTGTGCCCAGTGCTCTGAATGTCAAAGTGAAGAAATTCAATGAAGCGCGGGTAAACGGCAGGAGTAACTATAACTCTCTTAAGGTAGTCAAATGCTTCATCTAATTGGTGATGCGCATGAATGGATGAACGAGATTTCCCATTGTTCCTACCTACTATCTAGCGAAACCACAGCCAAGGGAATGGGCTTGGCAGAATCTGCAGGGAAATAAGACCCAGTTGAGCTTGCCTCTAGTCTGGCACTGTGAAGGGACATGCAAGGTGTAGGTTAAGTGGTAGGCCCTCGGGCCGGCGGTGAAATACCACTACTCATCATTTTTTCACTTACCCGGTGAGGTGGGGGCCGAGTCACGTGGGGCTCTCACTTGCGCCTGCCGTGTGTGACCCGCTCCGGGGACAGTGGCAGTTGGGGAGTTTGACTTGGGCGGTACACCTGTCAAACAAACAATAACACAGGTGAGCTAAGGGCGGACAGAAACCTCCCGCGGGGCAGAAGGGCAAAAGCTCACTTGATCTCCATTTTTTTTCAGTATGAATACAGACTGTGAAAGTGGGGCCTCACGATCCTTCTGACTTTTTGGGTTTCAAGCAGGAGGTGTCAGTAAAGTTACCACAGGGATAACTGGCTTGTGGGGCCAAGCGTTCATAGCGACGTCGCTTTTTGATCCTTCGATGTCGGCTCTTCCTATCATTGTGAAGCAGAATTCACCAAGCGTTGGATTGGTCACCCACTAATAGGGAACGTGAGGTGCGTTTAGACCGTCGTGAGACAGGTTAGTTTTACTCTGATGTGTTGTTGCAATAGTAATCCTGCTCAGGACAAGAGGAACCGCAGGTTCAGACATTTGGTGTATGTGCTTGGCTGAGGAGCCAATGGGGCAAAGCTACCATCTATGGGATTCTGACTGAACGCCTGTCCCCCCTAAACCGTAACGATACTGCATCGCTGTGGAGCCTCGGTTGGCCTAGGATAGCTGGCCTTTGGGCTGGTGCATAGAGCCACTCGCATAGGGACTCGTGTGTGGACAGAAGGGGGCCACCTCTATCACTCTTAGTGTACCGCATGTTCGTGAGGAACCCGGTGCTAAATCATTCGTAGACTACCTGATTCTGATTCAGGGTTTTGTAAGCAGCAGAGCAGCTGCAATCTATTGAAAGTCATCCTCTGAACCAATTTTGTCGCAAGGCGCCGCCAAGGGTCTCCATCCTTCCACCTGCTGTGCCGCTGGGCGGGGAGCGCTCTTCACCTTTTCCGGTCAGCCTGGCGGACCAGATGGCCTCGGCCCGTGCCTTCAAGGTGATGCCTTAAGCCCCCGGAGAGGGCAGGGGAAGCGAGGCTGCAAGCCGCCGCTGTGGGTGGTACCTTAAACCTGTGGCCCTGGACGGTGGGGTTGGGGCAGGCACGGCCACAGGGCCAACTGGCCTGAGTTGTGGCTGGCGGACCAGATGGCTCGAGTTGCGGCTGACTCTTGCATTTGTCTCCGGTTGGGTTCCGTAAGCTCCCACCTTGTGGGGGCTTAATAGTCGGCATGGAAGTGTCTCCCAAGCCTCATCCGGAGTGCTTGGAGGTAGTGCCTTGGCAAGGAAGAGAGGCGGCAGCTTAAGCCCTCACTCCAGAGTGTGGGTGGTGGTTCCTTAAGCCCGTGCCCCTGGATGGTGGGTTCGGGGCAGGCACGGCCGGCGGGCCATCTGGCCCGGGGAGTAGGCCCAGTTGGCCCGAGTTGTGGCCGGTGGACCAGATGGCCCGAGTTGTGGCTGGCTCCTGCATTTGTGGGGCCTTAATAGTCTGCATGGAGGAGCCACTCTGCGGCCTTGGCGCAGTTACCAGCCTCCGTTCCATGGCGTTCGTCGGTTGCTCCCGGTCCTCGGGCAAGTGACACCTGCATGTGGTCAAGTCCAAAACGGGGTGAGTGTGTCAAGGGGCGCCCTGAGCAGGTCCCTTTCCTCCACTCGGGGGTAAATGCGCTTGCAGTGGCAAGCCCTCAGTTCCACAGTGTTTGTAGGTTAGTCCCGCAGGGAAAGGCTCTGATGTGGTGGGAGAAGCTCTAAGGGGGGGCCCAGCCAGAGCTCCATGGAGATGACCGGGGTGCTGCCCCTGGCCTTGGGCGCCTATCTCGTGCCTGGTTCCGAAAGTCCCTGAGCCCAGTGGTGGTTGTGGGTAGTCCCAGTTGTGTCCCCATCGCTCCCCTGGGGGAACAGCTCTAAAGGTGCCCTGCTAAAGCTCCAGGGTGGCTGGGGGCCTGGGGGGTGCTGATAAGCTCAAAGGCGGGCGAGAAACCTCTTACGTGGAGGGAGAGAAAAAGCTCAAAGGTGGCCTGGCCAGAGCTCGAGGATGACCATTGGTGCTGGCCCATGCCCTTGGGCACCTGCCGGTCCTCTGTCCTTTGTCAGGCGGGCGGGCCAAAGGCCCTTCCCGTCCAAACCCCTTGGAATGCATTGCCCTACCAGATGGCCGCTCTCCGAGTGTTGTCTTTGCCCATAGTAATGACTGCAAGGACCAGATGTTCTGACTGCTCTAGAAATCCCGATGGGCATCAGTTAGACATTTTTCTCCAGTTGGGTCTATAAGGAGCCCGGACGCTTTTGCCGGGAGGTCCTACTCTGTCACTCTGGATATACAGATTACAAGGAAGCTTAGTCACCTTCCTCCGGATTACTATAGACAGGGTGAGACACAGTTGTCTGCGCTCCTCTTTGTTCTCGCTGCCCGGGCTCGTGGCGAAACCACTGCACCTTTATTGGCCTGCTGGGGGGGCATACCCCACGTGATGCCCCAGCAGAGACTGACCTGTTGGGGGCGCTCTTCTGAGCACTCCATGGGATTGATTTGGCGCACTTGGTCCGTCTAGGGTTGGACTGCTTGGCCAGCCTCGGCTGTTGTTTAAAACAATTAGCTTCCACCCGCCTTAGGACCGTGTCAAGGGTATACCCCCCTCATGGAGGGCTCCCTCTTGTAGGCGGCTCTCCGAGCAGAGCAAAGGCCAAGCAGCCCGGCAGCTCCCCAGTGGTCAGATCAGAGCGGACGGGGTCCCCCCACAAGCCACAATGCGGCCCCTCCTCCACCAAGCCTAGCAGTTCAGAACGCACGTTCTGTGGGGTGTTGACCCACTCTCGCCACACCGGTGGTGGCGTGCGAGCGAGCCCCCCCTACCGCTTCAAGTTGTGCCTCGGCCCGGCCTCTCCCAACCATCCCGTGGCGGAGCAGGCCGTGCCGCCGGCACCCGTGTTATCGACCTGTCCACTTGACACGCACGTGCCGAGGGACGCTCTTTGGTGCTCGGGTCAAGCAGACGGCCCCAGAGGGTGCGGCTCCCCCCCATTGCCACCGTCCAGCAGGTGTGGCTACCTGGTTGATCCTGCCAGTAGCATGTGCTTGTCTCAAAGATTAAGCCATGCACGTGGCCGGTACAGTGAAACTACAAATGGCTCATTAAATCAGTTATGGTTCCTTTGATCGCTCGATCTGTTACTTGGATTACTGTGTTAATTCTAGAGCTAATATATGCCGACGAGCGCGGACCTCCCGGGGAGCGTGCATTTATCAAACCAAGACCAATCCGGGGCCGATCGCACGTCAGCCTGACGGCGACGATGCATTTATCAACTTTCAATGGTTCTTTCTGTGCCTACCATGGTGACCATGGGTATTGGGGAATCGGGGTTCGATTCCGGAGGGGGAGCCTGAGAAACGGTTACCACATCCAAGGAAGGCAGCAGGCGCGCAAATTACCCAGTCCTAACTCAGGGAGAAAGTGACGAAAAATAACAATACAGGGCTCTTTCGAGGCACTGTAATTGGAATGTGTACACTGTAAACCCTTTAACGAGTACTCATTGGAGGACAAGTCTGGTGCCAGCAGCCGTGGTAATTCCAGCTCCAATAGCGTATATTAAAGTTGCTGCAGTTAAAAAGCTCGTAGTTGGTTCTTGGGATAGAGCTGGCGGTACTGCCTGTCCAGGCCCTGCCTTTCGGCGCCCCTTGATGCTCTTGACTGAGTGTCCTGGGGGTCCGAAGCATTTACTTTGAAAAAAATTGTGTTCAAAGCAGGCCGGTCGCCTGAATATTTCAGCTAGGAATAATGGAATAGGACTCTGGTTCTATTTCTGGGGCCATGATTAAAAGGGACGGCCGGAGGCATTCGTATTGTGCTGCTACAGGTGAAATTATTGGACCGGCGCAAGATGAGCGAAAGCATTACCCAAGAATGGTTTCATTAATCAAGAATGAAAGTCTGGGGTTCGAAGACTATCTGATAACGTTGTAGTTCCCACCATAAACTATGCCGACTAGCAATCTGGCGGCGTTATTTCCATGACCCGCCGAGCAGCCTCCGGGAAACCAAAGTCTTTGGGTTCCGGGGGGAGTATGGTTGCAAAGCTGAAACTTAAAGTAATTGACGGAAGGGCACCACCAGCCTTCATTTGACTCAACACCGGAAACTTCACCCGGCCCAGACACAGAAAGGATTGACGGATTGATGGCTCTTTCTCGATTCTGTGGGTGTTGGTGTATGGCCGTTCTTAGTTAGTGGAGCGATTTGTCTAGTTAATTCCGATAACGAACGAGACTCCTCCATGCTAACTAGTTATGCGCCCCCCCCCAGCGGTCGGCGTTACACTTCTTAGGGGGACAGGTGGCGTTCAGCCACACGAGATCGAGCAATAACGGGTCTGGGATGCCCTTAGATGTCCGGGGCTGCACGTGTGCTACACTGAACGGATCAGCGTGTGTCTACCCTTCGCCGACAGGTGTGGCTAACCCGCTGAACGTTGTTCGTGCTGGGGATTGCAATTATTTCCCATGAACGAGGAATTCCCAGTAAGTGCGGGTCATAAGCGTGCGTTGATTAAGTCCCTGCCCTTTGTACACACCGCCCGGTGCTACTACCGATTGGATAGTTTAGTGAGGTCCTCGGATCGGCCCCGCCGGGGTCCACAATGGCCCTGGCGGTGCGGCGAGAAGACTATCTAGAGGAAGTAAAAGTCATACGGGTTGGGTTAACCTGCCGGGGACGTCCCCTCACCGGAGAGATGGAGCCCTGAGCGGCCCGAACCTCACCGAGCTGGCCCCTGAGCCGCCGGGCGGGGGCGTGCTCCTCCACCCTGACCCGCCAGCGGCCGGATGTTGGTGAGCGCGCCCTGGTCATCAGGGAAGTCCCAGGGAAGCCCGGCCGTTCTCACGGGATGCCTCCCCAAGCGGACAGGGGCCCGGCACGCCAGCCGAGCACTGAGCCATGGTGCAGGCGGGTGTCTAGGATCCGGCCGCCCACGTCCGTGGGCGAGCGATGGCTAGGCCCGCCGGCTCAGCGGGCAACCTTCCCTCTTGCCCAGGTACTTGGAACTCAGCCCCATGCAGCCGGGCTGGGGTTTGAAGACTCTAGTGATCCCACCCGGCCCCTCCCCCTGCCTGTGCTGTCTCTGGGCCGCCTCTCCATCCGGCCCCTGACAGGGGAGCGGCGGAGGGGGTTGGGGAAGGATGAGCGGGATTGGGCCGGGTGGGCTGCCGGCGGAGCGGCCAGCCTCCATTGCCATGGGAAACCCTGCCACCGTGCTGCTGCAGGCGGCGGGCAGGCTTCCCGGGCTGAGCGCCTGGATTATTTTTTTTTATTTTAAAACCCTGATGGTCTCGGCCGACTCCCAAGTGGGGAAGCTAGACGGGGAGCTGTGCTGTCTCGCCGCGGCGGGCGGGACAGGCTGCGCTGCCTCCCCCTTGGCTTCTTGTCCTAATTTCCATCCCATTTTGCTTCTTCAATTTCTTATGAAGCTACGTTTTATTTTTATTGACATTTTAAAGTTTTGAACATTTACAATCCCCTTCCCCGACAAACTCCCAAACCTCCCCTATCCCCCCGGGTCACTGCGCTGCATATCTTCTGAGGCAAATGCACAGGGTATAACACATCGTAGTCTATAGTATATCCAATAGTCTTAGTCTCAGAGGACACCATTGTTCACGTTCGTCTTTGTGCAGGAAGTTCAGGACGGCGTCCCACTCGCTATTGAATTTAACGTAATCCTCCTCTATAGTGTTACCCATTCCAGTGAAGTGTAATGCCAAATTTTTTGCTTTCCATTCTTGTTTGCTGGGGATTGTGGTTTGTTTCCACTTTTGCGCAATTAGAGAGAGGGCCGCCACGCTTAGGACCATATAAGCTTTCTAGGACCATATAAGCTTTCCTCTGTGGTTTAGTCAGGAGTGTGTCCAGCACGTCAGTCAGGTCCAGCATATCGTCTCCATATTCTCTCTGTATTTGGGGACCAAAGATGGCTTTCATTTCTTTGTTGACCACTTCCCAGTACGGTTTTAGGATGAGGCAGGCCCACCAGACATGGAGCCACGTCCCTACTTCTTTGCAGCCCCGCCAACACATCTGTGATGCTGAGGGGTATATTTTATGTAGCTTCTCTGTTGTTAGGTGCCACTGCACCAGTATCCTGGTTCACATTTCCCTGATCCACATCCCTCTCATCAATTTGGGTATTCGCTGCCTAACTTCCCACCACTGTTCTTGGGAGATCGGGAGGGGCAGCATGTCTGCCCATTGTTTCATATAGGGCCACTGGTCCTGTGCCTCTGACATGGTGAATAATTTGTACATTTTACTAATCATTTGTCTATCACCAGAATTTGTTAGCAAGTACCTTTCTAACGGAGTGAATTCTTTGGTGGTGGATTATTTCATATCTCGAAGAGCCAGTGCCGCAGTAGAGCATAGCAGTACCTATCCTCCTCCCGCAAACCCATGGTTTGTTTGTAGAGCTGGAGCTGGAGTTTAACCTCCTGTCCCTCCATCATGTCCCTTGTGCGAATGCTGCCTGCCTCTTCCCAACTGGCATATGCTCCTTTCTCTAGCCCCTGGGTAAACTGTGGGTTGCCGAATAGGGGAGTGAATGGAGATGGGTAGGACGTGATCTTTGCTTTTTTTAACCATAGCGTCCCATGTATCCCCCAGCAGGGCTGTAATTCGGCTTCTGTACATGTTGGGGAGGGGTGGGCCTGCCGCTCTTGGGCACCACAGGACCTCATCCAGGGGCCTTCCTACCACTGCCCTATCCAACCTTCGCCAGATGCTGTCGGGATTCCCATTGAACCATTCTCGGATGACCCTCAGTTGGGCTGCTCATTAGTGCATTCGAAAGTTCGGAACTCCCATTCCCACAGCCCCCGTGGGAGTGACCATGACCCTCCAGGCCCCCCTCGGTCTTTGCCTTTGCCAGATGCATTTACGTACTAGTTTATTCAGGGTTTTGAAGAATTTTTGGGGGACTGCCAGGGGGAGAGCCTGAAAGTAATATAGCACTCTAGGGAAAATTATCATTTTAATGACATTGATGCAGCACAACCATGATATGTTAAGGAGCCTCCTCTCTCCCAGCCAGGTCTTGATAGTTTCCAACAGGTGGGGATAGTTTGCTTGGTGCATATCCTGTAGGGTACTGGTTATTGTCACCGCCTGATATTAAAGGGATTCCCCTGCTTGTGTGAATTGCCATGTATCTGATGTTTCTGAGGGCATGCCTTGTTGTAGCACCATTGGTTCTGATTTTTGGTTGTTGCTCTTCATGCCTGCCACTCTTTCAAATTCCCCTAGGAGTGCCGTTAAGCTCAGGAGGGAAGTGTCCAGGTCTGTTAGCATGACTAGGGGGTCGTCGGCAAAGGCTATTGCCTTATGGCCTTCCCCACAGAATGTAATCCCTTTTGTTCCCCTCTCCTGTTTAATTCTAGCTAGGAAGGGTTTGAGGAAGATCGAAGATCGCGTACAAGAATGGTGACATGGGGCAGCCCTGCTTAGTACCCCTAGTGACCCTTATCGCCTGGGAGACATGCCCATTGATAGCTAGCCTGATAAGAGGTGCTCCATAGTTGGCTTTGACCAGGCGGAGAAAGACCGGGCCAAACCCCAAAACCTCCATAGTAGCAAACAAGAATGACCATTCGACCCAGTCGAATGCCTTCTCGGCATCTAGCACTAACACCCCCGTCCTCAGGCCCGCCCTGTTTGACTTCTCTATCAGGTGGGATATTCGCCTAATGTTGTCAAGTGTTTGTCTCCCCTTGACAAAGCCTGCTTGATCCGGGTGGATCAGGTCAGGGATTACTTTATCCATTCTAGATGTTCGAATTTTTGTAAAGATTTTGGCGTCAAGGATTATTAGGGCGGTAGGAGCTACAGAGGATTTGTTTCTTGTTTGGCTTGGGGAAGAGGATTACCTTGGCCGCCTCCATGGACTGTGAGATGCGGCCCGTATCGGAGAAGGAGTTGAACAGGGATGTCATTAACGGGACTAATGTGGTCTGGAATGCTTTATAGAATGTGGCGGGGTACCCGCCAGGGCCTGGGGCTTTATTTGATAGTAGCGATTTGATCACTGCACGCTCCTCCTCTTCGCTAATAGTCCCTTCTAAAGCGCCACGCTTGCTCTTTTGTATTCTTTTTAGCCGGCAACGATTTTAAGAAGGCCTTTTGGAGGTCACTGTCCGGTGCCTCCGTAGAGTAGAGGCTTTTATAGAACGTGTGGTTTCCTGTGCCCCCCACCCCATCTGAATGCGGCATATTGTAACTGCCGCCTCCTTCTACTTAACCTGCTTGGCTAAGAGCCGGCCTGTCTTGTTTGCCTGGAGGTAATACTTCTGCCTTAAGAATAGGAGCTATTTTACTGCTTGTTTAGCTAGAAGGATATTTATTTGCCTTTTGATAGGCCTATACTCCCTCCTGATCGTTAGCCCCTTATCGTTCTCCATTCTCTCCATTACCCCTTTTAAGCGCTGAACCTTCTCCTGTTTGGCTCGAGGTGCCTGCTTTGCTATGAGCACCCCCCGCATGGTTGTCTTAAAGGCGTCCGATACTACATGTTCCTGCACCTCAGGAGTTAATTTCCTCAAAGAAGTCGCGGATGGACTCTCGTATCTCGTCGCAAATGACTGCGCCTCTCAGCAGATGTCAGGGCAACTGCCACTTTCAGAGCGCCCCCCCTTCGCATTGGATTTCTAGGTGCAGAGGAGCGTGGTCGGACAGGGCTATGGGTCCCCTTTTATGTTCCGTACTTGGCCAAGCAGTGTCACCGAAACCCATATGTAATCAATTCTTGAGAATGTGAGTAGTAAGTATACCCCTTGGAGTCCCCTTTTAGTTCATGCCATGTATCTGCTAATGCCATGTTTATGGTAGCCTGTAGTTTACTAGATGGGCCTTTAGATGTGGGCCTCCTGTCCGCGCTTCTGTCCGTGGACGGGCACCACGCCACGTCAGGTTAAAATCCCCTGTCCGTATTAGCTGGCCCATTGTGAACTGGTCTAGCTTCTCCAAACGCACACAATCCCCCACCTCCCCCACCCCCGGCGCAAGTATCTGTCCTGCCCTGAGTTGTGGGTGTACACTGTGGCGATTGTGAGAGTCCCCGCCCCCCTCATTGTAGCTGGACGAAGAGGAATCTACCTTCCTTGTCGGCTTTTGTGCCTATTATTTGGATGTCAGGTAGGTGTCTAAACACTACGAAGAGCCCTCGAGCCTTGCTCTCGTCGTTGGCCTGCAGAACCTGGGAGTACCCTCTCAACTTCATTCTGTGTTTGTCTTGCTTACGGATATGGGTCTCCTGGAGCGTCACAATCTCGGGCTTGGTATCCTGGAGGAGGTTCTCCAGTTTCCGTCTCTTAGCCGGTGTGTTTAGTCCTCTAACATTGAGCGTTAGTATTTGGATCCCTTTTCTGCTACTCCTACCCCGTTACGCCCTGAGAGTAAACATGTCACAGCGATTTTCTTTTATTTATTTTTCTTCTCCCTTATCCCCCTTCCCTCTTGCTCCCTCTGGCTGCATTCGGCTCAACTTCCCCAGGCTGTAACGTCATCCTAGGTTGCCGGGTCCCGTTCCCATCCCGGAGAATAACTGTGCGGGGAGAGCCATTCCTCTGCTCTCCCCTGTTTCAAAGATTCTTCTCCCCAGGCCTCTGAGGTTCCTCTTGACCCCAGGGTATTGGCCAGTTGTTCTGTAAGAAGGGGATGCTCCTCTCTCCCTCGTGTGCGCCACGGGGGTCTAGCTCCCCTTTAGAGCCTGGGTTGGTTGCCCCTTGGGGGCTGTGGGGCTAGTACGCTCAAAGGTGACCTTGAAGTGGTCAAGGGCGTGGTGTCACTGGCCCAGAGCCCAGGAGCTTTTTGAATTTCTTCCCGGGGTGCCCCCCCGTGCTCCCACCACTCCTGGGCATCTAAGTAACCTCTTGCCCCCCTGGAGGTTCCTTCTCGGTTAATCTTACATGGCAGGGTTAGTTTTCATGAGGGTTGGCGGTGGAGCTCTCCCAGCTGGGGTGCATCACAGCACATTGGGGCTTTGCACCGTGTGGTTCGTGGAGGCCCTGCAAGGCGCAGAGCTGGGCTTGCTGTGTGGGGGCCGAGGCGGGTGCAGGATTTCAGGGGAATACTACCAGCTCCCCCTCCTTACTTTTGTAGCTGGGTTTCTGGGCTGCGCCGGCTCTTCTGGATTGCTGTGGTGCGTGCACGAGCGCATCCTGGCCCCTGCAGGCGCACTGGTCCTGCAGCCTCGTCTCTCCCGGTCGGCCGTCTGGGATCCATGGTGGTACGCTCACACTCCCCAGTCTTGCCTATCTTGCAGTGGCTGAACGGGCACCCTGTGTCTTCTGCACCACCCGCAGGGGTTCTCTCTGATCTCCTCCAGCTCGGCTGCCTGTCCCCACGCAGGCATCGCTGCTGGCGGTCTCTGGTCATCCCCTTTTCTTTTGTTGCCGTGGGGTCTTGCTTTTAATGCTGGTTATGGCTCTTTTTTACGGGTCGCTGGGGAGGAGCGTGCTCCTCACGGTGGAGTGGTCACGGTGGCCATCTTGGAATCTTCTTATGAAGCTTTTTGAAGCCTTTGACGGCCCTTTCTTGAGTAATCTTTCTTCTTCCACACTTCTCTGGTTTTGGTCCAGGATGTCTCACAGAGGGGGTGCTGGTCTCCAATGTTGACTATGTGGTTTGGCTGCACGACTCGGGCAGCGTTGGTGCTTTATTGTTACTTGACTTATTTTCTGCCTTTGATACCATTGCCCATGCCGTCTTGCTCGTCCGGCCCGGCCTTTCTGGTGCCATTCTTTCCTGGTTTTCTTCATTTTCCTCTGACCGAACAGTCGATTTCCCTCCCCCTTTTCACTCTGTGCTCACTGCCTTGATATGTGGAGTCCCCCAAGTTTCCTGCTCTCACGGCTTCCAATTTTGTTCTTAACAGATGGCACAGATCCCGGTCCGTTTAGATATCTCTCTTGTCGAGACAGGGACCAGATTTAGGGCCTGCCTCGAAGCTGTGAGTGCATGGAATAGCTGGCTGGAGTTGAACATGGAAAAAATTGAGGTGTTGGTGGTGCACCCCCTGTTTTTGGCCATCTTTAGGGGTAAATATATTAGCGTTTCTTTCTGCGGAATTTCAGCTAAGTCCAGTATGTCAAAGGGGATTTCTTCAAATGAAAACCCCTTTAGTAAGGTTCTTTGTTTACTCCTTTCTTAGTCAGTGCCCCTGTGGTGTCCGCACTTGTTATGTCCTCCATGGACCACTGCCATGCCCTATTTCTGGTACAACCTTTCTACCTCTTATGGCACATTGAGGTCCTGCAGAACTCTGCAGCCAGAGCAACTTACACACCTAGCTGTGATCACATTACTCCAGTTGTGGACCATCTTCATTGGCTACCCATGGCCAAGCCCTTCAGGTTAAGACCCAATGTCTAGTTCATCATGCCTTTTATGGAACTGGGGCAAAATATCTACAGGCAAAATGATGTCTGTACATTCCTGCTCGGCCACTATGCCTGATGTTAAATACTGACAAAACTGCCTTGTACATTCAAATCCATTACACATCCATATAAAAGTGCTGAGTGCAAAATGCGTCATGAAGTCAACACAGAACCATATTACTTCAACTAGGCAAATCCCGACTGAAGTGTAAAGAGTATAAGTGATTCAAAAAGTGCCAGGTGCGCTTAAGAAAAGTGTCAAGTGTTTCTGAGTTCCTTCCACTCTAATCACATTTTTTATTTTAGGCAGTGTGAGTTGCTTTTCATGTTGTTTCAACTCACTGTCCTATAAATCCATATTTCGAGTGACATTTTGCAAAACAAATAATTTATAGATCGATAATTGTGTCACAAACCTCTGGCACTGTGTATCCGCGTGTCCCTGCTGAAGGTGTGAAGTCGTGCTATCTGTTGAGCTCTTACAGGAAATATTGTGACGAAAGATTGTGAACGTTTGCAATAATAAAGTTTACTTTTTCTGTTATCAAATTCTTTTCATGTGCAGTTATGAGAACTGTTTTTCCACAAATGTTTCACTATTCGGCTTCTTTTTCTTCCAATCTCCCCAGGTAAAGCACGTTCACTCCATATGGCTCCACCAATTCCATCTTTTGTTTTAAAAAGGCAATTGCCACATATACTGTGTATTGTATAGTATGTATCCAGTCTACACTTGTATATGTACTATTTGTTGCTTTACAGTGTAAGCACTTGTCATAATAAAAACACTTCCATAACCCAATTGTCTATTTATTTCTTTAAGCTACTGTGTTATTCGTTTTTAACCCCTTAACTGCCAATGGTTCTCCCCCGATTCCCCTTTCCCCTGTGCCAAGCCCTTTTTAGTGGTTTAGGTATGTCGCCATTCAATCCCTTGTAACCTTTTTGTTACATGTCATATCTCGGTCAGATTTGGCCCCCTTCTCACATGTAGGCGGTCATAACGTCACCAAGGAATCCTAGTTTGCTGTATGGCGGTGAGAGAAAATAACCAAAAAGGAGCACATTTTGTGCTTTTTCAGAAAATGCCAATAAAATGATGTACAAAGAAGCCTGTTTTTTTCCATGTAACAGCTAGGAACACATTTGCTGTGCTGAATTAGCCATTTTCCAGGCTTTCAAGAACAGGTTCAGTGGAAACCCAACTTTTTTTTTATAAAGTTACTATCAATGTTGTGAGAGGTAGGCGATTATTTATTTATTTATTTGTAGCCTTTTTTCCCAATAGTCCATGCGTGGACGGAATAGAAGAGGAGGGTAGGATGCTGAATGGGAAGACAGAAAAGCATGCATTTCTGAAAAGTAGACAAAATTCTAAGTTTAGGAAAGGGTGATTTGCGCAGGTCAGGGAAATGCCCATAGTTTGGGGAAAAATTGGGAAAATGACAGATAAAAAAAGGTATGTGCTGGACATGGTTGGACCTGTAAGGTAATGGCTTCTGTGAATATTGAGAAAAGCAATGCCCTGCTACATTCCCCTGACTCTTCCTGTTAGGAAATCTCACTTGTATTGTTTCACAAAACAAGCAATACTACAAGCCAAAAACAGAGCCATGGTACACCAGATTTTTATGCTGACGGCCTAAACAGACGTACTTAGCATGTGCAAATATGGACAATAAATGTGAGGAATGGCAAGTATACCATTTTTTTAAAGAGCACAGGCATAACTTTTGAAGGGTAGGTGACTTGTGCAGGTTACAAAAGCATACAGTGCCTAAATCGGCAACTAAATGTAGATCACATTTGGGAAATGAAAGGGTTGTGTAACAAAGTGCAGTAGAAAATGTATGAAAACCAAGAGAAAACAATTGTCCTACCTTCCCACAGGTGTCCCAATGAAAACAGTACCTCACATGTGGGGGTTCACCTACCTGGGTGCAAAGGGGAAAAGGCTAAACCACTGGTAACCGGCAGAGCAGATTTTGTGGGAATTTGCTTTTGTGGACAACCTACAGATTTGGGGCTGGGGTATCGCAGCCACCAAGGAAAACGGAACCTAATGCATTTTTCCAAAAAGAAGGCACCCGTGGGAATCCCCACAGAGGTCTGACTTGTGTGAATCGTCCCAGAAGCCCCGGCAAAGTCCAAAATTTAGGGGGAAAATACTTTTCAGACATTTCCCACTTCCGATCCACCAAAACACACTGCCAACAACACATGTAGCTTCCCATGATCCCACAGGTGTCCTGACGAAAACTGTACCTCACATGTGGGGGTGCACCTACCTGGGCGCGAAGGGAAAAGGCTAAACCACTGGTAACCCAAGTATTTTGGGAGAGCAGACTCCCGTGGGAACCCAAAGAGGTCTGACTTGCGCGAATCACCCTAGAATTTATTACCCAAAAGTCTGAAATTTAGGGGAAAAGAACACAATTTTCAGACATTTCCCACCTGGAAACTATTGAAACATACTGCCAAAAACAAATGTCCTACATTCCCACAGGTGTCAGGATGAAAACAGTACCTCATGTGTGGGTGCCCCTATCTGGGGGAAACAGTGTTGACAGTCCCCAAGTCCAACGGCAGTCCCAAGGAGCCCTGGCAGGGTCCCCATCCGTTCCCAGAGCGAAATTATGTAATGCTGCCTAGCCAGAGCTCCAGGATGGTCGGGGGTGATGTCCCCGACCTTGGACGCCTCTACCATGTGGGTCCACCATCCCCAAGCACAGCGGCACTCCCAGGGAGCTCCGGCAGGATTCCTGACCTTTCCCGGAGAGAGAAGCTGTAACACAGGCCAGCCAGAGCTCCAGGATGGTCAGGGTTGCTGTCCCTGGCCTTGGGCGGCTGTCCCTCATGTGGTTTGCCCGTCCACAAACCCAGCAGCGGTTCCAGGGAGCCTCGGCAGGGTCCACGTCCTTTCCAGAGGGGGATGCTGTAATGCAACCCAGCCAGTGCTCCAGCACGGTTGGGGGTGCTGTCCCTGGCCTTGGGCCTTAGTTTCCCATGTGGGTCTAAAGTCCCCAAGCACAGCGGCTGTCCCAGGGATCCCTGGCAGGGTCTCTGTCCTTTCCCAGAGGGGGAAGCTGTAACGCAGGCCAGCCAGAGCTCCAGGAAGGTGGGGAGTGATGTCCCTGGCCTTGGGTGGCTATCTCCCATGTGTGTCGACCGTCCCCAAGTCCAGCGGCAGTTCTTAGGAACCCCTGGCAGGGTCTCCATTACTCCCCGGAGGCAAATGATCCCCATTCCTCCTGGAGGCGAAATCTGTAATGCAGCACAGCCAGAGGTGCAGCCTGGGCTTGCAGACAGTCAACCCACATGTGAGACGGCCACTCCCAGGGAAACGCCAATGATTTGCTGGCATGGGGGCAATTTGTGGCCTGACCCTGCATTTGTGTCCCAGCGCACCAAAATACCTCTCCAGACTGCCCAATCCTGTAGAATAAAAAAGCTACTTGCATAACGTTGCAGCTCCTCGCGTAAAAAAAATCTGCAAAGATCTATATGGCAGAGGAGAGGCACAGAGGACCCCAGCCAAGATTCTCTGTAGGGTAGCGCAGGTTGAACAATAAAGGCCTAGCTTCTCAGGAGGTGATGCAGGCTGGTTCTTAAGTACAGTGTAGTCCCCAAGCGCCCACAAAGGAAGGTCCACACACTGTATTAGTTAAAACAGTCTTTATATAATTAAGGTACAAGGTTATAGACACAATCACAATAACTCACTTTGTGTTCAGTTGTTCTACAATGGCAAATATATACAGTTCTAAGTGGTACCACAATTATTATCAGATTTCATTAAAGTGCATCAACTGTACTCTGGTCAAATGTCACAAAAATCAATTAATAAAGGTAACTAACAAAAGACATAGGAGGAAAGCAGTTGGTTTGAACAATTGGCAGAATACTGGCCCCTGCCGTAAAATAAAGATACACTACAAGCCCATTGCATATATTGTTCAATTAGTCTTATTCCCTTTTAAAATGTTTCTATCACCCCAATGTACCTGGAATAGCAGAGTTTGATGATGGGTTCGTCGACGGATCCTTCTTGAGCGGCTCCCTTTAAAGCAGGAGCCACGGATCGTCGAGATCCCTCGAAGAAAGTGAACTCGGCGTCGAGGCGGCAGCTTCAGTCCCGGCGGTGCTCGTCGACGATGGATCGAAGATGTCCTGCAAGGAAGAGGCGTGCGGGGCACCTCGATGTCGATAGTTCAGTACCGCAAAGAGCTTGTGAAGAACTGTGGCCCAGCAAGGGCATTGAGTCGTCTGGCGTCTCTATGATCTTTGGGTGGCGGGAAACCCACCGGCGGGTGCTCCTCGGCGCGTCAACAGCCTGGCCTTCTCTAGCAGAATAAGGCGGTGGGCGGCGCGGACGAGCGCGTTCGGGAATCAAATGTCTTAATCAATGGAGCATGCGGCTCCGGTCATCGATGGCACAGTGTCAACCGGTCCCCGCTTCTGGGCAACACTGCTTCGAAGGGCCTTTAGCGTTTATAGCAAACCTGCGAACCCTGGTCGACGATGGTGGACGGAATGTCCAGTGTTTATCTTCGTTCTCCTCAGCGGCCCACGTCTCTGGTCAGCAGCCTGTCGAGCGTCTGACTTCCAGCAACCTTTGGCGAAGGTTAGCGGTGCTCGATGGTCCCTCGGAGCACAGGAAGAGGGCACCTAACCAGGTCCTCTCTCGGATCAGTCTCAACGTCACAGCGGCTTTCAGATTGCGGTGAAGGTAACAGCAGTCGACTTTCTTCTTCGGGCTCGGCTTCCAGATTCAACTTCAGTTTCAATGTCCGTTTCTACTTCAGCTTCTGAATGAATTCTAGCAGTGAGAGGCCCCCAGATATACTAGTTGATCTCTTTAATTCTGCTGGGTCACACTCAGGCAGCCAATCACTCAGAAGGGCATTCAGCAGTCAGTCAGCCAATCAGGCATACAGTGCATTCAGGCCATTCTCCTCCCTCTCAGACACTCACAACAAGGAATCTGTATTGGGACAAGTACCCAACCATTCAACACTGCAAACTGCATTCATACCAGTTTCGGGGCAGGGCTGTCTCAGTCATTGTGTTTCATACCAGAAACCAGACATCCACAACAAGAAGTGCATACTGGTCACAGACTCCATTCACCCGGGTCCCACCCAGAGGGTGTACCCACAACATGCAGTCACTGGGAAGGATCCAGCCAGTCTGGCCGGACCTCACCACAATACCATATATGGAAGTTCCACCCAACAGCCAGTCAGGGGGAAGGGACAGTCAGGGCTTCCGAGGGCTTTGGGAAAACAAGGTAAAAGGCAATAGAAAGCAAGAGGCCACAGGGGCCATCTTGTTTCCTATCAGGAATCAACTGTTTCCAATGGCAGGGCCTGGGATCCCAAAATGGAGGATACTCAGAGCACCTGTCAAATTCAGCATGGAGCTGCCACCAGCCGCATACAGGTGCCGAAAAACATACACTAGGGGCACAGGGTTGTACCCCCACCCATGGGTGCCATAAGGGTAACCCATGGGTCTGTACACCAAACCAAAAACAGGAAGAGCTGCACTGCCAGGAGTCCCACATGAACTCCTGGGCAGAAAACAATACAGAACACAAATGAAAAAGGACTATAGGACAAGGACAGGGAGGCCCTGTACCTCCAATGCATTTCCAGCATCACACTATTGACCCTAACACCCCAGTAAAAACACATTTGCCCCTTCCTAGGGGCAGATTTCTATTAAGAATATTAGTGAATATAACACCAGTTAACAGTATAATTATAGCTTTATGGATTTCGGACGATTTGTCTTTTCTTTTTCCCCCTTGACCCCATCCCATCCCCCCCGAACTGGTTGAAAATCCCCTGCCCCCCTCCCCTCAATTTCTTAAATGTTTTACCACCAAAGGTAGATGGTGGTGGGTTGGAGTCAGGCTACATTGGCTTGTGTAAGGGGTGGGGAGGTGGGTGGTGAAGGGGCGACCTACCCCACAATTTTACATTTAAAATAATTAGGTACGAAACAATTGGAAAAAATGCAATAAGTTCAGGTTCAATTTGAACACATAGATCCATAATAAAGCTAATGGCTAAGACATTTTACACTTTGGTCTAATTAAATGGTTATAATAAATCTTGAATATGATAAATATGTAAGAACCATGAACTGATAACTCGAGTAATATAATAAATGAAAATAAGGCCTACTTTAACAATATAAATACTTTCATGGAATATAAATGACTGAAAATATGAAACCGTCAATGAAAGTAATTACATATTGAGTACAAAAATAACTGAATTTCAGCATAAAAAATGAGAGAACTGTGACCATGTTTCTAGGTGGACACATGGGAATGGAGCTACGAGACCCTGGCGGGGCTTGTACCTTCAGAAAGATATTAGCCAGTATATAAGGTATTCCCAAGGCGTCTACCCTATCCACTTTATCCTTTGCCAGGTACCAGTCTGTAATTCAAGACCTGGTAGAGTTTTGAAGAATGAACAACTCTGCATTAGAAGGCCAAAAGGTCTGTAGGTATAGTCTTTGATCCCACTAAAAGTACATTTGAATACACACTCTGCAGGATGGACTGTGAAAAGACCTACTTGAGCTTGAGGGTATGCAATGAAGTTGGCAGATGAAGAGGTTCAAGGTTGGCAGAGTTAATGTGCAGCTGCCTGAAGGAGACACCATGGTGGGGTCAGGCAGATACCATAATGGCGCTGCTTGACTTCCTGTTGTCAGTTGACAATTTATAACTGATACAAATCACTACATCTGAAGATGGTGAGTTACTCAGAAGAGCCAATCACTTTGTCACGTACACACAAGGACTTGGGCACATTAATTAATGCTGTTCCGTTTCTTCCTTTTTCAGTTTCAAAAGGGGCAGGACTACTCAGGGAGGCTTGGGTAGAAGGCCTAGTTTGGGAGTTTGGAAACAAGCGTTGCAGTAAAGAGCAGAGTAATAGAGGAAGAAGGGAGTGGAAGGAGAGCAAGACTTAGAGAGGTGGATGGTAGAGGAAGGTGAAGATGCATCAACAGAAGGGAAAGGGGAGAGCAGTGTGAAGAGGGGAAAACTAGCAAGGGGGAAAAGTACAGAGATGGAAGGTGAGACACAAGAGAAAGGAGGAAATTACTTGGAGAACAGTTTGAAAGGTACAGACAAAATCGGTGTAGGAAGATGAGGACCACCGATGGGGGAACATTTTGGGAGAGATACTGAGGAAGAAAAGGGAGGTGGAGGAAGGAAGAAGTGCAGAGTTTGGACCCTAAATATATGGTAAATACTGTGGAAGAAGGCATGTGTCCATTAAGAAGTATGCTAGCTGGCGCCTGGTTGCACATCTTAACCTAATAACGAGCCCACCAAAAGTAGAGAGGGGTAGTGGAAAGATGAGGAGTGCAGTACCCTGGGTAAACCAAATTGAGCGTGGTTTAACTCTCAACACCAAGGTGAGTAGTGCCTCTCTTCGGTTTCTGGCTCTGCTGATGCATCACATCATCAGTTTCTGCCCCCTGGAAGGGCCTATCTTTGTCTTCAAGCCCAGGACAGACAAATGGTCTTTCTGGCCAGGAGAGCAAACAAATCTTCATGCCTAATAGGGCCAATGCGTCGTCACTCCTAGGAGGGTCAACACATGCTCATATAGAGCACTAGAGGGGAACTACTTGGCAAAGCAACTCTAATTGAGTAATATTAGAATATGGAAAGTGGCCATGGGAGTAAAGTCCTCTAGAAGAAAGGGGGCCTCCTCACAGTGTTAGGAATTTCAGCAGAGGGAATGTTTTGGCTGTGGAATGCGACCAGAGAACATTAGAAGACAATGCAAGGCAAGTAGTACAGTGGTTGATGTAAGGGTGAGGACAGATAAGAGTTGTTGCTGCATAAAGATGAACTAAAAATAAATTAAGTCACACATACTAGCTGTGTCCTGGTTCACTTGCTTAACTGGTGATGAGTTACGGCAATGAAAAAGAGCCTGCACTTGCCATTGATTGTGGTTGCCCTGGCTAAGCAGGTACAGGGTTAGTTGTACAGTCGAATGGTGGCTCATTGGGACTCTTCAGGCCTGTGTTATGGGAGTATCTGGGCTGTGCATGAGCCTATGAGGACACAGTTAGCCCCCTAGCAGCATAGCTGTGCATGCACACTACAGAACACGTCATCCAAGGAAGCATCGTCCGCTGGTGCCAGTTGTTACCTGGCAATTTGAGGCATGATAAGGAGTTGGCATGTCTGTTGCTTAGCTATGTAACAAGCTGCTGGCCTTCAATGTGGGCACTGGGCTCCGTGCTGTGCCCGTCCCACATGCTGTGTAGCGACCGAAAGAAACACTTGCACACATAAAGACGGGTGCATGCCGTAGCACAATTGGCTGTTACTGTCATGCCTGCGCCATGGGCGCATACATTTGCGATCAATATGGACCCTATTCCCCATTTGCGAGACTTTGGTTCTTTTCTATTTTTCCCAACATACTACACTTACCACAATGCACTTGGCTATAACCATCTATTCCTGGCCATTCCTTTTCGTCATCTTCGGAACTACAATCCCCAGAAGCCCTAGGGATCTGCTCTGCTTCCACCAGCTCAGGGACAGAGAGGGAGGTGGCCGATTGTCTGCAGGTGTGCTGATCCAGGTGCAACCAATTAGCCTGCCTCTGTGCTGGGCAGGGTGGTATAAAAGCTGCTGCCTGCAGGAGCTCAGTCTCTTGCATTAAGAGTCCTTCCAGCACCTTTTTGCTTCGAGCTACGGATTTTGTATGCGGTTCCTCCTTACTCCGGCTTTGGACCCAGTGCCCTGCCTGGCTCTCTGCATTACAGCTGATCACGCTCTGCTGCTTTCCAGCCTCCGCCCTTACCCTGCCGGGCTCTCTACATTGCAGCTGATCACGCTCTGCTGTTTTCCAGCCTCCGCCTTTGCCCTTCCGGGTTTCTGCCTTGCAGCCGATCACGCTCAGCTGCTACCTTCCGCCCTGGTCTTCCAGGCTCCTGCCCTGCAGCCTGCCTCACTCCGGCTGCCTACAGCCCTTGTCCTCTGGGCTCCCTGCTCTGCAGCCTGCCTCACTCCGGCTGCCTACAGCCCTTGTCCTCTGGGCTCCCTACCTTGCAGCTTACAGTCCTCTGCAGCCTTCTACAGTCAGCGGCCCTGCTCCTCTGGGCTTACTCCTTGCTGCCGGTCCTTCTGGCTCCTTGCCGCGCAGCCCGCTTCTCTCCGCTGCCAACAGCCCTTGTACTCGGGCCTTCCTACCTTACAGCCGATCACGCTCCGCTGCTTGCTATCTACAGCCTTTGTCCACTGGGTTCTCAGCCTAGCAGCCCTCTACAGTCCTCTGCAGCCTTCTACTGTCAGCGGCCCTGCCCCCCAGGGCTCACTCCTTGCTGCCCGACCCTTCTGGGCTCCGTGCCGTGCAGCCTGCTTTACTCCGCTGCCCTAAGCCCTTTCCCTCTGGGCTCCCTACCTTACAGCCCTGCTCCTGTGGGCTTGCTCATTGCTTTCCTGCTCCTCTGAGCTCTCAACCTTGTTCCATACCGTCCTCTGCTATCCAATCCTGTTATTCAACTTTCCCTTCATTTCCTTCTGCTAGTTTGCTATCAACTTCCTTTAACTGTATTTGTCTGTAAGTATCTTCTCTTGTACTGTTTGTAGACCCTTTTGTACAGGGCTTGTCTGTTGGTTTCCATCAGGCAACCTCTGTCCCTTCCCTTGTCTTATTCTACGTTACAGACACCCATAGCTGTTGTTCCAAGCCATGAGCAAACAGCGTGGGCCTCTGTTATAGCAAACTGTGCAGAAGGCTAGAGTTTTTCCTAAGGTCCGTGGAATACTCTTTTCCTATATCTTCATACACCCCTAGAGGGAATCCATTCTGTTGTACCTTATTCCTTGCTACACTTGCCTACTCTTCATTCTCATTACTTTCAGCTGTGTGTGTACTTATCTGTCCACCTTACTTCGGCACAACCACCCAAACACTTCCTGGGTGTCCTGTGCCACTCTTAACAGGGTGCCATCCCGTGACAGAATGCAAGAGCCAAAAATGTCTTGTTCTATAGGCCGGAAAGGCACACACAGTCCAAGGATGCTTTCCTTTCGGGTTAAGAAACCTTTGCAAAAATCTATGGGTTCCCTAAAGTCAGCAAACAAGAACATTAGTCTAAAGAACAGTCTCACCAGTCTCCCCTTAGTAAACAAAGATTTACAAGCATGGTACTACACTCACTGGCTTGCTGACCCTTCTATGTGTAACTATTATGACATTTGCAACTATGAGCCGCAGTCTCTATCTGTAGAAGAACTACAACAAGAAAATGAATTCCTGCAGATTTTGTTAGCCCAACCAATGGAAAACACTCATGCATTTTCTGACAATTCTTCTAACACTGCTACAGCCAAGGACATAGCACTCATTGTGGGAGACTCTAACCCAGAGTACGCTGTTGCTACAGTGATATGTTCAAGATCAGCTTGGCAAGCTCCCCAGACTGCTGGTAACCCTCATTTGATAGGACACAGCATTAAGTATCCTGAAGTTAGTCCACCTGGTCCTGGGTACAAAAGACCAATACTGACCATCGGTTGTTTTACTACTTCCCCAGTATCTACTAACCATAATAACCTTAAGGTCAGTCTTCCTATTGCTACAACCGAATTTTCTGCTACACCAGATTCTGAAGCTTTAGATCAGGCTAATGAAACATACCTGCTTCAAGAACAACTCCTACGCCTTAAAAGACAGACCGAAGATCTCTATGATGACTTTGTTTATTTACATAGTAAAAATTTAATGAAGGGACACAATATTCCAGACCTTCTGACACTATGTCCTACACCTGATATTCTGTCTTTAGAGATTGACATGATAAGGCCTGGAATTGCCATGCAGAAAAGGATACAGACTTATACCAAGCAGATGGAAGACCTAAATTTAGCATATGCATCCCTTCTAAAGTCTGACACAGCTCTTTCACCTTCAAACCACAGTAACTCAGGTTGTTGTACAGACAGTAAAAAATTAACTCCTTCGGTGGCCCAAATCACTCACACTGCCATTACACCACAAGACAAGTGTAATCTTCTGATTAGAGATCCTTCTGATTCAAAGGATTGTTCCGCTCTTACCCCTGACTACTGTCCTCTACTCTCACTTACAGCCTCTTCTGAAGTGATCAAATCAGAAATGTACTCTGCTTCTAAAGGTTTTTGTACACCAGACCACGATTCTAATTCTGACAATACCCAGAACCTGTCTGGAATACAGCCTTTCCATCAGTCAATACCCCAGACCCACCTAGCAATCTGAGCACACCAGACTTTGAAGATCAGCCTTCAGAATGCCTACCCTATCCTGAACCCTCATCTGTTGTACTACCTGTTACTGTATCTGCTAGCTGCTAGTCCTGACTTTTTGGGTTTTAAGCAGGAGGTGTCAGAAAAGTTACCACAGGGATAAATGTCATGTGGCGGCCAAGCGTTCATAGCGAAGTCGCTTTTTGATCCTTCAATGTCGGCTCTTCCTATCATTGTGAAGCAGAATTCACCAAGCGTTGGATTGTTCACCCACTAATAGGGAACATGAGCTGGGTTTAGACCGTCGTGAGACAGGTTAGTTTTATGATGTGCTGTTGCAATAGTAATCCTGCTCAGTACGAGAGGAACCGCAGGTTCAGACAATTGGTGTATGTGCTTGGCTGAGGAGCCAATGGGGAAAAGCTACCATCCGTGGGATTATGACTGAACACCTCTAAGTCAGAATCCCTCCTAAAGTGTAACGATACTGCAGCGCTTTGGAGCCTCGGTTGGCCTAGAATAGCCGGCCTCTGGGCCGGTGCGTAGAGCTGCACACCTTGGGACTCTAGTGTGGACAGAAGGTGTCACCTCTCTCACCCATAGTGTACTGCATATTCGTGGGGAACATGGTGCTAAATCATTCGTAGACAACCTGATTCTGGGTCAGGGTTTCGTAAGTAGCAGAGCAGCTACCTCGCTGCAATCTATTGAAAGTCGTCCTCTGAGCCACGTTTTTGTCAAAAGGTGCTGCGGGGCGCACAGGAAACTCCCACCCACCCTGGGTGCACACCCATGGGGGGTGCAGGCTGGGTGGGGGGTGATCTCCTCCCTTCCCAGTCAGCCTGGCAGACCAGATTGGCCCAGCTGGCGGCAGGCAGAGTGGCTCGACCCAGCCCTTGGGAGGCAGGCGGGGAAGAGGGGTGGCAGCTTAAGCCCCAGCACGCTGAGGCGCTAGTGCCTTCAGCCCCTGCCCCTGGATGGTGGCATCTGGTTGAGGGCCAGACCGGCCATCTGGTTGACAGGCTGGGCAGTTGGACCAGGTGGCCCCAGTGACGGCTGGCCTGGCTGACGCCTACATTTGTCTTTGGTCACGTTCCATAATCCCCACTACGTGGGGGCTTAATAGTCGGTGTGTCAGTGTCTACCTGCAGGGTGGCTCTGTGGTGCAGGTGGTAGACACCTGCTCTAAACTTGGACTGATGCAGGGAATCGAGTCTGGGCCTTGGTTGGCCGTTGGCGGCTTAGTGCACGGAGGCTGTGCCTTAAGTCCCAGCGACACTGTTTCCGAGTGCAAAACCTCCACCGAACGCACAGATGGATGTCAGAAATGGAAATTCCGGGCCCTGTTTCCGACTTAAGTTTCAGTGGAGCTAAGGCAAGTGCAAGTAATGGAATTAGCAACCTTGCGGGGTCCCCATACCTCTGCACTGGTAGAGGCTGTTAACGCGGCCCGGCTGGAGCTCCAGGGTAGCCGTGGCGCTCTCCCCGTCCTCAGGGTAATGTCACCCATGCGTGATCAAGTCCGAAATGCAATGCTGGTGTCAAGGGGCGCCCTGAGCATGCCCCTTTCCTCTGTGGGACTAGAACTGCTAAGAGCGGCCAGCCTGGAGTTCCATGGCATTCATGGGTTAGTCCCGGTCCCCGTGGCAAGTGTCCACCCATCTGCGACCAAGTACCCAAGCCCAGCAGCGGTCCCGGGGAGCCCCGGAAGGAAAAGCTCTAAAGGGACCCCCACCCTCTAGATCTCCATCACAGCGAGAGCTGTTGGATGGCTAGGGTGGGGTGCTGCCATCCGCTCCCCATGAGCACCCGCCAGTCGCTTGCCAGTGGGGGCCAAAGTCCCTTCCCGGCCCATTGGAAAGCATTACAAGACCAGATGGCCGCTCTGCGTGCCCTGCCATCTGGTTGTTGGCCATAGGAATTAATGCAAGGACCTGATGGCCGGGCTGCTCTGGGAGTCTTAATGGGCGTCAATTAGAAATGTTTCGCCAGTTGGGCTGTAAGGAGCATTGACGCTTTTGCCAACAGGTCCCTCCCTGTGACTCTTGGTGCACAGATTACAAGAAAGCTGAGTCACCTTCCTCCAGATTACTATAGACCGGTTGTGAGGGACCTGTCTCCGCTTCACTTGGTTCTCGATGCCCTACCCGGGCTCCATGCCGAATCTGTGGGTGCATGGATGTGTAATAGCTGGCTCAAGTTGAATGGGGAAATAATTTGAGGTGTTAGTGGTGGGCCCTCCTTCCTCTACTGTCTTTTGGACTCTCTCTTTTTGGCCATCTTCCTTGGGCCCTTTCCCTTCTCTGCTAGTGAAGGACTTGGGGGTAAAGATATTAACCTCTCTGTCTGTGAAATCTCAGATAAGTGCAGTATGTCAAAGGGGCTATCCTAACTGGTTCTTTGTTTTCTCCTTTCTCAGTTACGTGCCCATGTGGCGTCCTCACTTATTATGTCCTCCATGCACCACTGCAAGGACCTATTTCTGGCATAACCTGGCTACCTCTCATGGCACCTTCAAGTCCTGCAGAACTCAGTAGCCATTTCCACACCTAGTTATGCTCACATTACTCCGGTTGTGCACCATCTTCATTGGCTAGCCACGGCCAAGCGCATTCAGGTCAAGGCCTAATGTCTAGTTCATCATGCCTTTTATGGAACCGGGGCACAATATCTACAGGCCAAATTCTGTCTGTATGTTCCTGCTTGGACACTCTGCTTGGTGAATGCCTGTCTTGTTTCTGTCCCCTGATTCAAGGCCACTCGTATTGGGGACTGATTCCTTCCGGTCGCCACGGCCCACCTTTGGAATTCTATTCCCTGTGCTTTACGTGCCACTGAGAACTATCTCTGATACTAAAAACGTATCTTTTCTAGCTCTTTCCATCCTCATTGCGCTAGCTAGCGTGAAGATCCCTTTGGGTGTACGCTGCAGTTTACAAGTATTGGTGCCATAACCTAACACATGGAAGATATACAATTAAACTTTGTTAGCCTCTGTTCACAGGTTCAGACAGAGGGAATAGGTTGTCTGGAATTGCAGGATTGAATGGAGGGAAGCAACCAGACTTTGCAAATGCCTTTTACCCATTCCTGAGCAAGACCCTTGTGACGGACTCCAGTCTCAGGTTCTGCAGCCTAATGGGGCAATGGGAGGTCCATGACCTTTATAGCTCAGAGGGACAGGCAGACCATATAAATTGACTAGCACTTCAAGCAATCTGACATTGAAGGCATTCTGCACCATCTGGCAGGTCACCAGTGCGTGTTGATCTACACTGACAACACAACTCAGTTTTATGTCCGCATGAGGTCTGCAAGTCTGCATGTTCGCACTGAAGTTGTGGGGCTTGTGCCTGCAATGTTTTCCCAATAGCGTCCCACTTAGTGAAAGAGGATAGTGTATGGACGGATGTTCTGAGTTGAGTCATACGTCCCCCATGAATGGGAACATCATGTGAAAACATTACAGCCAATCTTCTGAGCTTGAGGTATGCTGACTCAGAAGAAAAATGTGTACTTTGTATGCATCTTGGAAGGGGGAGGGGAGAACTGTCACAGGGTGTTTCTCCTCACTTGAGATGGCCAGACTCTTTCCACCAGTCCCTCTAGTGCCCTGCACAAATTGAAACACACAAGCAACTACCATCTAATCCTGATTTCACCGAACTGGCTCAAGAGGTTGTGGTATTCCAAACAGAAAGTGCCGAGTTCAGAAGCCCTGTGGAGCTTACTATTGAGGTTGGATCTTCTCAAACAGTAAAGGGGGCTGAGGGGGTCTTGTACCCAAGCACAAATCTGTCCTTGATGGCCTGGCCCCGGAGGACTGTGGTGACCTGGAATGAGCAGTCTGACCCAAAGCAGACATGGTTTTGGTTATAAACATTATTTATGGATAAACGTATGCAAAACCTAACTAGAGGTGGTTCCCTACCTCAACAAAACTAAAACTTATGTCTTAAAATCTGTTGTGTCAAAAGGGAAGTATTCCATCCTAGTCAAACTCCTAAACTATCCCTTTCACTACAAAAGAAACAACTAAGCTGATAGAGTTCTTATCACAACCCAGGAGAGTAAAAGTCTCATAATGTTATGTGTTCACAAAGTTCCACACTTGTAACAAAACTTGGAGAATGGCTCCCATATATCGAATGTCCAGCTTAAGCAGATTCCTCTTAAGCATACTTTTGCATTAAATCCTTCATCTACATATTTAATTCCTTTCAATGCTTTGGTGTTCTCTTTACTTGAACACTGTCTTTCAACTTGGCCAAACTTGGACGAGGGAGAGGCTCCTCGAGTCTTTCTCAACTACTAAATACCACAGTTTTATGGAACTGACCAGGGAATTGCTTCACAAAATGGTTTACTTCTTTTGTCTCTGTTTCCAGTTCATAAGTTACCCCGCCCCCTCCTGAACTTATCACTGTTCCGTTTATCTTCTCTGAGGGAATTCTTCACCGGTTTGGCCAGGGGTTATGATGAGTTCGATTGTCTACATTCTTCCACTCTCCTTCGGCTGGCTAAACTTTGCGGTCTGTCCCTCTCTTCCTCTGTCCGCTCGGCTTTGTGGTCTGTCACTCTCTTCTTTGGCCCGCTCAACTTTGCTGTCTGTCACTCTCTTGTATTACCATTCTTCGGCCTCCTTGACTTTGTGGTCCATTATGACTGGTGATCAGGGTGCACGTTTTCAGACAAACAGTCCACCCATTACAGGTCTCACAAACACCAGTTTCTCTTACTTCCCACGTGGCTCTGCCGTAGGCTAGTTCTAATGGTCAGGGTGTCGTTCTTGGATCATATGATCCACCCGCTACAGGAAACGCCACCACCACATTGACTTTCAACTTCGGGTTTGCTGGCTCTCTACTGATGGCTGAGATGGGTCCCTTGGTTCAACTCCAGCACTTCAGACGGCTGTCTCGCTACAGCCTCAGAACGTGGGCTTTTAGTCAGCGTCGTTGCTTGTCGGTCTCTCCTCCCAAAGGTAGCTCTCTCTTTGGAGCTGGTTTTCCTAGTCCTTCTTTACTGTTTGTCTTAAGTAGCTGGGACTGCCCTAGTGTAACTAGGGACTGCCCTAGTGATTGAGGGAAGCAAGTTGAATACTTCATGCTTCACTGTAGTGTTCTTGGTTTCTTCTTTGTCCTAGTCCTTCTCCCAGGGAGACTGTCTGACACATTTTAGTAACACATTGTCTCTGATTTTATCATGTGTAAGGAAGAGTTGGGTGTTATTACCCCTTGTGTTTGGAGTTAAAGGCACTGTATCCCAAACTCTCATCCTTCCCAGGCAGGGAGTTCCTCCTTATGAGGTCCTCCCTCATGTTACCACCTCTAGGGGGACTATCAGTCAGTGGCCTCACCTCCCTAAACCCCAAGAAAGAGTCTCCCCCCTGGGGAGAAGTGACACCATCTGAAGGATCGTTACAGGACCTTGGTTACAGTCACATGGCACTATCTCAAAAAACCATGGAGAACATTAGGGACACCAGGAAGGATTGCACCAGGTGACAGTACGCAAGTAAATGGAGGTGTTGTTGCCACTGGTGTTTAGGGAGTGACAAAAACCAACTGCAGGCAAGACCAGATGATATCTCCTTCATCACACAATTAGTTGAAAGTGGTCTGTCTGTGGTCTCTTAAATAACCTACTTGGCAGTGATATGGGCATGTTAGAACAGCTGACTGTGGATGCTGTCATTTGCAAATCAAATAATTTGGAGCCATGTCAACAGTCTACATAGAATACCTGCCAAGGAGAATACTGCACAACCAGTGGGACCTCAATGTGGTTCTGTTGGCACTCATGTGAAACCTGTTTGACCCGCCAATTGACAATGGTTGTCGTTAAAGGTGGACTTTTTGGTTGCCTTCACCCAGGCCTGCCAGATAAGTGAGCTTCAAGCGCTCTGTGCAAAACAGCCTTCTATTATCTTCTACAGCGAAAAGGTGGTTCTCAGAACAGACCCCAATTTACGACCAAAGGTGGATTTTGCCTTCCACATCAACAAAGAAATGGCACTACCAATTTCTGCAAAATCTCACTGTCTGCTGTGTAGCAACAAATCTCAGTACACAAAGAACCTCATGGGTATAGACTCACTAATTGACTGAATAAACATCACTAGCTTTATTGAAATCAGCAATAAACGTTGCTATCAATAAATTGATATACTTTGAGTAATTTTCTTCAATGCGTCAGACACAGCGTGGTGCATAAATAAGTGAATTGCGAACAAAAATAAAAGCGTAATGCATATAAAACATATAATGGCAGCAAAATATATGCAGGTGCACGTTTATGTAGAAATACGTACCACTCTGTTTGCCCTGCTCACAATGACTTATTGCAAAACACTAACCGCATACCTAACACAAAGAGCTCATCAAAAAAACAAGAATACATATCAAAACACATAAATGCATGTTAAATACTGACAAAACTGCCCTGTACATACAAATCCATATAAAAGTGCTGGGTGCAAAATGTGTGATCAAGTCAATGCAGAACCATATTACTTCACTAAGCAAATCGTAAATATTGGCAATTCCCGACAAAGTGCAAAGAGTATAACAGATTCAAAAAGTGCCAGGTGCGCTTCAGATTAGTGTCAAGTATTTCTGAGTTCCTTCCACTCTAATCATAATTTTAATTTTAGGCAGTGTGAGTTGCTTTTCATGTTATTTTAACTCACTGTCATATAAATCCATATTTCGAGTGAAATTCTTAACTTGGACATGTTCTTTCTGAGATCTTTAGTTGTCTATAGTCTACCCGTACTTGTTCACACTACAGCACCCTTATTCAAAGCAAATAATTTATAGATCGATAATTGCGTCACAAACCTCCGGCACTGTGTATCAGCGTGCCCCTGCTGAAGGTGTGATGTCGTCACATTTGTTGATCACTTACAGTAAATATTGTGACAAAAGATTGTAAACGTTTGCAATGATAAAGTTGACTTTTTCCATTATCAAATTCTTGCAGCTTTTCATGTGTAGTTATGAGAACTGTTTTCACTATTCGGCTTCTTTTTCTTCCAATCCTCCCAGGTAAAGCAGGTTCACTCCATATGGCTCCACCAATTCGGTCTTTGGTTTTAAAAAGGCAATTGCCAAATATACTGTGTAATGTATAGTATGTATCCAGTCTACACATGTATATGTACTATTTGTTGCTTTACGGTGTAAGCACTTGTCATAATAAAAACACATCCATTACCCTATTGTCTATTTATTTCTTTAAGCTAATGTTTGTTATTCTTTTTTTTAAAAGTTGTGTAGTTTTTTATTAAGAATATTAGTGAACATAACACAAGTTAAAAGTATAATTATAGGTTTATGTATTTTGGTTGACACTCCCACCCTCCTCCCCAACTGGTTGAAATCCCTCTGACCCCCTCAATTTCCTCCAAAGGTAGATGGTGGGTTGGGGTCAGGCCATATTGGATTGTGTAAGGGGTGGGGAAGAGGGTGGTTGGTGAAGGGGTGACCTACACCACATTCTGACATTAAAGAAAATTAGGTACAAAACATTTTGAAAAAATGCAACTAGCTCAGGTTCAATTAGAACACATAGAGCCATAATTATGCCAAGGGATAATATATCTTAAACTTTGGTCCAATTAAATGGCTATAATAAATCTTGAATATGATAAATATTTAAGAACCGTGAACTGATAATTTGAGTAATAAAATAAATGGAAATAAGGCCTACTTTAACAATATAAACACTTTCATGGAATATAAATGACTGAAAATATGAAACCGTCAATGCAAATAATTACATATTGAGTACAGCAATGCACAGAGTGAAAGCATAAAAAAACGAGAGAACTGTGACAATGTTTCTAGGTGGACACATGGGAATGGAGCTACGACACCATGGGGCGCGGGGAGCGTACCCTTCAGAAAGATAATAGCCATTATATAAGATATTCCCAAGGCGTCTACCCTATCCACTTTCTCCTTTGCCAGGTACCAGTCTGTAATTCAAGACCTGGTAGAGTTTTGAAGAATGACCAACTCTGCATTAGAAGGCCAAAAGGTCTGTGGGTATCGTCTTTGATCCAACTAAAAGTACATTTGAATACACAGTCTGCAGGATCGACTGTGAAAAAGACTTACTTGAACTTGAGGGTATGCAATGAAGTTGGCAGATGAAGAGGTTCAAGGTTGGAGTTATTGTGTAGCTGCCTGCAGGAGGCACCATGGTGGGGTCAGGCAGCTACCATAACAGCGCTGCTTGTCTTCAAGTTGGCAGCTGACAATTTATAACTGATACAAACCATTAGATCTGAAGATAAGTTACTCAGAAGAGCCAATCCCTTTGTACACACAAGGACTTGGGCACATTCATTAACTCCCTTCCGTTTTCAGTTTCAAAAGTGGCAGGACTATACACAGAGGCTTGGGTCGAAGGCCTAGTATGGGAGTTTGGAAACAAGCGTTGCAGTAAAGAGCGGAGTAAAAGAGGAAGAAGGAAGGTGAAGGGAGTGGAAGGAGGGTAAGACTTAAAGAGAGGTGATGGGAGAAGAAGGTGAAGATTAGTGAAAAGAAGGGAAAGGGGGAGAGCAGCGTGAAGAGGGGACAACTAGCAAGGGGGAAAAGTAGAGAGATGAAGGAGAGACACAAGAGAAAGGAGGAAATTACTTTGAGGACAGTTTCAAAGGTACAGACAACATCGGTGTAGGAAGATGCGGCCCACCGATGGAGGAACATTTTGGGAGAGGTACTGAGGTTGAAAAGGGAGGTGGAGGAAGGAAGAAGTGCAGAAGGTGGTCCCTGAAAATAAGGTAAATACTGTGGAAGATAGCCTGTGTCCATTAAGAAGTATGCTAGATGACGCCTGGTTGAACATCTTAACCTAATAACCAACCCATCAAAAGAAGATAGGGGTAGTGGAAAGGCGAGTAGGAGTGCAGTACCTGGGTAAACCAACTTCACTGTGGTGTAACTGTCAACACCACAGTGAGTGGTGCCTCTCTTTGGTTTGTGGCCCTGCCAATGCAGCATATCATCAGTTTCTGGCCCCAAAAAGGGCCTATCTTTGTCTTCAAGCCCAGGAGTGCCAGCGCGTCTTCAAGCCCAGGACAAATGGTCTTTTTGGCCAGGAGATCAAACAAATCTTCATGCCTAATAGGGCCAATGCAATGTCAATCCTAGGAGGGTCAACCCATGTTCATATAGAACATTAGAGCGGGACTAATTGAGCCATTCACGCTTAGCAATACAACTCTAGTTGAGTAATATTAGAATACACAGGACACATGAATAAAGTCCACTAGAAGAAAGGGGGCCTCCTCACGGTGTTAGGAATGTTATGGGTGTGGAATGCAAACAGAGAACAGTAGAAGAGAATGCAAGGCAAGTAGTACGGTGGTTAGTGTGAGGGTGAGGACAGACAGAGTTGTTACAGCATAAAGATGAACTAAAAAGAAATCAAGTCACACATACTGGCTGTGTCCTGGTTCACTTCCTTAACTGGGGATGAGTTGCGGCAATGACAAAGAGCCTGCACTTGCCATTGATTGTGGTTACCCTTGCTGAGCAGGTACAGGGCTAGTTGTGCAGTCGAATGGTGGCTCATTGGGACTCTCCAGGCCTATATTGGGCAGTATCTGGGGTGTGCGTGAGCCTATGAGGACACCGGAAGCCCCCTAGCAGCATAGCCGTTCATGCACGTGACAGAACACGTGATCCAAGGACGCATCATCTGGTGTTGGCAGTTGTTACCTGGCAATTTCGAGACATGATAAGGAGTTGACATGTCCAGTGCTTAGCTATGTAACAAGCTGAAGGCCTTCACTGCGGGCACTGCGCTCTGTGCGGTGCCCTTCCCACATGCAGTGTAGCGACCGAAAGAAACGCTTGCACACATAAAGAAAGGAGCATGCCGTAGCACAATTGACTTTTACTCAAAGGTTTTTTTTCATTGGACCTTAAAAGGGAGATTACAGACATGTGTGCCTAGGAATAAGTTGACAAATACCAAGGGCATGAAAATAGGGAAGCAACTGAAACAAATTCAAAGATTATGGCAAACATACCAAGCACTGGGTTATTCCTAGGTTATTAAATGGAAAGAAAGATTCCTGAAGTATATGTTGGCAGTTTATGGTCCTAATTATTTGAGTGAAAAGAAAGAGGCACTGTTTCATTGTCGAGGTCTGGCTGGACAACAATTTCATAAAACTACCTGAATGCATCCAGATGGGCAACCGACTCAGTTTGATATATGCATAGCCAAGATGGACAAGCATTACGAGGTGTAGTGGAATAACATTTTAGCTTGTTATCAATTTGCCATAAAACAACAGAAATATTGTGAGACCATTGAGGAATTTGTTACAGCAGTGAGAGGGTTGGCTATAAAGTGTTGTTTTGAAAATTATCAGAAAGAGTACATTCGGGACTAGTTGATCAACAGGAGAGCAAGAGGTCCTCTCGTCTAATGGGAACTAGCCTACTCACACGGAAGCATCTATTTCCCATTAGAGAAATTGCCTTCCAACCTGGAGAGGCAGAAAGGTCCTCTCGTTTAATGGGAACTAGCCTACTCACACTGAAGCATCTATTTCCCATTAGAGAAAAGGCCCTCCAACCTGGAGAGGCAGAAAAGTCCTCTCGTCTAATGGGAACTAGCCTACTCACAATGCAGTATCTATTTCCCATTAGAGAAACTGCCTACCAACCTGGAGAGGCAGAAAGGTCCTCTCGTCTCATGGGAACTAGCCTACTCACACTGAAGCATCTATTTCCCATTAGAGAAACGGCCCTCCAACCTGGAGAGGCAGAAAGGTCCTCTCGTCTAATGGGAACTAGCCTACTCACACCGAAGCATCTATTTCCAATTAGAGAAACAGCCCTCCAACCTGGAGAGGCAGAAAGGTCCTCTCGTCTAATGGGAACTAGCCTACTCACACCGAAGCATCTAATTCCCATTAGATAAAAGGCCCTCCAACCTGGAGAGGCAGAAAGGTCCTCTCGTTTAATGGGAACTAGCCTACTCACACTGAAGCATCTATTTCCCATGAAAGAAATGGCTCTCCAACCTGGAGAGGCAGAAAGGTCCTCTCGTTTAATGGGAACTAGCCTACTCGCACTGAAGCATCTGTTTCCCATTGTAGAAACGGCCCTCCAATGTGGAGAGGGAGAAAGGCCCTTGTTAAGACGGATTTCTGAACTCTGACCTGATGGGCAGAGGTTCAGAAGGCCAGCCTAGATTCTTGGAACAGGGTAACCTTCTGGACAAGCCAGACCAATCAAGGTAGCATTGGCGCCGGTCAAGACTCGGTCTCAGGAGGGGTGAGGGTGACTGAAAGACCTCAATGAGCACACAGAGTAAAGGACACTTACAAATCACTCCCAGTCAGGTGTGTATGTATATTAAAAATACAAATACATTTATTTCAAGATCTTTGCGTTTCAACACACAAATAAAATCACAGTAATACTTTTAAGCCAACACAATCCTACCCATATACATATATACAAGACCAATGGGGTCTAAAGGGTTAATGCACGAAATGAGTCCACAACCTAAAACGGGAAGGAAACAGGCAGTGCAAATAGTCCTTAGACTCTTCTGCATCAAACGCAATCCTAACTGAGAGGCAGTCCAATCCCTAAGAAGAGAGGAGCCTATTGCTCAAATGTACTTGCAATGCTTGCGCATGCGGTAATGCAGATGTGCAAAACAGGGTCTCTTCAAGGGACTGTAGCAGCTCAGGAAGCTGGGTGAGGTGATGAAGAATAAGTTGCCACTATTCGTGGAGGGTCTCGCCAACAGGGCAGAACAGGTTCCAGAGTTTGGAATAGTTTGCTAGTTCGCTCTAGCAGTGGAAAGGAGAGGGGTGCTCAGGGGCAACTTGTGCGTAAAAATGGATGGAGGTGCTAGGGGCCACCGGTTAGGGTTTCAATTTTTCGCTGACCCCCGGCGCACTCCGGACCAAACTTCGGCAGTCGAGTCCACTTCGGTTGCAGGTTCAAGTACAGCAATTTGGCTGCTCTGCAGCTTTCAGCGACAAAGATACAGCATTGATTCCCAAATGGAACAGTGGCGATTTCTCTGCTCCTGTTGGATGGATCAGGCCAGTTTCACTGCAGCAGGCTTCAGGGGCAAGAGGGGCACAAAAGCAGTGCACCTGAAAAGTTCGATACCATGGCTGGGCGACACAGTAACCGCATATACTCCGGTTCAGACACACTCACTTTACTCCAGACCTGGGAATGCCAAGTATACGGAATTCTGTGTGAGAGTGCCGTGAACACAGAGCTGGCGACGTACCTAGTTTTGAGTGTCTCCTCGAAACGGCGGCGGTATCAGGGCAACGGTCCTGCGTAAGCAGGTCAGCCCACTGGTTGGCCCAGGGATACTACCGAGAAGGCTTACTTGCAGGATTTGATGAAGGTACCGAGAATAGTTGGTCCTACTATTCCAATGGGTCGAAACCTCTTCGCAGACCTTCTAGGACGACCAGATGCAAAGGGGTCCAGCGGGACGACAGCAGGCTCAGGGTGCCAAACCTTCCAGCCGGTCACCAGCGCTTCCTCGACTCGGCTTCTTAGTTTCACGATATACTTGGATCCTATCCTTCGTTCAGTGAGAACTCCATAGATCGACATGGTATGGGTGTTTGGAGCCTTCTCTTATCCAAAATCTCCTTTGCGCCAAAACGAAGAGGATCCAATTGGAGATCTGCTCTCAGACAGGCATACCATACGTGGACCAATCACAGACCATGGTGGTCTCAGGCATTCACAGCACACCAGACTCTCTGGCACCCAGGATGTGTATTGGAACCAGACAGTCCAGCCCACATCCTGGAAGCACACACACAAGGGATGCAGAAGCTCACGAAAGCTTGGCGTTTCGCAGAGAATGCGTGCCCAAATAAGGACTGGCCAGGGTCAGCTCGACCTGGGGAAGGTAAAGGGGCAAGATGGCCAAAGAACAGGACAAACAACATTGTGGCATGGCCACCTATTTGTGCCAAACGCGGTAACCACGTTTTACATGGCAGGAAAGGGTTAAAAATATGTAAAAAGATAAGCTGCCACCAGCCCTGTCCAAAGAACATCTGCACTTCTCCTAAAATATCCTTCGAGAGTATCTAGGGCCTTTGGAAACGACTGTTAGACCCAAGTACACTATACTGTAAGGTACTTTGTGCACTTGTTAGATGTTGCAGAAAAGATGCAACATTGACAAGGACTAAGGGAAACAAAGTCTCCCAGTACTAACTGTTTTTAAGGGCATGTCAGTTTCCCCATAAAAAGTGAGCAAAAAGCCCAGGGGAGTGCAGCAGAAGGCTGTGCTCCTCTGGTAAAGTCAGACTATGGTGTTTAAACAAAGCAAAAAGTTGGGGGTACACAACTGGAGAGTAAATTACACATGAAATAGAAATCTTTCCTAACAGTCCTCTCGTCTAATGGGAAATAGCCTACTCACATTGAAGCATCTGTTTCACTTTAGAGATACGGCCCTCCAACCTGGAGAGGCAGAAAGGTCCTCTCGTCTAATGGGAACTAGCCTACTCACCCTGAACCATCTGTTTCCCATTAGAGAAACGGCCCTCCAACCTGGAGAGGCAGAAAGGTCCTCGTTTAATGGGAACTAGCCTACTTACACTGAAGCATCTGTTTCCCAGTAGAGAAACGGCCCTCCAAACTGGAGAGGCAGAAAGGTCCTCTCGTTGAATGGGAACTAGCCTACTCACAATGAAGCATCTGTTTCCCATTAGAGAAACAGCCCTCCAACCTGGAGAGGCAGAAAGGTCCTCTCGTCTAATGGGAACTTGCCTACTCACACTGAAGCATCCCTTTCCTATTAGAGAAATGGCCCTCCAACCTGGAAAGACAGAAAGGTCCTCTTGTTTAATGGGAACCAGCCTCTCACACTGAAGCATCTATTTCCCATTAGAGAAACGGCCCCCCAAACTGGAGAGGCAGAAAGGTCCTCTCGTCTGATGGGATCTAGCCTACTCACACTATAGCATCTATTTCACATTAGAGAAACAGCCCTCCAACCTGGAGTGGCAGAAAGGTCCACTCCTCTAATTGGAACTAGCCTACTCACACTGAAGCATCTATTTCTCACTAGAGAAATGGCCCGCCACCCTGAAGAGGCAGAAAGCTCCTCTCATCTAATGGGAACTAGTCTGAAGCATCTATTTCCCATTAGAGAAACGGCCCTCCAACCTGGAGAGGCAGAAAGGTCCTCTCGTCTAATGGGAACTAGCCTACTCACGCTGAAGCATCTATTTCCCACTAGAGATACGGCCCTCCAACCTGGAGAGGCAGAAAGTTCCTCTTGTCTAATGGGAACTAGCCTACTCACAATGAAGCATCTATTTCCCATTAGAGAAACAGCCCTCCAACCTGGAGAGGCAGAAAGGTCCTCTTGTCTAATGGGAACTAGCCTACTCACGCTGAAGCATCTGTTTCCCATTAGAGAAACGGCCCTCCAACCTGAAGAGGCAGAAAGGTCCTCTCGTCTAGTGGGAACTAGCCTACTCACAATGAAGCATCTATTTCCCATTAGAGAAATGGTCCTCCAACCTGGATAAGCAGAAAGGTCCTCTTGTCTAAAGGGAACTAGCCTACTCTCGCTGAAGCATCTACTTCCCATTAGAGAAATGGCCCTCCTACCCGAAGAGGCAGAAAGGTCCTCTTGTCTAGTGGGAACTAGCCTACTCACAATGAAGCATCTATTTCCCATTAGAGAAATGGCCCTCCAAACCGGAGAAGCAGAAAGGTCCTCTCCTCTAATGGGAACTATCCTTCTCAGTGAGAATAATCTAAATCCCATTATTATGCAGAACCTGACCACTAGAGGCAAAAAGTGCCCTTTCTCTAATGGGAACTAGCCTTCTCAGTGGGCGTAATCGAAAACCCATTAGTATGCAGGACTTGACCACTAGGGGCAAAAAGGGCCCTTTCTCTAATGGGAACTAGCCTTCTTAGTGAGAGTAATCTTAAACCATTATTATGCAGGACCCGACCAGTAGGGGAGCAAAAAGGGCCCTTTCTATAATGGGAACTAGACCACTAGGGGCAAAACAGGCCCTTTCTCCAATGGGAACTAGCCTTCTCAGTAAGGGTAATCTAAACCTCATTATTATGCAGGACCTGACCACTAGGGGAGCAAAAAGGGCCCTTTCTCTAATGAGAGTTAGCCTTCTCAGTGAGAGTAATCTAAAGCCCATTATTATGCAGGACCTGACCCCTCGGGGCAAAAAGGGCCCTTTCTCTAATGGGAACTAGCCTTCTCAGTTAGAGTAATCTAAAACCCATTATTATGCAGGACTTGACCACTAGGAGGAAAAAGCGCTAATTCACTAATGGGAACTAGCCTACTCACAATGAAGCAGCTATTTCCCATCTGAGAAATGGCCCTAGCAACCAAAGGTCTGTTTCTCAGATGGGAACTAGTATCAACCTAAGGACTCTTACCTCCTCACAGAGAGTAGTACCCAAAGCTCACTCACCCGTGTTGAAGCAACGCTCACTGCCGTGGGGGTCCCCCTGCCTGGCTCACACTGAGAAGCAGCAGGGAGGCTTCACAGTTGCCCTTCCTCCCCAGGCTTCATGCCCAACCGACTCACTTCTTGTGAGGTAAGTGTGTGTTCGCTGTCAGAACTACATCTCCCAGAGCGTCACGCTGAACATGCACAGTTGGCTTCGGAACTACACTTACCAGCATGACATGGCAAAGGAGTACACATTACTGCAAACGTTTTGTGTAAAGTGGAATGCAAATCCATCCAAACACATTGATTACACTATAAACTACAAATGCAAACATGTGAGTCAAGAGCCGAGCCCTACACTTAAGCATATCTTTGGCTATTCCACACCAATATCCCGATCATAAGGTGGAAGTCTCCCTCATTGGTTAGCAGCTATCACCCTGGCTCCGATATTCTCAATACGATTGTGATTAGGAAATAAATAATGTGTAATGCACCAATATCTTTAGCAGACCCCCATCAAAATAAACCAGAAGCGGCTGCGTACAAAAAATTGAATAAAACAAGCTCCCAAAATGCAAATTACTTTAGCTATTTTTAAAATTACTTTAGCTATTTTAAAAAAGATTATACTTTCAAGATTCAATGTTTTGGTGTGTGTCCCCTTAAGAAGTGAGTGACATGGGGAGTCACGTGGGGAATGTAATAAATAGGGGCTGTCCCGTGCGCACAAGTTATTCTTAGGCACGGGACCCCAGCAAATGCAATTGGTCTCTTTGTGCTTCATTAAACCTGAGAGCGTCACACCAGGACGAGGCCTCTCAGACACAACACTGGCGATGAGGCGGCTACCACTGTGAGAAAGAAGGAAAAGGACCCAAAGTTGGAGTACTCCCACCCCTGCACACTCTTTAGGTCCGCGTAAAGGCAGTTAATGATTTAATGTAAACAATGATAATCAGTCTTGTCATTTACAATATGATGATTCGGCAAGTGATACACATCAAAAGATTATATAGAAAACAACAAAAATATAATCAAAAACAATTGTGGAAGCAAATAAAGGGCACATCAAGTTGTCCGATATTGAAGGCTGATGCATTTCGAGGTAGTCCCTCTTCTTCTAGAGCCTAATGGGACTGTTGATGGATCACATACATAGAAAAAAAGAGATGTGATGGATACTGTTACAGCCCAAGTATATAGAGCAAATCAATATGTAATAGTTTGGATCAGACATCAATAATTAAATCACATGCGTGAACAATCATAGTCCTGTTATATACTGTTGTACCATGTCCGATGAGAGCAAACTACTAGATCAAAGACCAAAATGAGCCAATTCGATGTTGATCTAGGTGCAGGACACACTAGTTGAGGGAAATTCACAAAGTAACACACAATGACACAAGATGTAATATGAAATAAAGGGAGAATCCACTATGTGGCATAAATAAGTCAACACTAATTAGATATGTGAATAAAACGTGGACAACTATATTGAATTATATTGCATGGGTCAAGAATATGCTGAGTGCAACAAAATGCAAGGGCTATCACTGAAGCGTTCTCCCAAAAAATGGCGACTATTGCAGTGCTATTTTCAATGAAAGGGAATACACTCACCAATGGGTGCATGTAGCCCTCGGTGTGCCAGAGTTTGATATTGGACATACAGCGACTGGAATCTCTCACGGCATGGCTTCCAGAAACTGTTGAGGATAACAAGAAGTGTATCAGACCACTAATTGCTAAAGAAGAATAATACAAATTAAAAAAAATAGCATATCAGCATATTCTTGACTCATGCAATATAATTCACTATAGTTGTGTGGGAGCAAAGGGTCGTTTGGGCCCCCCTCATACATTCAGCACGACGTGGACCACTTGCCCGACCAATGGTGGGGGACGCCTCAATTGCCCTTATGCTAACGTCAGCCTTATGCTGGCATTGGCATAGATGGGGCTGTTGCGAAAGACACTTGGCATCCATTTTGTGCACCCTTGAATCCGTCTTTGGACTAGGCCTCACTGTGATAATACGAAAGGCCTCTCTCCCCTCTGCAGCGCCACGCCCACCGCGCTCATGGCCCCCACCTTTTCTCACTGTGTCTGAAAGCTTTGCAGCTCCATTCTCACGCCTGAGCCGGAGGTAATCGCAACAAATACACCCGATGTAACATTTCACTCTTCCTCTGAGATCACTGCCCTGTGTGTGAACTGGCCTGATTCATGACTTGTAGCTCATCCATCTCCACAAAACCTGCTCATGCCCTCTTACCCCCCTGTTGGAAAATGACTCCAGTGTAAACCTGTGTCCCCGCAAGGTATTCTCTTGAGGTACCTGACGTGCGACCCTGTTGTGAAGCCCACCCCAGTGTGCCTCCAACTAACACCAAACCTCTGTCAAAATATATTGCACCCTAGAACTAACAAATGTCAGAATGTCTTATAGCCCCTTTTTGATGTGCCAGGACCCACCCCACAGTCAATGTTATCTTTCTGACCAAGACCCTAACCCCGGCATCCCACCTGAGCCCCAATGAATAATGCTGAGATTATGTGTGTTCAATGCATAGATGTATAATGGTATATTCAAAGGAACTGTAGTGACCATTATTTATGCATGTCTGATGGTAGTATCTCACATTAGCTTAGTTAGGGCCCGCCCTGCCTCACCGCGACCTGACCCTCACCCCGCCTGGACACAGACAGATGGATCTTGTGACACTCACCCTCCCGCCATACCAACAGCCACCCAGGGAGGAGCAGCACCTATATGTCCATAGGCAACGGAAACTTGTGTCCAATTATCACAAACTTTGTAATATTCATGTCTGACATCATTGATGATGATTTCTGCTCTTATAATCAATTGTACGTGTATTGTTTGCCAGACCGCTCTCGGGCAGCAGAGTTCTCTGGATGGCAATTTTACATAAAAGAAAACGAACTCTCGCAGCCTGTTCTCTTAGTCTCATTCCCTGTTGGGGTGTGTCTTATTTCTTTGCTTTGTACGTGTAAGACGGGGAGTGGGCCTTTATATTTGGTGACCCCTGCGACATGATTCGGATAGGTGCTCCGAGGTGCCGTGCAGCGAAATCCGGGATGCCCCCCAGTGAAACCATCGCCTCTGCGGTCGACCAGTTCATGCGCACAAACCAGAGGGTGCAAGGGTTCCCGTTTTCCAAATACCCAACTAAAAACTGCTCGCCAAGGCGGGTCACGGCTTGGTTGGGGTGCGGACCAGATTGTGGATAGACTGTGAATGGTGGCTCTCGGACCACCCGACTGAACACGTGATTACCGGTTGCGAGACTTTCAAGGGAGAAAAGAAGGTTTGGGAGAAGGGAACAGATAAAGGAGTGGGTAAAAATAAACGTTAGGGCAAAGTTCAGGGTCTGTGTGAATGTCAATGAGGCTTTTTTTTATCTATCCTTTATATGGCCATTAGGTTTTGTGGAAAAAAGAGGTAAAGAGGAATAAGGGGTCCTAGCCCCAAGGGGGTAGAAGGCGGCGCCGCGTAGCATTGTCTCGTCCAGTGCAGGGAACAAGTGAAGATAAAGGAAAAAAAAAAGTAGGAGTCTCGTATATTTAGTAGACTCGGAGTAGTAATTTAGAATAATCTTTTTCCGTGAGAACAGAATTCTTTGAAGAGGCAGCCTAAAGGGGGCTCAGAGGTGGGGAGTGCGTGAGAAAGTAAGAACGAAGGACAATAAATTAAAGTAATTAAGAAAGGAGAGTAAATTGAAAGGTAGTTGATGTTATATGTTCCATGTGTTAAAGTGTTACATGTTGTTTTATCAGTAAGTATTTATGTATCTATGTATCGCTAACTATAACGGTTGATGAGAACAATTGGTAAACAAATTCGTGATTCATGTTGAGGAATAAGTAGAATATTGACAAATAATTCATGTTTCATGTTGAGAAATAATTTGTGGTTCCAGCAAAAGGGTGCAAGTAAAAAAGGTTGTTGAAATTGGCTGGCGCTAAGAGTTAAACAAGGTTGACCAATCGTGGTACAAAAAAGGAGATTATTAAGTGATTAACAGTGTGTATTTATATGCAGAAAACAAGGTGAACATAAGTATGAACAAAAAATACGCCATTATGGGAGGGACCACACAATTAGCACATATTTGTCAGCATCTCCTTTGTATAGCGAGAAAATTGAAAAATACCATGACTAATGGGTGGTGGAAATAAAAGGAGAGAGTGTATTGCCCATATGGCCGGAGGGAGGGTCATTTAATAAGAGGGTATTGGATCTAGTATCGACAGAACTGCTAGCGAAGTACCGGGGAAAGCTGTTGCAGAACAGAAGGGAGGTACTAGATCTTTGGCGGATGTTTGAAGAGGTAGTGCCTAGCGGCAAGCTAAGTAAAGACACAATAATTGAGAAAGAGAAGGCCCCGGAAGGAGGAGAGGGGGCTGCAGGGGAAGAACACACAATAACAACGAAAGAGAATGACCTCACTAGAATCTACCCATTGTTAACAAGGCCCGCAGTAGGATACAGTGAGACCCAGTACGTGCCAGCGCCCACCACACCTACTACACCGGCAACAGCCTCAGCCATCGCCCCACCACCATATGAAACAGGAGGGTTATACGGCCCAACTTGTGCCCCTCCAGTGAATTTAGCACGGTTAACAGGAGACTTAGACAGGCAGCTTGCACACGCACAAATGGAGATAACACGATTAGGAGCCTTGTGTGACAGGGGCCAGATGTTACCAGGGGGAGGGGAGGTACCACCATTGACAGCGGTTGACCTCACACCTCCACCAAGTGATGCAGGGGGATCCGCACCATCCCTGCCACCGCTGGCACCAATACCAAAAGCTCAGGAACAAGAGTGGCAATCAGGTGAGTTCCTGTTCCATTTAAATGGCAAACCCGTAAGAATAATACGACCTGCAACCCCAGATATCAAACCAAAAGAATGTCCCCTATCCGTGTTTGTACACTTCGTAAGTGAATCACTCAGTTGTGCCACTCCACTACTCAAAGAGTGCACAATCTTGTTCCTTCCTTGTCCTTGCTTCTAGCGTCAGGCAATCGAGGACAAGGGAACTATAAGTGAACTTTTCACACTTCTTATACTCATCTTGCCTAAGTCATATAACGAAAAAAAGACAAGCTTAAGCCAGACATACAATTATATATGTTTTATATAAGGTAAAAATCAATCAGAAAAAACGTATAGTACAAAAACAATTATTCACAATAACATATATGTAGAATGTAAACAAAAAATCACATTCATCTTCTAATATTCAGATCTCAATTAAGAAGTGCATATATTGCAACACCAATTATTTACAGTAACATATACATAAAGTGTAAACAAGAAATCACATTCATCTTATGATATTCAGATCAAAAAAATCTCCTAAATCATATCAACTGTAACTTATTGTGTGACTTATTATTTCAGGAAGCAAGAGAAGAAAGCATTTTACATTCTGACATATGCTTCTAAAATGCGCATCTTCCCAAAGTCACAGGTCCTTTGTGTTTTTACCAAGAATATCTAAACTATCCTCCTAGTCCATATGATATATGGAGTCTGGGTCTTGGACTTACAAAATATCTTTGTATTGCCTACGTGTCAAGGTCAAAGTCTCACACTATGTGGAAACTGGCGTCTAAACAAGATTTGTCTTCAATGTTTCCCTTAGTGTGCTCACGTTTCGCTTGGGTATGTAAAGGTTTTTTACAACCACCTTCTTCAGGGCGTCCTGTTGGTAGACCCTGTTTTGAATGTAAAGAAAAAAGAAGTGTGAGTGGTTCTCAAACTAGAATGCTGGTAAGAACTCAGCATATACGTAACTAATCATTTAGACTCAAGTTACCGGCTATATTTCAGAGAAGTCGCTAACTGGATCCCATAGTCCATGGGCCATTCTGGAACGGGAAGATCAAAGTTAAAATTCAATACTCTGTTGTCTTTGCAAGATAAGGCCAGGATTCGTGCAGCATCATGTGCTACACAGATCTGCAAATGGGGTGTCAGTAGTTCTGTTTGTATGATTCTGGATAAAAATGGACAGAGAAGAAAGAAATAGAATATCATTTGTTTTCTAGGTTCCTGACATGTATATATATGAGGAAAACATAAACGGATTTATGTGTATATTCACCTTTACTCCAGACTCCCAGGCTGGCAGATAGTCTTTTCCTGTCGCACTGGGTGTACCCTAAGTTGGAGACTTCCTCTGTTCGTCGATCTCCTTAGCTTGTATCCATATCTGCAACCCTAGATAGCCAGAGAGGGGAGGGGCCAGGAGAAAGGGAATCAGAAGATGAGGTAGAAGAAGTATGGAGTGACTTAGATGAATATGAAGAGGGAGCGGCAGCGGCGGGATCTCCGCTACCATTCCCGTTCGACCAAGGAGATGAAAGGGCTGCACCAAGATGGCAAGGGAGGTTAAGGCAAAGAGTAGGGAACATGCTGGGAAGTAAGACGAAAAAGGGAACAGTAAGTAAGAGAGGAGGAAAAGCAAAGCTACAAATGCCTCTGATATACAAGGGAGCAGGGAGACCGCACTACATACCATGGGCACAGATGGACAAGAATAACTTGTTGAAACTTCTCCCTCTGCTTTCGGGCGGGGCGGGGAAGTGGATACATGCATTCAAAAACACACAGCATATTTGCACTTAGTGATGCAACGCACTATGGGAGATGAGGAGGAGCCTACGCAATTCATCCTCCGGGTGCAAGACCTGTGGAGAAGTGAAACGGGTACGGCGTGGGACCAATCCACCGCCTTGTTCTATTTCATAATCAAAAAAGGGCTCCCGAAAGAGGTACAGAAGGCCTTGGATAAAATAGCTGGGATAGAAGCCAAGGGCTGGCCCGAGATTCAGAACATAACCGTACACCATTGTAGGAGTATCAAAGAAAGAGAAAGAGAGATAGCACAGCGAAGGTTGGCAGATGAGGCGAAGTTAGTGCAAAATAAATTAGTGAAGGTCGCGGCACTGAATGCCACAACATCAAGTGACAGACAGGGCAAAGGAGAAGAAGGGGTAGGGCCTACGCCAGCCAGAATGGCCGCATCATGGGTTGCAAATGGACAGGAGCAGTGGGACGGAGAGGAGCAGTACAGAGGGCCCCAGTTGCAAGGCAGGCCTACAAGAGGACGAGGTGGGTAAAGAGGACCAAGAGGGGGATTCGGAGGAATGGGAAACAGAGGATTTGAAGAGCCTGGGATGAGGGGGGGGACCACAAGGATCATGTTGGAATTGCGGGAGGTGGGGAAATTATTCAAGAGAGTGCAGGATGCAGCCTATGGGGTATTACCAAGGACAGCCCCCCATGGGAAACGAACAACAATATGGTCACCCACACCCAGGAAGCCCCTATGGGTTACATATGGGAGGGAATGGGCAGAACGAGCAATGTTATAATGAGCCTCAAATGCAACAAAGACAGCAGCCTCAACAACAACCACAGCAGAGAGGTATGCCACAACAAATGGCAAGGCAGAATACTATGGGCAATGCGAACACTAATATTTTTGCAACATCTGCAAATGGCGCACCGGCACCTTTTCACGGTGTAGCAATGGTGGGAGATAATGTATTCTCTGTTCCAGGAACAGAGACTTATGTAGATTAGGACAGCCCACAGAAAGCACTTGCGTGTCCAGTCCTATCCACGACCCTACATGCAGAAGAGGAACCACTAGTGGGGGCGTAGAAAAGCAACAAACAGTTCATCTTTATGGTGGACTCGGGAGCTGAAAAATCGTGCCTCATGGAAGGCCGGTTACCGCTCTCGGGAAGAAATTTTGAAACGCAAGGGTTCTCTGGGGATATTTTAAAAGTTCCTTACATAAAAGATCTCGACATAACGGTGGGGGGAAAAACATTGTGCGAGCGCCTCTACTATATCACTAAGACTCGCCAATAAATTTGTTGGGAAGAGACCTCCTGAATAAATTGAACATGACAATCTCCTTTACTGAGCGGGGAATAGTGTGTTCCACCCCAGGAGTGTGCTCCGTGCTGATAATGCTGATGATTAGCACAATGACAAATGAAGTTGTGGTAAGAGGGATGCCCATTGACATGGATATGTTCATTTATGGTGTCAGAGTATTAGCAAGGGTGATGCCAGAGATAACAAGAAAATAATGGAAGGTACCTTCAGATTTTGTCCTCTGCCCAATTGTTAATACAGATATTGTACCAGGAACTATTTTGTCTATTGATCTAGAAGGGGTACAGGTTTCAAGCAAACTTATTGCAGTGATAGGACTGGACACACATGGATGCGAGTGTAGAACAGTGCTGTGCATAGACCCAAACATAATGTTGCACGATTTAACTGATGAAGAACAGTTCACTGACAGTGAGAGTGATGGGGAAATAATAATGGAGATAAGTGTACCATGTCACATTATGATTCAACACAGAGAGATGCACAACCCTCTCATGGCTAGTGTTAATGTGCCACCTACTATATTTGAGGAAGATATGGAAAAGGTCCCGCCAGAAATATGGACTACAGGCCCACATGATGGAGGGCTATTACAAGAAGTTACGCCCATCAAAATAAGATTGAAACCAGGTGCCCCTAGAGTAAAACAGTACCCACTATCAAGGGAGGCAGAGGAAGGAATACGAGAAACAATAAATGCACTGCTAGAACAAGGGATAATAGTGCCATCCAATTCACCATCTAACACAGTGATTTTTCCAATCAAAAAAGCGAAGGGCGGGGCTTGGAGGATGATCCAGGACATACACCCAATTAATGACGTCATACAGAAAGAGTTCCTGTTAGTACCTAATCCCACATCAATATTATGTAGTATACCTAAAGATGCCACGTGTTTCACAGTTGTGGATTTGAAGAACGCTTTCTTTTCAATACCACTTGACCCAAGTTCTCAGTACCTCACAGCGTTCATGCTAGGGGGGAACAGATATGAACATTGTAGACTACTGCAGGGATATTGTGAAAGCCCAAGCATTTTCAATAGAATTTTGCATGAAGATCTTGGCAACATTGATGTAGAGAGCACAATAATACAATACGTAGATGATTCACTTGTCTGCAGTGAAAGTGAAGAAAAGTGCAGGGTTGATTCAATAACATTGTTAAATTTACTATCCACAAAGGGATACAAGGTGGATAAAAGTAAGCTACAATATTGCCTAGCAGAAGTGCTCTATTTAGGACAGCTCAATTCTAAAGCTGGCAAAAGAATTTTACCAGATAGAGCAGCAGCCATACGCCATCTGATTATACCAAAAACAGTGAAAGACATGCAAAAATGTCTCGGCATCTGTAATTACTGCATGGATACTTGATTATGCAGCATACACACGCCCACTGTTACAGGCTGTGAAAGAAGCACAAAAGAATAATGTCCCATTAAAATGGACAAATGAAATGATGACACAATATTTCAAACTAAAAGACCTCATTGCACACGCACCAGTTTTGGCAAACCCTGATTAGGACAGGGAATTTTATCTATTCTCACGCTGCAATGGTATTTTAATGACTGTAATGCAGGGCCACTTCGATTGTGAACAAGCTCTCGCTGCAGCGGCCTTCGCAATAGAAAAAAGCACCACCATCGTAATGGGATGCTCAGTGACTCTGTACGCAGAACATTCACTCTTTGCGATTCTAGAACGTTCAAAATCAACACTAACAACACAAAGGGCGACAGCCTACGAAATAATATCAAGCCCAAATGTCCATGTAGTCAGATGTAAGACAGTAAACCCAGCTATATTCATTACTGAACCATGCACAGTAGAAGACATTCAGGCCCATGATTGTGCTACATATGAGGGAGAGGAGGATGATATTCCCAAAGCAAGTGAACATGCACTACAGGAGGAAGAAATGTACTTTGTGAATGGGTCAGCATAAATAGACAGTGAAACAGGAGAAAAGCACGTGGGAGAGGCAGTTGTAAGAATGGAAGAAGAAGAGTATGAGATTATTGTACAGAAACGCCTCCCCTATCATTACTCAGCACAAGCAGCAGAGCTGACCGCGCTAATTGAAGACCTGCACACTGCTAAAGGATGTGCTGTAACAATATATTCTGACTTTGCATATGCTACAACCAAAGTGCACTCAGGGTTTTCACGATGGCGACGAAGAGGGTTTCGAAGAGCAGATGGTTCACCAGTACAATATGCAGCACTACTAAATGAATTGATAGAGGCATTAGCAGAACCATCAGTGGTGGCATTGGTGAAATGCTAAGCACACACCAACAACACGGACACAATCTCATTGGGAAACGCGGCAGCAAACGCATCAGCGAAAGACGCAGCGTATTTCAATATCTCACAAGCAATAGAATGCATTGTCAAAACACTGACCACAGATACACTAGAGGAAGGATACAGCCACACACCAGTTGCCCAAATAATAGAGCTCCAAAAACGTGCTCCTACAGAAGAACAAGAACTGTGGGGAAAAAGAGGGTGTAAACAGTCTTCGACAGATTTAATATGAAGACAGGAACTAACAGGAAAGGCAGTGATGCCAGTAGAGTTATTAGAAGTAGCATTTCAACAACTGCACTTCCCAACACACGTGATCCAAACAACACATTGCAGCAGAAATACAGGAACATTGGTTTATTCCGAATATGCACAAACACTTGTCCAAATTAACAATAGAGTGTACAACATGTCAGACATATAACTCAGGAATGACTCTAAGAACGTTGCAAGGAACACTACCGCATCCTGTGGGCCTGTTCAGAGAGCTCCACATTGACTACGTGGATATGGGGGAAAGATGTAATGGAGCAAGATATCTGATTGTAATAGTTTGTCCATTCTCAAGATGGGTGGAAGCTGGACCCTGCCCCCACCCAGACGCGAAGTGTGCGGCCAAATTCTTAGTGCGGGAGGTTTTCTCAAGGTGGGGGATATGTGACGTAATAAGATCAGATAACGGTACCCATTTTGTAAATGACTTATTTAAAGACGTGACATATTTGTTGGGTGTCAAGCACAAAATATGTTCGATTTATAGAAAAGTTCAACGGCCTGCTCAAAAGCAAGTTATCAAAGTTGTGTAACATGCTTAAGAAGAACTGGGTATATTGCTTGCCTCTAGCACTGTTCTCCCCAGTGAGAGGAGCTTCAGACGCTCACAGAGCTGCCACAGTGCTGGGGGATGAATTTAAGGAATACCTCACCCAACTAACACGCGCAGTGTGTAGCATAGCCAGACAAATTGCACCACCATTTACAGAAAATGCTGCAACAGACACTGTGATGCCAGCACATGACAGCCCAAAGGTGAATTAATGCCAGGAGAAAATGTGTATGTGCGGAGTTTTGTACGGAGTTGGAACTCTCCAAGATTTCATGGGCCATATGAGGTTATTTACTGCACACCTACTGCAGTCAAAGTTAAGGGATTGAAATATTGGGTGCATCTGTCAGATGTGAGAAGAGCACGCAATAGTGCAATCCCTCAATGGCAACAAAATGACAGCAACGAAGTTGCAAGTGGGTAAGAGAGAAAATATGCAGATACGAAAATGAAAAAGAGCAAGAACTGAGAGAAATGATTAAGATTAAGTAGGACTCTCGCACTCATGTTTGATGTTTGATCTCTTTCTCTCTCTTTCTCTCTCTCACTTACAAGAAATTGACAGTTTGTACAGTAAAATGATTATCATTAATGTAAGAAAATAATATGAGGCACAAAATGAGTTTATGTTGATAAAATGTGAAGAACAGCAGTAGAATAGCGTACAAGTGTGCGACGGAAGAGTATGATTTAGGTAATAAAGTAAGTGAAGCAGTAAAAATGAATACGTTCAAATGAGAATTAATGTGAAAATAAATGAAAGGTATGTACGTTACTTAACAATTTTACAACGCCCCTCCAGGCGAAAAAATGGCAGAAAGAAGGGCACGTACTGATGACGACACAATTTTAGTTAGTGATAGGGCAGTTAGTAGAGTTAATAAATATTATAATTTAGAATGTGGTATTAAATATTCAGCAATATTGTTTTCGGCAATGTTAGTTTTTATGGCATGGTACTACACTGTTTCTTTCATTATTAATGAGATGAAAGAGGGGGGGAGTGGGGTAAACCTAATACGAAAGGGTGCAACACTCATATGGGCGGGTGTGAAAACCATGTGGAAACATAATCACTCTGCCTATACAAACCTCACTACGCTGCATAAGAATCGCACAGCAATAGCCCCCCTTTTTCCGCTTGTTGCTATAAGGCCAAGTAATGATAACGAGACCAATCAGTATGATGGGGATTACTTTTGGGAGAGTGAGCCTGATCTGATAGATACTGATGTACAGGCAACCACAGAACCCACCTCACAAGGCACTATAATGCAGTTTAATATTGCTGCTACCAGTACACAAGAGACCCCAGAACCACAGGCCTGGCAAGCTGCTAATGAACGCAATGACACAACATGGGCAGGCGTCTTTCCCATAAACTATCGAAAAGTAAAAACGATCAATGACAGGGAAGGGGGGAGGAGGAGACGGAAAAGGGGGGCAGAAGGGAAAAGATATGATTTCTACCATGGCCTGGGATTAGACGAAATAGAAGACCCCCGCCACCCAGACCAGTCAAACAAATGGTACTCAGACATGGGTGCAACAGCAAAACAAGCCACGAACGAGAGATGCTATGTTTTCTCTCTCATACCGAATGCATCAGGCACACCTAAAATATTTGTACCCCAAGAAGTGCCCTTGTCAGACGCCCAATATTTGATTCATCTCGTATTATGTAGGATTCGGAGCACCTTCCAGGCACACACAGTTACAATAGAAATGCTGCAGACCGAGAAAACGTGAACGAGCAAGCGGCAAGGAGTGATTTGCATCAAAGAACCATTTTTTATCATCAGAGGAACAAGATTTACAGACAATAAGTGGCATGATGAGGTGATCGAGTGCAAAGCTGAAGCACTAAGAGGACTAACTGAAGAAAACTTTCAATGGGTCAAAGAAACGTGTGCTCCTGTTTGGTCCCAGCATATTGCAAAACTCATGTGGGTTACCGCTCTCGAAAAACCTATCAAAACACAAAAAGACATTTTGCATGAACTTTGTTTTCACAGAGAAGGAAAGGTGCCGATGGGTTCCAACAAGCGATGCAACAAAACAATCATTATCCCAGATATGAAAAAAAGCACAGCTGCACTCATGGACATGTATTGGGTGTGTGGCAAACAAGCCTACCTGCATCTACCAGCATCATGGAGAGGTACTTGTTCCCTGGCCACTTTGCATTCAGCACTGATGGTAATCCCAGAAAGCAATATCCAAGGGGGGAGAGATTCGGCTGGCATATCAGCAGCAGGGCAATCGGCTGGCATATCGGCAGCAGGGGGTTCGGCTGACACATCGGCAGCACCCCAACCAGCAAACACAGAGCCTTCCAGATACAACATTCTGTCTGAAAATGAGCTACAAGACAGAGTGTCCCGCAAAAGGAGGTCATCAAACTATAGCTCAAGCGAGTCATCCAATCTCCTCGCTGAGATCCCCTCAAAATACAAACTTTTTAAATCTGCAGAGCCCTTCTTTGCCTCCCTCCTAACGCCAGGACTTCAGGCGCGAACGAACGCCAAATGGCTACAAATCGTGTGCTGGGAGCTGATCCAGCTCGCCAACGACACTGAAGAGGGATTCAATGTGATCAAGGTGGAACTTCGCGCCTTGCGCCTAAAGACAACGCAGAACCGGTATGTCCTAGACCTTCTCACAGCAATGGACGGCGGTGTTTGCCGAAAAATAGGGAGCACATGCTGTACATTCGTACCTTCTGAAGATGCAGATAATGGAACCCTCTCCCACGTCATCTCGGCAGTGCACAACCTGGGGAGAGAATGCTGAAAGAAGGAGGAATAGATCCAAGTAACTGGTTCGACAACATGTTCAATTGGATACCATCCTGTTCAGCATCATGATGACATTTTTGTTCCAGTCATTGTTTTTATCTTACTATTTTTCTGTGTGTACCAACTAGGTATCCGATGCTGTGCAAAATCTATGCCTAACTCAACCATGATGATGGTAACGATGGGCAGACAGACAACGGTAACAGCCATGATAGATGCGCAAATACAAACTGGAGAGCCAAACCCACCAAAGTATCGCATGACAGCTGTCTATCATCAAAATGGGGATAGGGTAGATAACTTATATCACACAACGATTAAAGAACCAAGGGACCTGCAATGGTACAGGGAAGTGTGGGTGGATCTAGATGGGGATGGAGGAATATATATCACATGCACACCTGATGAGTACTCAAGAAATGGGCATAGCTTGGGAAGCGTATGCAGGTCTTGGATGCCAATAAAGGGTAAACCGGCATGGGATGAATCAGTAGCAGAAGCAGAGTATTATCGGAATGAGAATAAGAGTAAAAAGTAGTTTGTTACTTTAGATGTAACGAAAGGGGGGAATGTGTGGGAGCAAGGGGTCGTTTGGGCCCCCCTCATACATTCAGCACGACGTGGACCACTTGCTCGACCAATGGTGGGGGACAGATGGACCTTGTGACGCTCACCCTCCCGCCATACCAACAGCCAACACCGGAGGAGCAGCACCAATATGTCCATAGGCAAAGCGAACTTGTGTCCAATTATCACATATTTTGTAATCTTCATGTCTGACATCATTGATGATGATTTCTGCTCTTATAATCAATTGTACGTGTATTGTTTGCCAGAGAGCTCTCGGGCAGCAGAGTTCTCTGGATGCCGATTTTACATAAAAGAAAACTAACTCTCGCAGCCTGTTCTCTTAGTCTCATTCCCCGTTGGGGTGTGTCTTTTTTCTTTGCATTGCACGTGTAAGACAGGGAGTGGGCCTTTACATTGTCCACGTTTTATTCACATATCTAATTAATGTTGACTTACTTAGGCTGCCTATATTTCATATTACATCTTGTGTCAGTGTGTTACTTTGTGAATCTCCCTCAGGCTCTAATACAGGCTCTAATACACGCCAGGATATTCTCCCCAATCCCATATTTCCGTAACACTGCATACAGGAAGCATTTAAGACATCGATCTCATGCCAGAATAAGCTTCATGATATCAAGCTGCTGCATAGGTGGCAATATGACCTTGTCTGCCTGTGAGTCCGCTATGTTGGCGTGGTTGTGGAGGGTGTGCCACGTATTGGCACATTTGGTGGGACTGTGGGGAGGTGTAGATCTACTGAACTGAGATATTGGGGTGGATTAAGGAAATTGAGGGGATCTCTCGCCCGGGGGTCCCGCTGTTGGTCCTTTCTGCTTGGAGGAGGTGGAGGGTGAATATAGGGTGAATATAAGAGCCTACCTCATATGGTGCATTTATTATTGTTAGCAGCTAGAACATGCCTGGTGGCCCAATGGTAGAGGGAGAGGCTGTCTACCCTAGGGGAATGGATTAGGAAATCGAAGGAGATCCATCTGATGGAGAAGGTCACAGTGGCTCGCCATGGGGGGAGTTCTGAGTTGGAAATGAGCTGGTTGAGTTTCTACGCACAATATTTGGGGGTCTGATGGCCCTTAGGGGGACAGGCGGGGTGGTGGTGATGAGGGTAGGCTGGGATGATGGGTCTGCTCCCCCCTCTGGTTGATCTCCCTGTCATTTGGGGTACGTTGACTTGAAGGATGACCTGTATCAATGAGGAGGCAGTAGAGCTGTTATTGGGATTTCGTCGTATGCCATGTTTGAGCTCAGTTTAATGTTGTCCATGGGGCTGTCATGGGATGAAGGGGGGCTGACAAGGGGGACTAAAGGGGTTTGGCATGGATTGTGATTGTGCGACTTAAGTGATTTTCTTGAAATTTCTTTTGGAGGTGAACTGTGATTGTGCAGCTTAAGTTTTCTTCTTGAAATATCTTTGTTCCATGTAAAACCAATACAAATTTAAAATTTAATGCAGTAAAGAAGAAGGAAAATCTAATTTCCTTAAAATAGACTACATATTGCAGGATCCCTCAGGGACTGTGATGAAGGAGGGGGCTGAAGAGGCATGCAGAAGTAAAGAACAGGCAAACACTCCTAACAGCCTTTGGCAGGGTCAGGCACTTAACACTAATGGTCTGCACCTGAAGACAATTGCCCCACCTGAGAGGCATAAAAAGCTGTGTCAGGAAGGAGCAACAAAAGGAAGCTGGAGCAGGAGCTGGAAGGTTAGTAGCAGAAGAAGAAGCAGAGCACAAGGCTGGCAGTTCACTAGGAAGTGTGACCACAGAAAGGATGCCGGGACGAGAGAAGAGCAGATTTCAACTTCAGGTTCAGAGTTGGTCCTGTGCTCACAAACCTTGTTTGGCTGTGGCTGCATTGGAAGAAACTGTGAGAAGCTAACAGTCTTTCCAGGTGTGCCTGATTTCCAGGTGTGCCTAATTGCTGTGAATGCAGAGCTGAAGTTGTGTATCCACCCGAGGCCCGTGTGCAGAAGCAAGCCGAGGGTAGCTGGAGAAAAGAAGATTTTTCGTTGTCGACGCAGATCTGAGACACCCATAGTGCAGAGCAGTGTGGGTCCCAAGAGTGCCTGTAGCAGTAGTAGCAGAAGAAATGAAGTCAGGAAGTGGAAGCAGCCTGCAACCGCTCAGTCTTGCGAGCCGATGAATGAAGCTCCAAAATCCAAATCACAGGAAACTCCTTGCCGGTAATTATAACCAGCTAAACTATCACTCACGTTGAAGTAGAAGCAAGTAAAGTTGTTGGTAGTAGCGGGAAGTCTTCCTAGCAAAGGGAATTGTATCACATGCTTATTCAGCACAAGTTAAAGTGCCTGCGTAGAAAGAAAATCCTTTGTAATCCCATTGTTTAATGTAAATCATGACTGAGAGGTCGAATGTTTCCTATTAAGAGGGAGAACGGTGCCGGTAATAATTCAAGAAGTAGCAGCTGACTTTCCAGAAGTGTTACAAGACTGTTTCATATCTAAGAGAGGAGAAACTGGGTTCCCGATCCACGTTAAAGCATAACGCTAAACCAATAAAAGGGAACGCAAGTCTTTAAGTGAAAGTACATTATCTAAGAGAGATTGCCTGTACATAAATTCTTTTCTAAAGTGAAACCTGGCTCTTGTAACATTCAGAACAATTATTTAGCAGTTGTAGAAGTTGCTGAAGTCACGAGAAAAAAAAAGCATTACCGAAGCCATTAGACAGATTCTTTCTAAGGTGAAATCATCCCAATTAAGATCTAAACATCAACATTTTGAAGTTGTTGAAGCCGTTATAAACCCAGTGTCCTCTGATAGAAGGGTTTCAAGGTTATCCATGGCTGGAAGAGTGACAATACAGCTTTGGGGTAACTACTGGAAACAAGAAGGTGTACATAAAGCTGGGGAAGGGAGCGGGTTGCTTGTTAAAATAACTGATCAACAATCTCTGAAGCTGAGACTGTTGAAGCTGAGAGAAAGAAGTAGTCTAGAAGCCAAGACAGATTTTTGTGGTAGCAGTAAAACAGATAGAAGAGGCAAAGTGGCTGCTTTCACAGTATCATTTGTAGAAGGGAGTTGCCAAGGAGAAAGCAGCCCCCTTAGAAGAAGCATCCTGACAAGTTATTTTAAAGACGCTGCAGAGGTTACACAAGAAGAATTGTTTTTGAAGCAGAAGTGGTACTTTTGTTTTGAACTGTATCATCTTTCTCCTGGAAGGAAGTTATCCAGAATTACCATTGGTGTGGTTTTTTTTTTTTGGGAACTTGGAAAGGGAATTTTGCAACGGCCAAAGAAGGAAATGTTTGTATAAGTGAACTTTTATTTGGAACTTTTCAAGAACTGATTGAAGACTTCACTTTTCTTTGGGATAAGTTAACTTTGGATGTTCCTGGGGAACGAGATCTACCCAGGATAAGCAGAGGTCATCCAGGACACTTGTTGTTTGGTAATCATTCAGTTAGGTTGTTTATGCTTTGTTTAACTGTTTTGTTGTTTAGTGTGAGGGCCAGTTTTGTGTATGCTAGGAGAGTTTCCGTTAGATCCTAGAATAAACAGGGATCTCCCTGGTAGAGTAGGCTTGGTTAGGTTTTCTTTGACATTTTTGTTTAAAATAAAATGCCAAATAGTGAGAAAACTACAAGCAGTTGTCTGTCTCGCATTACTGACCCCTCACATAAGGTAATTCATGAAACAATCCAACTGATGCAAGTCAACAACAGTGCGCAGGAGCGTTTTCATTATGCTTTCCCCACTGTATATTCTCGTACAAAAACCATGTTCATGCTGGTTGTGCTCATGCATATGTATTCTGACTCCACCAATATATGCTGCTGTCCCCACGTAAGAAAACCCATCATATTGGTTTTACTAGTGAAAATGTCATGCCACCGTATATATGTCCAGACTGGCTGCACCAATGTAGGATAGTGTAGCCATGTAATAACACGTATGAATGACATCTGAGCACTGTGCCCAGCTTTTACCACACTAACACATATTTTCATCTTAAAACATACCAGTAACAGTGATATATTTCTTGATTAACTTTCTGGTAATAGGCAGCAGTTCATTAAGAGCTGCAGCAAACACCAGTTTCAGGGGTCTCTCCCCTCTTAAAGTTGTATGCCCAGGTAACGTGATAATGGAGATTGTAGTGCCAATGTTCTGTACGTTATCTATCACAATAAGATGCACACTTTGTCAAATGGTCACTTACAAGCACATGGGTCTATCACAAAGGCACTTTTTGGGAATGCCTACGTGTTTTAAATAGTTGCCAACACGGGCCATTCCAATCTGTAGGTGCTTATCCAGTCCTATTTATTTCTGTGCATTCTGGGGCGTGCGGTTCTGCTTCTCCAATTTTAAAATTAAGATGATTAAAAGTACCAGATGGCAAAGAAAAAACAGGACTGGATAAACACCTATAGACTGGAATGGATCATGTTGGTAACTATGCTTTAATTTAGTCCTTCAGGACCGTTTAAGGCAATCTCAAGTTGTCCATTGCCCAGTGTCAAATGACAATACCCAGCTTCTAGGCTCCGATTATGTTGCATTCTAGTAGTTATAGCCCAGCATTCATAATCTAAAGGAATGCAAAATGACCTGCCAGGTTTTACAGAAATGGGTTTTAAAGCAGTGTCTGTATGTTTCTAATACCCACAGGTGTGAATAAAGTAGTGTTCTTCATGAAATAAGTGGCCAGTGGCTAAATGTATCTGTATTTTTAACTCTGCTGGGCTTTCGAATTCTGATCTTGCGCAAACTACTTTGCATATCAAATTTAAAAATGTTATTAATGCAATTCGGAGTTAACACCAAAAGAACCTACTTGGTATCACGAACAGAATAATTATATCTCACAGAACTGTCAGGGAACGTTCACTTGCTTGCCACATTCAATCTTTCAAGTCATGTACAGTTACTGCCATGAACAAGGACTTCAATTTCACAGACTATCGTGCAAATAAATGCAAAGAAGAATCGCGGAGACATGGCATATTAGAGCGTTTTACACTGCTCCGTGTAAATAGACGAGCAGAGCAGAGAATTTCTGCAGGACACTCACTGCAGGAAAAACACGGAGAGCAGAGACCAGGAGCGTAGCTGGCACAGGCTGCGTGACTCTTGCCTAGTGACCTCAAAGCATATCAGGTCATGTGACTCATCAATCAAAATAGGCCGCCCACCATCCCAGTAAACACAGAGTGCGTGCACTGCTGCGGCAGTTCAGCTGGCTGTCCTGGGAGCAGACCAAAAGGCAGCTAGGCCTTGTCAGAGCCCCATAAACATGCCACTCAGCACAGCCTGACAGATATCAGGAGCAGTAAGATCTGTGGATGAAATCTGTAGGCAGTAGGTCTGCATAAAAAAACAGTATCCTATCGCCTAAATCGGTAGGTTTGGCTAGTATGGGTTCGATATATAGATAAGATACAAGGCCCATGTTGGTATTGTGATGCACGATGGTGTTGTACATTGTACAAAAGGGACACAGCCCCTTTAAGAAGGACCACAGGGAAAGGGCGGGAGGTAGGAGGAAGGGGAGGGGGCTGGATGGGCGAAAGAGGGAAAATGAGTAGGCGTGAATAAAGAAGGTTCACGGCAGCGCTGGCTCCGTCTGGTTATTGTGTGATTGAAAGGAGTCCAACACTGGCGACAAAGCCGATGCGATCCTTCGCGTGCCGGCAGCAGTGGTAGGAGGGCAGCAAGCCCAGCAGTTGGTAAGGGCCTGTGTGCCCCGTTGGAGGGCCCGTGTGCCCAGAAGTGATCGTGAGGGCCCACGTGCCCAGAGGAGAGAGCAGCGGCCCGAGCGCCCTGCTGGAGGGCCCGTGTGCCCGGAAGTGATCGAGAGGGCCCGTGCGCCCAGAGGAGAGAGCAGCGGCCCGTGCGCCCTGCTGGAGGGCCTGTGTGCCCAGAGAAATTCGAGAAGTGATCGAGAGGGCCCGTGCGCCCAGAGGAGAGAGCAGCAGCCCGAGCGCCCTGCTGGAGGGCCTGTGTGCCCGGAAGTGATCGAGAGGGCCCGTGTGCCCAGAGGGGACAGCAGCGACCCGTGCGCCCTGCTGGAGGGCCCGTGTGCCCAGAGAAGTTCGAGAGGGCCCGAGCGCCCAGAAGAAATCGTGAGGGCCCGTGCGCCCAGAGGAGAAGGCCAGCACATCAAGGAGCCGCAGCCCGTGTGCCCACCGAAGCCTGCAGAGCCAGCGACGCGGAAGCCTGAGGAGCCGGAAGAAGCCCGTCCGTCGTCGCAGAAGACCGAAGACGACCCGCAGGCCCGTGGCGCCAACCACAAGTAAGGTGCCGGGCGGGACAAATACAATGAGGGGAACCCCGTGTCTCCTGCACGTGACAGCACCACAAACACATTAAAGGCGAACGAAGTCACAGCAAAAGAGAACCCCGCGTCCTCCCCACGTGACATCTATCACATACCAAGGAGGCCACATAAAAGAGGGAAACCCCTGGTCTCCCACGAGTGACACGCAAAAAAAAAAAAAAAAGAAAAGAAAAAAAGAAAAACTGAAGAACTCACAACACGGCACAAGGGAATCCCCGCGTCTCCCCATGTGACATTAACGCAATCTAACTGCAAAGAAGGGAACCCCGTGTCTCCCGCACGTGACATTACCATAAAAACATTAAAGGGTGAAAGAAGTCACAACAAAAGAAAACCCGCGTCTCCCCACGTGACGTCACGCCACAAAGGCCGCACTAAGGAAAGAAAACCCGTGTCCCCCACAAGTGACACTAAGAAAAAAAACTTCACCGCAGATCACTACACGACACCCGGACAACAAGGGCCACGTGGCCACAGGAAGACACAGCGCCAAGAGTCCATTGTAATCAACGCCCACGCACTACTGAACTAACTACAGCACACCAAGCTGCGCCATCATGTCAGCCCAGGATGCAGCAGATCCCAATGCCCAACCAACATCGCCAGGAGCACCCTCCTCCTATGCAAGCCTAATGAGAAGACCTGCCCCGTTCACACTGAACCCACACCACGACCAGGGCCAACGATGGGAAGAGTGGATGGAGGAATTCGAAGACTTTGTGGGTGCAATTGGCACACAAGAACCACCCAACATACTAAGCATCTTTGCAAATGTCGCAGGGAGAGAAATCAAAAATATCATCCGTACGATTCCCCTACAGGACCGCACCACATACGCGAAACTCCGACAAGCCATAAATGAAAAGATTGTTATCTCACCAAATTGTGACTATGAGAGATACACTTTCAACCAATGTGGTCAATTGCCTCACGAATCAATAGGAGAATTCGTCATTCGCCTTCAAAGGAAAATATCGAAGTGCGATTTTGCCAACTTTAATGACGAAGAAGCCATAAGGCTACACATCATAGAAGGGTGTGTATCCTCTATGTTCCGGAAACACCTCCTAAAGAAACCCCTATCCCTAAAAGAAGTTTTGGACCTAGCAAGAGTTTATGAGAGAGTGGACATCCAGGCAGCAGCCATTGAGAACCCCAAAAAAGGAGAAGTTATAGCAGCAATGCACCCATATACCCGACACCCAGCTCCACAAACAAGGATAAGCCCAAGATATCCGACACAACGAACACCAAGCGACCGCCAAGGCTATCGCTGTGGTTTCGAGTATCCACACAGAGGTCCGTGCCCTGCCATCGGCCAACGCTGCATGAGATGCGGTATGGAAAACCATTTCCAGGTGATGTGCAAGGAACTACTACCAGAAGGGAGCTCGACACGGCCGCGACCCAACACCCGCATGACGGAGACACACACGGAACAACTCCGCCAGGCAGACAGAAGTACGACATTGCCCACGAATGCTTATCAACGTCCAAACACCGTAAGAGCCCTCGAGGGGCTTCAGATTGAACCAGATAGGAAAGACCATGAACTATATGACATCCACCAGAGTGACTTCATGCAAAACCTGGAACACGGGACGACCTACAAGGCAGAAACCCCAAGCTTTTTCAAACAAGGAAGAGACCCATATCTCGACTCCCCACCACAACATCAGCCGGGAGGAAATGAACCAGCCCGATACCTACAAGATGGCTACGACAAAGAGTACGTATGCCTCCTCAGTGCTGAAACTGAAGACACCTCAGCTCCCAGAGTAACAATACAGTTGGGAAGTACCAGAAACAGATTCATCGTCGACACAGGAGCAACGGTAAACGTCATGAATGAAGATATCTACAGGGAAATAGCCTCCTCATACCCACTACAAGAATCCAGGACTCACATTTTTCAATGGGGAGCGGCGCAACCAATGACCTCCAAAGGAAAATTTCAATGTGATCTACGGCACAGGGACATCACGGTAACTGCCACAATACACGTCATAAAGAGCCCATCCATCGGCCGCTGCCTCCTCAGCTACCGCACGGCCAGCGCCCTCGCCTTAATTGACCTACACTACAACCAGTCAGAAGTAATAGAGGGACTGCCAGTATCACACGAATGCGTCAGAGCAATGGTCGACAGGCCTCTGGCGAAGGGAGACCTCAAGTGCCAATTCCCCAAGTTATTTGAAGGAGTTGGTATGCTAAAAGGATCATGCATCAAACTACATATAGACAATACCATCAGGCCAGTACCGCAACACCCGCGCAAAGTGGGTTTCCACCTCCAAGAACAAGTGTCAAAGGAAATCCGACTTCTCAACGACATCATAGAGAAAGCAGAAGGGCCAACACCATGGGTATCGCCGATAGTAATTGTTCCCAAGGACAATGGTCGTCTCCGCATATGCGTTGACATGCGCATCCCGAACACGGCCATTCAGAGAGAAAGGCACCCAGGCCCGAGCCTGGAGGACATGTTGATTAGGTTAAACCAAGCGAGGTTTTTCTCAAAGCTTGACCTCAACCAGGGCTACCACCAACTGGTCCTGGACCCAGAATCGCGACCCATCACCACATTTGCAACGCAAGACGGCCTGTTTCGATACAAAAGGCTCAACTTCGGTATATCGTCTGCCGCAGAAATCTTTCAAGAGACCATCAGACGCCTCATAGCATCAGAGATGAATGCACTAAACTATAGTGACGACATCCTAATATTTGGAAGAGATCAGGAACAACACGACAGAGCCCTAAGAACCATCTGCTCCATCCTACAAGACGCGGGACTGACTCTCAACGAAGACAAGTGTGACATCAACAAGACAAGCCTTAAATTCTTCGGCCACATATTCTCAAGCAAAGGGATAACGGCCGACCCGGACAAGATTAAGGCCATTACCGATCTCCAAGCACCTACGACCACGGCAGACCTGCGCTCCCTACTAGGCATGGCAGGATACTGTGCAAGTTACCTCCCGAACTACGCCACAACAACTGACCCACTCCGCAACCTCCTAAAGAAGAATACACCATTCGTATGGGATGCACCCTGTCAGGAAGCATTCCTAACGATAAAAGAAGGTCTCACCAACAACCGACAACTGGCGTACTTTCGTCCGGACTGGCACACCATCATTACGGTCGATGCAAGTCCAGTGGGACTAGGAGCCATCCTTGCCCAGACCGACACCGCAGACAACTCTCATCACGCGATAGTTGCATATGCCAGCCGAGCCCTGTCACACACGGAAAAGACCTACTCCCAGGCAGAAAGGGAAAGCCTGGCTGCAGTCTGGGCATGCGAGAAATACCACCACTTTATCATTGGCCGGAGGTTCACCCTAGTAACGGACCACCAAGCTCTAATATCAATCTTTGGGAACCCCAAAACGAAAATGCCACCTCGCATAGAACGGTGGGGGATAAGACTGCAAGAGTACGATAATTGCATCGTCCACAAACCAGGAGGAGACGCCAACCCAGCAGACTATCTATCCAGACACCCTCTACTGGACAAGGACGGCACCCTAGCCCAGGAAGCCACAGAATACATCTCATACCTGTCATCAAATGCCATGCCACCGACCATCTCGACCGCAACGTTTGAAGAAAGGAGCAAAGCCGACCCAACACTCAGAGCTGCCGTCTTTCTCACTCGGTCCAAAAAATGGAGGGAACGTCACACAAAGGAAACCGAAGGGGAGGATATAGACCAGAAGGAACTGGACCGGCTGGCCAAGATACACGACGAACTCGTAGCCACTGACCAAGGACTCTTGCTACGGGGGAGGAGGCTAGTAGCACTAAGGGACCTAAGGAAGACCCTAGCAACGCTGGCACATCGAACAGATGTAACTGGGCTCACATGTTAAGTACGGGGGAGGTGTTGTACATTGTACAAAAGGGACACAGCCCCTTTAAGAAGGACCACAGGGAAAGGACGGGAGGTAGGAGGAAGGGGAAGGGGCTGGAGGGGCGAAAGAGGGAAAATGAGTAGGCGTGAATAAAGAAGGTTCACGGCAGCGCTGGCTCCGTCTGGTTATTGTGTGATTGAAAGGAGTCCAACAGATGGTGTTGTCCTTTAACAAATGATTTGTAACCAATTCACAACAAATGGATTCATTTTTTTGTAATAAAATAATGTTTAACTTTTGATTATTTCCTTGTATTTACGAATTCACATATTTAACATAGTAGCAACTCCAATTTAGTTCTGTAATCCTTTGACATAGCAAGGTGTGTTGTGTTACCTGCAGAGTTGGTCCCTTTGTTTTCAGAGACCCCTGAGCCACCACGCAAACTACCTCCAGAAATAAGGGGAGACTTCCATTAGTCTGGAATAGTCTGACAATACTGCATCCCGGTGGACCTGGAGGTGTAACAACAATGTGAAACATGGCCCAGGGTAAAACAGACACTGTTGCTGACGTGTCTCCCTGTACCTCCAACAACTAGTGCACCAAAGCCTCCTTTCTGTGTAAAATGCGCAGGAGTCTGTTCCGAAGCTTGGTTGTCCTCATTGGAGGTAAGCAGATCCTCCCAGAGTTTTGAAGAGTCTCCCAATAACTTCCATCTCCTCAGTTGAGTGGGGATCTGCAGGGATTTCCAGTTCATTATCCAACCAAACCTCTCCAGAAGGGACCACACAGTCGTCGTGTTCAGGCAGGCAAGGGCCAAGAAAAGAAATGGATCAGCCAGTAGTCCAGGTAAGGATGAGGGCAAATGCCCTGTGCATGAAGTAGGCTACCAAGAGTGCCAGGACCTTTGTAAATACTCTGGGGGCTGATAAGAGGTTGACTGCTGATAAGAGGTAGAACCTGAAACTGGAAACTGTCTTTCCCTACCGCAAACTTGAGAAACCTTCTGCCACTTTTCAGATTGGGAGGTTGAAATAGGCATCCTTCAGGTTGATAGAATTATGAATGTCGCCCCTTGATACAAACAAAGAATGCCCCAAAGGGTATCCATTTTGAAGGGGATTTTCTTGCAGCAAATGATCGTCTTTAGGTTTTTGATTGGACTCCAGTTGAATCCAACCCCCTTCCCTGCTCTGTACTGGACAGTGCTTGAATGGAACTTGTCTTTAAAAAGCTGACAAATACCCTCCTTATGGACCGACATCTGCACTGGGTCAGGGACAAGAATTCACTGTTACCCCTGAATCTATAGGATACGAACTGAATTTGATGGAGTAACCCCTGCACATAGTGTGCTGGACCCAGGTGTCTCAGATTTCCTCTTCCGAAACAGAGCTGAATAGCTAGAGGGACCCCACTCCCACTGGAGAAGGCATGTGGGATTCCACGCTCCCGGAGTCAGGAAGTAAACCCCCCGTCTTCTACAAAATCTGGTGCTTGTAGAGCCCCAGAGGGTTTGAAAGGTGGCTACTGACTTAAATATCAAATTGATACAATATACGAATTTAGATTGGTTATTACTGTTCACATAACTTGTTATATACGCTAGTATACTAATCATAGAATCTTTTCCTACAGCAATCCTACAACTTACCTGAAATGACTGGGTTAATACGTCCTCATTTATAAGGTATTTTACCAATAATACAACCTAAGCAAACGTCCTGCTTGCACCTAACCTTGGCACCAAAAACAACTCCAAATGCAAGACTAACTATAGTGTCACTGTTTTGTCTCTTCCCTCCCTCTCTCTCCTATGACTATTTCGCCTCACCAATCTGTTACAACATAAACTGTGCTACGGGCCATTTTGCATCTGCAAATACATCTAAATCATGGTATTTATAATATCCTTCTTTCACATATTTGATGATTACCTGTCAATTCATGATCAATTGTACCCTCCTGAATAATGCTTCATGCTTTGTTGTCTGCAAAACTACTAAATGTGGATTTGGCAACACATAATTGTTTTGGTCTAATCCATACTGGAAATTACCTTTTGAATTTTGGGTTGTTATACCGCCCGCCCCCCTACTTCTCCATTAACTGTTTATGTGACACTGTACACATGTAATTTGTGTGTTACACTGCATCACTATATTTTTTGAACCTGTTGGACTTTTTACTTTAAATACAAATTTCTTTCTTTTGTTTTGTTTTTGATTGCAACCAATTTGGTATTACTTTGAATATAATCAATATGTTTTGTACCAGCCTCAGAGGAAGAGCAAGGACTGCTCGAAACACGCGTCAGGCTGTTCATTGGTTTTTGCAATAAATCTGCAACTCAAGCAGTAACTGATTGATTATTGTGTCGGCGCAGTGAGACTGGAAAACCTACTTTAGTTCTGTCTTACCGTGTAGTGCCGGGGCAAGGCACTCACATCCTCTGGTCACCTGCTGCCTTCCCATCATTAACTCCAAGCAAACGCAAGGTTCTAAAATTGGCTTTTTTGTGCCCCTTACCTGTTTTTTTTATATATGAAACTGACCAGGCTGAGAGAGTTGGAGTTCCTTTGAACTACTGGTGTTTGCTACATTGTGAAGAAAATAAACGTGCGTTCCCGTGTGAGTGAAAATAAAGATCCTTGTTGATTTTCTTCATAGCTATCTTGACAGGGCCTGTCATCCAGGAATTATGCCCGGTTTTGCTGAGGCACCATTGTGATGCTGAAAATGCATCGGAGGGACAGGGCCTCCATATCCTTGTCCTTTACTGCTTTTTATCGTGTGTTCTGTCGTGTTTTCCACGCAGGAGTTCATGTGGGACTCCTGGCGGTGCAGCTCTCTTTCTTTTGGTTTGGTGAACGGACCCGTGGGATACCCTTATGGCACCGATGGGTGGGGGTACAACCCTGTACCCCTAGTGTATGTTTTTGGGCACCTTTGGGTGGCCCACAGAGCAGGGTATGGGCTGGTGGTAGCTCCATGCTGAATTTGAAAGGTGCGCGAAGTATCCTCCATTTTGGGATACCCCGGCCCTGCCATTGGGATCAGTTGTTTCCTGATGGAAAACAAGATGGCCCCGGTGGCCTCTTGCTTTCTATTACCCATTACCTTGTTTTCCCAAAGTCCTGGGAAGCCCTGACTCTGTCCCTTCCCCCTGACTGGCTGTTGGGTGGAAATGCCATGTATGGTGTTGTTGTGAAGGCCCGGACAGACTAGCTGGAGCCTTCCCGGTGATGTATGTTGTGGGTACTTCCTGTGGGTGGGACCTGGGTGAATAGAGTGTGTGACGAATATGCATTCTGTGTTGTGGGTGTCTAGTATCTGGTGGTTGACACAATGACTGAGACACCCCTGCCCGAAACCGGTATGAATGCAGCTTGGAGTGTTAAATGGCTCGCTACTTGTCCCAATACACATAACTTGTTGTGAGTGTCTGCAGAGAAGTGAATGGCCTGAATACCTCGTGTGCCTGATTGGCTGCCTGCCTGCCTGAATGCCCGTAGCCGTGATTGGATGCTTGAGTGTGACCCGGCGGAATGAATGGGAGATCAACAGTATATCTGGGGACCTCTCACTGCTAGGAATCGTGTTCAGAAGCTGAAGTCCACTATGACGAGTAACTGGAGTAACTGACGCTTGACCTTGAAACCCCCGCTGGACGAGAAGTAGTGCTGTGGCTCTCCCTCGCAATCTGAAGGCTGCTGTGTTTCCAAGGACTGACCCAGAGAGGACCTGGTAAGGTGCCCTCTTCCCGAGCTACGAGGGACCATCGTGCACAGCTGATCTTTGCCAACGCTCCCTGGTAGACAGACCTTCGACAGGCTGCCGACCCGATACGGGGACTGCTGCGGAACTCCAAGGAGAAGCACTCGGACTATTGTCCGCCACTGTCGACGACCGCCGTCGCCGACCGGAGCCGCTGTGCTCCCGTTTGCCTAAGAACTTCAATTGATCATCGGATGCTCTCGTCTGCATCGTCACCCGCTTGTCTCCCGCTGGAGAAGGCCTCACCATCGACGCGCCGAGGAGCATCCACCGGTGGGTTTCCCGCCACCTAAAGACCACAAAGACGCCGACGACTCGACGCCCTCGCTGGGCCACAGTTCATCATCTCTTTGTGGTCCAGAACTATCGTCACCAAGGTGCTCCGCACGCCTCTTCCTTGCAGGACGCCAACGCTCTGTCGTCGACGAGCACCGCTAGGAACGAAGCTGACACTTCTCTGCCGTAGTTCACCCTGTTCACCGTCAGACGTTCGACGACCCGTGACTCCTGCTTTAAAGGGAGGGCACTCAAGAAGGGCCGTCGATTCCCCGACACCGAACACCAAGTTCCCCGACACCTCTCGATGATCCGTGGCTCCCGCCTGAAAGGGAGGCACTCAAGAAGGATCGGTCGACGCATCGTCGGAGAACTCTACTCCACCAGGTACATTGGGGGGGTAAAACCTTAATAGGAAGAAGTGAGACTATTGAACATTATATGGACTGGGCTCGTGCTATATATCTTTATTTACAGGTTGCCCAGGTGGGGGGATCTCCACGCAGAACTGTGCCTAGTGGTAGGGGTCAGTATTCTGCCTATTGTTTCAACCATCTTACGTTCCTGCCTATCTCTATTGCTGGTTTCCTCGTTATTAATCTGTGTGACATTTTAACCGTACAGTTGATGCACTTCAATGAGATTTGATAACATTGGTGGTACCACTTTAGAATTGTATATATTTATCATTATTGACTTCCGAGTACAAAGTGCGTTATTGTGATCGTGTACATACCTTTGAATATTAATTATATAAAGACTGTGTTTTCAGTAATACAGTGTGTGGACATTCCTTTGTGGGGGTTCGGAGACTACGCTGTACTTAAGAACCAGCCTGCATCATCTCCTGAGAAGCTAGGCCTTGATTGCTCGTCCATTGCTACCTTATAGAGAATCTTGGCTGGGGTCTCCTGTGCCTCCCCTCTACCATATAGAGAGCGGAAGTACAGGCACCCCCTACCAGTCTTTACAACCATGAATTAACCTGGGCATGGCAGGGCCTTTTCAATCACAGTGGACACAGAAGCAATGGATGGAATTAGCGTCAAAGCAGCATTTTAAAGGGTGAAAATGTTTCATTTTGAAGGGGATTTGGCTTTTGCAGCAAAGCAGTTCTGCCTGTTCACTTGATCCCAAATATGCAGAACACACTGGCATACTTTTTCAGTGTGTCCCCTTGTTCCATTTTGCCTGAAGTGTGCTAGGAAGGATGGTGCAGCCATTTTTTTTGTTGTTGTTGCCAAAACACAGTTTTGAGGTCCTGGCGCGCACAGGAGCCAGCGCAGCCAGGTTGCCGTTTCTTGTGCAAATGCAGCTTTGTGATGTGGGGCAATGCCATTGAGTGGGTCAATATATCCCATAACTCCAATGGGATTAATATCTCGTAACCTTCAACCTGACTAAGCCAAATGTAGGCTCGTGGTATGGGGCTCCTGTGCCTTACCTGCAGCGGGAAAGTGAAAAGATTGACTAGAAAAATTGACCAGTGGTCTGCCTATCAGAGTCATGAAAAAACAGGAGAGGATTGGTGGAGGTACCCCTTCCCGCTCCAGGGGAAGGGCCAGTATCGCCCCATTCAAGGGCACCTGATAAAGTTAGAAATTCTGGAGGCTCCTGTCTCGCGATGCACAGATCCCTCCTTCTGTAAAGATGAGGATTAGAAACAAGAAGGCAATGAAGGTTCACGCATCTTGTAAGAGACTGCTAAGGACTGTGAGGGGTCCGTAATGTGAGGTGGACAACTGCTTGTATTTTTCTCAAAATATTACATTTTATTAGAGTAAATACTTTCAACCAAAGCCTTGCTTGCTATACTCGACCCAGGAATAACCTACCTACTCTACAGGATAAGGGAATAATCTCTAGCATGGGTAAACTGTCTCTGACGCTAAACAACAAAACATACACAAGAAATTATACAGCAACACAAGTACACAGTATTATACTGTGTAATACACAGTATTCAAGAATATCTGGATGGTCTTCACCTGTCCTGGGTAAGATCCCTTGCCCAGGCTTTAAAGTCAACTTCAAAATGTTCAAAGGAAAAGAAAAGTCTTAAAACAATTCTTATCAGTTCCAAATCAAAGCAAGTTTATCAAACAAAAATCCACTGGTAACAACTCTTTTTTCCTGGATGAAAAAAACCCCTTTCAATTTCCAACAAAGGAAATAGCACTAGTGATAATCCTGGCTATGATTTTAAACTGTCTCTTCTTCAAGATAATTTGTCAGAGTTATAATACACCATTCTTTAGGACTTCTCCGGTTACAACTCTACATTTAGTTAGGACTTCTTCAGTACATTTGGAATATTTGTAAGGATGTTTTTCTTTGGGCTGCTGCTTCCTTTTCAACAACCATCCTTTTACTGTTGTTACTATGAGAAGAGACACCTTTGTTCCACAGCAAGCAGCTACTTCAAAACACTTCAATGTGACATCCGCTGACAACTTAGTATACCAACCACCACAGTTCAAGTAATACTACCCCTGCTTCACACTTTTAAGTTATAAGGCAGTATCTGACAAGACACTTCAACCTCTTCAGGGAGGCAAGCCACTCTTCCTTTTAATGACTTTCTCAAAAGGGGCAGCCTCTTTGTCTCTTCCTTCTGTCTGCTACAAATACAACTACCACTGCTCAGTACTTTGGACTTAATAAACAGGTATTGACAAGACACTTCAACCTCTTCTGGTAGGCAAGGCTCTCTCCATTTTAATAACTTCCCAAAAAGGGGCAGCCTCTTTACCTCTTCCGTCTGTCTGACTGCCACAAGAACAACCTGTTTCTGCCCACCAGCCTCACTTCTTTCCGGAATTTTCGCTTCTTCAGCAGTACTTAGCATTACAGGATGTTTTCTACTTAAGCAATAGGCCCCAAGCAGAGGGGGCATTACAACTTCAGGTAATGCCCCAGGGCCCATAGGTACAGGCCCGAGTGAAGCAAGGGCCTTAACGAAGGCCCTGGGGTATTATCTGAAGTGGTAATGCCCCCCCCTGCGAAGGGCGCTTCGGAACAGGAAAAAAGAAAAGTCCAAAAAATGCCCGCCGGGAAGGGAAAACAAAGTCAGATTTCCCTTCCCATGGCGGCCATCGAAAATGAATGGAAAAAAGTAAACAAACAAAATGGTTCTGGCGTTTCGGAACAGAAAAAGAAAAAGTAAAAAAAATGGCCGCCGGCGAAGGGAAAACGAAGTCAGATTTCCCTTTCCATGGCGGTGATTGAAAATTAATGGAAAAAGCTAAGCAAACAAAATGGCCACCATGGAAAGGGAGAAGGGACTACAAGGAAAAAATGTAAACATGACAGCCTGTCATGGATCGGGAGCAGACGCGTTGGGGACAGAAGTGTTCCCAGCGCGTCTGCTCCCAAATGGACAAAAAGGAAGGTAAGTGGGGTTAGGAGTGCGGGGAGGGGATTCTTTGGATTGGGGGAGGGAAGAAAATTTACCTCGATCCCCGGCGGGGGAAGATGACAGCCTCCAGCCGGGTGGTGGCTCGGAGCTGGGATTAGCCCCTTCCAAGCCTCCTCATTGGCTGAGTGGCTGCCACACCCCCTGCTGGGGACAGAAAGGAGGAAGGAACATTATGGAGAGAGGGATACCTGGTCGGCTAAAGCCCCAGCGAGAGCCAATGAGATTGCATGTTACAATCTCATTGTCCCTTGCCGGGTACTAATTCTGAATATTCTTCACTATCATTTAGTTCCCCTTTTCCCAGCTTCACTCACACCTGTTCTGCCCAAGTAATTACCCAGAAGCCGTAGTGCCACTCTTTCAGCTTCAGATAACAATGCGCCACTGGTATCTTAGGCCACTTGACCGTTGACAACTTCGCAGTGGAGGTGGATGGCTCTTCAGTTCCAAGCAAGTCAGGTTTCACTCTGAAAAGAATTTGCCTCTTGGCTCGGTTAGTGCTTGTTCTTCTCTTCAGTATTTTAGATTCTTTACTTCTTTGTAATTAAACGCATGTTACGTCTGGATACATTATATGATTCAGTCTTTCTAGTGAAAATGCAAATTGGGTACATGCAGCCTCTCTTTCATGTAGATTTTAAAGTTTAAAGTTGAATGAGGAATCGTATTCCAGTGTAATATTAAAGGATGCAACTCTGACTTCCTTCGGGAAACACAATTGGGTACACTGGACCTTCCGTTCATGTAGTTTTCACTCTTTGTTACTTGTAAATTGTAAAACGTCAATGTTCCGTATTCGGTAATGGTCTGATAAGCATTCCTCCTTTTTGATTAAGGACACATGACCACTCTGTTTGTCAGCAATAGATGTTACAAGGTTCAACAATGGGTTTAAACACTTTTGGTTTCGCACGCGAGTGTTAAAGCTTTCCAGACAAGCACAAATGTTACAAATCCATTGTTAACCGGACTTCCGAACAGCTTTTACTCATTTTAAACATTACACAAGTTGTTTGGGAGTTCCCTTTCCTCCCGAGACCCTCGGCTTGCCTTCTGCTTCTGGCCTTGGTCTCCTGCACAGTCACAGCTCTGCAATCACAGCAACTCGGCTCACATGGGGAAAACTCAGCTTCCAGCACATCTTCCTCTGCGCAGCCTCTGCAATTCAGGTTTTGGGAGAAAAGGATCCTCTCAGAACTTGCAGGTGAAATCTGCTGTCTCCACATTCTGGTGTCGTTTCTGTGCTTCCACTTCCTCGTGGCTTGCCAGCCTCGTGCTCCTGCTTTCCTTCTGGGGCCTTTTATGCCTCACAAATTCAATGATAGGTTTCAACTGTGGGCTATAAGCCTCAATTGCCTGATTCCTGCCATGGCTACTACGATTACTTGCCTGACTACTACATCTGCATGCCTCTTCAGCCCTCTTCTTCGTCTTAGTCCCTCTAGGATTTTGGGACTTGTAGTTTCTTCTAATAAAATTAGGTTTTTCAACTTCTACATTATTTGTAAGGGTAGATTTAATTCCATTAATATTTCTAGCAGAGGGGCTGTGAGATTTAGCTGTTACAGCAGAAGATGGTTTAGAGAAGACAACATGTTCATAATCATTTACGTTGCACCTTTTGGATTGAGGAGGGCATTTAGTTTGGGATACCAATAAGGGTTTTGCTTCTGGTACAGTGTGTTCTGAATTTATATCCTTCGAGTTCACAGCCTTAGATTTAACATGAGGTTGAGAGATATTAAAATGGCAATAGGCCATGACCTCTTTTGGTACAGTGTTAAGGGTACAACGTCCTTTCATCGCAGGATGTTTTTTCGCAGGGTTTTTTATTGCACATTTTTTCTCAAAATAACCCAGCAAATATTTTGGGGGGGGGGGTTAAAACAATATATATATATATATATATATATATATGTATGTGGGTTTTTGGTAATAGATAAAAACTGAAAGGGAAGGGTGGGATGGGGTCCCCCCCCAAAAAAATCTGATGTTTTTTTGATAAACAATTCATGGTAAAAAACCCTGCGAAAAAACATCCTGCAATGAAATGACATGGAACCGTGGTAAGAGTCTCTCTACCAAAGGAAAAATACTGTGTCTCATCCCACGGAATACCCTCACCACCTTGGGCCCTGTCCCCTCCTCGGTGATCCTGCTGCAGTACACCACCCCCAGGGTTGGGATCAGGAATCGTCTGCCTTGCCCTGGCCACCAGGGAGGAGACTTTAGGCAGGATTTCAGTGAGGGATCCGTAGGATTATTCACAGGACACAGGAAGAAAAGAAAAGTGGGCAGGGAAAATCGCAAAGGAGGACAAGTTGGTGTGGGCAGCTGCCTGTTATGTCAGGAAGTAATAGCAAGAAAGGTGGTAATGGAGGCTGTTCGGTGTGAAAAAGTGTCTCAACATTATGCTTCATGGTGCTTCATGATAAAATGAATCAATTCCCGCTTCCTGAGCATGTGACAGTGGTTACTGGAGACATGGACGTGGTTGGTCAGGGTTTGGGCCGGAGTGAAACGCCTAGCTGTCCACCCAGCACTGGGAACCATTTTTTGCCCAGGGTTTGCCTACCCCCTAGTCTCCACCCCAGCTGGGCTTCTAACCCCTTTACCAACAGAGAACCTTGTCCATCAGTCCCACCCTCCCTAGCCTCCTCCAATTCGCCAAGTTGCCCCTGCCATTTCCTGCTCTCAGAGCTGTCCGAGGTTAAAAACCTCTTACTCGTCCTGATCAAGGGGGTGTTGGGTGGCAAGGGGGAAGATGGAGTAGGGAGGGGAACTATGTATTCTTCAGGGGGCGGGCCCGGTGTTTTGAATTCTGGCATGGCCAAGGGAATGAAACCCCGACTTTCTGCATTTCCCCCTGTCTCTATGGATAGGTTCACCCCTTTTGTGAAGAGTGGACCAGAGGTGACCACCCTCCCAGCCTTATTCGAACGAAGGGAGACCATTGGGACCAAAGGGTCTTCAAACTCGGGGTCTAAACCTTCAGCATTGCCAAACCCCGATGGGAGAGCTCCGGGAAACTCGTGCCTAGTGGGGAGGGAGGTTGGGACCTCAATCCCTGGCCTTGGCAGGACCTTGCCTGGGCACCATCCTCGTGAAGGTGGCTGCACCTCTAGGGTGTTTCTTCATGGTGTCCCAAAATTGTCTTCTAACAAACGAGAACCAAGGGATGCCCTTCGTAACAAAACTCTTCACTGGTTGCAGGCAGTGGGTGAATGTGGGTTCATCTGCAGGGGCTCCTTGCTGGACTGCACTAGATTGTCTAATCCCTTAGCACATACGGACACTGTTAAACTAGTCTTGAGGGATCCCCACATGGCAAGGGCGGTCCTTGAAAAATGCAATGTCCCTAAGTGGTCAAGGAAAAGCGACATTGCAGTTAGTGCTTTTTCCTTCAGTATCCCTGCTTTCCATACCGGGGGTGCCCCTAGCAACAGTCCCCTTTCAGGGGCCAACTTGACTGCATTGGGTCCGAGGCGCCATGGGAAATAGTTGAGTTTGGGGGCGGATAGGCATTCATTTTTTTTGGCGCAGAAGTTCTGTTTGGGGGTCCCAAGAAGGGGGAAGTAATTTATAATGCCCTGCTGCTCATCTTTTGTTGTGGTTTCGTAATTTTGTTTTTGAACTGTTCTTTAGCATTACAACTGTATTTGTAGGATGTACTTTGAGGGCCTTTTTGGGGCCGAATAAAGTTGTTTGACTGACTGACTGACTAAAATGAATGCGGACCATTCAGCAACTGTGACAGGAAAGTAGGGTGCTGGCTGCCAGGTGAGTGAAACAATACCCTATGCAGTCAAGCACTGCTTGCCCCCCAACCACTCAGGCAGATCAAACCCTTTGCCCACTGACACCTTGTTCTGTTTGCCTGCTTCAGAAACTTAGCCCAGGTATATTTGTGGCAAAATAAGGCCACAAAGGCTGTATTTTATTATTTATTTGTACATCAATCAAGCTATAAGTCAACATTGATGATCGGCAGCGTATGTGCATCCACACTGTGCAGAATCCCTCTGAGTTCTCACAGAATCCCAGCCTCAGGTAGCAGCTGGCCAGGGTAAGGCAGCTGCTACCTGATCCTAACCCTGAGGGTGGTAGTAGCTGGGTGGATGACCAGGGAGCAGAAGGCCCCCAAGGGAATGTAAGGGCTCCGCTGGGAGAGACACAGTATTTATTTTCCTCAGAGGGTGATATAAACATGATGCCAGAATACATGATGGCTTGGTGTCAGAATAAGTCTCCTCTTCTGAAAAAAACCAAACTGTTGGTACAGAAATCTCCAAAAGTATTACATACAAGGGTCAGAACATCAATGCCCTTAATTCTAAGAAATTAGATTTTTCTTTTGCTTTAAACTGTGGAAGGAAGTATCAGTCACTAATATCATTAAAGCCCTTATCTAAAGACAAGGTATATAAACAGAGAGAATCAGGCAAAGTTGAAAAATGTGATGAGAGGAATAAAACAAGTCCCATAATGCCAGAGGTACTGGGACGTGGAAGAGGGACTCAGAGGCCCAGAACTGCAGTATGCAGTTTAGTGTTTTTGATAGCCTTTACCTGAGTGGGAATTTTTATTATTTAAACCCCCCTCCCAAACCTCTCCCACTGCTGACAAGAGGGAGTAGCAGTAGAACTAGCAGAAGAAGTTCTCGTGGCAGGGGCAGAACGAATACGCCGGGACCACTGCCATGCTTTTGGCATTTAATAGTGCTGTGAGAGTCGTGAGCCAGAGAAGCCCACATTTCAGAGGTCGGGCAGTTGGAAGCGCTGATGTTACAGGTTGTCCTGTGGGAGAGAGGCGCTTTCCGCACTTTGTGTCTGTCTCTGGTGGCTGGCGAGCACCGAGAGGCGAGAGGAGTGAGAAGGACTCCTGATCGGGAAGGCGCGAGTCACGGGACCGCAACCAGAGCTTTCAGAAGCTCCTAAACTGAAGAGCAAAGCAGAAGCAGCTACAGAAGCGAGATACACGGATGCGCAGGGAGAACCCAGTAAGTTATCCGCTGACAGGTGACCCTGGGGCACTCCGTTGTAAACCGTTAAGCGCTTATCAATCTTTTGAATACCGAACTAATGAAAAGAAGTGGTTTGGGCCTAAAGTTTATATGAAAAGGAAACGAAAGGTGAAAGTGTCACTACCCAAATAGAAGAAGAACATTATTTAAACAGTGTGATTATCAATGTCCAATGACAGAGGGGGCAGTATTAAAACCTCTGTATAACCACCATTGGCAAAGCAAAGCAGGGGCCATATCAATGCAGAACTTTAACCAGCATTGCCAAAGTAAAGAGGGCGCAATCCAAAAGGCCGATAATAACCAGCATTGCCCAAGCCAAAGACGAGTATTTGAAAGAAAGGGGGAAAACAGCTTTCTTGAAGAGAGTAAGCTGAATACAAGACATTATCAACAGTTACCAGGTGTGATAGTGAAAGCTCAAAGGTGGCAGGAAAGTAGCCCTCCTTGTGTAGAGTGTCAAGAGGGAGAGACATACAACCTGCACTGTATGTGGCCAATTAAACAGTGGAACAAACAGCATCCATGGGTGTTGTTTTCAGATGGAAGAAGTCGTGAATTGCACTTTTATTCAAAGCCAAACACTTTACTGATGTTTTGAAGTGAACCACTCTACAGAGTACTTGTAGTAGAGTTAGGAGATTTATCCTGGCAGGCGAGTACACCAGGAGAGGGATTGTTAGTTGTAGTCCTGGGGTATCAGGTAATATTGTCCCCATACATATGGTCACCATTCATAATGTCGCAGAGAAAAGGTTGTAGCAACATTATGTATGATGACCATATGTATGAGGTGAAGGGAGCAGTGGTTGTGCGGGTTTCCAGGGGTGTCCCCCGCTCCCACTGAGACAAAAAAGGGTTTGGGGGTTACAGGGATGTCCCTTGCATGTTAAATGTAAAAATGTCCCCTCAAAAAAAGGCTATTTTTTGGCAGCTTTTTTGCCAGGCAACATTTTTGCGGGAACATTACTTCATGGAACCCGTCCTGGCAGGTTAGTGAACCAGGAAGAAGATATTGGAGTACTAGGTTATGGTGGAGAAAGTGGCAGGCCACTAATGTGTTTCATGAACTATGGTAAAACCATCCTGACAAAAGAAAGAAGTGTCTAGTAGTTGTCTTTCTCAAAGAAGAGAAATCACCTTGGAATATTCACAGAAAGAGTGAAGACAAAGACTTTTTGGTTTTGAGGATTACAAACCTGTGGAACATCATGTTGAAGAATAATGTACTATGTGACCACTCCAATGCTAAGTGAAACCCTCCTTGAGTGACGTAACTCTGTGTTGGAACCAGAACCTGATTGTTGGGAAAAACCCTTTTGTATTATCTTTTGAAAGAGACCCTTATCCATTGGAACTTTTGTTTTGAAATTCTATGTCAATCCTGGGGAAAGGGATTCAACCCCAGTCACAAGAATATTTGGTTATTATTGATTATTTTGGGTGAATTTGAACAGCCATATGAATACCTGAATGTTTTGTTGTATGTACAAGTGTGAAGGACAGATACCTTTTTAGAGTGTTTTCCTTTAGCCTTAGTTTCTTAGGCAGGGAAACCCACGTTAGGTTAGGGAAAGTGAGGCGCTTATCCCACCCTTTTAAGTTAATAAAATGGCTTCTTGTGAAAAACCTCTACCAAGTTGTCTGACTCGCATTTCAACCCTTCACAGCACTTCCTTCATTTCTTTTTCTCTTGCATCCCCCTTGCTTATTATTCCAAACATTATTTCCCAACGTTATTTCATAAACTCTCTTTTTATCTCTTGTGATGAATCTGGTGGAGTCATCACTGATTTCCCAGTGGTGAACTCCTCCCATGTGGCCATGGGACAGCAACCGCTTCCTGATCCTGACCCGGGGGGAAGCTATATGTGGGAGATCACATGGGAGGAGACAGGCTATGGGGAGATTTTGTGGCTTCATCGGATGAGTCATGATATCCCCCATTTTCCCTTGAAAATAACCTCCCCATGTCTGAAACCCTCATGGCCTATTGTCATGCATCCACTCCTTTTCCTATGAAGAGCAGGAAAACCCTTTTACCAAATCTATCGACCAACCTTCCAACCTTGGTCTACCTTGTTTGAAGAATCTGATGGCATTATCCCCATAAACCTGGTCTGGAACCCTCCTCATGTGGCCAGGCAAAGGCAGGCACTTTCTGATCCCGACCCTGGGGGTGGTGTTCTGTGGGAGAATCACATGGGGGGGGTATCAGACCAGGACGACTGGGAGCAACCCCTTTTTAACTTTACCCGTAATCCCTCCCTTTTGATGGCTTTTTGTCAAAATAAAGAAGTGGAAAAACCTGACTGTAGGAAAGTAAACTACATGTCCCAGAATCCCATAGGGACTGAGACGAAGAAGAGGGCTGAAGAAATATGTAGATATATGGGACAGGCAATTAGGCCTAACAGCTTTTGCAAGGGTCAGGCATTTGATATTAATGGCTGCCCCAGCTATGAGGCATAAAAGGATGCAGCAGGAGAGGGGAGAAGGAAGGAGCTGGAACAGGGGCTGGAAGGATGGCAGTGGTAGCAGAAGTAACAGAGCACAATGCTGGCAGTTTATGAGGAAGTGTGATTACTTAAGGGACTCCGGGACGTGGAGAAAGCAGATTTCACCTGTAGATTCTGAGAGGGTCCTGTGTTCACAAACCCTGACTTGCTGTGCCTGCACTGAGAAAGACGTGCTGAATGTGAAGGTTTTCCCAGGTGTGCCCAGTGCCTAACTGCAGAGCTCTGACCGTCCTGAAGCCCGAGGCCTGTAGGAGAAAGCAAGCAGAGGAAGAGAGGAGTGAAGGAGACTCCCAGTTGGCATGGCTGGATCTGAGAGACCCACGCTGCAGGGTCCCAAGTGTGCCCAAAGCCATAGTAGAAGTGGAAGAAGTCGGGAAGGTAAAGCAGCCCGCAAACGCAGTGTTCCTGGAGTAGGTGAGTGAAACTTGGCGTTCAGGTTCACTCCGAACATTTCACTGGTAACTGTTACAAGCTCTAAAGTGGCTCACATACAAGTAGAAGTGAGTATGAATTGTTTGTCATTGTGAAAAGTATTACTAACAATGGAAATGTATCACACGCACTTCTAGTAAAAGTTATAGTGCTCGCATAAGAAGGAAAGCATCTCATTTCCCATTGTTGAACTATTAACGTTGCCGGAGTGGTCGTGTGTCCCTAATTAAAAGAGGGAACGCTTGATAAAACCATTCAGAAAACCTTAACGTTGACTTCCACAATTGTTACAAGCATTTATAACATCAAAGGAAGGTCATGTGTGACCAATTGTGATTCCCGACAGGAGTTAGAAAGTGTCTCTGTGATAATATGTGGGAATACAAGCACTTGCAGTTATTTAAGGTTACACATCTACTGTAAAGTGTGGTCGCATGTGCCTAAATCTGTTTCTCCTTTGAAGATTGATCACTGTAACATTAAATACAAGTATTCTTTAACCCTAGAAATTTTTTTGTACTAACAAGAAGAACAAGCATTATGTTGTAATGTGCTGGTGGAATAAGCTGGTGCTGTGGAATCCTGAGTGGTGGAATGTTGGTGTGGAGTGTTTGTCCTTTGAGTGTGGAGGTTCTAAGAGGACAGTTGGAGAGAGAGTAAGCTGTGTGGATGGGCCAGTATTCTTCCCTATGTACTTGATGAACGTGCCTGTGCATCTGGGTCCAAATAAACATACTTGTAACTTAACTGGTTCCTGCGTGCTGTGTGGTGGAAGGACCACACCTTGGTTACTTCACTGGCGACAAGGATTTTCTGCCATGACCTGGTGCTGCTACGGGGGAGTAGCTGGAGGAAGACACTGCTCCCGGAAGGTTTTCCCATCCATAAGCGAGTGGTGTACCTTGTGGTCCGGGGCGGAGCAAGGTTAACAGTAGCCGTTGTGCTGCTGTAGACGACTGTTGCCTCTGGAGTCGGTTGGGGCTGACACTGGTGCTGGCAGGAAGCCCATCCTGTATGGTCCTGTGGTCCGGGCGGAGCAGGTGATGATGGGTGAAGGGACAGTCTCTCTGTGTCCTATGGGCCGGTCGGCGCAGGAGGATGAGCGCACTCCGGGCAGAGCATGCGTTGATGGGAGAAGGGACCTTCTCTCTGTGTCCTATGTTCCGGATGATGCAGGAGGACGAGCACGTTGTCCGGGTGGAGCAGGCAACACAGAGTGCGGACTGTGCTCTGGAGAAACAGGGGAAGTGCCGGTCGTTTGGTCCCTTCATTTCTAGTGCGGACGGTGTAAACACAGCAGTTGTGAGGTCAGCTGCGGCAAGTTGTTCCACATGTATCGGTATGGCCAGCAAAGGTCCTCAGGTGCTGGTGGGTGTCTACGATTCTGTGGCTGGGAAGTGCAGGGAAAGGAAGTTGTGTCTCTCTGCGGTCCCCGCTCAAGGGGCTCTAGTGATGATAAAACCCAAGGAAGAGCTAGAGGCCTGTCTTCTGAGGCCACTTGTAAGTTGTGGGCCGGGCGGCGCAGCAGCAATGTCCAGGCGAGGCATCATCGGTACAGGGAGCATGGGCGGAGAAGTTACAACGGGCAGTGGTGTTCCCCTGTCCGAAGCTGGAAGCGGTGTGGTGACGTCACAAGAGCATGGAGATGCGTCGCAGCCGCGCTGCGTGGAACACTGTGGATGGGCCATGGAACTCAGCGTGCGTTTCACAGAAGTTTCAGTTTCTGTTGCCGGCGATCATCTTGGTAGGGATCAGTCGGCAAGGCCAGATGTTGCGGGGGCTGCTGTAGCAATGTTGGATTGTGAGTGGTGTAGGGAGATGAAGAGGAAGCAGCCCGTTGGCACAAAGTATTCTACTTTGTAGTGTGGACTGGAGAGAGAGTGGAAGAGGCGCTGTGGCTGTGTCTCCGGTGGGTCCATGGTCAGATGGAAGTGCCCTATCTTTACGGTGGGTACATCTTCGTGTGAGGAGTTCTGCTGAAGGTGCAGCAGTTTTGTAGATAATTTAAGGGAGCTGGATCCGGATCTATCAGGGTTTTATGTCCAGCTGAAGGCCCTCAACTTGTTTGAAGACTAACTAATGTAGTTGTCTGGGTGAGGCCGGTCATTTTCTTGTTAGTTGGTGTTGTGGCCTCTGGGTTATTGTTTGTTAGTGGGGTGGTCATGGGTTGATGTTGTTTAGGGCCGGTTAGAGTTGGGGTGAGTGTTCATGTTGTGGCCCTGTTACCCCACTAGTGTTCAATATGTTTGCTTTTGGGATGTGTTTCTCACTGTTTCAATGTTTTAATGTGTACTTTCTTTCCAGGGGGCAACCTTTGGACCTGTGGGTGTGGGGTATGTCCTCAATGTATATTTCCTTTCTAGGGGCAATGTGGACTTGTGGGTGTGGGGTATTGACCTCATGAGACACTCCGTGTTTGCTTTAATATGTATTTCCTTACAAGGGGGCAAACTTTGGACATGTGGGTGCAGGGTATGTACTCATTGTTAGGGTGATTATTCCTTGTTGGGCGGACATTGACATTTTTTTTTACTCATGCTGTTGTGTTAATATGTCCCTATTCTTTGTGTGACTAGTGTACAGTGTGGCGTTAATTGTGACTTTTGGTTACAGTCAGATTTTGACTGTTGGGTATAGTCAGTGAGGTTGTGAGTGCAGTGTGTGCAGTGTTGTGCTGTTGGTTACAGCAAATATTTTTAGCTGTTGGTTACAGCTGGGGTCTTGACTGTTGGTTACAGTCGGTGAGGTTGTGTTTAGGGTTAAAGTTGTTGGTTACAGCTAATGTTTACTGTTAATCACAGTCGCCTAGGTTGCGTGTGCAGTGTGTGCAGTGTTATGCTGTTTTTTACAGCCGGAGTTGTGATGTTGGTTACAGCCAGAGGTTTGGCTGTTGCTTGCAGTCAGGAAGGTTGTATTTGGGGTTAAAGCTGTTTTCTAAACCTGGTGTTGACTGCAGTGTGTGCAGCATTATGCTGCTGGTTACAGCAGGTATTTTTAGCTGTTGGTTACAGCTGAGGTTGACTGCGGTGTGCAGTGTTCTGCTGTTGGTTACAGTAGGTATTTTAGCTGTTTATTAAAGCTAGAGTGTTGACTGTTGGTTACAGTCGGGCGGTCTAATGTGGTATTATAGAAGTTGTCCTTGGTTTAGGGTGACGTGTTAAGTTGGCGCATTCCCACTATTATCCACGTTTTAACTCCTGTGTCCAGTGTACGGTATGAGTTGTCTACATTTGCAGTGTTTGCGAACGTGTTGTGTTCTGTGGAGGCATGCAACATTTAATCGCAATTGGTGTTTGTTATCTGCGTGCTTATCCATCGCAGGAAGTGGGTTATGTTCTGCTTTATATTCTGCCAGTTAGGAATTGTGGTTATGGTTCGGATTTGCTTTGGGGCGGTTGCAGTTTGGTTACAAGTGTAGATCAGGGTGTCTCCGTAGCTGCAGTGCACTGTACTATTGCTGTGCAATTGTGAGGTGCAGGTGTAGGTTTGATCTCCAAGTTGTTGGATACAATTTGTGTTTTCAGGCACTGTGTTGTTGAGCAGGGTCTTGTTCTGGATCATGGTCTGCAGCAGCGTGTTGCTTTTGGCTCAGTCCAGCATTGTTTCCTTGTGGTTTGGGTTAACTAACGGGGGGAGAAGTGTTGTAATGTGCTGGTGCTGTGGCATCCTGAGTGATGCAATGTTGGTGTGCAGTGTTTGTCCTTAGAGTGTGGCGGTTCTAAGAGGAAGGTTGGAGAGAGAGAGAGTGTGCTGTGTGTATGGGCCAGTATTCTTCCCTATGTACTTGATGAACTTACCTGTGCATCTGGGCCCAAATAAAAATACTTGTAACTCACCTGGTTCCTGCGTACTGTGTGGTAGAAGGACCCCACCTTGGTTACTTCACATTACCCAATCCAAGAGGTGAACTCTTTTCATTGTAAACCTAACCACCTGAGTTGCAATGTTGTTAGAGGTCTAGTGTCCTCTGATACAAGAGCTACATTGTTATCCAAAGTTGGAAGTGTGGCAATGCAGCTTCAGCATACTGAAACCGAAAAAAGGTGTGAATACATCTGGGGAAGGGAGCTGGGTGTCTGTAAGAAGATGAATCCAATACTCTGTAATGCTGAGACTGCTGAAGTTGAGAGAAAGTCAGTCTTGAAGCAGAGGCAGGTTATACTTGTGGCAGTAAAACCGAAAGAAGAGTCAAAGAGGCTGCCCTTTTCTTGGAGTTTAGGAAAGAAGAGTGTCTTGCCTACAAAGAGTCTTGTCTTTAAATGCCTAACCAATTCTGAAGTACAAAGTTGAAGCAAAAATACCAGAACTGTGGTTGTGTATAACACTGTCAGTGGATGTTACATTGAAGTTGGTTGAAGTAGTGGAATACTGTGTAACAAAGGAGTCTGTTCCCACAGTAACAGTAGTAGAAGGGTGGTTGTCAAGAGGAAAGCAACAACCCAAGAAGAAGCATCCTGACAATTATAACAAGTACACTTGTGAAGTTGTAGAAGGAGAAGTTGTTAATCTATTCTTTGAACTGTGGCAAAACAATCCTGGAAAGAGGATATCCAGGATTACCATTGGTGCTATTTTCTTGGTTGGCATTGGAAGTGGATCTTTTCAACTAAAAGCTGAAGAACCGTCACCAGGGGATTTTGTTTGGTGAACTTTTGTTTGACTTGGTACTTATAGGAACTGGTTCAAGACTTTCCTTTTCCTTTTGAACATTTGACGATGTTGACTTTGAATAATCCTGGGGAAGGGATTTACCCAGGACTGGTGAAGGTCATCTAAATACTGGTTAATTGTTTTTTCTTTTATGTTGTATATCATTTACTTGGAATGTTTTGTTGTTTAGTGTGAGGGCCAGTTTGTTTATGTTAGGAGTTATTCCCTTAGCCTTTAAACTAGGTAGGGAATTCCCTGATAGAGGACGATTTGCAATGATTTATTTGAAATCTTTTTATTTATTAAAATGTTTAATTTTGAGAAAAACACAAGCAGTTGTCCGCCTCGTATTACTGACCCATCACACTTGCCAAAGTGATGAAATCCCCGTTTTTGATTCCACTTGTCAGTCAATCGGAACTGACTTGCCATCAAAACATTTTAAACATGCTTATCCAAATTCCATAAATCAATCATTCACAATGGACTTCTGTTCCCAGAATTCACAAAATACTGGGATGAAGAAGAAGAGGGATAGAGCAATGTGGAGCAAAAGAGACTGCAAGCGCAGCGAGCGCTCTAGTGTTTTCTGGCACACACCTGTGCCCGGGAAATGTAAACAGCACAAACAGAGACTGGAAAGACAGTTGCTGCGGCTACAGGGAGAGAGCTGCAACTCTAAATGAGGAGTGTAGAGCTGAGAAGCCAGAAATGGCGTGGTGGAGCCAGGCGGCTCACTGCCGAAGGGAGAAGGAACTGCTGAGCCAAGAGATGCTGCGGGAATGCCAGGAGCGGGTGAAGAACCCCCGGGCTTTAGTATGATGAGGGAAAATAGCATTTTGCTTACCGGAGCCAAGAGGACAGCAAGCGGAAGCCGCGGAGGTCCGGCGAACGAAGGAAAGGGGGCTGCGAGAAGGAAGCAGGTGAATCCTTCACCGGCCAACCGCAAGAGAAAATATCAACACCTACAGAAACCTGTGAGTCCTCCCAAAAGCAATGGGAACACTAGGGCATATAGGCAAACACACCGAGTGTGAACAATTTTAAGTTATTTACCTGAGAGAGAGAGAAGATAAATGGACATAGTGGGAAAAGAGAACTTAAGTCACAAACAAACCCTTTTCTAGTGTGTAAATGTACACTGTGCCAATACGGTAAAAGCAGAGAGAAGATCATATAACAGGAACATACATTATCCAATACGATATACAAACTACTTTGGGAGCGGATGAAAAACCCAAATGAACAGAAGTCCAGGCAGGGGAGTATACCAGGCAGTCACACGTATGTCGACATTAGAAGTCCTGGCAGGCTAGTACACCAGGCAATCTCAAGTGTGCGAATCAGAAGTCCTGGTATGAGAGTACACCAGGCAATGTCAAGTGTGTAAAACAGAAGTCCTGCCAGGAGAGTATACCAGGCAGTTGAAAATGATTGGGTTAAACAAGAAATAAGAGGCAACATCACCTGCTAGAGAGAAATACACAGTGCCTTGAAAGAAAGCAGAATTCTGAAGTTAAACAGTTGTGTATGCAAGTGTTACACTTAGCCAAGAGAGGCCCAAAGAACTCTTCTTGAAAGAAACCAAAATTGTGAATTCAAACAGTTTTTATGCAAGTGTTGTACTTGGCCAGGAGAGGCCCAAAGAACTGTTCTTGAAAGAAACCAAAACTTGAAATCAATCAGTTGTTGCGCAAGTGTTGTACTTGGCCAAGACAAGGTCAAAGAATTGTTGTGAGTAAAAACTCAAGGAGTAAAGATGAATGGAACCACCCTCTGGAACAAGTACCTTTATTCTTGAGAGGTCCAGAGAACACCAGTGTATGTAAACCTCAAGGAGTAAGGGAGCATCCAGGGGAAGGGAACTACCTTCTGAAACCAAGAACGTTATCCGTGAGGAAACTGCGGATCCCTCACTAAAACCCTGCCTAAAGTCTCCTCCTAGGTGGCCAGGGAAAGACAGATGGTTCCTGATCCTGACCTTGGTGGTGGTACTCTGTGGGAGGATCACCTGGGAGGAGACAAGGCACAGGGTGGTGAGGAGATCATGTGGGATGAGACACAGTATTTGTCCCTAAAGGGGAATAACCTTTTACAAGTACCAAGGCATGTAATGGCTTATTGTCGTTATGATTTTTCTGATCCACAAATTGAACATGTTAATGTGGATAAAGCTAATGTAAAATCCCTAAACATCTTAAGAAAAGAAGGCCTGTCTGAATCTTATAAAGTTAGAAATCATCCTAACTCCCAGAGGTACAGTGAGACGACATCTGTGAATAATGGCTTAAATGAACTGCCTTCCCCTTTTCTAGTAACTTCTCATGATGTTTCCTTAAGTACACTTAGAAGAAATAAACCTGAGTTTGAAAGTAGAACGCTAACTAGAAAACCTAATTTTGTTGTTGGGGACTTCAAGTCCCATAATTCCCTAAGTAATGGGACAAGGAGGAGGACTCGAGAGTTATACAACAGGAGTGGTCAGCTTGTTAAGGCAAATGACCCACACCTGAGGGAGGCAGAGAGGCTTAAAAGGCCTGCTCAGGTGCAGGCCATTAGTAGGAGTTGGCGATGGAGCAGTTGCAGCAGTAGCAGAAGGATAGAGCAGCAGAAGGCTCGTTGTTGGCAGTCCAAGCAGAAGTTGGAGGAAAGCAAGGGCGCTGGAACCACTACAGGGCAGATTCCAGCTGCCGGTCCTGCAAGGGTCATTGCAAAGCAGGAAACCTGCTGGAGACCATGGCGGGGGCTGGTAAGCACCAGACGGCCTCACGAGCAAGCTGAGTTCCTTACTTAATTGGCGGGATCAAAGGCAACTTCAGCGAGGAAGTGTGTCAGTTCGAAAGAAGCCAAAGCAGTGGAAGTCCTGCAGCACGCAAAGGAAGCAAAGACAGAAGGCTCTGAGTTATATGAGTGAAATTGCTGTAAACCCGACTGTTGATTGTTGGACAATGACTTTAACAAAAGTAGCACTTGCGTATGAGTGAAACTGCTTGAATAATACTCAATGAATTTTAAATTGAAGAAAACAGATGAAATACTAATTGCATCTACCTAAAAGTGATTCTAAAGTGAAGGCTACCTGAATAATCATTTGTAAAGCAGCAGACAACATTGTAGCATTGAATTTAAGTGACTGAACTTTAATGATTGTGAGTTCCAGGGAACAAACAAGCATTGCCCAACGCCAAGCGTGGTACACGCATTGTCCAAAGCCAAGAGTGGTGCAAGCATTGGCCAAAGCCAAGAGTGGTGCAAGCATTCTTAAAAGCCAAAAGAGACTAATAGCAAGGCATACAATTAAGCTGGTGTGGCTAATAGGAACGAGAAGTGGTAGATGCAATATATTCAAAGGTGAAGCTGGTTGATTGTGATTGTTCCATAGAATTAAAGCTGGTGTAAAAACTCACATTGCCAAAGCTAAACGGAGGAAAGTTAGAATTACATCCTTCAGTGTATTTGGTTACTGGTATGGCAGAAAGACAAGAATGGCAAATAGGCTGCCCTTTTGGAAGGTGAATGTTTAAAAGAAGGGTGCCTTACCTGGATGGAAGTGTTAAAGAGCACTTATGTGAATCTTGTCTTTTTCTGAAAAGTTGAAAGTCATAGAATTTCAAACTGCTGAAGCTGCAGTGAACTTTTGGTTGTCAGTAGATGTAAAACTAAAAGCACTGTGGATTGTGGAAAGCTATCGGGCAGCCAAGTAGACCTGCATGGCAAATCCTTGTAGAAGTAGGCCTGGTATGAGACTAAACCAGGTGGAAGTGCTATGAAGTTATCCTGACAAAGATAAAAATAGTGATTTATGGCGTTGAAAGGAGAGCTAGGAAAAGCTGATATCAAGAAGCTGTGTTTCGTTGACTCTTATAAATTGTGGCAAATCATCCTGATCAAGAATATCATTGATGCTATTTGATGGACTGAAAATATCTATTCAAGGAAGAAGAGGAATCTTCCTTTAGTTGGACATTGGATTATTGGAACTTTCTTTTGACATATTTAAGGAGTAAAGGACTGTGTTGGAACTGTGTTACATACCTGGATTTTCTTGTTTCTTTTTGTTGAACATTGGAACTGAAACCAATTTAAAACCTGGGGAAGGGCAGTTCACCCAGGTTATGAAGAGAAACTGTGAATATTACAAATGCAATTATTAGTGTTGTGAATTGCCATTTATTTTCTTGTATATTTATGTACAAGTGTGAGGGTCAGATATCCTTTGTTAGAGTGTTTCCTTTAGTTTGTTTTAGGCAGGGAAATCCTTGTCAGGGTATTGACAGTGAAGCGTTTATTGAAACCTATGATTTAATAAAATGCAATTTATTGAGAAATCATCTAAAAGTTGCCCGCCTCACATTTCTGACCCCTCATGCCTCCCTGGCCATCCTTTTCTTTGCTGGCTGCAACCATCTCACTCACCCTGAAGGCTCCAAAAAATGCCATAAAGAATGCAGTTTTGAACAGCATCTCCCCCTAACTCTTAATAGCCTCACTTTTTGTGGGATCCCTGCCTTCCGTCACTCTGGCAAAGAAGGCTACCACTGCTAGGCAAGAAGTCACCCATGCCTTTGATTTTATGGCCGTGTATGCTTTTTGTATGAAAGCATTCACCTCCCTCTTCCCTATGGCGCTTGCTGGCTTAGTTTAAGTTATACAATTACCATACTGAACTCTGTACCTCTTCAACGTACCTGGTGCCGGAGAGCTTTTTACAAGCCTCCCTAGTACTTTGTCGCTATCCCCCACAACCATCCCCGGGAAGCAGTCGTCTCCTAGTCTGCCTGCTGTGCCAGCTCCCTGAATCTCTACCACTGCAAACGGGATAACGCATCAGCCACATTATTCGTTATACCTGGTATGTGAGGGGCCCTCACTTCAGTGTTCACCCTCAGCCAAGCTAAAGTGAGAAATCTCAGTAAGGCAAGCACTTAACAGCATTTTGCTGTGCTGGAGTTAGTGACCTGAACCACCACCTGATTGTCACACCACAGAGTGAGCTTCTTGTTGGTAAGCCTTTTCTGCTGGATGTGGAAACTCACTGCAATCTGGAAAGGTTCCAGAAAATGTATGTTCCCTGTTAGCTGCTGCTCCCTCCAAGTCTGTGGCCAGGTGTTAGTGCACCAACTACCCTCCAGGAAAGCTCAGAACCTGATGCATCCAGAGGCATCAATGAACAACACTAGCTGACCGCTGGACTGCCATGCGTCCTTCCAGACTGACACCCCATTGACTGACCCCAGGAAGTCATCCTACACCTGTAAGACTGCTTTTAGCCATGCGCCTAGGCAGACATGGTGGAACTTCTTTGTCAGTCCTCCTGTGTTTAGTGCTAACCTTGCAAAAACTCTACCTGCCGGGATGACCTTCCCGGCGAAGCTGAGTTGATGATCAACTTTTGTAACTCTGCCAGTGTTGCTTTTTCCTTCCTTCTCATTCTTACCACTGCCCCCGGAATTGCTCAACTTTCTCAACTTTCTCTTTCGGCAGCCTACACGTCCAAGCGATGGAATCCATCTCAATTCCCAGGAAGGTCAATGTTGTCATCGGACCCACTGTTTTCTCACTAGCTAGTGGTACTGGCAGTTCTCCCACCAGCCGCTCAAATATCTTCAATGCTACTCCACAATACTCTTTCCTTTGCTTTCCAACAAAGAGGAAATCATCCAGGTAATGAGCCACCCTTGCTTGCTCCCATTTTGACCTTATGACCCATGATGAGCTAAACAGTTCAAAATAATGGCATGACACTAAGCACCCCATCGGCATAAATTTATCAAAGTACAGTCGATCATGAAACTGGAAACCTAGCAGATGGAAAGCTGCTTCAATATCTGCTTTAGCCATTAGGGCCTCTCTGCCCGCTTCTTTCGCCAACTCCAGGGCATCCTCAAATGAAGTATACGCTACTGAACACTGCTCTGGGTCTATCCCACTGATTACTTAACATCCCACCGGGTTAGAGAGATGGTGTATCAATCTGAAGTGACCTTTCTCCTTTTTCTGAACTACTCCCAAATCTGATACTACAAACTTGTCAATGAGTGGGGAGATGAATTAGTGACATCTATCTTCCTTGCCTTTTTTTCTTGCTCCACGTAGGTATTGTTATCATAACCCTGGGGGTATAGTAGATCAAATGTTCTGTAAGAGGCAAGAGCTAGCTTCAGTGGCACATCTAGGAGGACCAGATACACAGCAGGATACTTTTAGGAGCTATAGTATTCTGGACATTCATCAAGGGTAATTTGCACTACCCCCTCACTGCATTCTCAAGGCTCATTTGTCAAAGGACTTTGCAGCCAGAAGCGGCAGGTAGTCAGACAAATAGCTATGGCTCCCCTTCTGTTAAGGGCTCTGCTGTGTCTTATATCCCTTTCACTATACAGTCTTAGCTAGTACACCGCCTTCCCTTTTCTACAGTATGGGCCCTGGAAGAGTTTGATATGGGGGTACAGTACTGGGTGATGTGTTATTTTGACTTCTCATTTGCGAGGTTCCCTGACATTAAAATGCATTTTGTTTGTTTTCTTTCTAACACCAAGACCTTGGATTGAAGGACATATCAGTGCCTGTAAAAGAACCTGGCTCCCTCCCCCTCGTGCACCACGACATTTTGTTAGTGGACTTTGCAGTCTGAAGAATCATCCCTCCTAAGGAACAATTTATGTCTTTTAACTGAGACTGTCTTATTGTTTGTTTTTCTACAAACTTATATTGGGGTGAACTGAACCCCTGCACCTTTTAGAGCTTCTCCACCCCTGTAAGACCCTGTCCTCTCTGTTTTCCACCTTGATGGCCGAGGAAGAAATCCTGCCTCCCATATCATCCACTCACCCCCAAAACAGTCCCAAAGTGAGAATTACATATAGGGGTCCATTTCATAAGTCACTGTAATTTGACAGCAGGGAGCCTTTATGTGAACACTTCAACGTAAACGGCTCCCCACCGCCAACATCCAGACATTTGCATTGCAGAGTGCAAATGTGCAGAGCCAAACGCAGCCTAAAAGCGTGTACGTCACCTTTTGTCCTGCACTTTGCACTCCACCGGGCAAACGAAGTAAACGTTACCGGCCATGTACTAATGGCAGATGGCATTTACAATAGTTCCCAATGGAGTCTGTCTGCTTTATGCTGGCACATAAAGCCGGTGGGCTCCATAGCGATCCACAGCATTTGCGCTGGCATGAAAATGCTTGTCTGCGCAAATGCTGGAGCATTTGTATGCTGGAAGGAAGGGAGGCGGTGGAAACACAAGTTGCGTTCCACCCCTCCTCTCTGCCATACAAATGGACGAAAATGAGCCGAGGAATCATTGAAGGCGTAAAAGTCTTACAGAATGTTTTTACGTCTTCCATTGACGTTACGGCTCAAATGAAAATGAGCCCCATAGTGTTCTGCCAAAAGATTACATATTTCTTTTATTTCATCAGTATGGCAGGCCAAAAGAAATCACATTCATAGAAAATATTAAAATACTGACATTACATATGGGCTTGGTCTGCCTCACCACAAGAGGACCACCCATGGATTCACACTAACAAATCAAATTTCCTAAATAGTTAATTTGCGCTTTGGAAACTGGTCACAGAAGGCAGTCTGAGTATTTAGGCACAAGCTTCTATAATAGGGAGGGACACTAGCATATGGTTGTGGTTCGAAGGCAGCAGAGGTGTGGAGAAACAGCCTTGTGGAGTGGAGATAGCTGAGGGAAAGGAGGTGACTTGAAGAGAGAGAGGAGACAGGTGGAGGTAGAGAGAGAGGAGGTAGATAGATATCAGGAGGTGGTAGAAATTCATCAGTAGGAGGAGAAGAGTTATCAGGGGGAGGTGGTGAAATAGCCGAAATTACAGGGGAAGAATAAGAATATTAGAAAGAGGTAGTGAAACAATGGAAGAGGTATTAGAAGGAGGTGGTGATATAGCAAGAAAGAACTCAGGAGGAGAAATGTTAGGAGGAAGTGGTAGCAGTGGCGTATCCAGACTCTTTTGACTGGGGTGACCCAAGTGGGGCACTGACTTATGAAGTACGCGCACACACACACATCATGATCATAGTGTAGGATAATGGGGTGGGGTAGCCAATCAGATTCCAGGGGTAGCACGTGCCACCCAGGCCTCTCCCTGAAACCCGCCTATGAGTGGTAGGCAGTTAAAGGAGGTGCTGAAATACCAAGAGATATTCAGTAAGCAGAGACAGAAGAAGTATAGCCTGGGAAGGCTGAGACAGAGAAGGAAGATATCCAAGGTGAGCTAGACCCTTGATGTATACGTTTGGTGAACGGGAGGAGGTATGAGCACTTGGCGAAGTGATGAAGTGTGAACACAAGTTCAGAGTGAGGAATGGTATAGTAGTGGAGATGGCGGTACTGGAGTATCCTGCAGGATCTGACCCCTGTGCTTGTTCTCCAGCCCTTTGTGCCCCTTGCTGCCCACAGCCTGTCCCCCCCAATTGGCCGCCATACTCGCTTCTGCAAATGCACAATCATGCTCCTGGTCTGTGTCCCCTCCTGCCCCTGTACCGCCCCCAAACCCTGATTTGTTAGTTGCCCCTTTAATCTGCACCCTGCGGCTCGGCAGTGCCCTTGGCTAAGAGCCTGAGGCAAAGGGCAGCTCCTACAGAAGCAGTTCCAGATGGTGTCTGCCAGTGTCTGCTGGGGAAGCAGGCAGCTGTCAACCAGCAGCAACAGACAAAGTAAGTGGGGTGTGGACAGGGGACACAGCAATCACTGATTCACGCAAAACGTGCCCGCCTCTCTCCTATCTTATTATCTTATTATCCTCACCACCAAATAGTGGGTAATGTGCATGTACCCACTTCTAGTTTGCAACTGTTTACCCACAAAGACTCACACAGTTGTGAACTGTGCTGCCCATCCATGTCTCACATCAAGAGAACTACTAGTTAGCCATATCTTACAACTAGGTAGGCCGTAGTCTAAATGTGCTAACTAGTCCGGATAAAATTGTATATATGAGTCTGCACCACTTCTAGACAGAACAGCGAAGATCAGCATTGTGTCACACGTAGACAGAATTGTGAATATCAGCTTGTGTTACTTCTAGACAGAATTGTGAATATCAGCTTGCATCACTTCTAGACAGAATTTTGAAGCCCACTGTGCGTCACATCTAGACAGAACTGTAATGATTAGCCTTGCAGCACATCCAGACAGAATTGTAAAGATTAACATTGCACCACATGTAGACAGAATTGTGAACCTTAGGTGGTCCTGCCTCTCTCAAACTTGAGCAGGACCACCTGAGGTTCCGGAAGCATCCCAAGACCTTCCTTTTCACTTCCGTTTTCTCTCTCCCTCTCCCTTGCTGATGCCCCTGTCTGCTGCGCAAACTGGTTACCTGACCATCCTCTGAACTTACGGCACCAGGCTCCTGCACAACCAGTTGCCCTTGCACTGTCTCTAGGCCTCCCAACCACTTAGGGACTGTATCTGCAACCCTAAAGTCCCCTTGCTCCCTGCACTTATGAGCCACCTCCCTGGCAGCACTTATGCGTTCCTTTGCACTTTCCCCCAATCCCCTGGCACTTCTCCCCCTCCCGCCCCCCTGCACTTGCGCGATCTGAATGACACAAGGCCTAGTAATATTGTTGTTTTGTCCTCCTTCTGTCTTCCCTTGCTTGTCTTGTCGCGCCTAGAAACACTTGTGTACAGGCGCGTTATAAATGACTTATCATATCATACCATATAAATCTGCTTGCGTCACATCTAGACAGAATTGTAAAGATTAGCCTTGCGCCACATCTAGACAGTATTGTGTAGATTAGCACTGTGTCACATCTAAACAGTATTATAAAGATTAGCATTGCGCCACATCTAGACAGAATTGTGAATATTAGCTTACGTCACTTCTATACAGAATTTTGAATATCAGCTTTCATCACATCTAGACAGAATTGAAAAGTTTAGCATTGCGCCACATCTAGACAAAATTGTGAAGATTAGCTTGCGTCACATCTGGATGGCAATGACACTAACCAATCCTACTAAAAAAATCTCACCCCTCAGCATACACCTCTCAAACTGTAAACAAACACAACCATACCTCCAAAGCACTACAAACCGCATTCACTTCAATACATCGCAACAACAAAACATACTACAGATAGCCTTGCACACAGCACATGATGGCTACCAACCGAAAAGCACACCTAAGCTCAGCAAACAGTGTTAACCGAACTGAAGCCGCCAACAGCACATCACAGCTCTCTTGGTCTTATCCCGCTCAGCCTTACTAACCAATCCTACCCTCTTTACTTTTCGGATCCACCACAGTGGACCACTCCGGTGGTGATAGTGCACTGTATTAATATCCTTTAACATTAACATTAACATTAACATTGTGGAGGTGCAAGGAGAGTAGCCACAATGTGTTGGGTGTCACTAAGACATGTCATAGACAAGAACTACAGGAAACTCCCTCTGACTCAGCCAACCAGCCAGAAACCAGTTGGAGACTTTGGCTAAGCTTGTTGACCCCAAGCCTCCTACCAGTGATTGCCAAGATCAGAATGGTGACAGCGTGCAGCCCCTGGAACAGGCCCGTATTGAGGAAATGTAGAAGGAGAAAACCACAGTTATTAGACACATGGAAGGAAGTTCAGATGTCACCTAAAACACCTCAGGTTCAGAGTGACTAAAAACCCCTAAGGTTTGCTCAGAGGAGGCTCGAACGTGTGAGACTGTTAACATTCAAGGAGAGAAACTTTAGTTTGGTTTTCCTTGTTTGAGATATAAGAGCAAGCCAAACTATTTTGTTTTCTGAGTTGATGCCTTTTGTTTTTATCCCTCAAAAAGTTGAAAGTTTCAGTTCTGGTACATGTCTCATTGATCACTACTTGGCTTTGTGACACATCCCAGACACATCCCAGACATGGACATTTGATGGGTGCTGGTGCTGTGGTTTACTAGGGAGATGCCCTCTTTTCTAAAATACTATGCTGTTGAATCACTAAGTGCAACAGATGTATTATCCGTGAAGGGCATATCTTCAAAGTCTCACCTGTTTAGATACACTGTTTTGCATGCAACTCCTGCATCTCCTTTGCATGTCACAGATTTTAGGTGACATCCTAGAATGTCACAGAAGCACACCATTGCTTCACTGTATACGCTGTAAGGGTGTAGAAGGAGGAGACTGACACAAAGGTGGCATGGTTGTGGTTATAGACTTTTATTTCTTAGGTAGAAAACTATCCCTCTGCTCTAAATCTATATTATTTCAATTAACCAAGGTCAGCACCTCTTCCTCAGACTCCTTGGGATTTGCATGGTCACAATCCGAAATCACTTATCTTGGAGTAGTGGTCACATGTCAACAGAACTCCCTGTACGAGGTCAATTTTGGGTAGTATCTGATCACCCTCACTCGAAAATACACAGGCTGGGCTAGACTGCCAATCTCTTTGGCCGGTAGGATAGGTATCCTCAAGATGATAGTGCTGCCCCAGCTTTTATATAGATTCCTAAACGTCCCGTTATGAGCAGGCCGCAAATTCTTTAAAACATTGACCTGATCCACCAATACCTTCTTGTGGCACTCCGGTGCGGACCACCTTAAGTTGGAAACTTGGTTTATTCCAATGTCCAGGGGGGGATTTGGGGCCCCCAACTTTTAAAGGTACTGGATGGCTGCTCAAGCACACTATGCTTCGCATTGGTTCATATCTACAGTTCCCCCACTACCATTGGTGTCCAGACCCAGAAACATTTGGACCCCATTCCGTTCCGATATTTCCTCTCTGTTCAGTGACTCTAAAGAAGAAGCCAGCGATCTAGTCCCTGAGCCCCCATCACAGCTTAATCTATGTAACTCAACTATTGATGTGTACTCTGTATCTCTGGTTACTTTGCTACCAGCTGCTCTTTACTACTCTGTATAATCCCTCACTAAACTAAGTATGTGGAATGTATACCTATTTTCTATCTGTATATTGCTTGTTCTCTCTGTTGCAATGTGAAGCACAATAAATAAAGTTAGAAAACAAATAAAGACAATTATACCTATTTTTATATGGACTTTCCCTGCCTTGGACTAAAACTAAAGGAACTGCCAGAACGTCCATCAAATCAAAGTTCCACCATGCTGTGTCAACCCCTGTTCTAAACCTCACACTATAACTGAAGAATAAATTAACAAACAGTTCTTCCTTCAGGAGAATGGATCCCTTTTCCTGGTTGTTCAACAGTGTCCAACATTTGTTCTTTCTCAATAGAGACAACATCTCCTCTCTCTCCCTGGCTTTGGCTGACTTCTGTAACCACTCCTTTGCCACTGGCTCTTTCCCATAAACCCTCAAGCACTCTACTGTGCACCCTCTCCTAGAAAAACCATCTGCTGACACTTCCTGCCCAGCTAACTATCAACCTATCTCTAAAGATAGATTCGCCAAAAATGAAGATTATTTGACTGTACTTAGAGCAACTGACTTATGTCACAGTCGGCCCATTCCAACCCAGAGCTCGCCAAGCAAGAGAGATAGATGGCTCTTTGCAGCTAATCCCGGAATGAGACAACAAGAGAGCGTTGAGCTGGGGCACAGTTAGGTTGTTACCATACTTCATCATGGAGTCCCATGATCTCAATAAAGCACTTAAAAGTACCTTAAAACACTTAAAATATGTATACAGGACTGTTATTATTCAGAACAAAAAAACACTTTTTTCAGTTTTTGAGAAGGAAACCGGGGTGCTGAATGAACCCATTAGCTTGCATTGGGATGAGTGATATTTTAGGAGGATGAAAGTAGGGAGAAAAATTACAAATCTATGAAAAATAGCTATACTGTGGTCTTAAAAAGCAGACATTGTCCCTCCTAAATAGGGATGGTGTTCATATATAAGCATGCCACCTCCTATAGAAGCAGTCAGTAACCTGTAACTCTTCCGGTAGTTTGGACTATAACTCTCATGTCCCCCACCATTAACTATTGTACGTAAATCTAGAAGAAAAGGATGTAAAGAAAAATTCAATATTTGAAAACAAACACGTGAACTGCATCCTGCACACAGCATATTAAAAAGACACATGTGAGGAATTATTGTGATGTTAGAAGCCCCTCAACTGCAACAATGTATTCATCCAAAGTAACCATCAAGGCCCAAAGAAATCTTTCAAGTTACCAGAGATTATTCAGTAACCTTTTGTTAAATGTAAAAACATCAGCATTAGAAAATGAAACCTACAGATAATGAAAATGTAAAATCTTAACAGGAGTTTGATTGCAAAGAAAATGTTATAATCTTGCCCTGTTTAAAGTGACAATTACAGTGGGGAAATGTGGAAAAGAAAGAAATCCCTATCTAGGTGATAAATGGCCAGATTTGAAACTAGATTTGAAGCCCTAAGGCATTAAGCAATTAATACCACATGGTTGCTGCCAAGTCATGAAAGGGGGATGTAAATTAATAGGTTGATGAATAAGGGAAAAAAGGGCTTCTTTAAAATCTTTCATGTGATAAGAAATTTTTGTGAGTATCTTTTGGAAGAAATATCATAGAAACGTACTTTAAAAAAAAATCAGAATGAAAAACTATCAGCACAATGTAAAATGATATTTGTTGATATTTGTTTATTTATGAAAATTAGATGAATCTAGATATTTATGTGTAGAAATATTGCATGTTACTGGTTCATATTTCCTAGTGTCCATGCCGGCTAGGCCTTTATTCGAGATGGGTATAGGATTTATGTGTGCAAAAACCAAAAGTCTGTCATATGGACATCACATATTGTGCCAAAATCAGTCTAGCAGCATTGGAATCACCTGAGTGACAGTGATCTGACGAATAAGAAGAGAAAAGAGAATTGACAATAACAGAAAGAAGAACAGAATAGATTGATTTAGTTTGGACCCATTACAGATTACTATCAGTGCATTTAAAAGGGTCCCACCTGGAATTTACACGCCGGGCCTTCTTCAGTGGAAAGGGAAGCAGACAAGCACAATGCAGAAGGAGAGTAATCAGACTGTGGAGGGAAGCTAAACCAATCTTGCTGACTAATGCCAACCTGTCACCAGAGGGGGAGAATGGAACTATCCCTCGAGGGGCTGCCGACCTGTCTGTGAGACAGCCAAAAGATATTCTTATGTAAATATAATGCTAAGGGGTCATATCATTCCGAAGGGAAGCATACTTAAAGGGGAATAGATTCAATCCCAGCTCAGCCCTTTTTATTTGTGAAAGCACTGGAGGAGGGGTAGGGGGTATATACATTGGGCCTCATTCCGAGTATGACGGTAAGAAATACATATTACCGCCATGGCGTAAACACCATGTACGATGTGGTTGGAAGGCGCTATTTCCACCATATTCCGACTTCGCGTGCACGAGTATTCCGCCATGGCGGTAAACTCCCTTGCGGCATAGCGCAAAAGGTCCCGTCAAACCCCTTACCGCCATAAACCTAGACGTATTTAACACCATCGCCTTCGATGGAATCCGTAAATAGCGGAGACCGTAATTTACGCTAACCATAAATTACGGCCACCGTTAAAAACCGGAAACGGAAATAACGTCATCGGACAGGAACGGGAAGCATCACGGCGGCCATATTTAAAATCACAATCCATTGAAATCCTCTCCATACAGGACATACAGGACTCCATACAGGACTCTGATCGACCAAATATACTTCAGAGACCAGCATCATGCCTAAAGTTCTGAAAAAGGGCGCTGCGCGCATCCGAAAAGAAAAATTCACCCAGGATGAGTTACAGGTCCTGGTCGACACTCTGCATGAACATGCAGATATCGTATTCTGCAGCGACATGCGTAGGCCCACCATCCTCAGAAAGAAGGAGATATGGGAGTTGGTCGCACAGAGGGTGAGCGCCGTTGGGAACACCCCCCGCAGCACAACGCATTGCCGCAAACGCTGGGATGACCTCCGTCTCAGGGTGCGGGCCATCCTCTCAGCAAACCGTCAGCAGGCCCTGGAGACAGAAGGAGGCCCAGGCTCACCCATTAAAATGATGCCCTGGGAGGAAACATGTGCGGAGATGATGGGCACAGAAGCCATCGAAGGTGTTGGCGAAATGGATTGCGGTGATCCCTCATCCGCTGATGCAGGTGAGTGTCATGAGTCTAAACAGTACATGCATCCCTAATGTAATTCACCGCAAAGGGCCGGCCAAAGAGTCACATCATGTTTGCTTCGTAGACCCCTCCCCCCCTGCAATCATGTCGTAACAAGTGGGACCCAGGATGATGTCAGGTGCAAGGCTGACACCCATATTGGCCATGCCACACAGAAAGCTGGTCAATGTCAATCACCACAGTACTCCGCCAACATGATTGACCCCGCCAAGAGTATGCTTTTACCATCCAAGCCAAGTTCACTCACCGACCAAATGTCACCAAGACGCTGCTCTCCCAATGTGTTACCATAGGCTTGAAGTCATGATGACCCCCAGATCATTGCTCATGCTGTCTCTCTCTTGCCCCCCACAGGTAGCGGTCATGAAAGTGAGGAGCAGGAAGGCTGCCGGCCAAGTACCTCCCGGGGCAGGGGCAGGTTACAGCGCATACCTGCTGGCAGACATAAGGCCCATACTACACCACCTGCTCCAGCAACCCCCATGGAGGGTACACAACCCCCAACCGCGCACCTGGACATGCCTGCAGTTCCGCCGGTAACATGCCCCACGCTGCACCCTGAGGAATCCAGCATGTCAGGGGAGAATGCTGCCATGTGCCTCCTTAGTGTGCCAGACAGCCCCACATCCAATTCCGTGGTCAACGTGGAGGAGACCAATGACTACAGCCTTGAGTCACCATCGTACAGCCAGGTTGCACACAGCGACTCCGGGTCGAGTGATGGGCCTGGTCTCACAGGCGAAGGGGTAACACCTGTCTCACATCAGCCCACTTCCCCTGCCGAAACACCTGAGAGGCCTGCAGGCCCAATACCAAGCCTGCCAACCACATCCCCCACATTGGCCGCAGAAGCTGTGCACTCCCAGAACCTCACGGCCATGATAGAGGAGTTTCTCCGGGACAACCGGGAATCAGGGTTGGTGCATCACAATGACCTGCAGGCTCTGGGCGAGGTCATCACTACATGCACAAACCGGCTCTGTGAGGTGCTCGGCAGGATTGCTGATGCCCTGGAGACAGCAACCCCCAGACCTCAGCCCCAGCAGGAGGAACCACCCTCCCAGTGCTCCTCCACGCAGACCAGCCCGGTCCGCAGGTCACAACGCTCAATGCGAAAATGATACCTCAGGCTCGGGGAGTGCCCATTGACTATGAAGCCACACACATGTGGCCTATGTAGTATTGATGGGACCATTGTGGGGCTGTTGTGGGGGGAGGGTGAGGGGGGTGAGGGTGTGTGTGGGAGTTGGGGGGGAGGGGGGTGAGGGTGTGCGTGGGAGTTGGGGGGGAGGGGGGTGAGGGTGTGCGTGGGAGTTGGGGGGGAGGGGGGTGAGGGTGGATGATTATTTGTACACGTTTACACATGATTATACAATACACAGTTTGGTCTATCCTGGAAAACAGAGTGGACATTGATCATTGTGCATGTGTCTTTTAATGTCTCACAGTGCATGTAGTACATGTATCCCCACACCCAGTGCCCAATGTCCTGTCATCCTCACCCCCTCAGCTGACTTGTGACTCAGAAATATTGGTCAATCAATGCTTGTCGCACGTGACGTCCCTCCTGTGCATCGGCCCCGTGATGCTGTCCTGCCATTCCTTCCTCCTCCTCCTCCTCCTCCTCATCTGGTGGTAGCAGACCCACGTCAGGGGGCAGTGGCACGTTCCGATGGATGCACATGTTGTGCAGCATTGCACATGCCATGGTGATCTTGGCCACCTTCTCGTGGCTGTAGATGAGGGCCCCACCTGACTGGCTGAGGCAACGAAATCGTGCCTTCAAAAGGCCGAAGGTCTGCTCTATCACCACCCGTGTACGGGTATGAGATCTATTGTAGTCCTCCTCGTGCCTGTTTTGTGGGTTGCGGACCGGGGTCATGAGCCACGGCTTCAATGGGTAGCCAGCATCACCTGCATGAGAGTGGAATGAAGGTAAGTGTTCGTGCAATCATGGTGGAGAACTGTGCTAATCTAACATTGCAGCAGGTGTTCACTGGCCATGCACACATGTCCCAGGATACAGTCACCCCATTACATCGTACAATGGCGTTGACTGTCCCACCCGTATGCATCTCTCTACCCCCCCTTTACCACCCAGGTGGAGTATGCTGACAACCTACTCACAGCCCCAATGGACTGCCATGGCCCATTCCGGTTACTCACCAAGCAGCCAGGTACGTCGTTCAGCATGTCGCTCCATGTAGCGTGGTAGTGTAGAGTTCCGCAGGACCAAGGAGTCATGAGTTGATCCGGGGTATCGGGCATTGCATTGTGTGATGGCTTTACTGGCATTACACACCATCTGGACGTTGATGGAGTGATATTGCTTGCGGTTGCGATACGGCACCTCCATGGCATGGGGAACCACCAATTCTACGTGGGTGCAGTCGATGGCACCTATGCAATTTGGCATGCCTGCAAGTGCATGGAAGGCAGCTTTGGTATCATATGTCTCCTGGGGAGTCCGGGGGAGGCATATGTAGTCCCTTCTGTGCTTGAGGAGGGCATCGAGCACTTGGTTGAGTATCCGGGAAAATATGGGCTGTGAAATGCCATGCTTGTGCCCCACTGTATGCTGGTAGGTCCCTGTGGCAAGGAAGTGGAGCACAGACACTACCTTTAGTAGAGGGGGGATGGCAGTGCTGATTTCTATTAGGCTCACTATGTCGTTATGTATCAGGGCCACTATGGTGGTTATGGTGTCCCGGTCAAGCCGGTACAGGGTGTGTATCTGCTCTGGTGTGAGGTTGAAGGGGGTGGGTCTGATGCGTGGAATTGGGGGCTGACGGCGTGGTAATGTTGGCTGCACCGGTAGGGCATGCTGGGCCTGTCTCTGCCTCCTTCTCCTCCTGTGTATCCTCTGTGGTGGGGCCTGTGGTTGCTGTGGTTGCTGTTGTTGATGTTGTCGTAGTTGCTGCCTTGCAAGCAGGGCCTCCAGCTCCATGAATGCTGCGAGAATTGGTATCATCTTGGTGTGGGAGGGGGTGTGGTGTGTGGGTGTGCTCCTTTTGTGCTGTGCCTGACTCTATGGACTCCACCTGTGCTGATTGGGTGCACCTGTTCCTCTTTCTGGCACTGTTCAGGGTTGTTAACACCTTCTCTACGATGCCGGTAATTACGCCATGGCGTTAAGGTACTTTGCGCCCTTGTGGAGCCCGTTTTTACCGTGTCCGCTTTACTTGGGATCAGCACTGGTTAACGCCTTAGCGTTATTTCCGACGTGGTGTCTCGGGCGCGCGACACTGGTCCGCTATTTACGCCGTCGTACTTTACGGCGGCGGTAATTACGGTGTGATGGGTCGGAATAGTCCACGGCGGAAAAGGATGTCGGTATTACTTTACCGCCATCGTTTTTCCATTACCGCCGGACTCGGAATGAGGCCCATTGACTGCACACCCTGGGAAATTAGTAAATATTTGCAGAAGTGTATGGGCTTCTGGATTTATAGATTTGATTAATAGGGCCAAATGGTGTGTATATTGGGAATCGAAGCGTCGGAGACGGACGTGTGATTCCCTGACGGTGTTGGTTTGACACTCTATGTGACCAGACGAGGTTCTTTCCTCCAGCACAGTGTTGCAGTGTTGCTGGCCATCGATAGTCGCCTGCTGCTTGGGAGCCGCTCGCTGCTTGTTACGAGCCTCTGGGGGAACCACAGCACATAGACCGTAGACCGAGGACCACAGAACAGAAGGCAGCCTGCAGAGTGAAAGCGGGGAGCAGCATACCTAACCTAATCTAACCTAACCTTGGAGCTGCACAATAGAGCAGTTAGCCGCAAGCAGGGGAACAATAGTAAGCTGGGCTCAGGCATATTAAGCAAAGCCTTTCCGAATAAGAAAGGAAAGTGCATTGCGACATGCTATTCTAATACGCTGACGGTAGATCGCAGTCCAGAAAGCTGACTGGACAGGGGCAGGCAAGTAAAGTGTATAAAAGCGCTCCATAGTATTCACACGGTGCTTAACAGTGCCAATTAACCAACAGTGGCCTCTCTGTGTCTGGCTAGTGCAGGAAGGATAGTGAAATCTGACTGCGTGTTTAAATGACATGCCACATCTGAGCTCAGGATGTTTTTGGAAACAAGGCTGCTTGTTTAAATAACACGTCACATCTGCAAAGGAGTCTATATGGCTATGTGAATCTAACAACTGGTATTATAATCATAACCAGGGGGATAGCAGTGCACTAACATGCTGTGATAAGAGTAGCACATGTGTAGACCAGAGCACATGACCTTTACATATAGTGGCCTAAAAACGCTGGGATTAATAAAAATGACGCGTAAAGGGCAGCTGCAGAAGGGCAATGTGCAGCATAAACATCCCAATTTACGCAACGGCAATAAGTATGACATCCTGAAAAATTGTAAATTTGACCAGCCCCCGCAAGCGGAGATCACAGCCTTTTTTGGAAATAAAGACAAGCGTTTGAAAAGACACTCATCGGAAGCAAGAGAGGTGGACAAAATAAAGCGCTTGTCAGATACTATTGACAACAATAACTCATTACTGAATTTAGTCAATAATTTGCAGAGAGCCTCATTGGGGGGTGAGAAAAGGCTGACAAAAACAATAAGCCCAGAAGCCACCGATGGCATTAGTCTGTCATACCCTCCAGACATGACAGTTTTTGCATCACACTCGGACTCATCAGATACTTCAGTCTCGGGGGAGTCAACGGAGTCTGTTATGGTAGGGGAAGCAACTTTGGCAGATGACGATGCAATAAAGAATTTGATGATGGCCCGGGAATGTATCGATGCACAAGCAATATTAATGGCATCTATAAGGGAAGAACTTGAAGCAAGTCAAAAGCTCTCATTTAAACTGTTAGACATAATAACAGCATTGTTAAAAAAAGTGGACACAATAGTAAACGATAAAGCTAAGCAAGCAGGAAGAGAACGAAACAAGGTGAATACTACACCTGGAACAAATGTGACACAAAAGCCAGGGAAAGTAGACCTTAAACATACAATGGAGGACTGTAGGCAAAATGATAAAAAAAGGCTTGATTGGGATTTCGAGGAGGTCCAAATATCACCGCCCACAGAATTAAAGAAGGTCCTAAAGAATAGACAATCGCCACGGGAAATGTCCGCACAGCTAATATTGAAACTACTGGCGCCCCAAAAGCAGTTATAGGGATGCGAGTGCAAAGCTATAGGACTGAAGAAAGAGAATGCATAGGAACAAAGCAGCAGACATGACTGACAGGGGAGAAAGACTCGAGCAACAAGCCTACACTACAAAAAGATGATTTATCGAAACTGGATCAGAAGATGAAGATTGCCGCTTCTACTGTGCAAAAGTTGACTGAGCGGGACGGGGACTGGAAAACAGCACAAATCCGCCGACGACACACAAGATTACCAGATCTTGGCCGAGGACAGTTATACATTTCCAATCATCCACCCCGAAGCATTAAAAGATGGGGGTACATGGGTAATATTGGAGGAAAATGCTCCCACGCCACAAAGCCCATTTATAAATCGAACAGTTTTATTATCTATCTTTAAACAGCTGAAATACCTGGAGTATATTCAATCCAGAGACATTCAGAAAATTGAACTACCAGACTGGAATAGTGAGACAAACTGGGCATTGATTGAGTTTGTGTCACCGTTAGTGGTGGTCCTATTGAAACCACACTCAAACCTCCTGCTGAGAGCAGGTTTTACATTAATAGCATGTCAAAAAACTGAAGGAGAAAAAGTACAATACGTGGGAAATGTAAGAAATATTAGACCTAGCTTAAACCTGCCGACAGAAAGCAAAGCTCTAAGAGCATTACAAGAACAGAACTCAGTGGCAATGCCTAAGGTGGTTACCTCCACTCTATGGAGTCCAATGAACCATTGCATTGGGGCTAACTGACAAGCAAATACCATTGGAAAGTTGTCAGGGACCTCTTGGAACCGAAGGGGACATACATCCTTTTTAATATATCCAAAAGGACAGTTATTGTTGAAGCAGGTGGATATACTTTTGTTCCAAGAAACTTGGTGCACAAAAGGTTTTCATATAGATGGGTTTCAAGTTCAATATAAAAACGCACAAGATATACAAGACACAAGAAGGGCAGGGCAAGTGGGGGTCTTGCCATTGGAGTTAAGAATCATTTAAAATTTGAACCATGGCCAAAGGCAAATCATTCCCTTAACATGCTAATGGGTGTTTTGAAACTTTTGAGTATCCCTACTGAAGGAAAAACCTTAATCATTAACTTTTATGATCTTCCAGGGGGTTCCTTGACTAAATCAATACAAGCACTATCACAGATGCTATTACCTGTTGGTTAGAAAGTACCCCACAAGTAGAATTGTTTTGGCTGGAGATTTTAATAGACGACTGCTACACATCTATGAAGGCAGAAATGTGGGGCAAACACATAGTTGGCAGACACTGGCCCTCATTACGACCCTGGCGGAAAGTGACTGACCGGACCGCCACAGCGTAAATAGCGTTTCCGCCATTGCACGAAGGAGCAAAGTGCGGCCCATTCCGACCCATCGGGCACGAGCACCACGCCATGGCGGAAGTGCAAAGTCCGCGATGGCGGAAATGACCCCAAAACGGCCCACACCGCCGCCGTACGGCGCCCTAGGTGCAATACCGCCACCCCTCTTAGCGGTCACCGCAGTGTGCGCCTACCGGAAAGTACGGTGACCGGAAATATACGGAAACGGAAGCAAAAACATGGGCCCGGAACGGGAAACATCCCGCCGTACACCTATAAAACCACTAAAACCACACAACCACTAAAATCACTACCCTGAAACACACCCCAACCCGTCATCCACCCTAGCGAAACCAAGAAAAATGGGAAAAGTAGCGAAGAAAGCATGCGACCGCAAGCGGCAGGTCCACTTCTCCCGTGAGGAACTCACCGTGCTAACAGAGACCCTCCAGGAGAATGCTGCCGTCGTCTTCTCCACGCAAATGACCAGAACGGCACTTGCAAACAAGAAGGCCATATGGGCTCTGGTGGCACAGCGGGTAAGTGCGGTGGGGACCGCACCCCGCACCCCACAGCAATGCCGCAAGCGATGGGACGACCTGCGGATACGCGTCCGCAGCATACTCTCTGCCAACCGCAACATTGCCACAGCCACCGGGGGAGGTCCTGAATCACCCATCAAGTTGACCCCCTGGGAAGAAATCTGTGCCTCCACCATCGGAATGGAGAGCATAGAGGGAGTCGGAGGGATGGAGAAAGGAGTGCAGACATCCGAAGATTCAGGTAGGTGGGCCAAATAAAACAATGCCAAATCCACGCAGTCCATCCATGTGAAGTACCATGCGTCCACATAGTGCAACAGAAACACATGTCCAGGAGAACGTCCACACACATCGGCCTGATAGCGCACGTTAAAACCCACAATAAATACATAAATAATTAAAAACCCCTAAAACACCCACTACACGTGCAGCAGGCACACCCTAACTGCAGGCTGCCAAACAACTGCACCCTCACTCCACACACAAATGAAAGCACCTCCAAGGCCCCGACCCAAATCACCCTCAGGTACCACCCCAATGCATGTGATACAATGCCATTCCAATTCCCACAGACCCATCAATAACCCTCGCCCTCCTTTACTCCACCACAGGGTCCGATCCAAACGACGAGCTACAGGACACCCCTACCAGCACACCTGCAAAGAGGGCCAAGACCAACGGCCAGAGACCCTCCACCTCAGCTGCACGCATCAAGACACGGCAGCAGCACAAATCAGGTGGCAGCACAGAGGAGGGAACATCAACAGGCACCCCAGCAGCCAGCATGCCCACACCACCACCACCACAGGTCCCCCCAATGGATGCCACAGAAGGCACTGCCTCTGGTGGCAGCAGCACCATAGGTGACACCCCATTGATGGCAGCATGCTCGGACACAGAAAACGGGGATGTCGAAGTCAGATCCATCCATGACCTGTCCCAATCCCCCTGTCTGTCCCATCCCGTATAACATGAGGATACCACGCAGGGGCACCCACAAGACGACGACTGGCCATCCCCCACAAGCCCTGTGGCAAGGCAACATGAGGACAACAGCCCCTCTGTGACACCCCCGCAAATGGCCATGGCCCAGCAGAGGCAACAGTCCCTCGACCAGTTAATCGTGCAACAGCAGCAACTGGCCACGCTCCTCAAGGACCATGCCGATGAATGTGGGGGCACTAAGGCAGACATAGAAACATCAACTGAGACACTTAGGGCAGAAATGGAGAGAGGTACAGAGACGCTAAGGGCACAAATGGAGAGTAGCACCGAGAGCCTGAGAGTCCAAATGGAGAGTAGCACCGAGAGCCTGAGAGTCCAAATGGAGAGAAGCACCGAGAGCCTGAGGGGGGAACTGCATGCGACGTCCAAAGACGTATGTGCCGAACTTGCCGCAGTGCGCCGTGTGCTCACTGAGCTCTCGCAAACCCTTAGGGACATGCATGGACGTGAGCAGGCAGACACATCATCCGTTGCAAGTTCCGTCCAGGGCAGCCCCCAACGTAGATCTGGGAGGAACCTGCGCTCCACAGGCAGGGGTGCCCCTGATACCCGCAGAGGGGGCTTGCAATAGCGACAGCCCACTGACAATGAGCATCTTTGGACACTGGTGTTCGGGGGGGAGGTAGGAGGGTGGAGGGGGTGTGTTGGGCTCACTTGGGTGGCGGGTCGATAGGGTGTTCAACATGATATCACATATGCCATAAACAGTGCACGATCAACCAATGAGATGTGTGGACATTGATCTTTGTGTACTAGGCCATCATAGGCGTACAGTCCATATTGTGCATGTCCCAGACACACACAGTGCCACGAGTCCCGTGTCCATGTATCAGCCACCAGGCGTGAGTGCTAGAAGCATGCATCAATGAGATGCTGACGAATGTCACGGGCCTCCGGTGCCTCGCAGACTCCATGAGGTGCTGCCACATCCCCACCCTCATCATGACCATCATCAGGTGCTTGCAGTTCTGCGTCAGGGGGCATGGGCACATTTCTACGTACGCACATGTTGTGGAGCATGACACATGCCATGACCATCTTTGCAACCTTCACATGGCGGTACAGGAGTGCCCCGCCAGACCTGCTGAGGCAGCGGAAACGACCCTTCAGTAGGCCGAATGCCTGTTCAATGACTACACGGGTACGTGAGTGGGCATGGTTGTAGTCCTCCTCATGCTGGTCCCGTGGGTTCCGGACTGGTGTGAGGAGCCATCTCTTCAGTGGATATCCAGCATCACCTGTATGTGGACGAGAAATGTATGATGTGGAATGCCATTGCTATGTACGCACACCCCCCCCCTTCCTGCCAGGTCATTGCCAAATCACATACCCCACATAATCATGCATGTAATGAGACTCACCGAGTAGCCAGGATCTGTTCCCTGCGTGTCGCTCCATGTAGCGTGGTATTGTAGAGTTCCTCAAGACCATAGAATCATGGGTTGATCCAGGGAATCGGGCACAACAATGTGTAATGATCCTGTTGGAGTCACACACCATTTGTACATTCAGGGAATGAAATTGTTTTCGGTTGCGGTACTGGGCCTCCGTGGCATGTGGGACGACCAATTCCACATGGGTGCAGTCGATGGCACCAATGCAACCCGGTATGCCGGCAAGTGCATGGAATCCCACTTTTGTGTTGGTAATTTCCTGCTCCGAGCGTGGTAGAGAGATGTAGTCGTCTGCGTGCTGCAGGAGGGCATCGAGCACTTGAAATAGTGTCCGTGAGAACAGTGGCTGAGAAATGCCATGCAACTGTCCGACTGTGTGCTGGTAGGTGCCTGTGGCCAGGAAGTGGAGTACAGACACCACCTTCAGTAGGGGTGGGATGGCGGTTGGGCTATCTATCATGCTGACAAGGTCAGCCTGTGTCATGTCCACAATGGCGGCTATGGTGTCCCGGTCCAGACGGTAGAGGGTGTGGATCTGCTCATCAGTGAGGTTGAACGGATGTGCTCGGAGGCGTGGGATTGCGGGCTGCCTGCGTGGTGGTAGTGGCTGTGCTGGCGGCCCTTGCTGGCCCTGCCTTGGCCTCCTCCTCCTCCTGCGTCTCCTCCGTGCGGCCGGTTGTAGTTGGTGTTCGTCTTCTTCTTGGAGTTGGAGTACTTGCAGTGCTATCAGGTCCCCCAGGGCCAACATCGCGAGTCCTGCCGGTAGCATTTCGGTGTGGTTGTGGGAGGAGACTGGCTGTGCAATTTATGTGTTTTCAGGCTGTATGGCCTCCACCTGTGGTGATTCATTCCACCTGTGCAAACTGCTCTCCCCTTTGGCCGAGCACGTCCCGCGCACAACGCTGCAATTCGGGGAATGGCATCTTGCTATTGCAATCATGTATTTGTACCCGATGGCCGTGTAAGATTGGTTGATATGTTCATTCTGCTGTGGTCCCATTGTTTCACATGCTATCTGTGCAGTCGCGAACAGACTTGTGAAGGGTCAGTCGAACGTAGTACTCGAGTAACGGTGGCCCCTCATGCATCACTGTACCGAGCTGCAACGACGGGCGGGGCGTCCCATTTGTGGGTGAAGGCAGTTGCCATTTTCACACACAGCCGCACTCGATGGAATAATTAGTGATTTCAAACGGCCACAGATGCCTCTTCGACGTGATGTTGCAAATGAGGAATTCGAAGGGCGGCGCTTTCGGTTTTCAGCTAGCGGCGAGGAAATGCCCACAGGTCTGACTGCAAATATAACGTACTATTGTTCAATGTCCTTGAGACAGGGGCCATGGCGAGGATGCAATGATTGATATGAATAGTTTGGGATGCGCAATTGCGACGTGGGCGATGAGGCCGGACGTTCCCAAATACATGTTACTTCACTACACTGGAATTACGGGCTGGGGCACTGTGGATTTTGCAGGCTGCATAACGCACAGACTCAATGGATATTTCTAATGTTATGTGAGTAAATATTCAGGCGTTTTAATCCCGGGATGAGGGAATGATGAATGGATGCATGGGCAGGTGATTTGATACAGAGTTTGCCATGTACAGGGCTTCTTGGGATCTATCCGCCTCCCCTACGCTATGTGATGCAGGGCTGCCATAGTGGGAATATCGTCTATCTGGCCTTGTTGAGCCCTCCCTGTCTCGACGCGCCCTCAGACACTTGTGTCCATGCACGTTAACATTCCCATCTGATGGATTCTGTTTTGACAGACGCATGCACAGGTACACTCGTTTGTGATGGTGTTTGCACCTCGATATAGATGGTTATGAGTCGCAAGTGGTTTTGGGGTGGTGATGATCCTTTGGAGTGGGCTAGCATGCATATGGCTGTGGATTTAGTGTGATCATTGGAGTGAGTTGTTCGAATGTAGTTCTGATGGCCATTCTGTTCTTTTTCTTTTCTTTTGGTTGACAGGTATCTCCTCCCCTTTTGCCACTGCCATCTGTATGCCACTCCTGCAGATGGCTTTTACTCCCGACACCTGCTGCTTCGTGTTAATCAGTGGAGCAGCATTACGATCTTATGGGACGATCGCCAATGGGCCACATGCCCTTACGCAGTACTGGTGGCTCGGAGCAACATTTCGGCCTTTCAGCTGGACTAGTGCCTCCCCATTGGGACGGCCCTGCGGTTGTGTGCGCTTCCATGTTGCCTTTTCGTACGTGAATGTGGCTCTGTGTACCATGAGGGAACAGGGCGTCACACAAGTAGTGGCTGGTCATTTCTTGCGGATGCAGCCCACAATGGTGAAAAGTGTTTTGGAGTTCATGGCCTGATGGCTGTATGGGCTTGGTGATTTTGATGTGCATTAAATTTCTATTCTGATTTGGCCCGTGTAGCGTTTTTCTTTGCAAGTGATGTGGCATATGCCTATTTGGGGGGCGATGTATTGTGAGGAGATCTGCATTGGGTTCCAGCTTCGGAGTTTAGTTGCGTGGTACTGTACTGGGCGCGTTTGCCTACGAAGCCCGTGAGGTCAGGGATGGGGGCTGCCAATATGACAGTTTGAATGTTGTCATGCTCAGGGGCGGGGGATTGGGTTTTGTGTAACAGATGCCGGTCAGCCAGGTGGACTGGTGGAATGATGTGATTCTCGGAATATTGCTGGTCACAGGTGCCTGTGTTTGCGTGCGTTTCTTGGTGGGGGACTGTGGTCATGTCCATTGGGATGGCTTCTGTATTCGTGCCATCTGTGCCCTGCAGCTCCCATTGGCCCCTGTTGTGTTTCTTTTGTTCGTTGGCATGCATGGGTGACTTGTACATTTCACTGGTTGCATTGTGACTTCATTGCACCTACGGGGAGTTGTACTTTGTGGGCAGGGAGCGGTGTACAGGCACTCAGTGGGGCCGTTTACGGTTGATTCGCGATGCCGTACTTCTCACCATGGCGGATGGTACATTCCGCCATGCTTGATGGCGTTAGGTACATGTCCGCTAGGGTCGGAATTGGCGTACCCTTGCGCCATGGTGGTGTTTGCGGTTTGGCATGGCGCGCGCGCGCGTGCTTGGTGCAGTTAGCGTTGGCGTTCACTACGGTGTCGCTAATGGCTTCGTACTTTGCGGTGACGGGTCATAGTCGCACCGAGCGCTATTCGATGGCGGTATTGCATTTCCGCCATCGTTTTCCGAATTCCGCCAGGGTCGTAATGAGGGCCACTGTTTCAATTTTTTGATCTGAAACCCTTGGGGATGCTTCCGAGTATGGTTTTTTAACAACTATACAGATGGGTATTCGTAGTAGATAGGGCATCGCAAGCATCATGTGGTCCAATAGCAGTATCGCACAGTGAAGCCAGCGATCATGGCACACTACGCTGGTCGACTAAGCAAAAGAATGGTTGGGAAGAACCGCAAAAATGTGCAAATGTGATACAAACTAATGCAGGTAACAGATTGGGCACAAAAAGACATCGAACGACTGAATGAAGTATTAAGAACAAACTAGGGAAACCTGAATACACTCCTAGTAATAGCAGATTGAAACTTAGAACATATAATCAAAAAGATTTATCCTGCATACGCTAAAAATAGTAAAGTGAAGTCTCAAAAAAGCCAGGAACAAGAACATAAATTATTTGACGCAGCTATCCAGGAAAGAAAGAGGAAATATCGTAAGGCTAAGGCAGCTGTGAAAAGAAATCTAGAGATATCCCCAGAAACTAAAAAACTAAAAAGAGGATCATAAACAATGTGGCTACTAAATATAGAAACTGGTAAAAAATGCATAACGCATCAATCAGGACGACGAATTGGAGGAACCTGTTCACATGGTTGAGGCGGTATCCAGGCATTGGCCCTCATTGCAACTGAGGTGCTAAGTGCACCAACTTTACCACCATGGTGTAAACTACGTTTACACCATGGTGGATGGCGGATTTACCGCCCCATTACAAGGTGAGTGGGGCGGTAAATCCCCATTTCCCATTTTCCCTTCCCCATTCCCATTTTTGCCCCATAGGGCATAATGGGAGTGGGGAAGGCGCTAATTACGGCACCGTAAATTACGGTGCCGTAATTAGCACCAAGGTGCCTTAGCACCATGGAACTTAACGCCTGCAAAAAGCAGGCGTTAAGGTGGGAATCAGGCGTTAAGGGTAAACGGTGGCGTTAACCCTTAACGCCTGAGTTGTAATGAGGGCCATTGTTTCGAAAACGTAGTTTCGAATGATAAAAGTTTTGAAAAAAATGCATAGAAAAAATGCATTTTTTTGTAGGTAAAGTTTTTTAAAACTAAAATCGGTCTTAATGGATAAAAAAACAGGGGTTGGAGAGGTGACCCCGATAAAAAATGTTTTTTAATAATTCAGTTTTTCGGTGCATTTTTATTCAACACTTTGACATTCGAAACTATGTCTTTCGAAACTATCACTAGGAACCGGATGAGGCTAGATAATAAGGTCAGATTCTGGTGCAATTTCAACACCTTCAGAAACCTATCCCCAAAGATTGACCCAAATCCAATATCAGAGGAAGGTTGGATTAAACATATCCAAAATCTATATTCCCCTAATGGACCGATATTGGTAGAGACAGAAACGGGAGAGCCAAAGGCATGGAGTCGGGTGAGTCCAAACTCGAGAGCAAAATTGGAAGAAGAGTTCTCGGAATCTAACTTGGAAAGACTAATAATAAAATCCAAAGCCTCTAGACCTGGTATTCAAGGCAGATCCTAGCCTCTGGGCAAGAATTCTGGCATTATATTTTGGGAAAATCTTAAAGTGTGGTCAAATACCAGAGAGCTGGTGCCAATCCATTTTGGTACCAGTATTTAAAAAAGGGGATAGGCTTTTAAAAACAAACTACAGATTCCTGGCGATGATGGACTCTTGTCAGAAAATATTTGCAGGTGTACTGCTGGAAATATTAAATACATGGACAGAATCCAAGAACATACTGAGTATGTTTCAAACAGGCTTTAGTTACAGTACAACAACTTACATAGCAACATTGCAATTCCTGAGAACACTTCGACCAAAAGGGGAGAATAAGCTTTATTGTTGCTATGTGGACATTTCGAATGCCTTTGACCTGGTGTCCAGAAGTAGATTGTGGGTAAAATTGAAAGGGTGGGGCATAGGCCCTCTGCTGCTATACGTTATTCTATGCTATATAGGAACACAACTGTTGATGTTCGGCTTAACCAAGAGGGGTCAGGGCTGCGCAGTGGGTCCCATATTGTATAATTTGTATACTGCTGAAATGGACAAAGCCTTGAAAAATGCTAGAAATTTCCCTCCAACGATAAATGGCATTAAACTTACCTCAATGGCCTATGCAGACGACATAATAATTTTAGACCAAACACAGATTGGCCTCCAGTACACCCTAAATGCCCTAAATACATATGCCAAAGAGAATTTAATGATTATAAATAAAACCAAAACAAAAATAATGTGTCTGAAAGATTCTCAAAGGAAGCTAAGGAAATCACATTGGTACCTGGATGGTATAGTATTGGACAGGGCCTCGGAAGTGTTATATTTGGGTTTCCCTATATGGGCAATGCCTTCGACCTTGCAATATGAAGAATACTTTGGTACCAGGATATGGAGAAGGTGGGCAGCAATAAAATCCTTTGTGGTAATCCTATATGTCTAGTATATGCCCGGGCATATTATATGCATTAGAAACTTTGCCACTAAAGGATGTAAAGTGGCTTCAGAAGCTGGAAGGCAAACTTCTCTGCTCTATAATCAATATGCCCAAAGGGGCACCTGTGGAGGCCTTGCGCTTGGAGTATGGTTTATGGTCCCTGATTACATGCTGGTGAGTCAGTAAAACACTGCTATATCTAAAAACGGATAAAATGGCAGTACGATCAAACCACCTTTTTCAGCTGTTGGGTAAAGAGATAAAGGGCAGTCGTCCTAACTATTTTATGAAGGATCTGAGCAACCACACAGAATATTATTTGCATAAATTGGGCCTAAATATGGACAATATACAGGAAAGTCCGGATTGTATCTCTTTAATTAAAAGGAAATCACTGGAGATGGATATGGCTATGGACATAGACAAACTGCGTAAGCTTCAGAGATACAGAGAATATTCACACCAGGGTTTCAAGATTGGAAAACTGAAAAGTTACCTATCAATATGGTCCAACCCGACACTCAGGAGATTTACGATGCAACTTAGGTTTAACATCCTGGGCTCAAAGGAATCCATGAGTAAGTGGAATAGAGCAGAACAGGATGTACTATGTAGGCACTGCTCAACAGAAGTTGAAACAAGTAGACATCTACTTCATGTCCTGCTCTGAAACCACTGTATATTAAAGGTTATGGGAGACGCATGAGATCAATTGAGAACATAAGTAGGGACCAATTCTTGGCATCCCTGATAGGGGCAGAATCGCTGGTACTTAATGCTGCAGCATTTTATATGTGGCAATTGGTGACTCTTTAGATAACTAATTGGTGCTGGTTTTAATAAACCATAAAATAGGATATGTGTTATGGCTAATTGGGATTGAATTTAGGAATGCAGTTTTAAATGTGTTGTGTCATTAATGTATTGATCTGCATACAGCAAATATGATATGATATTTTATTGTATTAATGTGCAAACGTTTGTTCTTGATTGAATATAAACTAAATGCATAATAATAATAAAAAAAGAAATTGGGAGATCCCTGACTCCACTGTGCATTGTGCAAGCACAGAATGGGAACCAACATAATATCTCACTTTGTACACACCTAGAAAAATAAAGTACTTGAAGTCATTCCGTGGTTACATCACTCATCCGAGTCCTGTTACTGGTGCTGAACCACTCAAGAAAAAGGGGCCCATTAAAAAATGCCAAATGTGTATTTATGTACTTTAATGCAATATAAACACCATTAAATGGAAACTAGCAAACATACATGTTAAACATCCATCATCTTTGTTGCAAGCGATTTACATGCAAGAGAGTCAAGTAGCATGTATTTTAAATTGAGATTTCAGGAATGTTGTTTGAGATGCTCATGTCTGTTGGGTAGAGAGGAAGTGTTTATTCTAAATAATTACAGATATCTAGATAGGCAAGGATGTCACAGAAGCACACCGACATCGACCCTGCCCAGGGTTGCAGCCAGACCACAGTCTGTGGGGTGAAAAAGGTCCAAGGTGAGGGGTAAAGTTAAACATGGGAAAAAGTCAGGTAGATGAGAACCACAGACTAAATTCACAAACATATATGGAAAACATAAAATAAGGTAAATCATAGTGATCATTGAAGTGTGTGTGTAGTGCATCATTTCAGGTGTTATTACCAATAGAACATATGGTTAAAAAAAGGAAAGTGATATGTTTGTATTGGCTAGCAAAAAACCTTTGTGGAGGCAATTACTAATGTCATTGAACGCACTACATTAAATTGGTCCCACGTGTTTTCATCATCAGCATTTTAAACGTGTTTATTTTACTCATGGCAGAAGGCATGTTTGTCTTTTTGTCGCTGAAGAAGCTGAGCAGCTGGAACATTCATAAAATAGAATCATTGGGAAATGCAAGCACTCGCTACAACACTGAATCCCGTCCCCTCCTTAAAAGCAGGGGTGAGCCCATGAACCCCCGACACACACCACCTCTGAATCACAGTAATTCCACCCTTCCTATACAACCGTATCAATACATTAAATGACATACTTAATGATAAATATCATGGGGATCTGAAATGGCTCTTGGAGTTGCTACAAGGTTTTCTTGAATATATCATGGAAATCAAACCTCGAATACAGTTCACTGCGAAAATTGGTACTCCGTGAGATACAGTTATTAGATGTGGAAGTTACCCTGAAAAATGTTTGTTTCTGTAAGTTGGTTTGAGAAAGATCGTTACTAAGATCTTTCTCAAATCAACCTACAGAAACAATCTTCTTCATCGACTCAGTTTCCACCCTCTTGGTCTTTCTAAGGAATTACCCTATTGACAACTCCACAGGGTTAAAAGAATATTGATTGACATTGATCAGTTTTTCGAGATAATTGGATATAATGTTCAAAAGATGTATCTATTGGGGTTATTCTATAGAAGTGTTCAAGGCCATGAGTAAAGTACAGAACTTCACACATAAATCTGTTTTGAAAACCAAAAACTAAAAAGGAACATCAAAAACCATCCTTTATCTATTTTTCAAATCGTTCTATTCATAGTAATACAATCAGATATTGAATTCTGAAACTATGGCAGATTCTAACATGTGATTCTAGAGTTGAGAGATTGGCCCATGACGTATATCGTACACAAGTATTATAAATGTAAGAGGACATATTGTCTCAAACAGACTGGCTCAGCATTCCTAAGGGTAACATAAGGCAGTCTGCTACCTTTCTATGTATGCATTTTATGAACTGTAATTATGTTGTTAAAGGTAACATTGTTTTTTTTTTATCCAAGATCCAGCAAAATAATACTTTTGACACAATTTGGTACTTGTGACACTGTCAATGCCTTATATGCTATATGATGTCCATGTGTTCTTTTTTATGTGGGGCAATCCACTGTGTAAACTGAGATGGAATGAACATTGAATGACTATATATGCACAAACAATTTGAACTCTTCAGTAGCCAGACGTTTGAATTAACATAAGCATCACATCTCACAGATCAACTTCCAAATTCTAGAAGTTGTATTAGCAAGTGGACTACATGTTGACATGCACAACAAGCTCGACCGTTGAGAGATACACTGGATTGACAGATTGGATTGTGTCACAACGGGTGCAGTGATTAAGGACTATAATCTATCTTGTTACTTATATGACCTTGTATCTGATTTTTATGAGTATTCTATGACTTTGGGAGGTTTATGTATGTTCTAATCCAGATTTCATCCTGTTCTTACTTAGATTTGATCTCTGTGATCATTTTTACTTACCCGTTCTTTTTCGCTTTAGGCGCTAGCTGCCCTTTTCTGTCTTCTTTTAGTAATCTCTTTTTTTAGATTCGGACCTAGTATCCTTTGTCTAATTTTTCTTTTGTAACTTTATAGGAGGAGATCTGCTCGCTGAGTAGTGAGGTTTGTTTACCTCAGTCGGCATGATTACTTCATTGTGTTAAAAACACACACCGGACTTGTGTACAAATGTCTTACCAAATGGCGACCAAACTCTTTGCCACTCTCAAAACGGATGTTCTTTTTGAGAGGTTATCCCTCTTTTTGGTACATTTTAGGGGCATTTTTCACTTCCATATATATATATATATATATATATTTCGAGTTGGATAAGACACTGAGTATTTCAGTATCTCATTAATTCCCTTTATTGTTTTTTCAGAAATGCTTAAACCTACAGGTTTTACCCCAGTGGTTCAGGTACCCTTTTTTTTTAATAATGATTGTTCCACCATTTTTATATTTCTATGTTTACTTTCTACTCTTAGGTCTTGAAGATTATCATTATCTAATGTTAGACATGGTTAGGTATTTTGAGTGACTTATGTTGTCATTTTGCATTTTAGATTTGTTACAGTTTAATCTCTGAAAAAATATGTTCAAGTTCTTATTTGCCTTACATGTTGTTCACATATCAATAAGGAAGGATCACTGAGACACTGTTGTATGTTTTGTTCTTATAGACTTTGCCCTGATGACAGACTTGTGTCCCAAATAAATGGCTTTTACTCAGTCTGTTTCCTTTCCTAGAATTAAGTTTGTATTTACATATTATAAATCTGACCAGCAGGTTACTTACACAAGCTCAATTTCATTTATTGGCTTTAGAAAGGGATTCTGGAATTGCAGTGATTTTCTAACAGCTTCTAAGCATGCAGCACCAATGCAGTGGACTTTGGTCCCACCTTCAGAGTATCAGACGGCCTATTTTGTCATAGGCATTTTCTGTAGTGCTCATTTACTCTATTGTAACATTCAAATACTTATGTAATAACTGTTATTTTGGTGGTGCCCACTTCCTCCTCTCTAAAGAAATGAAATATGCCCACGAATCAAAGGCATAGTTATGTCACGACGAAATATGAAGGGGCAATACTTTCCAACTGGCCTGGACACTACACACAGAGACATTATTGACATGCCCACTCCCAATTATAACTAAAACCATTTCAGCCAATGCACAAAACATCTGTCATTAGCATACATGTGTTGAATACAAAGTATCATAGAGTAATGAAACATCAAGGGCCTCAGTCTCATTCAATAGTCATGAAATAAAATGGAGCAAAGGAGAAATTGAAGCATGAAAAGTGCACTGGAAAGGGATCAACTAACCGTACGTCATTGATCTATATTGGTCACTGGCCTATTTTGATTTAGAAAGACCATTGGTGCAGCTGTAGCAAGTAATTTCCCAGTCAATCTAGGATGGCCCTTCCTTTGTAAATTCCTCCATCTCCACCCTGACATGTTGACTGCATACGTGGAATGTATTTCCTCGTTTGTCTCCTAATACCTCATTGGTTCATCTATCGATGTTGTCTGCTTGAACACCACAGTAGAGTAGCCATGGTCGGATTAGCTGAATATATTTTGTGAAAAATATGTAGTACTGTCCTGTGAATTTTGGTAGATTTTAGATTTTAGAATACACAATGCAAAAACTGAAATCACATAACATAAAAATGGTGCAAGTATTTAAACATCTTTGCAAATTTCAAATGAGTGATTTCAAAAAATTGTAAAGACAATGTAAAACACAATTCAAACTAATTATTGGGTATTTTTTCTATGTACTACAAATACTGAGTCAGAGGATCCTTAGTCCATGGAACCACTTTTAACACATAAATTTAAAAAATGCTAGCTTACCTTTGGTGCTTGAAGTCGTGGGAAAATGATGGCTTGGCTAGCGGGGTATGTCTAAAAGATTCTTCAGTAACAATGTAATCTGCCACACATTAAATGGGGAGTCCTTTTGGTTTTGACTCTTTGACTGCCAGAGACAGGTGCTGACAAGATGTCGAGGGCTGAGAGCAGAGCGGATTGTGGAATGTCTTTAAAGCTATTATAAAACAAAATAGACCCTTGTGTCCACTGGCATCAAAAAGTCACATGATGTGTCAAAGGTAACATGGTAACCAAGGGGGCCATATGCCCACTTCAAAGACTTGTACCACACCCAGGTAGACCCAAACCATGGTAGGACATCCAGCAGAATTAATTCAGCAAACACTATTATTTAAAGTGATCTCTTGATGTAGTTATGCAAACTAAACTTGAGGAGGAGACAGGATAGGCTGTTCATTTGTTTTTGTGAATTTTGAATGGCTGTTTTTGACCAGCAATGCACACCATGTCTGTGCAGGCAGATAGTTGCATGCCATTAAAGCTTATATCCCTTTGAGAAGTAACATGTGAAACGAGGACTGTTGTGTCTCCTTCTGTGACTTGTACCTACCTCACCACCGTGGGGTGTCCTGCTGAATTCAATCCGCTGGTTGTCACACTCAACACTTGATCCTACCAGTTTGTCCTGCACCGATTTCTTCTTTGTGGGTTTCTCCTATTTCCGGAATGTCCTGGACTTAAAAAGGTACGGCCGGTGATCCTCTATATCCAGTATGAAATGTGATAGGAGACGGAGGAAGAGTTCAGAATTCCAGGAAGCAGGGGTTGACAACGTCCAGGAATAAGCGCGGAACCAGGAAGGGAGGTGCTGCTCACAGGCTAACACGCAGGCGCGGGCACGGAGCAAGGTAGGGAACTAGGAAGGAAGAGCGGTGGTCAGGAAGATGAGTAACTGCTCCAAGGTCCAGGAATGAAGGGGGAAAAGGGTAGAGGTATTGGAACAGTGATACAAGGAAGAAACACTAGACATTCTAGCTGCAAACTCGTACAGGAGCGTTGAGATGCAGAGCGCCACGGGGGGAATCCATTGTTCCGGCGTAAACACTGGAGCGCAGCATGATTGATGCAGCGGCCATGTTGAGAGGAACACTGCCTCGGTGGTACGATGCATCATGGACCAGGAAGTCCAGAAGCGGCGCAAGTGGTGGTTCATGACAGCATGCCCCGTTATAAACCCCGATCCACCGGGCTTGCCTGGATGAGTCAGATGGAATTTCCGCACTAGGCGAGGGGCATTCATGTTGGAGACAGGTTGCCATGTTCGTTGGCTGGGAGGATATCCTTTCCATTCCACTAGGTACTGAAGTCGACCTCTTCTACATCTAGAGTCGCAGATCCTGGAGACCTCAAATTCAATCTGATTGTTGACTAGCACAGGATTGGGTCAGTGAGTTGACTTAGTGGATGAAAGATAAGGTTTGAGCAGGGAAGTGTGAAAGACAGGATGAATCCTTTTCCAGAAGTCTGGTAACTGGAGTCGATAAGCCACTTGATTGATGACCTCTTTGATAGGAAATGGCCCATAGAATTTGGGGGCCAATTTATTAGGATGTAGATGTCGAGGTAGTAGTTTTGATGACAACCAGACCTTGTCACCGATTCCATAGACAGTGGCAGGTCTCAGTCTTGCATCAGCATGTCTTTTGACATCCATCCTAGCCTTTTTCAAATGCTCTTTAGCATCCCTGTGCGTGGTGATCAACCTTTCAATCCAGGAATCGACCGATGGAACCGGGGTGGTATGAGGTAGGATCGTTGGTAGAACTGATGGATGGAAACCTTGACTACAGACGAAGGGACTTGTCTTAATGGCTGAGTGATCAGAATTGTTACAGGCAAATTCTGCCATTGGAATTAAGATCGACCAGTCATCCTGGACTTTGGCTGAAAAACAGCACAAATATTGTTCTAAGGTCTGATTTACTCGTTCTGTAATTCCATTGGTCTGAGGGTGGTATCCTGAAGACAAGGCACTTTGGATGCCCAGCATGTGGTATAGGTGTTCCCAGAACTGTGAGATGTATTGAGGACCACGGTCTGAAATGATCTTAGAGGGAAGTCCATGTAATCTGAAGATGTGTTTCAGAAATATCCCTGCCATTTCCTGGGCTGAGGGTAACTTGTGCAATGGGGTAAAATGAGCCATGTGGGTGAACAGGTCGATGGTAACCATTATGGTGGTAAATCCCTTGGAAGGGGGCAGCTCAACGATAAAATCGGTGGCTATTACTTCCCAAGGACGATCTGGCAACTTAGGTTGATGGAGAAGGCCAGCAGGTTTCCTATTATCTGACTTATTCTGACTGCAGATTGGGCAGGCCTGGACATATGCCTTTACACTCTCTTTCATGTTAGGCCACCAGAATTGTCTCTGAATATGGTGAAGGGTGGAAGTAATGCCTCGATGCCCGGAATGTAAGGTGTCATGACAAAGATGGATGATCTTGGTTCTCAAGTTGTTCGTGGGTACTGCCAGCTTGTTATCTTTAAAGAGGTAACCATCTTTTGTGACTAGAGACCATTGGTTCTTTCCAACGTAAACCTTCCACAATTCAGAGGATGGGATTTCAGCTCAGAACCTTTCCAGCAAGGAGTCGGCTTGGGCCACAAACACTGTATCAGGAAACATCTTTGGAAAGTCACGGGCCTCCACTGGCTCGTAATCCGGGCGCCTAGATAAGGTATCAGCATTTACATTGTGAGTTCCTGGAACGTGATGAATGCAAAACTGATACTCTGCAAAGAATTAAGCCCAACGAGCTTGGCGACTGTTCCTGCATTCCAGGGATTGTAGAATCTGTAGATTTCTATGATCGGTTCGCACCTGGACAGGAAATTTGGCACCCAGGAGTAAATGCTGCCAATCAGTAAAGGCTTGCCGGATGGCGAGCAACTCTTTCTCCAGCACTGAATAATGGGTTTCACTAGGAGTTAATGTTCGAGATAGTTAGGCGATGGGGTGTTCCAAGTTGTCCTCAAATTCCTGTTTTAGGATGGCCCCAATTGCATGATCTGAGGCATCAGATTCTACCAGCAAGGGTCTGTCGATATCCGGTTGGGCCAGGATGGGACCCTGAGTAAATCTCAGTTTTAACTCCTGGAAGACCGTTTCTTGAGCTTCAGACCAAAGGAAGGGAGTGTTTTTCTTCAATAATGCAACTATTGGCTGTACAACATCAGAGAATGTGGGAATGAATTTCCGGTAAAAGTTGGGGAGTGCCAGGAAGGATTGAATCTGTTTTACTGTGGTAGGGGCTGGCCATGATAGGATAGACTGAGCCTTGGAGGGATCCATTTCGATTCCTTTTGCACTCAGAACGAACCCGAGGTAATGGACTGTTTGGGTGTGCAATGTGCATGCTTCAGGTTTGACCAGGAGTTTGTCCTCACGCAAACTTTTTAATACCGTTGTCACATGTTTCTGATGTAGCTGAGGATCCTTGGAATAAATCAAGATGTCGTCCAAATACACTATGACAAAGAGGAACAACATATCTGAAAAGACTGAATCCATGAATCGTTGAAAGACCGCAAGGGTGTTTGCAAGACCAAATGGCATTACCAGGTATTCAAAATGTCCAAAGGGAGTTCGTAATGCAGTTTTCCATTCGTCGCCTTCCTTTATCCGGATGAGATGGTACGCGCCTCTTAGGTCAAGTTTGGTGAAGATTACGGCTCCCCTGAATGCTTCCAATATGTCGGAAATGAGCAGTAGTGGATAGCGATCCTTGAGGGTGCATTGGCTGAGTCCCTGATAGTCCAGGCAGGGTCGAAGTTCCTTGGTGTCTTTCTTGGGCACAAAAAAATAAAGAGGCACCGGCTGGAGATTTGGAAGGTTGAATGGTTCCATTGGCAAGATTGGTATCCAGATACTCCCGTAATGCCCTTTTTTCCAGCTCGGAAATGATAAACATTCTTCCAAATGGTATCACTGCAGAGTCTTCTGTGTCAATAGCACAATCTTCTGGTCGATGTGGTGGTAGGGATTGAACTATAGCTGTGGAGAACACATCAGAGTAGTGATGATACATTTCCGGAACCTTGGAAATATTGGAGACACAGATAGACGGTTGTTGGAGGCCCTGGGGTTCCATAGCCACGCTCTGTACCATGTTGTGGGGTAAACAATGGGACAGGCAGTATTCAGATCCTAGAAACAAAGAACCTGTCGCCCAATTGATATACGGGTTGTGTTTTTGTAGCCAGGGCATTCCCAAAACTAAGGGGTAATGTGCTGCCTTGATGATGTCAAAACAAAGCATCTCCTGATGATTGTTGATCGAGAGAAACAGTTCTGTGGTTTGCTGGGTTATGGGTCCCGACGATAGTGGTTTTCCATCAATTCCTTCAACAGCCTAAATTGTCTCCTTAGCTTCCCGGGGAATGCTGTGTTTCAAGGCCCATTCATGGTCCAAGAAGATTCCCATTGCGCCACAGTCTACTAGGGCCATAACGGAATGGGTCTCCTTATTGGCGGTAGATAAGGATGTTTGCAGGACCACCAAGGTGTTCAATCGAGGGTAATGCAAGGAAGAAGCAGAGGCGGAGCAGACACCCTTCTCCCGAAGCTGGGCTCCGTTCAAGATCGGGAGCTGGTGTTTCCCGAACGCCCGGGTGGAGCAATAGGGCAATTCCGTACAAGATGTTTACCCGAGGCACAATACATACAGAGCCCCCTATTGATCCTACGCATCCTTTCTTGGGCGGTTATTGGACCCCGTATGGAGCCCAGTTGCATTGGCTCAGGATCCAGAGAGTGTGGTGTGGTCGCTTACTTATCACTAGGATATTCCATGGGAATCTTGGGAGAAACAGTTTTGGTCTTTTTCTTTTCTGCTCTTCTTGCCTTGATTTGAAAGTCTATTTGGAGAGATGAGTCAATCAGGGCCTGAAAGGAACTTGGACGGGCCACTCTAGCAAGTTCGGCCTTGATTCCGTCGTTTAATCCCCTGCAGAACAAGGTAAAGCTTGCTTCCTGGGACCAATCTGCCTCCTTAGCCAACTGCTTAAAGCGGGTTACATAAGAAAGCATGTCTTGACTCCCTTGTTAGAATTCTAGGAGCCTTTCCTGAGCACTGTATACCTGTTCAGGACAATCGAACATGGTTTTGAAGGCTTCCACAAACCCGTCATAATTATCCAGGAGTGGATCCATAGAATTGACTAAAGGAGTTGCCCAGGCTAGGGCATTGCCTGAGAGATGAGCAATTATAAACCCCACTTTAGCTCGGGGTGTAGAAAAATAGTAGGGTTTAAATGTGAAATGAACCAAACAAGAATCAAGGAAGGACCGCAGTGTTTTGCTGGAACCATCATACTTGTCCACTATGCCCCCGACTAGAGCACTTTCCTGTAGCGCGGAATCTTGGGAAAGCACGAGTTGTTTTAAGGCTGTATTTTCAGCTTTGAGGTTCTGGACCTTTGTTGTTAATTCCTGCATTCTTCTCATTAGGTACTGGACAGCAGCCTCCATATTGAACCCTGTATTAAGTTTTTGGCGTCTCAAACTGTCACACTCAACACCCAATCCTACCTGTTTGTCCTGCACCGATTTCTTCTTTGTGGGTTTCTCCGATTTCGGGATGTCCTGGACTTGAACAGGTACGGCCGGTGATCCTCTATATCCAGCATGAAACGTGATAGGAGACGGAAGAAGAGTTCTGAATTCCAGGAAGCAAGGGTTGACAACGTCCAGGAATAAGTGCGGAACCAGGAAGGGTGATGCTGCTCACAGGCTAACACGCGGGCGCGGGCACGGAGCAAGGTAGGGAACCAGGAAGGAAGAGCGGTTGTCTGGAAGACGAGTAACCGCTCCAAGGTCCAGGAATGAAGGGGAAAAAGGGTAGAGGTTTTGGAACAGCGATACGAGGAAGAAACGCTAGACACTCTAGCTGTGAACTCGTACAGGAGCGTTGAGCCGCAGAGCGCCGCGGGGGCCTGCCCTTTTTGTAAGAATCCATTGTTCCGGCGTAAACGCTGGAGCGCAGCACGATTGATGCGGCGGCCATGTTTAGAGGAACACTGCCCCGGTGGTACGATGCATCATGGACCAGGAAGTCCATGATGCTTCGTCCAGGAAAATGTATAGCGATGTGAGTGGGCAGGTTATGGAATGGCTCTGAAAACAGTATTACCTTGATAAGCAAATAGAAACAAGAGCACAATGCGTGTAAGACCCCATCAAGCTAAGAAGGAACATAAAGGAGCATAGTGCCATTTACAGTCCGGTGCGACTTCCTGGACAATTTTCAATTTCTAATGCAATGCTTTTTCAAATCCAAGCACTATCTAATAACAGCAGATGCTAGTCAAAGGCATCCACTTCAGACAAAGTATCTTTGTGTTATTCTAAACTATGGCAGACACACTGGCACCCGATAGATCACAGTAAAAGTGGGAGAAATCACCAGGGCCTCAGCTATTAGCTTATTACGATATTTCTTATCTCATTTACGGTCACGGATATGATGGCATCATACAGCCAATAGAAAATGTGGCATGTGCAACATTTTACATCTTTCAAATGTTCAAGTGCCTTGTTTTCTCCGCACAGCTAATCATGTTTTGAATAGATATAAAATGTTGAGAAAGTACTCCTTGGTGATGGTCAATGTGAGTTTATGACGAAACACACATTACTCCTATTGCACATGATGATGTGATGCCACCAAAACCAAGAATATTTACATTAATTGTTTACGTTGACACTTCTGTGTCATTTTAAAGAAAGGAATCCATTTTTTAATTATTGATATTTCTGTGCGTACAACTATCTGTTACGCTCACTTGGTCTCTGCGGAGGCGTTGGGCCATGGTTGCAGCCTTCCCTGAACTTGAATTACCCCCTTCAGGCCTCTCCCTCAGTAGAAAAGCTGTGAGCGGTGGTAAGTGGTGATACTGCTCCTGCATGGAGATAAGAGTGTGTGAGTGCACCAATCTGTGATTGTTGTACCTCTCGAACCCTTCACCGAAAAGTATGGTTTCTGTGAGCAAATGCCGGCCCATAAAGCTCACTTGTGAATTATGGAAGATAAGCTCTCTGTCCTGCTACTTTTGGCAGGGCGCATCGAATGGGATCTAGTTCCTTCACTGATCCCTGATAAAGATTAGTCCAGTCCAGCTGCGACTATGCTTCTCCTTATGATTGGTAAGTCTTTCTTGAGCTCTTGTGATGCTGTTCGTTCAGTTTAATGTTTTTATATGTTGTCTCTCTTCTGTTTTCTTCCTTTAGATGGAATTGCGGCCTCAATGCAGCTGTGAGATGCGAGATGCGGCCGGATGGAAGATGGATGCTACTGCAATGTTTGACAGGAGGTAAGTGATGGTTTAAGGAAAACCGCGAAGTATGGCGAAGAACAACCTTAAACTGAGAGTTTTTTCAATGTCTAACCTTGTCTTCTGTTTTTCCTTGCAGGCGCTGCTATCGACAATGGAGCATGTCGTGCTGCGGTGCCAAGATGAAGATATCGGCGTTCCGGAAAGTGTAAAGATGAATATTTGGTTCGCCGAAGAGATGTACAGGTAAGAACAGCTTCCCCCAGTTGGTAAGTATGCTGGCAGGAAGCAGGATGTCCAGGAAGCAGAATCTTCAAAGGTAATTCTGACCTTAGGCGACGGTGAGCGTTACGCTGCTTGCAAGTGCAGAATAATGCGAAGCGTCTGTCTTGAGGATAGGGGCAGCTTATATAGCTGAGATCGTGGGCACGCCCATTAGGGCCGGCTTACTAGCCACACCCTGCCACTCCTAGAGAGTGAGCATGTGCGAAGACAATCCATTAGTAGCCACACCCAAGAATACACTTGGGGCTGCCTAATGGATGGAATGTTCAATGTTAATGCATCTGAAGTGCTATGTCCATAATAAAAGCTTTTTGATTTTAAATGGATGTTCTTGTTTACTTTTGTTTATGAGCCTGGTGCCAAAGGCGCCAGGACAGTGTCCACCCAGGTCTCCTGTGCATGCAACCCCCTGCATGCCTGTGCCCCTGACTTCATGACCATGACAGCACTCCCCCTCAAGGCCCCTCTCAAGGGTGGTTCTCTTCCCGGTCCTGATTTGGTGGGATTATTGCGATGGAACCGTCTGATTAAACGCGGAGGATGGACGTGTTCACTGGGTTCCCAAGTTCGGTCTTGAGGTCCGTAACCTTTCCAGTCAATTAGGTAATACAATTTTGATCGAACCACCTTGGAGTCCAGGATGGATTTGACTTCATATTCTGGTTCTCCATCTATTACTTCGGGCTCTGGTGGAGAACTAAGCCGTGTATCGGATTTCGTTGGTTTGAGGAGAGAGACATGAAATATGGGGTGAATTTTCATGTGAGATGGTAATTCCAATTTCATGGCGACAGGATCGATTATGGACTTTATAGTATAGGGGCCCAGGTATCTTGGGCGGAAAGCTCTTGGCCCCTTCAGGGGAATATATTTGGATGCTAACCACACCTTTTCTCCAATCTGGTAGGCGGGAGCTTCCTTCCTATGTCGATCAGCAAACAGTTTTTGTCTTTCCTTAGCCTTGGTCAGATGCTCTGTCGCCTCCTTAAGAACCTGAGTGATGGTTTTATACAAGTTTTTTATGGCTGGCATTTCCAGGGTATTGGGTGGATCAAATACTGATGTCCTCGGATGTCTTCCGTGCACAGTGTAGAATCGAATTTGCCCTGTGCTTGTGTGAACTGATTGTTGTATGCATACTCAGCTACCCAGAGTATATTTTTCCAAGAATCCTTGGACTGTTGCAACATACACCTGAGATATTGCTCTAAAGTTTGGTTGGTTCGTTCAGTTTGCCCATCAGTTTGAGGGTGATGGCTTGTGGACAACCAGAGATCGATTTTGGCAATCGTACAACACTTTCTCCAAAAGGCAGAAACAAATTGAGTTCCGCAATCAGATACTAATATTGATGGAAATCCATGCAATCAAACAATTTGCTCTAGGAACACAGAAGCGAGAGTTGACACAGTTGGGAGTCCCTTCAGAGGGATGAAATGGGCCATTTTGGAGAATAAATCCACAATGACTAATATGGTGTTGTATCCATTGCAGGGTGGCAGATCTGTGATGAAGTCCATTGACAGGGTATGCCAAGGTGCTAGCGGTACTGTTAGGGGATGTAGTAAGACAGCAGGGTTCTGTTTATGAGACTTGTGTTGTGCACAGACACCGCAGGTTTCAATAAATTGGGCAATGTCTTTTCGCCAGGTTGCCCACTAGTAGTTTTGTTTTACCTTAGACTGAGTTTTGGCTATTCCTGGGGGTCCTTCCACTAATGAATCGTGGTAACTTGTGATGATTTGCTTTTGCAGTTCTTGGTCTTGGACATATAATCGTCCTTGGATATACGGTAGATTGTCTTTGATGGTGTAATGGTCACCTTTTAACAGCCATTCCTGTTGTGTTGATTGATCCATGGGGGATTGAAAACTGGTTCTTTGATCATCCACACACGTGGTGGCAGCTATTCAGGTTTGAATCCTTTCCTCAGGAATTATGGCCATGGGTCGGATGCTGTAAAAGCCTCTTTTTCTTCACTCATGCGTGATAAAGCGTCAGCTTTCCCATTGCGTACTCCAGGTCTATAAGTGATAATAAAATCATATTCCACAAAAAAGAGAGCCCAATGAAGTTGACGCGAGGATTGTGCTTTGGCGGTTTTCAAGTATTGCAAGTTACGGTGGTCCGTGATGACAGTGACCGTATGTCTCGCCCCAAGAAGGTAATGTCTCCAGGCCTTGAATGCTGATTTAATCGCCAGTAATTCCTTATCTGTGATTGCGTAGTTCAACTCGGGGGCCGAAAATGTGCGGTACCAGAATGCGACGGGGTGTAGTTGTCCTGTTTCAGGGTCTCATTGTGACAATACTGCTCCCATGGCTATTTTTGAAGCATCTGTCTCAACTATGTAAGGTAGGTCTGGTCGTGGGTGTCGAAGGACTGGTGCTGTAGTGAATGCTAGTTTCAACTTCTGGAAAGCTTCTTCAGCTTCTGTCGACCAGTGGAACTTTTGATTTTTCTTTAACAAGGAGGTAATTGGATGTACAATTTGTGAAAACCCAGCTATAAACTGACGGTAAAAGTTGGCGAATCCGAGCACGCTTTGCACTCCTTTCGTGGATGTTGGTGAGGGCCATTGGAGGATTGCATCCACCTTTCGTGTATCCATATGTACGCCTTGTGGTGTGAGCATGAAACCGAGAAACTGAACCTCGGTAACATGGCAAACAATTTTTTCCAACTTGGCATACAATTGGTGTTGTCGAAGCTTCTCTAAGACTGCCCGGACATGGCCTACATGTTCTTCCATGGAATTTGAGTAGATAAGAATTTCGTCAATGTAAACAAGAGCGCAAACGTCCAGTAGTTCACGGAGTACATCATTCATAAAGAATTGGAACGCTGCAGGGGCATTGCATAGCCCGAAGGGCATGACCAGGTATTCAAAGAGGCCGTACTTCATGCAGAAGGCCGTTTTCCACTCGTCTCCCTCTTTTACTCTTACAAGATGGTATGCTCCTCTTAAATCCAGTTTTGTGTAGATTTGAGCATATTTCACTTGGTCCAGGAGCTCTGGTACAAGTGGTAAAGGATATCGATTTTTTACTGTGATCTGATTGATGGCTCTATAGTCAATGCAAGTTCTTAAGTCCCCCTCCTTTTTAGGCGCGAAGAATAAGGGCGAGGAGGCAGGTGACTTGGACGGGAAAATGAAACCGTTCGCCGGGTACTGATCCAGGTAAGTTCTAAGATGCTGATTTTCCTGTTCTGTCACAGCGTAAATTCGGCTGCAAGGGATCTGGGCTCCGGGTACAAGATCTTTTTGACAATCGTAGGGTCTGTGCGGGGAAGAATGTTGGCTTGTCTTTTTTGAAGACATCCTGGTAATCTTGGTATTCAAGCGGTAAGGAGCTGATGAGGCCCAACACGATTCCTTTCTTCGGTTTCAGGTTGGTGTCATCTTTTTTGTAACATGTGTCGACACAATCATGAGGAAATGTCAGAACTCATTTTTGCCAGTCGATCCTAGGATTGTGGGTCTCCAGCCAGGGCATTCCCAATATCACCTGGAACTGAGCACCGATGAGATCGAAAGTAATGTCCTCTTGATGCCCGTCCTGACACAGAAGCTTGACTTTCTCTGTGTATTGTGTCACCGGACCGGATGATAGCTGACAACCATCCACAGCAGTGACGTTTTCCGATTTCTGCTTCTGTCGGAGAGGAAGGCCTATTCGGAGAGCCAAATCTTGGTCAATGTAGCTACCCACAGCTCCACAATCAATATATGCCTCCAAGGCATGTATTTTTGATGGTTGCTTGTGATTCACCAAAAGCACTGGAAGGACTAGATGTGAGGTCTGAACGGATTCCTTTTTCATGCTCGACAAGTGGACCCCTACACTTGCCGGGCATGGCGTTTCCCGAGTTCTGTTCTTCTTCTTTATCAGTTTTGTCTGTTGTCCCAACCGTTTTCTTGGGTGGTTTTACCAGGCAGTCACGGAGGAAGTTACCTGCTTGTCCATAATATAAGCAAAGCTGTTGTTGTCTTCTTTTTTCCCTTTCTGCTTTGGTAAGGGGACTTCGTAATCCACCAATTTGCATTGGCTCAGACTGTTCATGTGGTTTAGTCTGATTCTCATGAGGTCGTACCTAAACTGACCACCCCTCTGATCTAGCTCGATCCATTTTCCGATTCTGCAACCTACGATCGAGTTGCACCGTCAGGTTTATGTAGTCCGCACACCTTTCAGGGGGATTCACTACTTGCGCCAACACATCCTTAAGTTGTCCACGTAACCCTTGGAAAAAGAGTGTAGTCCTCTTCTCTTCTGGCCAGTTGGTCTGGGCTATGAGACGATTGAAGGTTGCAATATAGGTTAATAGATCTTGACTCCCTTGTCTGAGTGACAACAACTCGTTGTCCAGAGCTTGTCCTTGAGTATGACAGGCAAACAATTTCTCCATCTCATGTTGGAAATTCACAAAGTTCCGGACTAAAGGGTCATCTTGATTTACCAAAGGTATAGACCAGTCCGCCGCACTACCTCCTAAATACGAGAGCACAAACGCCACTTTGGCTTGGTCATTAGGAAAGGCTCCTGGTCTGCACAAGAAATGAAGGCGACATTGGTTCATAAATACAGCAAACTTGTGTGGGTCGCTGATGAAGCGTTCGGGAGGGGCTAGAGGCACTGCTCCTGGAAGAACTACCTGAACCGGTGTTGATTGTTGTGTTGTGGAAGAATGAGAAGAATGGGTCACTCCAGGCAGTGGAACCTGTCCTGCTTGTGCTTGTAGCATTTGTCTTGCCAATTTGTCAGTTCTTTCTTGAGTTACAATAAGATCCCTCCGTAATGCATTGGTTTCCTGTCTTGACGCATTTACCTCAGTCCGTAATTCCCCTAGTAAGAGGGCTAACTGATCTGTTTCATGACCCTTGCCCTGGCCCTCACTGGCAAGTCCGGCTCATAACCATCATGAAGACCAATATTAGAATGGGACTATTTACTTGGGACTATTTAAGTTGGGGGGGGAGGGGTTCAGCCAACATGGACGTACGCACATAGCTCAGTTACAAGGAACTGAGCTATGTGGTCTAGACTTTTGGGTGTGGCAGGCCTGGGACTACTTTACCTGGACTACTTTGGGTGTGGCAGGCCTGGGACTATTTTACCTGGACTACTTTACCTGAGACTATTTAAACCGCACCCAAGCAGCAGAACATGCTTTGCGTTATTCTGCTGTGGGCAGCGTAATGCTCACCGTGTCCAGTTCTTTGATGCCAGTTTACCTGAAACCAAGGACCTGCAGAGGAGAAAGAACACTACGAAACTTACCGGGAACAGTATCCTGTCTTCAATCCATTGCCGACTTCCGTTCCACTCACCTGAAGGTACAAACTATCATCCGGCACCGCATGCATCCTGGAATACCATAACCTGGAAAGAGGAGAAAGAAAGACAGCATTAGTAAGTGTTTACTCACGTTTCTTCCTGAATGAGGAAAGCCACACAATTCTTACCTGGGTAGTCATCTCCTGGTCAGTATCATTGCTGGAACATTACGGCGCTTGGCGAGGAACATCGCAACCTGCAAGGAGAGAAAAGACATAGGTTAGCAATATAAAAGATGAAACAGCGCTGGGCATCGCGCATTACTCACCGGACAGCATCGCGCACACCGCGCTTTTGCCTATCGGCCCATGCTCATCTTCAAACTGCATGAGTGCAAATCATCCAACCAGGGCTAAGTGGCATCCCTGTGTATACCAGGTGAGCGTTTCTGAAGTTTCCATAATTCCCAGGTAGAGAGTATTAGAGGCTTTGCATTCGGTTACGCTTACCTGGTCTCTGCGAAGGCGTTGGGGCACGGTTGCAGCCCTCCCTGAACTTGAATCACCCCCTCCAGGCCTCTCCCTCAGTAGAAAAGCTGTGAGCGGTGGTACGTGGTGATACTGCTCCTGCGTGGAGATAAGAGTGTGTGAGTACGGCAATCTGTGATTGTTGTACCTCTCGAACCCTTTACTCCAAAGTATGGTTTCTGTGAGCATACGTCGGCCCATAAAGCTCACCTGTGAATTGTGGAAGATAAGCTCTCCGTCCTGCTACTTCTGGCAGGGGTGCGTCGAATGGGATCTAGTTCCTTCACTGATCCCTGACACGGATTAGTCCAGTCCAGCTGCGACTATGCTTTTCCTTATGATTGGTAAGTCTTTCTTGAGCTCTTGTGATGCTGTTCATTCTGTTTAATGTCTTTATATGTTCTCCTATTTATGCCCGCAGTAATGTCTCTCTTCTGTTTTCTTCCCGAGACGTGGCCGGATGGAAGATGGATGCTACCGCAATGTTCGACATCAGGTAAGTGATGGTTTAAGGAAAAGCGCGAAGTATGGCGAAGCGCAACCTTAAACTGACTGTTTTTTTTAATGTCTAACATTGTCTTCTGCTTTTCCTTGCAGGCGCTGCTGTCGACGATGGAGCGTGTCGTGCTGCGGTGCCAAGATGAAGATTTTGGCGTTCCGGAAAGTGTAAAGATGAATACTTGGTTCGCCAAAGAGATGTACAGGTAAGAACAGCTTCCCCCAGTTGGTAAGTATGCTGGCAGGAAGCAGGATGTCCATGAAGAAGGATCTTCAAAGGTAATTCTGACCTCAGGCGATGGTGAGCATTACGCTGCTTGCAAGTGCAGAATAACGCAAAGCGTCTGTCTTGAGGATCGGGGCAGTTTATATAGCTGAGATCGTGGGCCCGTAGATTAGGGCCGGCTTATCAGCCCCACCCCGCCATTCCTAGAGAGTAAGCACGTGCGCCCGCAATCCATTAGCATCCACACCCAAGAATACACATGGGGCTACTTAATTTATGGAATGTTCAAGGTTTATGCATCCTGCTTAATGGATGGAATGTTCAAGGTTAATGCATCTGAAGTGCTATGTCCATAATAAAAGCTTTTTGGTGTTAAATGGATCTTCTTGTTTACTTTTGTTCATGAGCCTGGTGCCAAAGGCGCCTGGAAAGTGTCCACCCAGGTCTCCTGTGCATGCGACCCCCTGCATGCTTGTGCCCCTGACTTCATGACATGACACTATCGTAGCCTCCCACAGACCAACCAGATATGCCAGTAGTGACAATTCAATTTTTTCAATCTCCTTACACAATCCTCCATCACCACTCGAATATACACTACCTGACTCGGACAATAACAATGCCACCCTTGGTGGGCGGGAGGAGTGGGGGTTAGAGAATGCATCTGCATCTGTTTCAAGACATACTCAGAGTGAGTTTTTGTACATAAATGATCTGTGACCACTCCCAAAGCTTATACAAAGCTACTAGAGGGTCCATGTGGGTGAGAAACAGCCGCAGAGTGCAAAAGCAGCTTGTCAAATGTGTCAGTAGCAGATAGAAACTGTTATTGAATTTTTCCATAAACTTTGTATAAAAGGCTGAATCAGTATTGTTTGTAGTATAAACATTAACCAGATTGTCGTTCATACATATTGTATGTAACTGACCAGTGTGGTAGTTAAACTGTACCGAAAGTGAACATATTGCTAGAGTGTGAACATTTTTAGAGATATTTGGTGTACAATGTTTTTTGTCTGATAACACAATAGCTGCTAGTTACCAGTGCGATTCGAAATTATGACTCTTTGTACATCAAATTAAAAAATGTGCCACCAGATTAGCTTCTTAATTTGCAATTACATACATTGTATGTTTTTCATTTGGAGGTCCTGTTTTTAAACAGCAGGGCAGAGTGCAGGAATAACAAGACGCTACAAGAATAAAATGAAATATTTTAATACCCATCTGTTCAATGATGTTAATGGAAAATGGATAACGGAACATTTGGCATTCACTTGTGTTATTCAAAATAAACACAAAACAATGTAAATACTGATTTTAAAAAATCTTTAATAATTATGCTCTTTGGATAGTGGAAATCCAACATAATATCCTGCAGATCTTATGAATTCTGCACAAATGAAGCATACAACGTATGCAGGGATTACTCTAGGCACTTTAGGTCCAAGTATGACTCCACCAAGTATACGCATGCTTTGTATGACAAAAGATGGTACCATCTGTTGAAAGGATTTACAATGTTCGATTGAAGAGATGTACAATTATGATGCTTATATGTATTTTTGAAAATGTATTCTCTATGATACCCTCTGAAGCCCCCAATGCTAATTCTTCTAGCATTTTTGAGTGGCCTTTCAAGAGAAAAGGGACATTATGGGTCCTTTGGTTCCTCAAACCACCTCTGGTGACTGGTACATCTTGGCCATGGTAGTCTACACCACCCGGTATCCTGAAGCAGTTCCCTTAAGGCCATGTGGTGGTAAAGGTTCTGATAGGGATAGTCACTCATGTGGAATTCCCAAAAGAATTAATTTCTGACAGGGGCTCCAACTTCATATCTGTGAAGAAAAGGGGACTGTGTGGGCTGCAAAGCAGCTCAGGAAAGAGTTCCCGTGCGAAAACAGGCAAAAACAACAATTCCCATGAGCCTTTGGTTTTCGGTTGGGCTGTAGGAGAGCAGTTGTGCTGGCTCATTTGCTCTATTTAGGACACTCCCCGGCTCGTGCTGCCTGTTGATGATTGTTGGCATGGGAGGCATAGGCTGGAGGAGAGCAGGTGTGCAGGCTTTTGTGGAAGACCTATGCAGGACCCGGGCCAGGCGGTGTGATGGCGTACTCCTGAAAGGCTCTGTCCCTCATAAGGGCACGGAGCAGATCACGGCAGTGTGTCCGTAAAACGCAGGATACCACATTGCCTGGGGTGGTGCCTGTGAGCCCTTCCCAGGCCTCAGTTAAGTGTTTCAAGGAGTATGTGTGTGAGTCTTGGGTGCATACAGTCATTTCTTGGGTGCGAGTCGCACCGTGTGTAGTTTCCTGAACATTTATTTTCTGCATGCTGATAAGGTTTGAAACACGTTTCACAAAGTACTGCACGTGTATTTCCCTCTGTAGAGAGGAGTCTCATGAACTCATGCTGGGCATACCGTGCAAAGTGGAACCCTAGCGCTCTGAACATTGGAATGTTTGGGGGGCATTTTCACACAAGAACCAGAGGAACGCTATGTTGTTTGTGGCTGCTTGCTCTTGTCCCATTTCATGTCTGTGGCAAGCTGCTTATGTTCTATGCACTATTATGAGGTAACCTACACCTGGTGACACAGCAGGAGGGGTTGGAGTATTTCAAAAGTGAATACCACACTGTTGCAAGATACATGTTGTTGCTTGTGCTTTGTCCATCATGTTGTACGTTGCTGCAGTTATCTATGGCCATCAATAACTCATTATGTGCTTATGTTTGTTGCTGAGTCAGGGGGGTAAGCAGGAATGCATGAGTTAGGAAGCAATATCCTAATCAAGAAGGGTGTTAGCTAGGTTCAGGAGATTTAGGAGGTGCTTCATTGGTTTAAACAGGTGTATGTTGACCAGGTTGTTTCTTTCCCTATGTTCCCTATACCCATCCATTTCAAGAACCCTAAACCTCTTTCCAGTGATCCTAACACCCCCTACCTATCCACAACCTCTCCCTAACCCTCTTCCCCCTTTGGCTGCCTTAAGGTACCTGTATATGCTAAAATCAGGGGCCTGTTCCAACCTTGGTGGGAGGGGTCAACTAAATTTGGCTTCAGGGGTGTGACAATATCTTCATATATGAAGGTGATTTGGGAGGAGTGAGGGATTGAGTAAAGTCTCTACAGCTTTCCAGCCCCAAACCAATGGGTTTGCTGAGAGATTTAACATGACCCTGAAATGCATCATAAGTGGTCTGGAAAACACCTGAAGAGATAGTGGGATAGTCTCCTGCCATTCCTGTTGTTCACCTACAAAGAGGCGTGTGAAGGTTGGGAGGGTAACCCCCCAAAACCTTTACATATTGGATTATGTGCTTGGATTGAGATCCCGAATGGCCCAGTACATGGAACAGTCTACAAAGAATCTCAAGGCTGGCCAGGAGCTGATGAAACACTGGCGTGACCAATAGGCCACTGTGATAGAATATGCTCCAGGACAGATGTTCTAGATTATGGATCTTGTCAATCACAGTGCATGCCACGATAAGTGAACTGGACCCTTTGTGCTTCTGGAAAAGATCAGTGAGATTAACTCTCTCATTGATACAAAGGTTCCTAGGCAGACGTGTAGTGTCTTTCATGTCAACCAGTTGAAACCTCATTACAGCAGGGATGATTTGATGTTGGCTTTCTTGACTGATGGTGAGTCTGAAGAGGAAACTGACCCCCTCCCAAAATTGCTACACAAAGAAGCCACATATGGGTCCATAGATGGTGTGCAAATCTTCACTAACCTGATAGAATGGCAAATGCAGAAATTCCAGCGGCTGCAAGGCCAGTTTACAAATCTATTTTTACTGAGTCATGGATTCTATTCTTAAAGTTAGAAAACCAAGTAAGATATTTCATTGTAAACACTGGACAAGGATATTTCATGTTATGGGGATTGACATCGTTCAAAATCAGTAGCGAATGGACGATGTAGCAGATGCTGGCGAATGTAAACAATGACGTGAGACGCCTCTGATACAGGACGTTAACGTTTGACGTCAAAGGTACTATATTTAGTTTGGAAATTCAAGATGGCGCCCTTGCGCCAAGAGGAATGCTGCATTTCACTGCTAAGAGTCGGTGAATAAGCTGAACCAAGCATGATTGATGCTTTAAATGTAAGGTTTTATTGGAATTCATGACAACCTTTTTGAAGAAGTTATTAACAAATGTGGATCGTTAGGGTGCCAGCCATGAGATCATGATTTATATGAATTACTGATTGTAGGTATTGATGAACTGGGAGATTACTCTGATGAATAGAGGCTAGAATAAGCATAAGGCTGGTGTAGAGCATATAAGTAAGTAATGACATATTAAGCAGATATGCATAAATGGTGTTGAATAAATGTATCATTTAGAGGAATGGCATAAATTCAGTTAGCTAATGTGACACTCAGTTGTTATTGGTGGTGGAGTTGGGGCTGGAACTGCATTAATTGAAATGTTTAATGTGAATAAGGATTATCACAGATGGACTAATGGATAATGAATGGATCACGATAAGCTGTTTGTGCAATAAGCATATGAGAATATTTGAATGTAAGAATTGTCAATAGGCTTATTGAATTTGATGAGTATTCTTGGTTTCTTATACAGAAATATTTCATCCCCCCCCCCTTCCTTGTGAATCATCGTTGACCTGGCATTTGGCCTGTGCCAATAAATTATCGTTGATGAATGCTATTTAAAATAATTCCTTTTGTGTTAATTTATGTTGTTTGTTAGAGCTACTATGACAATGCATAGTAGCCCTGAAGATGACCTGAAGTTGAAAAGTCTAGGCAGGAATGGCAACAATATTATTGTAACAAACAAATTCTATGATGTACAAAAAATTCATTTTGTGAGAATTTGACTGGCAGGAATGACAAAAGTATTGTTGTAACAAACAACTTATAGGATGTACAAAAAATTCATATTGTGAGAATTTGATAAAAAAATGTTGTATGAAGAATAAACGGTATAACAAAATTTAAGGGATCTGGCGCATTAGTAAGTGTCAAATTATAGAATTAAACTTGTGACATTAGGCTTGGGGCCAAACTCTGAACAGACTGATGCAGCCAGTTGACCTGGTTTTAAGCTATAGTTGAAGTTAGTTAGCAACATCTGGAATTTGGGTAGAGAGTACGAGGAAGTACCAAGCCTCTGTTTAGATTACATGGTTACACAGACTGGTGTGTCCATGACATAAACACAGGAGACAGTAAGCAGTTGAAGAGCAGAAATCACTGCATGTCTGACAAGGTGAGGGACACCATCCAGGAGGAATTTTCCAGGCTATTGAGCGACTGACCAAAAGCAAGTGCAACTGGGCCCTCATTGAAAAATAGGCATTTGTGGTAGTTTGGGCCATACACAAACTGAAAAACTACATTTTACGGGTCTGCCATCGACACTGACCACAGACCTCTTAGGTAGTTAATGGGCATACATTGAGAGAATGTCAAGGTGCTGGGCCTGGTTATATTTGTACTGTTGTTGAATAAGGACATCCAGCATAAACATGGATAACGCCATTCTAATACAGAGTCCTCAGTAGGTATCTTTGCCAGGATAATGAGCCCAACCTTAGAAGGGTGGTGCTCAACCATTTTTGGCTGCTCCCTGCCGTCCTACACTTCAAGGAGGACTGGAAGAAACTACTCTTCGAAGGACCATCTTGCCAATCGCTAATAGCTCCACTCACCCTACTTCTCTTCCACCATTCAGAGCTCTATTACTTTCCAGCTAGGTTTGCATTTGATTTATTTATTTGAATGTATAAGGTGTGTAGCCCTAAGCAATGTACAAACATGTATCAAGGTCAGTCCAAAGAATCACATGGCTAAAACAAAGAGCAACCATTATGAGGAATCAAACAGCGAATTCATAAGACGAAAGAAGACTAGCTTGAGGGCTGGACAAAAAGAAGCAAGAGTAGAAACTTAAAGCAAAGACATAGCTGGAGCATTCCAGAGTTAAGGGGCAAGAAATGTACAGGAGTGGAACCCGGATTAGGCAAAAGGGGGACACTGAGAAGAGGAGCACAATGATCGATGAGGGGAATATACAGAAATAAGATACGAAGGATAAGAAGGAGCAAGATCATGCAGACACTTAGAACAAATATAGATCCCATGCCGTTATAGTAGATGGTAGGAAATGCAGTGGAGATCAATGAGGATGACAGGATGAGTGCTTCAGTGTGGCATCTGGCTTCTCCCCCTGTCCCTGCATGTGTGCCTGTAGGTTGTGATGACAGTGTGAGTGATTAAATGTGTGGACCTGGTTGTGAGTTGAATGTTCCCAACATGTGTGTTCTACCCAGATCTGGTGGGGGCAGTGACCTGGTTGGTGGAGCACCAGTGGGGTACATGTTAAGTCTGTGCATTTGAGCGCAAAATGATGTTCCCTTGAATATGTCTGCATGAGTGGTGTTTTGACCCAGTGTTATTGTTAGTCAAACAACAGGCATTGTTGTATTGTTGTGTCTAATTGTGTCATAGAGATTCTGGCACCTGGGAAATTGCACACAGGTTTGGATACCTACCTGTGATGTCTGTGCCTGTGTGTGTGTGTGTGTATTTCTGCAGTACATCAACTATGTTTTTTGTGTAGGCGAAATGTGGATACGCATTACCCGGGTGTGTGTTTTTCAGTGTGGGGTATCACTGTAGTTCAAGATGGAGCCTGTTCCATCTCCAGGCATTATGTATAGGACATGTGTGTGGGGCATGCCTGACGGGTGTGTCTGTGCTGATTCCTGAGTGGCATGTATTCTAATGGTAATGGGGGTTGGTTGTGGACGTCAGAGTGGTTGCATTTGGACAGGTAATTGTTTGGGACATGCGAGTCTGTGACTGCACTTGCCATTGGGTATCCTCCTTGTCCGTATTCTCTGCTCTGGGACACTACCTCTCTTTCCTGCCTTAGTGTGTTGCTCAGGAGCGATTGTGTGTGCATTGATTTGGTAGTATAGGAGGGTGCTAGTGGCATAAATAGTGGCCCTGAGGACTTCAAAGCAAGCCATGCACCTGGTGGTTGTAGTGAGCAGGCCTACAGTAAGGCTGTGTCTGGTGGTTGTGCGTTATGTGGATGTGTTGGGTGGGAGGTCACACTGATTGACATTTTCTCTGACTCATAAATCAGTGCATAAATAAAGGACTTACCTGCAAACGTATCAGGACTCCTGCGTGCATCCTGGTCCCATAGTACACTCGGCTCAGCTTACTTTTTGTCTCTGGTGATCAGCAACTGTCCTGAATATTAATGAGGTGGGTCACTAAGATGTCTGTTTTTCTCCATACAGGATGAACATTGAGAAGTAATTATTAGTCAACCAACGGGCATTTTGTATGGTTGTGTCTAAATGTGTCATAGAGATTCCGGCACCTGGAAAGTTGCTCATGGGTTTGGTACCTATATGGTATGTCTATGCCTGTGTGTGTCTGTTAGTGTGTGTGTACTTCCGCAGTACATCATCTTTGTTTTTTGTGTAGACGAAATGTGGGTAAGTATTGCCTGGGTATTGATTTTTCATTGAGTTACCCATTGAAAAAAATACAAAAAATGGTTTCACGGAAAAGGGTGATATTGGTCCGCAATTGATGAACATATTTAGATCCTGGAAGGGTCTCTTTAATTGTGGTGCACTGTCGGTTATGCACAGACAGTTCCCAGAAGGCTGTGCAGTAATCGGATGAATGCTGATGGACGAACCTGGCCAGTGAGCTACTGTGGTTCTCACTGGGGTGATGTGGATCACAACCGCGTCCTCAAGATTGAAAATATGGCGGAGTCGTTCTCACTGGGCAGAGTTTGGAATGGTCGTACTGTTCAGTGTTCAACCTCCCCCTGCCTTAACACCAGCAAACTAGAACACAGGGTGTGAAGCGCCTGCAGTAGTCGGTATCCTGCTTTTAGCGGGAGCTCTGGAACTGACGTCGACAGCAGGAGTGTTAGTGCATACGCCAGGTCTGCGACGACGAGGGGTTCAGTCAGTCAGGCTGAGGAGATAAAACTTCATTAAAAAGTGAGGAAACCGTAACTCTTCTGTGAGCACAATTGTGCTGAGCAAGGGCGCGAGCCTCCCGAGGCTGTACTTTCTGTCAGAGTGTGCTGCTGTGCGAGCTTAAGTGACAGTTCTGAGAAAGGTAGCCCTGTATGCATTGAGAGAGCAGGCGCACCAGGAGCAGTGCTATACTTAGATACAGGCCGGCTGGCCATGCACACCGTTTTTTTAAGTATAAATACGTAATAAAATACACACATTAAACAATCACGAAAAATATGAAAACATAAAAATATAAATGTTACTGAAACGTGTTTCATTCATATTCATCGTATTAGACACCAACAGCAAAGCTGTTGGCAATTTATGGTACTCGTTTTATACTGAGAATTTGGAAAATCTTATGTCAGCTTGATTGGTATTAAGCCTCGTCTCCCTGCTTGCCCTTATCTGTTATAAAATGTAGAGATACGCCTTTTATTTTTTCAGATGAGGTGTAAAAACAGGGTTCCCACAATGTCACCTTTCTGTGCATGACATATGACATATGAGGCTGAGTTTGGATTTTTCTGTGCAGTATACTGAGATTGTCAAACACGAGCTTACTGTGAATGACATGGCATATGTGGAGGGATGTGTGAGATGCAGTGCATGTGTCCATGGTAATGGAAGATTAGGCAGAAGGCTCTCTTTCCAGTACTGAGTCGCAGAGGTGTTGGGAAACTGTGGACTGCGGTACTTCACTCATTCTTGATCCTGCAAATGGCAGTCTCTTAGGTTTTGCATATAAGTGTTACTTTAGCTTTGAGTATCAGGAGGTATTAACATGATGGGGCCATGTTTTAATATTGTACATTTGTTACGCTGCTGGTATCCATTGTGATTTATTTTTAGTTGGGAGTTCATCTTAACAGTGTCTTTTATTGTATTTTTTACATGTTTTTAAATACTTTCATGCCATGTTCCCGAAAATATTGATGGTTTGATTGAGATATGTAATGGATATGTTGTGATATGTGAAACATTGTGATTTTATGTATGTGATCTGATGTAAGTGTCTGATATGATTTAAGTGTTGTGATGTATGTGACAGGCCATTTATGATGTGGCGTAGGTCACATTAAATATGTGTTATAAGTGGCATGGCACACTTTAAGTGATGTTACTTATATGATGTCACATGACTTGTGATGTATGTTATGTGACGTATCTATGATGTGAAACGCAGCACGTTATGTGCTATGAAGATTTTCACATATGTGACAGGACTTGAAATGTATGGTATGTTTGTGATGTGACATGTGACGTGATGTTTTTGGTGTAATGCATGTGTTGTGACACATTTAATGTTTCTTACATGATGCATGTGGCGTATTTGAGGTGATGTGTGCGGCATGACATGCATGATGTGGCTTGTGCCTTGATACGTGATGTGACTAATGTAAATTGGTCTTGTATTGCACACTTCTGGCATTTCTTTTATAACTGGCGAACAATTCTGGAATCAAGTGGGGGTTGTTAGTGGGGGTACAGCAGTGGTTTCCCAACATTTTTAGGATAAGTCCCCCCTTGAGCAAAAATACAGTTGCCCGGCACCCCCAAAAGACAGGTTGCCCCGAAACCTGAGGTGTTGATGTGTGCAGGCCAGATGTACTTGGGTCCTGTGGTGTAATGGTTTTTGTTGATGATACTTGGGCGTATGTCTATCTGGTGGGTGCGAACCCAAGATCTGTCAGCTGCCACCGCTGCAACACTGGGAGGGATGCTCGAGCTGGGGGAAGGAGCCTGTTATTCAATGGAGTTAAGAAAGTTGTGGACCATGCAATGAACCATAAGTGCCTCTTTGATGGTAGTGTGCTCGTGGTCATCTTTGCAGGCGTAATGCTGCACTGTGTATGCGTGTGTGTAAGTGTGTGCGTGCGTGTGGTCCATGTACATAGTGCATGTTCATGCTCAATGTTTGGAAGCTGACTATGTGGCCTAAAACGATCAAACAAGCCACCGTTCCTATCTGTTCTTTAATTGCTAACGAATTCTGTGAAGGGGAATTTAGGAAAATGGAAGGTTATAGAAAATCGTGTGTCAATTTTGCTAGGAAAATAAGATGGGTCCCTGATTGGACCGTTGACCTGCATGCTATGATTTGTCGGCTACGCAAGAGAGCCTTCAATTGGGCCTCTGGTGAGAACCTTGAGCTACTAAAAGGGTATCATCACTCGAGCCAGGAAAACATAGAACACACTTGTGTGGCTGAACAGCCGTATCTGCTCAAGCGCCCTGGAGTTTTAGTGGGTTCTTCATGCAAGTAAGATTTAATTTACTTCCTTGCCTAATTGTCATAGGTGCACGCCTAAAGATACCCAGGGAAGAGAGAACCTGTCGTCTTTGTTTAGATAAAAGCGAAATAGAAACATTAAGACACATATTTACTCTGTGTCCAGGACTTGGGAAAGAACGTACCCAAATATTGGGCCCTTTTGTACAGAGTATCTATATTCTTGAAACCCCTGATTTGTGGGGCAGGTGTATTCTTGGCACAACTATATTCCTGACTATTGGCTTAATGAACTTATGGGAGGCGGTGAAACCATTAATTAGATTTGATCTTACTCTGGCCTAGCAGAACTTTCTCCACTGAATGTTTTACTATTCTATGATATATGTTGGTCTACTTCTAAGTTTGCGCCTTGAGGCCTATGGGTGAATGGCGCGATACAAGAAACAATATAGATAGATAGATAGATAGATAGATAGATAGATAGATAGATAGATTAGCAATACGTCAGGGAAATGAATTTACACATTGCAATGAACTGCACTGAATATAGTTAGAGAAATTAATTGTACAATATACTTATTGTTTTTAAACATAAGGATATGAGCTTAACTTGCTATATAATACTGTGGTTATTATTATTGAATTTAGTATGCATATGTATAATACGTTTGATTTTTGTAATTGTGTGTGAAAAGCATTTTTGCAATAACTCATAAAAAAGTATGGGGTGCAGAGTTCATATATTGAATAGTGAGGAGGTTAGTTAGGTGGAAGTAGGTTGAGAGGCTGTTGAGAAGTCCCCTTTTTGGAATTTGTAGACTTGGCCAAACTGGTAGAAATCCAGTCTGAAGTCAGTGTTGAACGTGGAGGTCCAGTTGTGTTGGCATCCATTGGGGTTCATTGGCCTTGGTTGTCTTGGTTGCATTTGATGATTATTTTTGGGGTGGTGTTGATTTCTTTTATTTGATGAGAAGGGTGTAGATAGACTGACTCAATTCAGTCCAATCTTGTGAACGTTCATAAATCATACATTGCGCACTGGTGCATTTTCATGACTGGGTAAACCTGACCAATTGTGTTCCGTTTTGCTTGTGTACTTGTTGGAGGGTTTAGTGGTCCAGTAGTTTTTTGGTCCCAATAAATGATGGCTGGTATGCTGCAAGCATCTACCTGGTCTGGTATTAGCGAGTTGTGTTTCCATGCTAGTTTATATGTGATGCTTCAGTGGATTTTGGGTGCCAGACAGAGGTTACTAGTACATTGTTAGGATCTGCATAGTCCATGTCTGTGGTGGTCTCATAAACAGCCAGGTTTTGATGTATTTTCTTTTTGAAGGGCAGGTGGTAGTCTTCTGGGTAAGGTAGCTGGGGCATGGGGTTCCGTAGGTTGGTTGACATGAGTGAGAATGAGGATCCTCCTTAACATTTTCCTTTGTAGCGTGGGACTGCTGCTAGGGCTGCATTGCTGGATCAAAGCGTTCTGACAGCTGACATGGATGGATTTCTCTTGGGTGGATTCTAGGACCCTGCTGTGGAATGTGCGGCGGGTGATATTGCATTTGACAAGGAGCCAGTGGATTGTTTCGGAAGCTTGGTGGTGTGCTTCCATATTTATTGTTTGTGGAGGGGTCTAACTGTTGCTTTTTGAGCTCTTAGTTAGTGGTTGAACAAATATTCTGCGAGCCGAGCTAGAGGCTATTGGCATTATCCAGAGAGAACTGTGATGTTGATTGCCATGGTTCTAGGTGCAAATGTCAGGTATGGCATAATGTGCTCTCTGACATGAACACATGATATGGTGTGACATGCAATTCGACAAGTGTGACATATTATGCCGAAAGTGGGGGGCCTTTATCAGGGTTGGCAGAAGTGTGCATATGGTACTACTTTTATGCTAGGCCTGAATTGCTTGTTGTAAAGCAAGCGCAACATCCAGGTTTTGAAAGACATAGTAACTAAACAAGAGGGCAAATCATACAGGATTGACAGGCTATTGCCCTTAGTCAGTAATGTTCACACAATAGGTAGGCAAAACACATCTGTGTAATGAGCTATTAGCAGCCAAGTGAAACCCAGAATTGGTCCAGTTGGCATAGCCAAAACCTGTGGTAAGGACAACAATTTAAGCTGATGTCTAGCTAGAATAGAGTCAAGGCTGTGGCAGAAGACATTAGGATAGAGCAAAGAAAACACTATCCCTGCCTAATGTGCACTCTCAACTAGGTTGCGGTGTTACACCGCCTGTCTAATAGTGACAGAATAAGAGTAAAATTACCAACTTCTATAGTATGTAATACATTCAGCCTTCTAAGTCCTATACCACTCTCTTCCAAGTATGTGTGAATTGGAAGAGAATAAAGTAAAAATGAAAGCGCACCAGGGAGGGTAAAGAAGGTATTTTCTTTTTTGAAACACTCGTGGGGCATCTAATGAGGTAGCAAATCCTTTAATGACCCATAGATTGTCGCACTGACCCTGGATTGCTGGGGTTAAAATGACACAAAAACAAGGAAAAAGGAAAACTTTCCTTTTCCTAAAACACAAAGACAATACAGTCACCACTTCCCTTCTAGAACTGGTTTTAGCTAAAGGGAAGTATGACAGTGTAAAAAGGTTTGCTCAAACAATCAACAGTAGGCTAATTAGTGCCTTTATAAGTGTAGCAAACACCGTCGACCGGTTTCAGTGGCATAACTTTGATAAAGCCACATTCATCAGGACAGTCTAAGATTCCTCAAGGCTGGTATAGTTCGTAATTTGGAAACCAGTTTATGACAACCAAGAAATACGGTAGATGGAATGGTACTTTACCACCTTGCCGTAGGTGTCATAGGACTGTAACAGTCTGGGAGAGTGCCTGTGGGATCAAAACAAATGAAACCACAGTCACAATGCGGCTGCTATATTCCATGCACTGGATTTATGAATAGACACATAAATACGTGTCATTCATCTATACAAACAGGACTGTCAATACACCACTTCATCATTCAATCATAGTGTGTAGCTCTCACTGTCCTCATCATGTTGCACGCATGGCAACTGCATCAGATTTTTAAAGACACAGCATTCTACATGCTAGGTACTGGTTCAGTGGTCGATGGAACTTGAGATATGTTCCATAAACAAATTACAAAATACAGGAGTTACACTCACCCTGTGTTTGCTTCCCTTAGAGACGAAAATAGGGTGTACCTCAAACGGAGGCACAGCTTGACTGACCAGTCCCCATGCTTCAGATCTGTGGGTAAATACAGAAGTGTAGAGGTATTAGGGGCATTCAATTGCACTTTTGCCACTGTCCAAAGCAAGCTGATCTTTATAGCAATAATGGATCAGAACTTCTAGTAGGTTTTTGGCAGGTATGGAGAAAACACAGAGTGCTGCAGGTAAATCATTCATAAGCAGGGTCACATTTTCTACACTTGATGCAAGAATATCCCATTACTGCAGGGGGTCAATTGTAGCAAGCACAGTGGTTCCCCGGAATTACTTGCATGCATCTTCCTAGGCGCGTGATGTACCCAAAGGAAAACGCCAAATACGAGCGCGACCACAGCCGTGTCGCACTCCCTGCATTTAAACAGATTTTATTTCCTTGTCACGTGACATGCTCCAGCATGTCACGTGAGCACGTCTGATTGCGCGTGCAGTCAGCCCGGATGTCAGGCAACCTTTACGGGACCTGATCAGGCTGAATCGGCAGGAGCGATTCATTCCTGTAAAGGGGGCATGCCAAGGTCTATCAGGTATACACGCCTGTGGGTGCGCGCGTGCGGCCCGGAAGTCAGGCAAATCTTAATAGGACCGAGTCAGGCACAAAGTACTGGTAGACACGGCCAGTGGAGCCAACGGAGCACTCTCAGAGTGGAGGTGCCGGTCTGAGGTGATCATTCAAAAACAGACATGCATTTTGATATTTGATGCCTATTAGATCATTATCTTTTAGATCACGTGATGGCCAGAGAGTGAGGAGGGCTCATTGAGACAAAAATCAGATGTAATAATTATATATAATGTCTTTTATAGAACCCCATCCTTTATCAATGAAGGAAGAATATGGTATGGTCACTGATATTGCTGTCCACCCACAACATAATGATTATATGCCATCCATGGGGACTCAAGGGTGTCCAATGACATTATCCAAAAACCCACCAGCCCCAAATAGTATTTGGTTAGTAGAATTCAAGGAATTACTTAAGTGATCATGGCCAAAGAGTGCCAAGGTATACTTTTATTCAGACCAACCTTGTCTGTTTTTAGACGGAACACCCATTTTTGTTCCCGTTTTAGGAGGAGCTGGCTCATCCTTTTTCTAGGATTGTCCACTCGATTTCGGTGGCCTGGTGGTTCAGCCTAGAAAAGTGATCAACCATTGGTGCATTTTCCCGATGGGTCCTAATGCATGACAGGTGCTCTTGGATACGTTTCTTAATTGGCTTTGTGGTCATGCCAATATATCTTTTTTCACAGCGGCACATTATCATATAGATTACATTAGATGTATTGCAGTTGGTTAAAGCAATTTGTTTCCATGGTGTCTTTAAACCTAGATCTAGGGTTTTAGCGCGTTTAGTAAATGCACACACATTACCCTGACCACAAGGTGTATGTCCCTGTGAGGCTGTATTATTCCATAGGGTTGTCTGCCCGGGTGGTCTCCACGGCAGGTGTATATGAGTGTATCAAAATATCCCTCAGATTTTTTCTTTTCTTCATGGCGAACCGTGGTACTGGCAAATTAACTGGCCCTACATTAAGTATTGGCCAGAGTATAATGATTTCCCTTTTAATAAGGTTAATTTTGTTTGAATAACTGAAGACTGCTGTGATGGTTTTTTCTCCAGCTGGCCGTGTTTTTGGTTGCAAGGTTATATCCCGAGGGACATTTCTTGCACGTTTCCTTGCTGTTCTCACAGCTTTCTTTGGATATCCGCGTTCTAATAGGCGGTCAGTGAGTGCATGTGACTGTACATCGCACTCCTGTGTAGTCGAGCAATTGCGTCTATATCGCAAAAACTGGCCAAAAGGTAAGCTTTCGCGAAGCCTCCTTGTGGGAAGCTGGTGTATTCTAATAGGGAGTTGTAGGTCAGTAGGTTTTCGAAAGACTGTAGTGGCCAAATAGCCCAATTTAGGTGTGATTTCTACATCAAGAAAATGGATAATTTCTTTGGAGCTGTAGTGTGTAAATTTGAGATATCTATCTCTTGGGTTAAGCCAAATCAAAAATTCTTTGAATCTTAGTTCTGTTCCTGTGAAAATGGCCAGGGCATCGTCAATATATGTTAGGATTAAGGGTTGGAGCAAGAAAAGTGTGTGTAAAAACACGTAGAAAATGGAAATCTGGAGTACAAACTACAACTCCCAGCAGCACTTGGGAAGGGTGTAGTCCTAGCCGTAAGCCCGTTGGAACAGCTGGGAACAATTAGCAAAGCACCCATTGGAACAGCGGTGAACAATTAGCAAAAGCAATAAATGGGCAAGCGGCATCCGGCAGGTGTGGCTTATTTTGGTTCGACAGCAGGCGAAGTAGGAGACGGGTGTGCCAGAACTTTGAAGATGGAGCGGCTTCAGAATGCTTTATGAGGGAGTTCGGACGAAGATGCAGTGACTGCGAGTGGACAGCGAACGCAGTGATTGTTGCGTCCAGGACGGCTCTCAAGCCTCCCAGACATGAGATAACTACTGGGCAACTGTGTGAATATATTGGGCAGCGACGGGCAGAGTTTCCCTTGCCGTCAGTTACGGGCGGATTACTGTGGTGTTCGGGACAACTTGCGGGTCTCCCGGACTTCAGATAAGTGTTCCCAGAGTTTGTTAGGAACTTGCTTCTTCTTTTTTCAATTACGGATAATGGTGGACTTATTGCACAGCATTTCACGTGTTCAGGTCTAAGTGCGGATTGGACTTTATACCCGTGTAGAACACGGAAGGACTCTTCTGGAGGTGTAGGGAACTCTTTGCATTCCAAAATGTTATCAAGTCCACATTGCATGTCATGTTGTATGTTCATTTCTTATACGTGCCTGATGATGTTGATATGGGACTAATACTGTCAGTCTGGCATCCTAGAAGCAGATATACAGAATAAGGTGTATGTAGTCTTATGTTGCTAGTACCGGTGGTTTTGACACGTATTAAGGTTGTCAAGCCTTAGGGAGAGATATGCATTGTTTGATATGAATGCTACAAGTACAGAGTGCTATGTTTAGTGTGATATGAATACTATAAGTACAGAGTGTTACAGGTAGAGATAGGTAGGGTGTCTTCCCTGGTGTTCCCTCAACCTCTTTCCAGTGTTCCTAAACTCCCCTCCCCATCCACAACCTCTCCCTAACTCCTCTTCCCCCCACTGGCTGCCACGTGGTGTCCTGTTTATACTATCAGGTGCCTGTGCCAACCACGGGTAGAGGGTCGCCTTACATTTGGCTTCTGTGCTTCGGGAAAGGGTGTCGAACACCCTTCCCTTTGCATTGACAATATATCACGTCCATAAGGTGACCTGTGTCCTGAAGGGATTTGATGTCTGGTAAATATGAGTCTCCTCGAATTCGTCAACATACAAGTTTGCCAAAGAAGGGAGAGGACAGACCTAGGCTCCCCCAGAGTCATGAGGAGCAGAGGTAGGGGGCTCCAACAGCCCCAGAACTATTAGTAATAAACCTCTCAGAACATGTCTTGACAAGTGTGGAACAACAAGTCTTACAAAAAGGACTGAGTTTTGTTCCGACTCCGATACATGATGACTTCCAAACACGTATCAAATTTGCTAAGCTAATGCGAAATATCAGACTTAGACAACACTTTGGCATGTTATATTCAGCCCCTGCAGATGAGAGAGAAACAGATGTGACAGGATTACACCCTAAATCGACCTTTTACCCGTTAAACGTATGTGCGGAATCCTTAACCTTTGAGAAGGCCATATTGAAAAAGATGGAAGAGATTGAAAAGCAAGATAAAAGTACCTTCCACAATATTACTATGCAAGAACGCAGTGCCTTAAGTGAACTAAGCAACAATAAGGCCATTATAATCAAACAGGGAGATAAGGGCGGTGCAACAGTTGTGATGAACCTGGTTGATTACGATCTCATGGTCACATCACTCTTGGGAAATGACGAACATTATAAAATCTTAATAGGGGACCCTACAGAGAGTCTCTGAGTCACCATCACCAATATTGTGGAAGAAGCAGCATGCGAAGGCCATATTAGTGCCAAAGACGCGGCCTTCCTAACCTCAGAATTTCCGAAAATTCCGGTTTTCTACCCACTATCTAAGGGGATATCACCACCCCCCGGCAGACCGATTGTAGCTGGGATTGATTCCATTTTGGAACCACTCTCCCAATTCGTAGACTTCTTCCTAAGGCCACTAATTCCCAAAATGCGCTCATATACCAAGGATACCATGAGTATTTTGAATATGCTCCAGGGTGTGGCGTTTGACCCATCTACCCAATTCCTGGTAACATTAGACATAGAAGCTCTTTATACTAACATTCCTCAGGCAGCAACCCTTGAGATTGTGGAAAAAGTCCTTAGAGACCTAGTGGTCCCTCCAGAGGTCCCTATTGTGCTCATAGTACAACTAGCGGTGCTTGCACTTACTAAGAACTTCTTTCTCTATAAAGAGTTTTTCTATGAACAATGCTCAGGCACTGCAATGGGTGCTACCTTTGCCCCGTCTTTGGCAAACTTGTATGTTGCCGAATTCGAGGAGACTCATATTTACCAGACATCCAATCCCTTCAGGGCACAGGTCACCTTATGGACGCGATATATTGACGATGTCCTGGCCATTTTCACAGGAACAGAACTAAGATTCAAAGAATTTTTGATTTGGCTTAACTCAAGAGATAGATATCTCAAATTTACACACTGCATCTCCAAAGAAATTATCAATTTTCTTGATGTAGAAATTACACCTAAATTGGGCTATTTGGCCACTACAGTCTTTCGAGAAACCGACTGATCCCAACTCCCTATTAGAATACACCAGCTTCCATCCGAGGAGTCTTTGCGAAAGCTTACCCTTTGGCCAGTTTTTGCGATATAGAGGCAATTGCTCGACTACACAGGAGTACGATGTACAGTCACATGCACTCACCGACCGCCTATTAGAATGCGGATATCCAAAGAAAGCTGTGAGAACAGCAAGGAAACGTGCAAGAAATATCCCTCGGGATATAACCTTGCAACAAAAAACATGGCCAGCTGGAGAAAAAACCATCACAGCAGTCTTAAGTTATTCAAACAAAATTAACCTTATTAAAAGGGAAATCATTAAACTGTGGCCAATACTTAATGTAGGGCCAGTTAATTTGCCAGTACCACGGTTCGCCATGAAGAAAAGAAAAAATCTGAGGGATATTTTGATACACTCATATACACCCGCCGTGGAGACCACCCGGGCAGACAACCCTATGGAATAATACAGCCTCACAGGGACATACACCTTGTGGTCAGTGTAATGTGTGTGCATTTACTAAACGCCCTAAAACCCTAGATCTAGGTTTAAAGACACCATGGAAACAAATTGCTTTAACCAACTGTAATACATCTAATGTAATCTATATGATAATGTGCCGCTGTGAAAAAAGATATATTGGCATGACCACAAAGCCAATTAAGAAACGTATCCAAGAGCACCTGTCATGCATTAGGACCCATCGGGAAAATGCACCAATGGTTGATCACTTTTCTAGGCTGAACCACCAGGCCACTGAAATCGTGTTGACAATCCTAGAAAAAGTTAAATGCCCAAGAAGAGGAGGGGATATGAGCCAGCTCCTCCTAAAACGTGACAAAAATGGGTGTTCCGTCTAAAAACAGACAAGGTTGGTCTGAATGAAAGTATACCTTGGCACTCCTTGGCCATGATCACTTAAGTCATTCCTCGAATTCTACTAACCAAATACTATTTGGGGCTGGTGGGTTTTTGGATAATGTCATTGGACACCCTTGAGTCCCCATGGATGGCATATAATCATTATGTTGTGGGTGGACAGCAATATCAGTGACCATACCATATTCTTCCTTCATTGATAAAGGATGGGTTTCTATGAGAGACATTATATATAATTATTACATCTTATTTTTGTCTCAATGAGCCCTCCTCACTCTCTGGCCATCACGTGATCTAAATAGATAATGATCAAATAGACATCAAATATCACTGCATGTCTGTTTTTGAATGATCACCTCAGACCGGCACCTCCACTGTGAGAGTGCTCCGTTGGTTCCACTTGCCGTGTCTACCAGTACTTTGTGCCTGACTGGGTCCTATTAAGATTTGCCTGACTTCCGGGCTGCACGCGCGCACCCAAAGGCGTGTATACTTGATAGACCTTGGCATGTCCCCTTTACAGGAATGAATCGCTCCAGCCCGATTCAGCCTGATCAGGTCCCGTAAAGGTTGCCTGACATCCGGGCTGACTACGCGCACAATCAGACGTGCTCACGTGACATGCTGGAGTATGTCACATGACACAGAAATAAAATCTGTTTAAATACAGCGAGCGCGACACGGCTGTGGTAGCGCTCGTATTTGGCGTTTTCCTTCGGGTACATCAGGCGCCTAGGAAGGTGCATGCAAGTAAGTTCGGGGAACTACTGGGCTTGCTACAATTGACCCCCTGCAGTAATGGGATATTCTCGCATCGAGTGTAGAAAATGTGACCCTGCTTATGAATGATTCACCTGCAGCACTCCGTGTTTTCTCCATACCTGCCAAAAACCTACTAGAACTTTTGATCCATTATTGCTATAAAGATCAGCTTGCTTTGGACAGTGGCAAAAGTGCAATTGAGTTCCCCTAATACCTCTACACTTCTGTATTTACCCACAGATCTGAAGCATGGGGACTGGTCAGTCAAGCTGTGCCTCCGTTTGAGGTACACCCTATTTTCCGTCTCTAAGGGAAGCAAACACAGGGTGAGTGTATCTCCTGTATTTTGTAATTTGTTTATGGAACATATCTCAAGTTCCAACGACCACTGAACCAGAACCAAGCATGTAGAATGCTGTGTCTTTAAAAATCTGATGCAGTTGTCATGCATGCAACATGATGAGGGCAGTGAGAGCTACACACTACGATTGAATGATGAAGTGGTCTATTGACAGTCCTGTTTGAATAGCTGAATGACACGTATTTATGTGCCTATTCATAAATCCAGTGCATGGAATATAGCAGCCGCATTGTGACTGTGGTTTCATTTGTTTTGATCCCACAGGCACCCTCCCAGACTGTTCCAGTCCTATGACACCTACGGCAAGGTGGTAAAGTACCATTCCATCTACCGTATTTCTTATTTCTCATAAACTGGTTTCCGAATTACGAACTATACCAGCCTTGAGGAATCTTAGACTGTCCTGATGAATGTGGCTTTATCAAAGTTATGCCACTGAAACCGGTCGACGGTGTTTGCTACACTTATAAAGGCGCTAATTAGCCTACTGTTGATTGTTTGAGCAAACCTTTTTACACTGTCATACTTCCCTTTAGCTAAAACCAGTTCTAGAAGGGAAGTGGTGACTGTATTGTCTTTGTGTTTTAGGAAATGGAAAGCTTTCCTTTTTCCTTGTTTTTGTGTCATTTTAATCCTCGCAATCCAGGGTCAGTGCGAAAATCTATGGGTCATTAAAGGATTTATTACCCCATTAGATGCCCCACGAGTGTTTCAAAAAAGAAAATACCTTCTTTACCCTCCCTGGTGCGCTTTCCTTTTTACTTTATTCTCTTTCAATTCACACATACTTGGAAGAGAGTGGTATAGGACTTAGAAGGCAGAATGTGTTACATACTATAGAAGTTGGTAATTTTACTCTTATTCTGTCACTATTAGACAGGCGGTGTAACACTGCCACCTAGTTGAGAGTGCACATTAGGCAGGGATAGTGTTTTTTTCGCTTATTATCCTACTGTCTTCTGCCACAGCCTTGACTCTATTCTAGCTAGACATAAGCTTAAATTGTTGTCCTTACCACAGGTTTTGGCTATGCCAACTGGACCAATTCTGGATTTCACTTGGCGGCTAATAGCTCATTTGAAAGACATAGAACAGGTGCAATGAAAGGATTTGGACAAGTCTCATGGCTGCTCAGTTACCATGTATGCGCTGTTGTTAGTTACATTGCTAACTTTAGTGCAAATGTTGCACCTGGTCTAAGGCCAGCCATATTTGGTTATTGAACTGGGGTAGCAAATAGCAATGCATGTGCCATCATCCAGTTTGTACTTTATTTATGCCGGTGCAAAGATAGGCATTGTGCTGGCACACCCAGCAGTGCAAATTCTGACAATGCTCCAGTGTGAAAGCTAGCCAGGTTTAGTAACTTCACTGGCATTGGAACAAGCACACATATGGTCTTCACTCCAGTACCAAGACCAGTGCAAAATGGGTGGTTGCACCGGTGATGCACGCAGCCACGTATGTGTGGAATGAAGACGTTCCTAGAAGGAGGAGCTTTAAGAAACCCTGCCCAGACTTGTCTGTGGACCCGCTGGGGCTGGTAGTCTAGCCAACCCCAGTCGGCCTGCAAGCCAATAGCAAATACTGACTTGGGACGAGAGTCTTTGCAGCTGTGTCCATCACTGCTTGCAGCCTCAATGCTTATCAAGCCCTTAGACCACCCTGAGGCACATTTGCATCTCTTCCTTTCGGCATCAGCAACAGAAGGAAACCCTTGCCGGGGATGGCATTTCAGGCCAAGCAATAATGGGTTCAATTAACATAATGTAACCCTAATGGAAAATTGTGATTTCTTTTGTAAATTGGGCATAGTGTAAACTAGCAACGAGGTGCTAAAGTGGGTATACTAGAAGTCTGCCATCATGTGCCACATGAGCATGGTGGAAACTGGCAATGATGTGCTACGAGGCCATTCAATAATCTGATACGTGTGCGTAATGTAAACTGCCAGTGATGTGCTGATTGGGATTCTTGGAACCAGCAATGATGTGGTAAGTGGCCAGTTAAATTGGCAATTATTTGTTAGCTAGGTTTAAATGAACATAAGTAACAAAATAGAAACAATAGTATTTATTCCAAATATTTGGTGGTTTACAGTGGCATTGCCACTCTGAAATAAATGTAATCCTGTATACTTTCCAACCTATCGACAGGCCAGATCAAGGATTGTTCACACCTTAGGAAAAGTAACATTTTGTTCTTCAGACCCTTCTTCTTTTGACTGCCACATACATATCAAGAAGCATTGATAAAATTCCGTAGACATGCCTTTTTATTTACAAATGCAAAGCACTTGTGTATTGCTCCGAATGGAATGTTTTTTGTCTGGCCTAAAATGCCACCCCAGGCAGGGTTTTCCTTCTTTCAAGCCCAGGGATCATTTCTCTCCAGCCCTGAACTCTCTCCAGTGGCTCCCAATGACTGCAAGGATCAAGTTCAAGACCCACTGCATTGTCCATAAGACTGTCTGAGGCTGGAGCCTGCACTACATCCAACGCTTTCTTCCTAAACATCTTCCTTCTCAAGCCCTCCGCTCAGCTACCGCTAACCCTTTGACGACCAGACGCATCTCCAGCCAGAGTTGGAGGTAGATCTCCCTCTCCTCCGCAGGGGCCTCCCTGCCCCTCTCAAACTCGAGCAGGGCCATCTCAGGTTTCGGAAGCAGCTCAAGACCTTCCTTTTCGCTTCTGCTTTCTCTCTTGCTCTCCCTTGCTGACCACCTGTTTGCTGCTCTAGCTGGTCACCTCGCTACCCTCTGACCTCATCGGGCACCAGGCTTCCTCCATGACCTGCAAACACCTGCTCTGCCTCCGGTGCGTGCTTAGCAGGGCCATCTTAACAGTTTTGGGGGCCTGGGGCACAGACAGCCTTGGGGCCTTCCCCCCGAAACCCATGTTGCCCCCCCGAAACTCATGTCCTACTCCCACCCCCCTCCAAACCCATGTCGCCCCCGCAACACGACACCCATGCCCCCTCCATATCTCGAGTCTAATTCTACAGATACTCCTCTAAGCTTTAAATGGACTATCTAGTTGTTAATAAAAGAAACATTATACATCTGTGATCTGTTTCCCCAAGAGGATGCTATATTAAGGATATTTCACTTTGTTTCTGTTTTGAATAATATATTTTGTAAGAAAATAAAGGAAAAGGATTTTAAGCAAGAATTTAAACATTATTTCCAAAGCTCTTTGGCTCCCAGTCCACCCCTGACAGCATCATAAAGCAGCAAACCCTGTGTTCGGCTTCAAGGTGCCACAAACCCTTCCGCATAAACAAGCAAAGCAGTGGGAGGCCTTCCTCATCCACTTCAAATCAGCGGGAAAATCAGGCCCCCCTAAACTCCTCCCCCCCGGTGGCATTGACAACATAAGAAGTACTGGCGAGACCTGGAGAGGCGGATACACCGTCTGTTCACTGACTATTAGAAGGCTTGTCTAACCACAGGAGGTGGCTCTCCACCACGACCACTGGAGCTGTGGCCATGGGAAGGAAACCCATTAATGCCATCGATAAGGCAGGCATTGAGGGACTTGGAGACGTGAAAGCAGGGAGTGAGAGTCAGTGCTTTACAGAACACCCACATCACTGAAAGACATACGGGTGCCTGCCTGCATATATTGGCAGAAATGTAACTGTTTAGAAAACGTTCTTTTCATGAGAAAATCAAATAGAAAACTTATGGAACAGTCCACAAGTGTGTACACATTTACATGACTAGCACCTACACCTCAGCTGCTCCCATCCACTAGCGGTGGGCATAGTGCTGCGGCATGCATTCCGACTGCACTACAGCATATAGTGGGAGAAAGCTCAGGGGCCACAACAACTTGCCTGTGAGGCTGTGACCCCAGTGAAAGGGTAAATATGCAATGCTGGACAAGCCAGTGGATTGCACCGTGGAGTGGGGCAAGGAGCTGCAGCCAGAATTTGACTCTGATGTTGACGCTTATCTTCAGCACGTGCTTGAATGGCATTTAAACGAAGGAGGACGTTTGTGTGCCCACAAAAAAAGCCAGCCACAAGCACTTCAGAATACAGAGGATTGCCTCAGACCTGTGGAGCCAGAAGTGGCAATTGTGCCTCATAAGAAACAGTGCGTGCCTGTTAATGGCCGGGGGTGGTGCACAATGAGCCTGGGACACTGCAGAACAGGGCCAGCTACAATATTGGTCTCTATTGTGTGAAAGATTTATAATATATCATCAAGGAACAACATGATCTTAAAGAGAAAAAGACAATGATATGCCCATAGCATTCCATCAATTGTATCCCAGCATCTTCAGCCGGTACTCCCTGTGCTCTTGACATTGCCACCCCTTACACACTTCTCCATCATCCCAGTGCTGCCTATACTCTCCTTGACACCCACAGGCATGCCTGTTGCTCCTTTCATGTTCCCCTTCATGTCCTCCTCCATGCCACCTATCCCCTTGATTGACAGGTCCACCAGTGGCAGTTCCCACGCACCGTCACAACCCTGTGTACTGGATATCTACACACCAGTAAACCCCACACCTCTTTTCAACCTCTTGTCCTGGTTAATCTCTGCGGCAGCACAGATCCATTGCACCCACCTCATAGAGCACCAATGCCCATTTGCCAATGTGAGATATTACCCTCAGAGAATGAGCAGTACATTGTTAGCAGTTTCAAATGTACCACCCCGGGTGAGATGATCAGTGATGCGTTCAAGCACCTGAACAGTTTTACATTTGGTATAACATTGATGGGCTGGAAACCAAGGCAATATGAGGACCACAATACTCTGCATTGTGCAGGTGCGATTTACTGGGGATCACACGCCGAACTCATTCTTGCCGATGCACCACCAAAATGAATGGTAACTTCTGTGGCCCCACTGCCCTGCTTCCTCCCCCACCGCATTTAGTAAAATAAGTATCTCTCACATCCTCATCAAGCCAACACCTAATGACGCTACCCTACAAACCACAAGACTACCCACCTTATTTAGAAACGCCCCCTGATAAATACAGATTAATGTATTCATGCATTCCTTTATATTTCTTTATATACTTATTTAATTATACTTTCCTGTTAAATTAATATCTGCAAACAAAGATTCCAAAAACAAGCTGCTCTTTACAGGGGGGGACAAACCTGCAGAACATAAAATTAAATTCACATCAATGAACATTACTGATCTTCAGGGAGTGAGTTGCTAGTTTATGCTGACGTAACCATACCAACAGAAATGAAGGCATGGTTTGCATCCGGCGGCACACAATATTTTTCAGAGTTCAGACTATAATTCCCATAATCCTACACATTAACTGTGCTGGGTAGTGATTTGGGAGATTTTGTCTAACCAATTAGAAAACAAACAGCTTTTCTGATACTTCAGAGACTCCCATGAAAAGACCCCTCGCTCCCCTCCGTAACCTATGGCTGTGTTAGGGACAGAATCAAGGATTAATTTTGGAAGAATATTGGCTGCACTGTGTTCATTTATCAATTAGAAAGGCGATTGGAAATGTGCACACGATTCGAAATGAACGGAAGAACAAATGCATTTTTTTCAAAGCACCTCAAAGGTGTGAGTCCCTGTTTACGGGCATGCACATGAGTGTGGGATGGATAAAGACAAATTGACTATAACATGGGTTATTTTCCCAGATAAGCCGCATTTGAGAAACCTTCTGTGGAGCAGATGCGTTTGACAACTGCCTGCATTTGCTGCTTCCCCTTATGCTTTACTCTGCCTTTCCCTTTTCAAAAGTCAGGTTTTGCATGTATGAAATCAGAGGTAAGTTTTCAGTGCCGGTGCATGACGTGGCTCCTGCCTTACTGCCACAGCTGACCACAGATGAGATCCTCAAGAGGTCTCATACACAGGACCTTGTGGCGACACGGTAGTGTGTCTGACTCCAGATCAGAAGGTTGCATGTTCAAATCATGTCGGGGTCAAGTGAGTCTCGATTTTTTCTGAGCGATTAAAAGTAACATTATTTTAAATCCTGTGGTCATTTTGCCAAACACTGCGTAGAGAAGACGCAGAGTTAATCCTTAACTATTTGATAAACCTACGTGTTCACCCAGAGAAGGACCCCCCAGTGTCCGGCAGTTGATGCTTTTTGTTGTGCACTAGTGCTAATCCTGCTGCACACAGTGGCAGCGGAAAGGAGGGAGTTCACAGAGCCGCTAACAGCCCCGTTACATGTTGAGGGAACTTGCTGTGATGTCAGGGCACATTGTGGCCCGCACAGAACACAGCCCCAACCCACTCATGCCAACAGGGGCATGTTCACCCGTATGCCTATAGGGAGAGTGCTGGGTGTACAGAAATGCACTGTACATATAAGACGCTTTTAGCTGTTAAATGTGTTTGGGAAGGCGTGCAGTAGAGGAACCTGCTGCTATTAATACTGGGCACTGCGCCCGCCGCCCTTGTGGGCCATCTCTGTTCTCGGCATCTGAGGTGGCTGTATAATGGGGTGAAGAGCCAGCATCAAACAAAATGGAAGATGAAGAAAACGAATGCGTTCCTGGGTGGGCTTGAACCACCAACATTGCGCCACAGAGATGGCTGATAACATCATCTTCTATGAGGACATGTCACAGTCTAATGGCAGAGAACACTGCACCATTGCCAACCTACCTGAGACAGAGAGAACTGAGCAGCAGACAATCAGTCTTCTTCTAGTCTCTCACCGTCCTTCGTCACCGTCACAAGTCTTCACAGCATGCGTTGCTGCCTGCTGGCTTGGCTGCGGAAGATGAGGGAGGCTGGCAAGCTGCGCAGAAGTGCACTGCCACTGCTTGCACTGGCAGTGGCACATGCCGTATTCCCTGGGGTGGGGGAGGAGGGGAACGCACAAGCAAGAGTTGTCAACAACTCTTGCTCGTGGACCTGCGTCGTCCTCCTCCCCCTGCCCCACTGTTGTTGTACAGTGAATCAATCATGCCATGGCATGGGGAATCGAAACCACAGCGTCGGCCCGCGCCTGCTGCGTGCAAACTTCAGACATAGTCTGATGTTTGCAAGCATCAGTGCACAGACATGATGGACATAGGACACACAAACTGGGGGGGATAAAGAGCATTGTGTCCCCCCTACTTAAGATTGTGGGGGGATTTGTTCCCCCCATAGCCCCATGTCCTACGCCCATGGGGGCTCCCTCCAGGGCCCCCAGGATGGGGGCCCGGGGTATGTGCCCCATTTGGCCCCCCATAGAGACATCCCTGGTCTTTGGCCTTGCTGTCTGCTGGAGCATTCCTCTGAGGTTCATTTGCCTGCTTCTGCGCGAGGCAGTGGCCTATCTCTCAGGCTGTCTAGTGATCTGTGGGAGGGGAAGGATGTGAGGGCCTCCCCCACCCAGGGTTAAGATTGCTAAGGTTATCAGTTGTTTATTTTTTTGGGTCATAAGAGGGCTCTGCCTAGCATCATATCCCTGAGCTCCTACGGGGTGGACCCCTCCCTATGAATTCTAAGTGCTCCCTACCCTGTTGGGTGTTAGTGTTTAATGCTCCTTCGTCTCTAACAACGGTCTCTGTCCCTTGGGCTTAGCCTAGCGAGGGGTATTGGCTTTGGAGGTAAGGATTCATTCTGGTTCCCACACCATTGCAATGGATAGCCACCACGTGCCTGGGTACCCACACCATTGCCAACAATAGCCATCACATGCCTAGCTACTGCCAACTTTAGCAGGGATTGCAATCGAATTAGTTTATGCCATCAGCTGAGGTAAGAAGAAGGAAGATGGATGCAAGGGCAGATGCATAGCACCATTTCACCATGTGGATGATACACACACCATGCAATGCTCACACTGGTGAATGCAGTACAGCCTACCTCATCAGCCTCTCCTGTATGTAGTGACAACAGATGGTCATTGGTAGCGTGCACTGGCAAGAAGCCAAAACTAAAAGGGACTCATTTTGCTTGTGAACCCACACTGCGAAACTTCCAATTTTCCCCTCAAATATCTAAGGATCAATGGACCAATTAGACAGAAAGACCAAAATGCAGTGGACCAATCAGAAGCATGAACATCAAAACAAGCAAGTCGTGGCTTGCTGGGGGTCAGGTAGGGGAAGCTGGAAGGCTGCTTGAATTCACCAGACGAGAATCACATTAGACAGTTAAATTAGCTGAGACCCTGTGGTGTACTGGTGGATATGTTTTTATTAATCACATGCTTTTAAAGCAAAGGGACATCAGAAGCGCTCTTCTTCACCAGCAGAAGAGCCCAGCCTATAGATGTAAGGGTTTTGACTAATTCCAGACCTAAAATAAATTCTGCGTGCACAGTGGTGGAACCCCAGGCGGCTTTCTCTGAGCGCATTTGGTCCAGTTTTGGGTTGGGGTCGTTGACGTTAAATCTATCCTCATGGTTGATGTTTAATCATCTGTCATCTGTCATGAACTGTCCCATTTGAACAGTACTGGCATGTGTCTTATCCATACCTTAATGAGATTTCTTCTTCTATTGTTGGACATTGGAAATGTTGGGGATAGTGTTTTTTTGTGATACGTTAACTTCTGGGCTGACCTTGCCCTTGATTCATAGATACAAATAAATGATGCTGATGAGTTAGTAGGTCTTGGTAAATCCTTAAGTGCGGCCGCATTGTAAGTCTGCCCCAAACACACAAGCTCTCACCTGCGAAGAGAGCCCCATTATTAAAACAGCCTTATGATGATATGATATGTTATTTATAACGAACTTAATACCCAGAGGTTTCTAAGCGTGGACCCGGGGATTGAACTTGTGGTGCTCCGTATCGTCTTTCTTCCAAGGTGAGCACGTTGCCCCTGAGTTATCCTCCCGAGACAAGGAAAATGCTCTTTGAAACTGTGCTGGTGCATGTCGCGGGTCGTCAGCGTTAGCACTTGCATGCTACATGCTGCTGGGCCCTGTGCATACAATCCGCAAAAGTAAAGAGTAAAAACAGTCGGAAAACACCTTTACTCTTTGTACTCTTTTTTGCAAACAATATAGATTTTGTCTCCAAATTAGGCTTTGGAGACAGCATTTCTAATGGACTCCTATGGAACCCCCCTACTTTTAGCGGGTGCTACATGCAGGCAGACTTTGCAAAAATCCATTAATTTAATGCCAGCATGGAAATGCATGGTGGTGTTAAACCATGTGCTTTTTGAAGTTGGAGAAGGAAAGCATGGCAGAAAAGTTCATTCCATCTCAAGCTCTGCCTCCAAATGGACAAGAGTGTAAAGCTATGGTGTAAATTGCTCATCTCTTGCTTTTACACCTTGGAGCTCATTTTGTTAAATTTGTAAATTGCCCGCAGGGGAGCGCTTAAGTTTTCCCTCACATGCGAACAGGTACCCTCAGGGCAATTTTCCTCATTTGCACTGCATAGTGCAAATGAGAAGTGTAAAGTTTAAACTTTTCTGTTTGCACTCCACATTGCAAATAGAGTAAAAGCAGCCTGTCAAGTGCGCATGGCAGGCAGCGTTTACAATAATTTCTTATGGACACTGCCTGCTTTTTTCTGGTGTAAAAAGCAGGCGGTTTCCATAGGAAAGCATTGGGTTTGTGCCAGCATAAAAATGTCATGCTGGCGGGAAACCAATTTGTTTTTGAAGGCGGAGGGCAAACGGAAGGTGGAAATGTTGAGACCGTTCCACCCTCGCCCTCCGCCGTCTAAAACAAGTCCCCTGCAGCGTGAATGGGACTCCGCCTTCTAAAACAAGTCCCCTGCAGCGTGAATGGAGCTCCGCCGTCAAAAACAAGTCCCCTGCAGCGTGAATGGAGGCGTTAAAACAGGTGTAACGGTGTTGCCTGTCTTTATCCCCTCCATTTAGGCTCCAGGGGAATCCAAAATGAGCTCCCTTACATTTGCACTCTAGGGTTTAGAAAATGAGCCGATGGGAGTAAAAGAGTAAAGAGGATTTGCATGTTTTTACTCTTTACATTTGTAAAAGCTGAGACATTGCATGCAGATGCCCCAGCAGCTAACTTTGGCGGTTACCTGCATGCAATGAACACTCTACCAGCTGACCAGCCTTGCTTTTACACCTTACTTTTGCACTCCGTGGCTTAGAGAATGAGCCCCATTGAGTTAATCCCTACAGAGCGAATGGCCGAGGTACACTTGGGCGGGCAGCCACTGCCTCTATGTTTCGGAAGTATGTCCCTTCTGAGTGCTGGCGTTTACTGCATCAGAGGACGGGAGGTGTGCCTTCATGGTCGATCTTGCGCATTAATGCTCCGTTAAGATAACTGTTGGTGTTCACCTCTGGATGGCGTCAATCCGGTACCAATTAAAACATAACAGCGAAGGGGCTTTTTGCTTCATGTGATAACTGTGTGCCCAATGACTGCGACGAGGCATAAACCTGGCAACGTTCAAGAACTGGAAGGAAATGATTGTGAGCGATGACAGCGAGGGTGAGAAGACACTGAAGCGGAGAGACTGGAGCTGCTGCAGTGAACACACTATTCAGAGTTGACTAACTGGACAATATGGGTGCCAAATTGACAGTTCCTGATTAAAACCCTGTGGAGCCCCCTAGGCAGTCAAAATGTCACCCGCCCTTGCAAATTGTCTCCCAATACGTTATTCATTTTCTGCACCGATTTATTTTGATCCATTCTCGCGGGGCCCCTAAAAGGAGTGGGCCCATAGGCCGGTGCCTACTTGGCCTAATGGATAATCCAGCACTGCAAATTGATGTCTCCTGCCAGCCAGGGAGCACTTCAAAGCCATCAGTGCTATCATTAAGATTAAACTGCAAGCACACAGTGCACTGTGATATTTTATAGTATGAGAGAGTGGACCCTTTGCACCTAGTAATTTACAACCTGTGCAAAACATATTTCTTAAGTCTGTGGGTATCTGTCAAGCAACCCTTTCTCTGTACCAGAAGGTCATGCTTCCAATGGGGGCGGAAGGATAGCTCAGGGGCAACGCGTTCGTCTAGAAGCAAGACATCACAGCGCAACACACCCTGTGCTTAGGAACCACTCCGGGTATTCAGTGGGTTATAAATGAACAATTGAGTTGATATCGAAATATTGTCAGGGATCAGACAACACAAACTGGGCTCTTTTTTGTGTACCTACTATGCCCAGTCAGGGTTGTCCAAAATCATAAAGTTCGTAACCTGGTCTTGCGAGTCCTGGCCCTCCAGGGACATCCTAATCCACAAAGCAATGTCACAAGATGTGGCTAACAGAAATATCCGGGAACTAGTCTTAATAGGTCGACTTGGCCATTTAACCATATGGCTAAATCTAACTCTGAGTTTAAACACAATATTTTCACATTCTTGACTGACAGAAATGTTCACAAAATCCTATCCTGACATATCCAACCCTAGTCTATAAAACAAAAGAAAGGAATTCCTCCTGGTAGGGTTCCTCCATGGGGTTGCCACAGTCTGGAACCTCTCACTAGTAACACTGGAATCTCTCTCTGTTCTCTGGATCCTCATACTGCGTTCGTCTCCTTCTCCTGGGTCTCTTTATTTTCCAGCTTGCACTGGGCATTTCATTAGTGCTGCTGGCTGTACTGCTGGGCTACTTCCCAACATCTGATACTTCACACTATCAAGTAGTTCGCCCCCAGACCACTCACACACTTCTTAGCAGTCGGGAGAGATCTTTCCCAAACCTCATGTTCTTTGGAAATGACAGTTAAGGTCTCTCATAGACGTCGGGTTTCTCAGTGTTCACTTGTTCAGGTGTCTCATAGACCTCAGGTTTCTCAGCATTAACTTTCTCATGTCTCTCATAGACCTTTGGTTCCTCAGTGTTCACTTGTTCAGGTGTCTCATGGACCTTGGGTTTCTCTGCATGCCCTTGTTCAGGTTCCTCATAGACATCTGGTTTCTCAACATTAACTCTTTCATGCCACGCATCCTCTTTTATAGTGATTTAATGCTGTGGTCTTTGTGCTGTCCCTCGTGATTAGTTGGGGTCGCTAGAGTTACAGAAAACACTTGGAGTCGCAGGGACAGCTGAAGGGTCTTTATTGAATTCGTTGTGGGGTCTATGACCGTCCCTATACTCCCTAACCCAAGCATCCATAACCCCCGGTTAGTGCTATTTATTGCTGTCCCCTCCTATCTAAAAGCTGGCTTAAAATGGCGATGCTGTCCCTTAAGTCAGTCTCACTAACTCCTTCAGGGACCTGCTAACTTTCCCTGCTCCCACCGCAGGCCAGTGTTCTAATTGGACAATGGGGGCTGTGCCTTGCAGTCACTCAGTAGGATTTCCTGCTTTCACTCATGTCCACCTTCATCTCACCCTTCTGCTCTGTTTGCTGCTTCTCCCGTCTCCTCCCTTCCATCTTCCTGTTCATCCGATGCTTCACTCCTCCTCTCTTTCACCTCCACGCTTTGATGTTAACTCTTTTCTTACTCCTCCAATGCTACTACTCCTCCTTCCCACACTCCTCCTCCTACATTACTGCTCCTCCACCCACACTCTTGCTCCGCCTCCCACACTACTACCACTCCTTTCCCCACACTGCTAATCCTCCTTCTCCCACCCAACTAATCATCCTCCCACACAGCCACTCCACCTACAATATAACTCCTCCCACACTGCTCCTCCTCCTTCCAACACTACCACCACTCTTCCACACTACTTCTCACTCACCCTCCTTACACCCAGTTCCAGTCTTCTCTCGTTCACACCTTAGACTATCCTCTCCACACCCACGTTTCACAAACGTGCACACTCAGTTCAGAATGTGCATTACAAACGAGTAACATAACGAAATATGAATAGCCCATAAAACTCTGTAAGATGACATTTTCCATGTCCAAAAGTAGCCCCTCACTATCAGCGAAGTACACAGATGACGAATACCTTACAAGTGTGATTCAGTGAAATTTCAGATGACCATTGAAAGCTAAGTAACATACATTGACACAAATAGTGCATACCACTCAATAGGATGACATTTTAGAAATCCAAAAGTAGCCCCTTACTCTCAGCGAAGTATACCTTGAAAGTCAGATTCAGTGAAGTGCAAAATTAGCAGTGAAAAATAATTAACATAACACAACATGACAGAATTAGCACATAAAACATTCTAGAGGCCCAAAAGTGGTAATTTACCGTAAAAGGTCTATCCTGAAGAGTAATGATACCTTAAAAATGTGATTTTGGGAGAAGAGTGACATTTGCATACTCAATGGTGTGGGGGGATATATTTTTTTTAAAAAAAAACTTCTCCAAACTGGTCAGACAAACTATATTGTTATGGGGAATTTATCACTGAGTCCGAAAACGCAAGCAATATTCACCTGACATGTCAAGGGCAGAGGTGCATTACAGATACGTTGAATCACATAGATTTACTTATGACTTTTAAATGCACCCTCTCATCTGGACCGCCTAATAGTTCCTAATGCCTCTTACTTTAGCAGAGAACTGTTGACTTAAATGGTGCGTGCAAGGTTTCAGGGACCAACGAGTCACACGCCAGCTCTTATGACTATATCATACTGTTGGTGTCGTCTTTATATTGTATAACCTCTTTTATACCATTGTTACGTTGCATGGCGTACTTGTGCTCTGGCCTCTATTGCATATCTCTGCCGCTGGATGTCTGTTGGTATAGCTGCATGGCGTACTTGCGCTCTGGCCTCCATTGTATGTCTCTACCGCTGGATGTCTGTCGGTATAGCTGCATGGCGTACTTGCGCTCTGGCCTCCATTGCATGTCTCTGCCGCTGGATGTCTGTCGGTATAGCTGCATGGCGTACTTGCGCTCTGGCCTCCATTGCATGTCTCTGCCGCTGGATGTCTGTCGGTATAGCTGCATGGCGTACTTGCGCTCTGGCCTCCATTGCATGTCTCTGCCGCTGGATGTCTGTTGGTATAGCTGCATGGCGTACTTGCAGTCTGGCCTCCATTGCATGTCTCTGCCGCTGGATGTCTGTTGGTATAGCTGCATGGCGTACTTGCGCTCTGGCCTCCATTGCATGTTTCTGCCGCTGGATGTCTGTTTGTATAGCTGCATGGCGTACTTGCGCTCTGGCCTCCATTGCATGTCTCTGCCGCTGGATGTCTGTTGGTATAGCTGCATGGCGTACTTGCGCTCTGGCCTCCATTGCATGTTTCTGCCGCTGGATGTCTGTTGGTATAGCTGCATGGCGTACTTGCGCTCTGGCCTCCATTGCATGTCTCTGCCGCTGGATGTCTGTTGGTATAGCTGCATGGCGTACTTGCACTCTGGCCTCCATTGCATGTCTCTGCTGCTGGATGTCTCCATTGCATGTCTCTGCCGCTGGATGTCTGTTTGTATAGCTGCATGGCGTACTTGCGCTCTGGCCTCCATTGCATGTCTCTGCCGCTGGATGTCCGTTGGTATAGCTGCATGGCGTACTTGTGAACTGGCCTCCATTGCATGTCTCTGCCCCTGGATGTCTGTTGGTGTAGCTGCATGGCGTACTTGTGATCTGGCCTCCATTGCATGTCTCTGCCCCTGGATGTCTGTTGGTGTAGCATCATTTACATGTGGCATGCTTGCTGATATCAGTCATTCAGCCTACGGTAGTGAAGTTGAATTATGCCAATTTATCAGATCCATTTCAACCACAACTCGAATTAGTGAGTTCTCCCTTATGGAGAGGCAAGACATGTAGGGATCTTTTAGGGTGGTTTTCACTTTCTTCTTTCCTATTCCCTTTCTCATATTGTGGTTCCCCACATTCAGCTTTTTACTAAACCAATGCTCATATATGTAGGATTTGCTGGGGGCACCTAAAAAATGCTAACTGACCACTCTAGCCTCCAAATCTCAAGGGCTTCCTGAGCACATCTCAGGAGCATCTCACTGCCATGCTTCCATTAATTGTACTACTTTTTCTTAGGTAATAGAAACCGCCCTCACTTTAAAATGCTTGTTAGTACAAGTTTTCTTATTTTCCCTCTTTCTAGATCAGCCTTACCTCTGATTCACTGCCTTCCATCACACACATCACACACATCATGCACATCATGCACACTACACCACACACACAGACGCACCAACATATAAAATCATATTCCCTCTACCTTAACCACATCATATCTTCCCAATGTGTTACTCCTGTGTGTCCCTATTCTATTTCTGTTTTCGACCCTCTGCCCCCACACCTTTTGTCCTGTTTTCCTTTATTCTTTCTTCATAGACTAGGTTGCTAATTTATTGTTACCCTCGGTGGAGGCACAATGCGCTATATTCTTGCACAAGGTACTAGAGCCGTAAGACCTCTGTGGTGGGGACTGGTACAGTATCAACACTCGATAACATGACTTAAGAAGCATCTCTCCTGCACCTATTCAATTATACGTAGCCACAGATGTAGCTAGCTGACTTCGACAAGTGCCCAGCATATTTCGGACATGAATCTTTAAAAGGCCTTGGTGAAGCCTAAACTGTCCGCGAAGGCTGAGCAGGCAGGCGGGCAGCCTGAATTGTGGGTTGATGGTAGGACTCTATTTCACTGATTACGATGTGTGAGTGTAGAGGCTTTCATGCTGATCTTACGAAAACGGGGGCCATTTTAGTGGTTACTTTAATGATAATGCAATGTAAATAGGTAACATATTGGTGCACTTGGCGGCTCATTACAGTCTTACGCAAAGGCACCTTAAGATTACCATCGATTGTCTTCTACCCAACAATTGTACCCCTGCCTTACTTCATTTGATGTGCTCAATCATATTCTCAACGTTATCACATGTTGGTTCTTGTAGTTCCACTGCATTTCCTTAGTGCTCAAGAAAAGTGGTGTGTTTAATTATGGCACTTTCCGTTTGCTACTTGTGTACTCGTGCAGTAATGCCCATTTTCAAATGCGGGCTCTACCTTTCAACCTAGGTGCATGTCTTAGGCAGTTCTTATAGTACAATTTAATTCTTAGTCCATACAATGGTTAGCATAGTGCAAGGGAGCAGAAGGAGGATCCTGACACATGGGTGGCTTGGTTACTCGCATAAACCTTTATTAGTAATGAAAATAAAGGGAAAACCTAACTTTCCCTAACTCTAAGAGGTAATTCCCTACCTTAACTAAAAGTGCTAATGGATTTGTTAAGATGTCTGTTTAAATCAATAGTCCACCATCATGGGTCAAAAACCTACTTCTGTCCCTCACATTTATAACTAAACTAAAGAGGTAGGAGAATGACTCCCTTCTTCTGGACAGTGGATCACAGTTCCAGTTGTTAGATGGGATCTTTACCTGAAGGAATTACTCCCTTCCCCAGGTCTCAATCCCTTTCCAAGGCACAAAATAAAGTTCCAGGTTGTAATCCCAAAAAAGCAGTAAGGTTCTTCATTCAAACACAAAAGGTAAAGTTCCAGTTCAAACATAAACATTCATTACTGCCCATAGATGCATCTTTACTATTGGGTTCCTGGAGAATGGCTCCCTTCTCCAGGTGTCTGGCTTTCAGTGTTTTCCTCACACAAGGCCAGGTGGGATGACTCTCTTCCCCTGCACTCTCTCTTCACTTTGTTTTACAACTTCACAACACCAGGGGGAATGACTCCCTTCCACTGGCCTTTCTGAGCTTTAGTTGCACAGTTCACAACACCAGGCCTTTCTTAGGCCTTTTATCACAGACACACAGCAAGGGGGAAAGCCTCCCTTCCCATGGACTTTCTCAGGCTTAACAAGGCTGTTGTTGTGGGTCCAGGACCCAAGTGTCTATTGTAGCTCGTTCTGGGCAGACCTGGTTCACTACCAAGCCAGGTGCTGTCACGAAGAAGATGAGCAATGAGATTGTTCTCCTCCTCAGGTTGCAGGTCACAGATCTGGCTTGCTTCACTGTGTCTTGTTCTCTTTTTACCCGGTTCTCTATCCTGCAGGTATTATAATGATTCCAGGTTCTCTGCATTATTATTTGTGGATCCCAGACCATGGTTACAGGGTTTATCTTGTTTCCCTCTAGGACCCTTGGCCTCTTCCAATGTCTCCAATGGCTTTCATCATTCTTCTCCTGCTTTCGCAGAGCTCGCAGAGTCTCTGCAGCATTTCCTCTTGGGTGGTTTAAGGGTGCAGAAGGAGGAGACTGACACACAGGTGGCATGGTTGTCGGCATACACTTTTTTATACCAGCAATGAAGAGAAAAACGACCTCTCCCTAATTCTAAGTGGGGTTTCCCTACCTCAAATAAAATACAACGGGTTCAGTCAGGATGTCCATGTAAATCAAGTGTCCACTGTCCTGTGTCAAAAACCTATTTCCGTCCCTTACACTTACTAAATAGTATCATATCTTCCTGGTCCAGAAGAATGACTCCCTTCTTCTAGACAACAGACCACAGTTACAGTAGTTCTCAGGTGGGATCTTTACCTGAGGAAATGACTACCTCACCAGGTCTCAATCCCCTTCCAAGGCACAAAACACATTTCCAGGTTGTAGTGTCAACAAGCAGTAAAGTTCTCAATTAAACTAAAAATTTCCAGTTCAAATATCAACATTCCTTACTGCCCATAGTTGTTTCTTCACTATTGGGTTCCTAAGAAATGCCTCCCTTCTCCAGGTATCTTGTTCTCAGAGTTTTCACAATGCCAGGGGACTTTCCCTGACTTTCCTTATCTTTGTTGTTACACTCTCTTGACTGTTATGTTCACAGTTCACAACAACAAGGGGACACCCTTCCCCTGACCTCTTCCTCAGGCTTCTTATCACAGTTCACAATGCCTCGAGGAATGATTCCCTTCCCCTGGGCTTTCTCAGGTTTCTTATTACAGTTCACAATGAAAAGGGGAATAACTCCCTCCCCCTGACCTTTCTCATGTTTCTTATCACAGTTCACAATGCCAGGGGGAATGACTCCCTTCCCCTGGATTGGACCAACTTGGTTCACTAACCTGCCAAGTGTGGTCCTGGTAGTCTCAGTTGGGTCAGCTTCTGCCCCCTTTTATCTTATTCTTTAGTCTGCCCACCAATACCTTGATGGGGAAGATGTCCCCTACCTTCCCCTTGGCTTCCCACAGTTCAGGTAGGGTCTCCCAGCTGACCCTTTCTAGCTTCCTCTGCTTCCTGAGCTTCCACGCCAAGCCCAGCAAGAGTCTGGTGACTACCTGCTGTCCCTCTGTATCTGCCACAACCCTCTCGGGTGCCCAACGCCTTCCCGGAAACCTGTGTACCTTTGTGCATGTTCCGCAAGTGTTGCGGTTTCTTCTGGGCATCTGCCAACAGCCATGGGGTCCCTGTGGCTTCTGTGGACTTCTGCTGTCAGTCTTTGAATTCTTCCTGGTTATGCAGCTTTTCTTCTCCGCACCTCCCAGGCTTCAGGAACGCTGCGTTTCCCTTAGATGGTCGTCCCTGTCCCTGGAGTGGGAGTCTCCCCCCATGAGATCCTCCCACTGAATTCCACCTCCAGGGGGACTATCAGGTAGCGGCCTTCTTTACTTTTTAATCTGTAATGGATGATGGAATCTAGACAGCTCCTTCAAATTCCATGGAGGACTCTGCGCCCCCTCCTCGTATCAGTGTCTCCATTGGTGGTGTTAGTCCAGTCAGCCCTACTCTTCCTCATATCAGTGACTACTACTTCATCAACCTTGCAAACATACATGGGAGAGTGTAACATGGAAGTGTGTGGAATGGGACAAGGGGGTGTGAAGGAGGTGGGCATCATGGACTGAGGGGAGGGAAAGGAAGTGGGCGGAGGGTGAGGGCTGTTGTACCGCATTCTCCCGAGATGTCCTCCCTGATCCCCAGAGGGGGAGACTCTCTCCATGGAATCCTCCCACTGAGTATCACAAACAGGGGGCTATCGGGTAGTGGCCTCGCCTCCCTGGACTCATGGGAAGGGGCTCCCCGCTCCGGCAGTAGTGACGACATCTTGGGATTCGTCACAATAGTTATTATCTAGTTGCGCTGCAAGCTGTACATAGCTACTATTCTAATTGCACTGGCTTTTAGTCCAATACGTCCATCTCGTCAATGGCCCAGCAGAATTCGGTTAATATGCTACAAACATCCAGGGCAGCAGCAGACATCAGATCCAGAGGCAGTGAGTCTGGGTAGAGGGTGGGTGTGGGCTTGTTTTGGGTGTGTGAGTGGTCAGTAATGCGAGGCAGACAACTGCTTGTAGTTTTCTCAAAGTAAAACCTTTTATTAAAGTAAACGTTTGCAAATAAAAACCTGCTTGCCCTACTCTATCAAGGAATTTCCTACCTACTCTAAAGGCTAAGGGAACACTCCCTAGCATTGGTAAACTGACCCTCCGTCTAAACAGCAAGCATTCAAAGAAAATGACAAAGCAATATAAAATACTAGACAATAACTGAACAAGATTTGGATGGCCTTCACCTATCCTGGGTGAAATCCTTTCCCCGGGTTTTAAAGTCAGCTTCAAAATGTTTAAAGGAAAAATAAGTCCTGAACCAGTTCTTATCAGTTTCAGGTCAAAATAAAAGTTCATCAAACAAAAATCCACTGGTAACAATTCTCTGGTTTGGTTGAAAAGATCCCCTTCCCCTTTAGCAAAGAACATCGCACCAATGGTAATCTTGGTTATCTTCTCTTCAATATTCTTTGCCATATTTCAAAAGGAATAGTTTGCTTCTCCAGATACAACTTTACAATGGGTTAGAACTTCTGTAGTACATTTGGTATATTTGTCAGGATGCTTCTCTTTGGGGTGCTGCTTCCTTTTAAAAACCACTCTTCTACTGTTATTACTGTGAGAACAGTCACCTTCATCCCAGAGTATGCCACTACTTCAAACCACTTTGTCCTTTTCAGGTCGGCAAGGTACTCTTTATTGACTTCCTAAAAGGGCCAGCTTCTTTACCTCTTCTGCCTGTCTAACTGCCACCAGGTTAACCTGCCTCTGCCCACAAGACTTGCTAGATGCTTCCCAGTTCCCCTTCCCTGGCTTTCCCACACCTTTTCTGCTCAAGTACTTGCCCTGAAGCTCTAGTGCCACTCTTTCAGCTTCAGGTAACAATGCTACACTTATATCGGAGGCCACAAGACTGTTAACAACTTCACAGAATAGGTGGATGAGTTTAAACAAAGCTTGTTCCACTATAAAAGGGGTTAGCCTCGGCTTGGGTAATTCTTGTTCTCCTCTTCAATATAGTAACTTCTTGAAATAAACAATATCAATTCTGGATAATACAAGGTTCAGTCTCCACTCTTTAAGGTCAATTTTTAAACTGAAAGTATTGGATGTAATTGCATTCCTGTGTAGTATCAAAGAGGCAACTTCTAACTTTCATCGGGAAACGCAAGTGGTCTCACGCAACCTTCCTTTGATGCAGTTTCCACTTCTGACTCTTGTAAAACATTAATGTCAGGTTTTCGGAATGGAATTAGTAAGTGTTCCTTCTGCACAATTAAGGACATGCGACCACTCTGGTAACAGCAAAGAGCTCAAAAATAGATGTAATAGGTTTTACTTCTGACGCGAGCACTGCAGCTTTAAGAATAAGTTTACATTTCCATTGTTAACAGTCAGTTTAGAATAACAAACGACTACTACTCGTGTTTAACTCTACACAAGCCTCTTTGGAGCTGGTTACAGTTACGGGCAAGGCTTGTTGAGTGAATCTGAACGCTGTGCTTCACTCACCGGCTTCAGGGACAATGCGGTTGCGGGTTGCTCTGCTTTCCCGGCTTCCTCGATCACTGCTACTACTTCGAGCCCACTTGGGACTCACATCCTTCTGCAGCACGGGTGTCTCCAATCGGGCCACCTTAATTGGGAGTCTCCTTCACTCCCGAGACCCTTGGCTTGCCTTCTGCTTCTGGCTTTGGGCTTCAGCACACTCTTGGCTCTGCAATTACAGCAACTAGCCTCCCATGGGGAAAACTTCACTTTCAGCAGGTCTTCCTCTACGCAGCCTCTGCAATACACTGTTTGGGAACAGAGGACACTCTCAGAACTTGCAAGTGAAATGTGCTGTCTCCACGTTCTGCATCCCTTCTGTGCTCCCACTTCCTTATGGATTGCCAGCCTTGTGCTTCCCCTGTGCTACTACTACTGCCAGCCTTCCAACTCCTGCTCCAGCGCCTTCCTTCTCCGCTTTCCTGCTGGGGTCTTTTATGCCTCACAGGTTTGACCTTTGGCTTCAGGTGTGAGCCATTAGTTTCAATTGCCTGACTCCAGCCATGGCTATTAGGCTTAATTGCCTGACTACTACATCTACATGGCTCTTCAGTCCTCTTCCTTGTCTCAGTCCCTCTAGGATTCTGGGACATGTAGTTTGTTTTTCCAAAGTTAGGATTTTCCACTTCTTCAATTTGGCAAAAAGCCCAAAAAAGTGTGGGATTACAGTGAAAATTAAAGAGGGTTTTATCCCAGTCTTCCTGGTCAGTTCCCTCCACTCTTCCATGTGATCCTCCCCCAGTACACCACCCCCAGGGTCGGGATCAGGAATCGTCTGCCTTTCCCTGGCCACATGAGGAGGGTCCCAGACCAGGTTTCTGATGAGAATCCTATCAGATCCTTCAGAGGTGTGTGTATTTTTGTGACTACTTCAATGTCTTTCGTATCTTTTTGCCAAAGCTGCTTTTGAGGTACGGTTTCTGATGGGTTGAGTCTTTGTTTGCATTCGGTTCTTGGACGTGGCATGCTTTTGTTGTATCTCTACATTGTGCTGTATTGTCTATGCTCTGTACTGCATTAAGAAACTGTGCTTGCTTGAATTTGGCGCGGTCCACTGTGCTGTGTTGTGCTCCACTGTGTCATGTTTTTGAGTGGTGGGAACATGTTGTGTGGTGTTTTGTTCTGCTGTGGGTGATGTGTTGTGTTCCCAAGGCTAGATACAGGTTGGTTGGATTCTACCCGAGTGCAACTTGTTGATTCACTTGCACTTCTGCCTCCACCTCTTATCATGTTTTTTCCCTAAGCACACTTCTTTAGAAGTCCAAATCTTGGCACTGACACATCTAGCCAGCTGACTCAGTAAAACTTGCCCTCTCATCCTACAGGAATTGTTTCTTATACATTAAAGGGTTGAAAGCCTCCAACTTACAAGGGCCCGCTTGAGCACATCTCAAGGCCATCATGCAACTATAGGTATGCAATTCCAGGCCTAGATACTTCAGTGCATGTTACAGCAACATCTCTCATGTTATTCCAAAAGCAAGCACTGATTAAAAACATACATCCATACTACCACAAACAACTCTCCCTTGCCATCATTCCCACTAAATGTGTTGGCTTCACTTAGCTAATCTCTTCTTATCTGTAATACTTGACTTCATTTACTTGCCGGTGTGTACCTTCTTCATCCCACTTTTGTATCTTCTTCTTCCCAACTGTGATGCTGGAAATGCTCTTTTCTGTATGTTTTCTGCAAAGGAGTCCAGTTTGGACCAATGGCAGTGCAGCTCTTGAAGTTTATTCTGGGGAAACAATACCCATGGGATACCCCTATACCACCCATGGGTACGGGTATACCCTTGCACCCGTGATGTATGTTTTGGGCACCTATGTGTTACCCACCGAGCAGGGTATAGGCTGGTGGCAACTACATGCTGACTTGACAGTGTCTATGGGTGTCCACCATTTTTGGGACACCCAGGCCCTGCCATAGGAATCAGTCAATTCTTGGACAAAGGCAAGATGGCCACTGTAGCCTCTTGGTTTCTTTTACCTTTACTCCTTGTTTCTCAACGTCCTGAGAAGCCCTCGCTCTGTTCCCTTCCCCTGAATGGCTGTTGGGTGGTAGGACCATACATGGCTGCCCATGCCAGGCTGGCTGGAGCCTTCCCAGGGGTGGCTTATTTTGAGTAGACCCAAGGGGTGGGACCTGAATTAATGGGTGTCTGGTTTTGGTTGTGTGTTCCAATGCCTGAGGTCTGCCCTAGGCAGCCCTGACTGAAACTGGAAGGAATGCAGTGTGTACTCGGAATGGCTGGGAGTTGCCTCCAAAACACATTCATTGTTTTGGGTGAATGGCCTGAATGCTTGTGTGCCTGATTGGATGCTGCCTGCATGAATGCACTAGTGTGTGATTGGCTGACTGAGCATAGCTCAGCTGTGTGAATGGGTACATTTGTGTATAATAAGGGACCCTCACTTACATCCTTGTCAGAAGTTTGGAGTGTCCTTGTCAGAATCTGAAGTCAGAAGCTTGGAGTCTCATTGTCAGAAGCTGAAGTTAGAAGCCAGAAGAAGAAACCTGGAGTATTCTGAAGCTTGTATCCTGAATCCAGCTGGAGGAAAAAGTATGTGGTTGCACCTCTTCAATAAATCCAAAGGCTGCTTTGCTGATTCATGGACTAAACCAGAGAGAACCTGTACAGGCAACCTCTTCCTGTAGCAACAAGGGGACAACGTGCAACTGCTGCTCTTCACCCGAAGTGACATGGAAGCCAGTCCTGTGTGTCTACCGTCCTGCACAGGTTTCTTCATGAGTGCTGAAGAGGAGTGTCCGGGCATCTTGAGCCCAAGAAGTTCACCAGAGTCGGCCAGGGTCCAGAGGCTGCTTGTGACCGCTGGGATGCCAGACTGCTGATACTGCTGTGCACTGCCCATAAGAGAGTGTACCCTGGCATAGTGCTGCCCGACGCCTAGAGCTTGCCACGTTCCCACAGTCCAACAAAATCTTCAAAGGGCACTGCAACCACGACATCTGTCCACTTTTCCACGGCTAAAGAAGTCCAGTGTTGCCACATGCAGAGACATGGCTTCTCGGGGGTGTGAGGGGTTTCACCATTCCGAACCGAAGATCTAGTCCTGAGTGTCCAACTTGCCAGAAGCCATCTTGTCATCCTTGCTGAGACTGTAGCCCTGAAGACCCGAAGAGCGACAAACCGCGAAACTGCAAACTGTGCCTGATTGCAACTGCAAACCTGACACCTATTTCTGCCTACCTCTGCCACTGCACCTGCCACCACCAAAGGTCATCCATGGAAACCAAAGAACATATCTTCACCTCCAAAGCCTTGTCGAGGTACACAGCAAGTTTAATCTTTGTGGGACATCCACAGCCAGCGTATCAAACCGCCCAAGGAGACTACCGTGACAGACCGTCACTGCTGCCTTTCTGACACTGCTTGGTTCCCTTCTCCTGCTCAACACTGACCTCACAGAAACTCCTTCTTCCAGAGCGGGGGGGTCCATCCTCGAGGGACATCGTTGAGTGAAACCGAGAAACTCCACCACTTTGCCTCCCAAGGCACCCAAGGTACTGTGACGAGGAAGAGTGTCTTCCAACCTCGGGTTCATCCAGGGTACCCAGAGTCATTGTGGATCCTGTTCTCCTGTGGCTTCCCAGGTACTCTGGGGTGGTGGGATCTGTAGATATAAAAGCAGAAAATTACTGAACATATAAGGACTGGACTGTATTATGCAATGTAAAGTACAACTAACCTTTTCATACAGGTAGACCAGGTGGGGGATCACACAGTATTGCATTGTTACCCTAAGGTAGTAACTGGATTTCTCCAGCAATTAATTTTTCATGGATTCACATGCTGTGAATATTACCCATTGTCAGGCTGGGAAACTCTGGTAACTTTAATATAGTAGTTTTCCTATGGAAAAAACGTTGACACCTTGTGTGTCCCATCGACATCATTGAAAGGTGCTTTTGGCTTCTCCAATGGGACGTCGAGTGTATAGCTCTGCCCCCGCAACCTCCCCTCAGATTTCAACCATCTTCCAAACCGTTGGGATTCCCCCCGCTTCTCTCCTGAGAGAATTTCTACATTTACTTGAGAAAACATCTTTTCTTCAGTATTCACTTTTTCCAGTCTTTCCATGCCGAAAAAGCTCAGCTCCAGCTCCATTATGGAATCTTGAGGACCAAAAACATCCTTGTTCAGGCCATGTGAGACCTGCGGCCTGAGGGGACAGGCACTCAGAGTGCCTCTATTGTCTGTACCCGAATCATTCGGTCGACGGATATGACACCTGCCAAGGGTTCTTGCAAAAGACCCTTAGAGACAGAAATAGACACCTAATTTTTTGCCTCAATGAAGGAGCCTACCCGGCATCGGAGGTCGGCTCTTCACGCAGTGGCAGGGTAGCCACTCTCTCAGACAAGAGATCGCTGTCACGTCAGAGATCAGAATATGAGGAACCGGTGATGAAAAACCAGAGGACAGGTGAGGTTAAATTGTCTTTTGGCCATGATAAGGCAGAGTATTCAATGCTTCCTAAAAAACCTCTTTTGAGTGGGGAAAAATCCCACGTAGTCTCTAAGCACTCTTCTCAGGGTACTATATCAAAGTCGTCAGAGGGACTAAGAGAAAAGGGCTTGTCCCGGAAATCTCCGTTGTCGACAGAGAAGTATAACTCGAGGCCAACATCCTCCTCAAACTCGTCAGCGAAAAAGTCTATTTCGATGAACACTAAGAAACACCCCTCGTCATCAGGATCCCACAGGTCTTCATCAAAACACCACATGATGTCCAAATCATCGTCCAAGCCGTCGTCTACTTCACCATCAATGACGTCAACCATGACAACAATGACAATGTCGATGACAGTTTTGGCTCCATTGATGTCTCGACTCCTGTCGACGACTTCCTCGATGACGACTACCTCGTCGACTACATCGTTGACTACCACCTCAACGACGACCATTCCATTGATGACTACCTCATCAAAGATGAAGAAAACATCCCCAATGAAAAAGCAGACATGTACATCGTCTACTGGGCCGGAGTGTTCAGAAATGGAGACAGAATTACCCCAGAGGTATATTAAAAAACCCATCTGGGAAAGGTCTCCAACTGTACTACCTGAAGAGATACTGCAGCACGAATTAAAATCAGATTTTGAGGCACCTACTTATGATTGTCAAGCGGTCTTCTAATCAGATCCTGAGGAAGGAGGTTCGCAAGAACCCATTCCAGATCCTTGTGTGTTGGGTCTGCAGCGAAGATCTCAGACACCTTCTTTGCCGTCGACATCAGCAGACATGGGAGGTATTCCATCACAGTATCCTCTCTTAAACCCTCATTCCTTACTATCCATGCAAGTCCTGTCCATTCTTCAGTCTCTACTCGGTCAGCTGAATGCCAGACTTCCTCTGCCTCAGGCTCCAACAAATCAACCATATGGAGACCCACAGGTTACACCTCGACAGAAGGACACTTCTAAATATTTTCAAAACCAGGACGCTCGCCCTAGAAGGCAATCCCCTTCCAGGCCTCTTCCTCCACCTCCTAGGACATTTAGTCCACGATGGAGAGAACAGGAAGAAAGTGAACTGGTAGACACTGACCTCGATACTCCACAGGACACGCTTTCCACCGTCTCCTCTTCCCCTGAGAAGAGCGGATACATGGGACACAGACCCAGACCAGGATGCGCCAGGTAGTCCGGCTCAGCCATCCCCATGGATGACATAGGAGCATTTCACTCCATGATGACGAAAGCCTGCCAAGATTTCGGCCTAATTCCAGAAGAAGAAAAAAGGATTGCTTCCTCTTTGATCATATAGGAAAGAGGAGAAAGGCAGTCTTTTCCATTCTAATCCTTGATCATGTGTGGCAGGAAGGCCTCCGCACCAGGAAGCATCCCTTTGTGGACCTGGCAGTGAAAGGTCGATTGGAAAAGAAATTTAAGGCTCCAGAGCCCACTCCTAAATGCCTTAGATCACAACCAATGCCAGAGTCTGTTGTATCAGCTGCAGCTTGCCAGAAAGCATGCACACAATATAGGTGTGCCATTCACCTGGATAATGACAATCGCAAGTTAGATGCCTTTGGAAAGAAGGTACTTACCATCGGGGTACCAACTGTGAAAGCAGCAAACGCTTTAGCAATTGTTGCAAGATACGACCTGGAAATGTGGCATCGTTTAGCTCCATTACTAGATCACCTGCCAGAACAGCAAAGGAAAGAGGCTATGCTGTTGGTGCGAGAGGGGGAAGAGGCATCAAATCACAGCATAAATATAGCTGTAGACCTGGCCGAGGCTGGTTTTAAACAGATCAACAATGGAGTGGTTCTCAGACGCCAAGCTTGACTTCTCTGTACAGATTCCCGCCAAGAGGTGCAGCACGAAGCTCTGAAGGCCATGAAAGCTGATTCAAACACAGCTAGATCACTTACAACTCTGCAAAGAAAAAGATCATTTCACCCTTTTCGTTCTTTTCATGGGGTCTCAGGAAACTCAAGATTCTCCGGCTCTAGGGACAACAAAGGCTACAATAGATCCAGATATTGTTCACAAGGTTACAAGTGCAACTTCCAATCTACCCAGCGCAGCAGAGAGTACCAGGGACAAAGGAAGCATGGATATTCCTCCTCCCAGAGAGGTCATCAAAATAAAACACAGTAATGACTGCCAGAAGAACAGTCAAACAGGAGGAAATGTGGAGTTCCACCTCAACGAGTGGTGTTCGATAACTATGGACAAATGGGTACCAGATTCGCCCACTTATTGGAGTTTAAACATCTGCAAATTCCCATATCACCCATAAAGGCATCTCAATCACACCTTCATGTCTTGCTGCGCAAGGTACGTCTCATGATAACGAAAAGGTCCATTGAGAGAGTACATCTCTCAGCAAAGGGAAAGCGCATGTATTCATGGTTCTTTGTGGTGAAGAAAACAGATGGAAAATGGCGCCTGATTTTAGACCTTTGGGTGCTGCACAAAAACATAAGTAAACAAACATTCAAGATGATAACGTTGCAAAAGGTGATAAGCAGTGCAGCCTCAAGAATTCTTGGCATCCCTAGAGCTCAAGGACGCATATTTTCATATACCAATTCACCCAAAGCACCGAAAATACCTCAGGTTTGTAGTGGGCGACAGCCATTTCCAATTTTGGGTTCTCCCCTTTGGCTTAAAATCAGCACCCAGGACCTTCACTAAATGCCTCGATCCGGTAGCAGCTTTCCTCTGGAGTCAAGGCCATTCTGTTTACCAGTACTTGGACGACTGGTTGGTTTGGGGAACAACTTACCAACAGACATTATCGTCTCTCAACAGGACAGAGATTTTCCCCCAAAATTGGGCCATCAACTACAGCAAATCCTGCTCAACTCCCTCAAAGATCTTGGTCTTCCTGTCAGCAGAATCCCTGTCAAACCACAATCGGGTAAAACCCTCTGCAGAAAGAGTGCAAAAGCTTCTAGCTCTAGCCGGCTCATTTACACCGAACAAATCCACTACGGTCCATTCTTGCCTGGCTCTCCTGGGAACCATGTCATCTTGCATTCCTCTGATTCCCAACTGTCGCCTACACATGTGCCCAGCACGGAAATTCCTCACACCCAGATGGTCCCAAACCCAGGGCTCCATGTCGGACAGGGTAATCATCTCCCAACCACTGGCAGATGCTCTAAAATGGTGGACTCACCCCTTCAACATCTCAAGGGTTATGCCACTGGTGGAGCCGACCTTCCAATACACTGTGACCCAATGCCTCCCAAATAGGATGGGCTGCTCATTTAAACCAGCACCAAGTCAATGGCCTCTGGTCACCCACGGAAACCTTACTGCCTATCAATGTCCTAGAATTGAGGGCAGTACACTGGGCTCTCAAATCCTTCCTCCCGCTCATCAGGGCTTGGTGGTGCGTGTCCTCACCGACAACACGACCACAATGTTCTACCTGCGAAAGCAAGGGGGACATGCTCAGAAGTCTTATTCCGGGAAGCACAAACCATCTGGCACTTGGCCAGCCAGCACAACATTCACATCCTAGCTGTCCACCTACCGGGGATACAGAACAAACGGGCACATACCCTCAACAGGGACTCCTCCCAGACACGCGAGTGGCAACTGAACACCACCCAAGTAGCAAAGATCTTCCCGAAATGGGGCCTTCCCCCCTGGACCTTTTCGTAGGCCCCAAAAACAAGCAATGCCAGCAGTTCTCCAGCAGGATCCCACATCCGAACTCCTGGGGGATCCCCTCTTTCCTCTCATAAGGAAAGCTATACAAACGAGTTGCAAGGCTCCCTGCAAGATCATCCTGGTGAACCCGTTCTGGCCCAGGCAGAACTGGTTCTCCGACCTGCTTCATCTGGCAGTGGACCTTCCGATTCACCTAGGATCCCAGCCGAATCTCCTGTCACAGAACAAATGGATTTATTTATTTATTTATCTATGTATTCACATTTGTAGAGTGCACTGCAGCCCTTAGGCATCGTGGCACATGTTACAGAAAGGTGAGCTCAGCTTAGTTACAGTGACAGCATATACACATTTTGCATTTTTGATAATACATAATTTTGATAATACATAGCATTAGAGAGGGGGAAGGGTAGGGTTGTGAAGTGACAGGTCTGGGTGGGAGTTAGTTTAAGAGAGAGGTTTTCAGATTTCTTCGAAAAGGCAGAGAGTGAAGTTTCCGCTCGGAGAGCGGTAGAGAGTGAGTTCCAGAGCTTTGGTGCTATGTAGGAGAAGCCTAGCCCTCCTGCTTTGGCCCTGTTGATTTGTGGTATAGTGAGTCGATTGGTGTAGTTTGTTCTAATGGGTCTTGCTGATGTGGTTGTGGTAAGTGTTTCTGATAGGTAGGAAGGTGCTGAAGAATTGATACTTTTGTGTGCTGTGGTGAGGATTTTAAAAGTAATGCAGTCTTTGACTGGGAGCTAGTGGACTGACTGGCTTGAGAGATTTGTTCTCTCCTTGAAATGTTAAGTGCTGCTCTTAGCGTGTTGTTTTGGGTGATTTGGAGTCTATTTATATTTTCTATGGAGGTGCCTGCTAGAAGGGCGTTGCAGTAATCTAACTTGGCACCTACGGTAGCTCTGGCTATTGAGAGGCAGTTAGGCTTAGTTAGGAACGGTTTAATGGAATTGATGAGTTTTGTGTTAAAGGCAGATGCTGAAGCAATGGCATTGACTTGCTTATCCATAGATAGTGTGGCATCCATGTGAACGCCTAGTGTCTTGACAGATGAGAGGACAGGGATGATAGAGTTGTCAATTTTGGAGTATGCATAAAGACAGTCTAATTTGGTTAGCATAATGTTTTGGCCAAGGATTAGAATCTCTAGGCCTCATTACACGGTAGGCGGTAAAAACAGAATTTACCGGTATGGCGCAATTAGCGTGTCCGCCCTCGCAGGCGACCGTTAATAGCGCCCCATTCCGAGTACGCGGACACGCGCATAGTGCCATGCCGGTAAATGACCCTACCGCCATGCCGCAAAAGTCCCCAAAGAGCACCTTACCGGCTTTGACCAAAGTGCTGATAGCACCTCCGCCCTCACGCTACATGGAAATAGCGGTTACCGCTAATAGCGCTTACCGCCATTAGCGGTCACCGCTATTAGCGGTCACCGTAAAAAAGCGGAACCGGAAATAGCGTCATCGCACAGGAACGGGAAAGAGCTTGGCGGCCATATTTAAAAACACAATCCATTGCCATCCTCTGCACCCAGGACCTCCAGCAACAACACAGCTGGAAAAACTTCTACCCACGACATCAAAGAATGCCCAAGGCCCCAAAGAAAGCTGATGTGCGCCAGCGCAAACAACGCTTCTCCGATGAGGAGTTGACAATGCTAGCAGACACACTAGCTGAAAACGCAGATGTAGTGTTTGCAAGCGACATGCGGCGTCCCGCACTGCTCAGAAAAAAGGAGATCTGGGCAGAGGTGGCGCGGAAAGTCAGTGCGGTGGGCACCACCCCCCGCACCGTAAAGGACGTGCGTAAGCGGTGGGACGACCGGCGCCTCCGTGTACGCAGTATACTATCGGCCAACAGGAGTCTGGCCATGGGCACAGGAGGCGGAGGAGGATTCCCGATGAAGATGCAGGAGTGGGAGGAGACATGTGCCAGCATCATTGGCATTGAATGCATTGAGGGAGTGGGCGAAATGGAGCGCGGTGTGGCAACAACGTCAGATGGAGGTGAGTGTCCACGCAAAACACTGCAATGCAAAGCATGAGGTCCTCCCCCAAATGTGACATGGGAATTATCTAATGGATGGGGGCATCACACACAAATGCATAGAACCCTGCACACATGCCGTGCACATCCCCACACAACCACATGCATGCAGCACCTCACACACGTGTCACCCTGACTCATGTCTGGATGACCCACCCATCTGGCCAACAACTGCATGTCCAAACTAGATGTCCAAATCCATAGAACTGCAGCAACAACAACATATGCATTGACCCATCACTGATGCTATCCCTGTCTTGCTCCCCCACAGGCTCACAATCTGACAGTGAGGAGCTGGACTCTGCAACGCAGGCCCCACCACCCAAAAAACAGACCAAGGGCAAGGATGCAGGCACCAGGCCCAGTACATCAAGGGGCACTGGGAAATCTGGAGTGGCCCAGCGGTCCAAAGCCACACACGCACCGACAACACCAAGGGTTGATATCCCATCCGACACTGTGGTAGCACCCACACCACCCACCCCCACCACTCAGGAGCCAGTGGCAGAAGGCACGCTGTCCGCAGCCAATAGCTCCTTCGGGGAAGCAGCTACCACGGCACCCATGAGTGATGTGGAGGACCCATGTCCGACACCGGAAGTGCAGCGTACACCCAGTCCCCAGCTGTCTTCACACCACAGCCCATGCAACACAACAAATGGCAGTATCCATGAGGTGTATGCCGGAGAATCACTGGCAGGGTTATTGAGTCCCGTGGCGAGCTCACCTGATGGCAGCCACATGCAGCAAGCTGCGCCGAGGAGAAACAGGGGCAGGGCCACAGACGAGGGCATAAGCCTAATACAACAGCGCCAGGAGGAGCTCAATGCCCTGGTTGGCTGGCAAGTGAGCGAGGCTGCCTTGTCCAGGGAGGAGATTCGGGAATTTTCAAGGGACATGAAAGCCGCCATGGAAAGCAACACGATGCGCTTATGTAATGAGATGGCCGCTGTGAAGCAGGTCCTAACCCGCATTGCTGAGGCGATGGAGAGCATGCGTCACACACAGGGACCTGATCAACCAGGCACCTCATAGTCTGCCAGCTCCGACCAAACAAGCACCCTGCGAGGTCCAGCCGGTCTTTGCGGCGGCCAGACTCACAACCCCCCAATGGTGGTAGTGGAGGAGGGAAGTAGGGCCAGCCTGTCACTGTTGACACTTGCAGACTAATGCAGCACTGATGTGCACACCATGTTTGTGGGAGTTGTGGGGGGAGAGGGGTGAGGGTGTTTGTGGGAGTTATGGGGGAGGGGGGTGAGGGTGTTTGTGGGAGTTATGGAGGGAGGGGGGTGAGGGTGTTTGGGGGAGTTATGGGAGGGGAGGAGGGTGTTTGGGGTGGTCATGGGGGGAGTGGGGGAGGGAGAGGATGTGTGGGGTGGAGGGTACATGCACTTTTGATTCACATAATGCTCAATACACACGTTATGGCATGGATAATCACATGACTGGACATTGATTATTGTGTATGTGTGCTTTATTGGTGAAGGGTGCACAGTGTCAATGTCCTCCCAATACCCAGTGCCCTGAGCTCCACATCAATTGCACCCTCCTAATCCATGTGTATCAGAAACATTGGTCTATCAGGTGCTGGCGCACAGCACGTCCCTCCTGGGCATCGCCACCTGCTTGACCTGCAGCCCCCTCTCCTCCATCCTCATCCCCGTCATCATCCTCAGCAGGTGTTTGCAGTTCAATGTCAGGGGGCATTGGCACATTCCGTCTGATACACATATTGAGCAGCATGACACATGCCATGGTGATCTTGGCCACCTTCTCATGCCCGTACAGGAGTGCCCCGCCCGACCTGCTGAGGCACCGGAAGCGTGCCTTCAAAAGGCCAAATGTCTGCTCAATTACCACGCGGCTACGGGTATGTGCACGATTGTAGTCCTCTTCGTGCCTGTTCTGTGGGTTCCGTACAGGGGTAAGGAGCCATCTCTTCAGGGGATAACCGGCATCACCTGCATGGGTGCAATGGGTATGTGTAAGTGTTTACATGAAGTGGAACCTGCACATATCACACAAACAATCATAGCATTGTGAATGACATCCACTGATCCAAGCACGCATGGCAATCAGGGTAACTGCAATGTGGGAAGGTGAGGTGGTCCTTGCAAGTGGACATGCACCATGCATGCATACGGCAGAGATTGCCATGTCCTGGCTGAGTTTAAGTCATTCCTGTTTCCCGGCCCTGGCAACGTTTGTACCACACTGCTAGTATACTGCCATTCCTTATTTGAAGTCACCATGCTGTTTAATGGCAATTCAGTAGTGTTGTACGGGTGTGGCTCACTTCAATGGCACCCCCCCACTCACACCCAGTTGGAGTATGCATCCCCCCCCACTCACACCCAGTTGGAGTATGCATCTCCCCCCACTCACACCCAGTTGGAGTATGAATCCCCCCCACTCACACCCAGTTGGAGTATGCATCTCCCCCCCCCAACTCACAAACTCACAATCCACATCACACTGCCATGTGGTTGGCCTGCTACTCACCAAGTAGCCACGAACGTTGTCCAGCATGTCGCTCCATGTATCGTGGTATTGTCGAGTTCCGCAGGACCATTGAATCATGGGTTGATCCGGGATATCGGGCACAACAATGTGTGATGATCTTGTTGGAGTCACATACCATTTGGACGTTGATGGAGTGGTATTGCTTTCTGTTACAGTAGACTACCTCATTGGCATGTGGGACCACCAGTTCAACATGGGTACAGTCGATGGCCCCGATGCAACTTGGGATGCCTGCCAGTGAATGGAAGCCAACTTTAGTGTTGGAGATCTCCTGGGCAGTCCGTGGCATGGCTATGTGTTGACTTGTGTGCTTCAGGAGGTCATCAAGCACCTGGTTCAGCGTGCGTGAGAATACTGGTTGTGATATGCCATGCATCTGACCTACCGTATGCTGGTAGGTGCCCGTGGCCAAGAAATGGAGCACAGTTACCACCTTCAGTAGAGGGGGGATGGCAGTACGGATGTCTATGAGACTCTCAATGTCGTCGTATATCATGTTTACAATGGTGGTGATGGTATCCCGGTCCAGACGGTACAAGGTGTGTATCTGGTCAGGGGTTAGGTTGAATGGACTGGCTCTGATCCTGGGAATTGGTGGCTGCCTCTGTGGTTTCACTAGGTGCACTGGTGGTGCTTGCTGCACCTGTCTTGCCCTCCTCCTCCTCCTGCGTCTCCTCTGTGCTGCCTGTTGTTGTAGCTGCTGCACTGCAACCATGTCCTCCAGCCCATGTAATGCTGCTAGTATTGCATCCATCTTGGTGTGGAAATGGGTGTGGGAAAGGGTGTGGTGTGCTCTTTTGTGCTGCCAGTCTCCATTGCCTCCACCTGTGCTGATTTTGTCAACCTGTGGCAGATGGGAACACTGCTCAGGTCTTTTAACGGGTGGTTCGCGATGCCGGTATTAGCGCCTTGCCGGTAAGGGGTTTTTGGGTCTTCTCCATGCCGGTATTGCCATGTCCGCATGGCTTGTGATGGCGTGCTATTAACGCTATGGCGCTATTTCCGGACTGAGGGGTCACGCGCCCACGGACTTGCCGCTAATAGTGCCACAGTACTTAGCGGTGACACTAATAGTGGTTTGTTCGGGTCGTAATTGGGGAGGGGATTTAACGATACCGGTAATCCCTTACCGGTACCGGCAAATCCCTACCACCTACCGTGTAATGAGGCCCTCTGTCTTATCTCCGTTGAGGCATAGACCATTTCTGCCATCCAGGCCTGGATAGTGGCGTAGATTTGGCTAAGTGAGGCCACGTCTTGGTCGTATGAGCCTGTTACTGGTAGGAGAACTTGGGTATCGTCCGCGTAGTTGGTATATGCGATCTCAGGTGTGTCCAACTTATCAAAAAGGGGCTTTGTAAAGAGACGGTACAGCATAGGTGCAGTACAAGAACCCTGTGGGACTCCACAGTGAATTGTTGTGGGTGCTGCATTAGCTATGTTTAAGAAGACTTTCATAGCTCTTCCTTCTAAGAAGGAAGAGATCCAAGAAGTCGCTTGTTTAGAAAATTGTGCTGCTTGAGTGTGGTGGGTGGTGAGAGTTTTATGGTCGACCAAGTCGAAAGCTGCCGATAGGTCTAAGAGTTTCCTTTGTCTCGAATGTTGGCGATTTGTTTTTTTTAGGTCTAATAGTGCTGTTTCAGTGCTGTGCCCTTTGCGGAATCCTGACTGTCCTTTCCCTAGTACAGCATTATTCTCTAGGTGTAGATGGATCTGGTTATGAGCTGCTTTATCAGTATTTTAAGAAGAAACGGGACGGTAGTGATGGGCCAATAGTTGTTGGGTGGGGTCAAGCGTGGGTTTTTCCAGTAGAGGGTGCACCCATGCCTCTCTGAGGTTGGTGGGGACTATGTCTGTTGCAAACGAGGAGTTGATGAAGGCTATGAGAAGAGGTGCATGATTTTTGGAGGGCAGATGTCTCCCTTGCAAAGTGATGGTTTGAGGTGTTTGAGAATGTCTTTGACTTCAGATTCTGTGATGGGCTTGAATGAGAATTTAGGGAGGTGTTGAGGTTTGTGAGGAGGCGTGGTTTGTGTAGACATGTGTCGTTTTTGTAAAGCTTTATAGTGAGCCTGGATTTTCTTTTGGAGGAGGTCTATTTTATTAAACATAGCTTGGATACTTGCGCACCATGGTTCGTCCTTAATGATTTCGTCAATGCTAGTAGGAGGGGCTGTGAGTTCCTTGAATATGGTGAATAGTTCTTTGGTCTGAGAGTTTGCATTAGATATGTGCTGATTAAAAGAATTGGATTTTGCTGAGAAGATGGCTTCTTTGTATGTCAATGCAACCAATTTGAAGCTGTCTTTGGTAGCGTCACAGGGGTTGGTTTGCCACATTTTGAGAGCGTGTCTTTTGTCTGAGCACCACGTTTGTAGTGCATCTGTGAACCATGCGTTTGAGTGAAATGACTTTTTTTTCTTTCTTGCATTCTAGAGGTGCTACAGAGTTAACTGCTTTGGAGAGAGAAAGATGTTAGATAGGATGACAGGCTCCTGTGGGAAGGGAGGTGCTAGGCATGGGGTGTTAAGAAGTGGATGGATATTATGTGCTGTAAGTTTTTTTGAACTTCGTGCTAACGTGGTTGGGGCAGACGTAGTAGTTTTAATGCTGGACGCTGTAGGGATGCTAAATTGAATACAGTTATGATCAGTCCAAGGATAAGCGCAGCTGGACATGATAGTAGAATTGCAGTTGTGGTCGACAATCCAATCGATGGTGCGACCTTTATAGTGGGTAGGGCTACACATTTTTTGGGAGAATCCTAAGTTTGAGAGATCCTTGGCAAGTGTGTTGGCGGCCTTGTCATTGGGGTCATTGTTACCTAGATTCAAATCACCTAGTAGTAGTGTTATATTAGATTTATTTAGGTTGTCACTAAGAATGTGTATGATGTGTCCCTGGAAGTCAGTTGTGAATCCCGGTGGACAGTAAAGGAGATGGATATTGATGGTATTGTTGGGTGAGAAGGATAGTTTAGCCGATAAGATGTCTACGCCACCCTCCCAACGGTGAGGTATGGCTGTAATGGATAGGGCGTCTTTATAGATACGTGTGACCCCCCTCCTATTTTTATGATCCTATCCTGTCTGAGAATGGCGTAACCTGGTGGTAAGGCTAGTGTGATAGCGGAGCCTGAAACCTCGTGTAGCCATGTTTCAGTGATGCCTATGATGTCTAGGTCTTGTCTAAGTAGAAGATCATTTATTTCTAGTGCATGGGCGGAGAGAGAGCAAACATTGACCAAGGCACATTTAAGGTCAGAGGGTTGCACATTTTTGTCTGGGCGTATTTTGGCTTGGTGCACTTTGGGCAGTGAGTTAGGGTGTTTGGGGCGAGAGAGTGAAAGCCAGGTGTCCTGCGGCTGTGTTGGCTTGACTTTTTGAGTGGGCGAGTTGGGAGCATGCGTGTACTGTTTAGTCGTGGTGCGTGATCCGAGTCTACAGTTCCTGATGCTAGTGGTAGTAGGGCATGTAAGAATGTGAAACGGTTGGGTGCATGCTCTAAGTCTGTGGTGTCTAGTGGGGCAGTTAGGTGATTGTGTGAAGGGGTGTGCTGAATCCATTGTGGTTTGAGACAATCCATGTAGGTTGAGGTTGTACTCAGTGAGGAGCAGTAACGTTTTGTTGGACGATGGGGTGTGAGTGTGAGTGTAAGAGGTAACAGAAGGAGTTTGGTGCGTTGTGTAGATGAGCCCTAAGCATGTGAGAAGTATGGGGAGTATGTGAGAGTAGGTAGCGTGTTGTCTAGGAGAGATATTCCACTTCATGGTGGGGTGAATGTGGGAGTAGAGGTATATGTTATGTATTACAGTAGGGCTTAAACAGTTTGCCAACAGATATAACAGAGTAAGTTGTGCCTTACCGTACCTTTTAGGGTGCAGAAGCTATAGTAGTTCCTTGATAGTTATTCAACTAGGCTAGACTATCACGTGGCACACAGCATGGGAATAGGTAGTCATCAACATTTAAGCAGTAAACTCATTTTGGCGGCGCTGCCAGTACGCTATGTAGCACTCAAGCGAAGAAGTGGGACTAGTGTTTGGCCAGTAGTGCTGTGGCCCATGCGTCATATCGCTATGGCTCAGAAAGCATGATATTTCATAAGCAATGGTTGAGAGCAATATTCTCTGAGGTCATGCATAATGGCTATTGACAAAGTGTACATAGGCATATTCAACAGAAGTACGCACCAACTGGGAGACATTAGTGTTAGAGACTGGAGACTGATCGGGCCTGCAGAGTTCCGGTAACAGTGAAAATGATCTAGGATAAGGTGTATGTAGTTACCAGGCCAATGCCGCGTGCCTTGCACTATGCAAATAGATATTGAAAGCGCTATAAAAATGGGTGCTGGTGAGCGAGCAGGGACATTACTGAACAAAGCGTTAATGGCCTATAGCTTTGTTACTCACGTATGTCGCAGTGGCTTTCATGTGAATTCTGTCCAAAATGCTTGATGCACAGTAAGCCTTCACCTTCCAGAGGCGAACAGTGGCAAACAGGGCCTTTTGCAGGCCTTCTGCGTGGCCGGCGTTTCCGCCTGCCGGCGGAAAACAAAAATTCAAATTACCAGGTTGCTAGGGAATGGGCAAAGCCTGCCTCGTTCTGGCGCCGCTTAGCGCCCGACATCTTGAGGAGAAAAGTAGATGCACGGTTCGCTGGGCTGAGGGCCAAAGTAAAATTAAAGTTAAAATTCTGTAGCGATGTGGGCAAATGTGGCAAAATGGGCAATGAGCACACAGGGGGTACAGATATCAGAATGCCTCACCCTGATGCTCGATACTGCGAGGGTTGCGGCGTTGTAGTGGTGGATGCCTCGCGGCTGATGGGTATTCCGGGTTGCCGTCGAGGGTGGGGGGCTCCTGCCCTCTCCACCTGGTGCCGCTGGAGGAATGATATTACATCACAATGTAGACTCCCTCAAGTTGGCGGCATGGCTCCTGACCACTCTGAATTCGGAAATCTAAATATCTCTCAGGACTGTCATCACATCTTGGCAGCTGCACCAGCTCCATCCACCAACATCTCATATGGGCGAACATGGAAGAGATTTTGTGCTTGGTGTACATAACAACCTAATCTACAGCCATTAGACATAACACCTCAACAACTCCTTCCTTATCTTTTGTTGTTAGCAAAAGAAGGTCTAGCAGTGACTTCTATCAAGGTACACTTGTCGGCGATATCAACATTTACACGTAAAAGAACATCTACTCCACTTTACAGTGACAGATTAATGAAGCATTTCTTGAAGGGCCTCTTTCGAACCTTCTCCCCAAGGAAAAGGATTCCTCCTCTATGGAGTCTTAACCTAGTTCTAGCAGCCCTTATAAAAACCTCATTTCGAGCCCATGTCAACAGCCGACATCCGGTTTCTCACTTGGAAGGTGGTTTTTCGGGTGGCCATTACATGTTCTAGACGGGTGTCGGAACTCCAGGCCTTTGTCATTGATCCACCATGTCTGTGCATCATGAGGGACAAAGTGGTTCTCTCTACGTACCCGCATTTCGTTAGTAAGATTACATCGGAATTTCAGAAAAATGCAACAATCACTCTTCTAACCTTTTTTCCAAATGCCTCATCTCCAGCTGAAAATGCTCTGCATTCTCTAGATGTTAAGAGAGCAGTGAAGTATTACTTGGACCGCAAAAGATTGTTTAGATCCTCTAATCAGCTCTTTGTGGCCTTTGGCCCTTCCAATAAGGGGAAGTCAATTTTGAAACAGGGAATCTCACGATGGGTGGCTTCTACAATATCCTTCTGCCACGCAAAGGCCAACAGCCCATTACAATCAGTTCCCATAGCTCTTTCCACGAGATCCACGGCGGCCTCAGCGTCTCTATGGTCGGGGGTACCCATCAGGGACATTTGCCACACAGCAATATGGGCAGTGCCCCACACTTTCACCAGGCACTACTGCTTACATCAGCAACATGCCGAAGATGTGCAAATCGGACGGGCAGTCCTCCAACGACTGTTTCAGTAAGGTAAGCCCTGCAGCTTCGGGGGTTTGTTCCTGTTTTCTTTACCTTATGCTTGTATGCTTTTGCTTAATGTTCATGTTTACTTGAGGTTTACTTCATGTTTGCCTGATATACACCTCCAAGCATGTCTACTACTAAAAAATATATTTACAGCATGTCAATCCATGAAAGATCCAATGCTGGAGAAGGCAGTAGTTTCTTACCTGTAACTCCATTTCTCCAGCGTTGGTATCTTTCATGGATTCACATGCGCACTCCAGCCTCCCCCCTCAGTCAAACATCCATTTAGGATATCCTCCTTTTGGAGAGAAAATCTGAGGGAAAACTGCAGGGGTGGAGCTATGCACTCAACGTCCCATTGGTGCTGCCGAAGGCACCCACAAGGACATTGATGGGACACTGAAGGTATCAACTTTTTTTCCATAGGAAAACTACTATATTAAAGTTTACCAGTTTTCCCAGCCTGACAATGGGGAATATTCACAGCAAGTGAATCCATGCAAGGTACCGACGCTGGAGAAATGGAGTTACAGGTAAGAAACAACTCCATTCTACATCAATGTCTATGAGGTTAAACATTGCCTAATAATTGTGATGTTTTTTAATATCTGTCAGCTGTTGGCACATTATAACTGAATTTAAGGCTAACTGTGGTACCACATATAACTGTATATAATGAGTTAAATATTTGATTAGATTTCTGAGTACAAAGTGATTCTTATTTATTTGTATATATCCACATACATTTTTATCCCTTAATAAAAGAATTGTTTTAGCTCATAGCATAGTGCATAGACATTCCTTTGTAGGGGCTTGGGGATTCACTGTACTTAAGAACCAACCTGCATCAACTCCCTTGAGTTTCAGCCTTGGCTGCTCGTTCGCTGCCAACATTTGAGAGCCTTGGTTGGGATGCATCTGTGCCTCTACCCCAAACATATAGTTGGTAGTAGTACAGACTCCGCCCACCAATCTTTACAACACCTACAGACCAAGGTCTGGTGCTACCCTGACAGGGTTACAATACGTCAGCACCAAGACAAGATTAGGTGCCATAAGGCCACTAAGGTGATGAATGGCGCATTACAAATACAACTTAACGTAACATAATATAATGCGCCATTACCTCATCATGAGACCCTTAGCAAGGATTGCAATGTAACCATCCCTCTGAGGCAGAAAGCTGGATTCATAGCAAACACAACTTCTGACCCCATAGCTTGTGTCACAATCCCTAGCAGGAGTTTAAAAATGCCCACAAGAAGACCTTCTGGACCATGGAGCTTCCCTTGTCTGTCACCAAAAACACCCCCTCTACCAACATTTTACTGGGGACGCTCTACAATATTAACCAGACAAGGTGTCCATTTTTCCTCTGTTTTGCTTCATATTGTACAATATAGCCTGACAGAGAGATGTGACCATGCCCCACGCAAGGTGAATGAGGGTGTTGTGGTGATAGGCAATAGCCAGTAATCCACTCAGAGATGTTCGATGATGCAGATGGCGTAATCATCATAGATGGCATAATAATGCTTTTTCACATGAATATATATTAAAGAAATTGTACAGCGTTTTTCATTTTTCTCCCTGGGACTCTAGAGTCAGCGAAAGACCAATTGCCATAAATTGCAGATTCCTACCAGCATCCTAGACCAATGGCAAGTCCAATATCCCTATTATCTCCTTGTCAGGTGGGATATTTGACTTGGTGGTGTGCAGGATGACCGCCCAGTATGCTACACTGGAGAGTGATGTTGGGATTATTGTGAAGGGCACAAGATCAGGACAGTATTTAGTGGGACTGTTACTGTTTCAGTTTGTGGTAAAACGTGAGAGGGGCCTCTCCTGCTGTGCAAGCACTGCAGTCATGGTAGCATGTGAATTGACCTTTTTGGAGTTGACATGGACCAACTGCCAGCTGAGTGTGGCACTGTGGCAGCAAGGTAGTATCGTGCCTATGCTGGGCACAATTGGATGCATGCTTTCTCAACAGGGTGGCCTCCTTTACCACCTGTTCACTGACAGATGCTGCCGCTCGCCTTACCTACATTGTTTCCTTCTGGGTCTCAAGTGCCTCATTTATCTGGCTGTAAACTGCCCCCATGCCGTCCGTACGCTCCACCAGCACTTGGCCCGTGCTCTCAAGTGTTGCCTCAGGCAACCCTCAGGTTCCTGAGTGTTTGCTCCTGCACGGCCCACATGGGCTCAGACATGACTAAGAATCGGGTAGTGGGTTCTGCCATTGGTGGCTTGTTAGATGTGGGTGACTGAATGGATAGAGTAGAAGTGGGATGGTTTGGTGAGAAAGGGAGCTGTGACAGCTCACTGGGCTCAGACCTCTCTGAAATACCCCAATGGGAGCATGTCACTGGAATTAGATTCCAATATCTGCATTATGGGTCTCTGCCCCAGACATTGCAGGCCCTCAGAGAACTCGGTTTGAATACCTGTGGTCCAAGGCATGTGGGGCCAGTGGTGCTGCCTAGTTGACAGCAGGCTGGCATGTCAAATCCTCCTCCTCCAGCTTCGCTGGATGTAGTTCTTGTTTCATGAGGTCACACTTCAATGCTCGGCATCACCATTATATGCATCTTCTGGGCCACCTGCACAAGGAAGCAAGCATCATGTATATTGTATTGAATTATTGTACCAGGACTTGTAAAGGGAACTACTGCCCATAGGCGTCTAGGCGCTGAGCAGCGAAACAAACATTCCAGGGTGAAAGGAAGCCATAGCATGCAAAGAATTTTGTTAAAACAGCTGGATTTTAAGTGCCTTATGGAAAGACAGGTACTCCTCAATTTCCCTAAGGAAGAAAGTAAGCCCATTCCACAGAGTGGGGCCAGAACTGAGAAGGAGCGGCCCCCATTTGAGCACGCAGATAACGGGTGCACTTTTAAAAGCACGAGGGAAGACAATTGGAGGCACCTGGCAGGGTGGTAGCACTCCAACTTGTTTGATTCTGGGGCAACTCAGAAGAAGGATGAGGGGAAAAAGCACAATAAAGATAGTAAAGAACATTCTAATCCTCCACCGCCTAAAGAGTGCCACAAAAACCATAAGGGTAAATTTCATGAGAAACCTTAATGGGCTAGTTAAACCTCTAGGGCCAAACCAGAGGGAGTTTACCAGAGACCCCCATTGCAGAAAAACATTGGTAAATGTGTGGTTTGTGGGTCTAGTGACCATGTGAAAGGGGATCCCAGATGTAAGGGTAAACCTTCAGGGGTCCACACTGTCTCATTAGCCTTCACTCCTGAGGAGAAAGCGCCAATGACGGCTGCTCACTTTCACTTACTAGCTGATGATCCAATTGGAGTTGGAGCTACTGTTTCTCTAGTGTCTTTGGGTCTGTGGGAACAACGGAATATAAATGTGTATAACACAATACCCAACAGCACAAAAGAATATTGTAAGGACAGTGTACTTGTAAATGGCCAGGAGACTACTGCCACAAGAGACACTGGAGCCAGCATTGCAGTGGTTGATTAAAGCTTCTTCAAACCTGAGGATGTAGCTAAGGAACCTAAAGGTCCCACTAAACATGCTGCAGGCCCTATCCAAATGGTTCCTATTTTTCCAGCCCTCATCCAGTGCAATAACATGACGGTATGAATTCATGTTAGTGTGCAATCTGAAGTACCTGGGAGAGTTCTGTTGGGGAATGACTTGAAAACTCTTGGAGTAGTCTCAAGTACCACAGGCCTCCCAGCAAAAAGAAACAGGAGCTGATAAGATTGGCCACAGAGGCAACCTTGAGAGACTCTCAGTTTGAGGTCAGGGAGGAATCCAGTACTTCAAATCAGCAGACAGGCCAACCTTCCACTTCTAGAAAGAATAAAGAGACCAAGGAGAAATCCACTGTCTCTGGAAAAAAAAACAGTCTCAACCCCAAACCTGCTCTGAAGACAAGTCCCAGGTCACCCCAGTGACCCCATCTCCAGTTCAGACAGAGTGGGTTGACGAACCAACTCCAGCTACTGGTGAAACAGAACTGGAGGAGATCCTTCCCTGCTTGGAAAATGTGGATCCTAGAGACAATCCTGAGCTGTAGACTTTGCTTGCATAAGGTGGACCCTCTATGGCAGACTTCAGATGAGGACATAGTGTTACTCTCTAGAAGGTCTGAGAGAGCAGACAGCTTCCCAGCTGAATGGGCAAGAGTCAGGGAAGCATAGACTCTACTGGGAGGTTGGACTCCTCTACAGTGAGCCTACAGAATCTACCTGAGGGGACTTCAGGCGACTGGTAGTACCACAGGAGGTTATAGCTAAGCTACTACAACTAGCACATGAGATACCTCTGGCTGGTCACTTGAGCTCCAAGAAGACCAACAATATGCTTTCTCTGTACATTTACTGGTCCAAGATGGGTGAAGATGTTGACAAACATTGTAGAAGCTGCCACACCTGCTAGACCTCTAGCAAAAGTAGATCCAAGAATGTAGCACCTTTAGTGCCCCTCCCAGTAGTGGGAGTTCCTTTTGAGAGGGTTGGGTTGACATTGTTGGCCCCCTAGACCCTCCTACTTCCTCAGGCAATCAATTTATATTGGTTGTGGTAGACCATGCTACCAGCTACCCTGAGGCTATACCTATGAGACCTGTTACTACCCAAGCAGTGACCAAGGCTCCCCATGGTATTTTTACCAGGGTTGGGTTTCCTAAGGAAGTTATCTCCAACAGGGGATCTAATTGTATGCCCCACTACATGCAGACCATGTGGAAGACCTGAAACAGAATAATGAAGAGCATGATAGGTGCCGTATAAGAACCCCTGAGAAGATAGTGAGACCTTCTACTGGCATGCCTTTTATTTGCTTACAGAGATGTGCCTCCAGCTGGAGTGGGTTTCAGCCCCTTTGAGCTCCTCTATGGTCATCCAGTCAGAGGCCCTTTGGCCCTGATTAAACAGGGTTTGGAGGGTCTTACATCCATGAAGCCAGTCCGTGCAACTGACTATGTGCTAGGCCTCAGGAGGAGGATGGTAGTTCTGATGACAGAAGTGACAGAAAACCTGAAAGCTGGTCATGCTCTGGTGGTCAAACATTGGCATGACCAGAAGGCCATTATGATGGAGTTTACTCCAGACCAGTTAGTATTGGTTATGGTTCCTACAATGCAGAGGGCCTTAAAGGACCCTTCAAGGTTGTAGGCAAATTGGAGAGGTGAATTATTTAGTGGACATGGGCAACCACAAGAGGGCCCTAGGGTCTATCACACTAACCATCTGAAGGTCTATGTCTCTAGACCAGACCTGCGACCTTTGCTTCTAGCCTCTGACCAAGAGGAGGAGGAGAGTGAGACTCTCCCTGATCTCCTCAGGGAACTCCCTTCAGATGAGACAATTGAAGGAGTCAAGCTCTCTTCAGATCTGACTCTGCAGCAACAGGAGGAGTGCAGAGTTCTGTTAAGTCAGTTTGCCTCCCTGTTTTCTCTGAATCCAGGCTTGACCCCTTGGGGCCAGCATGATATCCTCACTGGTGACAGTCTCCCTGTCAAAGGCAGGGGCTACAGAATGTCTGATCATGCCAGAACTCATATAAAGGAGCATGTTAACAAGATGCTTGACCTCAGGGTTATAGAGCCATCTACAAGTCCATTTGATAGTCCAGTTATACTAGTAGCAACAGCAGGAACCAAGGAATGGAGATTCTGTGTGGACTATAGAGCTATAAATGCAGTCACAAAGACTGATGCCCAACCTTTATCAAGGGCAGATGAGCTGGCGGACAAACTTGGATGTTCCAAGTTCCTCAGCATATTTGACTTAACCTCAGGCTATTACCAAAGAGCACTGACAGACTATACCAAGGAGTAAACTGCATTTTCCACCCCAGCAGGCTTATACCCGTTTAGGATTATGCCTTGTGGACTAAAGAATGAACCTGCTACATTCCTAAGGATGGTGAACCAGGTTCTGAATGGATTAGAGGACTTCTGCATGGCAAATTTAGATGACATAGCAGTGTTCAACCCCACTTGGGAAGACCATCTTCACCTCCTTGGATATGTATTACAGGCTCTTGAACAGGCCCATCTGACCATAACAGCAAGTAAATGTCAAATTGCTCAGAGCAAAGTGGTCTACCTTGGACAGGACTCGGCCACCCCCACTACTCTTCCTAGGTCTCACCTGGTACTACAGACATTTTATTGAGAGCTATGGGACCGGAGCTTCTCCCCTGAATGTCATCTCCTCTCCAACATTTCCTAAGAAGGTCATATGGAATGAGGAGTGTGCCAAGGCATTTGCAGGTCTGAAACAAGCCCGCTGCAAAGCTCCAGTCTTAAGAGCTCCTGATTACAACCCATCCTTTATAATACAAACAGATGCTTCTAATACAGGGATAAGTGTAGTCTTAAATCAACTGGATGAGCAAGGCAGAGGACACCCTATTTGCTTCATCAGTAGGAAACTGAAGGACCGTGAAACAAGGTGGGCAACTGTAGAGCGTGAGGGTTTTGCCATTGTGTGGCCTTTGAAGAAGTTTAGGCCATACTTGTATGGTTCTACTTTCCTTATTCAAACAGACCACCAACCCTTGAGATGGTTATTGCAAATGAAGGGGGGGGTCCTAAATTACTTAGATGGTCTATCAGCCTCCAAGGGTTTAATTTGACCATTGAGCATAGGATGCAATCTCCAAAATCCCGATGGTCTCTCCAGAAAGTATGAATGATTGGAACAAGAGATTCATGCAGGAGTGGATATAACCCTCCTGTCCCTTTGTCTTGGGGGGACGAGTGTTAGGGAGAATTTTCGTTTCTGTTCCAATTCCCTTTAACATTAGATACCCCAGCTCTTTTGCTGGTCTCAGTACTTTTTAATTTTTACTCCTGAGTGAGTGGGACCTTTTTCTCACTCACTCATGTGTTTTCCTGACTATGATTTTCTATGTTCCTTACTGTTTTATGGAGTCTGGTAAACTCCATAAGCATCTGCTTTTGCATTGTGACACACAACACCTTTTGTGCAGTGCCACTGAGAAGTCCCATGACCTTCTCTTAATGTTTAACTACATTTTCTTGGGTGGACTACTGTTCCCAAGAATAGCAAGATGACCCCTGTCTTACTTAAACTTAAAGCTTAAACTGCCTTTACACACAAGGAAAACAAACTGGGAGAATTAAAATATCCAAATGCCTGTTGTTTTGAATGGCTGGTGGCAGTGGTTTCTTTTTTACTACCTAGTGACATGTATCTGTAGGTGTTACGCTCACCTGGTATCCACAGAGATGCCACCCAGCCGGGTTACTCGCTGGTATGCTTCTCAGCTTTGCCCTGATGTGGTCTGCGGGGAAGGTTCTGCCTTGTGGTAGAATTAGGCGTGCTCTCCGTCCTGCCTTCTTTGCAGGGGCGCGTTGTCTTTTATGGGCGAGTGCGGTCCAGTTACTTCACTGACGCCGGCCCGTTTGATATTGTTCAGGTAGGTCTTATTGCTGTTCTTTAGTTTTGTTGCTATCCTGCATGCCTTTCTTTGTTTAAAATGTCTCTTTTTTCTCCCTTAGTTATGCGGAGCTTCAGCGCGGTGAACTGGCTTGGTTGAGCCCCGCTGGTAAATGATGGCGCATTAAGAGTGCTATGATGCGGTAAGTAAGCTCTATGCGCAGCGCTGCAAAGTCTTGCCTTTGCTAACCTGTGTTTTCCTTCCTTGTAGGTCGCAGTGTTCTTCAGCGCGAGTGGAATGTCCAGAGTGGTGTCAGCCGAGAGGCGACCAGCCAGGTAAGCCTTTTGAGCAGTTCGTAATTTGTAAGTCTCTACTGCTTTCATTAATGTTGCCTCTATCTTCCTCTTTTAGGTCGTTCTGTCTGGGAGGCGTGCAGATTCGAGGAAGCTGTTCTCAGTAGCTGAGAGTGTTTAAAGATGAAGACTGCAGGTAAGATGCTGCTGCTAATGATGTTCCTTTTGTCTCCTTGCAGGTTCAGCTTCTCTGAGGTTCGAGGGAATAGCTGGACACGGTGAGCGTCACGTTGCAAGCTGCAAAGTAACACGAAGCGTGTTGTCTTGCTCGGGTGTGGTTTAAATAGCCCAAACAAAATAGTCCAGGTAAAGTAGTCCCTAGGCTGCCACACCCAAAAGACTAGACCGCATAGCTTGGTTCTTAGGAACCGAGTTATGTGGATGCCTCCATGTTGGCTGACAATACCATAAAGTAGTTCCCAAGCACATTGTTTTTCATGGTGTATGAGCCTGACCTCATGAGGGCTTTTGAAGAGGATGCCAGGCTCTAGAGGCCTGAGTCCTGACTCCACCTGGCCAATGGGTTTGCCAGAGGGGGTTTTGGCCGAGGGTCGTGACAGCACTCCCCCCTAAGGCCTCTCCCATGGTGTTCCTTCTGTCTGGCCCAGGTTTGGTTGGGAAGTTCCGATGGAATTTCCTGATTAGACGTGGTGCGTGGATATTCTCACTGTGTTCCCAGGATCTATCTTGTGGTCCAAATCCTTTCCAATCGACGAGATAATATAGCTTGGTCCTAGAGTATTTAGAGTCCAAGATATCTTTGACTTTGAATTCTGGTTCTCCGTCAACAAGTATGGGCTTAGGTGGTGTCCCAATCCGTGTGCCGGGTTGCATTGGTTTCAGGAGGGACACATGGAATACCGGGTGGATGTGTAGATTAGGTGGTAAATCCAGTTTCACGGCTGCTGGGTTGATAATTGCCTTAATGGTATAGGGTCCTAAGAATCTGGGATGAAAGGTCCGGATTCCCTTGATGGGTACGAATTTAGCAGCTAACCAAACTTTGTCTCCTACTTGATAATCAGGGGCCTTTTTCCGGTGTTGGTTGGCAAATCTGTTTTGTTTTTCTTTGGCATGAATAAGGTGTTCCTTTGCCCTTTTGAAAGCCTGAGTAATGGTTGTGTGTAGAGTCTTTACCACTGGCATTTCCAAGCTGGCTGGAAGGTCTAGTTCAGAGCTACGTGGATGTCTGCCATAAAGGTATAGAAGGGCATTTGTACCGTGCTTGAATGCAAAGAATTGTTATATGCATATTCGGCTATCCATAGTAGGCCTTTCCAATTCCTTTGTTCGTGGTGCAGCATGCACCGCAAATATTGCCCGAGTGTCTGATTGGTTCTCTCAGTTTGGCCGTCCGTTTGGGGATGGTGACTGGTAGATAGCCGAACGTCGATCTGCGCCATTGCACAACATTTTTTCCAGAGGTTTGAAACAAACTGGCTGCCTCGATCAGAGACCAGAACCAAAGGGAAGCCATGTAGCTTAACCAAGCCCTCCAGGAACACTTTTGCTAAAGTGGCTGTGTCTGGGAGGCCTTTGAGAGGAATAAAATTGGCCATCTTCAAGAATAAGTCCACAACTACAAGGATGGTGTTGAACCCTTGGCTTGGAGGTAGATCAGTGGTGAAGTCAAGGGAAAGAGTGTGCCATGGAACTGGAGGAATGTCCAATGGTTGTAGGAGACCAGATGGTTTTTGTTTATGTGATTTAGTTTGTGCGCACACAACGCAGGACTGAATATACTGAATGATGTCCTTACGCCAGGTAGGCCACCAAAAGTTCTCTTTCACCTTAGCTAGGTTTTTGGCTACCCCAGGATGCCCTTCGATTAATGAATTGTGATAGTTTGAAATAATATGCTGTTGTAATTCCTTCTTGGGTACATATAGGCGATCCCTAAAAAAGGGTAGATGGTCCTTGATGGTGTATTGTTCTCCTTGAGTTTGCCATGCGAGGTAGGCATCAGGATTCATTGTCCATTGGATTTCTTTTCGTAGTTCTGCTTGTGTTAAGGCTGTTGTGATACCCAAGAGTTTGTCTTCAGGTATAATAGGTACTGGTTCTGGAGTTGTATATACTATTTCATCTATGCCCATGCGAGATAAGGCATCCGCCTTTCCGTTTCTGACTCCTGGTCGAAATGTGATTATATAATCATATTCGGCGAAGAAAAGGGCCCACCGTAATTAGCGCGAGGACTGGGCCTTGGCTGTTTTGCGATATTGCAGATTTCGGTGGTCTGTGATGACTGTAATGGTGTGTCTGGCCCCCAGAATGTAGTGCCTCCAGGTTTTAAAGGCGGATTTGATAGCCAGGAGTTCCTTGTCCGTGATGGCATAATTAATCCTTGGAGGTGAGAACTTTTTCGACCAAAAGGCCACAGGATGTAGCTGGCCGGTTTCCGGGTCTCTCTGTGAAAGGACAGCCCCCATTGCGAGACTGGATGCATCAGTTTCAATGACATAAGGGAGGTCTGGGCGAGGATGTCGCAGGATTGGAGCGGAGGTAAACCTTTGTTGAAGTTCCTGAAAGACTACTCCTGAAAGACTTCTTCTGCTTCTTCAGTCCAAGCAAACTTTTTATTGTTTTTTCGTAATAGTACTGTGATTGGGTACACAACCTGAGAGAAGTCTGCGATGAACCGGCGGTAGAAGTTCGCAAAGCCCAGCATGCTTTGTACCCCTTTCAGAGACATCGGTGAAGGCCATTTCAGAATGGCATCTACCTTGTGCACGTCCATTCTGATGCCTCCTGGAGTAATGATAAAACCAAAAAATTCTACTTAGGTGACGTGAAAAAAGCATTTTTAAAGCTTTGCAAACAAGCGATGTTGACGAAGCTTGGTGAGGACTGAACGAACCTGTCTGACATGATCTTATTCCGAGGCTGAGTATACTAAGATGTTGTCTATGTACACTAAGGCGCACGCATCAATTAACTCCCTTAAGACATCATTCATGAAATACTGGAATGCCGCAGGAGAGTTGCATAACCCGAAGGGCATGACTTGATATTCAAACAAGCCGTACTTGGTACGGAAGACGGTTTTCCATTCATCTCCTTTTCTGACTCAGACCAGGTGGTACGCTCCTCGAAGGTCCAATTTGGTATAAATCTGGGCATCTTTAACTTGGTCTAGCATCTCAGGGATAAGTGGCAAGGGGTAGCGGTTCTTCACGGTGATCTGGTTCAATGCGCCGTAGTCAATACAGGTTCTCAAGTCTCCTTCCTTTTTCGGTATGAAGAACAAAGGACTGGCTGCGGGGGGCTTCGAAGGACGGATAAATCCGTTTGCAAGGTACTGGTCTAAATAGGATTTCAAATTAAGGTTTTCTGGTTCTGTGAGAGCGTCAATCCTGCCGCAAGGGATTTCTGCACCAGGAACAAGGTCGATCTGACAGTCATAGGGCCTGTGCGGCGGCAATGTATTGGCTTGGTCCTTTCGGAAAACATCCTGGAAATCATGGTATTCACTTGGCAAGGTATTAGTTGCTCCCAGGGTTGATACTGTCGCTCCGGGAGTCATGGGGATACAGACGTCGGGTTTCTCCTCTTGGTAATAGCAGGCAGGGGAGCAGTCACCGGGGAAGGTTAATTTTCGTGCCCGCCAGTCTATCAAAGGGTTGTGAGCAACCAAACATGGCATCCCTAGTATTAGCCTGAACTGAGGTGCCTTGATGAGATCGAATGAAATAGACTCCCGATGTCCGTCCTGGCACAGCAAGGTTACCCTGGCTGTGCACTGGGTTACTGGTCCGGAAGTGATTTCTGTCCCATCCACGGTGGTTACCTTGTCCACAGTTGGCTTAGAACACAAAGGAAGCCCCATCTCTGTTGCCAGTTCTTGATCAATATAATTTCCAACTGCTCCGCTATCGATATATGCTTCAACGGCATGCATTCTTGACGACTGTTGGTGGTTAATTAAGATCACTGGTATTGCAAAGTGTGAGGTCAGCAACTCTTTCTTCTCACTCGACAAACTGACCTCTACGTTTGTCGAGCTTGGTAGTTTTCCGATTCCTTAGCTTCATCCTTCTCTGTGGCCCGACTGTTCTTCTTGGGGGATTTACTGAACAGTCCTTCAGGAAATGTCCTGGTTTCCCACAATACAAACAAAGCTGTTGTTGTCTGATTTTGTCCCGCTCTTGTTTTGTTAATGGAGGCCGTATCCCTCCAATCTGTATGGGTTCTACAGCATTTTCAGGTACACGGGGTGTGTTTTCCCTTGGTCGAACATACACGGTCTGAGGGTTGTCTTAGACTGGTCTGCCTTTCGGTCCTGCAACCGATGGTCTAGCTGCACGACCAGATTTATGAATTCTGCACAGTCTCTGGGTGGATCAACCACCTGGGCTAAAACGTCCTTTAATTTGCCTCGTAAGCCTCGATGGAATAACGTGGTTCTTTTGTTTTCTGGCCACCTAGCTTCGACAACCAGTCTGTTGAAGGTGGCAATGTACGTTAACAAGTACTGATTCCCCTGTCGGAGGGACAAGAGTTCATTGTCTACTGCTTGTTCCTGAGTATGGCGAGCAAAAGCTTTTTCCATTTCTCTCTGGAACCCCCCAAAGTCATGTAATAGAAGATCGCCATGGGTTACCAACGGCACCGACCAATCTGCTGCACTACCACTCAGGTATGATAAGACAAAAGCTACCCGAGCTTGGTCGTTTGGAAATGCTCCAGGCCTACAAAGAAAATGAAGGTGGCACTGATTGATGAATGCCGCATACTTCTGTGGGAACCTTTCTGGTGGTGCCAGGGGCTCTGTTCCAGGTAACATGATCTGTACCGGAGTGGGTGGTATGGCAGGGTTTTGCATCGTTGGATTGCTTCCAGGTAGACGCATCTGTCCTGCCTGTGATTGCAAGTATTGCCTGCTAATCTCTTCAGTGCGTTCTTTGGTCACTATTAGGTCTCTCCGGAGGGCATTAGTCTCTTGTCGGGCAGAATGAACCTCAGCACGAAGCTCTCCTAGTATTTGGGCCAATTGGTCAATTTCTGATGTCTCCATGGCGCCCAGGTGGATTTGTTATGGTAGGCTTCGCGTTCTGTTACGCTCACCTGGTATCCACAGGGACGCCACCCAGCCGAGTTACTCGCTGGTATGCTTCTCAGCTTTGCCCCGATGTGGTCTGCGGGGAAGGTTCTGCCTTGTGGTAGAATTAGGCGTGCTCTCTGTCCTGCCTACTTTGCAGGGGTGAGTTGTCTTTCATGGGCGAGTGCGGTCCAGTTACTTCATCACTGACGCCGGCCCGTTTGATATTGTTCAGGTAGGTCTTATTGCTGTTCTTTAGTTTTGTTGCTATCCTGCATGCCTTTCTTTGTTTAAAATATCTCTTTTTTCTTCCTTAGTTATGCGGAGCTTCAGCGCGCGAACTGGCTTGGTTGAGCCCCGCTGGTAAATGATGGCGCATTAAAAGCGCTATGAAGCGGTAAGTAAGCGCTATGCGCAGCGCTGCGAAGTCTTGCCTTTGCTAACCTGTGTTTTCCTTCCTTGTAGGTCGCAGTGTTCTTCAGTGCGAGTGGAATGTCCAGAGTGGTGCCAGCTGAGAGGCGTCCAGCCAGGTAAGCCTTTTGAGCAGTTCGTAATTTGTAAATATCTCTACTGCTTTCTTTAATGTTGCCTCTATCTTCCTCTTTCAGGTCGTTCTGTCCGGGAGGCGTGCAGATTCGAGGAAGCTGTTCTCAGTAGCTGCGAGTGTTTAAAGATGAAGACTGCAGGTAAGATGCTGCTGCTAATGATGATCCTTTTGTCTCCTTGCAGGTTCTGCTTCTCTGAGGTTCGAGGGAATAGCTGGACACGGTGAGCGTCATGTTGCAAGCTGCAAAGTAACGTGAAGCGTGTTGTCTTGATCGGGTGTGGTTTAAATAGCCCAAACAAAATAGTCCAGGTAAAGTAGTCCCTAGGCTGCCACACCCATAACACTAGACCACATAGCTTGGTTCTTAAGAACCAAGCTATGTGGATGCCTCCATGTTGGCTGACAATACAATAAAGTAGTTCCTAAGCACATTGTTTTTCATGGTGTATGAGCCTGGCGCCATTGGCACCAGGACTGGCCCCATGAGGGCTTTTGAAGAGGATGCCAGGCTCTAGAGGCCCGAGTCCTGACTCCACCTGGCCAATGGGTTTGCCAGAGGGGGTTTTGGGCGAGGGTCGTGACAGCAGGCTGATACTTCAGTTGCACTGCTGCACCAAAGGGTGATAATTTTCTCAAAAAGGTCCGCCTTCTTTTTTCACCATTTCTTGTTAGTTTCTTCAGGGCTTTTATTCTGTTGTTTGCATCAGGTTTGTGTGTTTTGCCTTTGCTGGGCTTCCGTCCTGAAGCCCGCCCAGGCTCCAGTGTGTCTGGAAAGGCAGGAAGTGAGGGACGGTCCCGAAACCTTCCTGCCCTCTGTCTCTAGGTGTGCCTGAGTGAAACCAGTTCCAATTGGCCAGCTGGCTGCCCTGGAGGATAGCCACCCTGCTGTGTGATTGACAGCCTAGGGCTGTGAATGAATGGGAACTTGCATAAAAAGCAAGCTTTTTGGGAATAAGAGCAGAGTCAAGCACTGGAAGACAACATCCGAAGCAGAAGAAAAGAGAAGACACCAGTAGCAACCTCCTGAACTGCAAAGTGCACGGTGAAGCCCTGCAGCTGTGCTAACCCCGTTTTCGAATCAACAGGGAAGACCCGTAAAGGATGACTTCCTCCCTTAGGCTGTTGAGACCAACTAACCTCGAGACAAACTCTATTTTGGCACAACCCCTGGCTTGCTGCGAATTTCCAAGGCTGCAGAAACCCAATACCTGGGGTACCTCGACCACTTGTGAGTGCATTGGTTTTTTTCGGAAGTCTGAATCCGGCCAGATCTTCGTGGGCATCCAGAAGACCCTATAGAAGCAAGAAATCTGCATCCAGAGTCCCCACACCAGTGTCCAGGACCGAGGGATCAATTAAATCCTAACCAGAGTTTTTTGTTCTTCTTTAGCCCTGAGAAAAAGGCACCAAAACCACAAAGAGCCACTGAATCAATGGAAATCCATTGCTGCCAAGTCCCTCTCTTGAGTGCTGCCACAGGAGCCCGGCAGACGTCCTCCCTTTCGTCACCACAACCAGGGACCAGGAACAAGGATCTACTGCATTGCATCATGTAGGCATCCAGCTGGAACAACTTCTTCATTTCAAAGGTACTGTGGGGCTTGGGGTACATTATACTTTTGCCATTGTGGGTGCTTCCTATCTTTGGGAGTGCGATTTAACCCTACATTAAGTTGACCTCAACTTACCTGCGTTGGCCTTACAGCTTATGCTTTCTAAAGGTGACTCCCCGTGAGTTGCTGTGATTTCTCTTTTGAACAGTGACTATTTAAGAACATTATTCTAAGAAGAAGAGCATCAGATCTTTGACTTTGTCTATTGACTTTGGCTGTCCTGACTCCCTAAATATCTCCTTCTGAACCTATTGGCTTTGGCAGTGCTTGAGCACTTTAATGCTGGGATAATAGACTGTCTGCATCCCTTTGGGAGAATCTAACTGTTCTTATAACCTATCAGTTTGTTCTGATCTAACCCTAAGCTTTCCTTCCTTAAATAACTCAATAGTCCAAAAGTGATACTATATAAATGCTATACTGACATTGACTGATGTCATCTCCGAGTGCTGGAAAATGTGCAACATATGAATGAATTACTCACCTGCTTTATTCCCTTTTTGAATTGAATCCTAACTTGCGATTAATGTTACAGTTAATTACTGCTTTTTAAAGAATTCTTTAAATATATTTGTGTATAAATAGATAATGTATTATATAACTTGGATGTGTAAGTGTTTACTTGGATACCTGTATTTACAGATTGCACTGTACAGCTCTACAGCTCACATTACCCCTCTTAAGAAAACTCAGTCACACTACCAACGTGTGTAGTACAGGCCTATATTAAAAGGCGGGTTACTTAATACCAAGAGATAAGTCGTGTGAAGTCCCACACCAGTTGGACTGCACTGATTCTTACCTAACAGCCTCCAATAGGCTCAGACCTCTCCCACGTGTCTTCAGGGCTCACTGTTTGGAAGTCACAGGTTGCACAAATAATCTGAGTCACCATTTAACCTCCTGCACATGCAGTCTTTTTTAATGGATTCTCTAGCTTTTTTCTACATGTGCGCGGTGAAACCAGGGTGACATGGAATAAGTGCTGCAACATAGTTTTCTTTGCGGTCAGGCACTTTTTATACAGAATACCCGGAAATTACCCGACTGTGCTAAATTGCTTTGGCTGGTTTCCAGGGATTGTGCGCCGCCTAGACAGTGACATCATCAAGGGACAATACACCACACTTACATTGACAATTGTAATCCACAAATCATCAAGTCACACACCATGCATCATAAAGTTGACATTACAATTCGACCAATAAAAACGAAAATCAGAGGAATTCTCAACGCAATGCCACTTGCTGTTTAACGGGAGAGCACAGTAGCTGCTTTCACACAAACAAAAGCAATTGCCTCCAACCCGAAGTGTACGCATTTCAACCAGGTCGGGGATACAATCAGACAATCACCTCAACCGTTCAGGACGTCGTTCAGCAAAACCAGATATAATGGGCCCAACAGTCATCCAGCATAAAAGAATCTGACAACCTGACAATCAACTCTATGAACATGTTGCATTATCATTTTTCAAGATGAAGCACTTCAATTTTCTCCCAAGAGTAAAGGTGAAAAAAAAGTGTGTAATCGTGGAGGGTGCCCGGTCCTCAAATGCTTCTTGTATCAAATGTAAAATGGAGTATCCATTCTAGAACCACTTTCTTTCAGGAAGAGGAGATGCCACGTACACCTTCTTAAATTGTACCAATTACATTTAAACAAAATGTAGGTTTCTTGCTGCAACTATCATGCATACAATTTGGGTTCCCTACCCCCGACTAGCAACATAGTCACTTAGCAGCAGCCGACCCAACTGCAAACAAGTAAAAACACACACATTAAGCTTCCAGTAGCAGTGCTGTATTCTGCCTTGAAATGAAGATAGTGAGTGAAGGTTCGGTTGTTGTGCTCAACCGCATGACAACCTCTATGCCAGAAAAGCTTCTCCAACAGTTAGCACAGTTTGCTTTTCCAGTTTCAATAGGCTTTCCCATAGAGTGAGAAGTCATGGAAACTCCAATGGGTTCTGGAGCCCAATCTGAAATGGGCACTTCACATAATTACAGGTCTATTCCATTGCACATTGAGGTTTCGGGCATCAAATACACAATAGTGAGTGACATTGTCATAATGTCATATCTGGCAGCTGCAACAAATTTCACCCTACAGATACCAGTGTTCAAAGTTATAGAGTTCCCTCCCCGACGGAAACATGAAATGCCCTGTGAGGTTGGCAACATAGATAGAGCAGCTTTGGTTATCTGGTGTTTCCATTTTATGGAATGCTACCCAGAGGAATCTCCTGGTAATCAAACTTGCTGACCCGTTCCAGGTGTTTTGTCTCACCAAGAAACATGGTTCTATGAAAAATTCAGAATCCCAGGATTTAAAGTTTTGCAAAAAAAATTACCTATTGGTAGGGTGGGTTGTACCATTTCCGTGAGAGAAAATATGGTATATAAAGAGTTGAACATTAAACGTAATTTAGAACTTCTAATATAAACAAAAAGGAGAGAAATAAAAATGATAAACTACTACATTAAATTAAAAAAATCAGAAAGGTGGAATTATGCCATATAGCTGAAGGGAACAGCGACACAGTTATTTGTGGCGATTTCAACGGTCTAATAACGTGGAAGTGAAAATATTACTTTAATGGAAGAATAGTAGATGACCTAAGAGAAGAATTAGATATGTATGCCTTGAACACAGAGAAATGAATACATATACATAAAAGGACAGGAAGGTGACATGCATTGACCTACATGTGATATCTTCATCGTTAATGATCAAAAGTATATTGTAACTATAACCTCAGATTATTTTGCCATTATAGGGACACTGGTGTATGAGCATAATTGTATGCTTACTTTAATATTTAATTAGAACAATTCTGCCGCAGGAGTTCTGGCATAATCACTGTCATTGCACCAACTATTCAGTTGTATTTTGTATTTCGCTTTGTTTGGTTCATTTTGCATAGGATTTATATTTCCCTTATCATTTTGACTGACAGCTTGTATGTGTGGCTTTTGATTTTCAAATGGGGGTATTTATTTTCTTTTATTGTTGAAAGTGCTGACCTAGCTCGAGAGCAGTGAAGCACTGTACCTGGTGTGGGTAGCCAGCGTTTGGGCATATTTAGTGGAGTCCTGTGTGAATTGTATTTTTTGTTTTTTACAATATAGTGTATTTGGTGAATTTCTTCTTTAATTAGTGTGGTACAGGTTACAAGATTCGGTCAGCACCCTTAGTACTGAAGGTGGGACTTATTTACACCTTTTACAGATTTACGTATTGTGGACTTTATCTTCAAGGCATTCTACAGTGTCTGGTTGGTTTTCCCTTGGGGAGCACCTGGCATTTGCCTTGGGCTTGAATCATGAGTATATCCTTAGATGTGTGGCTACTTGGGTTATGGCAGAGGTTGATGGTTTCTGACCTTCTTCACATCTTTTCCCCTTCGCCTTAATCAGACATACAATCCACTGCAGCTAGTAGCAGCTGCCACCTTATCTTCTCATGTCAGACAAAGTTGAGGCTTTGTATTATTTGATTGTTGAGCTTGTAGAGAAATAAGCAAGTATTCTATAATTTTCCGATTAGTAGGTTTTCTATTGTGAAGTCTTCCTATGTAATTTTAATGAAATTTGTAGAAAATTCTGTCTGTACTTACAGGTTCATGTTTAAGATTCTGTACATTATAACTAAGGCTTCAGGTTTTGCGGCATTTATTTTTTCAACTTTTCCTTCTGTATTTATCATTTTTTATTCTTTGGTAATTGCATATGTATTTATCTGTATTTTTTTTCTGTAAAAATAATTATGCAGCAACTAGTATTTTTCTACATTTATTCAAATGAAATATTTGCAATTTGCGCTTCATGAGAATGAGAAAAGAATACTGTACAGTTTAACCTTTATCTGAAAACATTAGCATTGTGGTACAAACACATGTGCATTTCAAGAGACTTTGCTGACATGCAGGCTCTTTCTGGTTTGTTTATAAAGTGAAGACCACTAAATGCTTGTTCAATATTACCAGATGATACCGGTATTGCTAAGAGGTTCAAGCAGCGTTTGCTCAGCGTTGACCACTCCTGTTTCTGAGAACGCCAGTAAATCACAGCAGTCATTTCTCTTTGTGGGATATCTTGGATTACATATTTATTGTATTCTACTTCAACAATTCTGATGCTTTCTCCAGATGCCCCCGCCAATCTGAATATATTACTCTAGTTGCTAAAATCATGATCATACTGAACCTTATTGTAAAGATCCCGGATTGAAAACCGTTTCCAAAAAGAGCCGTTCCTCATTTGCCCAGGTACATTTCTTGCTAAAACTGCATCCCGCTTGGTTTACAGTATCTCCTTGAAATTCTCCATCTCTGTGAGGAGAGCATTTGCCTTTTTCCTTTTTCTGTGGCAGCAGCTGCAGCAGCGAGACAATAATTGGGGCTTGTGTACAGTCGTGCTCTAATGCAAAAGCTATGCCAACATTTATAGCTGTGTATAGTTGGTGAAATTCTCTTTAGACTCAAGCTTTTTCTGTACAGAAATGATTGCAGTCAGGAATTTAACAATGAAATGTCATTTTACATAAAAATACTGATGTGTGTATTCTTTTTGGCCAATCTTACATGATCTACTTTTGATCCAGTAGCTTCTTTGTCTTTTATGAAAGTGAGCAAGTACTGCCATTCTTCCAGAAGCCTTGCTGCTCCCTCATACCGCCTAAACCATCAAATCAAAACAACAGGCGTTTGGATATTTTATTCTCCCAGCTTGTTTGCCTCGTGTTTAAAGACAGTACTGCTCCGGCCTTTACTACAAAATCATATACATCTTGATAATCGGGCTGAGACAGAGTATAGGACATTGCAGCATGGATAAGGTGACATGGATCGTTGACATGAAGGAAATGAATATGTTGAGCAACTTGCAGATCTCTAACTGCCTTAGTCATGTTAGAGGCAGAATCAGAACAAGCATACCATTTCATGCCCTGATTTACCCATTTCTGAAGCACGTTGTTTATGAGCAAGGAAATTGTAGCAAATTACACTCATCGGATAAAGTTAAATCAACTAAGCCTGTGTGACAACCTTTGTGCTCCTTATCAGTTAGTGTTCTTATGGCCGGATCCTCTGGAGTTTCTTCAATAGTCAAAGATATAGGTACATTTGCAATAGCTCCACGTATCCTTCCGAGCTGCTCTTCAAATTCCTCAGGAAGATATTTTTTTTATACATTTGACTCGCCCTGCACATTGTCCTTTCTGCAAGGAAGAATAGTCTAAAAAAGAGGACCATCAACCTGGTGGAGTTGCACACCACTTTTACAAATTTATTTGGCATGTCTGCAGCCTTTTCAGTTTGTTGTCATGCACAAGTTGTGCATTGATCCATTGTCATTTGCTCCATCTGTGCCTGCTTTGTGGGTGGTGCAGAAAGCCTCTTGTGCGTTTTGCTGCTTAGGTGAGCCTTGATATTATCTGCTGCTCTATGTGTAATCATCTGAAGCACTCATCAACAAGACTTGCAGGTAAACATCTTCTTCACTTCAAGGGTGAAAGCTTCAAACTCTGGATACTGCAATAGACACGCTTCAATGTCCTTACGCTTGTGTCCTATTTCAACAAATGTAAGGTATCAAGAATTATGAACATTACAACATATCGCCTGTGGTGTGAGAGATAAGAGGCCTTAAATCATTGCTTAGCCCCCCCACCCTTGTGCCTCCTCTCGTTTCTGTCCCTTTCAGCTCCTTGCACCCCTACGCTGGAACTCCCTACCTCTCTCTATCCGTTCCATCCCCACCTATTCCTCCTTTCGTGTCTCTTTGAAATCTCTTCTTCTCCACTCCCCACCCTGACACTCCAATCCCCTCCTTCACCTTCCTCTCTCCTCCCTTACACACACCCCTTCCTACCTTCTCTTCCTGCTCCGTTCCTTTCAAGTCCCCTCTCCTCCTCTCTCATCCCAGGCCTTTTCCTCTTCCTGTTTCTCACTGTCTTCCCCTTCTCCACCCTCTCCTCTCTTGTTTATCTTCATGGGAAAATTGGTCTACTTACTGGTTTGATTCACATTTTGTAATTGCTTCTTCTGTTTTATTGTATCCTTGTTTCTGTTATAATGTAAAGCAATTTGGCGTAAAGCGCTTTATAAACCCAATAAACATAACATAACATAATATAGTGCATACCGCAAAAGAATAGAGGCAAATCAATGAAAAAACAGAAGCGATAGAATTTCAGTTTGCTTCATAATGACTCAAAACGGGTTATGTTGTGTGAAGGCCTCATGAAGCAAGACACAGACAATAGACTTAAAGTTCAAACAAAAGATATTTATTAACTTAAATGTCAGGATTATAAAGGCCTAACTTTCCCTATGCTAAGGTGGGATTTCCCTACCTGAACGAAACTAAGGAAAGTCTGAGTCAAAGAGTTCAACGTAATAGTCTTTCTGTCTCCAAAATCTATTCTTGCCCTCACAACTAGAGCAAACAAAAGTGCAGGGATGTCAAATTCACAAGAAACAGCGTTTGCCTCAAAGTTCTGAGCTTCTTCCAGCTCAGAGCTTTCTCTCAGCTCCCTTTCTCGAAGCACAAGAAAGTTCTATAAAATAGAGTCTTGAGGTTTACCTTTATCCAGTTCAAGGTAATATAGTTCAGAACCAATCTTGGGGTTTCCCTCCCCCCACCAAGTTTCAAATAACACAATCCAAACATAAGGGGCTCCTGAGGCTCCAATCCCAAGACAACACATATAGACCTGCCAAGTCTCATGGATCCCTTCCCCAAGACTTCAATGTCTCACACAGGTTCCCTGTTACATGCACCAAGTCACCTTTACTTGGTTTTCATTATTAGTTTCTGGGTTTAGGGTGTGCTCTTGGGCTCTTCTCCTTTCTCCTTAGCCGCCTCGTGGCTCTGCCACTGTGTGTCACACACTCCTTTTTAAACGGTAGCCTTATCACACTGTATTCACTTTTTAAGGTTCGCTGTTTGGGTTTCCTTCAGCCTTTAATGTATTCTGCTTCAAAATTTGGGTTCATTCGTTGTGCAACATGCATTCAGTATTCAGTTTACTGGTTTGCTTCAATGTTAAATTTCCCTTAAATTTTGTATTCATTATGCTTGGGCTTTCTATAAGCTTTCCTTCTAGTTTTGGTATTCAATATGCATTGGCTTTCTGTATTCACAGTTCACACGCTTTACAGGTTTTACTTTCATTCCTTGGTTGGTGACTTTCGTTAACATTCCTTCTAAGGCACGCAAACATTTCACCAATACATTAATTGATTCAAAATGAAGGATTCGTAATATTCAGAGACTTTTGAAAATGTGCTTGTTCCTTTAACAAGGCACGCGTCCACTCCGCTACATTGTACAAGTCTCTGCTCTCGTTTAACAAAGGCAGTTACAGCAACACCAGGTTTCTCTCTCTGGATAACTCACTGGCTCACTTTGAAATCCTTTTCCATATCGTGCTGGCCACAGACTTGGGGGCTTTCTTCCTGGGGGTCTTTCTCCACCCCTCCGACACTCTCACCCTCTTGCAGCACCACTGGAGAATGAACAATCCCTTTGCTGGAATGAAGGGCAACCCGTCAACTGGTCTCCTTCCTTCGCCTTGCCTCTGCCCCATGGGGTCTCTGCTCCCACTTCACACTCGCTGGGACCCTCAGCTGCTTCAGTCCTCAGTGTGTTTCTTTGGCTGCAGAACGGCTCACCCTGGCTCCCATCAGCTTCTCGTCTCTCACTCCCCACCTTCCTGTCCACACCCTTTTACACACCTGACTTGTGTAAAGGATTTGCAGGTGTAAGTTCTTTCTCTTAACTGCCTGACTATATTTAGGCTTATTAATAAGACATCACTGGTCTTGGCAACAGTTCTCCGCTGAGGCCCTCTTCCTCGTCTCAGTACCAAAGTGGTGTAGCTGCATGTTGGTTTGCATAACTCCTAGTCGCCTCTTCCTCAACTCTGTACTGTAAAATGTCACATGGAGAAATGAGGGGAGCTGGCTTATAATAGCCCCTATTGGTTGGGGGAGGTTTAGGTTTGTCATCAATAGAAAAAGATGGGGCGGAGTAAAAAGTTTCATCCAACTAAAATGTAGCTCTTTTTGCCATTTTCCAGTTACGTCTAGACGGATGGTATCTCATACCCTTTTCTTGATCAATGGTGCGTGGTTAACAATACCCTATTACTGTCTTTGGAATAGAGGGTTCCTCTTGGAAGGGAAACAGGAAATACCACATCTCGCCTGAGTATGTCTCACTCCCATTCCCCAATGACCCTCCACCCAGGTGATCCTCCCTCGTTTCTACACCCCCAGCATCGAAGAACGATGGCCTTTCCCTGGCCACCTGTGCAGAAGATCCAGAGGGAGTGGAAGTGAGAATACTCTCAGGTTTCTCACAGTAGTTGTACTTCTTTCTAAATCATTGGAGCCAGAAAATGAAATATTCTGTACCCCTTAGAAAATATGCAAGCTAGAGGCTGTGTAAATAAGCATTTCTAAGCTGATCCAAGTGTGTTTAATTGCATGTGTATACTAAATAAACTAGCTAGTTTGAGGAATATGAGGACGTCCTCCCTTCTTTCCCCAATATATCTTCCTCCCAGGTGGCCAGGGAAAGGCTGTCGCTATCAGATCCTGACCCTGGGGGTGGATATGCAAGGGCGATCACCTCGATGGAGGACACTTGGGAAGTGGGGATGAGGCACCCTTCGGTGAGACATGGTATCACCCATTTCCCTTTTTATAACAAGTCCAATATGCCCCAGGCCTTTGTAGGTTATTACCAGTCCCTTCCCTATCATTCCAGTAGATCATCTCCCAGTAAACATTGGTCAGGTACTGGGACATGGAAGAGACAAACCCGAGCCATACATCTTCTCTTTATTGACTCTTTTACACACACACACACAGACACCACTCTGGTACTGGGACGAGGAAGAGGAATGGCGAGTACCCAGATCGTTATGTAATGAATGAACATTGCCTACACCTTAAGTCAAGCGCATTAGTATAAATGCCCCACTCAGGTGAAGCCAATAAAATCGTCTGTGGAAAGCTTTCTGGAGAAGTTTGAGGTGAAGCCAGAGACACAAGTGCCTGAACTACCTACGAGCTGCAGAGACATTGCAGCGGAAGCTGATTGTGGCAAGGACATTCAAGAGGTCTCTGGTAGCAGAGCTGCTCTGCATACCTCGCAGAGTCAGAGAGACTCGCTCTCTGTGCAGCTGAGGCGGCGGAGACCCTCGAGAAGAGGCACGATGAGCCAGGAGAAGCGACAGCCAAAGCCAGCCTGCCGTTGTGGAGAAGAGCACCTGGAGACAGCGTACCTGGTGAGTCAAAGAAGCCTGAGTGACTCCGGGACGCTGAGGTGTAGAACGCATGCTTGCTGCTGGTCGGGTCGCTGGCAGGTGAGCGAGGGGCCATTTGGGAAATATGAATCGTGGTCGAGTTTGAACTCAGTCAAATGCCTAAATACTTTTTGATAAACACGATGACACAAAACTGATAAGAAAACCGAGTGAAAGGTTTTTGTGAATACCGAATTGAACTAGAGATGAAAGAAAGGCTAACTTGAAGCCAAGCAAAATCTCAGGCTGAATTAAATGAAAGTGTCATTTTTCTACAAAGTGACTGATTTGAATGAAAGGAAGCCTTTTTGAAAACTGATCTGATTGAAAACAGTGTTGTGCAATTCCCTGATAAAAAGGAACTGTGTAACCTGAAAAGACAAGCATTGGCAAGCGCCATAAGAATATAAAAAAGTGTGTAACTTCAGAAAATAAGCAGTGGAAGGGGCCAGGGGAATATGCGAAAGTGCAAGAAGTGAATGGTAGCAAAACAAGCAGTGATAAAGCATCAAGAGGATGTGAAATGAGAATAAGTCAAACTGAAACAGCGGCAAAGTGCCTATGAAGAAGAAGCAAGTAAGGTTGTTGGTGGCGTGATCTGTAATGGGTGGACCATGTTGCCCGACAACTGCACCTAGTCCCAGTACAACCACCTAGGGAAAAGCCACTTAAAGCACCCACAAGCTGTTGATTGAATATAAAAGAAACTTATGTGAGCTGAAATTAAGGAACTGAACTCTAGGAAATGAGTGAAAGTAACCAAGCCAGAAGAGCTGGAAAGTATCCCAAGGAATTACGCTGTTTTGGAAAGTTGAGAGACTTGAAAGCTTGGGGAAGGGAACCCCTTCTTTTTTGTAACGCAAACTATCTTGAACCTTGGGGAAGGGAAACCCCTTTACAACCAAGAGCTGGAAAGAGCTCTGAACTTTTATTTGATCACTTCTCATTTTGATGCTGACATCCCTACACTTTATATACGCGTAGATGTGAGGGCAAGTATAGCTTTTGGACACAGACAGTCATTATAGCAAAAGTTAGGCCTTTTTCCAACCCTCTTTTTGATTTAATAAAGGTTTATGTCCCAAACTAAATTCAGTTATCTGTGTCCACTTCATGATGCCTTCACACTAGGTCTCCTGGTTATTCACCTATTGTTTCATAATTCTTAGGCACTTTATAGATTAATATCACAGAGTCTGCTTAATTTACCCATGAACTACAAGTCTTCCTGTGGAGGTGTAGTGATACAAGCCCCAGGTGACCCCTCCTCCCCCAAATGCTGCACGTATGTTTTTTGTTTTACCTGAAGGTTCAAAGGAGAAGGAAAATGGTGCCAGGACACCAATTTCCCAGTGCTATGTGTTTATTTAGAAAGAAAAAGCATTCTGTACATTTTAGATGTAACAAAACAAATATGTATTTATTCTTTAAACGCACATGCTGAGCACTTGGATCTTGACTCCAAACCAAATAGACAGCAATTTTTACACAACCTGAACTTCACCATCTAAAACTCCCCAGACCTCTTTAAGGTAGCTCTGTGCTTTTCAGGGGAAGCCTTTGTTATTTCTAAGCAGTCACTGTAGCTTAATAGAGTATTTTCAACTACTATAGACCAGCTCCCGGTGTATTAAAATGCCTTACCCAAATGTGCCTTCAGGCACTTGATTTATAAAAAGTATGTGTATCCTCACATCTGTTTCTTGCACTGAATTCCTGTTAACAATTGTTGCTAAAGCCAATAGTTGTGGCTCTTGCATAGGCATTAGATAGTCATTTGTCAAGAACTGTCATAATATACAGAGTTGCAAACACCATTTGCCAGTTGTAGCCATTTTATGGCCAGTTAGTGCAATCATGGCATTGCCTGGAAAATGTCTCTCCCATGCCTACATGAAGGCCAAAACTGTTGGCTTTGTCAATGCTTTTTTAAAAACTTGGTAAGGGATGTTGCCACAACAAAAACATACCCTGACTATCCGATGGTGTAGTGACAAGGTTTAGCTTTTCTCTCATTTGATGTCAGTGTGTTTGGAAATGAAAGATACTGGGCCCAAGTTGTTCTGCTGAAATGCAAATCACCAGCTTTTTTTCCCAACACAGAGGTAAAATGCTTGAACAAAATACACACACTCGGGGGCTCTGCACCATTAAACATAAACTAATTTTCAAAAAACAAGCTTTTTTTACATTTAGTTCACATGTTGCTATCATGTTACTTCCTTTGTTCATCCATTTTTATCTCTTTGTGGTTGACCCAAAAAAAAAAAAAAGAAACACGGGCCCTCGTAGATCCAACTGATAAGGAAACCGCCTGCCTAAAATGTTTGAACAGGGGCCTAGGAGCAGAGCCTCATTTTAAATATGTGCTTTCACTTCATGTAGCAAAGGGCAAGCAAAAGAAATGCCACATGCGGGCTCTTTCTGAATGTGTAACTAGATCATTGTATAGTTAAACAGAGATAGTTAAACAGAGATAGGAGGAAATACATTTTTTTAAACAAACAAACGTATGGGCCTGAAACGAAAAGACACTGCGTCGTCCGGACAGTTCATAGTGATAATTTCGACTTCAAAAATGTCGAAAGTCAAAATTTCGAAAAAAAATGTTGAAAAAAAAATGTCGACTTTTTTTTTCAATGCATTTTTTTTCGAAATGGGGGGTTCCCCCCGAACCCCCTCTTTTTTTAATTTTTTAAAAATGTTTCCCTTTTTTTTAACTCCCGAACCCCTAAAAAAAATATATAATTAAAAAAAACAAAAGTCGACATTTTTTTTTCGACATTTTTGTCTGTCGACATTTTTTTTTCGAAATTATGACTGCCCACCAACTTGAATATTTTCACTGCACTTTCGCAAGTCTTCTTCCCTTAGAGAGGGTCTGCTGCGCTCGGCTTCAGTCTCCCCTGCTCGTGTGTGCTCCATGTTTCCCGGCTTCAGTCTCCCCTGCTCGTGTGTGCTCCACGTTTCCCTTTTCTAGAGAGGGTCTGCTGCACTCGGCTTCAGTCTCCCCTGCTCGTGTGTGCTCCATGTTTCCCTTTTCTAGAGAGGGTCTGCTGCACTCGACTTCAGTCTCCCCTGCTTGTGTGTGGTCTGCTGCACTCAGCTTCAGTCTCCTCTGCTCATATGTGCTCCACGTTTCCCTTCAGTCTCCCCTGATCGTGTGTGCTCCACGTTTCCCTTTGCTGGAGAGGGTCTGCTGCACTCGGCTTCAGTCTCCCCTGCTCGTGTGTGCTCCACGTTTCCCTTTGCTGGAGAGGGTCTGCTGCACTCGGCTTCAGTCTCCCCTGCTCGTGTGTGCTCCACGTTTCACTTTGCTGCACTCGGCTTCAGTTTCCCCTGCTCGTGTGTGCTCCACGTTTCACTTTGCTAGAGCGGGTCTACTGCACTCGCATCCTTAGCTATATTTAAACGTTGTCACGTAGGCAGTCCTGCTGTCCAGGAAACCTCACGTGGCCATTTCTGAAAGCATGGCGCAGATGACAGGCTGAGGAAAATGAAGGCAATCACACTCGGGTGGCATTATGCAAATCATGATTCCGTACTGCCGCCCAGAGTCGACGTATTAAAGGCTGTCCATGCCAAATAGTGTCCTCCAGAGGGGAGTACCTATCGTGATTCCAAAACAACTATGGCAGGAAGGGGTGGACTTTCTGCATGAAGGCTATTAAGGTGGGACGGCCACTGAGCAAGTACTGTGAGATCCGGATGTGGCTCCTGTCACTGGATGACCTGCTGGAGAAGATACTGTAAGAATGTCCCCGGGCCAATGCACAAGTCAAGGGAACAAACCACCCCCCTTACAAAAAGGACATGACTTGGTCTGGTAAAGTACACCTCCAATCTACTAATATCCCAGGCTGGAGTGCTTTCAAGCCCCATGGCGTCAGTGAAACACATCCTGCTGATCATCAATGAGTACTTCAAGATCCCACTTGTCAAGCCACTATGCTCTAGACGTGCAATAGAAATCAACCCAACACCGTAAAATGCTTCCTCTGGATATGGAATCCCAAGAGGCTGTGATAACTAATAATGAGCAGCCATTCAATAGCCGGGGCTTTAGGCTGTGTAGTGTGGGCTTCTCCTTGCTCTTGTTTCCTACCTCCTATACTATGGAATGACTTACAGACAGATTTGTTGTGGAAAAAATGATTGGCCGTAGGCATTTATTTTCTACAGAAAATAACACAAACAAGAATCATGATAACAACATGTGTCTGTGCTTTTGGGCACACCGTGTCCAGGGTTAGCGATGCCAGCCTTCTCCTTGGTCAGTCTCGGTTACCCTCGGGCATCCTTTCCTGGACACGTGCCGCCTACGACTTTCTTCTACCGTGTACCGAAGAAAGTACTCGGCGTTCCTGCTCCTCTCTCCGCTCGTTTCCTTCTTCCTGAAGTTTTGCAGGGTGGGTTGGGTGGCAAAACGCTTCCTTCATCTTTGCCCAGGTCCCAAGACCCCTACCTGTACGAGGTGAGCGTCTTGCCTGGTTTGTTTTTCTCCCTTGTCCTTTGACCATACTAATACCCCCTCTGCCCTTTTGTTATTATCCTGGGGGCCGGGCCCTGCCCAGCCCCCCTGCAGGTTTCCCCTCACACCTTGCCTGTTGTTAGGGGCTGTTGCCTGGCAACGCTGGGGCAGTGGCGCCAACTGGCTGCCCCTCCCCATGTTTCTTCGCGCCATCTCGCCCCCACCCCACGCCTAACCCCACAGGCCCTCTATCGGGCCGTACTTTGCACGGCCCGGGGCCTGGGGCATAGGCTGAGTAGTGTGGGCTTCTCCTTGCTCTTGTTTCCTACCTCCTATACTATGGAATGACTTACAGACAGATTTGTTGTGGAAAAAATGATTGGCCGTAGGCATTTATTTTCTACAGAAAATAACACAAACAAGAATCATGATAACAACATGTGTCTGTGCTTTTGGGCACACCGTGTCCAGGGTTAGCGATGCCAGCCTTCTCCTTGGTCAGTCTCGGTTACCCTCGGGCATCCTTTCCTGGACACGTGCCGCCTACGACTTTCTTCTACCGTGTACCGAAGAAAGTACTCGGCGTTCCTGCTCCTCTCTCCGCTCGTTTCCTTCTTCCTGAAGTTTTGCAGGGTGGGTTGGGTGGCAAAACGCTTCCTTCATCTTTGCCCAGGTCCCAAGACCCCTACCTGTACGAGGTGAGCGTCTTGCCTGGTTTGTTTTTCTCCCTTGTCCTTTGACCATACTAATACCCCCTCTGCCCTTTTGTTATTATCCTGGGGGCCGGGCCCTGCCCAGCCCCCCTGCAGGTTTCCCCTCACACCTTGCCTGTTGTTAGGGGCTGTTGCCTGGCAACGCTGGGGCAGTGGCGCCAACTGGCTGCCCCTCCCCATGTTTCTTCGCGCCATCTCGCCCCCACCCCACGCCTAACCCCACAGGCCCTCTATCGGGCCGTACTTTGCACGGCCCGGGGCCTGGGGCATAGGCTGAGTAGTGTGGGCTTCTCCTTGCTCTTGTTTCCTACCTCCTATACTATGGAATGACTTACAGACAGATTTGTTGTGGAAAAAATGATTGGCCGTAGGCATTTATTTTCTACAGAAAATAACACAAACAAGAATCATGATAACAACATGTGTCTGTGCTTTTGGGCACACCGTTTCCAGGGTTAGCGATGCCAGCCTTCTCTTTGGTCAGTCTCGGTTACCCTCGGGCATCCGTTCCTGGACACGTGCCGCCACACCTGAGTGGGCGTTGCCTCGGCCGCTCGGGTTCCCCCCAAAAGTACCTGTGTCTGCGTCCCCTCTCCTCTAATGCCTTGAAATTAGTGTCTGCAAAATGCCCCATCCTATGTTCTATGTGGTATTATTGTTGACATGAAAATCTCTCCCTCAGCCTGAGATCCCTTTAGATCCCCTGTTAACATTCCCTCTTTCCAGGCCATCCCCTGCTACAGTATTCCGGTCTACTAGCTCCCTTATTCTACAAGCCCTTTAATATGCTATTGCATCTTTTTTAACTGCCCCTTCAGCCTAGCCCCAATCCTTCAACTCATACTATTATTAGCGGGCTGTTTGTTGGGTCTATTACTCCTGCTATTTTCGCGGTGTATGTAGCTGTGTCTAGATGTGCTGCCTCCCAATTTTTACTTTTTCCCTTTGGCCAAAAAGCCCCTTCCAAGGATTCACATATTTTTTTTGTTGTTGACCCTTCCCTTCATTTTTTACACCCGTCTAAATAAATGACATCTGCACATGCTTTCTGCGCTGCTTACCCATTTCGTAACTTTTTTGGGCGTTCCTGCCCAGGTTTCCTTTGACTCGCCCTGTTTCCTTTAGTTTTACTTATTTCTCGGATATCTTTTTGTTGTTAACCTTCCCTTCTCCTCCAGTGGAACCCATGCCTTTACCGGTGTGGGTGTTTATTTTCCTGCCATACCTGTGGCCATAATCTCCTTTTTCAGTCAGCCTTATGGCTAACCTTTTCATTAATTCCGGTGCTTATTCGTGGAACCCATGATTTTCCTGGTATGGGCGTTTATTTTCCTGCCATACACATGGCCATATTTTTTTTTCCAGTCAGCCTTTCTGGCTAACCTTTTTATTCTTTCCGGTGCTTCTACTTGGAACCCATGCCTTTCCCGGTATGGGCGTTCTTTCCCTCTGCCATACATGTGGCCATCTTTTCCTTTCCCAGTCAGCCTTTATGGCTAACCTTTTCATTCTTTCCGGTGCTTATTCTTGGGACTCATGCCTTTTCCGGTATGGGCGTTATTTTCCTGCCATACACGTGGCCATCTTTTCCTTTTCCAGTCAGCCTTTATCGCTAACCTTTTCATTCTTTCGGGTGCTTCCTCTTGGGACCCATGCCTTTTCCGGTATGGGCGTTATTTTCCTGCCATATACGTGGCCATGTTTTCATTCCCAGCAGCCTTTATGGCTAACCTTTTCATTCTTTCCGGTGCTTATTCTTGGGACCCATGCCTTTTTCGGTATGGGCGTTATTTTCCTGCCATACACGTGGCCATCTTTTCCTTTTCCAGTCAGCCTTTATGGCTAACCTTTTCATTCTTTCCGGTGCTTACTCTTGGGACCCATGCCTTTTCCGGTATGGGCGTTATTTTCCTGCCATACACGTGGCCATCTTTTCCTTTTCCAGTCAGCCTTTATGCCTAACCTTTTCATTCTTTCCAGTGCTTACTTTTGGGACCCATGCCTTTTTCGGGATGGGCGTTATTTTCCTGCCATACACGTGGCCATCTTTTCCTTTTCCAGTCAGCCTTTATGGCTAACCTTTTCATTCTTTCCGGTGCTTATTCTTGGGACCCATGCCTTTTCCGGTATGGGCGTTATTTTCCTGCCATACACGTGGCCATCTTTTCCTTTTCCAGTCAGCCTTTATGCCTAACCTTTTCATTCTTTCCAGTGCTTACTTTTGGGACCCATGCCTTTTTCGGGATGGGCGTTATTTTCCTGCCATACACGTGGCCATCTTTTCCTTTTCCAGTCAGCCTTTCTGGCTAACCTTTTTATTCTTTCCGGTGCTTCTACTTGGAACCCATGCCTTTCCCGGTATGGGCGTTCTTTCCCTCTGCCATACATGTGGCCATCTTTTCCTTTCCCAGTCAGCCTTTATGGCTAACCTTTTCATTCTTTCCGGTGCTTATTCTTGGGACTCATGCCTTTTCCGGTATGGGCGTTATTTTCCTGCCATACACGTGGCCATCTTTTCCTTTTCCAGTCAGCCTTTATCGCTAACCTTTTCATTCTTTCGGGTGCTTCCTCTTGGGACCCATGCCTTTTCCGGTATGGGCGTTATTTTCCTGCCATATACGTGGCCATGTTTTCATTCCCAGCAGCCTTTATGGCTAACCTTTTCATTCTTTCCGGTGCTTATTCTTGGGACCCATGCCTTTTTCGGTATGGGCGTTATTTTCCTGCCATACACGTGGCCATCTTTTCCTTTTCCAGTCAGCCTTTATGGCTAACCTTTTCATTCTTTCCGGTGCTTACTCTTGGGACCCATGCCTTTTCCGGTATGGGCGTTATTTTCCTGCCATACACGTGGCCATCTTTTCCTTTTCCAGTCAGCCTTTATGCCTAACCTTTTCATTCTTTCCAGTGCTTACTTTTGGGACCCATGCCTTTTTCGGGATGGGCGTTATTTTCCTGCCATACACGTGGCCATCTTTTCCTTTTCCAGTCAGCCTTTATGGCTAACCTTTTCATTCTTTCCGGTGCTTATTCTTGGGACCCATGCCTTTTTCGGTATGGGCGTTATTTTCCTGCCATACACGTGGCCATCTTTTCCTTTTCCAGTCAGCCTTTATGGCTAACCTTTTCATTCTTTCCGGTTCTTACTCTTGGGACCCATGCCTTTTCCGGTATGGGCGTTATTTTCCTGCCATACACGTGGCCATCTTTTCCTTTTCCAGTCAGCCTTTATGGCTAACCTTTTCATTCTTTCCGGTGCTTACTCTTGGGACCCATGCCTTTTTCGGCATGGGCGTTATTTTCCTGCCATATAGGTGGCCATATTTTCTTTCCAGTCAGCCTTTATGGCTAACCTTTTCATTCTTTCCGGTGCTTCTACGTGGAACCCATGCCTTTCCAGGTATGGGCGTTATTTTCCTCTGCCATATGCGTGGCCATATTTTCCTTCCCCTAGTCAGCCTTATGGCTAACCTTTTCATTATTTCCGGTGCTTACTCGTGGAACCCATGCCTTCCCTGGTGTGGGCGTTCTCTGCTGTACGGTTGCCTACTGTTGCCCCAGAGCCATCTTTCCTTCCTGGTTGATAGGCGATTTCCATATGACTGTTCTTATTGAACACTTTGGAAATCCCCCTTTTCTGCCCTTCTGCTTATGCTCCATGCTCCCAGCTATGTTTTTCCGATATCTCCCCTGCCAACCCCTTGTGCCTTTGGTGGGTGGTGTGTTACTTTGCTACTCTGCCGTCCTCTCTGTGTCCTCTATTGACTGCCCCAAAGGTTCTGTTCCCCTGACCTTAAACGATTCCTTGTCATTGTTAACGTATCCCCTGTTGTTGTCCCTGTCTTTGCTTTTATCATTATTTTCCCATTATTCCTGTTGCCCTCCTGAACTGTGGACCCTGTGGTCCCCTTTATCTTTTAATCCGTTAAACGTACCGATTAAAACTCTCCTCGTCCCACCCTCGTTCCGGGTGACCTTTCATTTCCTTCTCACTCCCGCTCGTATTCCTTTCATGCACCCCCCCAATGCTTTGCATACCTTCAAGACCCTTGTTGCTAAGTTTACAATGCCACTCCATTCTCTGGGTATTGTTGCAATACCGTCGGTGCCTATTGAGGGCTGTGTCCCGGATCCCCTGGGTCACCTAGTGGAAATGGACCTTGCCTGCCCGTTCTACGCCAGAGCCCTTAACTCTCTCCTTAACTATTACTCCTTTCCATTTTTCCCATGCTTCCAAGGGGTCCCACTGTTCCCCCTGCTGCTCTCAACTTTGGTGGAGGAGTTGGACCTGCCCCTGCACTCTTGCCTGCCCCTTCTATACCAGAGCCCTTCTCTCTCTCCTTACCTAGTACCCCTTCCCATTTTACCCATGGTTCCAAGGGGTCCCTCTCTTCCTCCTTGTTGCTCGCTACCTCGATTGTGGAAACCCCTTCCTCCCTGTATTTTTTCCGGCTTTCTCCCCCTCCTGTCAATGGTTCTGGGAGACTTACCCGTACCAGTGATGCCTGCGCTTAACCTCTTTACGATTTACTTCCAATTTTTCTTCTGTCCTGGTGCCAGTGCCCTCACCTGCCGCTGTACTCCTCACTCAGCAAAGGCGACATTTTCCCTTGCCCTGTCCTCCTTCCGCAGGATGTCCAGTACCCCTTTAGCCCCAAACCTTTTTCTGCCTTCTTGACCCAACCGCTGCATTTCCTTTTGCCATCTTTGCTCTTAGCTCAGCCACTTTCTTTTCTCCTTGCCTAGTTTATTTCTTGTCACAGCTCTCTTCCTCCTTGTTTTCCTTGTGCTTCTCCTGGTTTGTTAAATTCTGCTGCTGTATCCCCTCTCCTGCTTTGCACCGCTGTGCTGCTCTCTTGTTTACTGCCCTTCTTTTGTGGTTACCTGCACGTCTAAGGAAGTCGAACCCCCAACCATTCAGATACAAGTCACAACTCTTAATGACTGTGCCACAGACGCTTGCCTGAAGCTACCTGCAAGAGAGTGCTGACTGATGCGCATGGCGTACTGTACACCACAGCCCCATTCATCTCGCTGGACATCCCACCAAACTCTCCCTTGAGACCCCCGCTATCCCTGGTGCAACCAAACCCTGGCCAATACCTCCTTCGTTGTACCAGCAATAATAACACCAGTATTTTGTATAGACAGACTAATTAAGTTGTTGCATGCTTTAAAATCGTAATTATTTTCCACAACGCTTACAAAATTTTGAAGTTGGAGGTTTGGCTCGCACCCCCAACCTCTCAGGTACAAGTCACACAACATTTACTGACTGTGCCACAGACCAGTTCAGACACAGCCTGTGTTCACAGACCAAAGTGCCAATACTTTAGCATTTATATAGCGCTGCAAACCCTCAGACTTCTTGGCGCTGCTTATTTCCCATGATATGTGGTGGCCATTTATCGACTTCGGGAGGATGCATGGTTTAGTTTGACCCTGCTGGGATCCGAACCTGCGCCAGCAGGCTCTGCCCAGATGTCAACGTGAGCCCGCTACTCGCTGCGCTACCGGACCAGCTGTTGGCCCTTCCCTTTCAAAGTGAATCTAACATCGTACCCACAGAAGCAACTACCTTGATTGTAACGCTTTGCCCTTTCACTCCCTGAACGTGGTGAACCATTGTGTGTGTACATTAAATCGTAATGGGGTCGCCTCTACCCCAGCACCTATGTGTAACTAGCTGCAGCTATACATTTGCGTGTTAAATGCCGCCGCTCATAAACACCATGCAATGCCCATAATGACTATACCCTCCGTACTTGCTTATCATTTCCTGCTGTGACAACCGCACATCAATTTGCATGGTCATCTGCGTTGAACCTGCCCTTATCAACTCAGCACATGAGCAACACAGCCGACTTGTGGGACGGTGCCCGCTCCCTTCAAATCCATACCATCTTGTATCCTCATACTAGAAAGCATAGCGTCTGAATCGTATGCTGCATCTCGTGCAGGTCCCACAACTTGCGTGCAAAAATGGCGTTAACAGAACCGCACCCGCTATGGTCAGACAACCCTCTGATAAACGACCCACAGAACACGTCTTATAACCGGCCTGTACCTTTAAAGTGTATATCTATAGCCAGTATAGCACATTTACATACCCACGGAAATAAACACTTTTTTAAAGTGCTGTGTTTGCGGCTATTTTCCTTCATCAGGATGCAAACCCTTGTCATCCCATTTGGAGGCAGGGAGCTTGGCTGCTGTGCCACATGGAGCTGCTTTTTTGCCTACAGCCACCACCCCCCGCCCCCCCAGCATGGCGCAATAAATCATTTAACCAAAAGTAAACGCAGCATCCGTCCCAATTGTAATTTATCAGAATGCCCTACTTAAACAATGTAAAGCAGGTCTCTACCAAGTCTCTACCGATGTCAGGTGGCCATAACACCTGACATCATTCCTCATCGCAGCATTAGCACGGGCACCGAATGCGAGCCTGAGAACATAATTTCCCCGGCTGACCATCGTTATGTCCACCGCCGGTTCCCCTCCTGAAAAAACAGTACAATTACAATTCATGCATATTATATCTGCCTAAGAGGTGTACCCTATGCAATGGGTGGGCGCTTCCGTGAATGCTTATTCTTAACTCGAAACGCATGGTGCGGCCTCGCGAAGCGGCAAGCGGATTTGAAACCATTACGGCCCCAGAGTACTGCTAGCCGCTCCTTACCTTGAATAGGCAAATTTGTGCCTTGCTCCTCGCTACCACGTTGCTATCTTTCCGTGCCTCCTTTTCTGTGATCCCGAACGAAAACCGCCTTCATCTCAAACGCTGCCCTGGAGCTCTTCCATCCTGGAACAGCAGCAGGAGCAACCCGAACCAGCCAAACGAAATCCAGCAAAAGAAAACCTACCCGAGTGAGGTTGGCTTCCTTCTCCTTTGCCCAGGTCCCAAGACGCCTACCCGTACGAGGTGAGCGTCTTGCCTAGTTTGTTTTTCTCCCTTGTCCTTTGGCCATACTTATACCCCCTCTGCCCTTTTGTTATTATCCTGGGGGCCGGGCCCTGCCCAGCCCCCCTGCAGGTTTCCCCTCACACCTTGCCTGTTGTTAGGGGCTGTTGCCTGGCAACGCTGGGGCAGTGGCGCCAACTGGCTGCCCTTCCCCATGTTTCTTCGCGCCATCTCGCCCCCACCCCGCGCCTAACCCCCCAGGCCCTCTATCGGGCCGTACTTTGCACGGCCCAGGGCATGGGGCATAAAAGGGATATGCAGAACATGAACTCTCATCACTGAAGGTCACATTGTTTTGACCTCACTACAGAATGATGGAGGAGACACTTAGGTGAGGGGTCCAGAGGGTAGAAGTTCCACAACTCCCTGTGGACTAGGGTCTGGGTCAGACTCAGAGAACAGGAGCAGATGGTAAACCTTCAAACTAGTGGGATAGAAATATCTGACCCTGATTCCACACGAGCTAGTGGGTGAAGCGAGTGAGCCAATGCTCCCCTCAACTGGGTATTAGATGGGGTGCCACCACTAATGCCTCCTCGACATTATTCAAATAATGGTGCCTGGAGGTGTATTTTCTAGCACAGTTTTCCAAAGTAATTGGATGCCAAAACCATAGGATTTAGATGCCAATATTAAGGGGAAGACAGGAGAAGTGTCAATGCTTCAGAGGACTGGTCTATCCTGTTTCACATGATTTTCACAATTGTGCAAAGGCCGTTTGACGGTGTATCCCAAAAATTGTTGCAAACATTGTTAGGGAGAATTCTCAAAATGTGCTAATTTCCCTTACCTTTTGAGATGCCCAGCAACTTTGCTGAATTTCTAGGATTTTTTTTTTTACCTGGGAAGAGTGTGAGCCTTTTTTCCCACTCTTCCATGTATTTTGTGTGTGTTTCACTTTTCTGTTCTTTGGTTATGGAGTTTTAAAACAACTCCATAGGCATCATCTTTTTCTGTGTGTCACACAGCACCTTCAGTGCAGTGGCACAGGGATGTCTTTCAGACTTCCCAAGGTTTAAATACCTTCTCTCGGACTGACTACCTTCTCCCAGAGCATGTAAAGTTAAATTGGCTTGACTACTCTTTTTAAATTTACTGACCCAGCACACACTATCTTCCTATAGAGTGCTGGAAGGGTTGCCTAGCTTCCCCTGACTCCAAACACTCATATAACTCATGTAACAGTAAAATGTTACCCTTTCCTACTTTAAATGGCTTTTGGCAGTGGCAACCACTAACAACGGTAGCAAAAAATCGGGTCAGCCATGTTTTTGAATATGGCGTCCCAGACCTATCTGTAAAAACAGACTCCGGTCATCTTTTTTTGCCATTTCTTTTAGGAAAGGTTCTTCTTGTGTTTGTCTCTGTGCGCCAAACCAGGTTTGGTCCCTTTGTTCATTGGCCTTTGGCCGGCTTCAGTGCCGAAGCCCTCCTCTGGCGCCTGAGTGTCTGGGGAGGAAAGGATCTGAGGGAGATGCCTGAAACTCCCTCTGCTTAGTCTCCTAGGAGACCTGAATGCACTCTGGCGTGATTGGCTGGCTGACTGTCCGGCAAGGACAGCCACCCTGCTGTGTGAGTGACAGCCAGGCTGGAAGGAATAGGGGAAACGGTTTAAAAGCTGGAAAGCAGAGTCGACCACTGGAACGAAAGAATTGAAGACGAGCTAAAGGAAGAGGCCTGCTGCAACTCCTGGACGACCGGTGAAGCCCTGCTGCAGGTCTGAATTGCCTGAAACTCCAATCGACAGAGAAGCCCTTCAAGGTTAACTTCTTCCCTTGAGTTTGGTGGGAACAACCAACTCATAAACCACCTGGACACCGTCCCCATCTTGTTGAATTTTCATCAGAGTGCTGTTGAAAACCCGATAGCCAGAGGGAAGGAAACCAGCTTGTGGTCTTTAAGGCACTCACACCTTAAACCAACGTCTTGCTAAGCTTTTGGCATCATCCCTGGGCAGTGCAGGAACCTCCAGACATCCTCTTTCATATCCCCATGACTGAAGCCCAGGAACAGCGAGGTCTGCTCGAACTGCCAGGAACAACTGCCTCAGCTACAGCTCTTCTTCACTAACAGGGTACTGTGCAAACAGGGTCCGGAAATCTTTTCGGCCAACGCGAATGATCGTGGAACTTTGCTCAACTTTGAAGGCTTGTCCTTCCCTAAACATTCGTCAAACTTTTCGCCTAGCCAAATTCTTCTAAACTCTGTGGCAAAGACTTAACCGTTACTACCATAACTGTGCTATCCAATACAAAGACTCTGAACCTTTGACTTTGGCCCAGGCCTATGAGATGAATTGCTGGTTGTAGTATACTGAAACCCTTTGCTCTGCCTATGAATGCATTTGTGCTGTTGATTAATATAACCTTGTCTTTTTACCCCTTTTTAAAGTATATAAAGTGTCATTTTGCTCCCACTTCACAGGAGAGCTAAACTTGTTCATTTACTTATCGGTTGTGTATTTGTGGTTTATTAGTGTGTGATATTGAGCTGCTCTTGCTAGTGTAATGTTTTCAAACTGACTGTGTAAATAAATGTATATTCTTTTACCAAGAAATCTTGAGTAAGTGTTTGTTTGAATCTGTATTGGTTGGTCCTTTGTGTAACTTGTTCTACTGCTCACTTAAACTCTTGAGATAAGTATGGCTGCTCAGCCATCGCTACCACTTTACTGTGTAGTACAGGCTTGTACCAAAGGTGAAATTGTGCTTACACTTGTAGTCCTTATTGCATGTAGGGTTCCCAAAGGGTACTGCATGTGATTCTGCCTAACAAACATTTCATGTTGCCTTCAGATAACTGCTGTTCAAATTTCAACCGTGTCACACCTGTTTTAGTTCAAAGTAACCAAACAACTCTCAAAATATAGCCGATTGATTATGTACAAGAATCTGTTTTTGAAATGCCCCCAGAAAATGTATGCATGTATCTGATTGCGCCCCAAACGTGCCCAATGCCAGTTTCACATTGCCTCTAGAATACTTTAATGCCAGTTTCACATTGCTCTTAGTAAAGTACCATGCCAATTAAACATTACCCTCAGAAAATTGCCACATGCATATTTCCCCTTGTACCCTCACCAGATGTCAGATTGGGCCCCACTCCCACTCACTAACTTGCATGTCGTGGCGAGTGGGCCCACCAATCAGGTGTATAATACCCCCCCATCCACACTTGCACCATAGCATGCCTCTGCCACGTATATATAGTTTAGGGCGGCGATCGCTGCTCTATAGTTAAGGTGAGTCAGAGTCCCCTAGGAAACCTGATAAAACAAATTGCTAATAACTTTTGACTTGTGTGATGGATTTGGCTGAAATTCTGAAGACATTAAGGGTTGAGCGCCCCACTCCCCACCTTTCCCCCCTGACCTCCCAGCACCTCCCCAGACTTCAAACTTCAGTAACAATCTGTTAAAAAATAAGAAAGTTGTTAGGTAAAAAAACAAAACAAATCCAAAGTTGTGTCCTACTGCCCATTCATTTTCCATGGTTGGGTAAATAGACTCACAAAGGTAAAGGGTTTTTCCTGTGCACAGTGGCTGCGTATCAATATATGCCCCTAATGGGAGGCCAGGCGAACTGTGCACGGGAAAGACCCTTTACCTTTGTGAGTTTATTTGCCCAACCATGCCGAAAGGCCTTATGCTTTGACTCGACCTAATCGTGAAATGATCACTATTAGCCCCAAGACCTCGTAGTCTCATCGATCAGGCCTTTATCTAAAACCAACGTGCTGGACGGCCTCACCTTCTGATGTACACTGAAGTCAAAATTACATTTGTTTGAGCACATTAAGGCACTTGGGTTGACTTATACGAAATTAGAATTGGAAGCTAATTACTTACATTTAGCAAGAGAATATTACTTATGTTGAATAATAATTGGAGTCTTACCACATACCCCTGTCAAGATAATACTACTTACCAGGCCAGCGCAATCACCCAGAACCATGCCTGTTATTCTTACCCAATATTTGAGGTTTGAAGTAGAGGCTCTTGGCTCTGGGGGTGCAGCAAGCCTTTTGATATGATATGGCATTTATAACATGCCTATAAACAAGTGTTTCAAGGCGTGACGAGGCAAGGGAGGGGGAACAGAGGGAAGACAGACAACGATCCTACTAGGCCAAGTGTCATTCAGATTGCGCAAGTGCATGGGAAGGAAAAGTGCAGGGGGCGAAGGGGACAGTGCAATACATGGGATAGTAGAATAAATAACAAAATAAAGAATGGCCAGCAGGTGGCAAGTGCATGGGAGAAGGTAAGTGCAGGCATCAGGTGTCAAGTGCTAGTGGTAGGACTGTAGGGATACAGAGAACAGTCCCCAAGTACGGGGGTTTCCAGGAGGGCAGTGCAGGTGTGCGACTGGCGGAGGTGGGGGACCTGGGCCCGAGATCAGAGGGTGGCCAGGTAAACCAGTGCAGTTTCAGTATAAGCCAGGAAATCAGCAGGGGAGAGGAGGAGAAAAAACAGAAGCAAAGAGAAAGGTCTTGTGGTGCTTCCGGAACCGGAGATGGTTCTCCTAAAGTTTCAGGGGGGCAGGGAGGCTGTTCCAGTGGGAGGCCCCGGCCAAAGAAAGTGATCTACCACCAACTTGTTGCTTGGAGAAGCGACTGACCCTGAGGGAGTTGGAGATGGATGAGCGAAGAGCTCGAGAAGGGAGGTATCTGGGAAGAGAGAGTTGAAGGTATTGAGGCCCTTGGCCCCAGAAGGCCTTGTGGACGATGCAGAGGGTTTTAAACTTAATCCTCGCAGCCACTGGGAGCCAGTGCAGAGATTTCAGTTCTGGAGAAATACGATCCCTGGGCTTGAGGCCAAGGACAAGTCTCGCAGTCCGGTTCTGGATGAGCTGCAGAGGGCGGAGGGTAGAAGCAGGCAGATCTAGAAAGAGGCTGTTGCAATAGTCCAGCTTAGAGAGAACCAGAGCTCTGGAGACAGTGAGCTTTTGGGGGAAGGATAGGAAAGGTAGAATACCTCTGAGGAGGTGCATCTGGTAGTGTGACTTCTTAGAGATATCAGAGATGTGAGGAGAGAAGGAGAGTGTGGAGTCGAAGATGACCCCGAGGTTTTTAGCCTCACAGTTGGGAGCAGGGAGAGGGCCAAGAGAGGCCGGCCAGAGAGTGACATGAAAGGAGGGTGTGGGTGTGCCGATGAGGAGGATCTCAGTCTTGCTGGCATTCATGCAGAGATCATTGGCGGCACACCACTCCTGGATGGCGGACAGGCAGTCAGAGATGAGAGAGGGAGAAGTGGCTCAGGGTAGCCTGAAAATGAGCTGAGTATCATCCGCATAGCACTGGAAGTTGGACACATTATAGGAACAACTAGCGCAAAGAGTCGGATCTACCCACACTATATAACAAACCAAGAAGATATATGCCTAATTGTTCACAGGGTTTCCAATGTACTCTCCATGCTCGCTCCTATTTGACGAAACTGTGTACTCTGCAGTTTCAGAGGTTTATTTCTTATCTACACTTTAACATATTCCCTACCAACGAGTATTTTGGGGCCTATGGAGGGGAGTTGAATTGAAAGAGAGGCAGTGTAGACTCTGTCTTTTGGAAATTGAAACTAGTCGCCATGCCTTAACATCATGTCAGGTGCTTAGGGCTAAATATATGAAGAGTTATTTTCACTTTGTATCTCAGGGGGATAGTATCTTGTCCGGCCAATCTTGGAGTACGATAATGGGGGCACCATCTTATTACAGCTCCAGCCTTTCATATTTGGAACGAGGTGCTGGCATCCCTCGAAGCTGCCCCCTAGGTACAGCGGGCAACTTAAATGTCTTTTCACTAACCGGGGCAATTGGCCTACTGGCAGGATCTTTACAGGCCCTTACATAAATGTTAAATGACATACGACGTGTTATTTTTGTCTTTATATTTATACTGAATGCTTGCAGAATGGAATTTATTACTTTTGATGTATAATAATCCTGATGTATATTTAGATGCATATTTTGGCATTCTTTGATTATGTATTGGATGTACTGGATGTTTTTTTTTATTGTGCAAAAGGTGTATCTATTAACCAAACGCACGAAAATAAAATGTATTTTAATTTGACAAAGTAGGTGTTTTGTTGTAATCCAAGCATTCCGTTCAGAAAGCCAGTTCCTTACATGAAAGGAAGCAGTTGTGTGATGTAAGCCATCTTCATATCTGGCAGTGCTCTTTGTGGAAGGTGCTTCTCGTGCCACTGGTCTGAACACATCACAGAGATGGCATGGTAGGTGGCATAAACGGTCAGATTTTGCCTGTTACTCTCTATTTTGCATGGTTGGGGTTATTGGTCTGATTTTAGGGGCTACAATTCTCAGGTACCCTGCTTATTTGGAGCCCTGGTCCTGACTGTGTACCAAATTAAGAGAAAATACCAAGACCATGCTCATTTCAGAAGACTAATTGCTCCATGTGTTGGGTCGAGGTCAATGTCAAGATCCTGGGCCTTACATATAAGTGCATCAAACAAAGAAAGGTAGAAAAAACCCTTGTTGGGGGTAAGCACAAGTACTTTGGACAGAGCAAGGAGGACAGGAGATGCAATACAACGAATCCGAGTACAAAAAATTAAATAATCCTATTTTTTTCATGATACATAGCAATTAAAAAAACAAATACCAACATTACAAATTGAACCAAATCACAATGACATACACATTACACATAGACCTAACACATATACACAAGATACAAGCTAATCGTACCTCATCGATAACTGGCCCTAATGACCACACTTAATGACCTCACCACATCAAACATATAAATACATGTAACGCCCTGATCGCATAAACCTAACCCTACATGTTTCAGTCCGTAGTCCTATGAATGGGGGACCTTCCTCAGGGGTACCAGAAGTCAATTGTAGCGTGGAGATGGACAATAGCTCTGTCAACAGCCCAACTCCACGTGCTCCAATCAAAGGGAGAACTCGGGTCTGGGATCGGTTCTGGGATTCCGGAAGTATGTAGTGATGTAACGATCTTCAAGCGTACTTTCAGGCAGGCAATCTACCATTCTAAAAAGACACACAAAAATTGAACCACCAATTATACCTAATAAAATCTGCAACTCCACCAACACCATCCTCGACTTACCCTATCCACATGTCCAACAATAAATGGATAAATCCATAACCTCCAACGTACCATGTCCATTTACGCCGGTATCACACATTACTTATGAGAGGCTTCTTCAATCCAATTGGGACCTCAAAAGTAGGTCTTTCCATAAAACATCAGGGACCAATTCGACTCCTAGAATCTGTGTGGGCATAACATGGGGAAACTGTTAACCATAAAAAAAGGGGAGGACCCCTGTACCAAAAACACAAGTCTTCGGTACACATCCCACACAGGAAGGGCACCACAGGCAAGATGTAATGATACACCCGAAGTGTGCAGACACCGGAAAGCCATTCCATTACCAAAGCCCAAGGCCGGGCAGTACCAATTTAGGGTGAAAGTGAGTGGATTATAGACACACCACATGGTGAAAATGCCTATCCCAGGGGTATGCATGCTAGGCTCAACAAATATGACATACCTTGCAATATTAATTAATGGCCTGGAGAATGTAAATGTATGAATATAGAGGACCGCAATCGCAATTCTGCTTCATGGTATCCAGCCCATCTCATATTACTTGATTATTACACTGCTCGGAGGTCAGCATTTAGGAAAATACTGCTCAGAAATGGGGAAAATATTCATCCATGAGCACACCGTATACAAATAAATTCAAGTTCAATAAACACCACACACCAGGATATACAACCAAGTTCTAAGCAACGCCTGGAAGATTCTATTCCCACCCTCCTTCAGGAAAATATGAAAAATACCACTGCACCCACTCACAATGGTCAGCTCATGTCAACACTATTGGTGGAAGCTACAATCAAGTGCATATGGATACAGGACAATCAATTTCACCCGCTTCACGCAGAGTCGTCGTCATTGTACAAAGATCCAAGGTGGTAAAGCTGAAACTACAGCTTTCTGATATTGTTAACCTAAGCTGAGGCCCACGCCAGGTGTGCAACTCTAGAATTCTTAATTATGTTGCAACTGTTACCTTCGCTATCCACGTATGGCCATTTCAACAGCTAGTAACAGCCCTCACATTCCCCTTATAGCTATGCTATAAGAGGAACGTTTCATGGCATTATTCATTTATTATCAGCGTATAATGCCATCTCGAAACGGAACGAGGGCATAATGACCTCTCTCTTGCAGCAGGAACCTTATGCGGAATGATTGTGTCTGAACATATGCTTTCAATGTGGCCTACTAGCCGTGCCAGTGTCCCAGGGACGCCTTAACGGCCTGCACTGCAGCACTCTCTCCCTCCTCCCCTGTGACTCGTACCCCTTCGGCTGTCCCTCCACAATACAGTCTCGTTTTGCTAATTAGGGCTGGGTGGATTCCATGGGCAGGAGCGTCCCTGCCTGACTGCCAGGCCCTGGGGGACAGGATCAGCCTGAAGGCCCAACATGGTGTGGGCACCATAAGAGAATGGCTGGTTCTGAGCTCTGTCAATTGCTGTTTGCTGTGACGCCCGCAGATGGAGGACAGATGTCACACCTAAACCCTGCTGGCAGTTCGTGTCTGTGCACCGCCACAAGAGATCTTCATCTTGAGAGGAAACTCCTGCCTTTCCTCTCTTATGAGGAAAAAGGAACGTTTTATGTCATACTGTGTCGTCCATTTTGTATTGCCCCAGTGAACCAACATCAGACTCTGCAAGTTGAAACCTAAGCAATGTTGGTCTCTTCGTTGCACCTTTTTAGGACTCAATGTCGCAGATGTCACAGCCCTCTATTTCTCCTGGCTCTGTTTCCCTACCGGTCTTTCCACCCCCCTCCATGGCTCTCAAATGGAGTCCTTACTCTCATCACTAAAATGAGCAAAGGCTTTGGGAAAGGTGAAGTCTCCATTAAGGTTTCATGGGCTTAGGAAGCAAAGCTTCCCGTCCTCATTAGGAGTATTGCAGACCGAGAAAAAAAGTAGTTGGAATGGATTTACTTTTTCCTCACCTCCACTTGGCTGGAGGTTTTTTCTCTGTAAAAACTGGAGGAATTATCACCAGCGGGCTTAACACTGGCCATTATCCCTCCAATCGGATTCCAAAATGGAGACTAACATTGTGTCACCGTCACGTTTACCAACAGAATGAGTGGTCGTAACAGTATCAAGAGTTTCCTCAGATTTACCCCATGCGTTCCCAGACCCAGGTCTTTCCCTGCGTTGACCTTGGAGTCCCAGGCCTACCTCGACAGACCTCCACCTCCACTCCCTCCCCTACCATCCCCGCCCTTTGCATCACACGCAAAGGACACCCTGGATGACAATTGCACTCTACCCCCATGTAGCCCACATGCTTCTTCTGCCCATCGTTGCCCCACCCCATCTTCCTCATATTTTATAGGTGCAGTGTTGAATGCCCAATCCATTTACAATCAATCCTTCTTTTCTGACCATTTCAACTCCACAAACCCCAACTTGTGGTCATGAGCATCATTAAAACTTGAGTTTCTCCTACGACACAGTTACACTTGCTGTCCTTCACCCCCACTCTGCCACCTTCACTCATTCTTTCTGGATGGCCAAGAAAGGAAGTGTGTGGGCTTAATGATCAACAATGCCAAACCCATCTGCCCCCCTCCTTCCACTATCCGACTTTCTCCTCTTTCTCCTTTAAATTCACTGCCACTCAACTCCTTGCCCTCACACCCGCATTGTCCCTCTCGCCCCTTACCTCTTTCTTCCTTAACTGCGGATGTCTTCTTGATTTCCTTCTCATTAATGTCCCTACTCCTTTCATGGGAGACTAAAGTCTCCTAAACGATCTTGCTGCCACCAACTGGGGCTCAACTCTCTTTTATGTGACCACTCTTTGGCCACTTGTCACAACCTGCCTGCTCCTACTGAAGACAACTCTGTTGACCATGTCTTTCTATCAGCTTCCCACACCACAACCAACCTTACTATTGACCTTCATTCAGTTACCAATCTCTCCTCTACTTCAATGACTCTGTTCCTTAAAGTGCGGGAGGAAGAGAGGTTTAATCTCTTCCTCCTCCACCATTTCTATTTCTAAATAAAATGTTAAACCCGACCCTGCCCTTCCTTCCTGGCCGATGTCAGATCATCCCTCTTTGGTATTTTTCTGCCATATAGCTCTTCTACTGAAAATGCCTTTAGCAGCTTACCTTGGCTGCCAGCTTCCCTTTTCGGAACCTGTTCCCAGCTCACACTTTTACTCCCTCCATCCCTTTCCCACTACCTGGATCACCGGATTTCACCAACATGAGCATACACCTGTGCCAATGGTGCAAATCTCGTTACCCTCTACTCCTAATCACCAACAAAGATGTCCTCTCCCAATGCATTTAGGAATTTGGATGTCGCTATTGTAACAAGTCGGGCAGGAAATGACTACTCTGGATGCAAGTTACTTGGAACTGAAGTCAACTTTATTCTCCTTAAAGATCAGGAACTGAGGATTAGTGCATAAACAGGAGGTGCATAAGGCCCCATCCACCAAGCAGGCTCTCAAGTCTTTTTTTTTAACTAACCTTTGCCTTGTGCAGCACTTTAACCTTTACTTGCAGGACGAGGTTCCTGATAAGAGTTTCTTCTCTTCCCTGATCGAATACCCTTTTCAGAGTTACACATGTCCATAAGATTTATGCATAGCCAGACTGGAGCTGGCCGTCTTCCCCTATCATCTAGATTAATGACTCATTGATTTTCTTTATGCCCCTTTTAATAGAACGATTGTTCCTGGCTCATAGGCATCAGCTGGGTTCCAACACGCCTATAGCTGTTCAATTGTTAAACGTTGTTTTGTTTAACTAGTATCATTCACTCCTACTGGCTATGCAAGTGTGTAACTAACGTCTCTCTCTCTCACCTTCTAATCCTTGTTCGCCTTCGTGTCTCCATATACATCCGCTCCGCCTCAGATTAAGCTGTCGTCGGTGTCTGGTTCCGGCAACTGACACCTTGATTGTCGGGTCTGCTGCGGCTCTCCCTTGCCTCTGGGAGCCACGCTGAGACAGCTGTTCACGGAGTCCCTGTCGATCACCGGGCAGACTCCTCCCCCACAACGGTGGGGGCCGGTGCAGTGAGCGAATCTTCCACGGCTCGTCTGCTAAGGCCACACAACACGATCAGCTGTTCACCTCGCCACTCATTAGTTCCGCTGCCTCACTGTTCGTAGCAGCAGCAGCCACGCTCACAGGTCGGAACCCTCATCTGTTGGTTCCGAATACGCCTCAATTTAAGAAAGTCTTTCAGGCCTCTTGTGTCAACTAACTTTTAACATCAAAGCTCAACAGGAGCATAAACATGTCGCAGGCGAACTTCCTCTGCTAATAAGCCCACTCGTATACGGGCTGGCCTTCATGGGAGATTCCCTCTTCTTCCTCGTCCTCCAACGGCTGCTCCCGACACCACACCGGGAAGAAAAGAAAAAAAACAGAGAGCATTCTATCACTAGAGGGAAGTACCTCATAAGGCATTCTTTCATTTCTCATTGGAGCTGGGGCATGTCTTTTTCTTCATAAATCCTCCCCTCTAGAGTCATGATGACATCACAATGCCATTCAGACTTCACGGCTGAGTGAACAGTTGTCTAATTGGCTTTGGCTTGTGCTCTGATCCTGTTCTTCTTTCCCCACTTCATCACATATCCTCCTCCTTAAGCCCTTACGTTCGGGAAGGGCATGTATTATTGAGAGAAAATCTGCTTGAGCCATCTTTCGTCCAGGCTGGTGTACAGTTTGGAAGGAATATGGCTGTAACGATAAAAACCATTTTAGGACCCTGGGATTCATTTCCTTGTTCCTAGACACCCATACTAGCGGTGCGTGATCCATCATGAACGTAAACCTTCTGCCCAACTATTAGTATCTCAAGGACTCTATTGCCCACTTCACAGCTAGACACTCTTTTTCTATCGTCGCATATTTTAGCTCGTGGGGCATCAGTTTCCTGCTGATGAATCAAATGGGTCTTTCATCTTTTCCTTTGTTCTGGAACAGCACCACCCCCAGACCCGTTCCAGAAGCATCTGTGTGTAGGAAAAAGGGCACCTTGAAGTCAGGGCAGTGTAGGACAGCCTTGTCTGAGAGAGCTGTCTTCAGGGCTTCAAATCCTTCCTCCGTCTCAATGTTTCTCCACTCCCTCTTTGGTGGGGCATTAGACTTTAATAAATTAGTCAGGGGAGTTGCAAGAGTTGAAAAATGCGGTATAAAACGATGATAGTATCCAACAAACCCAAGGAATGCTCTAATCTGCCTGGTATTGGCAGGGAACTGGAGCTGTCTTATGGCTTCCACCTTTTCTTGTTGGGGCCGTATTGTCCCCTGACCCACAAAACATCCCAGGTATTTGGTGTGTGGATTTGCTAAATTCGTTTTCTTTGGGTTGACATGTAGTCCTGCCCCCTTCAGCGATTGGAAAACTGCTGCTAGTTGATTCAAATGATCTGGCTATACACTACAATATCATCCAAATATGCTCCCACGTAGCCTTCATGGCCCCTTATCAGGTGGTTCATTAGTCTTTGAAAGGTGGCTGGCGCACCATGAAGTCCGAACGGGAGAACAGTAAACTGAAACATACCTCTAGGGGTAGCAAAAGCAGTCTTCTCTTTGTCCTCCGGAAACAATGGAATCTGCCAGTATCCCTTGGTCAAATCAATGGTTGATAAGTATTTAGCTTCACCCAGCCTCTCCAGAAGATCGTCGATTCTGGGCATGGGATATGCATCAAATTTGGATACTTCATTCAACTTTCGGAAATCCATGCAAAAACGGATGCTCCCGTCAGGCTTCGGTACCATTGCCAGAGGAGAACACCAATCGCTGTGGGAGGGTTCGACCACCCCTAAACGAAGCATCTCTTGTACCTCTTTCTCCACCGCCTGTAATCTGGCCTCCGGAATCCTGTATGGTCTCAATCTTACTTTTGTCCCTGGGTTGGTCTGAATGTGATGACTAGTTAGCGATGTCCTTCCGGGTATTGATGAAAACAAGTCTGCATACTGCCCCAGCAACTTGTACAGGCCTTCCTTCTGATCGGTGCTCAGTTCCGGATTGATATTGAGAGCTTCTCTTCCAAGCGGAGACTCAGTCGTCGGCAGGTATTCTGCTGATCCCTCCTCCAGGTTAACCATTGCTATTATTGCCTCTGGATCTATCCATTGTTTTAGCAAGTTGACATGATAGGTTTGAAGAGGTATTTTACTTTCCGGTTGGCGAACGCTATAGGTTACCGACCCCAGGACTTCCTCGATGGTAAACGGACCCTTCCAGGATGCTAATAGTTTATTCTTTGTCGTGGGTAAGAGCACAAGGACTTGATCTCCCACTTGGAAAGTTCGCATTCTCGACTTTTGATTATAATATTGTTCTTGTTTTCCGGCAGCTTCCAACAGGTGGCTCTGGGCTAATGATTGAAGCTTTTCCACTTTTGCTTTTAGCTCTGAAGCATATTCTGTCAACGTGATCTCTGATGTGGGTTGTTCTTCCCATGCTTCTTTTAGGATATCCAACAGTGTTCTCACAGGTCTCCCAAACAAGAGTTCAAACGGGGCATACCCCGTCGATGATTGGGGAGTATTCCTTAGTGTCATTAAAATCAACGGTAGGACTCTGTCCCAATTTCGCTCCCCTGGTTGAATCGTCTTTCTCAGCATATGTTTTATTGTCTGTTTATATCTCTCAACAAGGCCATCGGTTTGTGGGTGGTAGACTGCCGTACGAAGTTGTTGGATGTGTAGGGTTTCACAAACTTGTTTGAGTATCGCTGACATGAAGTTACTGCCTCTATCCTTCACTATCTCCTTAGGGATGCCCACTCTTGAAATGAATGGGACCAGGACATCACAAATTTGTTGCGCAGTTGTAGAGCGCAAAGGAAAAGCCTCTGGATATCTGGTTGCATAATCCACGATAACTAGCAGGTATTTATGTTCTCTACTAGTGGGGTCTAATGGTCCCACTATGTCCATCCCAATCCGTTGGAACGGCTCTAGTATCAGAGGCATTGATTGAAGTGGAGCTTTTGAACATTCGGTTGATTTTTCTTTTGACACTCAGGACACTGTTGGCAGAATCTTGTTACCTGCCCGAAAATTCCCGGCCAATAAAATCTGGCCAGAATCTTTTGCGTGGTCTTTTCAATCCCTAGATGAGCTTCCCCTATTTGAAGGTGTGCAACTTCAAGAACTGGCCGGTAATATTTGCTGGGAACCAATTATTGCCGGATGGGTCCTTTGTCAGATGCCTCTGTCACACGGTAATATAAACCATTCTCCTTGAGGAAATAAGGGTTGTTCCCCTTTGGCTCTATTCCCACTGAATCTCTGGCATTTTTCAGAAGGAGGTCAAGTTCTTGGGCCATATGGAAGCTATCCCCTTGTTCATCTATTTTCCAGTCCACTGCTATGGGACCCATGTTTTCTCGTCCCAGAGCCGTTTCTCCCCCCTCTTCTGACTTTTACTCTTTCTTGTCTTACTCAGCGGGTTTTCAACCTCACAATTGTAGAAAGGAGCCTCCATTAACCACTGACCTTCCAGCTTTTGTATCAAACCAGGAAGATCATGCACATCCGAGCCAATTAGCAAAGGTTCAGGTAGCATAGGCATAACTGCTGCCTTCACAGTCATTCTTTCACCTGCTAATCTTATTCGATTACACACACCTGATGGCCATTCTTTCCTCCATTTTTCCCAGATCACCTACCAGCTCTGGTTTCACCGCCGTTTGCAAGCTTCCCGAATCCAGCATTGCTCTGGTGGCTCGACCCTCTACCTCTGCATCACAAACATATGGATACATGTTTCTCCGAACTGGACAAGGTCCACTTATATTAATCTCTTTCGCTGGTTCGAAAACTCCCACCTCCATGGGTTCTGCTTTGGCCTTCCTTGGGCACATCCTTGCTAGGTGGCCCCAATCGCCTCAGTCAAAGCATTGGGGCCCTCTTCCTGTAAGGCTGGGTGGTCTAGTCAGCTGTGTCACCCCAGTGCTCTCAATTGCTGGTCTGAATCTTCCTCCTTCCCCTTCCGGCTTGCTTATCATTGAATTTGGCCATCGGGATATAGGGAAGGGATGACTGCTCACGGCCAGCTGATTCCCTCCGGTCTTGGAAGTGGACGGATAAACCAACACCTTGGCTTGACCAGCCTTCTCGTAGGCTGAGGCTATATTGACCGCATCAACCAAAGAGGGTCTGTGATGTTGTCTGACCCACCTTTGCATTGGTGCCGGTAAAGCCTCTACAAACTGCTCCAATATAACTCCCTCGGCCACCTCCTGTACAGTGGATAGGCTTGTCTGCATCCATTTTTCCCCTAACTCTTTCACTCAGTAAAAGAGCTGGCGAGGAGTCTCTTCGGGCATAAGTTTAGTGTCCCTGAATTTGATCCGGTAGGCCTCCTCGTCGTGGCCTAGGCGTTCCTGTACCATCCGCTTCATGTCGGTATAGGTGGTGTCTCCTGCCGGGTTCGCTGCTTGATACGCGCTCTGCATCTCCCCGGTCATCAATGGTGCGATATAATGGCACCACCTCTCAGGGGGCCACAGCGCATTCCTGGCGACTCTTTCAAAATGACAAAGAAGTGCGCTGGGTCTTCGCCGGCGGAGAACTTTTGTAGTACTGAGGTTGGTACGGCTGGGTGGTTCCTCATGTTTGTGGCCTCCAACAATTGGGCCTGTTGGACCTGCAAAGCCTGTTGGAAAGTCTGTCTATCGGCTTGTGCCTTTTGGCTTTGTAAGTGCAGGGTCTGCTTTAGTAATTGTTGCCCCTCACTCAGAGTCTTTATCAGCTCCTCCATCGTGGATCGGTCAAATCCCACCGCTGCCACCAATTGTAACAAGTCGGCCGGGAAATTTAGGAATTTGGATGTCGCTAGGTCCAGCTACTTCACCAGCATAATGTCCTCTCATCCCTGCAGCAGCCCCTCTACCCAGCGAACCATGGTTGTCCCTCACTCTCCTCAAATCTGTATCCTTTTCTCTTTGATAATGATGTTGCTCTCTGCTTCTCAGCTTAAACTTCTGCAACACCCTCTCTGATTCCGCGACCTCCTCCCCACTCCTCATCCTCCGTCAACCCCAGTCTGTCCTGCCTTTATTCCTTCTCCTCGACCTCACCCACTGGGCTGTTTCCCATTCTTAGGTCAACCAACTCATAACGCACTTTGGTGGAGCTGCTTGACCACAAACTATCACAGATATTGCACCTATAACATGCCCCTATCACTCTGCACCCTTCAACCTCTCCCTCTTTCTCACTTTATTGAAGGTAGCGACTGTTATGTCTATTCTCATGCGACTCTACCCGTTCCCAAACCGAATGTCTAACTACCAGCCTCTATCTCTTCTCCTACAGTACTTTCAAATAATGGCTTGTGTTGTTGCCAACCGGATCACCAGTTACTAGGAAACAGACACGATTCAATCTAGGTTCTGCAGCCAACACACAACAGAAATGTCCCTGCCCCATCTCTCCCACTTTCTCACTACTGCCCATCATCTCAACATCTCCTCCATCTTCATCCTCCTGGACCTCTCTGCAGCCTTCCACTCTTGGATCACCCCCTCTCTTCTTCGGTTCCTCTCTAATCTCGATAACCAGAATGCTTCACTCGCCTGGATTGCTTCCAAGCCCTTTCCAGTCATCTTCATCCCCCTGGAGCATAGACATAGTTGATGCTACCCCCTCCAGGTCAGTTTCCCCCAAGGCTCCGACCTTGCACCCAATCCTAACCGTCTATATCTCCTCCCTCGGTGTATTGCTCTCCCCAAAGTGCACGGAACAAACATAAATCACCAATGCAATTACAGAGCAAATACTTTGAACGTAGACAGACGCAATAACTCACAGCCACGCATTCTTAGAAGATAATCAGCTCTTATACGGCTATTTATTCAAAGTTTAGAAGTACATAGAAAAAACTCACAAAAATAATATGGACATAAATAACAGAAGAAGTAAAGAATTCAAAAGGAAATACATCACCGTGAGCGTAACAGGATTCCTCATCTCGCCCAGAAGCGGCTCGAAGACCCCGGGAACAGCCAGGCCGAGAGCACCACAGCTCACAGGAGGGCCGGACGTAAGCGTCCTTCTCCGGCTGAAGTCTCACCTGACCACCTCCGGGCTTCCGCATATATACACACTCCACAAAGGGGAGTCAATTCTCGAACCTTCTGGAAATTGCACTTGCGCAGTTGAGGAACAGCCGTCAGTTGCCAGCTGGGTCAATCGAGAGCTCCCCCCAAGAAGCGTAGTGCCTCCCTTCTCTAAAAACATGCTCCACAGAGAACAGTAGCAAACCATAACAAAGTGAGCTTTCCCAGCAGAAATGTCCTTGACCGCATACCAGGTTTGGAAAGCATGTTTTTCTCAGCACCGTGAATCTAACACTCAGCAAAATGTGTGCAGCTTTTCACTGCGGCATGAAGTAAATATCCATCATGGCTCCGAGCGCTCCCAGAATGCATTGCGCACCAGCGCCATTTTAGTTTAAGCATAACACTCGGTAAGCTCATGCAACCATGGGTGCAGGTACTCTAGGTGCTTCTTGTGAAACAGGAGACGGGTTCGGGGGTTAATACCCTCCTGAGTTTCTAGGCATGCCCGTCTTTTCCATCATAACTCAGTGCTTATGTACCCTAGCGCGCCTCGATAGATTATCAAAGTGCTAAAGGGCTAACGGGCCTCAACCTGTGCGGTTGGGCAGACAGGGACCATCAATGGAATGTCCAGCTGTGCAAGCATCTGCCCATATTTAAGGATATGCATGCATGTGCTATACCAAAAACATGAAATGAAATGAAGAAACTCTCACTCGGGAATAATATTACACAAGGGCTCGCCTTTTTCCAGGAATCACCTGTCTATGCACATGTCTATGAAACCTATCTATACCACCATCGTACACATTGTGCTCGTCTCTGGATCTTTGGGGAGGATCATATGTATTACTAGCACATCTAATCAGGAATAAAACCTAGGTTGCAGCCTGAAAGATGCGTCCTATTTTAAAGGAGATTTTCCATCAGATCAGGGAAGGAAACTAGCTGAGCACGAATCCTTGGGGTTGGCGAAAGCAAACTGGCACAAGCAACACGTAGAGGGTTTAAATGCCTTCTCAAAATCATTTACTCTGGGCTGATACAAAATGGATTCTTAATTCACCTCTCCTTCATTATATGCCTTTTTGTTTCAAATAGGTTGGCCTAGATCCCTAAGCTAGTATCCTAACAGGACCTGTATATTATACTCTGAGCATTTCCTATTCTATTCATGTATTGCCTGCCTCCCCTGTGTGCCGAGGTCCATCCAAATTCTCTCCGAGGTCTACCTCTGAAAGGCTTTATCTTTCTCTCTCTTTTCCCCCCTCCCTGTCTGTCTGTGCCCCTCCCTGTAAGTCTGTCTCTCGCTGTCACTGGGGCAACTCGCCAAACAGGGCAGATGTATGTTTTCTTAGAATTTGTTTGGATGCACAGAGGGAGGACTGCATTCTTGGTTAGCAGAGAGGTGGGCTGTACACCCTTACAGAGAGGGGGGCCCTATGTTGGGCTGTGAATGCCCCTTACCTGGAAACCCACTGGATCTGCCTGTGTAATACCCTGCTGTGCACACTCTTTCCTTCTCCCACCAGCTTCTCTCAATCAACTCAGCCTATTTCCACATCCTCAGTTCAAAATACACATCTCATTGCCATAGTCCTTCATAAGGCTTAGCCTCCACACCCAGCTTCTAGAACTATGACCGCTGCTCTGCACCTATGTCTCTGAAGTGGGCACTGCTCTTGTTAGCCTGTTACCAGGGGGATGATGTAATAAGTCTTGTTCAGGGCAGAACGCAGATGGGATACACAGTTTGCTACCAGCCTGCAAGTATTCCTCACTCTCCACTTTGAGTCATAATCTCCTGCAATAGATTACATACATTAACACATATACTCATGGTACCGAGGCACACTGAATGACCACCAGAGTGTGGTTACAGTCACTCATTTCTTCCTTCCAACCACCTCTTTGCAGATGGCATACATATCTTCTTTCCCTTCTCCCCAGACCTCTCCTTGAAGATCTTTGACTGTCTATCGGCCTCCTTGCCACTGGATCACACTTTCCTATCTTATGCTCAACTCCTCAGAGACCTAGGTCATCTATACTCCTGCCCAGAACAACCCACTCATCCGACCCTTGACAAAATATCCTTTCCCATTGCCATCCCCAACCCTCTGCCAAAGCTCACAATTTTGGAGTCCTCTTTGACAGTGATTTGAAGCTCCAACAAAGTATCCCCTCTGCCGCTGGAGCTGCTGGGATGAACCTGGTTTACACCAGTAAGGCCTGTCTTCTTCTCACCCACCATTCCATGAAAACTCTCTGTGCCACTCTAGTGGCCAGCCGACTTGACTACTGCTCGATTCTCCCATTGAGCCTTCCCCTCTACTCTTTTTCACCCTCAACAGAGTTCTTAAATTTGCTCCTCAGACCCTATACAGCCTCCCCCTATTTGTCAACCACCTCCCCTTTCCGTAAGCAGGGCTGCTGGCTCTCTATGCAGAACCAGTCCCTCTAACCATTTCCACTACTGGTCTTCATATCTATTCCTGGGTTACAACCCCACTCCTGGCTGCCGCTTCTCCCCGCCTGCAATCTTCCTTCTAGTGCCTTTCTCAATCTCACCATCCCTTATTTAAACATTGCCTCTTCCCGATTCTGCTTCTTCTCCCACCTCAACTCCACCACTGGAACGCTTTACCCCTTGAAAACAAAAAACCATCCACATTCGTGCATTCAAGACAGCCCTCATGCTGCATCTCCTGCAGAGTGAACTTGCCCAAACGCTGCTGAGGAGCATTTTCCCTACGTAGATTCCCTTCTTCTACCACCATTGTAATAAGTCGGTCAACTGCCTGTCATTAGTTCTTGTCCGTCATCTCCCTGTAAATATTCCTTTTCCACCCGCTATATGTCTGTATGGTTCCCTGCGCATGCTCTACCACACCCTTAACACCACCTCTCACAGGATTGTCATGGATACTGTTTGTTCCTATATTTGTGTTTCTTGTTGGTATACCAGGTCTTTGATAAATACAAATTTAACATGCAAATACATAAGAGGTTAGTTCTTAGGCTCAATGCTTGCATCAGAGAAATTATATTTTGAACTAAATGAGGAGCTAGTTTTCAAATGCATGTAGGAACCGTCAGCACAAAGCAAGGCGCTTTCTATAACTCCCACATGCAGGGTGATTGAATGACTGAACTGGTAGTTCAGTATGGAAAGATCATAACGCTGTACTACAGATGAGGGGAAAGGGCATGTTCCTGTGTCTAGACTTTTCCACTTGCAATAACCTAATTAAGGGAGACACTTCATTCACCTTCTAAGTGGGACAATAGTATGGTGAAACATTTTGCTACCCGTCCCACCATTCACGTCATATACATTGTGCAGTGCTGGGGGGATATGTTATGTGAGAAACACATTTTTGGATGGTGTTGTGTCTTGAAAGGGGAGCCTCAAGTCTTGTCTTTATGTCTATTAAATGAATGCACAGGAGTGCTGTTAGGAAAGAACTTGAGAGCTGAACAGTCATAGATTGCACAAGACGAGACCTTTGGGTGAGCTGATAACTATTTCCAGAAAATAGCTACAGGGAAATGGTTGAAATATGTCTAGTACAAAGGGGGAAACACGGATACAATGTGTTCAGCACCTGTGTCTAAGGTTTATCAAAACATAGAGTGGTTATTGATATTTGTTTTTTTTGTTGTTGTTTATTTCGGTTTGATCATCTTTATTAAGATTATAAAGAAGGGGTTATAACAGCATAATCAAGATCATACAGAGAACCAAATAGAGAATGTTCAAAGATAAAATGAACAACAATTGAGCAAAACTGTCGAATACAGTGCTGGGAAAAAAGAACAGGCAGACTAATGTTCTAAAAATGTCAAGTACCAGCCAAATGCAACAAACTCTGTATCTAAAAGACAAAAGAATAAATAATAGACAAATAGGGGAGCAGACAAGGGAATGAATACGAGAACAAGAGGAAGGCAGGAAAGGAAAGGAGCATATAATATTAAAGCATTATAAACTCTGGAGTTAAATTAACAGCAAACATCTAAGTGCACATCAAAGGACAACTTAAGAGCCATGCGAAGTCAAGCTAAAGTGATCTATAATAGCGAATGAAATACATCCATTTTGCATTATATTTGGGAATAGCATCAAGCTAAATGGCCATACATTGTTCCATTATCTACACATGACATATGTTGTTCCACTATCCCTTAGCAGAGACATTCTGCACGTTTTTCCAATTAGTATTAACAAGCTTAAGGGCAAGAGCAATGCAGAGGTCGTAGAGCTTAGCTGATTCTCATAAATTGACAGTATTGACGGCATGACTACAGAGAAAAACATTCAGAAACGAGAGAGGGATATTTACATCAAAAATTAAGTGAAGAAATCACCATACCTATTTCCAAAACTTGAGTACATAAGGACAGTCGTAAAACATATGTTTATAGGAATCAGCGGCATCACCACAGGACCGACACTTGTCCCCCCCTTCCCCAGGTTTTGATTTGGACAGTTTCAGGGGAGTAATGAAGGCTCTATGAAGAATAAAATACAGATGTTGCGTAATGGTAGCTGAAGTGGACACACCCTTATCTTTGCAAACAGTAGAGGCCAAGTGTTATCATCGAAGGTAGTACTAAAGTCTAATTCCCATTTTGCTTGCATAGGCCATTTATCAATAGGATCAGCCGTATTACACAAAACTTTATAAATGTTCCCAGCAGGGGCATCGGAAGCCAAGGTTAAAAGCAGTAGTCTAGAGGTATCAGGTAGAGCATACAATTCAAAAAGAAAACGCAGCTGAGCGTCCAGACACGCATTGACCAATCTATTGTAAAAGTTGAAATCCGGAATGGGGATGGGGAAAAGATATTTTAGCTGTTGGAATGAGAGAGTAGAGCCATTATCACTAATCTGATAAATAAATCTGATGCTTTTGTTTAACCAGGACTTGCGGTAGAGTGCCCTGTCATTTATAGTGATGGCTTTATTGTGCCACAAAAATGGAGAGAGATTCTGTGCAGGGGATCTGCAATGGGGGAAGAGAAACTGTCTTAAGGCTGAGGTGGAAGCCTTGATGGAGTCTGAGAATGCAGAAGAGATATGACTGAAGATGTAAATTAGGTCAGTAATGTCATACGGGAGTACCAGGGTTTTTTCCAACATACACCAAGAGGGAGTCTGAGAAGGAGCAGAAGTGGTGAACCAGCAACAGGTCTGTTTGAGTAAGAAGGCACAGTGATAGAATTTAAAATCCAGGTATGTGACCCCCCTACCATCATACAAGGCTCTTAATTTGCTAACAGTGACTCTTTTACATTTCCCTGACACCCAAAAGAAATTGAGAATAATAGAATTAATGGACTTGAAAAATTAGGAAGGTAATGGGATCAGGAGTAGCTGCAGATAGTACAGAACAATAGGGGACAACATCCTGTTAATGGTATCAAGACGACCCCACCAGGATAGATAAAGGGGTGACCAACTCAATGTGAGTTCTTTGAGTCTATTGATTAGTGACTCAGCATTAATTTTAACGGTGTCAGCCACAGTAGAAGCAAATCGTTGACCTAAATATTTAATTGAGTCCTGACACCATTTAAATCCAAACATGTCTAAATCATGCTTAACGCAAAAGGAATTAAGAGGGACTTATCTCTATTGAGCTTGTAGCCGGAGACCAGGGAAAACTGACACAGTATATCTAGCAAAAAAAGAAGATGGAACTTTGGGTTTTTTTTTTTTTTAAACTTCTTTTTATTATAAAGCGTGGCAGCAAAACACAGGCGAACAGCGTCAGGCAGTTACAGTATGAAAACAGTGTACATAAAGTAGGTGCGCAGAGGTTACTACACATGGTGAAACAATAAAAAAAACCACAGTCACAGCGTGGAGAGGGCAACAGGAAACTATGATAGGGGTGAGGACCCAAACTGGTGTGGGGAAGCGGGAGGGGGGGAGGCATCCGGTGTCTCGGCAAGGTCAGACATGTAGGAGCGGAACCTGAGCCAAATGTTTCTAGGTCTGGAGTGGGTGGGTTGCATGTGGGACCAGGCTTCCTCAGAATCAGAGGCCCACGTGACCGCTCTCAGCCATTGGGCGTGTGTGGGAGGTGAGGGGCGAAGCCAGCAGAGCAGGATGGAGCGCACCGCGAGAAGCAGGCAGAGACCAGCTAGTTTCTTGGACTCACGGGGGAGGCCTGGGAGGTCGTGAAAGAGGCATACCACCAGGGAGAGAGCAATGGGGTGGTCAATCACAGCGGATACTGTCGAACACACAGCCTCCCAAAATTGTGAGAGGCGGGGGCAGGACCAGATCATGTGGATATAGTCGGCATCATCCTGGCCGCATCTGGGGCAGCTGGCAGGGTGATCACCGGACATACGATGTAGTCTGATCGGGGTGTGGTGAAACCTGTGAAGCACTTTGAATTGAATGGGTTTAAACCGGGAGTTGAAGGAAACACGATGTGTGCGTTCGCATAGGTGTGCCCAGCGTTCATCCGACATCTCAACACCGAGGTCTGCCTCCCAAGCGCATTTCAGTTTAGCGAAGTCTGGGACAGATCTGGATTGTAGCATAGTATATAACCTAGAGATCTTACCCCTCGTGGGGCCGGGGGAGAAGAGCTCCTCAATGGCAGGGACATCTCGTGGCAATGCAGGGAACGTTTGGTAATTACGCTTAAGGGTCCTACGAAGGGATGTATATTGGAGCCATACACTCTGGTCGCTTCTCAAGGGCAAGGGGAGATCGGGCCACTCAACGAATACACCCTGGTCAAACACGTCACGTAGCAGCTCGTAGCCCGCGTCCGCCCAGCGGCGAACCATGCCCGGTGGAACCCGCGGGACCCCAGGGAGAAAATTCCGAAGAGGAAGATTACCGTGGAAGGCATAGGCAGTTCCCGTCAGCTTCCACATTTTAGCCAGTGCGATGGCTGTGCAGGCGACCGGGCTCTGTGAGTCCTGTACCAAGGGAGCGGGTTGTAACACCAAGGAGCGGATGTCCCGGTCAAATACCGCAAGCCTCTCAAGTCGGACATGCGGGGGGGGATCCGTAGTATTAAACCAGTAAGAAGTATATTGGATTTGGGACACCAGCCAGTATTTAAGAAAGTCAGGGGCACCGAAGCCCCCGTTAGACATGGGAGTGGAAAGGGTACCGATTTTAAGGCGAACCGCACCCGAGTGCCAACGGAAGGAATTCACGGTGCGGGTCAAGTCGCGAAAGAAGCCCACCCCTGGCCACAAGGGTATGTGAACTTTGGGTTTTTAATAAGAATAAAGATGTCATCAGCATTGCAAAAATTTTTGTACTGGATGTTCCATACAAGATTCCAGAGATGTTTCCATCTGCTCTAATGAGTTAAAACAGAGATTCTATAGAAGGGATGTAGAGAATAGGGGAGAGAGGTCAGCCCTATCTAGTGCCTCTTAGTAAAGGGAAGAAAGGTGAGGATAGGCAACTAATACAGAGAGAAGAGTTAGGGCAGGAATAAAGAAGTTTTGAAAGGGATATAACATTTTCATCACACCCATGCCACCACAGAGTTTGAAACATAAAATCCCAGTTGACCCGATCGAAGGCTTTTTCAGCATCAAGTGCAACAGCGGCATACCCTAGATTGTCCTTTTTATCCTTCGACACCATGTGCAGAGCATTCAGTAGAAGCCTGGCATTTGCGGAAATGTTCCTGCACTTGACGTAGCCCACTTGATCAGACTTGATCAAGGCGGGAAGAGAAGATTCAATCCTATTGGCCATAGTTTTGGCAACAATCTTGCTTTCTGCATTAATGAGGGAGATTGGTCTATAATTTTGGGGAAGATCAGGGTCTTTGTCGGCCTTGGGAAAAAGAATAAGAAGAGAGGGAGCTAGCTGGGTGATAGAAAAATTCAATAGAGAGCCCATCGGGACCAGGGGCTTTCCCTTTACCCAATCATTTAATAGCACGATTAATCTCAAGAAGAGTAATCCCTCCCTCCAAATGGACAAGATTAGTTTGAGGATATGATACTCTATTGATCTTTTTCAAGAAAGAGTCGATACGAGTAGGAGAAACGGAAGTCTCAGGGGTATATAACTCAGAGTAAAATTGTTTAAAACAATTGAGAATGTCGTCTGAACTAGTCATAAAAGTGCCAGATTTATCCTTAATGCGCGATATGAATGTTTTTCCCTTTTTAGACTTAAGGTATGAGGCAAGGGATTTGCCAGCCTTATTGGAAGTCTGATACATTTTGGTTTTGTATTTCAAAAGTGCACCAGTGGCCAACTCAAGGCAATTAAAGGACCAACCGAAGATTAGCATTCAAGGGAGAATGATAACATTGTTTTTCAGCTTCAGAAAGCTGGAGGTGCAAGTCATCAAGGTGTGCTTTACGTAGTTTCCTTTTCTTACAGGAGTAAGCTATGATATGACCATGCAACGTCACTTTAAAGGCATCCCAATTGGTGACAACTGAAGTATCGTGGTCTAGATTTTATTGAGATACTGTGAATGAGAGGAAATAAATGACTGTATAAACTGTTGATCATGTAGCAAACTATTGTTAAATCTCCACTGGGTAGGTGGCTTTTTAATATCAGCAAGGTTAAACGTAGTAAAGACCGGGGCATGATCGGAGATAATGATGTTAGAAGAGTCAATGATAGTGCCAGTGAGAGACTTCGATAAACAAATATAATAAGACATGATAGAGTGTCATGAGGGGATGAGTAGAAGGTGTAATCTAAGTGAGTGGGGTGAGAAAGCCTGCAGATGTCAACAAGGCCAGTCTCAGCTAGTCAACATGTGAAGGCCTTGTAGCTTTTGAAGATACACTTGGATTTCCTTTCGAAAAAGGTATCCCGTACCTGATTAACATCACCACACAATATGAGGCTATTGAGGCTAGAACTAAGAATAATTTGTTTAATAGAATCCCAAAAACCAGGGTCAGGGAGAGTGGGACCATACACATTCATAAAAGACAGAGGGCCTCATTACGACCCAGGCGGTAAGTTACCGCCTGGGCCGTGACTTTACCACCATGGCGTAAACTACGTTTACGCCATGGTGGTTGGCGGACTTACCGCCCCATTCCGACCTAGGCGGGGCGGTAAGTCCCCAATCCCCATTTACCCTTCCCCATTCCCATTTTTGCCCCATAGGGCATAATGGGAGTGGGGAAGGCGTTAATTACGCCACCGTAAATTACGGTGGCGTAATTAACTCCATGGTCCCTTAGCGCCATGGATTTTAACACCTGCTAAAAGCAGGTGTTAAAAGCACCATGGCGCTAGGGGACCTCGTAATTGGCGGTAAGGGGTCAGCGCAGCTAACGCTGGCGTTAACCCCTTACCGCCAGGGTCGTAATGAGGCCCAGAGAATCAGAGCCAATCAGAAGTTTAACCCAAGCCCAATGTCCATGGGTGTCAGCATCCCGTACTAATATTTTGCAGGACTGTTTTTTGCTGATAAGTATAGCGACACCATTTTTCTTGCTGACGGCAGGGCTAGCAATAACATCTTTAATCCAGAATGATTTAAGATTCATGGTTTCAGGAAGAGACAGAAGAGTCTCCTGTATACAAGCTGTAGATGGCTTGAGTATATTAAGGTTGGAGATGATCTTGTGTCTTAAGTTATGCACTTAAAAACCATAGTAGCACATGAGTATGGGTGTAGAGAACTGCAACATATGGACCAAAACACAGTATAAAGCGAGAGTAAATGAGAGAAAAGTGCACCAATAAATCACATGCGGATTAAAAAACAAGCAATAACGAGAGAAATGGATATGAAACGAAGACCAGACATAAAAGGAAAGAACATGAGGGTGAAAGTGAGAAAGGAAAGGGAAGCCAGATCATAGTTAAGGAGTGTTTACATGCAGTGGGGAAAAAACACTATTCCAGGTGGCAAAGCACATACAAAATTGATCAAGCTGTAGGGTCAGGCTAAAAGAATTGAGAAAACTGGCACAGACAGTCCTCTACAGGAGATGGGTCACAAAACCACACCGACCCATCAAAAATACAGAACATGAGATGGTAACAATATTGCATACAATGAGTTCAAAGAAACCACCAATTGCAGAAGAGAATCAGGGTCTCGAAGTAGATGGTGAATCCAACGGAAGCGATGTGTCCATGCCTTCAATTTTTATAGAGCGAATAAAAGCATTCAGATTGGCAGGTTCGTCAAAGCTGGCTGTTCGCCCATTGCAAGTGATTTTGAAGGAGCAAGTATGAAAAAGGTTGTATCTTATGGTAAACTGTTTCAGGAATGGGCGAAAAGACAAAAATTCCTTACGATGTTGAGCAGTGATCTTTGCCACATCTTGCGTGATATGAAATTTGGCAGCTGAGGGGATACCTCTCTTTAACCTTCAAGATTAGGTGTTGGAGTTGAGTAAATTCTAGAAGATAGAATATCAGCATGCAAGGGGGTTGATTAGATGATGAGGCGTTTCTGATTGAACGGATGCAAGGGGCACGCTGGACGTTGAGTGAGGTATTTGGTTGGAGATGAAGCAGGACTGGCAGCATCTTCTGTAGGAGTGATATGGGCTCAGACACTTCAGATCCCTCTGGTAGACCGGCAACGCACAGATTATTTCACCTACTTCTGTTCTCCAACTCCTCGGTGTGTCTTTGAAGATCTTTGACTGTTTTTTCAAGTATTGCCACTTTTGAGGAAACATCCTCCACAAACCAGACCCTTCTCTCCATTTCATCCATTCTACCTTCAAAACCCTTCCACCTGTCATCTAGTTGCTGCAGTTTCTGGTTAGTGGTTGTTTTCAACAAAGGGTTTTAGAGCTCTGATCTCTTGTAGGATAGCTTCAATAGCTGGATCAGCAGGAGAGAGTGGTGGCGGTGAGTCACTTTTAGGTCTTTTGAGATTGGCCAAGGGAGGAATTGAGTCCTTGATAGTGGGCTGTGAATTTTGAGTGCCTTTATCAGAAGCCATGCCAGGAAATAAGATAGGCGAAAAGGACCTCTGTAGAAGTGGAGTAGAATAAAAGCAGTGAAAAAGCGCTGATGCAAGAGAGACCACACAACAGCCAAATATAAAGGTACAAGCCTAAGGGCTTTAAAAACCCAGACCAGTTGTGGTAAACAACATAAGGCGTGTAGGCGGTGCTGGTAATGCAGCATCCAGAAAAGAGAAAAATACAAAATACAGTAGGTTCAGGAATGAAAATGGAACGCTTACGTAAAATATTTCAAGTCCCCCAAGTTCAATACAAAAAAAGAAAATTTGCAGGGATTTCAAAATATTAAACAATTGCCACTGCAACAGGTAAGGCGCCAGATAATAATGGAGCTGCAGAAAGGTGGCCATAAAACATCAGGAAAGAATCCCTCAGAGGATATAGAGAAAAAAGGTATTGAAAATCCAGCAATGAAAAATTCCTCACAGAAAAGTCTGTAGAACCTAGGCAGAAAGCAGTCGAAGCACAACATGCTTTTCAAGGTTAGGTAGTCACATTAGGGCAAGGTAACATGCTTAGCATCAAAAATCCATGAAAATGATGAAGAAACACTTAAATTGTATAAAGTAGTTTAGCCGCAATAACACTGTGAGGCAGGTGGTGACGCTCAGCTCGAGAACAAAGCCGACAAGCCGACAAGGCCCGAACCGTCTTGTTGCGTCATACACGATGCCCAACGTTTCCTCACGAATTGCGGCAGCCAGTCAGAGCAGGGGTTGCTCGTTTCCCCTCGTTGATGGAGTCCACCGTAAGAAGACGCCGAAGCCGTCGGAGCACAGCGGAGCTTGCAGGCGACGACCACGAGAGCGGGCTGCAGAAGACCGAAGGCAAAAGGCGGTAAGTGATTAGAACATTGAAGTTAGTTACATGATGGGCCAGAGCGGTGCAGTCATGCAGCCATTCTCCCCGGCGCCAAGCCACTCCCCCGATATCTGTTTTTTTATTATCATCGATTACTTAAAAAATTGGCACATCCGCGAAAAAACATTTAGAAGTGTTTTAGGAGTAATTTGTGGCAAATACTAAATACACTCTGGAAGATGTACTGGGAAACAATTGAACTATGATAAATTAAAGAAACCTGCATAGAACTAAAGAGAGAAACTAGTTTAACCACGATTTAGGGTTGAAATGAGTGATTATGTTTCATGTGACCTCCAGTACGTGTAAGTTCACACTGCACACATTTGCACATTTCAATAAAGATGACAGCAAGGAGTCCTTTTAGAAATTTGAGGAGCATCCGTGGCCCATCCTTGGGAGCCCTGCTTCTTAGTGTTGCTGTCATAGACGCAGACAACACCATCAAGCAGCATTTTACCACCTCTTACACTTCCGAGATCTCTGGTTTGCGAAGACCCCACATTCAACAGCTCACTTGGATGTTTTTTGTTACACCCCGGGTGGATTGTTGGGAAGGTTGTTCTGATGATTTGGCTGTAGAAGGAGAAGGTTGTGAGGAGCCAACCGCCAATTTCATAGTTTTAGATCATAGTTTTAGGTCCGTCCCCTACTGCTGCTGAAGTATTATTGCTAGATCTTAGGAGGACTATGTAGAGGAGGAGCCAAGTACTCCGCCTCCAACTGCCCTGCCCATATTACCTATAGAATGGAAACCAAAGTATGTTACGTATGCGGAACAGTTGACCCAACAAAGAGCAGAGCGTGGATTGTGTGCAGTACACATAAGAGTACTAACACCTAAGAGAATCTGGGAGGCAAGGTCCCCATTAAGAAAGCCGTACCTACACGCAAGACAAAATGACGGTCATCTGAATGAGATTCCAGAAGAAGCAGAGCAGTTAAAAGGCAAGAATGAATGGTGATGTCACGTGGAAAGAGATGACGCACACAAAAGAGATGCAGAAATCAGAGAATGCAGATATTCTCTAAGGCATCAAGAAAGCAACAAGGATAAGTGGCATCTTGGGCTCAGGATGAAGAAGCTTATGCCGCAGAAACATGAAGATATCAAATCATTTTACACGTGTACAGATGCAATTGTAACGCAAACAGCAAAGTGATCAAAAAGCTAGCTGTAAGTTTATAATAAATAGACCGCGGCAAGCGCCAATATATATCTATATATTTATAGATACAAATGGACAAATAAAAGATGGATGTTTCCAGTGTACGTTATAAAGCGGTGCTGAACATAAATAAGAAGGCCTCAGTTAAAAGCAAGTTTTAATTGCACAAATGAATCTCAGCAGATGGAGATGGGACGAACCAGGAAGCCAAAAGTCTTATCAAACAGGACTTGGCTGACATTGGATACAAATTGTGCGAAGGAACAAGGGGCTCCTGTCCAGGAAGCTTCAGCAAAACAAAATACGTCAGAGGACTATTAAAAAAGAATATTAAATACACGAAAAACTCGATTTCATGGTGACCAGTCACGTGGAAGGAAGAAATTGGACGATCGAGGTGGTCACACCCATGCATGAAGGCTGGCTGTGCCTATACTCCTTAACATTCTCAGAGCAAAGTACAAACCCAAGGCCAAACTTCAAAGCACTGATTGACACTGGACTGTTGAGGGGATGATGGATTGATATAATAATTGGTGGGAAGCTGGTTTCTAGATGAGCCCACTAGCACCCGGATGTTCAGTCTGCATGCTGCTAAACGTAGTTGAAAAAGTACTGATGGGGGCAGAAGCCAACCAATTGTAGAGGAGCATGTAATCAAGGGTCCTATAGTTTGTGTAGCCAATGGAACGTTGTGTATTTAGTGACGTTCATAGTGCCCATGTTTAGAGAGGGCTTAGTTGCCCCACCTGATGTTAAGCACCCTGTCACATTCCTTCATGTTTCTATACTGATATGGAACTTATGCTTAGACATTCACGTAGAACCGATCACTCCCTCTGATAGGTTGGAGTTTGCCACGTAGGTAGTGACGCAGGTCAACGTCAAAGATGGCGATTTTATGGAACTGGACTGCTGATGTTCATTGTACTCCCTGTTTTATATACTTGTTATTAAAACAGACTCCCCTTTTGCCAAACTACCTAAGTAGTTTTGATGATTGATGTATGAATAACATCTGCATCCCCATCCATCCCCATCCATCTCCAGGGTATTGCTACTCATCTTAAAGGGCTGGGAAACCCAGTTCAACTTTAAGATGACAGCGATACCTCTGGACATAACCTTCAGAATGGGGAAAACTACTTGCCATATGCTCACTCAGTTAAGTGTATCTGCACAAAAGCTGTTGCCCCACCCGCTCCTGTGCCTTTTGGGCTAAAACAATGATGAAGTGTGCAAGTGATGCATAACTACCCTTGGCATAAACCTACAGACAGTAGAGGTGACACACATATTTCAGAATAGAAAGGAGTGGAGGTCTGCATGTTTAGCCATTCAGGCATACACTTATGTATTGGCCCATCCATATGTCAATCGCATACCAGTACAGAAATATTTCCATCAAACCAGTAAAGACTGCAAACGTTACTTGTTTCTCCACGTGGCTTTTCAGAAGAAACCATTGATAAGCTATCAGCAGTACATCCATTGGTGAGTTATCAACTGGACATTCAACCACTGCATGTTCGGGCATCTGTGTTACACCAATGGGAGCCACTTCGCCAAGGCCTGCCTCTTTGTCAGAATCGTAAATTCTTGTCAGTGATCAGTGACCTCTTTTCAAAATGCTGACTTCAACAGCAGCCTAAGAGCTGGCCTTGATACACTATTTTACTTGTTTTACTACAAAGTCCTAATGTTCTTAAAGATCTCAGTAGGGTCATTATCACTTGGAATAAGGCCCTACCCCAACTCATTGCCCTTGGCTTTGCCTCGAGAAGTAACTTGGGGGCAGGCATTATCCTGCGATAATGACCCATTATTACACTGCCAAGTGATCATCATCAGCCCATTGCTGACTTTCTGCCAAGGGAACTGCTTTCAACTTTCTACTCGGTTACAACGTTTTTTTTGTTATTCTTTTGGAATTCTTTATCAGTTTATCGTTCTCTTTTATGTTCCTGATGTAGTTGGAACATTATAAAACCTTTTGATTTCTTACTGGCTCCTGAAAGTCACCGCTCCTGGAAGTCACCGTCCTGTTGTGCATCCTCTTTTTCCCTTCAGGCCAGTCCCCCTGTTTTCCATGTACTTCTGCGCCCTTCTCCACAGCAGTAACATCAGCGTGATCCATCATTTCTATGGGGTGACATAGTTACATTGGACATCACTTCCTGCCCATGTGGGATGGCCATGTGACTCAATATATTGCTGGGATACCAGGTTTCCAGACTAGTGCTTTTATTGTGAATGTATTTATTTGGTAAGAACCTTAAACAGAAACGTGGTACATTGGATGTTTTGAAATATTTGGTAACCAAAACTAGTCTATGGGAACGAGATTGAATAACCACGGGATGGTATGTCAGTTATAGCCATGTTAGAATATCGGGGTGGTGGTTGGGACCACACTGATAAGTTTAGAAGGGGCAAAGTACATTTGTTTCACAAGGTTGAATTGTGCTTCTCTAGTTACCGTACCACAATATGATACCATAGACGGTTTCCTTCTCTACCAACACACCATGAGTTGGCTGGTATTTGGCTTCTTGGCTCGTGGCTAGTCGCATTGAGTGTTGTATGGTACAGCTTGGTTTTGAGCTATTCATTGTCTTTAGCGAATACAAATGTCCATCCTTCTTCATGTCTTAGGGTCAGGTTTCTTTGCTAGACCCGAACCCTGTTGGAGGATTTATGCCCAGGATGAAGGATGGATGGCATAGCAGTTTCATGGAAAATGTGAGGCCTAGTTGCAGTAAAGAGATCTTGCAGGGTTTCAAAGTCTGATGTGTTTTCTCAGTGGTGGGATCTGGAATGCTTGCTGTTGTCATTGTCACAGCAGAGCTGTGTAATGGCACAATGAGATCCATTTTGGTGATTTTCCAAGTCGGGTTATCTGCATCTTGGTTGCCTGCAATACTGTTCTTTGAATGCCCTTGCCCTGTGCTTCCTACCGGTGTACCTTTATAACTGCATTGGAGTCTTCCCCAACCCATACTCGCTGCCTGCGTTTACATTCTCGCCTCCGTCAACGCCTGCCCCAGCAGAATTTTCTCACCTCTGCACACTACTCCAAGGTATCTTTCATACGTCTAGGCTGCCTTCGATATGATTGACCATTTCTCTTTTCTTCTGACCTTTGCCAACCGTGGTATTCAGGGTCCCACTCTTGAATGTTTTTTCACCTATCCTGAACATAGGTCAGGATCTTCTCCATTGTCCTGGGATGCTAACACCTCGAACCTAATCACACTATAAGTAGGCGTCACTCAAGGCTCCATCCTGGACCAACCTTATTCACCCTGTACACCTCGTCCCTGGGTCGACTTATCTCCTTCTTTGGATTCTTCTACCACCTACTTGCTGATGATACACACACTTTTTCTCTTTTTTCATGCATTTACTCCTGAACTCTCTGCCCACATTTCCAACTGCCTACCTGCCATCCATCATTGGATGGAACTTCGCTGTCTTCTTCCAAACTCCACCAAGATGGACGCCATCTCTTTTTCTGCCACCAATGCCCCACCTCTCGCCCTCACCTGACGTATCCCTCCACTCTCCCCTTTGCATGAAACCAAGGAGTCGATTTTGATAGTAGCCTTAACCTTCAACACTTCTACTGTAGCTAGAAAACAATTATTGACTGTCAGGAAAATCTGCCTCATCCTCACCTACTCTTCCTCCAAAACTGTCATTAATGTCATGTTACTCAGTCATCTTGACTACCGTGCCAGCCTCCGTCTAGGCCTCTCCGTCTTCTCATTCTCCTTGCTCGATAAAGTGCTAAGCTTAGCAACCTGCATACTCTACCATCTCCCCTGCTACTCCTCCACCTTCAACAACCGCCCCCATATCAAATGGCTATGCATGAAACAGATCCTCCTCAAGTTCTTCCTAATGGTGTTCAAATCTCTGCAAAGCCTTGCACCCCCTCATCTTGCTGACTTTAGAGATATGCTCCCCCATCCATCCCTCGATCTCATACTCTCAACAATCTCTCCATCCCTCATCTGCCTTGTGCCTCTTTGTGCTTCCACTCTTTTCCGTCCTCGCCCCCTTTCATCTGAACTCCTTTTCTTCCCACATTAAAAACTCAGCTATGATCTACTCTTTCAAATCCTTTCTTAAACTCCATCTTCTTAACCTTCACCTACTCCTGCATTACTCCCCCTTGTGCCCACATAACGGTCTACTCTTTTCTATTCTGTACAGTATCCTGTTTGTAACTACTGACTGTTAATACATCCTATCCCATGTCTGTTTTTGCTCATGGTTCTATGATCCATCATGTCCTTCCTACAACTGGTCAACCAATCACTTTCTACCTTGCTACAATATGCCTCCTGCTTCAGGACTGCATTGCTGCTTGTATTCTCCATTTGTTAAGTGTTTCCAGTCGAAACATTGTACCCTCAATAAATACAATGCATGCAAACCTTGGGCAAGTCTTGCACTATTAGATGTATAACAACTGGTCTGCCAGATAATAACTCCTGACATGAGGTAGGGCTAGACCTCCAGCTGCCTCACCACTTTTAGCTATAGAGCTGTTTGTTTTCCATCTTCAGACTCTTGTCTGTCTATCATTAAAGAATATTATTTCAAGAACTTTCATTTTTTGTTCTCTCTCTTCAAACCCCGGCGGGTGTGACCGCGGCGCACACAGTGTGTCCGGTCTTGTTTGTCACATATATGTCTATATATATATATATATATATATATATATTTGTGCCTTCACGCTAGTGCAAGCCATAGTTACATTTTCTGCTGGTAAGGCGCTTGGTGCCCCACCGTCAAACCTGCAGTCGGCTGGTCCGGTGAAGTGCCGATATATGTTAAGACCGGCACTTTCATACCAGACCGGACGATTTAAGATTAACAAATCTCTTTTCAACATATCAATTCAAAACAAGTTTCCCGGTACACTGGGCCTCTTTATAAGTTCTTGTTTCCTTTGAACATTTTGTCTACCAGAAACCTTAAAAATGTGCCATTCGGCATGCATTGAACCTCTATACTAAAAAAGGCATTTGTTTTGCCATCCTGAAAAATAGTAGAGACTTTCATTTATCTTATTCAAACCTACACTGTGGAAATAATACTTTGTTTTGCCAATCTGAAAGATCAGGAGAGACTTCCTCTTTTACATGTCAATCTCATGAAAAGAATATTTGTTTGATCACCTTGAGGAGAGTATTGGGAGAAAGAGACATTTGTAATGCCTTTAAGAGACTGGTCTTGACACAGAGTATTGTGAAACATATGCTTGAAATAATCCAGGGGATGGGAGCCAACTGGATAAAAGAAGTGTCTTGTTGAAGTTATCTGTTTGAGTTATGTGAGCAACCTGAGGGCATCCTCCCAACTACTCCCCTTGGATCTTCCTCTCAGATGGCCAGGGAAAGGTCAACACTCCTGGATCCTGACCCTTGAGGTGGATATGCGAGGGTGAAGGGTCCTTGGGGAGGGCGAAGAGGATGTCTGCAGGTGAGACATGGTTACCCCCTTTCCCTTTTGAGAATTCATTCCATCCTCCCCTGCCTTCGTAGGATATTGTCACTCTTTTTCCCTTCCATGCATACCAACTGTACCAAAATCATATTCTTGTCCCAGCCTTTAAGACTGGGACAAGAAAGAGGCAGCTAGGAGTAATGCAGACATCTAGTCAATTTCACCACGGTGGTACTTTGATGAGGAAGAGGACAATAGAGGGTCAGGCTTTTCACTTCTTTGGTACAATTGTGGTCAGGCAAAGGACTTGCACCTGCAACCTATTGAAAGGCCACAGGTGCTTAAACGGAGAGACCGGCAGAGAGGAAGTGGGAACCTGCCTGGTGAGGAGGACACAGCTGCGAGACGAGGAGCAGGCTGGAGAGGGTCTGGCAGAGATGACGCTGTGTGTTGCCAAGGGGTGAGACAAGCACCGCAAGCAAAGCGTGCTGTGAGAGGGTCATAGCCCCTGCAATCCCCTGTGCCACGTGTTCGCAGCTGGAGCTGGGGAACATAGAAGACTCCAAACCGCTGCAGGCCGCTGCAGCGAGGTTCACAAGTGGTGAGCGCTGCTTGCTGGAGCTCTTGATGTGTATCCGGAAAGCAAGTGGAAGCCGGAGAAAGCTACGGAGATGACCGGAGGAGCAGTCAAGCACAAGTGAGTGTGAGAGGGGGAACACTCGTACTGAGGCACTCCAGGGGTGGGAATTGGGCATTTGGAATTACTGATCAAACTGAAACTCCTAAGAGTGGGGTTTGGAAACTGAATGGAAGTGGAATATTAAATGCTGAACAAACTGCAATGTACTTTTTGAAATATAACAATATTTATTGAATACCGAACTAAAGAGAAGATATGAAAATCATGTGAAAATACAGCATGGTTGGAAAATGAATGATGTACTGTTTTGAACGTGGAAACCTGTTCAGAAGAATTTATGAAAAAAGTGAAAGAGCATAGTGAGAACGCAAGTGTGAAAGACAAGTTGATGAACTTTAATGGACATTGGCCCTCATAACGACCCAGGTGGTTACGTTTACGCGTTGGTGGTTGGCGGATTTACCGCCCCATTCCAAGGTGAGTGGGGCGGTAAATCCCCATTTCCCATTTTACCCTTCCCCATTCCCATTTTCGCCCCATAGGGCATAATGGGAATGGGGAAAGGCGATAATTACGGCACCGTAAATTACGGTGCCGTAATTATCGCCAAGGTCCCTTTGTGGCATGGATTTTAACGGCTGCAAAAAAGCAGCCGTTAAAAGCCATCCCGCAAAGGGAACCTTGTAATCAGGCGTTAAGGGTCGGCGCCGTTTACGGCGCCGTAAACCCCTTAACGCCTGAGTCAGAATGAGGGCCATTGTGTAAGCAAAAATGGAGAAAAGGATTACCACCACACAGTGATTTGAATACAAGTTGTGGCAAAGCCAAATGACTGCCATTGTGAAAACTAGATTAAGTGAGGATTGCTGATACAGGACCAGGAAGAAAGCCTGTGTTGGCCAAGGTAAACCAACAACATCAGGTTGCGTGACCTGTAATGGATGGGCCGTGTGGTCTGAGAACTGCGCCTAGTGTCATGTCTTGAACACAACAGTGTTCCCACTGGCAGGGTTGGAAATGTAGGGTACTGTTTGTTCATTTTCCCTTCAAGATGGCGGCTGCTGCTCTGTGTAATGTTGCAGTGGATTCACGCTGTACGTGCTGCGTGTCCAGCTTGCCTCCTTTATCCTGTTCGGAAAAACATAAAACTTCCTTTTGCCCGGGAAATGCTGCATCGCTACTCCAGCAACCGAAGCGCCATGAGTTTGTACCTATTCTTTCTCCACCCTTGGTCTGTATCATTTTTGTACCCTGTCCTTCTGTACATTTGCTTACCTCTGTCTTCTTCTACTCTACTTGAGTCATTATAAGCGCCAGATCTAACTACCGAATTGACTTCCCGAAGCTCGCGCAGTCTCTGAAGCCACACTGCTGTGGTACATTTTGTTTATACAGCTAGATAGACTGAGTTCCCGTGCAGCGTAGCTGATTCTTACCCTCTCATATTCTATGTGTCTATGTAGTGCGAGCTTCTCCATCGTCGTTCAAGCACCGTCTGTGAAGTACTTTGGACCCACACCAGCTAGAAGCAAGAAAGTAATAACAGTACAAACTGTGCATCGCGCTCAACCTGTTATTGGAGGGTTGTATATAGAGGGTTTCCCTGGGGGCTCCTGCCTCCTGCACTCTGTTTCCAATATGGCAGAACAGAGGGTAGGGGCTAACAGAAGGCTTCTCCTAGCTTCCTGTGACCACTCTAGCCGGCAGGTCACTCCTTCCTTTTCACTTAAAACCTGTTAAAGTGACAGCTAGCGACACCCACACAATAAACAAAAGAATATATATATATATAGAAATATAACAATGGATCAAATGCAGCAGCTGGTAGCTGCTGTACAAAATCGGACTTTAGAAGTGCAGGCCCTTAAACAGGAAAATGCAATGTTACTTCAACAAGTAGCTGTTTGCTCCCCTGTTGTTTCAGAAGTACCTGCAGGGCCATTGCCAGGCGGAAAGTATGATGTACTCCATATAAACTCAAGGACAAAAGAATATATATATATATATATATATATATATATATATATATATATATATAACAATGGATCAAATGCAGCAGCTGGTAGCTGCTGTACAAAATCTGACTTTAGAAGTGCAGGCCCTTAAACATGAAAATGCAATGTTACGTCAACAAGTAGCTATTTGCTCCCCTGTTGTTTCAGAAGTACCTGCGGGGCCATTACCAGGCGGAAAGTACAATGTACTCCATATGAACTCAAGGAATATCTTGATGCCTGTACGCTATAATTTGCTTTCAAATCATTCTTCTTTCCTTCAGAGAGAGACAACGTCGGGTTTATGATCTTTCATTTAACCGGTGCAGTCCTGGCCTGGGTAACTCCATTAATTACCACTAATAACGCTATTCTGGATTCTTAGCCCACTTTTGTGAATAGCCTCAAAGCAATGTTCGGCAGACAAGAAGTTACTGTTTCCTCACAGGTAAAGTTGTTAGACTTCCAACAGGGATCCCAGGATATATTGACATACATTACTCGGTTTAAACAGCTGGCTGTGTCTACAGCGTGGCCAGACGATGTCCTAATAACGCTGTTTAGACAGGGTCTTACTGAGGAACTTAAGGATGAAGTAGCCTGAGTTCCAAGATCGGCTAATTTAGCTGAAATGATATCCTTAACTATGCAATTGGATTATTGCTTGCAGGAATGACATACAGAAAAGAAGAAGAGCCATAGTATCCGGCACACTTTTGAGTTACCTAAAGTACCCCAAAGGTTGGTCGAGCCAGAAGAGCCTATGCAATTAGGAGCTACTCAAGGTCCCTTAACCCTAGAAGAGCGGAATCGATGTAGAAGTTCTGGGCTTTGTATGTATTTAGCATCAAAGGAGAATTTGTTACGTGAATGACCCAGAAGTGCCCAGGCGACAAAGAAAGCCAGGAAACGCAATGTCCCAACTGTAGAGGGAACCACGTTTTGGGATGAAAGTGCTGGTTCCCTTATTCATACAGCTACCTTCTGGACTTCCATGCTCATCCTAAAAGTAACGTTTCGTTTTTCTAACAATGGAATCCTCAATGTTCCAGCGTTGATTGACTGTGGTGCCGCTGGCATCTTTATTGATGACCAATGGGCACTCGATAGAGGGATCCCTTGAATTTCCAAGGCAGTTTCCATCACGGTGGAGGATGGTGGACGGAAGCCTATTGACCTCAAGACCTATTAACGAGCAAACTGCCCCCATTGGAATGTACATTGCCTCCCATGTGGAAGAAACAACTTTTGATATTATCAAAGCGGGTCAGTATCCAGTCCTTCTGGGGCTACCATGGTTCAGGCATCACAACCCTATATAAATTGGTCTGCTGGATCCTTGTTCCTAGGGTCGGAATATTGTATTATTCATTGTCACTCGGAGGGGCCAGTGGGACTACGAATACCCTCGTCACCATCTCCCGTGCCACCCTGCACAGTCGTAGAAAACATTCTAACCATCCCAGAAGAATACAGGACATTTTAAGATGTTTTTCCTAACCCTCAATTTTTGGAACTGCCTCCTCACCGAAGAGACAACTGTATCATTAACCTCCTGCCCGTCCAACCCATACCCTTTGGATGGATGTATAACCTTTTTAAGAAGGAAAAAGAAGTTCTGAAGCTGTATTTACAAATTGATCTTCAGAGCGGGCTCATAACAGAATCTACTTCCCCCGCTGGGTCTTCTTGTTTTTTGTCCCCAAGTAAGACACTAATGAGCTTCAACCTTGTATTGACAACAGAGGATTGAATCAGATCACAGTCCCTGACAGGTATCTAATGCCTTTAATCCCTGACATCCCTGAAACCGTGAAAGGGGCATCCATGTATACTAAGTTAGATCTTCAGGGGGCTTAACACCTTGTTCGTATAAAGGCGGGGATAAATGGAAGACTGCCTTTCGTACTCCTTTCGGACATTACGGGTACTGAGTGATGCCCTTCGGCTTATCTATTGCTCCTGCAATTTTTCAACTGTTTATAGATCATGTATTTTCTGATTTACTCCTTCACTCTCTAATAGTGTATCCTGATGATATACTAATTTTTTCACATAACTAAGACGAACACATCCAGCACGTCCAGACAATATTACATCGTTTGAGAGAGAAGAATCATCTGTTCTGTAAACCTGAGAAATGTGCACTTCGCGAATCAGAGGTTACTTATTGGTTTACATTCTATCTACCCGTGGAATCTCCATGGATCCCGGGAAGGTTGCTGCCGTTTTACACTGGTACCCTCCCCAGACTGTAAAGTAGTTACAAAGATTCCTAGGGTTTGCCAATTTTTACCGAAAATTCATCATGAATTTCTCTGACGTCATTCTTCCTTTAACTGCTTTACAGTCATGGCCACAGGCCCCAGAACACAAAAACCACACCATCTAGTGATGGGGCAATGGGTCACTTGACTCACTTATGTCCCTTTGGGACTCATAAACACAGGGGCCCTGGCTAACCTCAGCCCTGGCACCACTCATATAGAGATGTGAGCAGGGACACTTTATTTCAGTGCAGGAGTGCTTTTACTTTATTTCAGTGCAGGAGTTCTTTTATTTTGCAAGAACTTTCCAGGAGCTGAAAGCCTTTATTCCAGAGAACATCCTCATGTGCTGACTCATCGGGTGTGGCTCCCTAGGACTGGTCTTCATGTGCTGACTCATCGGGTGTGCCAGGGTGTGGCAGGCAGGCTGAACCTGGTGGGTGTGGCTTCAGAAGCTCAGCTATAAAAGCTGCTTGATCCTTAAGGCCTGTCCTTCGCGTTACTGTGCACTTGCGTGCAACTTGACGCTCACCGCCGCTTGGACCAGTTTACTACCTTTGAAACCAGTGCTTCATCGCTTCATCTGCAGACTTATCTCTTGACATCCAATGTCCTTGTTCCCGATGCCGTAGCACCACACTCCACACCCACGAACTCGGACCCTGTGAAGAAGAAGAAAGACAAGGTTAGAACATCCATCCTAGGGCCGCGCCGTATTTGACCCCATCGCGCCCCCTAGTTAACAATTTACCAGCTACTGTACCGCTGCAGCTTCTTTCCTCATTCCCTCCGGCTGCTCCTTGAGCTCCGTAGCTTCTGCCGGGCCGGCAACATCACCTGCAAGGGAAGAAAGCAAAAGAGCAAACATCAAAAGTGGAACGGACAGCAATACAAGACAACAAACTTTACAATATAAAAAAAACAGACAAGTAAAAACAAAGGCAAACAGGAACACTTACCTGAAGTATAGTGGCTTAGTAGCAGCAGGACTGGACTACCACGTGCAAGGGACCAGTGAAGGAACTTGGTCCAGATCATACAAGCGCCCCTGCCAGAAGCAGCCGGACGGAGTGCTCGCCAAAACTAATCAAGAGGTGAGCTTTCCAGAGACAGCGCATCCCACGAGTACCACGGTTTGGGAGGAGGGGTCTGGAATGGGATCAGGTGCAGAAGCTGGCATCCTCACGCCCCCTATTCTCCACGCAGGAGCAGTCCCGATCAGCATCACCTATTACCACCAGTCACCACATAAGCGCAGAGGGCGAAGTCGGACACAAGCGACCTCATGCCCGGGAAGGCTGCAACCGTGCCCCAACGCCTCAGCAGAGACCAGGTGAGTAACAGAACGCGAAGCCTCTTCAAATGTCTGCCCGGGCGTTATGGAAAATTCTGAAATGGACCAGTTGGCCCAATTACTGGGAGAGTTATGGGCTGAAGTTCATGCCGCAAGACAGGAAACCAATGCCCTAAGGAGGGATCTAATTGTGAACCGGGAGCGGACAGATGAACTAGCAAGGCAGATGCTCCAGGCACAGGCAGGCCGGGTCCCACTGCCGGGGTATGGCCCTCCTGCCGCACCTCCACAGCCCACGCCAGTACAGGTGGTTCTTCCAGGGGGGGTTCCCCTGGCCCACCCAGAACGCTTCACAGGTGAACCGAATAAGTACGCCATCTTTATGAATCAATGTCGCCTACATTTCTTGTGCAGACCTGAGGCATTCCCCAACGATCAAGCGAGAGTGGCATTTGTACTCACATATTTGGGAGGTAGTACAGCGGACTGGTCAATACCTTGGTAAACCAGGATGATCCTTTGCTTCGAGACTTCAGAGGTTTCCAGCATGAAATGGAGAAACTATTTGCACAGCATACTCAAGGGTGGGATCTGGACAATGAACTGTTATCCCTACGGCAGGGTAATCAAGACCTACTAACATATATCGCTTCCTTCAATCGTCTGGTAGCACAAACTAACTGGCCAGAGGAGAAAAGAACTACGCTCTTTTACCGAGGCTTGCCAGGGGATCTTAAGGACGTATTAACCCAAGTAGTAAATCCCCCGGAAAGATATGCTGAATAAATCGACCTGACAGTGCAGCTCGATCACAGATTGCTGGATCTGGAGATGGATTGGGCCAAGGCCGAGGGGCAGTCAGACTACGTGCGACCACGTGCGAATCAAACCAAATCACATGATCAGTCTGAGCCAATGAATTTCGGAGGCTTGTGGAGCCCACTCACCAAGGCAGAAAGGGAGAAAAGGAGACAGCAGCAGCTTTGTTTGTACTGTGGTAAGGCAGATCACTATCTCCGAGAATGCCCGGTGAAACCACCCAGGAAAGCAGTTAGAGCAACTGACAAGGGTGAAGAAGAAGAACAGGACTCGGGAAACTCCAAGGCCCGGCAAGCATAGGGGTCCACTTGTCGAGCAGTGAAAAGGAACCTATACAGACCTCACATCTAGTCATCCCTGTCCTCCTGGTAAACCACAAGCAACCGTCGAAAATACATGCCTTGGAGGCATACATTGACAGTGGGGCTGTGGGAAATTATATGGACCAAGATCTGGCTACCCGGATAGGCCTTCCTCTCCGACAGAATCAGGTTTCGGAATACGTCACAGCAGTTGATGGATCACAGCTATCATCCGGCCCAGTGACGCATTACACCGAGAAGGTCACGCTTCTGTGTCAGGACGGTCACCAAGAGAACATCACCTTTACTGTTTAGATGACTATGCGTCACCTAATTTAGGGCAATAACAACGTACTACTGCTTATAACTAGTAGTTATATTTGTATATTTGTAATATTTGCCAAATTGTAATCTTGTATATTGTATATTTTGTATCTATGTGAAATTTATATATGTATATTGGATAGTGTACAACTGTTTTTATTCTGTAACTTGTAAGTTTTGCATCTTCTTATCATGGCGCCCTTTTATCCACGGGCCTGGTGCGCATAAAAAGTGAATAAACAAACAAACAAACAACAAACCTTCAATCTCATCGGCGCTCCTCAGTTGCAGATGATCTTGGGAATGCCCTGGCTGGAGACCTACAATCCCAGGATTGACTGGTGTAAACGAATTCTGACCTTTCCCAAGACTGTGCCGACACCTGCTATAGCAAGGGATTCTCATTAAAAGGTCTTACCAACCCAGGTTCGTCGAAGAAAGAAACAATACTGGGCCTCACCAGTTCACTGCCACCTGAATACCTGGATTACCAAGATGTCTTTCAAAAAGAGCAAGCGAATACTGTACCTCCGCACAAACTGTATGACTGCCAAATTGATCTGGTACCTGGAGTTCAAGTTCCCTGCAGCTGGATTTACGTCGTAACAGAACAGGAAAACCAGCATCTAAAAACCTTCCTCGATCAGTATCTGGCAAATGGCTTCATTCGTCCGTCCAAGTCCCCTGCATCCTCGCTCCTCTTTTTTGTGCCTAAAAAGGAGGGAGACCTGAGAACTTGCATTGACTACAGAGCACTTGACCATATTACAGTAAAAAATCGCTGCCCATTACCGCTTATCCCGAGCTCTTGGATCAAGTCAAAAATGCTCAGATATATACAAAACTAGACTTAAGAGGGGCCTACCATCTAGTAAGAGTCAAAAAAGGAGTCGAGTGGAAGACGGCTTTTCGCACGAAATATGACCTTTATGAATATCAAGTTATGCCCTTTTGACTATGTAATGCCCCAGCGGCGTTCCAATTTTTCATGAATGACGTGCTCCGCGAACTGTTGGGCGCCTGTGATCTTATCTATATTAATGACATTCATTTCTATTCGACCACCAAGGAGGACCATGTCAACCATGTCCGGGCAGTTTTGGAGAAACTGTGGCAACACCGGCTATATGCCAAATTGGAGAAATGCTTCTTTCATGTGACAGAGGTAGAATTCCTCAGCTTTATTTTTACACCATGGGCCGTACGCATGGACATGCGCAAGGTAGACAGTATCCTTAACTGGCCCTCACCGACATCTATAAAGGGAGTACAGAGTGCACTCGGGTTCGCCAACTTTTATCACCGGTTCATTCCCGGGTTCTCCCAGATCGTCCACCCAATCACCTCTTTACTATGGAAAAATAAACAATTTAATTGGACCGCAGAAGCAGAGAAATCCTTACAGGAGCTAAAACAAGCATTTAACACAGCACCAATTCTATGGCATCCTCGACCAGAACTACCATACGTGGTCGAAACTGATGCTTCCAACATAGCAATGGGAGTATTCCTGTCACAACGAGACCCCGAAACAGTTCAGTTGCATCCCGTGGCATTCTGGTCTCGCAAGTTCTCATCCCCTGAATTGAATTGTGCAATCACTGATAAAGAACTGCTATCAATTAAGGCAGCGTTCAAAGCCTGGAGACATTGGGCCTCATTACGAGTCCGGCGGTAACCGCGGCGGTAAAACCGCCTGGTTACCGCCGGACTCGTATTACCATTCCGCCTCCGTGATTCCCGGAATTACCGGGGCATTACAACCCCGGTTTTCCGGGAATCACGGAGGCAGAATGGTGTTAATCCCCATTCCCATCGAGTCCTATGGGACTCGATGGGAATGGGGATCATGGAAACACCGGCAGCATCTTGTAATGCTGCCGGTGTTTCCTCGTCCGCCTGCAGGCGGGCGGTGTTAAACCTGCCAGGTCAGACCTGGCGGGAACATCACCTCCCGCCTGCAGGGGTCGGACTCAGGCGGTCCGGAAACAACGGTGGCGGCGGGTTTACCGCCACCGTTATTTCCAGACCACCTGGGTCGTAATGAGGCCCATTATCTTCTTGGAGCTAGATATACAGTCACCGTCGTCACGGATCATTGCAATCTACAATATCTGAAGACCGCTAAAGCGCAATCATCACACCAAGTCCGCTGGGCTCTCTTCTTTGCGGAATATGACTTCGTCATCACCTATAGACCCGGAGTACGCAATGGAAAAGCGGATGCCCTGTCTCGCATGAGTGAGAGAGAAGAGGCATTCACTACACCAGACCCTGAGGCCATCATCCCTGAAGGACGAATTCAAGGCATGATTGCCGCAACCACCACTCTAGACAACTTAAAATCTGACCTGTAACACTTGATGAGTCCACCAGCGCAACAGGAATGGCTAGGGAAGGGAGACCGGTATACGATCGTGGACAACCTACCATACTACCAAGGATGATTGTACATCCCGGATAAGAAATTACAGAATCAAATCATCGTAAACAATCACGATTTATTAGTAGAAGGGCATCTGGGAATAGCCAAAACCCAAGCTAAAATAAATAAAAATTACTGGTGGCCAACTTGGCGAAAAGACGTTGTCCAGTTCATCGCAACCTGTGGCACCTGTGCACAACACAAGTCCTAAAAACAAAATACTGCAGGTCTGCTTAGAAGTACCCCCAGCACCTTGGCATACTATCAATGGATTTTATTACAGACCTTCCCTCCTGTAACGGATACAATACCATTTTAGTTGTCGTAGATCTGTTTTCCAAAATGGCCCACTTTATTCCCCTGAAAGGTCTCCCAACTGCTTCTACTCTGGCTACCGTGTTTTTGGAACAGATTGTCTGGCTTCACGGGTTCCCATCAATATTGATGTCAGACCAAGAAACTCAGTTTGTCTCTGCATTCTGGAAAAGGTGTTGTAAAATTGCCAAAATTGACCTCCGGTTATCTACAAGCCATCACCCCTAAACAGACGGCCAGACCGGACGGACTAACCAGACCCTCGAGCAATACATAAGGTGTATGCTGCAACAAACCGAGGATTCCTGGAAATACATACTTTGGTTAGTAGAATACGCATATAACAACTCCATTCACATGGGTACGGGACAAAGCCCATTCTACATAGTGTACGGTCGACATCCAAGGACATCCATTTTCGACCCACTCGAATCATTAGAAATGCCTGCTGTAACGACCTTACACAAAACCATCACCCAAGTTTTTAAGGAAGCAGCAGAGCATCTTGCCAGAGCCAAAGAGAAACAGAAGCAGTTTGTGGATCAACACCAAAGGGAAGTGCCCAACTACCAAGTCGGGGACAAGGTTTGGTCAGCATCCAAAAACATCCCCCTGAAAAGACTACGGGCATTCCGTCTGATATATCTGGGACCCTACACTATCAAGGCTGTGGACAAACCTACGGCCATGAAATTAGAATTACTGGCCCACATGCGGATCTACCCAGTGTGTCATGTCTCCCTCCTAAAACCATTGAGATCAGCTACGTGGATCTATACTGCACCGGATCCCGAAATAGTTGAAGGAGAACCAGAATACAAAGTTAAAAGGATCCTACACTCTAAGATGGTCCGTTCCAAGTTATACTACCTTATAGACTGGAAAGGTTATGGACCCCAAGATCGGACCTGGGAACCCAGTGAGCATGTAGACACTCCACGATTAATCAGGCAGTTCCACCGCAATAACCCCACTAAACCAGGACCAGGGGGGAAACCACCCATGAGAGGGGCCTTGAGGGGGAGTGCTGTCATGGCCACAGGCCCCAGAACACAAAAACCACACATCTAGTGATGGGGGCAATGGGTCACTTGACTCGCTTATGTCCATTTGGGACCCGTAAACACAGGGGCCCTGCCTGGACACAGTCCTGGCACCTTTAGTGCCAGGCTCATATAGAGATGTGAGCAGGAACACTTTATTTCAGTGCAGGAGTGCTTTTACTTTATTTCAGTGCAGGAGTGCTTTTATGTTATAAGAACTTTCCAGGAGCTGAAAGCCTTTATTCCAGCTGACACATCGGGTGTGGCTCCTTAGGCTTGGTCTTCATGTGCTGACTCATAGGGTGTGGCAGGGTGTGGAGGCAGGCTGAACCTGGTGGGCGTGGCTTCAGAAGCTCAGCTATATAAGCTGCTCCATCCTTAAGGCCCGTGCTTCGAGTTACTGTGCACTCGTGTGTAACGTGACACTCACCGCCGCTTGGACCAGTTTACTTACCTTTGAAACCAGGCGTTCTCTGGCATACTCACTTCCAAGAACTGGTGCTTCATCGCTTCATCTGCAGACTCATCTCCTGACATCCAGTGTCCTTGATCCCGACGCCGCAGCACCGCACTCTGCATCCACAAACTTGGAACCTGTGAAGAAGAAGGACATGGTAAGAACATCCATGCTAGGGCCGCGCCATATTTAAACCCAGCGTTCCCCCTACTTAATAATTTACCAGCTACTGTACCAATGCAGCTTCTTTCCTCATTCCCTCTGGCTGCCGCCTTGAGCTCCGCAGCTTCTGCCAGGAACACTTACCTGTAGTATAGTGGCATAGTCGCAGCAGGACTGGACTACCAAGTGCAAGGGACCAGTGAAGGAACTCTGTCCAGATTATACAAGTGCCCCTGCCAGAAGCAGCAAGACGGAGTGCTCGCCAAAACTAATCAACAGGTGAGCTTTCCAGGGACAGCGCATCCCACGGGTACCACGGTTTGGGAGAAGGGGTCTGGAAGGGGATCAGGCGCACAAGCTAGCATACTCACGCCCCCTATTCGCTACGCAGGAGCAGTCCCGAGCAGCATCACCTATTACCACCAGCCACCATATAAACGCAGAGGGCGAAGTCGGACCTGAGCGACCTCACCCCCGGGAGGGCTGCAACCGTGCCCCAGTGCCTACGCAGAGACCAGGTGAGCATAACATTTACTCAAAAAAGGAACCTTGAGAATGCTCAACAAGCCTTTGATCAGTTGAAGTATATTTTCTCCTCTGCTCCTATCCTTCAAACTCCTGAACAGAAGAGATCATTCATCGTTAAGACGGATGCTTCCCACAACGCCTTGGGTGCAGTACTCAAACAGCTCTCTGCATCCCGGACGGAAGGTCCAGTAGTCTATTTATCCAAGACTTTCTCTTCATCAGAGGTAAACTACCCTGTTTTAGAGAAGGAATTACTTGCAATCAAAAGAGCATTCCAAGAGTGGAGACACATTTTTGCTGGTATCCCAACATCCCAATCCCATTGAAGTCAGAACAGACCATCAGAACCTAAAAAGCTTGCAATACGAAGAGACCCGAAACAGCCGACAAGCCTGGTGGGCAAATTCTTTTTCCTGTATAACATCACGTTTACCATCATCCCAGGCAAAGAGAAATGTTTTCCAGGAGTAAAATTTGTCAACGTGGTAACAAACTTTCTTCAAGATGTGCTGAACAAATCTAGGGTGAATCACAAGGATTGCCAACAAACTACGGAGGAATATGGCCTCATCCATGAGAATGGCTATTATTTGCACAACCATCAAGTATTCATTCCAACCTTTAAGCTGCAGAAAGAAATCTTGAGGATGTGTCATGACACTGTTGCGGCAGGTCATTGCGGGATCATGAATACTCTTGATCTTATTCAGAGGCATTTTTGGTGGCCGGACGTTGCAACAGACGTGCAAGATTATATCTCCTCTTGTGTGGTATGTACAGAGCAAGGTTCCCTGTAAATGCCTGTTGGGTCAACTTGCCAGTCTACCAATCCCAACTAGACCATGGCAAATAATTTCCACTGATTTTATTGCAGATCTACCCGTATCGAACGGGTCTATGTCTATTATGGTAATGATTAATTACTTCACAAAATTGTCACATTTCCTAGCCTAACCTGCAGTCCCATCCACAGGACAGATGTCTAGACTATATTCTATAGTCATGGGTTACTGGAGACTATTGTTTCGGATAGGGGTCAATGTAGCGCAAGCTTCTCCCTCATTGTTCGAGCTCCAGCTGTGAAGTACTTTGGACCCACACCTGCTACAAGGAAGAAAGAAATAACTGTACGGTCTGCGCATCGCGCTCAACCTGTTATGCAGGGTTTTATATCCCAGAGGGCTTCCCTGGGGGCTCCTGCCTCCTGCACTCTGTTTCCAATTAGGGGCTACTAGGGCACTTCTACTAGGTTCCTGTGACCACTGTAACTGGCAGGTCAGTGGTTCCTTTTCACTAAAAACTTGTTAAAGTGACACCTTGACTGAGTAACCCCTACTTGGGAAAGAACCAATGGAAGCCAAGATAAAAAAGACTGCATTGGATAATAAGAGCTGAAGTGAAAGGAAACATCCATTTGAACTATTAAATTAAAGAGCCTAGAGGATTACAAAGTTAAACTGGAAGTGTTCTTAAAAGCCAAGAGACTTATAGCAGTTCTGTTAGAGGAGCAGCCTTATTGGGGAAGGGAACCCAGAGACATTGTGATGTGTGTTGAACTTGGGGAAGGGAGCCCCAAGGCCTCTTTGATCTGTGTTGAACTTGGGGAGGAGACCCCTGAGAGACCTTTTGGAACTATTTTGAACTTGGGAAAGGTGAAGCTGAAACCAAGGGAGAACTGGAAGAAGTTCAGTACTTCTTTTTTTAACACTATTTCGTTTAGTGCTGACATCCCTACACATTGTATATCTTTAGTTATGAGGGCAAGTATATGTTTTGAACACAGACAGACTTTCGAATTGAAATTAATGACACAGACTGTGCTTAGTTTCTTTAGGTAGGGAGATCCGAGCTTAGCTTAGTGCAAGTTAGGCATTACTCCATTCTGACAACTAAAACACAACAAATTCACTTTTCTTAAAAGTAAAGGATTTATTTATGTGTCTTGCTTCATGATGCCTTCACAAATGTTGTCAGTAGTGGGATGCGGCTCAACTGATACAAATTGGGTAATCCTCAGATTTTAAAAGTTGAGTACCAGAGCATCACACCCCTCATTGGTCACAAAGGGCTCTATTGGGTTTGATATTTGTATCAGTAGGGACGGGATTATTCCCCCAGGTGAAAGAAGACTAATACCCACTGATTTGATTCTAATTCCACCTCCTCAAATGTATATTTGATTGGCTCCCATATGAGGACTAGCATGGAGGTTCGGAATTGATGTGCTAGCTTGGGTTATAGACCCAGACTTTAGAGGGGATGTTAAGGTATTGTTACAGAATCACAGAAAAGAACAGTTCCATATCCATCAAGGGGATACGATTATTCAAGGGGTGCTTGAGAGGGCAATGTTCCCTAGGATCAACGAGGAAGCTCGGAAAGAGAGAACCAATAGAGGTACTCAAGACTTTGGGGAGGCAGATAAAACACATGATGCCCCTAGAGAACCTGAGCCTAGAAAAATCAGAGAGGGAGAAACTGAAGCCCTTCCCGACTTAGCCTTTGCCCAAATGAATGACTCACTGTTGCCAAAGCCTTGTTACAGCTGAACAAGAGGGCCGTGAAATACTAGGACCTTTTTTATTTCTGAAGCATGGGCTTATATATTGGGTAGACACCACATCAGAAGTTGTAGTAAGAACCCAATTGGTTGTCACTAAGAATCATATGCAAATAGTCGTAGAAATAGCGTACTCATATCTGACAGGAGGCCATTTAGGACAGACAAAATCCCAAGCACAAATCACTAATAAGTTCTACTGGCCAGGAATACATTCTGATTTTAAAACTTTGTTTAGGCTTGTGAGCTTTGCCAAAAGACTAGCACTCATACGCCATCACCTGTTCCCTCAAATCCCTTGCCAATCATTGAAATTCTATTCTCAAGAATTGCTATGGACATTATGGGGCCCTTAGAAACATTGAAATTGGGGAACAAGCACATTTTGGTAATCGTGGACTATCCAACACGATATCTGGAGGCCTTTCCCAGAGAGCAAAAACCACCCAGCAAATTGTGAAACACCTGCTCCCTTTCCTCTCCCGAGCAGGATTTCCAAAGGAAATACATACTGACAGATCAAGGCTCTACATTTATGAGCAGACTCATGGGGGAAGTTAAACAGTTATTGCATATTACCACCTTGAGGACCTCAGTATACCACCCACAGACAGACGGCCTCGAAGATAAGACCTTGAAAACTGTACTGCAGACGTCAGTGGAAGAAGATGGCAGAAATTGGAATCAGATGATTCCCTGGGCTTTATTTGCAGTTAGGAAGACACCTGTGGCATCTACCAGATTCTCCCCTTTCAAATTACTTTATGGGCGAGAACCCCCGGGGCGTCATGGATATGCTGAGGGAAACCGGGGAGGAAAGGGAAGAAGACTCAATACCACTCTCACAAACCGCCACTAGGCTTAAAGAACACATGATGGCAGTTAGATATTTGGCGCAGACCCATATGGCCAAGGCACAAGAACAACAGAAAGCTTCTTATGATAAAAAAGATTGTTTCCCGTAGGCCAAAAGGTATTGGTCTTGTTACCCACTTCAGACAACAAACTAATATCCAAGTGACATGGACCATATCAGGTGCTCCAACAAATGGGACCTTGTAACTATAAGATCTCCCAACCTGATCGCTGCCTAAAAGCACAACTCTACCACATAAATCTTCTAAATGAGTGGAAGGGAAATCCTTCAGACTCTAATGCCTCCATGTTGTTCTGCTTGTTACCGGAGGATTGGGATAATATCACCCGAATTCCTCCCGAACTCAGTAACAACCAAAGCCAAGACATATAAGATCTCATAAGACAATTTACTGATGTATTTAAAGAAGAGCCAGGAAGAGGGAAGGATCGGTATCATCATATCCATACTCTAGAAGGCAAAGTGGTACATTTAAAACCCTACGGGCCCCCTGAGTCCAGAAAAGGAGCCATTATTCAGGAAGTAAAGCAGATACTGGGGGCTAACATCATGAAACTGTCTACTAGCCCCTGGTCCTCCCCTATCATGTTGGTGGCAAAGCCTGATTTGAGTTGGAGGTTTTGCATCAACTTTAGAAAAGTAAACGACATCTCTGCCTTTGACGCTTATCCTAAGTCACGTATTGACTATCTTATCAACCAGCTGGGTAATGCTGTCATTCATTCCACTATAGACCTTGGGAAAGGCTATTGGCAGATTCCATTATATGGACCTGACAAAGAGAAAAGTGCTTTTGCTACTCCTATAGGTCTGTTTCAATTTAAAGTATTACCATTCGGTCTACATGGGGCTCGCACAACATTTCAAAGCTTAATGGACAGAATTTTACAACTCTATTTGAATTTTTACAGAGCCTATACTCACGATATTGTGATACAAAGTAAAACTTGGGAAGATCATTTGTACCACCTTTTTACTGCCATGAGGGTACTTAGAAAAGCAGGTCTAACCGCAAACCCCAGAAAAAGCAAAATCGTTCAATCTGCAGTTAAATACCAAGGGTTCTTTGTAGGTAATGGTACTGTTCAACCACAGCACATAAAAGTTCCAGCTGTCCAATATACCCCCACATCAACAACAAAGAAAGATCTGAGAGCCTTTTTGGGGTTGATCAGCTACTACCACCAGTTTATCCCAAACTTTTCCAGCGAGACCTCACGACTCACTGACAAACTGAAAAATGCAGCACCCCAAAAGATCAGATGGGATGATGAAGATGAGATCTGTTACACTTTAAAACAGACCCTCTGTCAGAGCCCCATTTTGAAAGTAGACTTTTCCAAAGAATTTATTTTACAAACTGATGCTTCCTTGATGGGTGTAGGGGCCGCCCTCTCTCAAAATCGTGACGGACTAGAACACCCCATATTGTATATCAGTTGGAAGCTATTTCCTAGGGAAAGGAATTACTCAGTCAGCGAGCTGGAGGCACTGGCTATCAAATAGGCTGTACTCCATCTTAAATACTATTTGCTGGGCCGTGAGTTTAGACTGATCATGGACCACTCCCCTTTAGTGTGGATCAGTCAAAGGAAGGAATCCAATCCAACATTTATGTGGCGGTTCCTGGACCTCCAGCCTTATAGTTTCACAGTAGAACACATGAAGGGTCATGATCAGGGCAATGTTGACTTCCTCTCCTGTTTCCATGTGAAACCCCCAGGTCCACCCTGCAAAAGGGAAGGGTATGCGAGGAACCTGAGGGCATCCTCCCATCTACTCTCCTTGGATCTTCCTCTCTGGTGGCCAGGGAAAGGCCATTACTCTTGGATCCTGACCCTGGGGGTGGATAGGCGAGGGAGGATCACCTGGCTGGAGGGACCTTGGGGAGTGGGAAGAGGATGCCTGCAGGTGAAACATGGTATCCCCCTTTCCCTTTTGAGAATGAGTTCTACCCTCCCCCTGCCTTCGCAGGATATTGTCAGTCTTTTTCCCTTCCATGCATACCAACTGTCCCACAATCATATTCCTTTAAGACTGGGACGAGGAAGAGGCAACTAGGAGTGATGCACACTTCTAGTCAATGTCACTATGGTGGTACTGAGACGAGGAAGAGCACCTTGGAGGGTCAGGCATGTCCTGTTAATTGGTACAATTGTGGTCCGGCAAAAGTCTTGCACCTTCAACAAACTCATAGGCCACAGGTGCTTCAAAGGAGAGACCAGCAGAGAGGAATTGGGAACCTGCCTGGTGAGAAGGATGCAGCTGAGAGGTGATGAGCAGGCTGGAGAGGGGCCAGGGGAGAGGACGCTGTGTGTTGCCAAGGGTAGAGACAGGCACCATAAGCCAAGCGGGCTGCGAGAGGGTAATAGCCCCTGCAATCCCCTGTGCCACGTGTTCCCAGCTGGAGCTGGGGAACACGGAAGACTCCAAACTGCTGTGGGCCGCTGCAGCAAGGGTCACAAGTGGTGAGCACTGCTCACTGGAGCTCCCGACGTGTATCCGGGGAATAAGTGGAAGCCAGAGAAAGCTACGGAGACGATCGGAGGAGCAGTCGAGTATTGGTGAGTGTGAGAGAGGGAACACTCTTACAGTGGTGCTCCAGGAGCGGGTATTGGACATTTGCAATTACCGATCAAACTGAAACTCCTAAGAGTGGGGTTTGGAAACCAAATAGAAGTGGAATATTGTATGCTGAAGAAACTGCAAAGTACTTTTTGAAATATAACAACATTCATTCGAATACCAAACTAAAAGGAAGATATGAAAATCATGTGAACATACTGCACATGTGGAAAGTGAATGATGTACAGTTGTGAACGTAATGAAAACCCATTCAGAAGCATTTATGAACAAAGTGAAGTCCATAATGAGCACTTATTAATTAAGTGAAACGCAATTGTGAAAGACAAGTTGATGAACGTGAATGGACATTTTGAAACCAAAGTGGTAGAAAAGGATTAACACCACAGAGTGACCTGAATACAGGTTGTGGCAAAGCCAAAAGACTGCCATTGTGAAAACTGCAGTAAATGTGGATTACTGACACAAGTCCAGGGAGAAAACCTGTGTTGGCCACGGAATGCCAAGCGCATCACAAAGTGTCAAGTTTTATCGTTTACATGACACCTCTAATGGGTAGACTGTGTGGTCCGACAACTGTGCCTAGACCGAGTAGCCCCTACTTGGGAAAGAACCAAGGGAAGCCAAGATATAAAGGCTGTGTTGCATAATAAGTGCTGAAGTGAAAGGAAACATCTATTTGAACTATTAAAGAGCCTAGAGAATTACAGAGTTAAACTGGACGTGTTCTTAAAAGTCAAGAGACTTATAGCAGTTCTGTTGGAGGGGTTGACTTCTTGGGGAAAGGAACCCAGAGACTTTGTGATGTGTGTTGAACTTGGGGAAGGGAACCACCGAGGCCTCTTTGAACTGTGTCAAATTTGGAAATGGGAACCCTGAGAGACGTTTTGGAATTATATTTGGGAAAGGTGAAGCTGAAACAAAGCCAGAGTTGAAAAAATCTCAGAACCTTATTCTTGCACACTATTTCTTTTAGTGTTGACATCGCTACACCTTGTATATCTTTATTTGTGAGGGCAAGTATAGGTTTTGGACGCAATCAGACTTTTGAGTTGAACTTAATGACACAGACTGTCCTTCGTTTCTTTAGATAGGGAGATCCCATCGGGAAAGTTAAGCATTACTCCATCCTGACACTCAAGACAATCAAGACAAAAAAAAACATTTTTTTTAAAGAAAAGTGAATCAGTTGTCTGTGTCTTGCTTCGTGATGCTACACAGTTATTGCACTTTTCTGTTGAGTTGAACTTTGAAAGATTTACCTTGCATATTTTGTTTGTATATATTAGTGTGAGGGACAGATTGAGTATGGACACAAAATCATCTTGCTTTAGTTTTAGTTTCAAAGGAAGGGATAATTTTGTTAGGATAGGGAAAGTTAGGTTTTTACCAACACCCTTTTCTATTAATAAAATGGCTAATGTTGAGAATGGTACCTCTTTGTGTCTGCCTCTCGTTCCTGACACGTCACATCAGTCTGTGTTGGTTCTTTCTCTCTGATGCCTTATATCTCAATCTTAAGTCACAACCAGACATTTGAGCCCATGTATTACTATTGGTGTTCAGTGCGGCACTCGAGTTAAGCTCGGTACTACACTCATGAATGAATGCAGAAAGAATCCCCCTTTATAAAAAATGGGGAAAGGAAGATCCCTTGAATTACCGGCCTATGTCGTTAACGGATGCCATAGGAAAAATCAATGCCTGGGCAGTTTCAACCCATCTGCTGGACTGTTCGACAGAGAATCATAAAATTCACCATTTACAGGACGGCTTTCTGGCAGGCCTGAGCACGATTGACCAATGTTTAAATGTGTAGAGTTCAGAAAAATCACTGTACATATACTGTTTGTAGAGCTAAAAACAGCGCTTGAATCGGTCCCCCAAGATAAACTCTCGGAAGGATTGAGAGAAGTTAAAATTCAGCTATTTAATGCTATTCTTTTTTTTATTGTAACATGTAGTTTATTACAAACTTTTATTACAAAACTTTCGCATCCTATTATTATTATTCTCATTTTCTTTCCATGTACTCTTCGGCCAAGTTGATCAGGTCGCATTCGACTCCTTTCTTCTTGATTTAGCTTTCTCGTCCTCATAAGAACAACACTGTGTCTATAAAGTTTATCACTGAACATGAGAGGTGGACTGAGCTTCCACTTAATATTCGAAGCCACCAATCGTCCGTGTTCATGTTCAACGGTGCAAACTTTCCTAAATGGAGAGTTCGTAAGTCTTTGAGCATCAAGCATTCTGTTATTAAGTGTCTTGTTGATTCTATTTCGATCCCACAGTGTCTGCATAGGTTGTCTGTGGTTACCTGATCGTGTCTCATGAATAACATTTCTTTAGTCTTGATGGCATTTAATCTGAGTTGAAGAAATCTATCGCGGTGATATCGGGAAGGAAATTGCACCAGATATCTAGGCATTACGTTTAATTTATTTTTTGTGGGTCCGAGTTTTGGAGAGGTTGTTAGACCTTCAAGCTTTTACAGATTTTTCATCCATGACCATTCTTGCAGTTTTCGTTTTGCAGTTTGTGGTTGTGCCAGCAACAACTCTATTTTTATATCAGCTGCTTGCATTATCGCCTTTACTCCTTGTGTCCATTTCTGTGTTAAGCCTGTATGGTGTTGACAGTTGCTTATCGCGATTATTTCGTAGACTGGTTCCGGTGTTGGCATGTGCATCTTTCGTAGCAGAGCTAACGACTTCCAGAGCACATTTGAGTATAGTTGGTCTAGGGCTAGCTCGTGTCTGATGACGATCATCGATATGTATTTTGGTAGCTGCAACACCTTCTTCCAAAATAAACTTTCAAGTTTTGCCCAAATTCGAAGGTCCAGGTTCCACCCTGTCTCGGACCCGTAGGTGATAGCTGGTATTACTTTTTGGTGGTAAAATGTTCTTACTGGAATTAGTGAGAATTTGCCATAGAGGTTATGAATGCGTCTGCCTTGTATTGACAACGTTTTCATACGTTGTGCAATATCTTGTGCCCAGCTCCATTCCCGTATTGATTTGTTGATAGTTACCCCTAGGTATCTGATTTCTTCAATTTTAGCAATCGGTGTGTCAGCAATCTTCCACTGAAAGTTTTTGTTTTTGTTACCTTTTACTGCTCCGATCTGCATAATTTTCGTTTTGGTAACATTTATCTTTAATTCATTGATGGTCATGTAGTGATAAAGTTGTGTCAGTAGAAGTTGCAGTCCTATCTGGGTTTTATCGACTAGGACTATATCGTCAGCATAAGTTATGCAATTGATGTGGTGTCCATTTATTTTTGGTGAAAAGCACTTCACATTACTCAGAGCCAAGGGCACGTCTGCAATGAATAGTTTGAACAAGCAAGCCGCAAGCAGACAAACTTGCTTCACTCCCTTTTGAGTGTTCACGGCTTCTGAGAGGAGTCCTTTTTCATTTAATCTTATCTGAATTGACGTCATTGTGTGGAGTGCTTTTATAGGTTGTAATAAGTTCTCTGGGCACCCCCAAGTTGTTAGTTTCTGCCACAGTTTTTCACGATTTATAGCGTCAAATGCTTGATGCATATCGATAAAGGCTATGAATAACTTTGACCTTTTTTCTAGACAGTCCAATTTTAGTATGTTTACCAGGGTCAGGTTGATTTCTGTTCCGACTCCCTTGGTAAAACCAGTTCGACGGCGATCGTTGATTTTCTTCATTTCTGCCCATGCTGATAGTTTCCTTTGTAGGAAGCTCGCAAATATCTTGCCAATTGTATCTAGTAGGGCAATCGGGCGATAGTTGACAGGATCGGCCCGATTGCCCTTCTTGGAAATTGGAACTATAATGGCCGTGGTCCATGAGTGTGGTATTCTTTTATATTCTGCGATCCTTGAGAATAGTTTGGTGATGAAGTTTGACCATTCGTCTTTGTTGGCTTTCAGCATCACATTGGTGATGCCATCAGGCCCGGCCGCGCGCGAGTTGTTCAGTTTCGTGATTGCCGTGGATATGTCTTCGGCTTGCTCGCTGCAGTCCCATTCAACTTCCGGTACTTCACGTGCAAGGATCGGGATGCTGTTTTCGTTCGTAAACACTCTATTGAAGTGGATTTTCCAGTCACTTTCCGTGACCCCACTGGCCATTATGTCCGCTTGATTTCTGGAGCATTTGTTCATGATTTGCCAGATCTCTCTACAGTTATTCGATTTAATAAGTCTCAACATTGCTTCGTCTCGTTCTTGATCACGAAGGAAGGCAAAGGCTTTCACCCAATTGCGGTATTTTTGCTTCCGTTGTTTTATCTTTATGAATGTGTCCAGGCCTCCTTGTAATTTCAGTTTACGAATTTCTTTTTGTGTCTTCTTTTTTTCTTCGATAACTTTAGTGCTCCAAGCATGGGTGTGAGTTTTATTTGAATGTATCTTCAGGAGGGATCCTTTATTGGTGCGAGGTAGAAGCGAGCGATAATTTAGAGCCGCTTCGTCAAGCATGGTCAAGTTTTGGAAGTTCTTGGTCAGTGTAGTTATTTGTTTACTGTTTAATCTTAATCTATTTTGCCCGTTGTTTACCTCGAGACTCTGGACCATTCTCGTGGTATGTTTTTTCGAGGGTAAGTTCATGGTCAGAACTAGGACGTCGTGATCGTTGTTTGTTGTCTCGATTATTCTCAGGTTCATGATTTTATGCCAAGAGTGTCTAGATAACCATATATAATCCAAGATTTTATTGTGGCCCATGCTGTGCCAGGTGTTCTTTGGTGGTAGATCACCTTCTACCTGTCCATTTGCCATATCGCAATCGCGAGTGTCCATTTCGATTGACCATAGTGCACTTCTTGACAGGTGAGGTGACCTTTTCTTCTTGGGTTCTTTTATTCGGGTCCCATTTGAGTTGAACCAGGTTGTATTCATATCACCACAGACAATGATGGAGATTTTGCGATCAGTTTGTTGATGTTTGTCTATGAGTGCCATTACCGATGACACAAATTTTTCACTAGTTATCTGAGCGGGGTTCCAGTACACGTTGACTAAAAGTATGTACTGTTTTTTAGAGGTGTTTTCAGTGTGGTGTTGTAACAGCGTGCTTTGCACAAAGATATTTGGGTTCTCAGTTTCAAGCACTTCCCAGTTGGTTCCAATTTTTATCATTGTTATGAGTCCTGAGAACGGGCGACCTTGTGCATTTTTTCCTGCAGGGTTTAACAAAGTCACATAGCCATCTTTCACCGGCGTGCTCCTCAGCCATGTTTCTTGGAGACAGATTGCGAAGTTGTTACTTAGGTCCACTGGAAAGTCATTGTAAAGATGATGAAATCCTCGTGTGTTCCAAGATATCAGTGTCGACCAATTGTTTTCAACACTCTGGATTAGCTAATGATTGCTCCTTCCAGTTTTCCCTTTATCACTCGACTGTTGTAGGTTAGGTGTTGTCGTTAGAAGTTGTCTTAACTCATCCCTGCGCTTTGTATGGCCTGACTCGTTCATGTCGTTTGCTCTGTTTTTGGGTTGATTGTTGAGTTTTTCCGTCCATACTTCCGAGACCTCAAAGCCAAGCAGCAGGAGATCCTCTTTTGAAGCCAGTATGGTCTTTCGTACAGCGTGCGATTTTATATGGAGATGGACTCTGTCTGCATGTGCTTCCGAAATGTATTCGACTATTAAAATGTCATGGGAAGACACCGTTCTTAGAGCCGGTAGTGAGTGTAAAAGTCACATGACATTTCCTCTGTTTAGGTTGACATCGTTGTCATCTTCGAATACATTCGCAATGAGGATTTTTGAGGCTGGTGGCTTGAGGTCCGCCTTCATTTTCTGTTCGACATGGCTTAGCTCCTTCTGTCTCTGAGCTGCTGTCAGTTTGGGATTCAATTTCACTTGTTTTTTTGGTTTCGAATCTGAGTCCGCGAATCGTTGGCTTTCTTTCATCCCAGTTCGTGAGGCTGTGTGAATATCCTTTCCTAGGCCTCTCCCCGAGTTTCCTGGTCTTTTCTTCACGGCACTCTCGCCATCAGAGTTTGTTCCATTCTGCATTTTTACCAGCCAGGGATTTGTTTTTTTCTTAGCGGCATTTTTGCCCTCAAGTTCCAGTGTATTGAGATATGTTGGACTAGCCGCTCATTCCTCTAGGCTGTGTTCATCCTCATAGTCGTCATCGTAGGTCGAAAGGTTGCATAGGTCTTCAGATGATGACACGGATTGAATCGATTGTGCGTCCGAATCCAATCTTTGGCGTTTTTTGGGATTTATTTTCGGTAGTTTAGACGTTGTGAGTTCAGCATTTTTCGTCACTTCCGTTTTTTTTAGTTTTGATGACTCGCCTTTTTTTCCCTTTCGAATAGACCTGATTTAACAGGTGTGGTTAAGTTTCTTATAAATTTCTTTGAATTGCTGGTTTGTTTGTTCGGCGCACAATGTTTCTTTTTCTCTTTTCTCTTGACTATAGGGCAGCAACTTGCTCCTTGCACACTCTGCTTGGAATTCGCAGTCGTTAGGTTTTTTCAGGTCCAGTGAATATTCCGAATGACATTTTTGGTAATGAGCAATGTGCTATGGCCGGAGATTGTGGTGTTTGATTCTTTTCGCGGCAATCTTTATTGGCCACTTCTGGCTTGTCATTTGTAGCTGAAACGGGAGCTGCACCTTCGATGTTACTGACTTGTTTAGTCTCAGTGGGGTGAGTGCAGTGACTCTCAGCGGTAATTAGGTTATTTGAGGGTTTGCCTGGTGGAGTCGTGTTTTCGTCTAGGGTCCTCGGGTATTCCCTAACCCCAGCTTGTTGGTTAGCATTGCTCTTGAGGTCCATCATTTTGGGATCAGAAGGGAATTGTGCCCATTTTGTCACGTTGTTATCATTGGGGCTTTGTTCATGGACCTTTTTTGGATTGCTCTTGGTTTTGATCACTTGGTTCATACATTCGATCATGGTTTCCATCAGTTTTTTTTTTTCTAGAATGTCTTGGCCTGTTATTTCATTCAATCTGTTAAGCCACAATGTAGAGGTTTCGGCTTCCTTGTCGAGGCGTTCTTGCAGCATTGTATTCATGCTTTACATTTTTGTTAGCTTTTCGTTCAGTTGGCCCAGTATCGCCCCATTGTTTTGTACCGTTTCATGTAGATTTTCATAGAGCTTGGTGAACGGGATTAATGCAAGTGATGTTGCAGCCAAAACATTGTTGTGGATCTGTATGGCGGCTGCTGCCGACAAGTTTGATTTCGATGTCGAGTAAGTCTCCTTGTGGCCATGCATTGAGTTATTTCCGTCGCTTAAATTGCTCGGTTCGATGTCTCCTTGTGCTCCACGGTCTGTGATTTCGTTTGTCCGCTTGGGACCACCATTCAAGTCGTGTTGTGTTTTTGGAGTGGAGCAGTGGGACGGGGGCCTTGCAATTATCGTCTTCTCGAGGGTCTTTTGGGGGGGGTCCGTTGTCTCGTTTGTTAAAGGTCAAGGTCTATGTGACCAGTCCGGCCGGACAAGCGATGCCCGGATCCTCGCTTTGAGTTGGATCATCGATGTGCAGTTGAGCTGTAGTGTTGAAATGTGGATTGTATTGCGCGCAGCGCCTAACTTCCATCAGCGATTTCGCAGTTGTCGGGCTCGAAGGTTTTGTTTTGTTGTTATTTGTGAAGGTCTCAGACATGTGTTCCTTCATTGTTTCAAAGTCTGCTTTGAGACGATCAGTGAGCCGAGCTTCGCGTCCAGCCAGATCCACTTCATACATATGTGGTTTTGGAGCTCTGATCTGAGGTATCGCCGTTTGTGGGCATGTCGTTCGTGTGGATTTGTGTGGTGTGCTCCGTGCGTTAAACGTGGCATTCGCCAGAGTTCGTTTCAATCCGCTCTCCATAGCATCTGTGTTTAGTTTGTGTCCATTTGTCTGTTTCACCGCTTTGAGGAGAGACCCTGCAGCAAGAAGCTTGGCTCCTGCGCTATTTGTGATGGTCGCTGTGTTTATCAAACTTGTGCAGGGATCTTGCCCTTTGTCTGGAAAAGTAAATTTCACAAGACTTGTGTCAGTGTGGTGTGAGGGTACTTCTATCTCCAGTAGCTCGATGTCAGTTACATCGAAGGGTGACTGAAAAGCCGTTATGTTCACCTCGATCACGTTTGATGTTGTCTCCATGGTTTTGTTGGCGTGCAACTTCTCTGTTCCGTTGTTCGTCGGGGCGCCGCCCGCCTCTTGTTCCTCGGCTGTCTCAGCTGCCATGCGGGTCGAGGCCTCCGCCTCGGCCCGTAGGGCGCTTTCAGCAGCGTTATTAGATGAGGCGTTTGTGCGGGCGTTGCCTTTTGACGCTCTTGGGAGTGTCTCGTCAATTTCCTTTGCCACTTTGTATGCCACACATGGGGCTCTTGCCTGTTTCTTTGCGTTGGCAACACATTCCGTCGCAATTTGGACTAAAGATTCAGGATGCACTTTTATCGGGGTGCATGAGGGGATGTGTCGGGGCTTCGTGCTGAGAGTGCTTGGAAGGTTTATAGATGTTGTTCGCACTTCCTCGCCCTCTTCATGTCCCCCCTTTGACCAGTCGTAGCCGTCTAATGTCCCTGTTCGATTTGCTTCATCGCCAAGAACACATGCTATCTTCAGGTTTGCAGTACAGTCTCGCAATTGCGCTGATTGTTTTAGCTTAGCGCGAGTTTGGGGTCCCGATTCGGCCATATATTAGGCTTACCTCTGGGCTTACCTCTGCTTTCCGCTGCTGACTGCTGCAGACTGAACTCTGCGCTCGAACTCTGCGCGCGCTCCACGCTCGCCTGGAGTTTTTAAGGGGAGTGGATGTTGTTTTCCTTAAAGGAACACTCGCCCAGCAGCACAAAGTACAAAACGCACAGAAAGTTGATTCCACCAGTAGCTGCAGCTCCTCTCTCGACCGAGACTGCTGCAGACTGAACTCTGCGCTCGAACTCCGCGCGCGCTCCGCGCTCGCCTGGAGTTTTTAAGGGGAGTGGATGTTGTTTTCCTTAAAGGAACACTCGCCCAGCAGCACAAAGTACAAAACGCACAGAAAGTTGATTCCACCAGTAGCTGCAGCTCCTCTCTCGACCGAGACTGCTGCAGACTGAACTCTGCGCTCGAACTCCGCGCGCGCTCCGCGCTCGCCTGGAGTTTTTAAGGGGAGTGGATGTTGTTTTCCTTAAAGGAACACTCGCCCAGCAGCACAAAGTACAAAACGCACAGAAAGTTGATTCCACCAGTAGCTGCAGCTCCTCTCTCGACCCAGACTGCTGCAGACTGAACTCTGCGCTCGAACTCTGCTATTTTTTAACTTATACCGTAATAACAAAGGTAAGGTTCAATGGAACCTTTCAGGGAAAACCACCAATCAATTTAGTATTAACAAAGGCGTAAAACAAGGGTGCGGTTCTCTCTACACTTTTCAGTATTTATATAAATAAAATAATAGAAATGATTGCAGCTTTAGAGTCCGATGCGCCAAGACTGGGCCCAGATAAAATACTGATTTTATTGTTTGTGGACTACGCTGCTTTGATCTCCCTTACACCTGACGGTCTAAAAAAACAAGCTTGTGTCTTTAGTGAGGGATGTAAGAAAAATGGATTCAATATTAATTATACTAAAAACTAAATACATGGTTTTTCATAAACAAACCCCAAATGTGAGGATATTACTAACTGGCCACGATATATAGCAAAAAAGTAACTTTGATTACTTTTGGGCTTAAGTTTAAATGCAGCGGTCAGTGGGAGGATCAGCAGGATAGCTCAATGCTGGCACTGGAGGGATCAAGCAATGCCATCGCTAGATGTAGTTCCCATCGTGAAACTGGAACACTTACACCCACACTTAAACTCTACAACATAAAATCTAGGGCTACAGCCCTATATGGGGCAGAAATGTTGGGACACACTAATGTTGCAAAAATAGCAGTAATGCAAATAAAGCGGAAAAAATAGCACATCTACCTGTTACGCAACCCTGAGCCTTTAAGGCCCCAGGGAACCTCCATGCGGGAAACGGGAGGAAAAGGAGGAGTTTGGGGTCTGAAGTAGGAACGTCAGTTCATAGAGTGTATGCAAGGAGGAGAGAGTGAATAAAGTAAGTTCCGGCTCCAGCCGGTGTCGCGTCCTTCATTCCATGGTGCAATCTGCTAACAATTAGCGACGAGGTTACACTCCCGCGCACCGGCATCCACTCCTCCTCGGGCGGTGATCCCACTGGCCTAAGTACATCGAATGTACTGCTGCATATTGAGGTCAACCAAAATTATATTACGGATGTCATAGTGCTTAGACCGTTATTGTATTGGGTAGGCTCATGGTCGTTCCCAGACCTAGGGACAGGGGTGTTGCTAGGTCTGGAAAAGACCCAGGGCTACGCTAATGTCGGGACCATTGGGATTCGGGGCTAGCTAGCCTTTTGTTTGCAGCCCCTGAGCTTCTATCTGGGGCTTCAACCAAAAGACATGGCCCCCTCATCCCCCACCCGCTCCCCCCTAGCAACGCCTCTGCCTAGGGAAGTACTGCCAAGCAGTATTAGATCTGTTGGGACAGACGTGCGGTCAACCAGTATCTTGGTGTGCTCAGACCAGGTCTACGCTAACACTATTGGGCTATGATGAGTACTGGCGTAGAACGGAGAACATTCCAAGTAAAGCGACTGCGGAGATTAAGCAGGTATACGCAACGTTATTACAGGACATTACACCAACATTATGCGCTCAAACAACAAACCATTATATTAGGCAAAGAAACCACTTTTCGTATATTAGGATAATCTCGATTTGATCCCCCACCCCCTTGCTGTCGATCACTTTATCTTAGATTACGCATAGGCACTTTACAACTAGCCACACTGGAATACAAATGGACCAAGTCAGTAGCAGATCTATGCCAGACTTGCCAGATTTGCCAGAAACAACGAGAAACTTTGGGCCAATTTGTATTACTTTGCCCGGTTATACAAATCGCAGAGCACAGTACCTATCGCCAGTTGTGCGTGCATTTAGGGTTAGATGTATAAATGAAGCCGTAGAATTGGGTACATATATTGCACACAAAACGGTGATCTTTTCTTTTGCAAAGTACATGCATAGAGCCTGGTAGGTAAGGACAGTAGGAATAAGCGCTCAAATAACATAAAGTCAGAATGGAAATATTGGAGTTGGTCATGACTTCTGCGTCAGTGCTTATTCGGTTTTTATTCTATGTGGGTCAGTGCAAGTACTCACTTCTTTCTTCCTGTCTTTCATTGTGAACTCATTGGCGCAATGTTGAAAGAGGATACTGTTGTATATCATTTATTCTTTTATAGTTGTATTTGTAATTTATTATGTTTGAGAGTATATTGCATTGTGGCTGGTATTTATGTATACCTGTATGTATTTAAACACACATCATGACTCATATTTGCATTTGTTTTAACTGCACTTTTTAGGGGCCATGCCTGAAATTAAGTAAACATTGATTGACACTTCAATCAATGTTGGGTTTCTCCAAGGTTCCATCTTCTCTCCTTGACCTTTCAATGTGTACATGAAACCTCAGGCGGACGCCATCACTCCTTCTGTGTTCCAAACTTACACAGATGGCACTTAAATTCCTTTATACCCCCTGGTCCTTATCTGGACCATGCCTTCATTTCCAGCTGTCAAGTAAACGTCCAGGATTCCATGATGGATAATGGCCTATGTTTGAAAGCCTCAACAAGGGAAATCAGCCTCCTTGGTCGCTCCACCCCATCCATAGTCCCAATTCGCCTTGCCCATCTCCAGGGGGCCGACCCATGTGTCTTCTAGCTCTGCTAAAAACATTGGTGTAATCTTTGAGGGCTCTTGTCCTTCTCCCAAAAGATCCATCAGATCACAAAGGAATCTAATGTCCAGATCTACATTCTCAGGCACATACTCCCTCTGCTGAACATGCCTCAGTGAGCCCAGGTCATCACAACCGTGACCCTCCTAAGACTACTGCCAAAGCCACTATCTACGCCTCTGAAAACACCTCATATCTTAGCTGCAGGTGCTCCCAAATAAAGCTGCTGGATTGGTCCATTGCCTGAAGCCCTGCAACCCCATCACTCAGGCCCTCAGTCCCCTGCACTGGCTCCCAGTAACTGCCCACACTGAATTCAAGTCTCTCTCCTTATTACACCGATCCCTCAGGGATGCAGCACTGGCTACTTCATTCAGAGGACTGTGTGACATACTCTTACAATACATCTGAGATCCTCCACTTTCAGGCCTCGAATCCTGGCTAATTTCATGGAAAAAACATGGAGAGAAAACTCTGGACGCTGCAAGAGCCCTGGCTTGGAATGATCTCCCCCAGACCTAAGATCTGAAGAGAACACTCAACTTAAAACCTTGCTTTTTAAAGAAATGTTTTATCGCTGGCATCATATAAGGTTGTTCTCTACCTGTGACCATGCATGTTCCCACAGCCCCCTCTGGTTCATTTCTCCATTGCTCGTTGGCTGGCTGCAACCATACACTATTTCATCCACCATACTAGGTGACCTCTTTAGCATGGCCCTTGCACTTAGGCCCTAGCTTTTGAGTCTGTAGTGGTGGACAGTACATGGTTCTCACAAATAGTATGATTGCGCCTCTACACCTGCTAACTGCTGGGGGGGATTGTGAGGTGATCAACCATGACGGTTCTCCCCATTGCTCTTAATGTGCATATTCTGGCTAATTGGGCACAAAGAGCAATTTGTTTAATAAGTAATACCAACTGTACGATAGCAGCGGAGTGCAGACGATCGATTTTAGTAAAGATCGACCTGAAACTCAGGAAGTTGGCATCCTCTGAGGCCGCTGCAGCAGCTAAAGGGCTTTTGTTTGGAGAAGCTTTTGTCAAAGACATGTCCAGATTTGTTAGCACCTTTTCTGCTCTGGACAAAGGTCAGACATTGTTAAAAAAAGAGTGTTTGTGCCCTGTGTATCTACCAGGGCGGCAGAAGCAGAGGCGTCTCCGTCAGCCGCTGAGGAGGCCAGAGGCCCTATAGAGGAAACAACTGGTGACAGCAGGAAGACAGAAGGCTGAATCCTTCCTTCCCCTCCGGTGGAAGAGGCAGGCGTCAGGGCTGGCACTGCAGCAGCAGGTGAGAGTATAGTCGTATGCACACAGCGCAGCAGCAAGCAAAGCATTCCTGCGATAGGTGGTAGGCTAGCGATGCACCTAAGCGCTTGGGAGGAGCTTACCGTGGACTCTTGGGTCGCAGAGACTGTGCAGGGGTGTTTTCTGTAATTTTTAAAGAGCACAGACAAACGGAACTGCAGCAACCTTTCGCAATTTCAGAGTGTTAGCCAGAATTACATGCAGTACCCTTTGGGAACACTACATGCAATTAAGACTACAAGTGTCAGTACAATTTCACCTTTGGTACAAGCCTGTACTACACAGTTATGTGGTAGCATTGGCTGTGCAGCCAGACTTATCTCAAGAGTTTAAGTGAGCAGTAGAACAAGTACACAAAGGGACCAACAAATACAGTGGTTCAAACAAACACACAAGGTTTCTTCGTAAAAGAATATACATTTATTTACACAGTCAATTAGAAAACATTACACTAGCAAAAGCAGCTTAATATCATACACTAATACACCACAATAAACAACCAATAAGTTACTGAACAAGTTCAGCTCCCCTGAAGTGGGAGCAAAATGGCACTTCAGTTACTTTAAAAAGGGGTAAGTTAGCCTGATTTAGCTGGGAGATTCACGATTTTTAACTGAAAAGTATTACTATTGTTCACGTCCTCCCACCTAAAATTATTCTAGCCCCAATGCATTGCTATGGGAAAATATATTTATCCTGATTTCACTGACGAAATCTCACTCCCTGGTGCTTAAGAATGTTGGCATGTATGCTACCCTGTCCCCCGCGAGGGTCACAGTTCAACTACTTTTTTTGGTACACGTCTACCGCTGATCGGAGGGAACAACATGGAACCCTCAAGAGTTCTTCCCTTCTGAGAAGGGGATGGAGCCGAATGTGACATGTGCCACAACATGCCACCAATCCCTGGACTGGCTGATGTAAAATGTACAGTTTAAGGGATTTCAAACACATTCAACAAGTGAAAAATACCCTCTCAATGATTGTGGGATTGTTTTATATTAAAACACTTTCAGCAAATGCCTAGTTTAGTCACTTATCATGCCCCAGCATGTCACCAATCTCGGGACTAGCTGATGTCAAATTTACTGTTTAAATGACATCAAAGACATTAAACAAGTGAATATAAAGCCTCAAAACCATTGTGAGATGTTATAAATCAATTTAAAAAAAAAAAATTAATTGAATTCCAATAGCTCTCTTGAGGTCACAACCTCATTCCATTGCACCAATGCTTTAGATGGGAAATTTCTGGTGCTAGTTCTTAAGACCTAATCAGAAAGCAGGGCCTGCAAGTCCCTTTTCAGTGTCAATTCTAACTTGGCATGCCACCTACATATTTCTTTATATCTGCTTCAAATCCGTTTTTTTCATTGCTTGAAAATTACTTCAGGCATCTCACCTCTTAGGCTCTTGTCTTATATTTCATAACCTACAGCAATTGAATGGTTGAAAGCACTTGGAACTCCAGCATGCCACAGCATGTCACTGCTCTCGGGACTAGCTGATGTCAAATGTACTGTTTAAATGACTTCAAAGACATTAAACAAGTGAATATAAAGCCTCACATCCATTGTGAGATGTTATAACTCAAATTTAGTAATAAAAAGCCTGTGTGTCACATTTCGGCTGCTAGCTGCCTGTCTCCTGTGCATTACACAATATGGCCTGGGTAGAAGTAGAATCCTCTGATAGCAAGTAAAGCAGAGAAGGGCCTTGAAACATTCTGCAGGACCCCTCTCTGGGACAGCTGATGGAGAAAGCAGCATGGGCAGGTCTAGGGCCGTTATCCCATAGGCTGGACTTTCTCCTGGGCTGGGTCGCCTTTTCGCAAGGGCTGACAACTGTGAGGCCCAGAGCCTGCAAGAGACAATGGCAGGAGGAACATAAGGCCAGTGGCAAACCACTGTCCGAATCATGCAAAGGACACACAAAATAGTGGCATGCTAAGGGAAAGGCATGATGGAAGGTACAAGGTGACATACCCATAGCTCTCAACTCACACGCTTTTGGCGGGTGTCACCCGCCTTGTAAAGGGCTGACTCACCCACCAAGCCTCCTGCACGCCCATTCATTCCAATGGGCGTCTCACCCGCCAAAAACAAAATTGGGTGATTTCACCCGCCTTTGCAAAACAAATGGTTGAGAGCTATGCATACCCCTTAGCCCACAGGAAGACCAAGAGGGCACTGAATGGGATTCCAGCAGCACTGAGAGTTCTGACCTTTCTGTGAGCTTGGCCACTCCTCATGAAGGAGAACCGTGCAAAAGGCACAATAAGAGCGTTTAGAAATGCAGAGATAGTTCCCTGGTCGACCCCTTTCATCCAGACCTGCTACTCCACCCAAGATCCTTGGAGGGGAAGCCCCCACTTAAGGCCAAAATGTACTTGAGCAAGTGACTGCACACGCCTCTAAATAAGGAATGAGAGTCTAATTGAAGGCACAATATCCCAGACCTTCTCTGCCGGATAAAGTAGTGGACACTCTGGAGGTGGACTCATTCATGGTGAAGCACAACAAGGACCTGAAAAGGGCATTGACCGCTCATGGATAGCATGCGAGGACACGCTCCCCGATTCCATAGGTCCATTGGCCAAGATCATTAAAATGGTGGAAGAGAACAAAGAGGCCCTGCCTAAGGATGTGCATATTCTGGCTAATTGGGCAAAAAAGAGCAGTTTGTTTAATAAGTAATACCAACTGTACGATAGCAGCGGAGTGCAGACGATCGATTTTAGTAAAGATCGACCTGAAACTCAGGAAGTTGGCATCCTCTGCGGCCGCTGCAGCAGCTAAAGGGCTTTTGTTTGGAGAAGCTTTTGTCAAAGACATGTCCAGGTTTGTTAGCACCTTTTCTGCTCTGGACAAAGGTCAGACATTGTTAAAAAGAGTGTTTGTGCCCTGTGTATCTACCAGGGCGGCAGAAGCAGAGGCGTTTCCGTCAGCCGCTGAGGAGGCCAGAGGCCCTATAGAGGAAACAACTGGTGACAGCAGGAAGACAGAAGGCTGAATCCTTCCTTCCCCTCCGGTGGAAGAGGCAGGCGTCAGGGCTGGCACTGCAGCAGCAGGTGAGAGTATAGTCGTATGCACACAGCGCAGCAGCAAGCAAAGCATTCCTGCGATAGGTGGTAGGCTAGCGATGCACCTAAGCGATTGGGCGGAGCTTACCATGGACTCTTGGGTCGCAGAGACTGTGCAGGGGTGTTTTCTGTAATTTTTAAAGAGCACAGACAAACAAAACTGCAGCAACCTTTCGCAATTTCAGAGTGTTAGCCAGAATTACATGCAGTACCCTTTGGGAACACTACATGCAATTAAGACTACAAGTGTCAGTACAATTTCACCTTTGGTACAAGCCTGTACTACACAGTTATGTGGTAGCATTGGCTGAGCAGCCAGACTTATCTCAAGAGTTTAAGTGAGCAGTAAAACAAGTTACACAAAGGGACCAACAAATACAGTGGTTCAAACAAACACTCAAGGTTTCTTGGTAAAAGAATATACATTTATTTACACAGTCAATTAGAAAACATTACGCTAGCAAAAGCAGCTTAATATCATACACTAATACACCACAATAAACAACCAATAAGTTACTGAACAAGTTCAGCTCCCCTGAAGTGGGAGCAAAATGGCACTTCAGTTACTTTAAAAAGGGGTAAAAAGACAAGGCTATAAGAAATGCAGCCCAAATACATTCATATGTAGGGTAAAGGGTTTCAGTTAACTACAGCCAGCAATTCAATTTGATAGGCCTGGGCCAAAGTCAATGGTTCAGAGTCTTTGTATAGGATAGCACAGTTCTTGTAGATAACGGTTAAGTCTTTGCCACAGTTTTTAGAAGAATTTGGCTAGGCGAAAAGTTAGACAAATGTTTAGGGAAGGACCCGCCTTCTAAGAGGGGAAAGTTTCAAAAACTTTCTCTGTGGTCGAAAAGATTTCCGGACTGCGTTTGCACAGTACCTTTAAAGTGAAGAAGAGCTGTAGCAGAGGCAGTTTCTCCTGGCAGTTTGAGCAGACCTCGCTGTTCCTGTGCTTCAGTCGTGGGGACAAGAAGGAGGATGTCGGGTGGTTCCTGCACTGCCCAGGGAAGAGGTCACAAGCTTGGATAAACGTCGGTTTAAGGTGTGAGTGCCTTAAAGACCACAAACTGGTATCTTTCCCACTGGCTATCCGGTTTTCCACAGCACTATGTAGAAAATTCGACCAGGAGGGGACGGTATCCAGGCGGCTTGTGAGTTGGTTGGTCCCACCAAACTTCAATCGAAGAAGTTAACCTTGAAGGGCTTCTCTGTCGATGGAGTTTCAGGCAATTCGGACCCACAGCAGGGCTTCACCGGTCGTCCAGGAGTTGCAGCAGTCCTCTTCCTTCAGCTCGTCTTCAGTTCTTTCCTTCCAGTGGTCGACTCCGCTTTCCAAGTCCCAGAGACCTGCTTTTAAACAGTTTTCCCCCATTCATTCCAGCCTGGCTGTCACTCACAAAGCAGGGTGGCTGTCCTTGCCGGACAGCCAGCCAGCCAATCACGCCAGAGTGCATTCAGGTCTCCTAGGAGACTAAGCACATGGAATTTCCGGCACCTCCCTCACATCCTGTCCTCCCCAGCCACTCAGGCGCCAGAGGAGGGCTTCAACACTGAAACCCGCCAAAGGCCAATGAACAAAGGGACCAAACCTGGTTTGGCGCACAGAGTTAAACACAAGAAAGGATCTTTCCTAAAAGAAACGCCAAAAAAAGTCAACAAGAGTCTGTTTTTACAGATAGGTCTTGGGAGCCATCTTGAAAAACATGGCCGACCCGATTTTTTGCTACCGTTGTTCGCGGTCGGGTAAAATCATGCTAGTTTGATCTAAACCCCTGCCACTGGCCATTTAAAGTAGGAAAGGGTAACATTTGATTGCTACATGAGTGTTTTGACTCAGGGGATGCTAGACAACCCCTCCAGCACTCTATAGGAAGATAGTGTGTTCTGGGTCAGTAAATATAAAGAGACTAGAAAAGTCAATTTAACTTTACATGCTCTGGGAGACAGTAGTCAGTCCCAGAGAAAGTGTTTAAACCTTGGGGAGTCTGAAAGACACCCCTGTGCCACTGCACTGAAGGTGCTGTGGGAAACAAAGAAGAAGATGATGCCTATGGAGTTGTTTTAAAACACCATAACCAAAGAACACAAAAGTAAAAAACACACCGAAATACATGGAAGAGTGGGAAAAAAGGCTCACACTCTTTCCAGGTAGAAAACTCAAATCCTAGAAATCCAGCAAAGTTGCTGGGGGTCTCAAAAGATAAGGGAAATTAGCACATTTTAAGAATCCTCCCTAACACAGAGGAGGAACAAAGCCTCATGGACAAGGAAGTAGGAGAGTTTCTAAAGAAAAGGGCGATAAGGCCAGCGTAGCAGGTGGCGCAACGCTTCCTAAGCAATGTCTTACTGGTGAAACAGAATCAAAAGGTCAGGCTGGTGATAATTTCAGTCAATTTAACAACTTTCTTGTGTACCGACACTGCAAGATGGAGGAAATCCATCTCTTCAGGGACATTTTGCAGAAAAGGCACTGGCTAACCTGCATAGATTTGAGGGATGCCTATCTAGCAGTTCCCATTCCTGAGATGCACCAGCAATTTTTAGAATTCCTCTGGTAATGGCAAAGGTGGGAGTTTATGTGCCTCCCTTTTCAGACTAACCTCAGCACTGTGGTGCTTCACAAAGCTACTCAGGAGTGAGACTGATTTTATACATCGAGGATATTTGTCTCATGGCGCAGGATCCGTTGCGGCTGCTAGAGCAAATGGTCCCAATGACGGGTCTCCTAGAGAAGCTGGGGTTTCTCATCAATTGAGAAAAATCCGAGATCAGGCCACAGCAGAGAATGGAGTTCCTGCGGTTTATCACAGACTCAAAGCTGGGGCACTGTATCTGCCCTTATAGAAAATGAACGACCCTTTGAAACATCACAGTATTGACTTTCCATTAAAGACTAAACTTTACTTGACAGTCTTATGTTTGCTCAATCACCTCTTCTGTTTAAAATTTCTTTTAACTACCTGATCAATTTTCCATCAATCATATGTCATAACAAGTTGCATTTGTCAGTAATTTTACAGTCACTTATCTAAGAAGGAATCTGCTGAACCTCCAAGGGAACCTGACAGCAGGTGCGGACACTAAACAGGCAGACAACACAGGGCGGATCCCTGCCGGATTTGGAGGCGGTTCATTACAGGCTTTGTTCTTCGCTATACCCTGTTCAAGATGGAGTCATTCATTAGGAAGCTACAGCGAGACAGTGAAAGAAAGAGGAATTGGGGATGAGGAATTGTGAGGTGATAGGACCATAACGTCGTGATTCATGGACTAGGACAAGTGTCATGCCTGAGGGAAATAGAGTTTCAAACTGCAAAGATTACATTGACACTTTGATTTTTGTTTAATGTTTTTTTTCTTTTTTAAGATTGCTGCTAGAGTTTTAATAAAGAATAGTATGCATAATACAAGCCTCTGTGTCTTTAATAGAATCATTACTTTCCTAAAATAAAGTATGGACAACCTGGCCTCGACCACAGTTCTAACTGCCTCAATGGAGTTTACCATCAGACAGCATTTCTGGCTAGTCCCTTTTTTCTGGCAATGTATTCCATATCATGTCAAGATGGAGTGCCCCCAACATTTCTCTGTCAACAGAGCTGCCGCGTCTCCCTAAAATCGTGAGAGTCTCTAGCAAAAGGAGACAGACACCTGCACTCTCATATTTGAGCAGGATTTTCTTTCTACATCTGCAAAGATCTTCAGCTGTGCCTCAGACAGTCCCTTTGTTTGTGTCAACACTGGGTTGAAGTAAGTAACACGCTGCTGAACACAGCACTCAACAGCACATGCTGGTCTGACTGGGGCTAAGCTGTGTCCTGTACACCTCGACTGCTGAATTTCCAGCTGTTCTCAGTCGCAACTTTGGCCATAGAGGGATAAATGGGATAGATAAGATGATCATGTGTGTAATTTCAGCACAGGTGGTGTGTGAGAGGCTACACAGCCCATGTGATGGTCTGACATGCATATTCTGGCACACAAACATGACTGTAGTGTCTGACAGGACATATTCTTGCTTTGCTTCTAAATTTGATTATAAACCACATCCTGCAGTCTCATATGAAGCACAGTTTAGGGTTTCTAAGCCAGACCTTTCGTTTTTTAATGTTACATCAGGAAAGGAGAGGACCTTGCAATTCTCTTATTGATTTCATGTGCAAGTTCATCACTACCAGGTCGGTGCTGCGGACCCCGGTCAAAGTCAAGGGATAAGCTTCACGGAGGGACTACTTCACCTTAATGTCTACTTTCCTTAAGCCTCAGTCCGAGGAAAATCCAGACACTTCCCAACAGACTGGTCGCTCTGAATGTCGCTGTGGCTCATATGTCTCACACTCTGCCCGACCTCTATTGTCCTTCAAAGGCATGCATGAAATGGACAACTGCCCTCAGCGCCACAGCTTTATGGAAGAAATAGCAGCAATTATATGGCTTTTCCCCTAGTCCATGTTGGCAAGAGAGTAACAATATTCTTATACTGAAGGCCCATGTGAAATATAGCCTTGTCTTAAAATCTATGTATCATATGTTTGTCCTTCTGTAGTCTGTTGATTTCTTGGAGTCATAGATGTGTGTGATGTGTTGCATTTTGATAAGTCGTTCATTTTGAGGGCCATTGCTTCCGAGTCACATTTTACATTTTACTGTGTGGAATCTCAGCACTGGGTCAAAGAATAGAAGAATATTTCCAGAGACACATGTGCTAGATGGAGCCTGGGGTCCCCTGGTATATTGAACAGGCCAGGCATTTCATGAGCTACATAAGGAAAGAAGGCCCTTTACCCTGGAATAGGAGGTGCAGAGATTGGGGGCTCCCAAAGCATTGATACGAACAGAAATGCGACATTCACAAATAGAGTGTGAGGTGTTCCTTGATCTGTTGTGGTGTCGTCATGTCCACCTTTACATTTTTCATCATCCTATTATGATCGTGATGGACCCAAAACCCTGACTGCCGATTTTCCAAGGGTCATTTCTTCGCACACCACTCCCATTAGAGCACTTGATTGCAACTGTCAGATTACATGGTCACTGTCCATTTCGATGCAGTGGGTGGCAACCCCATGGATTACCTGCTGGGTTATCCAGGTCTTCGGCCGTCGACATCGGAGGCAGTGGAAGTTGAGGCGAAAGCTCTAGTTAGCATGGTCAGATAGATGACTCGTCCTGCTGCTATTTAAATTAGTTTTCAGCTGTGTGCACATCGTGATTGTCCTGCTGGTGTTTAAATTCATTTACAGCTGTGTGCACATCTTGATTGTCCTGCTGCTGTTTAAATTTGTTTTTAGCTGTGTGCACATCTTGATTGTCCTGCTGCTTTTTAAATTCGTTTTCAGCTGTGTGCCCATCTTGATTGTCCTGCTCCTGTTTACATTTGTTTTTAGCTGTGTGCATAACCTGCTTTTTATGAGAAGGTGTTAACAAGTCCACCCCTCTGTACTCTGTCTAGTCTGCTGCCCGTTCCCTCACCCTTCCTCAGTCCCATTGTCCCTCTGTGCTGTTATTCCCCTCAGCCCTGCACCCGCTACCCCCCTTCCTCTGAGTGTTCAGTGTTTTTCTGTGCATATTACCTCCCCCAGCTCGCATTGTTTTTCTCCCAGTCTTGTTCCCTGTCTCGCCCCCTCTACCTTCTTCTCTCGCTACGCCTCTGTGGCCTCAGCCTGGTTAAGTGTAACTCACTCTCTGCAGTTTGCTATGGCGCTATCTATCTCTCCTATCTTCTCAAACTGCTTCTCTATCTCTTATCCTTCACCCCTTACTAGGTCTGTCAGGAAGAACCTCAAGAAGGACATACTGAGCTCTAACCCAGGCCTTCCAATTGCAGGCACCTACGTCATTGCCTCTGCCAGAGATACTCTCACAGACATACTCTATGTCGTTCCCTCACCCGTCCTATGGACTCTCCATATGATTGCTCTTCTCTCTCCTTTCTCTTCTTCGCCCATCAATGGTGGCACCCGCTGGGAGGTCTTTCTTGCCCTCTCCACCTCCTGGGTCATCATCAATGTCTACTGCAATGGTACTATCATGGTCCAGGGTCCTCAACCCAACCTTCTACTCTTTGATAGGCTCCTCCCCCACCTTATCAACCTCCCTCCGCCTTCTGCACCAGTTCCTTCAGCTGCCCTGGCTTCCATGCCAGATGTGCCCACCTTGGCTCCCTTGCCACCTCCTAACTACCCCTCTATCCTCACCATGGCTTTCTTGCCACCACCCCACACATTGACAACCCATCTGCCTTCTCCTCTTGGGTGAACCAGTCACCCACTAACACTGTATCTGGGGCTGCCTCCTCACCCATTATGGTCCTGGCTCCCTTACCGGCCTTGGTCCCTCTGCCCCCTTCTACCTCTGTCCCTCAGGCACTATCGTCACTTAGGGGGGCCCACTGTCCCCTGCTCCCCCGTAAGTCTTTCACTGATTTCATGCCATGGAAAGCACTCGCTCAGCTGTCAAACACTCCTCTGACATCTGCAACCTCCTTGAACTCCTGGATTGTGATGTTCTTGCCATCACTGAAACATGGTTCAGGATTGCTCTGTCACAAGTTTTGACACACTTCTCCTAGAGGGCTACACAATACTCTCTCTTCCTAGACCAAACAGACCAGGTGGGGGAGTTGCATTGATCTTCCCTGAGTGTATCCCTGTGTCTGTCATTCCCACTCAGGCCTACTCATCCTTTGAGTTCCTTGATCTGCAGGCTGTTCCTCTCTCCAAGCTCTTCACTGCTGCTTTCCACCTTCTATCGGCCACCTGGTCAGCCCTTCCTCTTCCTTACATAATGGGCTGACCTGGCCTCCTCTTTCCTTTCCTCCTCTTCTCATCTCCTCCTACTGGGTGATCCTAACATCCATCTCGACTCACCTGATTTCTTAAGACCTTTATGCAACCTTTGCGACTCTCCCTTTCTTTCCATCTTACCGTCTGGCCCAACGCACAGATGCTTACTTCTCAACTGACATTACGCTATCCATCCGTCTCACTACTTCTCTCTCCTGGACTGATCATTTTCTCCTCTCTTCTCACTTGAAGCTCTCTTCTCCCCTTGCATAGGTAAGCCCGGCACTTCCTCCTGTCTACAAGGTCATCCGACCCATAAAAAGAGTCTCAGTATCTGCCTTTGCCTCCACCTATTATGCTCCTTCCACTCCTGCGACTGACTCCCACCCTGCCACAGCCCTCTCAAACTTTAACCTCTCTGTTTCCAATACTCTTTATATTCTTGCCTCTGTCATGAGGGTTACGACTGAAGCCTACCAAAAAGTGAAACTCTTGGTATGACTCCAAATCAGCTCCGTTAAACACAAGAGCAAGGCAGCCAAATGGAAATGGGTTTCCTTTGGCGCACCCTCTGACAAACTGGCCTGCCGCCTCCTCCAAAGGCAGTATATACTGCATCTGCTCCCAGAAAAGAGTCTTTGTACAAGCCTGCATCTCTACGGTATCCAAAAACCCGGACACACTTTTCAAAGTCTGCAAGGAATTAGCCAACCCTACCGCAGCCTCCTCGATCATTGCACCCACCCAGGCAATTTGCTCGGCCCTGGCTGCACACTCACCTCAAAAACAGTGGATATCCTATCCTCCCTCTCTTCGTCACCATCTCATGTAGCAACATCTCTTGTACCACCCTTGGCCACCTCCACCCCTACCCTTCTTCTCCCTTCTGTCACACCTGAGGACGTTACTAGACAAGTCTGGTCTATGAAAGCCTCCTCCAAACAGGTGGACCCCTGTCCCTCCAAAATCATCAAGGACAACATTGACTCTCACGCTCCAGCCTTGGCTGACCTCTGCATCCTCTCCTTCTCCACTGGAGTTTTCCCCACCACTGCTCTTAAGCACTCCCTTGTGCACCCTCTCCTGGAAAACTATCGCCCGTTCTCTATCACTCCTTTCCTGGGCAAACTCCTGGAGAAGTTTGCTATTTCCCAGCTTATCCTCTGCACTAAATCTGTTGGCTCCTTCCACGACCACCAGTCTGGGTTTAGACCATCCAGAGGCATGGAAACTGCTCTTCTGAACACCTGTGAAGATATGCTCTCAAATCTTGGTTCTAACTCTCCCTCTGTCCTCATTCTACTTGACCTCTCCTCTGCCTTCGATACGGTGAACCACAACACACTCATCGCACGTCTCTGTGATACCCTGGTCATCATTGATCAGGCCCTGGCATGGCTAACATCCTTTCACTCCGACAGCCCATCCCAGGTGGAACTGGGGTCTTTCCTCTCCCCTATCACTCCCTCTACTTGCGTTTTCCCCCAGGGATCTGACCTATTCCCCTGGATTTTCAATGGCTACATGGCCCCCCTGTCCCGTATGATAGCCACCTTCACCTCCAACGTTCAGTGTTACACGGATGACACACAGCTCTCCTTCAGGCTACCCTCGGCCTCTTCCGCTTCCTCACTAATACCTGACTGTCTGGCCGCAATTCAGTCGTGGTGTGCTCCAAAAGACCTCTGAACAGCATCAACAGTAGAATCACTCACCTGCGACAGCAATGAGGGTTTCATGTCCGTTTCAGCACCAGAGGCTTAGGCTTCCTCAGAGATGTACTCAGAGAAACCCCGGCCAGGATGGTCTGTAGCACCAATGGATTCTCTTGGGCTACCACACCACGTCCTCCTCCACTGCATCCAGTGCCTCATCAACTGCACAAATAAAAACAAAACATGAATACAAATGTTAATAGCATAGGCCACACACATAGGTATTACAATGTTGTCAGCCAACACATGAACCTGCCATGTCACACATGACACAAAGTCAGGCGCGCACGCAGTGCCAATGAAAGGGAAGGGGAGCCTGAAAGCAGACATGGATGCGTGTCAAAGGGCAAAATAACACATATACTGCATAGCACCTGCATCACACACAAGCATGTGACTAGCATAGTCCTTCCACAAACATGACTGATGCCAATACACAGATGGCACGTAGCATAGCCATGCCAGAATTGTCAACCAGCCTCAGATGGAAGTTGAATACTACTGACCATGAGCCATGTACAATGCATGTCAGATGACATTTCATGGAATTCACTATTAAAAAACACACATATGTGTCACAGGGTGCAACAACGCTAGGGTGTTGTAATGCAGTGAGGGCAGGCATACGGATTCAATAATGCTAGGTCACATTGACATCACGCAAGTAAATAGGCATATTGAAGGGGATAACAGGATTTAGAAGTATGTGGGTGCAGTGCAGTACATGGGTACAACCTCAACTATGAATAAAAACACAGATCCAGTAATGTCAATGTTGTGGCCTTAATGGCAGTGTAAGGGTAAGTGCTGTCATCATGTGTAAAGTGTTGGTAGTGGGTTGTAGGGATACAGTAAACCCCATCCCCAAGGGCGTGGGGTGGCTGGGAGGCAGTGCATGGGTTAAAATGGTTGCTCAGAGGATCGTGTCGTAGCAGACAGTGTGGGCAGATGGCAAATGCATTCCCTCAGTCATCTGGGACTACAGCAGGGGAGAGGATGACAGCAAGCACAACACATGAGGAAGCATCAGAAGTGCCTGCAGACCCGGAGAAGCGACACCTCCAGTTACTTAGAGGCAGGGAGGCTGTACCAGAGGGAGGCCCCAGTTCAACACAGATGTGAACCACAAACTAATTTCCATGAGGAGCAACTGACCCTGAGGGAGTAAGAAAGGGATGATCAAAGACCATGAGAATGAAGTAAATACTGGGGGTGGAGTTGAAGGAATTGCTGGCCCAGGACCCATAGGGACTTGCTAAGAATGCACAGGGTTCAGGAATGAACACTCATAGCCACTGTGAGCCTGTGCCATCATCACAGTCCTAGAGCGATACCTTGCACCAAGCCTAAAGGACTTTTAGCGCACCGCGAAGCACTGCAAAGGACTGTTTGCTGTGCTGCTCGCTTGATCTGTGGAGTCCGTTGTGACTGCTCGTTTCCTCAGCAATTTCACTTCGTGGGACTTTGGCACTCTCTTCATTCGAGTTGCCATTTTGCCGTGGAGGAAGTCTTTTAGAGTGACTCTGCTTCGTGCCTGACCGGCGTCAGAGCAGAAAACAGGTGTTTTGGGATTTGTCACGCCTCCCACTTACTGTGAAACGCCCTCCTTGTCATCATAAATTCACCGCCCTCCCGCGCTTCGCACCGCGAAGCACTGCAAAGGACTATTTGCTGTGCTGCTCGCTTGATCTGTGGAGTCCATTGTGACTGCTCGTTTCCTCAGCAATTTCACTTCGTGGGACTTTGGCACTCTCTTCATTCGAGTTGCCGTTTTGCCGTGGAGGAAGTCTTTTAGAGTGACTCTGCTTCGTGCCTGACCGGCGTCAGAGCAGGAAACAGGTGATTTACAGAGTGTCTCTCCTGCGCCTCCTGAGGCTTGAGGCTTAATGGACAGTGAACGGTTTTCTACGTATAAAACTCTCAACAAGTAATTTCCAAAATCTACTCTCTTTTGCATTTTTTTTAAGGTGTTTTGGGATTTGTCACACCTCCCACTTACTGTGCAACGCCCTCCTCGTCATCATAAATTCACCGCCCTTCAGCGCACCCGAGCTGCGCACCGCAAAGCACTGCAAAGGACTGTTTGCTGTTCACGGTGCGTGGCACGTGGTGCCTGGATTTCATCTTAGTAAAGCTTGTTTAGCTTATTACTAGCCTGATTTTTACGCTATAAGCAGCGTGCGTAGTCACTCTCAGGCATCCTATTGCATGATTGAAAAATCCACAGCTCGTTTTGTAGATATTCTGTTGGGGAGACAGTATTTTGTGTTAGTCTTTACAAATACATGAGCTCAACTTTATGGATTCCACTCCACTTACTTTAAGGAACGGTAAACGACTGAGGGAATCTGTTAAAAAGCCTGTGTTCAACACGCTCCCAAAAGTGAAAATGGAAGTGCCTCATGCTATAGCACTAGGTCAGCAATCCTTTTTATCTGTCTCCATACAAGCAGCTCCCTTGCTTAGCTCTGTAGAGCATGTTCCCCCTCTGACTCCTACTGATCAACACAGTGATACAAACTTGTCTGCTTCATCACTGTAAGTAAAAGAGAACATACCCTTTACTCTACAAACTGCCAATGACTTGGACATTAAGTCAGACGCTTTCCTGGGGGTGACTGATAATGCTCATATCCCCATCTCTGATACCTCTATGCTTGCACCGGGTGTAATTGCTGCCCTAGAAAGGTGAATTAGCCTCTCGTTAGGTCCTTCTACCCCTGTGGCAGCGTCCTGTGGACTGCGTGAACAAGTTCACTTTCATCCTACTCCATGTCCTACCTTAGTTACGCTCAATCAGCCTACAACATCTAGGAAGCATTCTAGGGACTTCTTTGCGCCTAGCAAAATGGGAAGCTCTACCACACGCGAACTTCAGCCCCAAATGAAACTACACTTAGACGATCCCTCATTTCATGATTCTTCTAACAAACAATTGCCACAAGAGTTTATCTCTGCTCCATTCTCTCCTCACTCCCTAATGTCTCCAATTCCGCCTAATGAAAATTCCTCCCATCTCGTAGAGCAAGAATTACATTCTTTTCCTGTCCTTACACGCATTCTAAATTTACTTGATAAAGGACATGAATTTACTCATTTGCTATTAAAGGACATAAAAGACTCAATCCTAACTAACTCTATTAAACTCTCTAAAATCGAAGGGTTTATGTTAGCTCAGGAAGCTTTTCATAACTTCCATATAACCTGTCCTGAACGTACGGCTGAGCTTGTAAAGAGGAGCATGCCTGCTACTCTACCAACGCAGGCCCCAACATCTCAAAGTAGTCAAACGGCCGAAGTCACCTTTCTGTTAAATGGTATGCCAACATCATTCACTAATGCAGTTGCCAAACCCAATGTACTGGAGCCCTTAAATTCTATCCCTCCAGTTATAGATGTAGTAGAAGTGGCTAAACTTCAACATGAGAGAATTCTACAAATCGAACAGATTCTGTTTAACTCACAGCTGTTCTCTGCAGAATTGTTCCAAAATGATACGACTGCTCCGGCATCTGCTTCTGAGGATCTCTCTCCTGATAGTCCATCAGCAATTACGAATCTACTTGATGAGGCCACATCTAATGAGATGCTAGAATCAACTGATGTGTCTAAAAATATTCACCATCCATCTCGTAGAATGAAAAAAGCCTATCAGAGAGCATTGAAACGTAGAAACAAATCTAAGATGAATAAAGCCTCTATCTCTAATGTTAGCAATGTAGCCTCCTCCTTACAACGCTCAGCCAAAAACTGTGATAATATTGATGCCACTCTGAATATCTCTCAAATGGGAAATGAAGATTTTCAGTTCAATTCCAGTCAATTAGATGAAGCAAGTCTAATTGCACTTCAATTGAAATCCTCTAAAAAGCACAAAAAAGAGCGAAGAAAGGTGTGTGTTCCTCCTCTCTCAAACCAATTGATGAGAATGTACTTGAAGAACAAACTACTGTTGGAGCAACGTCTGGTTGCGAAGGCAATGCAACTTCTAGCTCCTTGATACAGGCAAACTTGAATACTTTTTTTCCTCTTGTGGAAAATAAAAAAAACGTCTTGCTGTGGTGCTACAAGTAACTCCAACAAAGGGGTTCTCGAATTTAATGGCTTAGTTCCTGTGGTTGCTCATGCATTGATTCACCAACCTCTTCCTGCGCACCATTGTTGGAACCCCAAGTATCCATCTTGCAGTACATTGCACCTCAGGCTCCATCTCCCGGTATAGTTTCACATGTTTCTAACTTGCCGGGAGTGGAGTCAGTAGAGCAATCTGCCTACTCTTTGAACAACATACCCCCTGTAGCTTCTGCTCAATTATCTGTTGCACCTTGCATCGATGAAACTAAGAGCACTCATGTGCGGCTTTCTCCAACAAGCGCACCTGCTGCTCCTCTAATTATAAATAACCGAGACTTACGATCATTCAATGACATCCCTGAGGAAACCCAAACTCTAATTGGATGGTCTAGTAACCCACAAATTAATGGTGTGGTTCCCATCAATCGCACATTCTTGATGAATACTCTATACAAAATTCCTTCTTTGCGCAACTTAATTTCACAAGATGTGGAGTGGATAAAGTTACCTCTGGTTAACAATAATCGCATGCTGTGCAAAGTATTATCGCCTATCATAGCGAAATTAATTTGGGAGTATAAAACTGATTTGCTTTTTCTGGGGTTTGAATTACAAGCATTTTTATCTTTTGAAAAGGCAATGCAATTCTTAGAATTCACACCTCCTTCGCTGTTAAAAAATTGTATTGCTTCGAATAATCTTGCTTCTGTCCCCTCGGAGAATGCAAACATTTTAGTACAACTAGCTTCTCTCACCTCTGCATTGAATGGTCTCTTGGGGATCTTGCCTCCAGCAAAAGCCCCCTTGCAACTGGTGACTGTGAACCCCACTTCTACCGTGACGTCATAATGTAACAAGTTCATTATTCAGTCTTGGAAGTGTTGCGGATTTAATAATCTTCTAACATGGTTTGCAAACAGGAGTATGGAAGGCTTCCCATCAATTTTATTTTACAAGAAACCATGTGCTGCAATGAATTTCATCTCGATGGCTTCACAGCTCTTCATAATGCCGCTGCACAGCCTTCTTCTGGGCGTCCAGTCGGTGGTATTACTATATTACTTAACAATGACCTCTCCTTTGTAATAAATCACAGTGTGTCTAATCAATTGTTCTTACTGATTGATATTGATATTAACATTTGTGGGCCGAAAAGAGTGGTGCTGATATCAATCTATTGGAATCCCTCTACCTTCTGTATTGAGGAAGCCATTCATATCTTAAATGAAACGTTAATGGATACGATCTGCAAACATCCAGCTGCAGAGTTTCTGATCTGCGGTGACTTTAATGCATACTTATATGCATCTTCTAATGTGCCCCCGCCACATGAATCCTCTTACCATTTCAAGACTGCTCATGCAAACGGTGTAAAATGGACACAGTTTTTTTCTTGCTGTTATCTCGTTGTGATTCAACCACAGCGTCCTCAGTCCTTTTTTACTTGGCGTAGGGGAAACTCATGCTCTTCCATTGACTATATAGTTGCCTCAAAATACTTTTCTGGTATCATTTCATCGATTAACTCTTACTTTCCATCTTATGGCGACCACGCCATACTTTCGGGTACTATGATTGTAGATACTGTTTCCTTTGATAGGATGCAGGCACTGGCCTTAGTTCAGAGTGATAGACAGCTTCTCTCAATTCGCTGGAATATTTCAACTTGCCAACGACTGACATTTCTAGTCAATCGGGATTGGTGGCCCGATTCCAATTTCGAGGATAAGACTTCTCAGGTCATTCTCGCGTGGAATCTTCAGATGATACAATGTCATCTAACTGCTATAGCAGAATCGTCACAGAAGCAGCAAAACACAACTCCCTCAGCTTTCCTCTTAGCAAACATACTTGCTAAATTAAAAACGGAATGAAATAGTGATTTAAGAACTCTAAAGAGAAAGTTTTTTTCTTTGGATTGTATTAGCTATCTGGCAGCCAAAAAAATTATTTTACGAAAATACAAAAATAGCATAAAAGCTGCCCGTACCTCGTTTCACTCAATAGGTAATCAGAATATGGTACGCTTGATTTGTTTTCGCGATATATGGAAATTACTTAGGACGCCGAATAAAAGCTCCCAGCCTCCTCTGGAATCAGCTATAGATGGCACTTCACGGTTTGTCTTTTTTGAACAGAAATATCTTTTACCAGCACGATTTACACAAGCTGACATCACGGATTTAGTTACCTACATTCCAGCGCTTTGCCCATGGTCTGTTGAAGACATCTTGTTCGCTATCGCAAAGTTAAAATCTTCAAAATGTGCAGGTCCTGACGGGCTGCCTCCATGTGTCATCAAAGATTACCCTCTTTTTTGGGCCACCGTGTTCCTGAGGATTTTTCAATCAATCTTCACTTTAAAATGTCTCCCGCCTTCCTGGGTTAGTTCCATCATTATTCCGCTTCATAAAAAAGGGCCACTAAATAATCCTCTCAACTTTAGGCCTATTGCCCTTATAGATGTTGCACTGCTTTTATTGAAGGATGTCAAAACCCACATTACGGAAAATTGTATTTTAAACAAAGTCTAGACGGGCTTTCGAAAAAACATGGGGACACAACTAAATGCCACGATTCTTGCGCACTTAAGAGCTGAAGCTCACGGTCCACACCATGGACCGATTTTCATAGCATCTTTAGACTTATCTTCCGCATTTGACTGCGTAATTTGTAGTAGACTCTGGGACAAAATGTTAAAATTTAATTTTCAGCCCTCCTTAGTAGCACTCATTGCATTGCTACATGACAACACTTCTTTCAGAGTACGCATTTCGAGTAAAGGTCTTCTGACCGAGTGAATTCCGACGGCAATTGGCGTTAAGCAAGGTTGCAACCTTGCTGCAGTCCTATTCAACCTATATTTATCAGACATTGAAGGGTTATGGGACTCCTCTAAATCCTACATTGTGCGTCTTGGTAAGTTTCAACTCTCTCGGTTGGCGTACGCTGATGATGTACTTTTATTTGATAGTACTCAATCGGGTCTCCAGAACAAATTGAAAACCTTTCATCATTTTTGTAGAGCAAACAACCTGACAATAAATTCTTCAAAATCGAATATTCTTGTGCTTTCTTAAAAAAAAAAAAGGTGCGTAATTTTTGATGGCATATTAATTCCATCCACATTCAAATCGTCAAGCAGACAATTTATTTGGGCTATGATCTAGCAAATAACTCCTCTGCTACCTTTTGGCAAAAAGCATTTGCTGAAAAGGTATTACCATTACAAAACCAAATGAAAATAATCTTTCGTAAATACTGTAAGTTCTCTTTACTTCCGCTGTTTGAATTTTACTCCAAAAAGGTAGAGTCAATTAGTTTATATGGATTAGATCTTTGTCTTTTAGATCTATCCACCTTCTTAAATAAATTGCAAGACAAATTGTGGAAAACAACCCTCGGCCTACCGGCCTATCTACCGAATGCAATTTTACGCCATGAACTAGGTTTAAATTCCTTGGCATCGCGCCATAGCTGGCGTATATTGAAGATCTATGCTAAGATGTGTTTTCCTCTAGAAAACACGATATACAAAGACTTTCTTATCATGTTGAGGGAATCCTACCCGGCATCGATTGTAACTTTCCATAAGCGTATACTTTCCATTTTATCTGGTATTAACATTCCTTCTAGGGACTTGCAATTTAAACTAAGCATAGCACATAAACGTTTGTTTTGGAACGATTGGGCTGCAACCTGCTCTCAGATATCGTATTATGCATCATTTACTGAATATGCGATATTTAGACACAAGGAATCGCCAGGCCTAGAATATCTCATTCTTTGCCCTAGTGTTGAAACCAGGACTCTATACATGCGATTTCGCTTAGATTTATTTCACACGAAAGTGAGAACGAAATATTGGTTCAGTAATTCTAACATTCTTAATGATACTACCTGTAGATTTTGTAATAAGGCTGAATCAATAGAAACCTTAAAACATCTTTTTCTTTCATGTCCGTTTTTTGAAACCGAGAGGTTACAAAATATTAATTCCTTCAGTTCTACTCATACAGATTATGGAAGGGAACTAATCTGGTCACGTTGTATGTGGGGCTCATGTAATTCAATAATTTTAGCGACCGTACGCCTAGTGAAAATCATTGAGGCAGCCATATCTATCCATTTAGAGATTTAGAGTTTACAAGTTTTGTTTTTGACTGGCTCACTCATGATATGTCCCAATAAGAATGTAATCAATTTGTGATCTGTGAAATGCTTTGATGAGAATGGCTATGTTTTTTTAAATATAATTATTAATCTTGGATGTTTCTTGCTTTTTGTAAGTTGTGTTTAATGTAGATATTTGTAATTATTTGTTTTTAAACTTTGTAAAATAACAAAAACTGTGTGTAAAGATGTATATTGAATTGAACTAAGATGTAATTTTGTAAAGATGCGTAAGCATCAAAAACAAAATGTAATCAATCAACTTTTTTTTTTAAAAAAGGACTTTTCACACAGTCCAGGACTGGCAGAGTTGCAGAGGGAAGAGTGTAGAATCACAGAAATCCTGGTAAAGCCTGTTGCAGTTGTCCACCATAGGAATTACCAGTCCACTGGAGACAGTGAGCTGCTGGGGGATGGAGATGAAAGGAAGAATGCCTCTGAGGAGGAGTAACTTGCAGGGTGACCCCACAGAGACATCAGTCATGTGATGATAGAAGGGACTGTTGAGTGGAAGATCATCACAGGCTATCCGCGACCACAGGTTGGAGCAAGAATAGGGCCAAGAGAAGCTGGACAGAGAGTGTCATGGAAGGAGGGAGCAGGTGTGGTGATGAGGATTGCCTATGTGTGCAGCACACAATTTGTATGCGTGCTGCATGACAACAAGCACGTATCAGTCCAACATCACATGGGTCACACATGGCAGTCATGACAATGTAGCCTGAACTGGCAGACAATCATAACACATCACCCAAGCAACCTACACATGGCCTGTACACACACGCATCACCACTCACCGGACATTCCCTCATACATTGGCAGGTCTCCCACGCCTTGGATCTGCTCCACTGCAATGAAATCACTAGCGATCTCCTCATGTCCAGTGAGTTCATTGTCCTCTGGTGGTGATACAGATACCACCAGGGCTTCCTGTGTTCCTGTCCCAACCCCGGCAGCCCGTCTGGTGGAAATCACATCCCTGCCACAGTCGGGAGTTGAAGGAGGATCAGCAGAGGTTGTCACCGCAGCGACAGGAGCTATGGCAATGGAGGAAGTGCAGGTACCAAGCAGCAGGGCACGTGCACGACAGCCCCGGGTGGTGTCATCATCCCGGAGGCTGTCCTTGTGGCGCAGGCATCAGGCATTTTGGCAGCAGCAGACTCAGGGTAGGATGCAACAGGACTCGGGGCGTTCATCATCAAAGGGGCAGGTATGGGCCATCGGGCAGGAGGCATACGTGGACCTTACGACAAGGACGTCTTCCGTGTTGGAGTGTTTGGGCCAGCAAATCGGGGCAGAGCAGCAGCGGGCACAGGAGGCACAACTCACCATGGCTTGGGCAGAGAATTCACTGCATCGGGCAGAGAGGCAGGCAGAGGTCCTCGAGGAGACTAGCAGGGAGTTCGAGAGGAGCATGGAGGAGTCCCTGCAAGCCCTCGAGGGGGAAGCCAAGGAACGCCTACTGGAAGTGGACACAGTGTTCGATGGTGCCCTGGCGGAGACTATGAGAGAAAAACAAAGAAGAAATCCAAAGTGGATAGCCACGTCCCCTGCACACTTTCTAGAAGGCCAAGATAGGCCTTTTGAACATTTTTTGTAATTTTTTTTTAAATACAATATTGATAACTTTCAATCAATTCTGTAGAAAATGTCCATAAATGATTCAGTTGAAACTTTCTGTTTTATAAAAAACAATTTTTGCTTTTTATTTGTCTTTTGGTGAGCCCTTTTTGTGAGCCCAACGCGTTTGGAGTATAAAAAACTCTTCATCCGGGGCGGCATTTTTCAACAAATTAAAGTCTACAAAACAAATACATATATACTTCAATTAGTTTGAATTTAAAGTAGCTTTTACACAATTTTGAAAAACATCATATCAAACTTTTAGATCAATTTTAACAGATAAATTGTTTTCAAGGCAGTCAGCCTAGTCTATAGGGCAACATCCCATTTTTCAGTCCTCATTTTAAATCCATCTCCCACAGAGCTAAAAGCTATAGGATTTCGTCAAAAACCAACAATTAAGGTTGATATGCAAATGACCTAAGTCTAGTATGGGCGTATAGTTTCTTATTAAATTTCGAATGTGGGGTAATGTGCCTTATGTATCCATGGTTGTGGTACACAGAATTGGAGAACGTGGTATAATATCTTAAGCAACTGTGAGTATAGGGAGGAGGAGGTGAGAGAAACAGGCTAGGAAAGGTGGGTCAAATAGTAGCATTCAGAATAGAAGATAAGTGAAACATGGGCAACCATCTTACCCAGGAACATATATTAGGCTCATGGAATGATCCAAGATTAGCAGAGCTGATCCAGGTGTCGAGCGGACACTTTGTAGTGCATCTCATGGAAAGAAGACTTTGGTGAAGCCTTGATGGGTATGGATATCTAAATGGGATAATGGTATAACCAAGCGGTTATTAAATTAGCTGAGCGGAATAATAAGTGCAAACAAGAGGGTCCAGTATCTAACTCAAAAGGAACTTACAAGTTCAGTATCCATCTGCGTCCAGGAGTGGTCCGAGTATGATCGGGAGCATCACCAGAGTGAAGTATTCACTCGGCGTCCCTGTTTATATACTGAATGGAGGCTGTGAGGTCATCGCGCTCATGCGCGGGCAACGTCACGAAAAACGTGACGTCACCCGCGCACGCGCGCCAAGACGTAAACAAACCAAGTAAATACGTTTTAGGGGACCGGGTTGGATTTGAGCCATAAAAGAATTATGAGTGATAAGGATGAGTGATAAGGATGGTCATGAAGTTGAACAGCATTTGTAAAGACTAGATGATGTAAATCACAATCAGAAGGTATGTAAAAAAGAAAGAGTTAGGCACATAACGAACAAAAAATGATGTTATTAGTCCCATAAATTATTGGTTGTACTTTCTGGTGTTCGTCTAAATGGCAACAAAAAAAAAATTGTCTGGCAAGGGATTTATCAGAATACAGACAGTTTAGATCAATGTAGAAAATGTCATTTACATTTCAATTTAAAAACAGAATATGTACACAAATCTCGAGATGCCAACAGTATAGATATCCTAGGTATACAGACTAGTACATGTAGGAATAATTTATATTTAGAAAGTGGGGTAGCATATAATACACAATATCAGTCCCAAATTTCACAATATTAGTCCCAAATTTCAATTGTTGTGGTTTTACATGACATGAGTAAACTGTACATTTATATTACAAAAACAGGTACAGGTGATTCCTTGTCTAGACAAACAGGTGCTAAAAGTGTATGAAGTTTTAAGGAGTGTCAGGCCAAATCTTGATTTTTGATATTTGAGCTCCTATCGTGGAATGAGATATTTGGGCTCAAAGTATTACAGGGATAATTTACAAAAACGGTCCTAAATAGTAATCTTCATTGATTCCAAGTGGAGTCATGGAATGAAGTTTGTTTATCCAAAAAAGTTCTCTCTGGCCCAGAAGTTTTGGAAGGTCCCCACCTCTACTTAGGGGTCGTAGGACTTCGAGTACCACAAATCTCATCTGTGATACATTGTGTTTTTTGTCTCGGAAGTGTCTGTACACGGGGGATTTGCAATTTTTCGTCCTCACACAGGATTTGTGCTCTGTCCACCTGTCCTTAACCTTTCTGTTTGTTTTGCCTACGTAGTACATACCACATGGGCAGCGGATTGCATAGATTACATTCTTTGTATCACATGTAGCAAAGTTCCTTAGCATTATTTTTTTGCCATTGTGTGGGTGTCTAATATTGTCACCTTTGATCACGTTTTTACAATGTTGGCAATGTAGAGAGGCGAAAGTGCCTGTTTTTTGTTTGCTGAGGGTCATCTGAGTTGTCTGTTTGGGTTTCTCTGCTTTTATCAAATGGCCTCTCAAGTTTCTGCCTCTTTTATAGGCCATCATAGGTGGGTCCGGGAAAAATTCAGATAGTGTACTGTCAGATTTGATAAGGTCCCAATTTTTGTGTATTATTCTTTTGATCTGGAAGCTTTGACACGAGTATCTTAGTGTGTGGATTAGTCCTTTGTCTTTTCTTTTTGGGTTTCCTTCCAATAGTGTATTTCTGGCTTGAGTTTCCGTGCGTGCTATGGCATTATCAACAACCTCCGAAGGAAAACCTCTATCTAAGAATCTTTTCTTCATTGTGCTGTATTCATTATGCAGCGTGTCTGCCTCTGACGTAATTCTCTTTACTCTTAGTAACTGGCTGTACGGTAGGTTGTCTTTCAGATGTTTCGGATGATGGCTTGTGTGGTGAAGACAACTGTTCACGTCTGTAGGTTTTCTGTATATCTTAGTTTTCACAGAGGAGCCTGTGATTTCCACCATGACATCTAGAAAATTCACATGTGGCATGCCGATTTCGATGGTAAATCCGATTTTTGGGTTACAGCTGTTAAGGAAATTCCAAAAGTTTAGCAATTCTGTTTCGGTGCCACTCCATATCCCGAAAATGTCGTTGATGTATCTCTGCCAGCATTTGATTTTATCATTCCAGAGTATAGTATTAAGTACAAAGGTCTTTTCATAGTGGTACATGAAGATGTTTGCATAAGATGGGGCCACTGAGGACCCCATTGATGTTCCGGAGATCTGAAGATAATATTGACCATTATGTCTAAAGTAATTGTTGTAAAGGATGATGTTCAATAGTTCCAATGCGAACATTTTTTGAATGTTTACCCGTCCATGATTTAGTAAAAACCATTCCAGTGCTTCAATGCCTTCTGAGTGTGGGATGGAAGTGTATAGACTGTTGACATCCATAGTGAAAAGAATCAGGTTGTCCTCTGTAAGGTGTTGAGCTTGTAGAATTTTCAAAGAATTCGTGGTGTCCTTGAGGTATTTTGGAGTGGCTTGTACTAATGGTTGAAGTGCTGCATCAAGGTATATAGCAAGTGGTTGGAAGATGCTATTTGTTCCTGCGACAATTGGGCAAAATGGTGGGTCTTGTAGGTTTTTATTTATCTTGGGTAAGCCATAGAAAACTGGGGTTATTGGGTATTTTTGTGTCAAAAATTCTGCTATTTTCTCCGATATCCAATCCATTGTTAATGCTTTCTCAATCGTTGTTTTGATCATGTTGGAAATCCCCATGATTGGATCGCTGTCAAGTAGTGTGTAGGTTCGAGTGTCATTCAAAAGTTTGCCACAGCCAGCATCATAAAGGGTTGTGTCCATGAGGATTAACGCGCCTCCTTTGTCGACTTGTTTTAGAGTGAGACTACTGTCTTCAGCAAGTTGCTTAATGAGTCTTAGTTGGTGTTTCCGGATATTTCGTTTCTTTGGTGGCACATATTTTAGTCTTTTGAGGTCTTTTGTAGTTTTCTTTTTAAATAAATTGATCAATGGGTGATTTACTTGAGGGTAAAAGTTACTTTTATTTTTCATTTCGAGTTATCTTTGTGTAGGCTTAGGTTGCAGGTTGTCCTCAATGTTGTTAAAGAATACCTTCAATTCCATCTTTCTTATTAGTTTAAAGAGATTTATTTCTTCTTCAAAGTAGGAGGTGGAGTTTGTAGGAATGAATGAAATTCCCAGGTTAAGTGTGTCCATTTGTGCCTGACTGAGGGGTTTGGAGGAGATATTGATGACAAGATTCTTCTTTATTTCTTTTTCTGCCGTAGTTTTCTTCTGTCCTCTTCTGGCTTTCCGTTTCCTAAAAAAGGAATTTGTGGGGTTCCAGTAGTTGGTCTACCGGTAGTCTCAGAGGACTCTGTAGGTGGATCAGGAATTGTCCCAGTCTGGCTCCAGGCTGCTGATGTACTAGGTGTTTCTTCAAATTCACCACTAGTTACTTCGCTGCTGTCTGTTTGATTATTTGCCCCTGTTGGTTGCCTGGGGGGTCTTCTTGGTGTTGGTCGGCTGTTTGCATAAAACTCTTGCCACAAGTACACTATATCCCGGGCGTAGTCCAAGGTGTCTCTGCGGAGTTTTCTAATTTTCCTTTGCTCTATATCCTGTTTGTAGGTTTCTAATTTCGTATTGGTATCTTCGAGGATTTGTGCAAGTTCTGCTTCTGTCTTGAGTTTAGATAGTTGGGTTGAAATATCTTCAATTTCTTCCTGTAGGTTAGTAACAGACTTTGAAAGCTCTTCAATGGTGAGAAGAATTAAATCTAATGAGCACTTATTAACCCTTTAAGTGCCATGGGTATTTCTACCCAGTGCCAGAGCCTTTTTTGGTGATTTTGGTATGTGGCCATTCAATGGCTTGTAACTTTTTTGTTACATGAGATATCTTGGCCAAATTTGGCTCCTTTTTTCCCACATGTAGGCGGTCGTAACGCCACCCAGGAATCCCAGGTTGCTGAAGGGGGGTGAGAGAAAATAAGGAAAAAGTGCAAAAATGTTGGGTTTTCTCAAAAAATGCCAATAAAATGATGTACAAAGAAGCCTGTGGTTTTTTCCTTGTAAGAGCTAGGAACAAATGGTTTGCTGTGCTGAGTTCCCCAATGTGTTGGCTTTCAGGAACAGGTTGAGTGGAAATGGAAAAAAAATATTTTGATGGGGTTATCAACCGTTTTGTGAGAGGTAGGCGATTTTTGCCATTTTTGCCAATTGGACATGCATGGACGGAATGGAAGAAAAGGGCAGGAAAGCCAAATTGGAGGACAGAAAGGCATATATTTCTGAAAAGTAGACAAAATTCCAAGTTTAGGAAGGGGTGATTTGCATAGGTCAGGCAACAACTAGGTAGGGGAAACTGCCATCGAATGGGGGAAAAGCGGGAAAATGACTGAAAAAAAAGGTATGTGTTGGACATGGTTGGCTTGGTACGGCAATGGCTTCTATGAATTTTGAGAAAAGCAATGCTCCGCTACATTCCCCCGACTCTTGCAGTTAGGAGAGCATACCATTTTTGTAGTGTTTTTACAAAACAAGCAATACCACAAGCCAAACACTGAGTCATGGTACACAGGACTTTTATGCTCACGCCCTGACCAGACGCACTTAGCATGTGTAAATTGGGAAAACCAATGTGGTGAGGAACGGCAGCCATACATTGTTTGAAAGAGCACAGGCAGACCTTTTCAAGGGTAGGTGACTTGTGCAGGTTACAAAAGTGTATGGTGGCTAAAGCAGCTACTAAATGTAGGTCACATTTGGGAAAAGAAAGGGTTGTGAGACAAAGGGCACCCGGCAAATGGGTCAAAACGTTATGAAAACCACACAAACACAACACATGGCCTACCGCCCTGCGTTCCCACAGGTGTCCCGATGAAAACGGTACCCCACATGTGTGGGTGCACCTACCTGGCCGCCAAGGGGAAAGCCTAAAACACAAGTAACCCCAAGTCTGTTTTCAGAGGGAAATCTCAGACATTCTGCCAACCGGCACAACGTACAGATATGGGCCTCGGCTGTCCAAGCCACCGAGGAAAACAGGGAACCCCATGCATTTCCGAAAAGAGGACACCCGTGGAAATCCGCAGAGGTATGATTTGCGCACATCGCCCCAGATTTTTTTACCCAGACACCCCTGCAAAGTCCGAAATGTGGGGAAAAAAACGCTTTTTCCGCACATTTCGCTCGACGCACCCATCGAAACACGCCCCAACAACACATGGCCTACCGTCACGCGTTCCCACAGGTGTCCCGATGAAAATGGTACCTCACATGTGTGGGTGCACCTACCTGCCGCCAAGGGGAAAGCCTAAAACACAAGTAACCCCAAGTCTGTTTTCAGAGGGAAATCTCAGACATTATGCCGACCGGCACAACGTACAGATATGGGCCTCGGGTGTCCAAGCCACCGAGGAAAACAGGGAACCCCATGCATTTCCGAAAAGAGGACACCCGTGGGAATCCGCAGAGGTATGATTTGCGCACATCGCCCAGGATTTTTTTACCCAGACACCCCTGCAAAGTCCGAAATGTGGGGAAAAAAACGCTTTTTCCGCACATTTTGCTCGACGCACCCATCGAAACACGCCCCCAACAACACATGGCCTACCGTCACGCGTTCCCACAGGTGTCCCGATGAAAACGGTACCTCACATGTGTGGGTGCACCTACCTGGCCGCCAAGGGGAAAGCCTAAAACACAAGTAACCCCAAGTCTGTTTTCAGAGGGAAATCTCAGACATTCTGCCGACCGGCACAACGTACAGATATGGACCTCAGGTGTCCAAGCCACCGAGGAAAACAGGGAACCCCATGCATTTCCGAAAAGAGGACACCCGTGGGAATCCGCAGAGGTATGATTTGCGCACATCGCCCCAGATTTTTTTACCCAGACACCCCTGCAAAGTCCGAAATGTGGGGAAAAAAACACTTTTTCCTTGCATTTCGCTCGACGCACCCATCGAAACACGCCCCCAACAACACATGGCCTACCGTCACGCGTTCCCACAGGTGTCCCGATGAAAACGGTACCTCACATGTGTGGGTGCACCTACCTGGCCGCCAAGGGGAAAGCCTAAAACACAAGTAACCCCAAGTCTGTTTTCAGAGGGAAATCTCAGACATTCTGCCGACCGGCACAACGTACAGATATGGGCCTCGGGTGTCCAAGCCACCGAGGAAAACAGGGAACCCCATGCATTTCCGAAAAGAGGACACCCGTGGGAATCCGCAGAGGTATGATTTGCGCACATCGCCCCAGATTTTTTTACCCAGACACCCCTGCAAAGTCCGAAATGTGGGGAAAAAAATGCTTTTTCCGCACATTTTGCTCGACGCACCCATCGAAACACGCGCCCAACAACACATGGCCTACCGTCACGCGTTCCCACAGGTGTCCCGATGAAAACGGTACCTCACATGTGTGGGTGCACCTACCTGGCCGCCAAGGGGAAAGCCTAAAACACAAGTAACCCCAAGTCTGTTTTCAGAGGGAAATCTCAGACATTCTGCCGACCGGCACAACGTACAGATATGGGCCTCAGGTGTCCAAGCCACCGAGGAAAACAGGGAACCCCATGCATTTCCGAAAAGAGGACACCCGTGGGAATCCGCAGAGGTATGATTTGCGCACATCACCCCAGATTTTTTTACCCAGACACCCCTGCAAAGTCCGAAATGTGGGGGAAAAAACGCTTTTTCTGCACATTTCGCTCGACGCACCCATCGAAACACGCCCCCAACAACACATGGCCTACCGTCACACGTTCCCACAGGTGTCCCGATGAAAACGGTACCTCACATGTGTGGGTGCACCTACCTGGCCGCCAAGGGGAAAGCCTAAAACACAAGTAACCCCAAGTCTGTTTTCAGAGGGAAATCTCAGACATTCTGCCGACCGGCACAACGTACAGATATGGGCCTCGGGTGTCCAAGCCACAGAGGAAAACAGGGAACCCCATGCATTTCCGAAAAGAGGACACCCGTGGGAATCCGCAGAGGTATGATTTGCGCACATCGCCCCAGATTTTTTTACCCAGACACCCCTGCAAAGTCCGAAATGTGGGGAAAAAACCGCTTTTTCCGCACATTTCGCTCGACGCACCCATTGAAACACGGCCCCAACAACACATGGCCTACCGTCACGCGTTCCCACAGGTGTCCCGATGAAAACGGTACCTCACATGTGTGGGTGCACCTACCTGGCCGCCAAGGGGAAAGCCTAAAACACAAGTAACCCCAAGTCTGTTTTCAGAGGGAAATCTCAGACATTCTGCCGACCGGCACAACGTACAGATATGGGCCTCGGGTGTCCAAGCCACCGAAGAAAACAAGGAACCCCATGCATTTCCGAAAAGAGGACACCTGTGGGAATCGGCAGAGGTATGATTTGCGCACATCGCCCCAGATTTGTTTACCCAGACACCCCTGCAAAGTCCGAAATGTGGGGAAAAAAACGCTTTTTCCGCACATTTTGCTCGACGCACCCATCGAAACACGCCCGCAACAACACATGGCCTACCGTCACGCGTTCCCACAGGTGTCCCGATGAAAACGGTACCTCACATGTGTGGGTGCACCTACCTGGCCGCCAAGGGGAAAGCCTAAAACACAAGTAACCCCAAGTCTGTTTTCAGAGGGAAATCTCAGACATTCTGCCGACCGGCACAACGTACAGATATGGGCCTCGGGTGTCCAAGCCACCGAGGAAAACAGGGAACCCCATGCATTTCCAAAAAGAGGACACCCGTGGGAATCCGCAGAGGTATGATTTGCGCACATCGCCCCAGATTTTTTTACCCAGACACCCCTGCAAAGTCCGAAATGTGGGGAAAAAAACGCTTTTTCCGCACATTTCGCTCGACGCACCCATCGAAACACGCCCCCAACAACACATGGCCTACCGTCACGCGTTCCCACAGGTGTCCCGATGAAAACGGTACCTCACATGTGTGGGTGCACCTACCTGGCCGCCAAGGGGAAAGCCTAAAACACAAGTAACCCCAAGTCTGTTTTCAGAGGGAAATCTCAGACATTCTGCCGACCGGCACAACGTACAGATATGGGCCTCGGGTGTCCAAGCCACCGAGGAAAACAGGGAACACCATGCATTTCCGAAAAGAGGACACCCGTGGGAATCCGCAGAGGTATGATTTGCGCACATCGCCCCAGATTTTTTTACCCAGACACCCCTGCAAAGTCCGAAATGTGGACAAAAAAACGCTTTTTCCGCACATTTCGCTCAACGCACCCATCGAAACACGCCCCCAACAACACATGGCCTACCGTCACGCGTTCCCACAGGTGTCCCGATGAAAACGCTACCTCACATGTGTGGGTGCACCTACCTGGCCGCCAAGGGGAAAGCCTAAAACACAAGTAACCCCAAGTCTGTTTTCAGAGGGAAATCTCAGACATTCTGCCGACCGGCACAACGTACAGATATGGACCTCAGGTGTCCAAGCCACCGAGGAAAACAGGGAACCCCATGCATTTCCGAAAAGAGGACACCCGTGGGAATCCGCAGAGGTGTGATTTGCGCACATCGCCCCAGATTTTTTTACCCAGACACCCCTGCAAAGTCCGAAATGTGGGGAAAAAAACGCTTTTTCCTTGCATTTCGCTCGACGCACCCATCGAAACACGCCCCCAACAACACATGGCCTACCGTCACGCGTTCCCACAGGTGTCCCGATGAAAACGGTACCTCACATGGTTGGGTGCACCTACCTGGCCGCCAAGGGGAAAGCCTAAAACACAAGTAACCCCAAGTCTGTTTTCAGAGGGAAATCTCAGACATTCTGCCGACCGGCACAACCTACAGATATGGGCCTCGGGTGTCCAAGCCACCGAGGAAAACAGGGAACCCCATGCATTTCCGAAAAGAGGACACCCGTGGGAATCCGCAGATGTATGATTTGCGCACATCGCCCCAGATTTTTTTACCCAGACACCCCTGCAAAATCCAAAATGTGGGGAAAAAAACGCTTTTCCCGCACATTTCGCTCGACGCACCCATCAAAACACGCCCCCAACAACACATGGCCTACCGTCACGCGTTCCCACAGGTGTCCCAATGAAAACGGTACCTCACATGTGTGGGTGCACCTACCTGCCGCCAAGGGGAAAGCCTAAAACACAAGTAACCCCAAGTCTGTTTTCAGAGGGAAATCTCAGACATTCTGCCGACCGGCACAACGTACAGATATGGGCCTCAGGTGTCCAAGCCACCAAGGAAAACAGGGAACCCCATGCATTTCCGAAAAGAGGACACCAGTGGAAATCCGCAGAGGTATGATTTGCGCACATCGCCCCAGATTTTTTTACCCAGACACCCCTGCAAAGTCCGAAATGTGGGGAAAAAAACGCTTTTTCCGCACATTTCGCTCGACGCACCCATCGAAACACACCCCCAACAACACATGGCCTACCATCACGCGTTCCCACAGGTGTCCCGATGAAAACGGTACCTCACATGTGTGGGTGCACCTACCTGGCCGCCAAGGGGAAAGCCTAAAACACAAGTAACCCCAAGTCTGTTTTCAGAAGGAAATCTCAGACATTCTGCCGACCGGCACAACGTACAGATATGGGCCTCGGGTGTCCAAGCCACCGAGGAAAACAGGGAACCCCATGCATTTCCGAAAAGAGGACACCCGTGGGAATCCGCAGAGGTATGATTTGCGCACATCGCCCCAGATTTGTTTACCCAGACACCCCTGCAAAGTCTGAAATGCGGGGAAAAAATGCTTTTTCCGCACATTTCGCTCGACGCACCCATCGAAACACGCCCCCAACAACACATGGCCTACCGTCACGCGTTCCCACAGGTGTCCCGATGAAAACGGTACCTCACATGTGTGGGTGCACCTAACTGGCCGCCAAGGGGAAAGCCTAAAACACAAGTAACCCCAAGTCTGTTTTCAGAGGGAAATCTCAGACATTCTGCCGACCGGCACAACGTACAGATATGGGCCTCGGGTGTCCAAGCCACAGAGGAAAACAGGGAACCCCATGCATTTCCGAAAAGAGGACACCCGTTGGAATCCGCAGAGGTATGATTTGCGCACATCGCCCCAGATTTTTTTACCCAGACACCCCTGCAAAGTCCGAAATGTGGGGAAAAAAACGCTTTTTCCGCACATTTCGCTCGACGCACCCATCGAAACACGCCCCCAACAACACATGGCCTACAGTCACGCGTTCCCACAGGTGTCCCGATGAAAACGGTACCTCACATGTGTGGGTGCACCTACCTGGCCGCCAAGGGGAAAGCCTAAAACACAAGTAACACCAAGTGTGTTTTCAGAGGGAAATCTCAGACATTCTGCCGACCGGCACAACGTACAGATATGGGCCTCGGGTGTCCAAGCCACAGAGGAAAACAGGGAACCCCATGCATTTCCGAAAAGAGGACACCCGTTGGAATCCGCAGAGGTATGATTTGCGCACATCGCCCCAGATTTTTTTACCCAGACACCCCTGCAAAGTCCGAAATGTGGGGAAAAAAACGCTTTTTCCGCACATTTCGCTCGACGCACCCATCGAAACACGCCCCCAACAACACATGGCCTACAGTCACGCGTTCCCACAGGTGTCCCGATGAAAACGGTACCTCACATGTGTGGGTGCACCTACCTGGCCGCCAAGGGGAAAGCCTAAAACACAAGTAACCCCAAGTGTGTTTTCAGAGGGAAATCTCAGACATTCTGCCGACCGGCACAACGTACAGATATGGGCCTCGGGTGTCCAAGCCACCGAGGAAAACAGGGAACCCCATGCATTTCCGAAAAGAGGACACCCGTGGGAATCCGCAGAGGTATGATTTGCGCACATCGCCCCAGATTTTCTTACCCAGACACCCCTGCAAAGTCCGAAATGTGGGGAAAAAAATGCTTTTTCCACACATTTCGCTCGACGCACCCATCGAAACACGCCCCCAACAAAACATGGCCTACCGTCACGCGTTTCCACAGGTGTCCCGATGAAAGCGGTACCTCACATGTGTGGGTGCACCTACCTGGCTGCCAAGGGGAAAGCCTAAAACACAAGTAACCCCAAGTCCGTTTTCACACCTGAAATGTCACACTCTCACATCATACAGATATGGGCCTCGGGTGTCCAAGCCACCAAGGAAAACAGGGAACCCCATGCATTTCCGAAAAGAGGACATCCGTGGGAATCCGCAGAGGTATGATTTGCGCACATCGCCCCAGAATGTATTACCCAGAACCCCAGACAAAGTGAACACTGTGTTTTTTCCCCACCAAATATCACACTTTTTTGGGGATTGTGGCTAATAAAAACTGGGGCAATTTGCGCAAGGCAGACCTCTGTGGATTCCCACGGGTGTCCTCTTTTGGGAAATGCATGGGGTTCCCCGTTTCCCTTGCTGGCTTCGACACCCTAGGCCCAAATCTGTAGGTTGCCCACATCAACAAAATGGGCAGTGGCGAAAGGCTTGGGCTTACCAGTGGGTTAACCTTTTCCTTTTGCGCCCCTGGTAGGTGCACCCACACATGCGAGGTACCTTTTTCGTCGGGACACCGGTAGGAACGCGAGAAGGTATGACATCTGTTGTTGGCGATGTGTTTCGGTGAGTGGACACAGGGAAATGTCTCTGAAAATGGCCGGAAATGAAGACAATTCTCAGACATTTCCCTTTGGTCACCCACTGAAACACGTCGCCATCACCACATGGCCTACCGTCCCACGTTCCCACAGGTGTCCCAATGAAAGGCAGACCTAGTATGCGTGGGTGTCGTACCTGAGGGAGAATGGGTACATCATTTGCACAGCAAGTGGTCTTTAGTGCTCCCAGTACATAGGAAAGTGCTGTCAGTAAGCCCCTTCACATGCACCTTTGCTCACACTTCTCATACATTCACGACACAATGCAGTCAGACAAGCAAGGTGGGGTTTAGCACACGGACAAGCCTCCCTGCTTAGCACAAGGAGGAATGTCCTTGTGAGCAGTGATGCCACGGCAAGGCACCCACCGTATCACTGGCCATTCATTCAACTTTTGTGTCTGCAGTCAGTCGGCATCCATGTCAGCAGTCGCACCTCTACCAAATCACTTGCGCCAGAGCAAGCGTATCTGCACACTTGTCCCATGTGTCCGTGTGCTCACAATGCAACTGTGTCTCCAGGCAACATCTTTCACATCATTTTCCAGCAATTGCACATCAACTGTCTGCATTCAAATGGCATGTGCCAACAATCGTATCTGCACACTGATCGCAAGTGCACATTGGCTCCCTGGGCTACCTGGCCAACAGGCGCTGTCTCTCACACCAACTTCAAGTATGTCCATATCAAGATTTTTACAGCAGTAATATGCGCAACCTTACCCACACAAAGCTAACACCCTCTAACATGCTACTCATTTCTGCAGTGCTGGGAAAGTGCATTCACAGAAATGAGATCTGCATGTTCTATGTTGCTATACCTCACTCACACACCAATCGTATCCAATTCATTCCTACAGAAGACATTTCAGCTACACCACACACACCACAAGTTACGGTAAAACAATAAAGAGGGCAGGGTGGTACGAGGTACGCACGACACCACCGCCATGTAGGTGGCCAAGAACCACTTTCATGACACTTCGACCTCAAGGGAGGGAGCCAAAGTGGCATGTACTATTTCTAAAATACACCCCTTGAGTGAAGGGAACTGAAATGGTGTTCCCATCTTCACCAACGCATCCCTCCAGTGGAGGGAGCAGCACTTGCAATGCTCGTGAAGGCACGCTAAATGAAGTGACGTGAGGTGAAATGCTGTTGCATTTTCATTGATGGTACACCTCCAGTGCAGGGAGCAGGAGTGCTGTGCCTTTGTAAGAGGTGTACAAAATCAGAGTCCAAGGGTTCCTTTCAAGGGATGATGGCCATTTTGGGAAATCAGTCCATCTCCCAATACTTTTCCTTTGTATGATACAAAAGGAAACAAGGCTGTAGGCAGAGGCCTGGATTGGAAGGGCACTGGGGACAGTACACCCGAGTATCCTTCCTCACTCCTTGTTTACTACACACCTTACATCTTCTGTAAGGGTGTGTCTTCATTGGTGTGGCAGGAACAAAATCAGCAAAGTGTCGATCTTGCAATCTGGCCACATCTTCTACCTCTGGCACGGAGGGAATTTCTACATGGACTATAGTCAGCGATTGAACAATTTCTGTTTCAAAGTTCAATAAGGACAGGTTGTTTTGTGGAGTAGCTGCACGGTACACCACATAAGCATTGAACGTTGCTATATGCATAATGCGTGTGGCAACTTTTTGTACCAGAAGCGCGACTTCCGTTCAGCCTTGTATGCCTCAAGCACTTGGTCGGTTTTATCTACTCCACCCATGTACTTGTTGTAGTCCAGAATGCAGTTGGGCTTTCACACTTGTTGAGTATGCCCGCGCTCAGTGACTGCTGAAGTACTTTCATCATGAATAGTACTCAGCATGTACACATCCCTTTTGTGGGAGAATTTTACTGCCAACAGTTCATCCCGCCGCAATGCCATACATTCTCCCTTGGCCAAGTTCTTGCACACAAGTTTTCTGGGGAAGCCTTTGCGGTTACAGCGCATTGTACCGCATGCCAGTGTGTCCACATTGAACAATTCCCTGAACAGTGGAATTCCTGTGTAGAAATTGTCCACATACAAATGGTGACCCTTGTGGAGCCATGGAGTGAGAAGATCCCAAACAATCTTCCCAGTTGTCCCTAAATGGGCTGGGCAGCCCGGAGGATTTAGGGTAGAGTCTTTCCCAGTGTAGACTCTCATGTTGCAGACATAACCAGTGGTACTTTCACACACCATGTAAAACTTGATCCCATATCGTGCTCTCTTGCTAGGAATGAATTGCTTGAACACTAGCCGGCCTTTGTACAACATCAATGACTCATCAATGGATATGTTCTGGCTAGGAACATACACCTCTGCAAATCGCTGAGTCAAGTGCTTCAGAAGTGGCTGAAGTTTGAACAGCCTATCAAAGTTTGGGTCCGTTCTGGGTAATGCTGCCGAGTTGTCATTGAAATGCAACATACGTAGCAGTGCTTGAAAGCGATTCCTACTCATTGTAGCTGGAAAAAACGGGGTTGCATGAACCGCTACAGTAGACCAGTACATTGCGACAGACGGCTTCGGCAATATTCCCATGTTCAGAATGAGACCCCAAAATTTTCTCATCTCAAGATTGGTTGTTGGAACCCATGCATGTGCTCTGGAATGGGGTTTCAGAGTGGGACCCCTTGACCGCAAGAACTGTGCAGCATACAAATTAGTTTGCTGAACCATATCTGCAATTAACCCATCATCAACAAAAAGGTTGAAAAAGTCAATAGGCTGGAACCCCTCTGTATTTACTGTGCACCCTGATATTCCAGTGAAAGGGGGCACAACAGGCTGTGCCATTGCTGGAGGCACCCACTCCGACTCATCATCCATGACAGGAACTGGCACATGCCTTGCACGTCCTCCTCCCCCTTACAGGCCTCCTGCGTGTGGGAAGGGTGGAAATACTGCGTGTGGGAAGGGTGGGAATAGGTGCATGTACTCTTTCCACCTCTTCGTCCTCAGATGATGAGCAGGAAGAACTACCATCCACAGAGAAATCACTTCCCCAATCACTTTCATGCTGACCCTCAGAAGCAGTATCTGTATCAGATTCCATATCCACCTCTGTGCCATGCTCTGAGCCAGATTCCAGCAGTGCAGCTAACGCCTGTGCACCAGACAGGGATCGTCGCCGAGAAGCCATGACTACAGTCGCTATGGAACCCTTCACTGTCCAAAGAACAGAGAAAGACTGAAACAATAACTATGTGTGCTTCTCAAAGTGTGGAACCTAGTAGAGTAAGTGCTATGCAATGCCACAAACCTACACCACACAAGGACGCCAAAACGTCCGAACTCTGCTCACAAACTGTAGCAACCCTCTGCAATATGACGTACTCTGAGCACGCTACAAAAAACGGAGTACAATTTTGCAAACACTCACGTGAAATGCAAAGGACCAGCTCATTGCTTACTTACAAGTGGGTAGACAGCTACAACACACCTTCACCTAAAACAAAGACAACAAAAAATGTAAGGAAGATGTCCTCTTCCACTATACATTACAGAAATACAAGTGTGGAGACGAGGATTGCACCCACAGTACCAACTCAGAGACAGCCAACGTGCGTTGCACCCTCCCCTCCTCCATGAAATGCTGATGCATGGGAAATGGCGTTGAGAAGCAACCATGTAACGTATTAGTGATTGGGTGAGTTGAAAAGGCAGAGGCAATCAAAACTCAGACAGGGAACAAAAGGAAAGTACATGTCAGACCCTTCCAGACAATTGCTGGCACACTTTTCAACAAGGCAGAGAGGGAGTCAGAGTCACACACATCAACCACAACCATCCTACATCTCTGCCTGGCCAACGCTACATCTTTCCCCTCCAGGAAGGGATGGGCACCCTGCCGGGGCACCCTGCAACCACTGCTGAACTTGGGGGATAAAAGACCCACATGGGAGACGGGCGCCCAAGGCCAGTGACATCACCCCCTGACTGTCCTGCCCCTCTGGCTACCCTGCGCTACAGCTTTGCCCCCTGTGAAAGGATGGGGACTCTGGCGGGTCACACTGGGACCACTCCTGGACTTGGATGACAGAAGTGGTGCCCATTGCAATAAAAGGAATGAGCTCCGTACCACGTGGGCATTGCATGCTCAGAAGAAATGACCATCTGCATTACCACTGCAAACATTTTTGTGACACTGCTGTTAGTTATCATTACCCCATTTGTATTTCTGCAAAGCAACCACCTTCCTCTATGCAAGCCACAACCATCATTGCCCCCAGGAACTCCCCACTACCCATTCCCACCCATACCACTGACACTGCAGCCACAGTTCCTCCCACCACAGTAACCATCCACCTCCACATTACAATGGATATCTACAAAAATATTATATGCAGTACTTACATCAGTCAGTGAAAGCTTTCCAGGAGCCACAACTGCAAAGGAAAGAAAAAATAATTACATTCAGTACTTAGCCTACCAATAACACATCTAAACTGTCTTGGGGGTTTCTGCTATCTTTTCGATTTCTACCACCCGATACATGGCACATCCCAGTCATCTACCACCACGGAAGGCTGATAGGAAATGGAAATAAGAGAAATAGGCGTATGGCTACCCCAGCACACAAAAACACAACTTGTACTGATAGCTACATGGCAAACTGCCCCCCCAGGGAAACAGCACTGTTTAGCTGCTCTGGGGGGAAATGTGTGACCTACCAGGGCAACTGTGTCCCTGGCCACCCCAATACCTCCCCAGAGCACCCAATCCCGTTCACACCACCAACACTACAGGGCCAGTTCCCACCCACCCGAGTAGCAATCCGCCCCCCACATAAACAATGTACCCATAACCAAAAGTCAATACTTACATAACAAGGGAGAAGCTTGAACTCACAAGACCTGTAAAGGAAACAAAGGAACACATAAATTATCCGTGTCAGCCCAGCCAAACACCAAACCACCCAGACAGGCCCCCCCCATTGCATGGGGCAGTAGTGTTTACCCACCTTGGGGGAGGATGGGCACACACATTAGTGTGCCAATCTGGCCCCAGGGTGCCCAAACCCTACTGCCCCATCTATTGGGGGTCCTGCCCCACCTTTTGTGGTGGCCCTCTCCTCACCCACACCGAACGGAGGGGGGGGCACATCATGCAGTCCTTCCTAGGAGGCTCAGGGAGGGCTGCACGAGGTGTCCCCCCCAGCCATTTGAGGTGGGGGGGAGAGGGCCACCACAAAAGGTGGGGCAGGACCCCCAATAGATGGGGCAGTAGGGTTTGGGCACCCTGGGGCCAGATTGGCACACTAATGTGGCCATCTGCGCCAAGCGAAGTTAGGTAAACAAAAAAAATAATACTAAATTGTAGGCTGCTTTTTAGGGGGGCTGAGGGGCACCCTAAATTAGCAGCGAATGTTGTACTGCAACGGGGGTTGCACTCTCCCCCTCACCCCAAATGGAGGTCCCCACCTCATGCATCCCTCCCTGGCGTCAGATAGGGGAGGCCCCACCTCATGCACCACTCCCTGGGGTCAGATGCCCCTTCCTAGGAGCAGATATATGCCCCCAGGGAGGGTTGCATGAGGTGGGGCCCTCCATTTGGGGTGGGGTGGGGTGAGTGCCACCCCCCGTTGCAGTACAACATTTGCTGCCAATTTAGGGTGCCCCTCAGCCCCCCCCTAGAATGCAGCCTACGATTTTGGATTATTTTTTTGTTTACCCAAGTTCGCTTGGCTCAGATGGCCACATTAGTGTGCCAATCTGGCCCCAGGGTGCCCAAACCCTACTGCCCCATCTATTGGGGGTCCTGCCCCACCTTTTGTGGTGGCCCTCTCCTCACCCACACCGAACGGAGGGGGGGGGCACATCATGCAGTCCTTCCTAGGAGGCTCAGGGAGGGCTGCATGAGGTGTCCACCCCAGGCATTTGAGGTGGGGGGAGAGGGCCACCACAAAAGGTGGGGCAGGACCCCCAATAGATGGGGCAGTAGGGTTTGGGCACCCTGGGGCCAGATTGGCACACTAATGTGGCACACTAGGAGCAGATATCTGCCCCCAGGGAGGGTTACAAGGAGTGCCCCCCTTTCTACTTTGGTTGGGGGGGCGGGGACCACCCCCCCCTTCAATCAGTAAAAAATCCATGGTGGCTAGTGGCCCCCCAAACCTCCCCCACCCCCACCCCTACCCCCACCCCCTTTTCCCATATATATATTTTTTTTTTTACATTCCCTGGGGGCAGATGGTCAGCCATCTGCCCCCAGGGTTCATGTGCATGTGCCCCCCATGCTTTGGGGGTCCGGGGGGGAGAGGGCTGCTTACTTGAAGCAGCCCCCCCCCAACTCACAAACAAATCAATGGTGGTCCAGTGGGTTGCTGGTCACGGATCAGCGCTCTGCGCTGGTCCGTGACCAGCAATGCTGATTTCAGTGGTGTCCTTGGAAAGGGGAGAACGTCCCCTTTCCAGGGACACCACTTTTTGTCATATCCCTGGTGGTCTAGTGGGCCCCAGAGCCCCAAACACCCTCCCACCTCCCCCATCCCTCGAAAAAAAAAAATGTCTTTTTCTTTTCCCACCCCTGGGGGCAGTGATCATCTGCCCCCAGGGGTCTCTGGCGTTGTGGCCCCATGCTTTGGGGCCACGGGGGAAGGGGGCCGCTCATCTAGTAAGCGGCCTCCCCTCCCCCAGCGTCACAATCGGATGTTTTGATCCGGTGTGGCATTGCTGCCAGCGGATTGCGCGCCCTGCGCCCGATCCGCGGGCAGCAATACCACACAATGGGTATCGCAGGAAAGGGGAGAATCTCCCCTTTCCAGCGATACCCGCCTCGATCTCCGGCTTGAAATACAGCCGGAGATCGAGGCGGAGCAAGAAGGTCGCTTACCTTCTCTCTTCCCCGCAGCAGCCGAAAATGGCTGCTGCGGGGAATTTACTTTCAGTTTCACGCCGACGTGCCTTACGCACGCCGACGTGAAACTGAAGGTAATCCAGCCCCCTGGCAGTGAGGGGGGACCTCCCCCTCACATAGCCCGGGGGTTGGATTACAGTTTTGCTCGATCCCTGCAACACAGGGATCGAGTAAAACAGAGTGCCTAAACCGACGAGCCGGCTTAAGGGGTTAAGGATGTGTTCCCATCTAGTGACAAAATCCTTATTTTCCTTGCAAAGGGTGGGCCTGAGATAGATTCTGAGGCCTCTTGGAATACGTTTTGCTTTGTAATATTGAGCGAGAGTTGTAGCGTGAAGCTTCTGTGAGATTTCGTGTCTAATTAGGCGTTCAAGTTTTTGTATAGGGCTCACCAAAAGACAAATAAAAAGCAAAAATTGTTTTTTTATAAAACAGAAAGTTTCAACTGAATCATTTATGGACATTTTCTACAGAATTGATTGAAAGTTATCAATATTGTATTTCAAAAAAATTTACAAAAAATGTTCAAAAGGCCTATCTTGGCCGTCTAGAAAGTGTGCAGGGGACGTGGCTATCCACATTGGATTTCTTCTTTGTTTTTTGTATATAACCAGCCTAGGTACCAAGGCTGTGTCTTTCTCCCCTGCACCTCGAATTATTTACTAAAGATTACCATTCTGTTTAAACCTAACTAAATTACATTCAAATTGGTGTGCAAGTGTACTTACCTGTGTTGGAGACTATGAGAGAGCATGGTGAGGAGATGGACTAGCCCGCTGCCTTTGTATAAAGTTCTTTAGGAGTAGGTTTCATTTGTTTTTTCTTTTTATTTGGAGTTCCTGGACTTTGCTCCGCATCTTGTATATAGTTATTTTTGTATTGTATTTTTAGGATTTTTCTACATGTTTTGGGACCATGGACCCTGGATCTTTATAAATATTTGGATTTTAATTTGAACAGTTTTTTTAACCATGAAGGAATGGTTTTCACATGATATGTGATTTCATTTGCACATACGTTAATGGACAAGGACCACATTTTTGACTCTTTCCTTTTTTACATCACATTGATTTTGGTTTTCACTTTCTTTTGTTTTTGATTTGGTTCATGCATGTTTAATTTTTTGTTTTTACTGTGTGTGACTTAGATATATGTTTTGACATTGAAATCGAAGTGGTATGTGGTCTCAACGGTTTAGTGCATGTTTCACTCCTCCATGACTCATTTATGTGTCTCTGCTGTTCACCAATGTTGTTCATGTGTGTGCACATGCATGTGTGATGTTAGGGTTCACATGACATAGGGAGCATGACCAATGGATGGGTGTTGAGGTGCACCAGGGGGATGCAGCGTGTGGTGGCATTTTAGTTGTCATGTGCTGCGTGATTGCATAATGGTCCAATGTGTTTTGGGGTGGGGGCCGGGGACATGTGGCGGGGCCTGCCTGCAGGTTTCCATCACTGGTGGGGGGTGGGGACATGAGGCGGGGCCTGCCTGCAGGTTGCCGTCACAGGTGGGGACATGTGGCGGGGCCTGCCTGCAGGTTGCTGTCTCTGGTGGGGGGTGGGGACATGAGGCAGGGCCTGCCTGCAGGTTTCCATCACTGGTGGGGGTTGGGGACATGAGGCGGGGCCTGCCTGCAGGTTGCCATCACAGGTGGGGACATGTGGCGGGGCCTGGCTGCAGGTTGCCGTCACTGGTAGGGGGTGGGAACATGAGTCAGGGCCTGCCTACGGGGTATGGTCACAGGTGATGGAGTGGTCATGTGGTGTGGCTGCCTGCGGGGTATGTTCACAGGTGATGGTGGGGGTCCCATGTGGTGTGGGCTGCCTGCAGGGTATGTTCACAGGTGATGGTGGGGGCCCCATGTGGTGTGGGCTGCCTGCGAGGTATGTTCACAGGTGATGGTGGGGGCCCCATTTGGTGTGGGCTGCCTGCGGGGTTTGTTCACAGGTGATGGTGGGGGCCTCATGTGATGTGGGCTGCCTGTGGGGTATGTTCACAGGTGATGGTGGGGGTCCCATGTGGTGTGGGCTGCCTGTGGGTGTAAAGACCGGTAGGGGGTGTCTGTACTTACGCTCTCTATATGGTAGAGGAGAAGCACAGAAGACCCCAGCCAAGATTCTCTATTTGGTAGCAATGGACGAGCAATCAAGGCCTAGCTTCTCAGGAGGTGATGCAGGCTGGTTCTTAAGTACAGTGTAGTCCGCGAACCCCCACAAAGGAATGTCCACACACTGTATTACTAAAAACACAGTCTTTATATAATTAATATTCAAAGGTATGTACACGATCACAATAACGCACTTTGTACTTGGAAGTCAATAATGATAAATATATACACGTCTAGAGTGGTACCCCTAATGTTATCAAATCTCATTAAAGTGCATCAACTATACGGTTAAAATGTCACACAGATCAATAACGAGTAAACCAGCAATAGAGATAGGAAGGAACGCAAGATGGTTGAAACAATAGGCAGAATACTGGCCCTTACCCCTAGGCACAGTTCTGTGTGGAGATCCCCCCACCTGGGCAACCTGTAAGTAAAGATATATAGCACAAGCCCAGTCCATATATTGTTCGATAGTCTCACTTCTTCCTATTAAGGTTTTACCCCCCCCAATGTACCTGGTGGAGTAGAGTTCTCCGACGATGCACAGACCAATCCTTCTTGAGTGCCTCCCTTTCAGGCGGGAGCCACGGACCGTCGAGGGGTGTCGGGGAACTTGGCGTTCGGTGTCGGGGAATCAACGGCCCTTCTTGAGTGCCCTCCCTTTAAGGCAGGAGTCACGGGTCATCGAACGTCCGACGGCGAACAGGGTGAACTATGTCAGGGAAGTGGCCGCTTCGTTCCTAACGGTGCTCGTCGACGACAGATCGTTGGCATCCTGCAAGGAAGAGGCGTGCGGGGCACCTCGATGACAATAGTTCTGGACCGCAAAGAGATGATGAAGAACCGTGGACCAGCAAGGGCGTTGAGTCGTCGGCGTCTCTGCGGTCTGTAGGTGGCGGGAAACCCACCGGTGGATACTCCTCGGCGCGTCGACGGTCGGGCCTTCTCCAGCGGGAGACAAACGAGTGACGATGCAGACGAGAGCGTCCAATGATCAATTGAAGTTCTTAGGCAAACGGGAGCACAGCGGCTCCGGTCGGCGACGGCGGTCGTCGACAGTGGCGGACAACAGTCCGGATGCTTCTCCTTGGAGTTCCGCAGCAGTCCCCGTATCGGGTCGGCAGCCTGTCGAAGGTCTGTCTACCAGGGAGCGTTGGCAAAGATCAGCTGTGCATAATGGTCCCTCGTAGCTCGGGAAGAGGGCGCCTTACCAGGTCCTCTCTGGGTCAGTCCTTGGCTGCACAGCAGCTTTCAGATTGTGAAGGAGAGCAGCAGCAATTCTTCTCGTCCAGCAGGGCTTCAAGCTCAAGCGTCAGTTAATCCAGTTACTCATCGTAGTGGACTTCAGCTTCTGAACACGATTCCTAGCAGTGAGAGGTCCCCAGATATACTGTTGATCTCCCATTCATTCCGCTGGGTCACACTCAAGCATCCAATCACGACTACGGGCATTCATGCAGGCAGACAGCCAATCAGGCACACGAGGTATTCAGGCCATTCACTTCTCTCCAGACACTCACAACAAGTTATGTGTATTGGGACAAGTACCGAGCCATTCAACACTCCCAGCTGCATTCATACCGGTTTCGGGCAGGGTTGTCTCAGTCATTGTGTCAACCACCAGATACTAGACACCCACAACACAGAATGCATATTCGTCACACACTCTATTCACCCAGGTCCCACCCACAGGAGGTACCCACAACATACATCACCGGGAAGGCTCCAGCTAGTCTGACTGGGCCTTCACAACAACACCATATATGGCACTTCCATCCAACCGCCAGTCAAGGGGAAGGGACAGAGTCAGGGCTTCCCAGGACTTTGGGAAAACAAGGTAATGGGTAATAGAAAGCAAGAGGCCACTGGGGCCATCTTGTTTTCCATCAGGAATCAACTGATCCCAGTGGCAGGGCCGGGGTATCCCAAAATGGAGGATACTCCGCGCACCTGTCAAATTCAGCATGGAGCTGCCACCAGCCCATATCCTGCTCTGTGGGCCACCCACAGGTGCCCAAAAACATACACTAGGGGCACAAGGTTGTACCCCCACCCATGGGTGCCATAAGGGTATCCCACGGGTCCGTTCACCAAACCAAAAGAAAGAGAGCTGCACCGCCAGGAGTCCCACATGAACTCCTGCGTGGAAAACACGACAGAACACACGATAAAAAGCAGTAAAGGACAAGGATACGGAGGCCCTGTCCCTCCGATGCATTTCCAGCATCACAGCGGGGTATGTTCAAAGGTGATGGTGGGGGTCCCATGTGGTGTGAGCTGCCTGCAGGGTATGGTCATGGGTGATGGTGGGCGTCCCATATGATGTGGGCTGCCTGCGGGGTGTGGTCACGGGTGATGGGGTGGCGATGTTGTGTGGGCTGCCTGCAGGGTATGTTCACAGGTGATGGTGGAGATCCCATGTGGTGTGGGCTGCCTGCGGGGTGTGGTCACGGGTGATGGGGGCCATGTGGTGTGGGCTGCCTGCGGGGTATGGTCCACTGTTGGGGTCTGGCTGTCCCATGAGGCGGCGTCTGCTTCCAGGGGAGTTGTGCGTATATCACGGGGTGCACGCAGGCCTTCCCACGTGATTTGGCTGGTGCGAGCAGAGTATGCGATTTCGCTGGGGCGCGGACAGGGTACGCGCGGGCCTTCCCACGCGATTTTGCTAATGGGAGTGGGGTACATGATTTTGCTGGGGTGCGGACGGGGTACGCATGGCCCTTCCCATGCGATTTGGCTGGTGCGGGCGGGGTACTGAGTTCAATGGGATGCGAAAGGGGTATGCGTGGGCCATCCCACGCAATTTGCTGGTGTGAGCGGGGTACGCGATTTGGCTGGGGCGCGGACGTGTTACGCACAGGCCTTTTCACGTGATTTGGCTGGTGCGAGCGGGTTACGCTCTGATTTTTCACGCGATCACAATGGGGGGGCTGTGTGCTGGGTCACGGATGGCGCGGGCCTTGTGCCGTATTGGGCATTTCACTGGCTTTTGCCTGCGGAAGGGGGTGTGTTGGGTCGTTACTGGCACTGCTTGGTGTTCATTGCGCCACGGCTACTGATGCCTTGGAAAATCCATGAATATGCGTGCCGTGCAATTGCTGGTTTGCGCCGCAGCTGGTGCACGCGTGGCACACGCTCCTTCTCGGCACGCGGCACCTGCTCTGCTACTGCGCTGTATTCTATGAATTGGGCCCTAAATCGGAAGATTTGACAACATTTGTAAATGATGTTTTCATGGTCGTGCATATACTTTGATATATAAGTTATAAATATTATCAGTAGGATATGGTTGTGCTATATTTATCACAGTTCGTACAGTCAAGTGTGAAACGCATGAATTAACGTACAAACACACACACTTTAATATTGCGTCCATACTGTTTTGGAAAACATGTACACAATACATGTTTGACATTTAAAGCATTACACAGTAATAGGTTTTGGATTGAACTGATTTTTTAAATTTAGTATTATGCAAAAAAAGCACAAGATGCAAATACTTTCAGTAAATTGTTTCTATCCTACAAACTTTCAGAATCACACATGCAGTTTATTTTAAGATGTAACTTAAAATAAAAAAGAGAGCATCATTGAACCATGCGACAGTTCACATTAGAGATAGAATTTGATCGCCGCATGGCGTGAGACGTAGTGGCGTGGTGCTTAATGGGGCTAGGTCCGAAAGCATGCGGTCGCATCCTCCATGCAGCCTCTCCATTTTATTTTTAAAGAAGGATTATAATTGGCGCTTGTATTTTTATTTTTAGAAAGGAGGATTATAATTTGAAAAACGAGAGACAGATTTACCGTGACACGTGAAACCATTTTTGGCCATGTGACACCGGCCAGTGGCACGTGTCACTTGTAGTGGTGACATGCAGTGGCACGTGTCACTGGCATATGACACATGCCATATTCGGCTCCTACCCCTACTGTCCCTTCTGGTCTATTGATGCAGTTATAGAGTTGGCCGGGGTACTGTTGTAAGCAAAGCAGTACCTTACAGTTCCAGGTCTGCATTCCTGGCCTTAACGTGCAGGGATGCAGAGAACATGGGGAGATGCCATACTCACCACAGGGTCCTCTCCGACGGGCCAACGTCGCCCCAGATGCAGGTCTGGGCTGACTCTTGCTGGCAGTGCCCCGCAGAATCCCCCACCCACTGTACAGCATGGAGCCAAAGGGGCTACTTGCCAGAGGCCCAGCGTGTCTGCGTCGCTCCATTACCCAAGCTTGGCCAGGGGCCAGGGTTTTGACTACTCCCTTTATACCCTGGGTCGGGTTGGAGGGGCACCAAGGGAAAACATTGAGAGGGATTTTGTAATCGGAGTGGGGGAACAGGTCATGTGTGTTTACTTTAAGTTTTGGTCCTGGGCAGGGGCATTTCCGGCTGCACCTGAAGTTTATTTAAAACATCCTTAATATTTGTTCTTATTTGACGGAGAAGGATGTTGTTGCGCACCTCCATTCCCCTGTTTTTGGAAAACCTGACATCCCTCATAAGTATAAACGGGGACGAGGAAGAGTGGGCGTGCGGGTAATTAACATTCTTTCAAGAAGCCATAACATTCGGTTTTAAGTCTTGCCCTGCGTGTTGCAGCAGCGCCACCAGGCGGACACAGTGTGTAGCAGTGCATCTATGCCGCTGCCTTCAATTAGTAGACACTGGGCGGTTACTAGTTTCCTCCTTTTTTGCTAGTAGCTGTTTGTCTGAAAGTTTACCCTTTACAATGAATTGCAAATTGAAGGCAATAATGATTATTCACTAGTGGCAGAGAGAGTATGCTCCAAAATTACAGTATCTAAAGTAATGCGGCTCTAAAAAGAAGCCCGGTACAGCTGTTCGGCTTCAGCCCTTCTCTTCTCGCAGACCTTATTCTAACACTTTTTGGCATACAAATATGCTAAATAATGTCTGTTTCGGAACAAGCCCTTGGGCTTCGGCAGAGGAGGAACAAATCTTCCATGAGCAGACAGCAGGAGCTCGGGGAGGGCCACCACAGAGACACCCTCCCTTCCCTGTCACTCTCGCGCCAGCTCTCCATCGCTTACGTTCTCTCTCGCTCGCTCCTCTCGCGGTCTCTTGCGCTCTCGCTCTTCCTTTGGAACTTTCCATTAAATCTCGCTTTAGCGTTATTTCTCTGCCCCACAGCCCATCTTTCCACGACCCTACTATCTCCCTTCCCCGTCTCCCTTTTTCTCACGTTATTTCCCTCCCTCTAAATCGCACCTATTATATTATTACCAGGCTCACTTCCCGTTTTCTACTCCTGTCTCCCCGCCCTCACGCTCCTTTCCTACATCCAATTGTCTTTCTGTTTTCTCCTCTTAAATGTTCGTGTGACCTTTTCTCCCCTCTCACACTGCTTTTCTCATCCTCGGATATCTTTTCACTGCCCCTACCCGGCCCCCGTTCCCCCTTTTTAATCCCTCTCTCCCTCCCTCCCTTCTCTCCCGTCCATCTCCCTCTTTTGTATTCTCTGTTCCACCCGCATTCTGGCACTCCCATTGCCTCCCCCTTTCTCTCTCATTCCCTTCCACTGGCCATACATATCTTCCTCGCCCCCCTTCCCACCCATCTCTCATTCCCCGCATCTCGCTGGCTCGCTCTCTCCTCTTTCAACTAACTCTCCCACTCTGACCCATTTCTGTCCACCCTCTCGCCCCCTCTTTAGACCCCGCGCAGCCTGGCTAGGGAGGGCTGCCCTGCACTCCGCTAGGCCATCACATGGCCTGAAATCAGCGGCCTTGGCGGTGGGGGAGGCTTAGTCCGTCCCAGGACCCCAGGGCCAAGCACGCTCCCCTTCCTTTACCCCAGAAGTAATCGAAAGCTGCAGCACACTGACAGCATCTCCCCAGAGTGCTTCCTTCCTGTGCAGGGAGTTTTTTTTATTTTTTTGTTTGCTGCAAAATTTGCGCGGACGCCGTGATTTATTGCGTTTAATTTTCTAGGCTTCTAACTGCGGGATTTCTCTTGGGAGGGCCGCGATTTAAGCAGGCGGATTTCCTTCGGCTCCTCCACCCGCAGGCCCTCCAATTCCTGCACCGCCTATCATTGCCCTGTAGGAAAGGAACACACATTGCCATTGTAATCATAGTGACAAAATAACACATATATATTATATGCAAGTACCTTAGAATCTGACTGAATTGGTGAGTTAAAACACATGGAAAAACACCCAGTGCCGTATGCAACAGAAAGCATGCATTTATCTGCAACGCTGTATCAAGGGACCGCGTCCAAGAATATGCGTAGGTGGTATATATACTATATATATACTTAGATATATATACATATATATATATATATATATAGAGAGAGAGAAAATAATTGCACAGAAATCTACAAAGAGCCTATTGCAGCCTGTCACCAGCAGCCAGGCCTTCATGTCCACTCGAGGGACCAGGCCGCACCCTTTGGAATTCAGCACACATGGGTCGACCGCACAGCAGCACCGGCATTTTGTTCCACACTTCCTTTAATTTAAATGGCCATTCCAGGCCATTACCACCTGGTCCATGCTTCCTAGCCATAGCTCGTAGTATCGGCTGGCCCCAGTGCTTTAAGTGGGATTGGAAATCGAGGCCCTAGTTAGGGGGTGTGGCCTAATGACATGCCCCCTAATGAGAGCCCCCCTCCTCGATTAAGGGCGGGGAGGCGTGGGGGGCTTTTAAAAGTTGGAGCTGGGGCACACTGGCATTATTATCTTTGATGCGCCCAGCCCCTCCTTTTAAACAAAAGAAGAGGCTGGCTGCACCAAAAGGTGTGACACTAGTGTGCCCCAGCTCGTGTGCAGCAGGCAGCCCTTTCATTCAAGGAGCCGGCTTTAACCACGGGCTACTTGAATGAAAGGTCTGTACTTGAAACAGGAGCAGGGCTGGAGGTCCCAGTCTCTCCTTTTGTTTTCGAGTAACTAGTCATCACCCAGCATTATGTTAGTGACAATGCCTTTTCTTTTTTCTAAACCAAAGTGCTGCCACCTGCAGGCAGCTTGTGTAACTGTGCTGCCTCTACATGGGCTGCCTGAGGTGTGGGCTGGCTGGAGCTAGTTGGGGGTGGGCCCTGGCTCGGGATCCGTTTCTGGAGACTGCCGGGGCCCGGTACTGGCTGTCCCCGGCCCACTTAAAGCCCTGACTGGTCCCCTTTCCGATGCAAGACCCGTTGTCTCTTCACGTGATCTCTGCATGATTTCTTTTTTACAGCCCATGGTGTGGTGCTGGATGGAATCCATGCTGCCAAGTGTTATGTTATGTTATGTTACTTGCCATTTATATAGCGCCTTACATATCATTGGCATGACCTCAAAGCGCTGGTAGGTTGAACGCCCTCGGGAACTGTAGTTCAAGTAAGTGGCGAGAGATAGTGTTGTATGGTACGTGGGTGTACCGGATATGTGTGCAGCTGGTGTAGTTGTTGGATGATATATGCTTCCTAGCGATAGGTGTGGTGCTGAAGGTATCAGTTAGATGTGTCTAGTCAGGTAGTTGGACACACAGACTGGGTTCTGGCTGTGTTAGGCCTGAGGAACGCCTATGTGAGCAGCAAGTCCGGAATGTGTTCAGCTAGCTGCGTTTTATTAGGGTGATGAGGTGTTCATGGGGTCGTATTCGGATGCGAATAGCTAGGCCGAAGTATCAGGGGTATAGCTGTGTTCTAGTTGAATGATGGTGTATATTGGAGAGTAAGCATAGTGTTGTGATAGGTGGTTATCTGTAACAGTGCCTTAGACTTTAGATCAGGCACGTGAACAGGACAGTGGGGACATACGTAGCAACACACGGATATATATAGTGACAGGCAGGGGTCGATACAGGTATATATGGGGACACAGGTATATATGGGGATACAGATATATAGCAACAGGGTCGATACAGGTATATATGGGGATACATACATATGGCAACAACATGGGAACAGGTGCACAGTGATAAAACGTGTGATACATCCACTTTGTCCAATTCCATCCACTCTATCCGGTTCAATCCACTCTGTCTGTTTCCTTACACTCTGTCCGGTTCCATTCACTCTGTGCGGTTCCATTCACTCTGTCCGGTTCCATCCACTCTGACCATTTCATCCATTCCGTCCGTTTTATCCACTCATTCTGTTTCATCCATCCATCTGTTTTGTCGAATCTATCGGTTCCATGTTCATTCCACCCGTTCCACATACATTCTATCTTTTCCATCCACTCTACTCGCTCCGTCCACTCTACCCGTTCCGTCCACTCTACCCGTTCCGTCCACTCTACCAGTTCCATCCACTCTACCCGTTTCATCGTTTCCACTCGTTTCGTCCTCTACCCGTTCCATCCACTCCATCTGTTCCATCCACTCCATCCGTTCCATCCACTCCATCCATTCATCCACCCAATCCGTTCCACCCATTCCCCCTTTCCACCCACTCCATCCGTTCCATCTACTCCATCCATTCCATCTACTCCATCTGTTCCATCTGCTCCATCCGTTCATACACTCCATCCGTTCCATCCATTCCTCCCTTTCCATCCACTCCATCCGTTCCATCTACTCCATCTGTTTCATCACCCCATCCGTTTCATCCACTCCGTCCATTTGATCCACTCCGTCCGTTTCATCCACTCCGTCCGTTTCAAGCACTCCGTCCGTTTCATCCACTCCATCAGTTTCATCCAGTTTATCGGTTCCATGTCCATCCACCCGTTCCACGTCCACTCCTCCTGTTCCATCTACTCTACCCGTTCCATCTACTCCATCCATCTCATCCATCCATCTCATCCACCCCATCCATCTCATCCACCCCATCCATCCATCCATCCATCCATCCATCCATCCATCCATCCATCCATCCATCCATCCATCCATCCATCGCATCCCGTCCATCCCGTCCATCCCGTCCATCCCGTCCATCCCATCCATCCCAGCCGTTCATCCATCCGTTTCATCCGCTCCATCCACTCCGTCCATTTCATCCACTCTGTCCGTTTCATTCACTCCGTCCGTTTCAGGTTCATCAGTCCATCAGCATAACTGCCTACGGGTTTAGGTCAGAGACTCCCAGTTTTTACGCTCTTCGCCGGGTTTCCGGGGAAAAGCGTGGAGTCTCTGGGTTTTCCAGCCGTCCACCCACGCATCAATGTGATTGGCTACAAGAAGACTATTCATGGTCAATTACATGGAGGTGTCTGCATAGCTACTGCAAGGTGGCCAAATCCTGCGCATATTTTGCTTGAGCCATCACTCAGCAAAACGTTTCACTGCGTTTTAAAAATATGTGGGCGGGGCCATGCGACCATGTGGGCCTGGGCGTGGCCATGTGAATGTGTGGGCGGGGCATTCCGGTGACATAGATCCCCGGGTTTTTCATTTTGAAATGTAGGTAGGTGTGAGTGCATGGTGATGTATAATAAGCAGATTGTTGTCGTAGGAATGCAGGATGCTGCTCTTTTATTTCACCTTTGTAAAGTCAATGTTAAATGCGCAAGCAGTAGAAACAGGAACAGATATTCAGCACACTTCTTGATATTGAAATCGTGCTATAGGCAATACAGTAGACCGGTGGGTTGTAGGAGGCAAACACTCTCACAACTTCATAAGATATTCCACGAAGATAAAGCCATGAGATGCATAGAAGAGCATCCACCAGCCAGAAGTGACTACTATTTGCAGGGTCTCCAAGTGGGTTGCTACAGCAAGGTCCTTTTTCTACAGGCGGATGAACTCCAAGTCTTTGTCCGCCGACTTCAAGGAGGAACTATGTTAGAATATTTGGATAGATCACTACATGCGTACTGTATCAAAACACACTCCAGGAAGTTACAGAAATGGAGAAGAAAGAGAGAGAGAGAGAGAGAGAGAAAGAGAGAGAGAGCGAAAGATGGGCCGCAATAACAAACTCTACAGCAATAGAACACAATGATTGCAGAATGTATTGTACCATTTGCAGTTCGCCATCCTAGACGGACGCCTATAGCGGAGTTCTCCTTTTGGCTTATCGCCTTTTGTTATGATCAATTAATGATAGTTTATTCTTACTATCCTTTATATTCACCGACTTCGAGACCATCTGACGCCGGTGAAGAGCAAGGAACAACCGTCGGAAGACTCCCGTCGACGGATCCGTTCTGGCCTTGGAAGGCCGCTATGGGCTTTGGCCCACGCCGTAGGGAGAGAGGTGGGAGGAGATTTTAGAATGTTTATACCCTTGTACATACACTACATTCGCCTACCTGCCGTTACATTCCGTTATGGAAAGCACCCCCTTGAAATTGTGCCCTAAGTGCAATAAAAAGTTCCCTTTGGTTGATATACACCTTGTGTGTAATCTGTGCAGCCAACGTCCTGTTTCTGCAGGCAGTTAAACACCAACTCTTGGGGAATGGAGTGGGGGAGGTACGGTTAAGGAAAAAATTATGTTTGTATATTTGGGCATACCCCCACATGCATACTGTAGCAGAACACATTGCAGGAAGTTACAGACGAAAGGGAGAGAGTGAAAGTAGGAGAGACAGACATTAGCAGCCATTGGCATTGTCAGCAGTGTGCAGTATAACATGTACAATAACATATAGTGACATCACATAATGCACCTGTGCTGTGTCCTGGGAAACATTGCACTACTGTACGCGACAGAAGCAATGCAGAGAGAGAGGGAGAGAGAGGAGAGAGAAAGAGCGGTGGCGTCACCAGGAATCAAATTTAGGAGGGTCACAGAGGGGGCCAAAGACACAAGTAGGGAGGCACAGATAAAAGTGGGGGGCCGCCTCTAAAAGGTAATGTGTGACGTCACAAGCACGCCTGCAGAGAGGCTTTTGTGCACCTCAACTAATCACAACCCACTGCACCTCTCCTTCCATCATAATGCAGGCACGAAACCATTCAGCGACTAATGGCCCATCATTAGCAGTTTCCTGCACTAGCTTCAGATGGGAAGGGCTGCAAGCTGCTGTGCACACTATGGAGGTCACTGTGAGAAGTGTCTTGTGCTCATGTTCATACCTATGCATACCAAGATCACTGCTAGCTTTGAGACAAAAGGAGAGGATTTGCCGCATGTGATATGTAGACATTTACCTTAGTGTCACAAATAACACCACAAGCAGAGAACACGGTCATTGCTCGCCTTAGGTTGGGGGGGCATAAGGGGAGGCACTGGATTTCAGAGGGGGGCCCAGGCCCCCTCGGGCCCCACCCTAGCGACGCCACTGAGAAAGAGAGACATACTTTATAAAGAGAGCAAGAGGTATGTGCGGTATGAACCTCATTAGCATACTCTATATTAATACTGTATCATTTTCAGTGCCTCTGAATGGTATAGTGCAGCCAAAGTCCTATTTCTGCAGACGGATGAACACAGACCTGAGGCCCCTGTTAAAGAAAAAAGATGTTAGAATATTTAGACACATCGCCACATACTTATTATTGTATTTATTGAGCGCAGACCTGACTTCTGAAGCTATGGAGCACTTTACAATCACAGGGGGAAGAGCACAGCGAGGGAAGCAGAGAAGCAAGGCTGCCGGGAGCGCACGAGAGGGGCATGACAAGCAGATTGGTAGCAAGTAATTTACAAGCCATCAGCAAATACTGTTACAGAAGAAAGGGTGTGTGAAACGGAGGGAAAGAGGAGATAACGACAGAGGCCATGATCCAGTGAGTGACAGACATTATCAGCAGTGTGCGGTATACACTGTAAAGTAAAATATTGTGAGATGACATACTTCAACTATGTTGTATGCAGGAAAAATTGCATTACGGTATGTGACAGAATGATTGGGGAGTAAGAGAGAAACAGATGTATATACAGGAGGAGAGAGATATTGAGGGAGGTGTAGTATAAACCACAGTAACATACTCCACAAAAATAGAACATAGTGATTGTAGAATGTACTGTATCATTCGCCGTGCTGCCGAGCGTGATGCTGCAGCAGAGGTCCTGTTTCTCCAGGGGGTTCAATCCAACTCTTGTTAATTTTAATGTTAAAGGATATTTGTACCATGCAGTGTCAGCACCGGAGTGTTCCCCGGCGCTCTGGCGGATCTGAAACAAAGGGGTGGGTTAGGCGTGTTAGTAGGAGAACGTTCGGAGAAGAGTAAGGGAACTGGCAGCTTCCATCTCATCATTCCATTCGAGATCACACTACCAACTCAAGTCAGCATTCAGCCCCTCAAGATCCCAACCACCACAAAAAGAAACTGGAAAAATGTCAAAGCATACAACCTAATAGAACAACTGGAAATGACCAAACCTTCAACATCAGAACTGTAGAAAGCAGACCTAGACGGAAAATTGGAGTTACTCCACAAAGTATTTGTATCAGTGGTGCCTTGGTGATTCGTTTTTTCTTGGTGAATATTGCGTCCTTGGCGAAGGGTGTGTCCTGCCGAGTGTGTTGCCCCTTTGACCAACTGTTGTAGTTGTTAGATGCCCAATTAGTGAGTTTTGAGAGTTGGCTTGTTTTTCTTCGAACCAAATGTTGAAATCCCCCAGGATTATTAGATGTTCGTGTTTGATGTCTATGTTGGTGATGGCTTCTATGAAGTTGTCGACGAAGCTTCCATCGTATGTTGGTGGTCTATAAACCAGTATGAATTTGATGTTTGTTTTTGGATTCGCCGATAGGTGTACGACCATGGTTTCGCCGTTGATGATGTTAAGAGGTTTGTATGTTTTTAGTTTCAGGTGTTCTTTGAATGCTATTGCGAGTCCTCCTCCTTTTTATTTTTCCTGTTTAACTGAAGGCATTTGCAGTTAGTGGGGAGGTAGCTTTGGAGTGTGATTTTGTAGTTGTCATCCAGCCATGTCTCTGTGATGAATAGGATGTCGATGCCATTGTCGCAGAGAAGGTCAAAGATCTCAGTTGAGTGTTTTGACATGGATCTTGTGTTTATTAGGTTGCAGTGGATTTTAAAGGTGTAGTTTGGTTTGTGCTTTATTGTCTGCATTGTTTTCTGACTTTTGTTAAGGTTTCCTTCCAGGTCGATCTCTAGTTGAAGTGTTGGTACAGTTGTGTCTGTGTCAGCAAAAAGTTCTTCTAGGTTCAGTCTCGGGTTTTTGTTTTCATCAGGCTCCTCTTCTTAACTTTGTGGCTGTCTAGTGGAGGGTCCTCTTGTTTTGGTGATGTAAGGAGTTAGGGTGTCGATTATGTTCTTGTTATTTCTAGCTTTGTCCGTTCTTCTTCTGCGTGGTTTTGTTTGGTTGTTGGTCGTTCCTGGTTTGTACGTTGGGTCGGCTTGTTCCGGTGAGTGGTTATTTGCGAGATATGAAGTTAGGTAAAGGGATTTTTCTCTTCTCTCAGCGCTGGGTCTGTTGTTGTTCTTGTCAGTGAAAGGGTGTTCTGCAGTTGTGCGTCTTCGGAGGTGTTCAGTTGGGTTTGTTCTTTCTGCTCTTTGTCTTTCCTTTGCTCCAATTCGTTTGCGCTGCATTTTAGTTTTGGCAAATATTTTGGTAGGTTTTTCCTTCGGTTCGTTGTTGTAGAGTTGGTCTTTGTGCTTTTGGTCTGTCTGTCTTGTGGTGTTGGACTGGGTGTGGGGGGTTGTCCGATACAAGCTTGGGCTCTGTCTGATCAGGTGATATCGCTGGGGTAGTTCAGTCACTGTGTCGAGTTTGAGTTGTCCGGTTGGGGAGGTCTACTAGGGTTATATCGCTAGGGTATTCCAGAGGCTGTCTCTAATGTGGCTCTTCCTGGGAGAGACTTACAGCAACAAACAAAACTCTGTGGTGTGAAGCAGGGTACTGTTCACAGCACCATCTAAGAATGTCAGGCTGAATGATCACAGTGCCATCTGGGCACGGTGGGGCTAATACTTACAGCGTTGTCCCCAACTGGTACCCTCTAGAAGTGGTTTAAAGCCTTCTTGCCAGTTTTCTAGTGGTGTGAAGTAGACCAGTATTCACAGAGCTATCCCAGCGTGGTCTGGTCTAATAGTCACAGTTCTATCCCAGTGTTAATAATCATAGTATTTTCTTAGGAAGACAGAAAAAACAATAATCACCACATTACTATACTGTTACGGTGCTTTCTAGATTTCATTCAAGTCAGAATGTGGTAGACTCCAATAGTGTGGCACAGTCTAATAGTCAAAGTACCGTCCCAGAAGGCTCAAGCTAATAGCCACAGAATTATCCCAGAAGATATCACAATACTATTTTATAGGGTTCTTTCTAGATATGATTCAGGTCAATAAGTGCTAATCAGTAAGGGTGGGGTGCCGTCTGATAATCACAGTATTATCCTAGAGGGCACAAGCTAATGATCACAGCACTATCCTAGAGGGCACACGCTAATAATCGCAGTGCTATTCTATAGTGGTACTTTCTAGATGTGAATCTGGTCAATGTGTGCTAATCTCTAAGGGTAGTGTGCAGTCTAACAATCACAGTATTATCCTAAGGGTACATGCTAACAATCACAGTGTTATTCTCGAAGGTGCAAGCTAAAAATCACAGTACTAACCTAGAGGGCATAAGCTATTAATCACAGTGCTAACCTAGAGGGCGCAAGCTAATAATCACAGTGCTATTCTATGGTGGTGCTTTCTAGATGTGAATCTGGTCAATGTGCGCTAATCTGTAAGGGTAGTGCACAGTCTAAGAATCACAGCATTATCCCAGAAGGCGCAAGCTAATAATCACAGTACTAACCTATAAGGTGCAAGCTAATAATCACAGCACAAACCCAGAAGGTGCAAGCCAATGATCACAGTACTAACCTAGAAGGCGCAAGCCAATAATCATAGTAATATCCTAGAAGGTGCAAGCCAATAATCACAGTGCTAACCTAGAGTGCACAAGCTAATAATCACATTACTAACCTAGAAGGTGCAAGCTGATAATCACGGTACTAACCTAGAAGGTGCAAGCTAATAATCACAGTACTAACCTAAAAGGTGCAAGCTGATAATCACAGTATTAACCTAGAAGGTGCAAGCTAATAATCACAGTGCTAACCTAGAGGCGCAAGCTAATAATCACAGTACGAACCTAGAAGGTGCATGATAATAATCACAGTACTATCCTAGAAGGTGCAAGCTAATAATTACAGTACTAACCTAGAAGGTGCAAGCTAATAATCACAGCACTAGCCTAGAAGGTGCAAGCTAACAATCACAGTACTAACCTAGAAGGTGCAAGCTGATAATCACAGTACTAACTTAGAAGGTGCAAGGTAATTATTATTTTTGTAATTTTTTTTTATTTGTCTTGGCTGAAATAAATCAACCTTTCAAATACAAGATACAAGAAATGTATACATAAAAATATAAAGTCATATTATTTACATTTACATTACATTACATTTACATAACATTCCACGTAAACCACAAAGGGACACAAAAAAAAATATTAAACATCGTCATATAATCAATACATAATGAGATGAACAGCCACATTTAAACATTTTTTCCATTTGTGGTTTCATGGGTCTAAACTCATAATGTAATCGAGCAGAAATTCATCCCACACATGATTAGTCATATTTTATACAATAGTACAAGGATTAGATTTTTGTGGCCTCTAAATTTAAACATGATAAGAAGTTGACAGTTGCAATTTGTAAGGGTAAGTAACCAGAACCCAAAATTAATGACCAACACAAACCCTGGTCTGAGAGGCACAGATATTTGCAGTGCCTTGCATAGTGTGTTTCACGTGAGGGCCGTAGAGCACAACATTCTGTGATAAAATGTGCTAGTGTTTCACGAGTGTCTCTCACTGAGCAAAAACGGCAGAAATTGTCAGTTGCAGCTAATAGTTTTTGTTTGGCTTGTACATCCCTGGTGTTCCACAAATGAAAGTGCAATCTTAGGATACCATCGTGCAAATTGAGGGAGGGGCATCGAACCAAATATGAGGGCAAGGTTCGCAACTTTTTTATGGAAGCTGAAATTCCTCTATGTCATGATATGAGAGACACAGGGTTCTAGTGGTTATCCAATCCAACTCAAACAGTTTTAATTTTGCTTTATCTGGATTCTGTATTAATAAGTCTAGTGACACATCTGCCGAATTTAATAAATGATAGACCTTCGTGAGCCATAGCTTGATGGGTGTTTGATTAGTAGTAAATATATATTGTGTGAAAGTTTTCAACAGGACATTTAGGGAAGTCGAAATCAAGGGTTTCCTAAAAAACGCACACAAGCACCACTTATATATAGCCTGTATAGATACCAAGCCCAGTTCGTACCTTATCCAGGCGGCACGTATGCAATTTGGTAGGTGTAAGATATTCCGCCAGAATTTTGCTTCCCATTCAGCAAACGAAAGGGTGTATTGGTATTGAATGTTTCGAGGCCATATAAAAGTGCCAGAGTTGTTTTCATGTTCCAGAAATACAATTAAGGCTTGATGGAAAATTTACCATATTTGAACATCATGATTCTGGCTTGTGCAATAGATGAAGTGAGCTTTGCTTCTAATCATGCTAAATGGCCTGTTGCATGATACAGGCCCTCAAACAATACACCAAGATAGGTGTACTGTGGCACCATTTTTAAAGGAGACCGATCAAAAGTCCAGACATATGCTAACGGACCAAGGCGCCTAGGTGAGTAAGTGACAATTTGTGTTTTGCTGATGTTAATTTGCAACTCATTTTTTTGGGTATAGATGAAAAACGCGTCCAACAGGCGCTGCAAACCTAGTTGTGTTTTTGATATAAGAACTAGGTCATCAGCATACATAAGTGTTTGGATAGATTGATTGTTAAGTTTTGGAGAATCTGACACCACATCGGTAAAGGCAGATCTAACATCATGGACAAAATAATTGAAAATTGCTGAGGCTAAGTGACATCCTTGTTTTAGACCCCGAAAGGTCCTAATCTCGTCCGATAATAACCCATCCAATGTTAAAAGAACTCTGATGGAGGTTTGGGAGTGTAATGAATGGATGACATCATACAATGTTGCCGGACAGTTATCTCTACGAAGTTTTGAAAGCAGGAGCACCCGACTCACCGAGTCAAAGGCAGCATTGAGATCAACAAAGGCAAAAAAAACCTGTTGTTTGTACATGTGACATTGCATTTGAACAGAATTGAGGGAAAATAGATTTGCCCTCAATTCTGTTGCTGGCATGGGCACACTAGTGCCCATGCCAGCAACGAATCCTGTTTGATGAGGATCTCGGAGTTGGGATTGTAGAGTCCAGGCATTAAATTCCAAGAGAATCATTTTGGTGAACACTTTCCCTGGCGCATCCAGTAGGGCGATCGGCCGATAATTGGCCGGTACACTGCGATCCCCTTTCTTGGAAATAGGTATAATTATTGAAGTTCTCCAAGATAGAGGGATGGCGCGTGGTGTTAATATATCCTCAAAGATGGTAAATAAGATATTGGCCCATTCATCTGGGTGGGCTTTAAACATGAGGTTCGAAAGCCCATCCGGACCCACCGCCCTAGAGGAACTGGCCTGCATGATGATAGCACGAATGCTTTCTATAGAAATCTGTAATTGCCATAAAAAGGCAGATGAAGGTGTATATGTGATTTTTGAGAAGACAGGGTCAGCATACAAAGAAGAAAAATGAGAAATCCAAGCTGATTCATGGACGCCGTTGATTTGTGCGTCTCCATGGAGATGGCATCTACGATCATTCAGTAACTGCCACATATTGGCGAAGTTTTTATTAGTCATGGCACTTTGCATTGTTTCACTATCCTGTTGGAATTGTGTCGCCTTTCTGCTTTTTACCCAGTTTTTATAATGACATTTAGCTGTTATTAGGTGCTGCCAACGCAGAGGATCTTGTGAAACTGCTAGTTTTTTCTTGGGTTTTTTAAAGTCTGCTTTAATACGGTGAGTCTCTGCATCAAAAGTGTGTGGATGTCGAATTTGATTAAGCGGTGGAATAGTTATAGTCTTCATGAATGGTTTTAAAAGATCAGAGTATTGCTCAGTACTAGATTGCAATACATTATAATCCACTCTATTTTTAAAGGTGGTTAATGTATCTGAATTCCACCGGAGATGATTTCTTGAGGAATTAACTGTCGCCTCTGCCTGCAAGACTGGATTGTCTCTAGTTATCGCAAAGTTCCAGGTGGTATGTGCGACTAATAGACTATGATCTCTGTGAGGTTGACCACTTATGTCCAATTTGATTACATTTTTGAACAATCAGGAACTCATATTCATGTAATCGATTGTACTTATGCTGGACCCCCGCTGCCACGTATGGTTAGGGGGCACATCTCCTTCAACAGAGCCGTTAAGCGTATAAAAATTGCGATCTTGCATAATATTGCTCCATCTCTGCACATCCAGCGTGTTGCCAGACGGATTCCAGCAGTCCAGATTAAGGTCACCCGCGATGATAGTATCTGAAATTGCATGATTCATCAATATCATGTCTAAAATCTTGTTTAAACCATCATAAAAGATATCATCTGACATGACGGCAGTATTCCTGTAAATATTAACAAATGCTATCACCTGTGTATGACTAACAATTTGGACTAATTGGATCTGAGCCCCCACAGATGACCACGGCTTAACACGCAGGCCACTAGAAATGTGCACTGCCACAGGGAGACCTGAAGAGGGTCTACCCCCACTAGGGAGTGCTGGAAGCAGGGTGATCTCACAACCGTCCCAAAGTGGGCCGGAAAATAGCCAAGTTTTCTGCAAAGCTATCACCTGATGGGCATCTGGCAAATTTGCAATAGAGGAGTGTAAGTGGGAATTGCCCCTGGTGTTCCAGCTTACAATTTTCAGGGTGGTCGGGGCAGGAAGTGTTGATGGTTAATATTGTTGAGTAGAGATGCCTTGGAGATCTACATTGTCTCGATTCACTCCTTGGTAAATGTTTGATTTCAGACATATAGTCTGAGTTTTAGGGTGGGCACATGCTGGGTCCTCTGCTAAGGGGAAGCCTATGTCAAACAATTGCATCCGGCATCGCCAGATGGAATCCCGAACTACTCCAGAGGGGATCCATAGTCTCACAATTGCACGTGATAAGTCCGAGATGAATTCTATTTGATCACTGTCCTGTGATTTCACAAAGCACAGCTCAGGAACATCTCCAAAAATGTTCAAAAAACTTTGGCGATTCAAATCATAAGTTGGAAAATTTCCATCTCGGTATTTCAGGATGAAAGTGTGAAAATTCGCTCTGCCTGGATGTATGTGGCGTAAGCCTGGTTGCAAATTGTGTGACCGTGGCATCCATTTTAATTTTGAGATAACATCACTTTTACTGGGATGGACGCCACTCATTTCCCCCTGCATATGTTGTTCCTCGTATGATGAAGATTGTGGGTTTTGACCACTAGATGTAACCGCTGCAGCCGGAAGATTACTTTGCATCCTGGCTATGCTAGTGGCCAAATATTCATCCACCTTCTGTTTGAAATTCTCTAACACATATTGTGACGGTGGAATGTTTGTCGTGTGTTCGTGAACCTGTGGACAAAAGTTACTGGTTTGTTTAGTAATAGGCAATGCGGTCGGCTCACAAACTTGTACACTTGAAAAATTAATTGGCAGAGTTGACAAAACTTGAACAGTAGGCACTGGAAACACTTCGGTGGGCTTGGCAATAGATGTACCAAACATAACAGCATTTTGTTTCTTTAGTGCAGTGAGATGCTTCTCTGCCTCATTATTTCGAGCAATCGATAGTACTAATTGTGAAAGAGGCGACAGAGGGCTGCCCGGACGATCAGTAGTACCTAAGCCCGTGATGACTGGAGGCACCACAGGCGGGATAGGAACAGCTATAGGTACTGGTATTGAGATGGGAGCTTGCCCAGTTGCGGTAGGTACTTTGTTTGGTGAAGCACTCGTTTTGCTTAATGCTTTAAAAAAAGAGTTAAGTGTTTTTTTGGTATGTTTGATGTTTACCATGTTTTTCGTTTTTTTTTAACAAAGAAAGGGATTTCTTTTGAACAACTTTAGGATTTCTAACTTTAAGCCCATCTAGGTGACTTAAACCTTCACCTGCTGGTCGCTCAGGTGCAGGCACCACAGTCACTTGATTCGCCACAGAGGCACTTGCTTGAGATGAGTGCACCATGGGTGCATTCTTTAATTCATTAATCGGGGTAGGACACATGCTTATTATAGGACGTATGATGCCACTGATCAAAGGCAAAGCACAGGAATCTAGGGCCACCTCCTGATAAGAGGTGTGTGTATGTGCATTATTCATAGCAGAGTTAAGGACAATAACATCAACATCAGAATCAACACATTCCACTGAATTTTTTACTGCATTTGATTGCTTATGCAAGAGAAGACTCTTAGACTGTGTGGAAGAAAAATATGCAGATAACCACTTTGTCAGTTCGTCAAATTGTTTTGACTGATGAGAAACCTTTGTATCAAGTGACTCGAAGAGTTTACACAGACTCATGATGGTGATATCGATGGCAATGAGAGCCGGTTGAATCATAGTTGAATGCTGTAAAAATAAATCAGATGGGACTGTTTTAATTGTTCTAGGTGTAGGTAGAGCAAAAGACTGTAACATGGGATAGCGCTAGCGGATAGCTAGATGTGACTGTGAGTGGGTTGAATCATCCTCCCCAACATGGGAGCCCTCACCAGGACGATTGATGTCCCTCTATAATATTGGGGATTCACATTGGCTTGCATGAATAGACAGTCCGGTATGATCATGGGGAGGAAAATTAATTGGTGAAATAACAATATGGGAAGAGGAAAGTCTCGGGTTATGTTTGATGGATGCTAACATTGTGTGGTCTGAGAGAGGATGTGTGTTGACTCTTGCGCAAGGCGTATTCCCAGGAAATGGCTTACTATTGGTTTCTGAGGAACAAGATTTGTTATGATCAATCAGATGGGATGTTGACATAGATGAAATAGAAACAATGGATTCATTCATATGATTGTGAAAAGTGAATTTAGGTTTTGGGCAAGATGACACACAAGTTGGCATTATTGAAGTTGCAGAGTAAAATTTCGGTTGAATATCTTGAGAGTCAACATGACTTGGTTGGTTTAACGGTTTCAACATTAATGTCAAATTAGGGATGTTCGGCGGCATACTTGTTGTTAATTTATATGCCATGATTAACTCACTGCACAAGGCTGGAAAACACGACAAAGTCGGGAACCAATCCACACTAGTAAATGAGTACAAAAGGCTGTGCCAACCGTCCACCAAACAAAAACAAAATTGAAGGCAAAACACACACTGAGTTTTGCAAGGCGCTAGTAAGATAAAAACTTAAAAGAGCACTGAATACTACTTACTTATGAAGGGGATATCAGGTTACACAAAATAACACAAAATAACAGTGAGCAAAAATCACAAAAAGGTCAGAACATAGATGATAATAAGGACATTGCACCTCCCACCGCACCGTTGCGTGGCTAAGCGGACAAGCGGTACTCTCCCGGTACTCCGCGAGTGCGCGCGCGCTGTGCGCGTGTGCTCTCGTGATATGGGAGATTGTGGATGACGTTGGCAAATGGGCGTTTCCTGAGGGGAAAGCACAAAAAACGTAATCAATCAGGCGGCAAGGAGCTTGGTGTGACAAGAGCTTAGTGGGCGGTATAGAGGCGTTATAGAGGCCCAATGGCCTTAGTCCTTAGTCACCTTAATCACCTCCCAAGTCCTCCTCCAAAACACAGGCAAGCGCGAAAGCGCTGACGGCAGCAGGGAAATCCAACGGCAAATCCAACAGTAAGCCTGCAGTGTATCGCGGACAAGCGGTACTCTCCCGGTACTCCCGCGAGTACTGATTCTCTTGGAATTTAAAGCCTGGACTCTACACTCCCAATTCTGAGATCACAGGATTCGTTGCTGGCATGGGCACTACTGTAAATCTATTTGCCCTCAATTCTGTTAAAATGCAATGTCACATGTACAAACAACAAGTTTTCTTTGCCTTTGTTGATCTCAATGCTGCCTTCGACTCAGTGAGTCCGGTGCTCCTGCTTTCAAAACTTCGTAAAGATAACTGTCCGGCAACATTGTATGATGTCATCCATTCATTACACTCCCAAACCTCCATCAGAGTTCGTTTAACCTTGGATGGGTTATTATCGGACGAGATTAAGACCTTTCGTGGTCTAAAACAAGGATGTCATTTAGCCTCAGCAATTTTCAATTATTTTATCCATGATGTTAGATCTGCCTTGACCGATGTGGTGTCAGATTCTCCAAAACTTAACAATCAATCTATCCAAACACTTATGTATGCTGATGACCTAGTTCTTATATCAAAAAGACAACTAGGTTTGCAGCGCCTGTTGGATGCGTTTTTCATCTATACTCAAAAAAATTAGTTGCAAATTAGCATCAGCAGAACACAAATTGTCACTTACTCACCTAGGCACCTTGGTCCGTTAGCATATATCTGGACTTTTGATCGTTCTCCCATAAAAATGGTGCCACAGTACACCTATCTTGGTGTATTGTTTGAGGGCCTGTATCATTCAACAGGCCATTAAGCACGATTAGAAGCAAAGCTCACTTCATCTATTGCACAAGGCAGAATCATGATGTTCAAATATGGTACATTTTCCATCAAGCCTGCATTGTATTTCTGGAAAATGAAAACAACTCCGGCACTTTTATATAGCCTCGAAACATTGAATACCAATACACCCTTTCCGTTTGCTGAATGGGAAGCAAAATCCTGGCGGCATATCTTACACCTACCAAATTGCATACCTGCCGCCTGGATAAGGTACAAACTGGGCTTGGTATCTATACAGGCTATATATCAGTGGCGCTTGTGTGCGTTTTTTTTTTAGGAAATGCTTGATTTCGACTTCCCTAAATGTCCTATTGAAAACTTTGACACAATATATATTTACTACTAATCAAACATTCATCAAGCTATGGCTCACGAAGGTCTATCATATATTAAATTCGGCAGATGTGTTACTAGACTTATTAATTCAGAATCCAGATAAAGCAAAATTAAAACTGTTTGAGTTGGATTGGATAACCACTAGAACCCTGTGTCTCTCGTATCATGACATAGAGGAATTTCGGTTTCCAGAAAAAAAGTTGCGAACCTTGCCCTCATATTTGGTTTGATGCCCCTCCCTCATTTTGCGCAATGGTATCCTAAAATTGCGCTTTAATTTGTGCAAGCCAGGGTGCAAGCTAATAATCACAGTGCTAACCTAGAGGGCGCAAGCTAACAATCACAGTACTAACCCAGAAGGTGCAAGTTAATAATCACAGTACCATCCTAGAAGGTGCAAGCTAATAATCACAGTACCATCCTAGAAAGTGCAAGCTAATAATCACAGTACCATCCTAGAAGGTGCAAGCTAAAAATCACAGTGCTAACCTAGAGGGCACAAGCTAATAATCACAGTACTAACCTAGAAGGTGCAAGCTGATAATCACAGTACTATCCTAGAAGGTGCAAGCTAATAATCGCAGTACTCACCTAGAAGGTGCAAGCTAATAATCACAGTACTATCACTGTGTAGGTAGGTTTGCTATGTGGCAGGACTTCCAGAGTAGAGTGATTGCTCTACTCCCCACCCTGGCCCCCTCTACCTTATTTGTCGCTGCTGTTTGATGGCTGGCTACTGGCCTGCTGACACCTGCAGACACACCTTGGTCCCTCCTCTGTTGGAGTCGCCCTTTGCCTTGGGGCCCACAGGGGCTGCCGGGCAGAGGCTTGCCCTGGAAGGGTCTGTTAAGGGCAGGGAACTAGCCAATCATGGGTGGAGAGAGTGCTGGGAGGCAGGGGGAGGGAGGGGAAGAGTGAAGGAGGAAGCCGGGGAACTGAGGCAGCACACAGGGCCTGGGGGTAACCAGGAACACAGCCCAAGATTTCTAAAGGATCACGAAGGTCAGAGGACCTAATTCAGCTCACCTGGGTACGCCGAGTGGCAAAGGTGTTATCCCACGGCGCAGTTGCCCACCTAAATGCAGGAAAAAAGAATCAGCCAAACACGGGTGGAGGGAGGGCTGGGAGGCGGGCAGAGGGAGGGGAAGAGTGAAGAAGAAGGGCAACACGCAGGGTCTGGGGGTAACCAGAAACACGGCCCATGATTTCTAAAGGCCCAGGAAGGTCAGAGGACCTAATTCAGCTCAGCTGGGAACGCCGAGTGGCAAAGGCATTATCCCACGGTGCAGAGACCCACCTAAATACAGAAAAAAAGAACCAGCCAATCACGGGTGGAGGAAGGGCTGGGAGGCGTAGAGTGAAGAAGGGATCCAGGGAAGCGAGGCAGCAGGCAGGGCCTGGGGACAACCAGGAACACGGCCCAAGATTTCTAAAGGCCCACGAAGGTCAGAGGACCTAATTGTTAAGGAAACAATTGTGTTCGAATATTTCTTGGCAAATGCCTAATACATATACACAATTCAAAACGACACACATATTGCTTATATATTTACAGTGGCTGAAGACAGACCTGGTTAATAATTTTTTATCACACCAGTAGACTGTAACTCTCGGAAGACTGCAGATCCCAACAGGATGTGTTTTGGGCGGGGAGGGGCAAGAAGTAGGTGGGAATGCCATGAAAGCCTAAGGAAAATGGTGTGCATACATGGCCATCTAATAGTAGTGCCACCTGAAAGCCAAAACTAAAAATGATGACACAAGGTAAAGGAGTGGGGGTAACTGAGAATGCAGGCAGACACTGGCAGTTTTCGCCCGTGTTTCCGGGGTTGTGATATTTTAAACATTAGTTTGTGTTGTTCCTGAAGTACTTCAAACATGAAGTCTACCATTTGGTTCACAACTTGAGGATGGTATTTTATAGATATAATCCAGCCTCTGTACAAATAGAAGTATTAAAGAACAGTAACATTTAAAAGAAACACTTTGAAAGTTGAAGTGTGAAAATACTTGAAAAGACCTGCCTTAAAGAGGGGGAGAGAGGATCCAGAACTCTGCCAACCCCGATCTGACACTGCCTTGGTCCATAGACCCCATTAAACACTCGCCCTCCGACAGCCCGCCAAGTGCGACCCCGCGCTAGCAACAACCAAACACAAATAGGCCTGTGACACAGTGGCGTGAGACAAGCCTCAAAGCCATCGGCCCCCAGCAATAGGAAATCAGAACCTCAGGATCACACCGCCAGCACGTAACCAAGTGTGAGCCTTCATCAGCACAGCAATAATTACAGCAGTGCTGTGTGGGCATGCTTTATCATGTTGTGGAATAGCTCATCAGTCACATGCTGCAAGGAGTGCACACTCCTCTCTTGGGGGAAGTGACAAATCTACTAGCTGCCACCCATCTGATTTTGGAGGGGTGGAATTGGGCTCACTGATTTCGGTATTCCTTATTAGTCTTCATCAAGAAGATAGATGTGTATCTATGTTGCAAGCCTATGATATTCTCATTAGGAATCCACCCACTCCCTGACTACACAAATATGGGTTTGTGAGTTTGAAACGGATACACATAGAAAGCATTCCTGGACGACTGTACATGAATCACTGGCACCGCATGTGCATGTGGGCGCTCCTAATACCTGTGTTGGTCACTGTGCATATGCCGTGGCACCTTGAATCATTCTGATCGCTTCTTAAAACTGATCATTGCATCCTCGCCTGTGCCAGGATTGTTTGAGGTTGCAGATCTGCTCGTTCCAAGCTTGTCTGTCTTACATTTTTCTAAATTAGTCTCGTGAAGGGGCCCATCTTTTTGATATCCAAGAGGCTATTATGATTAGGTGTATTAATGCCCACATTATTGGAGTTTCCATTGGAGGGCTTTCATTTAAAAGTAATTTCTTAGCCATTTGCCAAGATTCTGCCTCTATCTTCGAAGAATGCTAAATTATTGTTCAGTTGTCTTGCTTGTTGGACACCTACATTTTCACTAGGGCACTGATCCTTTGCAGGCTATGATGGCCTGGTTGCACTATTGGAATTATGGTACCTTTGCAACGATTGATTGAGGAATGCTCGAAGTGTGTCACTGCAAGACTGGACACTGCTTGCTTTACATTCATAGATTAAGGGCTGTGAACAAGTGTAAGGATGAAGTGGGTACTGCTCAGATTACCTACCGGTAATCAACATGATACTGCGTCTTGGTCTTCTTCGTTACAGTCCTGGATTTCGTACCTCCCACGTGTCTGTGTGGTGTGTGTCTTCGGGCCATTAGGGTACTTCTCGGTATAACTAACAGGAATATGAGCAATTGGCCAGGTGATGTTTACCCTGGGCAGGGTTTACTTTCTTGAATTTGAAGGGTTTGCATGCTTCGCTAAATAAGCCTCAGGATTTCCCTAAATGGCGATAAATACATTTTCCATATGAGATAAACCCACAGAAAACAATTCTGTGTTCAAATACTTAGTGCAACAGACTATACCAGTTTGAGTGACAGTGTGGATGATGCTTCACGCTGATGCACAGATGTTGATGCCACCCACTGTGGGGCACATGGATCGGTAATTAAAGAAATCTTGTCAGGAGGCGGTTACTACCTAGCAGTGGCATATATGCTTTTGAGGCACTGACGTCTAGGGTCCTTCTCAACTGAGCAGCTCACACCCTCTCATCTGTACCGTAACCACGCTGTCTCCGCACCACCACTCAGGTTGTCAACACAGCCTCACACACTCTGGCACAGACACATTTCCATTTGAAGCAACCCAATCACGGCAGACACTGTGGAAATGAAAAAAAGACAAGCGCTTAAAGAAACTGCCTTACGAGTGGTCTTTTGTGCGGGTAACAAATGGCCATTCTGGAATGCCATACTAACAGGAAATAAAATTAGAAATATACTATAATAATGACACAAGTGCACCATATTATAAAACGTGAAAAATATTGGTAGTCCTAATTATAAAAAATATAAAAATTATATATGAACTACCTAAAAATCATATAAAATACATGTTTCAAAAATAAAAAACACTGACAAGACTATCTTTCCGTTGGGCTTTTTACCTTGCTATCACAAAGGGAGCTACTTTAACCCATTGGAGTGCACTGAACATGAACAGTGATGTGTCAAGATGGTGTTGATGATTGTGTTTCTCCGGTTCGCGTGTGTTGAACGAGTGCAAAAGGCCTGTGGTTATAAGTGGAGATGGGTGGGAGTGGGTGTAAAATCATATCCATTTAATTTAGCGATGGGACACATTGCCAAACACAAATCCATCCTCATATGTCATTTGCATTAAAATGCATTAGAGATCCTAATTCAAAGTCCCTATTTGAAGCTCTTATGTTAAAGCTCTTATTTTAATGACAATAGTTTTGGCTTAAAGGTAGCGCTTTCAGTGCCACCTAATAGCCAAAACTAAAAATGAGGTGGGAAGTTGGTTGCAGAGTTGCTACAGTCTGGCAGCATTGGCAGTGTTTCTTTGGTTTCTTTGTTCGCCATATGATGTAGCACGCTGAAGAAGGACGTGCTTTTAAACCCCAGACCAACGCGGAGCGGTCGTAGAGTTGGTGGCAGAGTTGCTGCAGTCTGGCAGTCTCCGGCGGTCAACGGTAGTGAGCGGAGGATTCCCTGGCGTAGCCCTCTCCCCGGTGCTTACCCTCTTACTTCAAGGTGAAAGTGAGCGTGATATTGTGTTAATGCCTCTCCTAACTGTCTGCACTTCCTTCTTCCAGTCAAACCAACAGACTTGGGGTGACAGCGGGCCCTGAGCCTTTGAGCCCTTTTATTGGTGTTTTGGCTCCCCTTGACTCTTGATACCGTGATTCTCCCTTTATGTGGATATTGGCAAACAGTTTCTCTGTTGGTTTTATTCTCTGGAATAACAAACGCAGTGCCCGTTACTGCTAGCAGACTACTGTTGATGCTCGCTTTCTTACTCCCCTACGGGGAGTGCTGGTTATTGCTGTTGTAGCTGTTGACGTCTGTTACCACTCCGAAATGACAAGCAACTGGGGGAGGGGGGGTGAAGCTGTGAGCTTCTAAGAGACTGGCACTCGCCAGGAAGGACGGGATGGCACCATTAATGGTCTCCTCCCCAAACCCATTCTCTTAGCTGTGAGCATTTAAAATCTGTGGAATTTGCGGACACTATGGCTAACATACGTACTGGAACATTATCGGTTATGGAGGGGCCCACTAAACTCCAGTGCCCTGATTCTGTCAGTAAAACCAGTGCTAATTTAAATCAACAACGCCTCTCTAGAAATTGTCCACAGAAGACGTTTAATCTCGGGGGGGGGGGGGCAGCCCCATGTGTCCCTAACAGATCACAGAATTACTGACTTCATCCTACAGTGCCATCTGGCCTCCCAACCCCAGTACTGATATTTGCTGAGACCTGACTAAAGAACTTCTGGTTTCTATCCCCTGCCTTGGGTCAAAAACAATTGAGCAGGTGGTTAAAGCTTTGATTACTCATCAACCCCGAACCACTGAGAGCGAGCTTCACTAATCCTCCTATGGAGTTTTTAAGCTCTCCAATTACCTCATCGTCTAATGCAACATCTTCTAGGGCTGCGGTTGCGGTTGTGACTCTTGTGACTTCACACCAAGCCATTGACATGGCCCCTGAGACTTTTCCCAGTGAGGAGGGGGGAGGAGATCAAAGAGTAACGTGGACTTGTGAAGCTACTCGTGAAGCCACGGGGTCTATACTATCTGCCTCCCACTGGGAGTCCCAGGTGACCAGTCCTGTAGGACACAAAACCATTTACCAGGCCTCCCTCTCCCCAATAACCTTGATCGTGTTCTACCAAATACTATGGGGGACGATGACGAATATGGACTTGATGGAACAATAAGCAGTGAAGCACACCGGCTGATGTGAGTAGCTCCTCCGTACACATGTTTACAGACTTGGAGGGCCTGCTGTCTGAGCTACTTACCAGATCCGACATGGTCGTCAGAAAACATGAAATCCTATTTTAAGGCGATTCAAGGCTCCTTGCTTGCACTAACAGTAACTGCAGTTAACCATACTGCCCTGCTACAGAGGATTAACCCAAAGGTATACGATCTGACCACTGATAACACTGGCTCAGAATTGGCAACACCATCTAATACCTCAAAGAATGTTACAGTCTCTACTAACAACGTTTGCCCTAATTCTTGGTACAAACGCAGGAAAAAAAGGTATTCAAGCAAGCAGCGATGTATGTGGATTTGGCTACCAACAATTAAAAAAAGGGTGACATTTGTTGACCATATATCTTGCCTAAATAAGGAGAAGGCAAACCACCTGGGTAGTCCCAATCCAGACCTGACCATTGTGGGTACATTGTTGGCAGGCTCAATAACTGTGCATCAACTAACTCCTTTTTGCTAATGGAGGTTGAAGTGATTCCAGGCAACTTAGCATCTTCCCTGGAAGGCATATTACTACAGTACACTGGGCAAGCATCTTCACCCTGATGCCAAAAAATCTCGCCCACACGGTCATTGCACCTACTGAGGGAAAACCTTATCAAAGCTGAAACCATCTAAACAAAAATTGAAAAACAAAGTGCCTAGCGATCAAGTCTACAGCTTAGAAAAGCTGTTTGCAAGCTGCGCAGTTGCGGTCTCTGATGATGCTCAGGGTCATGCATTAACTAATGTTTCTATTCAAACAGACCTGTGTAGTGTTGGGGTAATGGCAGCCCAAACAACACAAAACCAACAACATATTCCTAAAATAAGGGTCCTCCAAATCCAAAGTTTGTGTTGTGACGGCAAGCTCCTATTTTTGAATCACACTCCTTCATTGGAACTATTTCACCTAGTCTTTTCTCTGCGATTCATCAACAGTGGCGACATTAAATTGTTGATATTTGTGAAAATGTTGCTCAGCCCACTTTATTAGTCTTTTTTGAGATGGCCCATACTATTGATTATGTGATGGGTTTCTGTACAGCATTTCACAGACAGGGTTATGAATGTAGTATAGTTGAGGTGGACTTTCGGTTTGGCCCAGCAACAAGAGGCAAGAATCATGGGGAAGAAAGTAAGGTAGGGGGCATTGATAAAATGGCTGCTGCAATCGAAGCCTCTGGTAAATATCCCCTATTAATACCTCTGAACCTAAGGGGTCCTTGTAGTGAAACGTGGGCTGAGGCTGTGACTGATACACAGCATGGTCCTAAAGCTCTAAACCATCCTGACAACTATAGGGAACAACTTTATTTGGGTGGGTTAGACCCAGAGGGTGGAGAAAGGGGCCATGAGGGACATTGGGAATGGTTGGGGAATCTGGTGATGCATTCCTAGCCAGCCTTTTCTACTGTTGAGTTGTAACACCCGAGGTAGTACACACCTTTTTGAATATGATGGTATGTTTGAATATATTGACAGCTTTAACGCATTTGCCTTAGAGGAGACTTGGTTGAAGGAACGGCTAATACTTGATGGGTGGAGTACACTGTCTTTCCTAGCTACCCAGGGTGCTAGGGGCCGCCCTAAGGGGGGCCTGACCACAGGTGTTAGGAAACTAATGACCGTGGCCCTTATCCCATATCCGAGAACATACTAATTCCCTAGGGGATCTTCTACAACTAGTGTATGTACGATCATTAAAATTTACATACCGCCATATGCATCAAGTCATGAGTTTATTATGAAGGAGGTCGAAGAATATGTCATTGCATGGGTGGGCCTGTTGCCTTCGATTATTTGTGAAGACTTTAATGCCAGGATCCCTAGGAATGTTAGCTGGAGAGAATTGGCTGTTGATACCTTCTCGTCTACCTCTATGGGCGATAGACTGAACAGGCCTTGCCAGCGTGGGAAATCCTGAGCAAACTTGTTATACTCAGAGGAGTTCAAGATGGCCAATGGGGCTTATCCGGCTGATTGACCCCCGCAATTCACAAGAATGGGGCCTATGAGTGGGAGCATTATCGACTACATATCTTTTGCTTATCCCCACAACCTGCTCATTGATATGTGCATTTTCCACAGGCAGGAGAGTGACCACTTTCCCATTGTTGCTAGCCTAAATCTGCAGCGTTGTCCCCAGGGCTCTGAGCTGGTAGGGATCCTGCGGGTCAATCCCAAACTTAATCGAATATCTTGGAGTGACCCTAATTTAGATTGGGCTAACTCTGTTGCGAAAACTGTACTTGGAGAATTGATCTCCTTGTGTGCTTGCACCGACACTCACTGTTCCTCTGAGGAGACAATATCAATTATCAACAAATATGAAAACTGTGTGGAAGACATTATGAGAGGTACTACCCATAAAACTGGAGCACGATCTCGCTTAGGACTTGGTCCTAGAAAAGTACACCAGCACCACTATGACAGGGCCATCAAGGAAAAAAAGAAAGTGGTGCGTTGAGTTCTGTGCAGATTGGTACTGGCCCCACTGTCTTCGGTGGGGTTTGCCAGTGAAACCAAGAAGATTAAAAAGGACTACATCAAATGGCTTAGGACTCACAGATACCAGGTACAGCGTGCCCAGTGGAGAGATCTAGACTTTGCCTCTAATACCAACAACCCAACCATGTTTTGGAAAATTGTTAATGGGAAACAGGCACTGACTAGAGATCTCAACAGGGTTACAGAGAAGGTCTGGGGCTCTCACGTGGATCAGTCATGGGGAGCTGAGATTGCATCTGAGGGGGTAGCCCTTGGCACCACTGTTTGGAGATTTAATAAAAGCTATGAGGACATTTATACGGTAATCATGGCCAGTAAGTCTTCTCGAGCTCCCAGTCCTGATGGCATTTGCAATGCACTAATCAAGGCTGAACCAGCAATCTGGACGAAGTCATTGTGCTGGCTCTTCCACTGGATTTCTGCGACACAGATTATCCCCGAGTCTTGGAGAGACAGTATTGTGGTGCCTGTTCATAAAAAGGGAACTCACACGGACCCGTGACATTAGCATATGTTAGCCATGCTTGATGCGTCAGGCATAATCTTTGCCATAGTGCTACTGGACGAGTTGAAGAGTTGGGAACTTGGTCAGAACATAAGAACATTATCCCCTAGAACCAAACCGGATTTCGCAAGGGCTCGAACACTTCTACCAACTGCTTGGCCCTTGCCACTATTGTACAACAGTCTTAGTCCATCTGCAAAACCCCAGTGTACGTAGCCTATACTGACTTCAGTTCAGCCTTTGATATGGTGGACAATGGTAGGCTATGGAGAAAGTTGCAGGCATGGGGTATTCTGCCAGGCCTTCTAAAAATGAATATTGCTCTACATCAGTGAACAAGGGTTCAAATTCGTTTAGATCAGCGTGGCACTCTAGCTTATTTCAGACCAGGAAGGGGGTCAAGCAGGGATGTAACCGTGTCCCTTTGCTCTTTAATCTATATTTGGTGGATTTAAATAAAGAACTTGCAAGTGCCCTGGCTATTCCACCAAAGTTCGGTGCTGCCACCATACAATGGCTGGGTTACGCCAATGACGTGGTCCTCCTTGGTCTGACGCCGGGGGCGCTGCAGTCCTCACAGAATGTCCTTCAATCATACTCTGAGGCCAGTTCATTGAAAGTAAATGTACAAAAAACTAAAATCATGATTTTGACCCCAAGAAATATGAAGACACCTGGATTTAAATGGTATATGCTCATTTTCAGGCTACCCTCGGCCATCTCTTCGCCTTCCCTCATCTCTGTCTGTCTGCTATCCAGGAGTGGTGTGCCGCCAATGACCTCTGCCTTAATGCCAGTAAGACTGAGATTCTCCTCATTGGCACACCCGGCCCCTCTTTTCCTGTCACTCTCTGGCTGGCTTCTCTTGGCCCTCTTCCTGCTCCCACCTGCAAGGCTAAAAACCTTGGGGTCATCTTCAACTCCACACTCTCCTTCTCTCCTCACATATCTGACATCTCTAATAAGTCACACTACCAGCTGCACCTCCTCAGAGGTGTTCTTCCTTTCATCACCTTCCCTCAGAATCTCACCGTCTCCAGGGGGCTGGTTCTCTCTAGGCTGGACTACTGCAACAGCCTCTTTCTAAATATGCCTGCTTCTCTTCTCCGCCCTCTGCAACTCATCCAGAACAGCACTGCAAGACTTGTCCTTGGCCTCAAGCCCAAGGATCGTATCTCTCCAGGACTGAAATCTCTGCACTGGCTCCCAGTGGATGTGAGGATTAAGTTCAAAGCCCTCTGCGTTGTCCACAAGGCCTTCTGGGGCCTCAATACCATCAACTCTCCCTTCCTAAATATCTTCCTCCTCGAGCTCTTCGCTCAGCTGCCTCCAACTCCCTCAGGGTCAGTCGCTTCTTCAAGCAACGAGTTGGTGGTAGATCTCTTTCTTCAGCTGGGGCCTCCCTCTGGAACAGCCTCCCTGCCTCCCTTAAACTTGAAGAGAACCATCTCCGGTTCCGGAAGCACCTCAAAACCTCCTGGCTGTAACCTGATCTGCACTGGTTACCTGGACACCCTCTGATCTCGGGCCCAGGTCCTCCCCCTGCCAGTCTCACACACCTGCACTGCCTGCCTGGCAACTCCCGCATTTGGGGACTGTTTCTGTAACGCTGCAGTCCCCCTACCAGCACTTGACACTTGATGTCTGCACTTACCCTTGCACTTGCCACTTGCTGGCCGTTACCTTACTTATTGCTATTATCTATTCCCTTATACTGCACTGTCCCCCCCCATCCCATGCACTTGCACGATCTGAATGACACCTGGCCTAGTAAGATCACTGTCTGTCCTCCCTTTGTTCCCCCTCCCTTGCCTCGTCGCGCCTTGAAACACTTGAGTACAGGCGCGTTATAAATGCCATATCATATTATATGTAAGGAAGGTTGGTAGAGGTGGTCTCGAACAATAGGTACCAAGGTATCCAATTGGACTGCAGACTGCAGTGTCTTATTCCCCTCAATGGTATTAAGTTGAAAACTGCCCAGCTTGCCGGTGCAATCTCTTCTTTCGCCCGTGTGGGGGGTGGCTATTCCATCGGGGCCCTGCTCAGACTGTATCAGGCGAAAATGTTGGCAATGATCCTTTATGGGGCGGAGACCTGGGCCCTCCAGATTTCCACTGTGCTGGCTAAACTGGAATCTGCCTCACTAAAGAGGCTACTGAGGCTCATTGTTAACACGGCTGGTTAGGCGATATATTAGGAGTTTGATTTGGCCACAATTTTAATGCGTTGCCAATTGAATATCTTAATTACGTATTGGAAATTGGCAAATGCGGCGGATGGCACCCTGAACAATTTAGTCTATGGTGTCTTACAGTCCAGAGCTACTTGTATGCTGCCCAGTGCAATTGCAACTATTAAATCCGTTGCTGAAAAGTGGCTTGGCTTTGTGCCGGAAAACATCTTAGCAATGTTGCTACAAAAGTATAAGCATTCATAGAAGTCTTTCCTACGAGCTATTAGCAAGGACCAATTGACTGTGAATCTGGCCAGTAAAAGCTCTGCTTCTTCCTTCATTGAGTATATTCAAACTAGGGACTATTTTCCTAAGTACATTCATAATGTTTTGATCAACACGCTGTTGTGGGAATATCTAAAAGTCAAAATCAATGTAGTAAGGACACTGGAAATCTCAGGGGCATGGCAAAAAATCCCCAGACACTCCAGGAATTGTAGACTGTGTGGGGACACAGTACTGGAATCAGCTAAACATCTCCTGGCAACATGTTCCTCTGTGAAGCATCTGCGAGGGGCCTCACTTAGATCAGCTGGTCTGAGTATGGACATATTGGCCAATTAACTCTGGTCACTCTATATGGAGGGTTCCCATGAAGCATGTATGGTCTATTTGACAGACGTCTGGAAAAAGATAGCAGTTCTTCTGACCAATCGAACCATCGGATTTAGCCCCCTACTTTGCGAAGGGAACTAGAGGATTACATGTGATTGTTGTTTTGTGATTTGATGATGAATTTGTGATTTTGATTCCTCTGGATAGATGTTTGGAAAAGTTATATGTATTAGAAGTTGCCTTTTAACTGTAAAATACTAAAGAAAGAAATACATACTTCCTTTAGACCAGGCACATCAGCACTGCAGCAAATTACATTGCAGGAAGTTACAGAGGAATAGATAAGGGGAGAGAGAGAGAGAGAGAGAGAGGGGGAGAGAGAGAGAGAGAGAGAGAAATAAAGAGAGAGAGAGAGAGAGAGAGAGAGAGAGATAGAGAGAGAGAGAAAGAGAGAGAGAGAGAGAGAGAGAGAGAGGGAGAGAGAGAGAGAGAGAGAGAGAGAGAGCAGTGTGCAGTATACACTGTAGAGTAGCATATCATGACATGGCATACTACACCTATGTTGTACGCATAACAAATTACATTACTATGTGTGACAGAACAATAGAATAATTGGAGAGTACGAGAGAAATAGTTTTATACCAGAGAGAGCGAGAGAGAGAGAGAGAGCGAAAAACAGGTGCAACAATATAAACCACAGGAGCCTAATGAGTGCAGAACGTACTGTACCAGTCACAGTGCTTACAAGTTGGATGGTGCAGCAGAGGTCCTGTTGAGGAAACAATGATGTTAGAATGTTTGTGCACATCACCACATGCATAATGTAATGGAACACATTTCTGGAAGTTAAAGAAGTAAGGGAGAGAGAAAGTGAGGGAGAGAGAGAGAGAGACAGACTATGGAGGAACTGACCTGGTCAGCAGTGTGCGGTATACAGTGTATGATACTATATAGTGACATAACATAATGAACCAGGGTGGTACGCAGGAACGCTTTCCACTAGTGTAATCGACAGAAAAGACAGAGAGAGAGATGGGCTAAAGGGCCATGTTAGATTCTGGCTAAAGCATGTTTTTATATCCGTTACCATTCCAAGATGGTCCCCAGATTAGACTTTAACGTAGAAAGATAATCTGGACAGACATTAAGAAGTTGCTTAGCATCGTTCTTCAGTGGAGCGTCCGCAGTTCAATTTCAGCCGCTCGAGGATTACTTTGCTTTCGTGGAATACTGGAAGTCCGGTCTACTCCTCCATCCTTTTCTGGGTTGGAGCCTTGCTTTGCGTCCTCTCTTTATGTTTCCTACTTTTTTTAGTTTGGCTATTCCCTGTTTCTCCCACACTCCCACCTTCTAGTGCCACTATCCCAACACCTCTTTGTTCCCGCCTCCACGAGTTTTAACACTCCCGGGCTAGTTCGGCCATGGCACTTCCTGATGCGGTCATTGCTGAACCGTCCTCATTGCTCTCCTTGCAAACTCCTATTCTGCGGCACTATCGCACCACTCTGGTGTGTCTCCTGGTCTTATGCACTAGCACTTTTAGCACATCCTCTTCCTTCAGGCACCCTCTTTCTTCACCCACTTTTGGGTCATTGGCACTATTCCCTTTGATTCCTTTCTGGAAGTTCATTAAGCAGAATCTATATCTCTCAGGCATTCTTTCACTGGTCCTCCGGGGTCTTTCTGTCTTGGCATTCAGACTGTGGGGAACAGAGAGGTGCAAACAGGTGTTGGCTGGACACAATGTCCATAAGTCCTCTACTGGGTAAGAACTCTAATTACCCCTCCTGTTCAGAAATCTTTGCTGATTGATGTTGACATCTAAATTGCGTTCTTTTGCACTTCATTGGACTCCTGTGAAGAGATCTTCCTTTGTTTTGCCTTCCGCTTTCCTATTTCCTATTTCAGGGTGCAGCATTCATCTAGAAGCTCTAGGGTCCAGGAGGAAAGAACATTTTGCGTCTCCATTTTCAGAAACTGGTGTCTTGCTGTGACATCCAAAAGTATAATTCTGGGAAGCCATGTATATACATATTTTGACACTATGGGAGTAGCGGATAATGCAGGACTACTTCCCCCTCAGTACAATTTGTGGCCAATTTCAGAAGGTGCATACACTGCAGGGCATGTACACCTTTTGAGTGCTAACGATCTGCAGGAGATTGCAGGCCTTGGGAAGTGGACACAAGAACGAATGGTTTCAGCGGTGGGATCTGCACAGCCCCAGGTATTTGCTAGTAAGCACTGGGAGCTGAGGCACATGTGATTGCGTCCACTGGGTTTCAGGAGGGCTGAAACAGATCTGCAGTAGTGAAAACCTCTTTCTACTGTGTGCGCTTATCTTTGTAAAGATATAACAACTAGCATTGCTTATTCAATTTCAATACTTCAATGGTTGAGTATTCTAGCTCACGACACGTGTTTCGACCCTACGTCATTTTCAAGGCGTAACACAGCTATATCTTTCTGATCAATATTTTCAGTATTTTTTCTGAGTGACAGAGTCAATAAAATCTATCCCTGTTTTCATATTTCATCGGTGCTGATGCAAAAAGGAATCCACTTTTAAATGTTGTCAGTTTGTTCACTGTTTTAACTCAATTAGATTTAGGGGTTAATCTCAGGCTTTCTTAGAGGTGTGTAGCTGTCTTGTATCATAGACCTCAACATATTAGAAACTAGGCGCATCCAACCCAGTGCACACCACCATATTTTACAGATCTGCAGTAGTGCCTGGCTGTAAGGTGGGCACCTCATGTGTTCTCTTAGACACCCATTATAAATGCAGTAGCAACTTACATAGGAAAGGCGGGTCAGCAACCATTGAAGCACCTGGCAGTAAGTTCACACAGGCATGCTGAGGTAGATGACAAGGTTGGTTATAGAGGCAATCCCTCCGCATTATAAAGTGTAATCCCTGTCCTAAGGGTTTCCCCGTCACCAGTTCTGGTGGATGGGAAGCACCTGTAACAAATGATAGCCACTGCAGTGGTTGGCTTTCAGGGAGAAAGCAAGTGCATTGGTAATGGCTGGGTCATGTTTCACAAGATTACTATCTGCCACAGAGGAAGGGGTGTTACCTTCAGCAGAAACAACTGGATAAGGCTCTACATCACAACAGGTATGCTTTGCATGTAACCAATCAGACTCCTTAAGGGGGTGAATATGATTATCTGATCTGTGTTCAATATGAGATGGAGGATCCAGGGGGCGTCACTATCCATATAGCTGTTCGTAAGCTCCTCCTCAATGAGTGGATGAATGTGGACAAACAAGGCCTAATGTGTGACAAATCAACTCCGGGGGCACCAGTGGTCCAGGGATGAATATCAGTTACTAAACCATCAATCAGCCCCACACCTCTAGTGCACCAGAAGGTATCCAAACAGATTGAAAACACAAGTAAATTATTAACCTCCTTGTCCCATTTTGGTAACGTGGACGGAACAGCAGGCTTATCTCTGCAAGGTCGTGGATCGTTGGTTAGTTGCAACAGAGCGAAAATACAATTATTACCCAATAATAAAAGGGACTGTCCAGTCAAGTTTGTATACAAATATATACTTTATCATTATCGCTACAGACAGTTCTAGCACACTACAAAATACAACCCACCCTATAAAGGAATGCAGAGGACAGACAGCCTTCAAAGAAGGAAAAGGGATGCACTTTGGATACTTATAGGAGGGTAGTCAGTAAAGTAATTAATCACAATAGTTCAAGGATACTTGGTTTCAACACAAAGGGAGCAATGGGTCGTCAAATGTCACTAGCGGACTTCGTAGAAGGACCAGGGTGACAGAACCACAATGTACCTTGTGCTTGTAGTGGTTCTTGGTGCTCGACAGGATCAAGTCAGTTTCAGGGCTCTTTGCAGCTTCTGTGACAGAGTTCAAGACGGGAGACAGCTGCGGGTATCAGGCAAATGGCAGTTCGGCGAGCAAGGCTGGACGGACGGCTGCAGGCTGGCCTACATGGCCGCTCGGGGTCAGGAATTGTTGTCTCAGTGCTCGCCAGAAGGTCCTTAACACTGGTCGAGGTGTCTCGGACGGTGTTAGCGACTGCGGCCTAACAACAGTCAGCAGTGCAGTCGGTTGCAGCTCCAGGGGCTCGACTGCCTTGAAAATGTCCTTTAAGGAGGACGTCGGTAGATGCTTGTCAATGCACTCCTCCTAGCTTCTTCACTGGGATCGTGTTGTCCTTTAAGGCGGGTGGCCCAAAGCTGAGGAGAGTGTTGCAGGCAGCTGCCTTGTCCTTAGTTTGGTTCAGATACTCTCTGGCACTTCCCACCCAGGAAGCTTGCTGCAGAGTCTAGCAGGGCACGCTGTGTGCTGGCTGGGTACAGGTTCTGGAGCTGCTGGGGGGTCCTCTGGGTTCAGTATCACCCTCTGTTCCCTGGGAGATGTTTAGGGAAGGGATCTTGCTTCCCTCTTGGAGGTCCTGACTGTCCTTCACTGGCGGAAGAAGTAAGGCAGACTGTACCTTCAGCCAGAGTCCAATGCTGAGTTCTTCTTGCAAAGTCTTCAGATGATCTCTCCAAAAAGGGGCTCAGCCCTCGTTTAAAGCCAAATGGGCCACAGTGATTTGTGTAGGCTATGCCTACTTTAATGAAGCAATCTTGGGTCCCCATCAACTATCTCCTGTATGCCTGAGGTCATAACCAGAGTGCTTTCAACAGGAAAGGTAATGGGGTGAAAACATGTAATACTACGTCCCACCCATCTTCCTGTCTGTTGTGGATCAAATGGTCTCTATGGTTAATTGACCTCTCTGTGGTTCCTGAATAAAGTGGCAGGCCTCTCTTGAAGCTGTGGCGAGACCAGACTTTCTGACTACTGCAAACCACATTCTTGTACCTTCTGAATGGGGTCCCCCTGCTGGGATGACTACTGTAAACGGTTATCGCAGACATGACAGTTCACTGCCCTTGATACTAAGAGGCGGGAGCTGACTTCAGGTTTACACAGACGCATATCAAAGGTTGTTGGGGTTTTCCTGTCTCCTTTGTCAGTCATGCAGGCAGGCCCCACACGGGCCTATTTAAATTAACTAATTAGTATGCAAAGCTGCATTCAGCAGCACCAACAAAGGGACAGGGCGGATCAATGGAGCCTTTGTTAGTTAATTAGGCTAGCCTTGGCAGGAGGAAGGTTCTGCCCTCCCCCTTCTGAGATACCTTGATGTACTCTTGGCTGTCATATCCCAACTAAATATGACAGGGGGATGGCGCTTGTAAGCTGTGTCCACCCACAGTACACAGGTCTGTGTGTATGTCGTGCGGTGAGCATAGGACAATGTGTGCGGATTAGCCCCACACATTTTCCGGAGGTTCATCTACCATCATTCAATTTCATTTAAAAGTTCAAAAAAGCCCAGGCGATGGAAAAATCCAGAAGGTCCTTCGGTCCAAATGTGGTGGACCAAGTGTTGGGACATAATAGTAGCGGAAAAAATCACGGCCCTAAGGTTTGAGAACAGAGATAAATTCTACCACACGTGGGCGCCTTTCCTGGACTACGCTCAATAATACCCAGGTCTGTCCCGACAGCCTCCCTCCCTACGCTGGATGGGCAAAAGTGACTGAAATGTAACTTGATGTATGCGGGGTCAACTGACCGGTGAGGTCTGCCCGTTCCAGCAAAATAGAAGGAATACAGCGAAATTCTGGATCTAAAATGCAGGTGCCCTCCACCCCCCATCGGGGCCCTGAAGTTCGTCCCACCTCGGGGAGCTCTTGTTCCGAAGAGGGGCCCTGATAGGCCCACCAACCCCCACCCAACCTTTGACCACCACTGTCGGCTATACCCTCCTTCTTACCAACTGTTTTGTTTAGACATTGTGTTTGTTTCTTAATTTGTTGTTCCAAGCGAGTCTCTACAGAATGTAATGCCTTAATTTTCATATGACAAATTGCAGTACTTGCTTGTGTAAAACCAATAAAAACATGTTTTAAAAAAAAAAAAAGCCCAGGCGAGCACACACCCACCCTGCTGATGGTTGAATTCACCACACCGTGCTTCATAGTTATGAAGTATCCACTTACTTAGAGCCAAGGCGCATTACCTGGCATGCAAACTCAAAGGCAAAGGCAGGACGGCTGGAGATGCGCAGGGGCTCTTTTTAAAATGTCTGCAGGCCTCTTACCTTAATCCCTGTCTCCATATGTCAGCAACAAAAATGCATAGATATTAGGTAATTTAAAGTTTCATTATCAAAAGGCCAGTGCAAAAAAACAGGCACATTTTTTGGGCACACAGTGGGTCAGTTGGTGCAATTTTGTATCACCAGTGCACTTATCTGATTACATAATCAATGTATTATAAGGAAAAGGAAGAATACTTGGAAAGTTATCTCTTTTGTTTCTCATACAACATTTTTAACTTCTTCCTAACAGGATTTCTGGTCTTCAAGATCAACATAAGGATAAGAATAGGGCTTGCTTAGTGAAAATGTGTATGCCCTCTGTCTCAGCTCGTGCCTTGCTTCTGTGCCCACATCCCAAATCAAGCAATGCGAGGAGGCATATGGTGTGCAGATATTGTACTCTGCACTGCAAAATAAAGAAAGGTAACCAAAGGTGTGCTGAAAGTCATATGTGGGCCTCATTACAAATCAAGTAGTGTGGGGAAAAAAGTGGTGTTAATTGTCTTACTGCCACTTTTTTTGGCAGTAAAGGAATTACCAACTGTTTTTTCCACGCCGCTGGATTATAAATTTGGAGGGAAAGAGGAGCAGTTTACTTCCAGCAACAACTTGGAGGTAAATCCACCACTTTACCTCTAAAAATCTGTAGATTTACCACACAGGACTTCAAAAGCAGGGAATTACACCAACCTACCACCACTTGTAATCCTTTGGTAAACCCATGGTACCAAGCGGCAGTAACGGTTTGGTGGTAATTTGGTGGATTTACTGCCGAATTACCACCAAACCCATAATGATGCTCAAAGTGTGGGGGTATAAAAACAAAAAATAATAATCAAATAATAATTCCAGGTGAAAAGGTTGAAAGGCCCTGACACCGTCCCTCACTCCAGGACTGAGACCAATGCATGTTTATATCTTGTTTTCAATTTGGGGGGGGCCTAAGATACCGGCCACTTGCTGTATTTTGCAATTTGAGCTCGGAAATGGAGTGAAAGAAAGGAGAGCGAGAAGGTCAGGAATGGATAGGAGCAAAAAGGAAGAGCAGTCCAAACTGATAGTTAAGAGGATGACGGTATGAGTGGAGAGGAGAGTGATAAGTAACTGAAAAGGAGGAAGAGCCTGAGTTGATAAAAAGTTTCAGAAGCAATTACATATATGCAATTCACGATTCTACTGAACAATTTTTTGTTTGCATTCTGGGGCTAGTAGACCTGGATTTTTCCCATTAGAACTACAGAACTACAAGTCTCAGAACGCAAAGCAAAAATTGAGTGTGGCATGTTGGCATGTATGCAACTATGCCCAAAGATTCTTGAGAAATACATTTGCTCAGACCCTGCTTCCATCACCTCCATGAATTGAAGGCCCTGAATGCCTCCAGAGCCTTGAGCAGTCAACAGGAACCCACATTAGTATACAGCTCACTGTGCTTCTTTGGTATCCAGTGATATAATTGCTGGAAATAACACCGAGTGTGACTCAATATATTTTTTAAAGGCCATATCCAACACTTTCCCCAAATGTTCTAGCATTGGAGTATGTTTATATAAATTGCACCAATCCTAAAATATATTGGGAAGGGTGTTTAGTGACTTTAAAAAAAATCGCCCTCAATGAGATTTCCAGCGATTATGTCAGATACAACCGCTTCTTTCCTACTACGAAATGGGGCCCATTTTCTTTTTAAGGTTGGCACTAGATGAGTTCCCTGGAATGTAATGGAAAAAAATTGGAAAAAGAAAGCAGCCTGTGAGTCAGAGTGGAAATGGCTGTACCCATTCTCAGACTGCACCTCAGTTTGTTTTCGATTCAGGCTCTGTGTCAGGAGCGTTGTAACTAAATATTCTAACCAGTCTGATCTGCCAGTGAGATCTGCGTGGCTCAGGTGGTGGTTTGGGAAGTGGCTCAGGGGTGGATATAGGGTCCAGTCTTGGATCCGGATGCTGGTCCATTCCAGTAGTGTCACTAGCATTAGGGAGGGCCCGGGGGGAACGCGAAGCATTTCCCCTTGGGGTTATTTTGGGCGCTGCACAGGCCAACGAGCTGGCGTGCGAATAGCTCACCCCCAGGGGTATTTAAGGGGGTAGGGAAGGTTCGGGAGCAGGCGACGGTTAGGACGAGCGTTTGTCCAGGTCGCCTGCTCCCGAGCCTTCCCTGCGTCCTTTGGGCCTACTGGGTTTGAGTTAGCTAAGGTAGGTCTGGGCTTAGTTAGTGGCGGCGGCCGGGTAGATACAGTTAGGTTACATCTTTAAAAAAATAATAAAAAATTAATCGGGGCATGGCCGGGGGTACCGTAGAGAAGGTACCCCCCCTTACCGCAGTGTTGCCGGCGGCTCTTCTCCTGTCGTTTGGTTTTAGCGGGCGTTGTCAGGTCCGGGTTGTTGGGCTGCGCCAGGCGGAGTGTTTTCCTCGGTTGGTACGGGCAGCCTCTGTGCGGGTGGGGGCCCTGTTAGGTATTGGGGGCGGTAGGGGCCAACACTAGGCAGGCTCCCCAGGGAAGCGTGCGGTAGTGGGAGCTTCCAAGTTGCTCTGGGCTGCAGGGCGTCTTCTTGGGAAAGGAGACACGTGCAGTGACTCAGAGTAAGGGGAAAGAGTTATAATAATTAGTGAAGCATAATTACAAATTTAGCAGGCAGGTTCCTGTGGCAGGGTGGTTCCACCCACCCACGCGCATTGGGGTAGAGAAGCTAGGGGCTTATTTGGCGCCCAGCTATATTATTTCTGGTTGGCCATGGTGGGACAGGAGTCCAAGAAGAAGGGATTGGTGGATGCCAAGGCGCTGTGGGAGGCTTTGGAGATCATTGGTAGGGCATCTAAAGCCCAGCTGGAAGGGGCTGTGGGCGAGGTTAAGGGTGAAGGGGAGGAAGGTGGGGGTAGGCTGCAACGGAGAGCAGCGGCAGATGGGGCTCTTGCGGCAGTGGTGGCTTGCAGCCCCACGGCGGGTCGAGGGGAGGTCTGGGAGTCTAGGGGTAGGAAGATGAGGAAGGAGATTTGACAGGAGAGCGTCCAGGGGGGAAGGGCAGTTGGGAGAGGGGTCAGAAAGGGATTTGGGGGACAATGACCAGGTGGATGAAGGGGACGGTAGGAGGTTGCAAAAAGGTACAGGGCAGGTGGGGGTGATGGGGTGCAGGGAGGAGTGGCAGGGCAGAGGGGCAAGGGAGGAAAAAACCTGCAGAAGAGTGCAGGTAGGAGGAGGAGAGACCGGTCCCCTTCGATTAGTGAGGTAAGGGAGGAGCGCGGAACGGCCCCCCCAGCCAGGAGGATTTTGGGCGGAGGGCACAGGGCAGCCCCCGCTATTGCAGAGGTGGAATATGGAGTTGCAAGGGGTGAGGAGAGAGATTGGCGTTCAGGCTATGGGAGCCTTGGTGGGGGAGAAGGAGATTTCTTCGGTGGAGGTGCAGACAGATAGGGCGATTGAGCACTTGGCACCCGAGGTACAGGTAACAAAGGAGAAAGATGCAGAAAGAAAGGGCAAGGAGAAAAAGCTGCCATACATGGGTATTACGAAACCCCTGGGAGAACTTTTGATGACAACAACAAAGGATAAGATGTGGGCAGGGGAATTTTTGGACGTGTTGAAGCTGCTTCATAGGGAGGTGAAAGCCAAAGAGGGTTCTAAAGAGGAGGAGAGGGAACTGGCCTCGCGCCCAAAGGTAACGGTGACGATTGAGAATTGGATGTCAGCTTTTATTGTCTATTAGAGTGTATATTGTGAGAAATTTCCAGAAAGATGTGTGGCTCTGCTAAAGTACATGGATGTGATTAGAAATGCATTAACGAGTTTTGGGGGCTTCGCGTGGGTGCATTATGATGAAGAATTTAGGGCAAGGATGGCAGAGGACAGCCAGGTGGTCTTGGGTGAAATAGATATGGATCTCTGGCTGCAGTGGATGGCACCGACAAGGCCAGCGCCGACATTGCACACAGCGAGTGGTTTGTCTGTGCCTTTCCGGCCCTTTCTTGGTTACCCCGCCAAGAGGGGGCAGGGGGAGGAGGCAGAGGACAGCCCTCAGCGGCATGCTGGGCCTTCAATAAGGACGGCTGCACAAGGACGGTATGTAGGTTTAGACATGAATGCAGTAAGTGTGCAGGGAGGCACCCAATTCCTCAGTGTTTCCAGCAAGGAGACAAGGGGAGAGGGCGAGGAGCAGGCAGGGGAGTTGTGGGGAAAGGCTTTTACTCCAATTAAATTGGAGGTGTTGGAGACGTGGCTTGAATTTTATCCGGACAGGGAGGGGTCAGAGATTTTGGGAGATGGTCTTTGTTATGGTTTCAGGCTGGGTTACCAGGGGCCAAGGGTGCGTCGTTGGGCGGCCAGTGAAAATGTGGAAGTGCTAAGATAGAAATTGGGCAAGGAAATAGCAGCGGGAAGGGTGGTAGGGCCATTTGCTGGCCTGCCTGGGGATTTAGTGGTATCCCCACTGGGCGATGTACCCAAGAAGTTCTCGTGGGAATTTAGATTGATACACCATTTGTCATGGCCAGAGGGCATGTCAGTAAACAATTGTATTGCTCCAGAGGAGTGTGGGGTTGCATACGCGAGTGTGGATCAGGCGGTGGGTTTGGTGAGGAAGGTGGAGCACGGGGCCTTCCTGGCCAAATGCGACATTAAGGCAGCTTTCAGGTTGTTGCTGGTGCATCTGGATGATTTTTGGCTACTGGGAATGCAATTTTAGGACTGAATCTACACTGACAAGGCATTGCCTATGGGTTGCGCAATTTCTTGCTCCTTGTTCGAGCGTTTCAGTTAATTTTTGCAGTAGGTTTTTTCATATAGTTCGGGCTCGGAAGGTGTATTGCATTACCTAGATGATTTTTCTGTTCATTAGTGGGGCGGGCAAAGAAAAGGAGTGTGGGGAGATGCTAGGGATGTTTCAGGAACTGATGGGAGAGTTGGGGGTGCCATTGGCAGGAGACAAAACGGAGGGTCCGGCAGTGGTGTTAACCTTTTTAGGGATTGAATTGGACTCAGTGGCCATGACCTGACGCTTGCCGCACGACAAGGTGAGCAGACTGGTAGGTTTGCTGCAGAAAGCGGTGGGGGCTCGGAAGATGACACCAGTGGAAATGCCGAGGCTATTGGGGCATTTAAATTTCGCATCCAAGGTGGTGGCCCCAGGGCGGACTTTTTGTGGGAATATGGCGCGGTCTATGGCAGGAGCAAAGTGCCCACACCATCGGGTAAGGGTGTCAGGGGCAGTTTGGGAAGACTGTAGGATCTGGTTGCGTTTTCTGGAGAGTTTTATTGGGGTGTCCATGTGGCTACAAGGGGATCCGGTGTCATGTGAAGTGCAGATTTTCTCAGATGCAGCAGGTGCAGGGGGGTTTGGAGTATTTTGGGGAGGGAAATGGTGCGCCAAGAAGTGGCAATCGCGTTGGTTGAAGGAAGAGAGAAGCATAGCGTTTCTAGAATTTTTTCCTTTGTTGGTTGCGATGGAATTGTGGGGGAAGGAGTTGCAGAACAGGAAAGTGAACTTCAACATTGACAATGAATGCGTGGTTCATGTGGTGAACAGGCATTCGGCAAGGGATCAGAGGGTGGCGAGGTTAATGAGGGAGTACGTTCTGCGTTGCATGGAATGGAATGTGGTGTTTAGGGTAACACATGTGCCGGAGAAGGATAATGGCATTGCTGATGCATTATCTCATTTTCAATGGCAGAGATTCCGTGGATTGGCTTCAGGAGCGGAACAAGAGGGGCAGCGGATTCTGGAGGAGCTGTGGAAGATAGGAAGTTGAGAGTGCTATCTTTGGTGGAGAGTTTGCTTGCCCCGGCATCTAGGGAGGCATACAGGCGAGCATGGGAGGATTACATAAAAGGGGGAGCTCGGAGTTAGAATGGCAGGGGGGATGTGGAAGAGCGGAGAAGGGATGATGTGGTTAGTTTCCTCTTGAGGTGCATGGATAAGGGTTGGTCCAAGGCAACTATAGCGGGGAAGATGGCGGGGGTAGCGTTCTATGGGAAATGGTTTTGGGGTTTCCAGCCGAGCGGTGGAGAAATGGCGAGCAGAATGTTAGAGGGATGGGCAAGGGAGAGTAAAAGGGGGAAGGATAATAGGAGGCCGGTATCGGCGGCTCTATTGGTCAGGTTTTGTCAGGCTGTGGAGCGGGTCTGCTGGTCGGCTTAGCAGGGAGTGTTGTTTGCAACTTGTTTTACATGGTTGTTCTTTGGGGCCTTTAGGGTGTCTGAGCTGGTGGGAGGAAAGAGTGGAGTAAGTGGCCTGCATTGGGAAGATATTTATTTTTCAGAGTTGGGCCTGGCCATCAAGATTAAGAGGTCAAAGACGGATCAAAAAGGAAAGGGCAGTTGTGTGTTGCTGGGTCGGGGGAGCAAGGATTTGTGCCCGGTGCAGACAGGTTTGGCGTGGAAGGAGCTATTTGGAGGAAGGACAGGTTTGGTTTTTCGGCACGAGGATGGGGCGCCAGTATCAGCAGCACACATTTTGGGGGTGCTAAGGAAGGTGTTGGTAGCGGTTGGGGAAAAAGCGGAGGAGTTTGAAACTCATTCTTTTAGGATGGGTGCGGCATCTGAAGGTAGTTTGTTGTGTTTATCTGAAGATAAGGTGAAAAGTTTGGGACGGTGGAGATCCGGGAAGTACAAAGGGTATATTAGGGACTTTGGTAAGGGGGCTGTTTGACATAAAGATGGAGGGCGTATGGGAGGGCTGAAGGGGGGTGGTCGTGACTGCAAAGTGAAATAGTAATTTCTTTTTCAGATACAGTGCGGAGGCCAGGGGAGATGCCGCAGATTTGGATTGTGTGCCACTCTATTGTTAAGTGGGTGGGGAAGGAGGCAGAGAAAAGGGTTTTTGGCACCCAATTGTGGTACAGCTACAACGTGGCGATGGTAAGGTGGTCAGGTTTAGGGGGGCTTTGTTGGGATCAGCTGCTGTCTTTGTTGGCAGGGTTGAAGGAGAGCTATGGGTCTCCAGAGGGGGTGTTAATTCATGCAGTGGAGAATGACCTAGTAAGAGACACAGGTGTGGCGTTGCTGAGAAAAATGAAGAGGGATTTGGTATGGATCCGGGAAATGTGGCCCAAGGCAAGTGTAGTCTGGACTAAGCTGTTGCCGCGGAGAGTATGGAGGGGAGCGAGAAGTGAGGGAGCAATAGAGCGGGCGAGGAAGGGAATAAATAGAGAGATGGAGAAACGTTGTGCCTTGGCGGCAGTGAAGCTTTTGGAGCACAAACAAATGGTGTACGGGGGTCTCAAGATTTTCAGGGAGGATGACGTTCACCTGTCAATTTATGGGAACAGTTATTACCTTTTGGACTTGACTTTGCAGGTGCAAGAGATAAGGAGTTGGAAGTAGAAGGAAGTGGTAGGGGTGGGGCAGAAAGAACACCTCGGTGGAGGGTTTTTCTATTGCCGGGGACATGGCCCCTTTAGATGAGTGGGGAGTGAAGCACAATGGGGGAATAGTGCGGGAAATGATGGGGGTGGTGCTGTTTGCACAAACGGGCTACCCCGGGGGAACAAGTATTGAAGATGGAGGGGCATGGCCCGGGGAGAAAGCGGGACGCCTTAAGATGATGGTAAGGAGACAGTAGGGACCAATGGATAGGTAGGGAGGAAGTGGAACTAATTAATTATGTATTTGTTGGGGGGAAATTAAAGTGTTGAATTATTAAATTGGTTGTTAAAACATTTTGTGTTAGTCTGTAAGGCCAGGGAGCCAGGTTAGCGGTTATTTGTGAGCTTTGGCCTGTCACATTAAAGCGACCTTTTCCACTATAAGCGAGTCTGGGTGTTTTTGTGCAGTAAGCCCAAAGGGAGGTACTGGGGGGAACGCAAAGCGTTTCCCCCCGGGGTTATTTTGGGTGCTGCACAGGCCAATGAGCAGGCCTGCGCATAGCATGCCCCCAGGGGTATTTAAGGGGGCAGTGAAGGTTCGGGAGCAGGCGATGGTAAGGACGAGCGTTTGGCCCCGCCCGCCCACCCTCTTTTTCTAGGACGGCAAGGGTTCAAATTTCAGGGGAGGTGGGGGTTTTTAATTAGGAATGTTTTGGTTGGTTCCCCCCCAAGAGGTCCATGGGTTTTTATGCTTAGAGTTGAAGGGCCATAGGGGGTTTTGTGGGCAGTTTTCTTGTGACAGGCTGGGGCTTTAGTTGGGGAAGTTATGATGTAACGTTTTCGTTGCTGATGTGGCAAGTCCGCCTGGCTGTAGGTCATAGGAAGGAGGAGTTTGGTGTAGAGGGGAGTTCAAGGGTATTGAGGTTGTCGGTTGCCGGGGGCATGGCCCCTTTAGATGAGGGGGGAGTGAAGCACATTGGGGGAATAGCGCAGGAAATGATGGGGGTGGTGCTGTTTGCACAAACAGGCTACCCCGGGGGAACAGGTATTGAAGATGGAGGGGCATGGCCCCGGGAGAAAGCGGGACACCTTGAGACGATGGTAAGGAGACGGTAGGGACCAAGGGATAGGTAGGGAGGAAGTGGAACTAATTAATTATATATTTGTTGGGGGAATTGAAAGTGTTCAATTATTAAATTGGTTGTTAAAACATTTTGTGTTAGTATGTAAGGCCAGGGAGCCAGGATAGTGGTTATTTGTGAAGCTCTGGCGTGCCACATTAAAGCTACCTTTTCCACTACAAGTGAGTCTGGGTGTTTTTGTGCAGTAAGCCCAAAAGGGTATCTTTGCAGCCAGGCGATGATGTCGCAATGGCCTGCACTGTATGTTTTCCTTCTCCATCCAGGCTGGACAATAGGGCAATGCCCGAACCAAAAACACAAAATGCTACTAGGGGCCCGGTTTTTGGGTCAAAGTGGGTCGCTTTTTGGTCCACGTGGGCCAGTTTGATAAGTTACTTCACCACGTGCCTAGTAGTTTTGGCCAATGTTACTAAATAAATATTCTCTAAAATGCACAATTTGCACCACATTTTCTCAAAAACCTCCCCCTTGGGTACTACCCAAACAGTCTGTCACAAAAGGAATGAATTTCCATTTGCAACTGTGGGCCACTTTTTTATTGGTGCTCGAGACAGATGTGCGCCCCAGTCCGACCCTGCCTCAATCCCAGCATTCTAGAAGAGCACCGGCCTTGACAGCTTTTTATGGGCTTGATTCTGGTCCATTAACCAAATAAATGTTTTAGAATTGACTATGTCTTCCTCTTCCATTTCCTTTGACTCTGCATGGGGTCTGTACTGTTTGTGTGTGTTTCCCATTTTATTTGGTTCAGTAGCCGCACCAGTGTTTCTTTTTGCAATGCCTGTCTTCTTGCAATTTTGGTTCTTCATTCTCTGTGCTTTTGTGGGTGTCTTCACATGAATTCTCTGGCCTCCTGAGCGTGCACACCGTTTTGTGGAACGGCGCAACTTCTAAGGTTTTTGGCCCCAGGTAGTCTTTTAGTGGTAGGAGATGAAGTGTCTTGGTTATGCAGGTCTTCAACTCGTCACATAGGATGGAAAAAGGCAAATTGGGGAGCTAGTGTTCGACAATGTAGGGCTGGGTCTCCCAGCAGTCACCCAGTTTTGTTCTGCTGTCTTTTGCCAAGACTTCTGATGAGGACACATCACAGGGTCACAGGTCTGGGAAGTATACCCTGGCATAGCACCACATCTTGCTGTTCATGGCAATCGTTTCAGCAGCGCTTGCCCCAACTGATGGGCTTGGTACAGTTGGTCTTGTAGGTCCCCCACATACTTGCTGTAACTCTCAGCTCCTGTCCAGTTCAAGAACACTCCAAAGCACAGATCTGTCGGCGTCAGATTGGTGTCTCTCACGTACATGACATGGCAGGGTGTGTAACTAGCGCTGTCATTCTTTGGGCAATTACATGCATGAACCAAAGTGCCAATGTGTTGGCTCCATCTGGACCTTTCTTTGGCTGACAGATTGGCCAAGACGAGTGTGTAATTAAATGCTCGGGCATGTTCGGGCATCTCCCTGTGGGTGGTACAGGGACGTTCAGTTTTTTTTAACCTCCATCAGCGTCTTCAGTTCCTTGATTAAACAACATTTGAAGTCAGGGCCAAAGCCTGAATGGAGACCGGCCCGCCAGCCGTAGTTACAAAAAAATTACTCCCACAGGACCTTGGCGTTTGTGGAGGCTTTCTTATCCATTATGGGGTATGCCTGTGCATACCAGCTGTAGTGATGACCAAGATGTTGTGTATTCCACTGCTGTCCGGTTCTGGGCGCAGAAGTCTACACAGACCAAATCCATTGGTCCAGAGCTCTGTAAATGCATGGGTTCCTGGAGATGCAGCGGGAGATGGTCTTAGAGAAATTCTCCATGTCCAGGGTGAGAACAATCTGGTTCTTATCAAATCTTGTGTGAACTTGACTCGGGGTTGCTGGGTTGACCATCAAACAAATGGAGTGCGGCTTGGCAGAGCTTGTGAGGAAGCACTAGCCAATGTAGAAGCCAAGCCTGTTTTTTTTTCTCCTTATACAAGACTTCTCCCTTGATCAACAAGGTCTTCCACTCCTTTGTGAAAGCAAGCTGGTCCGCGCTTCCTCATATGTCACAAGGTCCTTCTGCCCCATTCTCCTTTGCCTTCAGGATTTCTGGTGGGGTCACCCTGTTGGGCTTGGCTCTGCTCGTTTCTGGTATGGTTGGGTAGCTTCCGCAAGATCAGGCTGGATACATTGCAATATCCTGAAGGAATACCAGCAGCAGTCCCCACAAAACAATTGATCAGCTAAGCCCGGTCTGGATGGCGATGCTCCACATCTGTACAAAATTACCCCCTCTGCTGCTGCTGGAATGTTTTCTGTCATGGAATTTTTATTCCTCTGGGAGGGAGACTTATGGGACAATGAGCCAGCATCGATGTTGCTCACTCTGACAATAACAAATGAAAGTTGTATGATAAAGGGTAGCCAGCCAATGATGTCTGGTGTCATTCAGCTGGGCAGACTTCCGGATGTAAGTGAGTAGGATGTTATCCATCTGCACTGCAAGCCATGCCCGCTAGAGGTAATCATTCGGCCTCTCAGTTTCAGCTCAATTGAGTATCAGGAAATTCATCTTCTGTTTCTTTTTCCATTGTGTTGAGCAGGCAGCTGGTGAAGGCAAATGGTATTGTGGCACCTTGACTCTCCTGGAAAAATACTGCATGTGGGGAATGTAGGTCAGCTGGTGCGCAGTATATGCCAGTGCTGGAGCCTCATAAGTGTCTTCTTCAAGTGTGCACAGGCATTCCTCTCCAACCGACCCTCCCAGGTCCAACTTGGGTCCTTCCTTTCCTCTATCTCACTCTCCACTTGTGGTGTTCCCCGGGGGTCTAACCTCTCTCCCTGGTTTTTCAACCAATACCTGGCACCCATCGCCCACCGCATTGCTGTTCTCTGCTCCAACTTTTAGTGCTATGTGGATGACACAGCTAATTTTCAGGCTTCCCTCTGCCACCTTGTCTCCCTCTCTCATCTATGACTGTCTGTCTGCAATCCAGGAGTGGTGTGCCATCAACAGCCTCTGCCTTAATGCCAGTAAGACAGAGATCCTCCTCATCGGCACTCCTGCACCTTCCTTTCCTGTCACTCTCTGGCCGGCCTCCCTTGGCCTTTTTCCTGCTCCTACCTTTCAGGCTAAGAACCTCTGGGTCTTCTTTGACTCAACGCTTTCCTTTTCTCCAAACATCTCTGACGTCTCTAAGAAGTCAAACTACCAACTGCACCGCCTCAGAGGTATTCTTCCTTTCCTCTCCATCCCCCAGAAGCTCACTTTCTCTAGAGCTCTTGTTCTCTCTAGGCTGGACTACTGCAACAGCCTTGTTCTAATTCTGCCTGCTACTACTCTCCGTCCTCTGCAACTCATCCAGAACATGACTGCGAGACTTGTCCTTGGCCTCAAGCCCAGGGATCGTATCTCTCCAGCCCTAAAATCTCTTCATTGGCCCCCAGTGGCTGCAAGGATTAAGTTGAAGATCCTCTGCATTGTTCACAAGGCCTTCTGGGGCCTGGGTCTGAAATACCTTCAACTCTCCCTTTGGAAATACCTTCCTACTCGAGGCCTTCGCTCCTCCACCTCCAACTCTCTCATGGTCAGTCGTTTCTCCAAGCATCAAGTTGGTGGTAGATCTCTTTCTTTGGCTAGGGCCTCCCTCTGGAACAGCCTCCCTGTTGCTCTAAAACTTAAGGAGAACCATCTTCATTTCTGGAAGCACCTCAACACCCTCCTCTTTGCTTCTGCCTTCCATCTTCCTCTCCCGTGCTGATCTCTCTGTTGCTGCTCTGGGCACCTGGCTACCCTCTGAATTCGGGCCCAGATCCCTGCCTACCCAGCTGCATAACCGCACTGCCTCCAGGCAACCCTTGCACTTGGGTCTGTACCTGCAACCCTCCAGTCCCCTTACCAGCACTTACTAGACACCCGTTGTCTGCACTTAATTCTTGCACTTGCCACCTGCTGCCCTCACTACCCGTTGTTGTTTTGATCATGTGTTCAGCTCTTTCCACTACTCCCCCGCCCCTTGCACTTTCCCCCTTCCCTCTCTTCTGCACCTGCGCATTCCCAATGTCACTGGGTCTAGTAAGATCGTTGTTTTGTCCTCCCTTGCACCCTTCCTTGCTTTGCCGTGCCCTGAAACACTTGTGTATGGGCGCGCTATAAATAAAATATCGTATCATATATATCATATCATTGCTCCACTAGGTGGTCCATCACTGAACAAAGGGCTATTGTGGGTGGTAGTGTTGCTCCCAGCTGGTCTTTTTGGGGGGTGCTCTTATTACGTTTGGTAGGGTCGCTTAGCAGTCGTTCTGTGGTGCCAAACCCAGGCAGAAACCTCAATTTAAAAAGACTGGAGCGAAGGAAGCTCATAAAATCTCCCAGATACTTTAGTTTGCGGAAGGTGCGCAGGGCTTCAGGTACAGGCAGCCATTGTGCGCATCTTGATGACGTTGGGTGATGAATTGAGCGCGCCATTCCTGTGCTGAGTTGAGCTCTCCGGCGTCTAAAGCATGAGGACCAGAAATTGTTGGCGCAGAAAATACCCCAAGTTCGTCTCATCGAACCAGATATGCATGCCCTCTAGATGAAAGTTGATTTTATGAACTGGTGATTGCTCTCTCATTTGGAGGTTCCTTGATGACAACATCAAAAACGTGAAAGCACAGATATGCAGGGTGCTGTTCTCGAGCTGGCCACGGGCCAATGAGCACTTTTCCTGCAGAAAGGTTACAACGCTGCACTAATATCAAGTATTTGCTGCAATTGTGGCTGTCCATTTGATTCTGGGGAGTAGCTGGCCAAAATGTGAAGTGAGGCTGTCCTGCTCATAGGGTCAGACTGAGGCATAAAAATGACTCTGCAAAAGGGAAAAAGTGGCCTACGGTCACAAATGGCAATTCATGGTTTTCAAGAATCATGATACACATAGTAGTGCCCGAGGGGTATTCTTTTGTAATATTGTGGTGTGTGACCCTCCCCAGTGTGTTGCCCCTTTAAGGGACTGTGTCCCTCCCTGCAGGCCATGAAGCTGTGGGACCCTTGTGCCAGTACGTGGCAGAGGTCCGCATGATTAGGGGCATGGCCCGCCCTGCCCCCACTGCAGGTGGTGCTGGTGTTCTATAGCACCCTGGGGCCTGCTGGAGGTCCATAGCAGGCCACAACCTCCAGAGGCACTGGGACTCAGTGGTGAAGATGTCCATAGCACCACAGGGCTTGCTGGATGCCCAGAGCAGGCCCCCACCACATATATGTCTTCCAAATTGTGCATTTAAAAAAATATTTGTTCAATAACGCTAGTCAAAACTACCAGCTTCCCAGTGAAGTAATTGACCAAACTGGCCCACTATGGCAAACAAACGGGCCCACTTTAACCCAAAGAACTGGCCCACACTAGCAATTTGAGTCTGCACTTAGAGCGTTGCCCTATTATAGAACAGTCCGACCTCATGCAAAACGTTGGTAAGTGCACTAGAAAGTAGGGGACTGTGGCTTGCACGGAAGACAAGAGCACGCCACCACCCTGGCCGGTGTGCTAGGCTTCGATACATTTTTTTCAGACCAGTAATACCGGAAGCGCATGGTTTGTTGTTTGCACCTTGTGTCATACGTGCTGCTTTGCTCCTCGTTAATGCGGATCTTAAGGCTCACAATGACCAGTATTTCGGGAAGAGAAGAACCTAAAATCTCGAGCAAGGCTGCCAGCGCCCACGACCCGACTGAGCGCGGCTTTCCGCTTAGGGCGGCAGGAGAGCGGCGTACGCCACGTGCCGACGCGGATATCTATTCCACCGAGAATAGGTATTTTTAGCCAAAGTAGAGCCGTGTTTCTCACATGAGCTCCGAGAGCGGTGTGCTCGGATCTAAACCATGTTACCTCGGCGGACAAATGCCACTGACAAGAAAGGCTGAAAAAATGTGGAAGTCACTGTCGAGGTTCCACAGACTTCTGTGGGTGAGTGGTTCCCAGCATTCTCGCAGCGTGACGTCAGTGCGACGTCAGAAGCACCATTCAGGCCTCACTATTGTATGCTTTTGTTTCGGAAATGCTGACCTGTTGTTCATGCAACAGTGTACACTTAAAGTTAACTTAGATGGACAAGGTCAGCCAAAGTACATTACCCCAGGGGTGCATAACATTTTGGGGTGTAACCCTTCAAATGTTGGGAGAGGCACTAACTTCAGAGATTGTGGTGGAGGGGTAAATGTGTGGGGGCAGCCAACTTCTTTACACATTCTAATGAGATTGTTCTGGTTCAGCTTCAATGTTACAAGCACCCAACCCAGTGGTGGAAATGGGAAAAAAATTGGTGGGGGATCCCACAAGGGCCGGGGTGGGGGCAGAGTTTGGGGGGGGGGCAGTGCAAGGTTAAGGGGTGGAGCTGGCAGTTGACCTCTGATCAAAGGACATGTCCAAAATAATAGTTTAAAACTGCACTATTTCTTTCCTGCTGCTTCTTTTTCAAACTATATATCAATTCCACTTTAAACCACTTCCATGGCACTGGTGATGAGTTACTTCACTATGCCGATAATGGTTTTGACCAGTGTTGCTGAGTAAATATTCTTTAAAATGCACAATTTGCATTCCATTTTATTTTAAAAAACTTCCCCTTGAGTACTATTCAAACATGGTGATTTCTGTTCGCCACAAGCAACGTTTTCCTTTACTTGAACCACACCCAGCACAGCTCCTGCAGCTCCCCTCTGAAAGCAGTTGGGTGGCTGCATCGTTTGTGATGTTAATAGGGGTATTTATGTATGCAATGTTTGTCGGATACCTGTATATTTATTTATGCAATGTTTGGCAGATACATGCATCTGCGAAACATTGCATAAATAAATAAATAATCTGGCTCCATGTATCCGACAAACATTGCATAAATAAATAAATAAACCGGGTCATGGCTGAGGACTGCAACTTCCTCTTGTTGCCTCTTGCATGGGGTCACCAGAGGAAGTTACAGTTTGGTCGCCGGCACTTTTACTTTTTTTTTCTTCTCCCCATTTCAGAGCAGAGGTTTGGGGTGACTGACTCTGGCCGGAACCCAAGATTCAGCTACACATCTGGTTCCAGATCTGGGAACCCGCGAGAGCCGGCTCAATGACCAGCGCTGAACCAACCCTCTCCTTCAGGTCTGAAACCACACACTTAAGGCCGTCTGTGAGAATTAGCTGTCTCCTGCCCACCCCCACATCCCCGCCCCCACGCCCTCTTCCCCACCTTTTCAATCACTCCCCTGGAGCTAGTTCTAACGCCACATCACAATTTCAATTGCCTAAAAATGTATGCACACGAATGCAGGTGCTTACAATGAAATGCTTTATGTTAGTAATTGCAGGGCCTTTGTTAACTGCGAAGCCCAGGTGCCATTTAACGTGTCTATCCTGTTCTGCCGGCCACGGCTCTGTAGGTCAGCCAGGTCGAGTCAACAACATAGCCAAATTTCACTGTAAAGGTGATTTTTCACTTACAATTAAAGAGTGACGCAGGCTCGTTTTAAAATCAATTCTATTAATCGATTATCTGCAGGCTATCTAAGAGAGTAAGTCAGAGGTCATATTAACAGAACTAATCCCGAAATTGTCGGGGGAGCAGTAACAGGACTGATTTGTGAATGACTCTGCCACAGCCCTCTCTCCCCCTTCCAGAAGTGCAGGCAGGGCTGTGGGCAAAGGCCGTCCTTTGCCTGACAAATGTCCAGAATGGACCCTGTGTTAAAAGGGTCCCCATAAGAGGGCGCTGTTTTATAGCCAATAGAATTCTGTATGCCGGCAATTATTGAGGCAGGTGTGGGTCATTAGCAGTGAGATGCGCACATCTGTTTTCTTAATCCCAACAACACCTACGCGGCCCGTAGGTAGTTAATCAAATAGTTGATGCTTTCCAAAACAACGTTTACGCTACATAACCAGGTAAAGGCAGGGCTTTAAGTGGGGTAAGAAATCGAGGGGGTCGGGGGCTCATTTGGCGGTGTGGCTTGCGGGATGGGAGAGCCTTAAAAAGTACACAAACCATAGTAAGGTACGCAAACAAACATACATGCATGGAAGCATTTATATTACACGGCCACCGTAGTGGCCGTGTAGTTATGGTTAAGTTGCTGGTTCCATAGGAAGAGCACTTTTTGGGCGGCTTATGACTCCGCTCCCCCTGGACGAATCCACACCAAACTTTGCAAAAAAAGTGTATGAGCCACTGTGAATTTTTTTGCAAATGTTGGTGATGTTTGGTCGAGGGGGGCAAAAGTTATAGGGGGGGTCCCAAAACGTCGTTTTTTCCCATAGACTGAATGGGGGAAAAACTTTGCGCATGTCTACAGCCCAAACCGCTGGACAGATTTTCACCAAATGTGCGGCAGGAGGTTGGTCCCAAAAGTGTGCTTTTGTAAATTTGGTGCCAATCCGTCCAGTAGTTTTCTTTAAAACGACCAAAAAGTACGTCTGAAAAAATTAGTGATATCTATGTCCGCTCCGCGCACACACTTCCCTGTCCGCTCCGCGGACAAGATACTGATTGGCTAAGGGGCGCGCGTCATGACCGCGGACACGCAACGTGTCCTCTGATTGGCTGGAGTGAGGCGTGATGTGCGTCAGATTGTTTGGATGCGCCCGACATCTTGGATCCGCCGACAGCGCGGCGCCTACCAGAGGCAAAATGCTGTTTCGGGGATTGTTTTGGTGTGTCAGAGTGCTTGGGGAGGTTCAGAGAGTAAGAGATGGGTGAAATACTGTATTTGTTTAGGCGGCAGGTGCTAATGATGTATTCGCCATGCCCGCCCTGTCCGGGATGTTTGTAATTACTGAAAATGAGGGGTCTCATAAGGATAGTACTTCAGTCCGTGCTGTGTGCAGGCAAGTTGAAACTGTTCTAAGGACACGCGTGGTGTTAGCGAATATTAAAATTAAGTACATGCTGTAGTTAAAATTTTTGTTTCTATGGGTGTGGTACTGACTTATAAGCCTCCATAGGTGTGATATGCTGCAGTGGTTGTGGCCAGGACCTAGAGTCTTGGGTGTATGGCCGAAGGCCGTAGGCCGTAGGCCATACTCCCAAGACTCTAGGGCCTGGCCACAACCACCGCAGCATATCACGGCAATAGATACACGCGTAGTATCGAATATCAATCAGGTGGTTGTGGGGAGGGCCTAGAGTCTTGGGTGCAAATTGAGTATATGCTGCAGTTAAAATGTTTTATTCTATGGGTGTGCTAATGACTTATAAGCCACCATGGGTGTGATATGCTGTGGTGGTTGTGGCCAGGGCCTAGAGTCTTGGGTGCATGGCCGCAGGCCGTAGGCCATACACGCAAGACCTTAGGCCCTGGCCACAACCACCGCAGCATATCACACCCATACATCACTCCCATAGAATCGAATATCTATGAGGTGGTTGTGGGCAGGGCGTAGAGACTTGGGTGAAAATTGAGTATATGCCGCAGTTAAAATGTTTCATTGTATGGTTGTGACAATGAGTTATAAGCCACCATGGTTCTGATATGCTGCGGTGGTTGTGGCCAGGGCCTAGAGTCTTCGGCCATGCACCCAAGACTCTAGGCCCTGGCCACAACCACCACAGCATATCACATCCATAGATACAGCGATAGAATTGAATATCTATCAGGTGGTTGTGGCCAGGGCCTAGAGTCTTGGGTGCATGGCCAAAGGCCATGCACCCAAGACCGAAGTTATAAGCACTGATGTTATATGCCACCATGGGTTTCATATACTGCGGTGGTTCGGTCCAGGACCTAGAGTCTTGGGTGCATGGTCGAAGGCCATGCACACAAGACCAAAAGTCTAGGTAGTAAAGTTATAAGCCACAATGGGTGTGATATGTTGCAGTGGTTTTGGCCAGGACCTACAGTCTTCGATGCATAGCCGAAGGCCATGGACACAAGACCAAAGTTATAAGCAGTGCAGTTATAAGCAGTGAAGTTGGGTGCATGGCCGAAGGCCATGCGCCCAAGACCAAAGTTATTAGCCCTGAAGTTATAAGCTAACATGGATTTTATATACTGCACTGGTTGTGTCCAGGACCTAGAGTCTTCGGTGCATGTACCCAAGACCAAAGTTGTAAGTACTGCAGTTATAAGCCACCATGGTTTTGATATGCTGCGGTGGTTGTGGGTAGGACCTACAGTCTTGGTTGCATGGCTGCAGGGTGTAGGCCGTAGGTTATACATCCAAGACTCTAGGCCCTGCCCACAGCCACTGCACCATATTACAGCCACAGATCAGATGTATAGATTCGAATATTTATGAAATGTATGAAATTATACTTACTGTTTAATTTGTTGAATTCGATATATTTCTTACATGACTTTAGTACTTGGAGGAAATCTTCTTTTTCAATTTCTGTGATAAAAGAAAAGAGCATGTTAGTGTTTGTAGTTTATAAAGACTTATTACATTGTATAATAGACATTCTAGCTTTTTTTACCCTCATATTTAGTTTACAAACCAATGTACTGTGCATTTTGCTCAGTTTCTGTGTTTGTTTTTCAAATCATTGGGTCTGGGGGAAAAAATCCTTGTCGGATTAAACAAACCCTTTCTTTGCTATGCTACAAACTATTTCTTTGTTTCCTTTGAGTTTTTCCTTTGAGTGTTCACTTGTTGTTTCTGATTAATGTTCTGAATGTTGGCTTGTTGCAGATTTTTTAGTTAGATACCTGTTGGCATATTCTAACTGTGTATTTTTTTGTTACAAATCAGTGGTATTCATCTAAATGTGTGGTTGTTATACAATCTTGGGCAGTTAGATACCTGCTGGTGTATTCTAACTGTTTATAGTCTTTTAATTGAATTTTTGTTAATGTTGACGTACACATTAGTTATTCAATTTTGGCTTTAAGAAGATTAAATACGCGTTTGTAAGATTTGCTGGTAATCTCTGCTTTAAAGTAATGCTACTATCATTACATTCGAACCATCCACATTTCTTTTTAATATATACAGTATAGTGACCTGCATTGGTTGTGGCTCCTGCGTGGTAGATTATACCTATTGTTGTAAAGGTTTTCTTACCAAGTGACACTTGACCGTGTGTGAATCCAGTCAGCTTGCAGTTGTTTTTGGTACCATTTGCATTGTAACATAGAATCATTAGTATTAGCAAACACAATTGGTCTGTACTGTGTAAGTAAATGTTGTTAACAAGTGGTGGCATTTGAAATAGAATATTCATTGCTACATTTGCGTAGCAACTTACACCAGTTTCATTTGAAAATTTGAATGGATCAGGTAGCTCTGTGTCTGAGTGATTTATTTGGAGTTTCTGTTCCTTCTTTGAAGAAGTACCTGATTTACTTTCACTAATAGGGTATTATTTGCTTGTGGTAATTGATGAAGTATTAGCTTATTTTGCATTCTTTGAAGGGTTTGCAGTCAGATCCTGTTGCATTTCTGTTTGAAACAGTTTTCTTTTACAACGTTTTCCTTTTTCTGGAACAGGATATGATTCCAGATGGGGGGTGTACAGTGAACACAGTCTATTGTATTCTAAAATGCAAGGAATATCAGCGTTCACTTTACTTGCATCAAAGTTGATTAGAAATAGACCATCAAGTGTACGTAAGCGTGATAGTGCTACGTAGCTCATGCCTTCTTTTTTCTTTTTTTTATTTGGTTTTATTGATTTTGAAACAAAAATAAACAGAAAAACAAAAAAAAGAACAAAAGATTCGAGCGTTTCACTTGTTACAACTCTGTTAGCATGTGGTTACATCAAAAGAACAAAACTAGAGTCTCATTATACAGTTGATCGTCCTTCCGTTCGTTTCAGATCTCTAGTAGTAACAATCACAGTAACATTCTCCATACCCACCCTCCTCCCTCCCCGTGGTTGGGCAGACATCATTGCGGCATCTTTTCTCTGTTGACATGTTCATAGCGGGTAATGTTCGGTTCACTATTATGAGGTTTCCTTGATTCTTGGGTCTTAGCTGGCTTGCATTGAATGTTTTGGGATTCTTGGTTCATTGAAGATCATGTAGTGTCTTTGGGTTGGGAGTCCATCGTCTTGGAGAGGTGTGTGCTTCGAAACTTCGACCATAAGGTCTTGCATTGCGGTGCTTTGTTATGCAGGGAAGCCGTGATCAATTCCATTGTATAAATGTTGGTTGATAAATTGATCCATTCCTTTTTACCTGGAACCTTTTCGGATTTCCATTTTGTTACTAGCAGCGCACGGGCTGCTAATAATAGGTGTGGGGCAAGACCCCTAAGTCTAGTCCATTCGTCCTCGTTTTTTTCCATTCCGAAGAGAACCAAACGTGGATCAACGTCTCTCTGTATGCCATCTATGTCCTTAATCCATGCAGGACTTCCTCCCAGAATATTCTAATGCGTGGGCAGCTCCACCACATGTGCCAGTAGTCGGCAGTTTCTCCACATTCTCGCCAACATTTCGGGCTCAGAGTCTGAAACATCTTGGACAATTTGAGTGGATCGTATTGCCATCTATGTAGGAGTTTGATGGCGTGTGATTTATATTGGCTGGATAAGGACATCTTGGATGCATGTTTGCATATCATTTCCCATTGTTCTGGGTCTATCTCCTCTCCTAAGTCTCTCCCCCCATCTACTTCTAAGATGTTCCGTGGACCCGGTCCTGCTTCGATAAGTTCCTTGTGCATAGCCGATATCAAACCCTTCATTTCAGACTTAGAATCCAAGAGTTGTTCAAATGGTGTGAGTTCTCTCTGCAGTTTTTCTTTCCATGTGGATTTTGTGAGGACTCCTTTTATCTGGATGTATTGGAAGGTGGACAATGAGCCTATCCCTAGAGCATCAGTTAGGTCTGGGAGAGTAATGAATTTGTCCTTCTGCTGGAGTTGCCCTACCCTTTCGAGTCCCGCCTCGTACCAGGATTGGAATCTCCCTACCTCAGGTATGTGATCGTTTATGCCAGGGAACCATAAGTGGCTAAGTGGGGACGGCCAGGTGGTGATCTTGTTCATTGCTTTGCTTGGTTGACAGATGTTCCAGATGGTACTCAGTATCGGGTGGCCCTTAATTTTCCGTTGTATCCTTTTGTGAGGGGTCCATAGGCATTCTGACACAGTGGCCGGCGAGAAGTAATGATTGTCCATGTGGACCCATTGTAGATGGTTGTGTTCACGTAAGTGTGGGATAAGAATGCGTAGTTGTGAGGCTTTGTAGAATGTTCGCAGGTCGGGGAGACCTACCCCTCCTTTGTCTTTGGAAAGCGTCAGAGTATTGAATGCAATCTTCGCCTTTTTTCCCTGCCGGAGGAACCTAAGCATACGTTTTTTAGCTTTGTCAAAAAACAAATTTGGTATCTCGATAGATAGCATCTAGAAAGGGTACAGGAATCGGGGGAGGCATACCATTTTAATGGCGTTAATCCGCCCTAACCACAAAATCGTGAGTTTGTCCCACCTGTTCAAATCGGCCGAGAAGCTCTGGAGGAGGGGAGGGAAGTTGGCTTCGTATAGGTCCTTTATGTTTTTGGTGATCTGGATGCCTAAGTATTTAAAGGCAGAGTGTTCGAGTTTGAGGCCTAAGGGCAAGAACTTGGTTTCGTTTTTCTCTTTTATTCCTTGTAAAGGGAACAGTATTGATTTAGTCTTGTTCACCTTAAACCTGGGGAGTTTACCATATTCTTCTAATAGTTGGAGAGCATGAGGGACAGATACAGAGGGGTTGGTAATGTGTAGAAGTATGTCATCAGCATAAAGTGCTATCTTATATTCTTTTGTTCCCAATCGCATGCCTTCTATTCTGAAGTCGGATCGTATCTTTTGGGCCAGGGGTTCTAGGGAGAGTGCAAAAAGTATGGCTGAGAGGGGGCACCCCTGTCTAGTACCACGTCCCATGCCAAACCATCTGGAGTATTCCCCATTAACAGAGATGGATGCCGTTGGGCATGTGTATACTGCTTATATCCCTTTCCTAAATCTCAGCCCTATCCCCACCTTGCGAAGGACTGCCCTCAAGAATTCCCACTCCACTCTATCAAACGCCTGTTCTGCATCTATTGACAGTAGGGCAGGGTCACTTGGTAGTTCTGGTGATGCATGGATGAGATGAAGAGTTTTACGCATGGTGTCAGCCCCTTGCCTACCCAGTATAAATCCGACTTGGTCATTGTGTATGAGGTGAGGGATCAGTACTTCTAATCGAGCGGCTAGTACCCTGGTGTAAATTTTTGCGTCCAAGTTGAGCAATAAAATCGGGCGGTATGAAGCACAAAGCTTGGAGTACCTGCCCTCCTTTGGGATCACTGTTATTAGCGCCTTCGTAAAGGAGTCGGGGGCCGTCCCTGTTTCTAATATCTTGTTAAAGAGCTCTGTCAGGAATGGTGTCAGTTGGTTGCTGAAGGTTTTATAAAACCCAGCGGTATAACCGTCTTCTCCGGGGGATTTACCTATAGTTAGTCTTTTAATTGCCTCTTGGACCTCAGGTTCAGATATCGGGGATTCTCAGAGCTCAGTTTCGGGGTATGAGATTTTGGGCATATCTATCTGGGAGAGATAGTGTTCTGTACCTGATTCCCCTGGAGTCACTTCGGAGGTGTACAACGCCTCGTAAAAGTTGGCAAAACTCTCTGGGATAGTGTGGGGGGTTGGAGGGTTCGTAGGGTTATCTTGAGTTATCTCTTTGACTTTCCGTTCTGCCCTTTGTTCTCTGAGTCTGGCTGCCAATAGTGCGTCAGCCTTGTCCCCCTTCTCATAGAATTTCTGTTTGAGGAATTGGAGTTTGCGTGCTATTTGTTCGTGCTCCAATAGTTTCAGCTCTTCCCTTTTACGTTGTGCCATGTTGATATTGTCGCAGTCCGTGCCCAGGTGTTCTCTGTTCTCGCCCTCCAGTTGGCATATTTCGGACCTAAGTCTGTGCTCAATGATCTTTCTCTCTCTTTTTTTGGTAGATCCTTCTCGTATCAGGATGCCTCTCCAGGTGGCTTTTGCCGCCTCCCATATTGTCTGCTTGGAGACTTCTCCATTGTTATTTAGTTTGAAGTATTCCTCGATTTCAGTTGCCATTTCAACTTTAAATACGGCATCTTTCAGCAGGCTTTCATTACAGCGCCACTTCCCTCCTGAAACAGGTAAGTCTGCCCATCTTATATCTGACAGGACCATGTCATGGTCCGACCATGTTATCGGAATTATTTCTGATATCGTTGTGGTGTCAAGGAGGTCCTTGGTGAGCTACAGGTAATCAATCCTGGTGTATGTTTTGTACGGATTGGAGTAAAATGTGTAACCCCTTTCGTCAGGATGTTTAATTGTCGACGCATCTTGTAGATCATATATCTCCATTATGTCTGAAAGTCCAGTGCGTTCACTTCTCATTTGGCTTCTTATCTCGGGGTTGCCCGGTTCCTAGTCTTTGGTCGGGTCTGCCCACTGGTTAAAGTCTCCTCCAAGAACAACCTGGCCGGATGCTTCCAACATTATTTTGGGTATTGTCTTTTCTAGGAACTTGGCTTGTCCTACATTGGGAGAGTATATTACTATGACTGTTACTTTGACCTTTGCGATTGTCCCAGATATCAGGAGAGCCCGCCCGCTTACATCAGACCAGGTCTTTTCCACTTCGAAGTTAATTCCTTTCTTGATCAGGATTCCGACTCTGCCTTTCCTGAGTGGGCCCATGCCCCAGAATTCCTTTCCCCCTCTTTTTCCAAGTATTCCTCTCTCCTCCCCCTTGGCAGACTTTGTCTCTTGTAGAAGGAGAATGTTTATTTGAGATCTACGGAATTCCCTTGCCACTAGTGATCTCTTGGTCGGCGAGTTGAGGCCTTTCACGTTAAGTGTTCCTATCCTTAGGGACTCCCTACCCTTCTGCTCTTCAATTGGTGCCATTATCACAGTATTTCGGTTGTGGATTCGAGACCCATGTCAAGTAAGTATATTGGTCATAGGGACTCACGTTGTCTTGAGTGATCCTTCGTGTTGCCGGTATTTCTTTATCCTCTGCACATTTCTTGTCTGCCCAGCCCCCCGACCCTCCACCCTTCCCACATTGACGGCGTCCGTGCGGATCCAGGTGAAAACGCTGGTCCTGCATCGAACCACCTTTAGGGACTGTCGCCTCGAGTCCCCAAGACTATTATAACATCATAATCTTGATTGAGCTCCCCTTCACCCCCCATCTTTGTGTACATGGTCTGGATCTTTTTTGACCCTAGATATCCTTACACAGTTCAGGCCATGGACATATGTATTAAAGTATATGTCGTCTTACCAGTGTTGTAGTTCATCAGTTCTCTCCCCCTGGGGGGGTATTACCTCTCCGAAATTTCCTTGATCCCTTGACACGTTTCCTTCTGCGGCCCTGTATACGCCATCCTCTTTCTTCATGGCGTGGGTCTCCCCGATCATGTTCCTCTGCGCTTGATCCAAGGAGTTCGGAGATGTACGCCTTGATCTTCCCTTCTGAGCTCAGCTTGATTTTGTTTCCGTTATATTCAAAGGACAGAGAGAAGGGGTACCCCCTCCTGTATCTTATGTTCTTTTCTTTCAGATGTTTGGTGATAGGCCCGCACGTGCGTCGGAGTGCCAGGGTCATGGATGATAGATCCTGATATATCGAGATTCGGGATCCTTGGAGGGTAATTGAGTCTCTGCCTCTTGCTTTCTCGAGGATCCGTGTTTTGTCCTGAAAGCGGTGGAATCGAGCGAGGACAGATCTCGGTCCACCTGCGGGCCCTCCAGCTCTGTGTATCCTCTCCGTCTTAGGTTCATCAACTGCATCGTCGGCAACTAAGAGTTTGATGATGTCGTACAGGGTATTTTTCAGATCGCTCTCCGTTTCCCCTTCTTGTTCCGGGATTCCGAAAATCCTCAGATTATTCCGCCTCTCCCGGTTTTCCAAGTCATCAAGGTTGAGTTTGAAGCTCTCCTCTCGTTGCTCCAGTTCGGTCATCCGTTGGCCGAGTTGCACTTCAAGAGTGTCTATGGACGCTTGATTGTTCTCGATCCCTTCGAGCCTCTCCTCCATGGTATCTAGACGTTGGGTAATCTTGTCGATTTTGGAGCCAATGCTGGCACCCATATTCTTTATTTCGCCCACCAAGGCGGCAATGTCCCCTTTGGTAGCTGCTGATTCACTCTCTGAGCGATTTGGGTTTGCCATGGTATGGGCACAGTTTTCGGCAGAAGTCGAGACGTAGGAGAATGTGGCTAGTTTCTCCCTAATGTCCATTGGTTCTCCCAAAGTTCCTTAGTATTACCAATGCTGTTCAATGGGGAGACGGAGTCGGGTTCAGAGGAGGCACACGCCCCTGGATAGGGGGCCCTACCCTCTGCACTTCGACGTCGGTGTTCTCCGTAAGTTAGGCGTTTGCTGATATGCCCAGGGTGCGGGTTCAGTAATGTGTGTGGGTTACCCGGAGTGCGCTTTGGGGGTGATTTCTTCTTGTGCAAGGCAAAACATTTAGGGCGCAAGGGGTCCGAGCCGCCGCTGCGTGGTGATGTCGCCGTTGTTCATGGGGTAGATGGGATGGTCGGGCCTACCGTCTCCCCGCTCAGCGCTGTTCCAGGGCCTAGCCTAGCCCGGTCCCGCTCTTCGGAATCTCTGCCGACTCGACCGATGCCGTCCCGCTCCTTTTGCGGCGCAGGACGTCGTTGGGAGTGTAAATTCCGTGGTCAGGGTTCTAGGTCTTTCAGGCTTCCTTCGTTCGGCAGGCCTAGGGTCCGCTTCCGACCGTTGCGCCGTTCCTTGCGAGTGGGCCGCGGAGCCGTTCCGTGTGACGTCTTTTTGATGGACGTATATCTCCGGTTTGCAGGGGTCGTTTTCGATCGGGTTTTCGACCAAACGGGGGGGGGAGGCTCTCTGCTGGCAGCACACCGACGTAGAATCTTGGGGGGGGTCGTCAAAGTGGGGGCTGAATCCCTCTTAGGGACCCAAAGTGGCACAGCTCACGCGAAGTCAGACCACATAGCTAATTCTGCCTCATTTGCTATTAGTGGCAGTCCTAATGGTTCTTGACTTCCTGTTACAGAAGGTTGACTACTGTCAGAAGTGTCCTTATCTAGTTGGGCCTTGGGGTCTTCTTTGTGTTCCTATTCATTGTGTAACATTGTTTTGTACTGCGTAAAGTTCACATCAGTGATAGCGCTTTCATTGGCTTTGAAAGCGTCTTCATAGCAGTCATAGTTATCTAGTATCTCTTCCTCTTTTCTCCATGGTTTAAAAAGTTGTAGCATGGACATGCAATATAGTTCTTTCTGTTGAGGAGTTTTTAATGACAAGTTGACATGATTAATTAAGCTTCCTTTGGTAAGTTTTACTAAGCTGCCTTCACAATCTGTCACTCTATAGCTACCTTTGCTTTCATCAGGTTTTATATTATTTTTGTATGCAAAGTTTTGGACTATGTGGTATAGACACATGGTTTCCAAAGTGGTACTCCTTTTCGGGTAGTATGTGTCTAGTAAATTGTTTTTAAAAATGTCCTGGCTGTTGGGATCATTTTTGGCTATTGTTTCTATGTCCTCATATGATTTGAGAATTCTTTTCCAGATTTAGCAGGAACAAGACTTCGCCATACTATATTTTCAGATTTTCCATACAAAGCAGTACCTGTTAAATGATCTGCAGCTTCATAGGCGCCACATTCTCTATAAGAGAGCATTTTTATGCCTAGGCTGTACAATTTCTGAGATAGTGTTTTGTCTGATGATAGGTCATTCCAGAGGTCTTGCACCTCTGTTTTTTCTGCTTTTCTGCTTTTCTTAAGTAGGCTGTAACATTTCGTGCACCTGCAGTGGTATTGTCTGCAATTCACATCTATGTTTGCATTCCATAAGAGGGCAATGATTGCATTGTAATCATTGATATATTTTGTTTCTTCTGTTCCTTTTCTGTAATACGTGTTCTTAGGTGATTTACCTTTAACACTATGTCGAACTGAAGACATGAAGTTGTTCACTTCACCTGTTTCTGTAACTGGTCTAGGGAAACCAAAGCGGCATTTGGTGTAGTATTTCCCTTTGCTTTTGTATTTGCGACGACAATATTTGCTACATTTGTGTCTTTGAAATTGTACAATTTGTCCATGAAGGTCACTATGTGTCCTTTGTGAAGGGATATCACAAGTGACATATTTTTGGATGAACTGTAAAACAGTGCCATCACTGTCCTGACCAAATTTAGGTGCACCTTTAATCCATAAAAGCATGTGGATATGTGGTGCTCCTCTGGCTTGGTATTCTTTTCTCCAAAAGAAGTGTTGCACTTCTCCGAGGGGAGGAACAGTTTTATTACAAATAACTTAATGTAACAAACCAAGTGGGTGGTCCAAGGTTTCTGATCATACAACGTACATCTCCGTGCCGTCGGAACCAGTATTCTTTCATACCACGCATGTTTGCAAACAGATTTGTTATGCTTGATTGTAAAAGTTCATCTTTTTCTTGTAATAATTGCATAGCTGACATATTTTGAAAGTGGGTTCCAGTTTTCAATATGTGTGCAACTCCGTAACATAGGGTTGCTAGGTCACTTTTAAATAGTAGGTGGAATATCTATTCCACATTTTGTCTAAATCTGTGATCTTCCGAATACATTCGTAATGAGCGGTATTCCTATGCTGTTATCTGAGTGGGTCAATCATTGTATCTTCCTCCTTTGCCAGTAGGAAATAGCAGTGGAAAAGCACGTGCTTCTATACTTGTTTCCCATATGCTTATTGGTGACCCTTTGGTTTGTCGCATTTGGTAAGTTTCTAGTGCATCATCTATGCTCTCATTAGAGTGCAATGGATGAATTGTATAATGGTCCAAAAGAGTGGATACTGCCGCAGGATCCAGAAGTTCAAATTGACCAGTTTCTGATGACTCTTTAATTATTTCAGTTGTTTCCCTTAAGCTTTCTTCAATATTTATTTCTTTGTAGTATTTATGTCTTTCAGATATTGCAAGGCTTGTCTAACTTTATGTAAGTCCACGAGTGGTTGGCAAATTTTTTTGTCTTTTGTTGGTACACCATTTACTAAGACAATTAAAGAATGCTCTATTGGACGTTGCACTCCTAGAGTGTGCACATTTTCTGTCAGATCGAATGGCAAATAAACTACTTTGCCACAAATGCCTTTCACCAATTCAGAGGGAGGTAATTTTGCTGTTTTTGGTTGAAGGCGTATTATTGCTTGAAATGGGTGTACTGTTTGAACTATGATGCTCTCATACAAATTATGTTTGGTGCAGGGGTTTTGGTAGTGGGAATAATTCCAAATTATTTGTGATAGCACATGAAGGAGTTTGGTTGTTGTCAAGTTTTGTAGTGCAGTAACTGCAACACATTAGGGGTTCACTTATTTGGTATTTGTTTTCTGCTAAAAGGTAGAGCTAATTCAAACCATTTGGACCATTTGGAATCTTCGTTGTCTTCTATTTTGTATGTTACGTCGATAGTTTTTGTGTTACTTTTGTAAAACGTTCTGCGGCAACACACTCATACATGGCTTGGTACTTCAGCAGATGTACTTTTAAATTTTAGTATTTCTTTTTTGTATGTGTGTAATAGAAGGTTGCCATGTGCAGAATTGTTGCTAGTCTGTTCTAAAACTATTGCATTTTGTAAGTGGCTTTCACTTAAAAAAATATTTTCTCTGGGTACGGTCGATTTCTTCTTGTAGGTATTTGGGTGTACCATGCAGTAGAGTGTTATTTAAATTGGCTAGTTCTAAAGCTGGACTTTTAGCATAGTACAGTTTATACACTAGATTTCTTACATTTGAATGATGTGTTGATATCATTTTGATATCATGGAAGGTGCTTTTACAAATAGGTCCTGAAATGCAGGCTATTGAATGTAATTGTCGTCTTGTGTATTTACGCACTGGACAGGTATCCATATTTTGCAGCACTTTCATTTTCATTTTGTCTTTACCTTTCACATACTGATTGAGGAACTGGCGTAAAGATTTGAAAGATTTGTTAGGAATGTTACACATTGAAGTGCATGGCCATTTGTATACTGGACGGTGTGGTTCAGTCGAATGGAGAGGTAATTCTGAGTTTTCTTGGGATTCCTTTGTAAGCAGTGTTTCTTGTTCCATGATGGTATTATTGATTTTTTCATATCCTCGTCCACTGCTATGGATGGCAATTGTGTTTGTTTGATTTTGTTTGCATGCTTCTTCATTAAAATATGGTTCTGTGGTCGTTGTGTGACTCCATTCACCTCCACAAATATTTAAGAAGTTATTTTTGTTGACATTCCATTTATTGAGAAGTTTCTTTTGTAGTTTAGTACTTAGTTTTGTTAGTGGTTTGATCCTGTTTAACACTAAAATAAATAACTTCCTTTTCAGAAGGATTGCACTGTCTATGAGAGCTTCTAGGATCAATTTTCTACGGTAGGTTTTAAGGGTTGAGGATGATTTCGCTCCTCTTCTTATTAGATTGTGAAGGACTCTGTGGTGGAACAGTTTTGCTAAAATACTTTTTTTACTATGGTTTCTTGCTAGTATATCAGGATTTATAGGAGCAGTGTTAGCAGTAGTGGTAGCCGAATTCTTGTAAAGCATTTTCTGTTTTGTGCCACATTTTGATAGAGGAGGCAAAGTTTCTGTAGTTGAAGCTTCCTTTGTTTCGCTAAATGACTGCATTAGCTGTTTTGTTTCAATGTTTTGTACAAACTCTGGTAGAGATGGATGCTTTTTCTGCTGATTGGAAGGAGCGTTTCATTTCTCCTACGAACGCTCGTGCTTGCAAGGTCCATCCCTCACAGCTGCACTGCGAGCAGAGCTCTTGCAGCCCATTCTGCTTCCTGGAGGGGGCGGACCCCTTCCTGAACACGTGACACAGCACGTGACTGCCAGCCTGCACAAGTTGCCGGCACAGCCGCCCTTGCGGCGTTAAGCCCTGGAGACTGTAAGGGCTGGAGATACTGTTTTGCTGTTTGGCTGTGATCTGTGAGTACACTGTTCTGGGCCTTCCCAAGCCAACCCAATTGAAGTTGTATTCTTACTACGAGGGTTTGGGGTGGAGAGTCGGACTCTGGCAGCTCCACAAGCCGTCGGGCGTTCCCTTCCCAGAAAATGACTATTACGCTGACACAACTCATTTACTAAAACTTTTATTTAATTGAGTGTGTAACATTGCTTTTTATTTTAATTCGCTCTTAATGCTAGGTTACATATATACTTCATAGGGTTTTTAGACAATGTACTGGTCTTTCAGAGTTTGATTTTCGCTATTTGTGCCATACTCTAACACTTGCATTTTTAAAATTTAAAAATTGCCTAGTATTTTTTGCTGTGTGTCTCTATGTCTAACTTCCCCTGACATCTAGGCTTATTTCCAGTGTATTTCTGGGTACCTTCTCTGGCATAACTCTTATTTTCTTTCTCATTCTGCCTACTGTCAGGCTGAGGTTTTATCTGAATGACACGTAAGGGACTTAGAAGTCAGACTGCTATGGAGGTCTCACCTCCTTTGTCCCCTTCGCCCATTGTCAGTATGCCCTCCATGCCATCTACAGTTATTGTGCCAGAAACCCCCATTTTTATTGCTATGGGGAGTTCTGATGATGCTCCACTTCAGGCCCATTATAACCCTCTCCTTTTAAGGGACATAGCCCAGGCCCAAATTCATTTGAGAGAGAGGTCTGAGGTTTGCAATGCTATGGGTATCACTTTACGTAATACAGCTCATAATAACTGTATTTTCAATGGAATACATGACATTTCTATAGATACTCAGGAAGAACGTCTAGCTGCTACTCTTGCCTCCAATCTTTTGGTCGGGGTCAGTTTCTCAATGACAAAAAGTAACATGGCATATGACAACAACCCTTTGCCTAATATCCCTCTTCCAATGATTGCCTCACTGAATCCTAGTATGCCCATACCCCCAGTCATGGTGGATGAATCAGAAGTTACTGTATCACAACTATTAGAGAAGAAGGACAGTGGGAGCGTTGTTATCTCTCACACTCAACCCTCTTTAGGATCCAAAGCATTACTCAGTGATATTAAGCACACATCTTCTTCTCACGTTAACCTTTCTACTAGTGTGGTGGGAACTCCCTTCTCCCCTAATGGGATCTCTTTGCCGTTCAAAACCCCTCTCAACAAGCCCCGTAACTCAATATCAAAAATAAAAATTAATCTAGGTACCCAGGGTAATCCAATCCAGGGGAAAAACATCACACATTTTTTTGGTAAGAAATCTGTTTCTAGCACTCTGGCTAAATCTCCTCACCCTCTTCCTCCAGTACATACCCCGGCCCACACTAACTTAATTAACGTAGCTAAGAAACTGGATATTGAAGATCTCTCAGTCCAGGATATTGACGATATCAGTATCATAGAATGTGCAGATAAGGCAATTGCTGATAGCCACTTGGACTCCCATCTTAACAAAACAAATAATGTAACACAACAAATTTGTGATGAATCATGGGCAGGTTCCCCTTCAGATCTCACTAACTTTATTGACGAGTATACTGAAAAACAAAACTGGTTAAAAGAAAGAGGTCTTCTTCCGGACTTCAAAACTGATCCGCCCAGTGAGTCTATTCTACATCATACCCTTAAAGATGTTGATGATAGAATTAAACTCTCCCACCCAACTATCTCTGCGTTGAATATGGTTCTGAGTTCCTTTGTGAGTCTCTATGATAACATCTGGTCAGAGGTTACATCCCATTCACGTATACTTTCTGAAATATATTCTAGGCTGGAGGGCCTAGATAGATTTGAAGATTTAGTAAAAATTATAAAAGAAGAAAATCAATTTTTGAACACTCAAGGCCTTGACCCTACCTCCTTCAATCCACCTTTGGCCCCTATACACGATTTTCATCAGGGGCCTACGGGGACCACGGCAACTACTTTAGGGGTGGTCCCCAATGCGGCCCCGGGTCTTCTGGTTCTCCAACCACTAGATCTTGATTCCCGGGGCTCTTCCTCTATGACTCCCCGAGCTGCCTTTGATGGTTTGCGAGAGGCTGACGACCCTACAGATATACTTCCCAGTGTCCCGACTGTATTCTCTACGGAAAGAGGAGAGGACAAAGTACAGGAGGATCTGCCAAGGGTATCCCTCAAACCCTCTATACAAGATCGTTCATGTGCAGGTGGGACTGCAGAGTCGGCCGTCCGTTCTAAAGGTGACCATATCGCATCCTTAGGAGAAAACATGATTATCCTAACTCCAGAAATCGCAGCAATTTCCTCTGAGCCCCCAGAGGAAAATTCCTGTCCAAAAGTCCTCCCCTGTCTAGGAAAGAAAAGGAAAATGAGCCAACAAATGAAGAAAACAAAAAATCAGAAGAATGTCAAAAAGATTACTTCGTATACTAATCAATTTTTCAAAAACCTCTTTATGGCAAACTCTTTAGTCCCTTCAACCACTGTTGCAGTTCCACAGGGGACTGATAACTCTGTTGAACCAATCCCCTCTTCCATCCATGTGACCACTCCAGATACCACCAATGCTCCACCTATTTTACCACCTGCATCTGTTTTAACGGATGCGGTGGGTATGCTGATTAATACCTCTGCTTCTATAGATGCGGGGCCAAGGACTGTTGGTACTGGTGAAATTGCAGTTTCCAGCATTCGGATAACACCTCTTACCGTACCAGCATCCACTAGTACCAACCCTGTAGCACTGCCAACTGATATTGTTGCAGCGGAGGCTATGGACTCTGCCCCAGAAGCAATTCTCCCTTCTACTTCTCTGGAGTCTATTTCTGGAAAAAGCCTGAATCATCCGGACACTTCTCTAACTACGCCGACTGTTAATATGGTTAACATTGATATGGTTAAACATTTATTTCAGTCACTACTTGTTCCCAAGATCAGCAAGGTGACAGTGTCTAATTCCAACGTAAGCTTGTCACAGGACGAGGTTCCTACTACTCGGCTCTCTCCTTCTGACCCGGCATTCTTGCCTGCTCCTGAGGAGCCCCCTGTTAATATGGACTGCATTAAGAGGGATGGAGATATGACAGATCGATCAGACAATGTCTTATCGACTCTCCCCCCTTTTAACCATGCTTCTCTTAGCATCTCAAATATGCGCATGTCTGCGGCTCGAGAAGCGGTCCCCTCTGGGTTTGACTTTGCCCATAATAAGAACGTTTCCAAATCTTGGGAAAGATTTCCACTGGGGCCAAATGTCAACCATAATAGGACTATACTAAGAGGGGCAAGGGGTTGTGATCTGGCGGCTGACCCCCTTGGTCACTTTACCAAAAAAATTACTGAGTCCTTACCTGTCTCTGCAACAACAAAAGTTTCTGGTGATGTTATACAGCTTTCCAGTCTTTGGGGCGAAGATATGCCAATCTGTTTAAATCGTGGTAACATACTTAAAATCTTTCACCAACTTCCTTCGCTTTCGCTTATCTCTAGCTATGACATAGATTGCATTTTATTCCCTTTCCATGATCGGGTAGATGTTAGTAATATTATTCTTAGATCGAAGGTAGTTTTAAACTTGATCATGGGGCATATGGAAGGGTTGAAGCAACTAGGATTTGAAGCAAAAATAGTGGACTCTTCTCAATTTGCCAAAAATAAAGGAGAGGGGGCTGAATATAGAGGTAATCTTACAATGGTCTACCATCCAGAAAGAACTCCCCCACCCCAACGGAGGCATTTTTTGCCCAAATCTAATGGAGACTCCGCGAGCTGGGCACATGTCACCGCAGGCTTATGGAAATGATTTAATTCCCGCTAAATCAGAATCCTCTTCGAAGGCCCGCCCTCTAAATAGCTTCAGTTTCTTTTCTTGGAACTCTAGAGGTAATTCCCATTTGCTCACGAACCTAGAAACGGTTGCCGTGATTAAGGCTTCGCATTGTTTTTTTCTCCAAGAAACTTGGCTACTTTCAACTCCAGTTCTTGATGGATTCGATATTTTCTCTCAATGTGCCAAACCTAGCCTGGGAGGCCGCGCATCGGGGGGACTCATTATAGGGGTAAGAACCTCCTTCGGCTCTGTTGCTAAGGAGCTTTCGGATACACCTTTTGGCTTTATGGCCTTAGAGGTGCTTTTTCCGGATTCTAATTGTTACTTTCTCTTGGTCAATGTTTACTGGCATATGGGAATCTCTCCTCTCGAATTGTTTCTGGAGAAGTTAACTGATACTATCCTTGCCTGGAGATATCTGCACCCCATGGGCAAACTCATTCTGGCGGGCGATCTAAATTCAGACTGTACTCTCTGTCTGGAATCCAATTATGATGACCTGGGCTTGGTTATGGAAGACGATCCACGTACAGGACTAAAACTTACATGGGGCCGATCTTGGAATCTGGCTTTGGATTCAATTGGCCTAACTTGTCTTAACAGCCATTATGATGCTACTAATCCTTCCTGCCCAACTTGGCGTAGATCGTCCTCATCTTCCACCTTAGACTACGTCTTTGTCGACCATTCCCTGATTCCATTTTCTTCTAATGTCGAGGTGTCCTTCAACTCATGGAGCGACCATGGTATTCTCCGGGTTCAATTTCTATGCCCCTTTTTCACCAAGCTTCTGCCGGAGGGTGGACCCACTCAGCTTTATACTGTTAGTCAAGGGACAGGGATAAGGTGGTCTCCTTTTAACATCAGTGTTCTTAATAACAAACTGATCTCTTCCCTTAACCACACCTCGCTCTGCTGGAAAATAGCAGTCTTTAACACCTCTTCTTTTGATAGTTTTCTCAATGTCTTACAGAGTAGTATTTATGGCCAGCTAAGGAAAGGAGTCTTCAAAAAATTTCACAACCATAGGTTCGACCAACAATTGGCCAATGTTAAGGCCCTTACTAAGAAACTTATTAGGGATGTTCAAGCCCTAGATTTGGATTGGGCAGATAAAACAACAAAAATTAAAACCATTCGTCAAAAATACAAAAACTACTGTAAGCATAGAAAAATTACTATGATTCAAAATGACGCACAGTATATGCTTGCAGTACTAATAAAACGAGATGTGAGGGCTTTCTGGGCTTCGGTTTCCAGCCTTGATAACACATTGATGGCTGATCAGCTTAATGCAATCCCAGAGGCCAAATGGTTTGACTATTACTCTAAACTTTTTGATATTGGGGAGGAAGACTTGGCTTCGGATGCATTGATGATTTACCCATCGAAAGACGCATGGAAACCAGTTTTTGATCTGGAGACAGTGTTCTGTCTTATTTCTAAGGCTAAGAAATCTAGGGCGCCAGGCCCAAATGGCCTTACGAACAATACATTCAAAGCCGAGCCCGAGATTTGGGCCAATCTACTCTTCCTGCTTTTTCAGGACGTAGTAAATTCCGGGAAGGTCCCTATGAGTTGGCATACGGCCCATATTGTCCCAATCTTTAAGAGAGGCTTACGCTCTGAGGTAAAGAATTATAGACCGATCTCTCTTATAGACGCGGACTGTAAGCTTTTTGCTTCTCTGCTCCTCTCCCATCTTAACATATGGATTAGGGACAATCATATTCTCCCCAAATACCAAACTGGCTTCAGGGCCGGCCACTCTACCAATCTCAATGGTCTTATTATAACTGCCCTTCAGACCTCTTCTTGGGGAAAATCTGATGGTCCTTTGTATGTCGCCTCTATTGATTTATCCAATGCATTTGATCTGGTCATTAGATCCAGATTATGGGAAAAATTAACTAAATGGGGCATCCCGGCGGGCCTCCTTTCTCTCATTATGGCCCTCTATGAAAACTCGGGGGTACACATCAGGCTCGATTTGGCTGGTACTCTCTCTAGGAGGATTAGGACGCGTATCGGGGTGAGACAGGGTTGCTCGTTAGCTCCCTGTCTATTTATCCTCTATTTGGCTGATGTGGATAACTTCCTGAAAAATGCAGGCATGGTGAGTGCTAAACTTGGGGACCTGAGATTCTCATGGTTGGCATATGCCGATGACTTTCTCTTGTTCGACCAGACCAAAGTGGGCCTGCAGAGGCTCCTGTGTAAATTTGAACAGTACGCACTGCTAAATGGGCTGAAGATCAATCCTGGTAAAACACGTATCATGGAATTCTCAAAGGGGAGAACCCGAAACAACAAAGTATGGAAAATGGGGGGAACAAACATTTCTCGAGTTAACAAAATCGTCTATTTGGGCTTTTTGATCTTGGCCCAACCATCGGTGATAGAACTGAGACGATTTCTTAGACAGAAACTGCTCCCTCTCATCTCCCAATCACGTACTTTGGAGAATAAATATTGTATGTTTTCCCTCAAACCCGTGGTAGACTTTTTCAAGGGTAAGGTGACCCCAAAGTTATTGTATGGTATGGAACTCCATTATTTTACACTTCTGCCCTTCTGGGACTCTCTTGAAGGTATTTACTGGAGGAAAGTTTTAAAACTGCCCAATTCAATTCCTACTGTTGCCATTAGATATGAGTTGGGTCTGGTTTCTCTACGAGCTAGGATTCTTTGGAGGGTTCTCTCATTGTTCTCAGCCTTGCTTTCCCCTAGACCTGATACTTTATATGTTGATGTGGGCCACATGATTTTTTCCCAGACACACTCGGGCCACAACATATATCTCCATCTTTTCTCCACTCTCTGCGATAAGACCCTGATGGACATATCCTCCGACAGGGATACATTACTTACAAACCCTAACAAGGTAAAGGAGTCTCTGTTCAGCCATGATTGGAGCAACACTATCGAAAAACTTCATGGTTATTCCTCACTGAGTGATCTTCAATTTGATCATAAGAAGAGAGGTGAGATGTCCTTTATTTTGATCCAATTTCCTAATAGACACTACCGCTCTCTTCTTATAAAACTCAGATGGAACCTTCTTCCCACTCGGGAAGTCCTACGCAAAAGGAAGAAGTTTTCTGATTTGGATCCCACCTGTCGTTTCTGCAAACTTTTGGGGGTCACTGAAACTTCTCGGCATCTCATTCTTGACTGCAAGGCTTTGACCTCTTTAAGGGACAAATATCTAGGCATTTTTAATGTTATGGGGCGACTGGGGGTAGACAATTGGATTTGGTCACAATGTCTCTCAATCTCGAACATCAAGGTTGGTCTGGCTGTGGCGGGCTTTATCAGAGCCCTTGACCTATATGCCCCTTTGGTCTGATTTCTGCTCCTATTCTTGGAACTATGAATTTTTTACTATATGAGCACAGTGTTTTTAATACGAGCAATGTATTTCATATTTTATACCTTGTATTTATTCTATCTGTTATTCTCTGTAACTAGTACTTTATATTGACTTGACTAATCTTAGACAATCAAATTTCAAATCTGAAACCGGTTGATTATCTATTGTCTGTCCCTTTTCTGTAAAATTTGCAAACTTTTGCAACTTATGTAAATCTGTAATTTCGTATTTCTTTAGCGGGCATTTTCTTTTTCTTCTTTTTTCAAATGCAAATGCAAAGCAATGAATGTTTATCTTTTTTTTTTACTATTTTGTTTTTAATTATAAAGTTTGTTCTATTTGTAAAGGTTTTTTGTAAACCATATACAATAAAAAAAAAAAAAAAAAAAAGATGGATGCTTACTTTGGACACTTTTATTTTCATTTGCTCTATTTCTGCGTTCCTTTCTACAGACTTTTTGGTAGGCATTCTCTGGGGTCTGTTGAAAAAAAAGAAGATATGGGTTGCTCTGTTTTACAATGTATGTGTGCTGTGTGCATGCGTGTATGAGTTTGATGGGGAAGATGTTTGTGGTGTGTGAATGTGTATTGGGCAGTTACAATGAGTTGGGAAGGCTATTTTTCTGTTTGTATGTTACTACACTGTGCTTCAGATGAGAGTAGAAAGTGAGCTAGTGGTGAGGAGAAGTATTAATAGTAAAGGTAATGGTATAAAATTAAAACAGCTATTTGTTTTGTAGTACTAACATTCTAAGGCTTGTGTATTTTAATTTGTGTTCCAAAAAATGGGGATTTGTGTGCCATTCTGCCTGTTAATCTTTGTTTAATAAATGGGGATTTGTGGGCAGATTGGTTCAGAAGTCGATGTTTTTTTTTGGTGCGCAAATTACATAAATAACCCACACAGTCTCTTTGAGGAACAGTAAGAAGATAAAGATAGTACTGTACTTACTTTTTTTGTGTGGAATGACCAGGTTTCTTCCGATACGTTGTTTGTAGTGTAGATGCTGTTGATTTTCAGGAGAGTGGTCTTCACCTCAATTGTAAAAGGAAGAATTTAGTCATGTTGTGTGTTTAAAGCAGTGATGTTAATGTACACGTTCATTTTTCAGCTTTCGTGGGAGTATTCTCGTTTGATATCTCAACACAGTGTATGCGTGCATTTCATTTGGCTATGTGCAGCCTTTATATGTTATTTGCAGTATGTTAGTTGAACCTGCTTCGCAAATGAGTACAATTTTAAGTTCATGAAATTCCCTTGTTTTTTTTCAGCTGTGTTGTACATAGCAGAGAGGTTTGGAAGTGATAGGTCATTATAGTAGATGGGAAAATTTGAATACTTTCATATTATAAGTAGGAATGCGAAAAATCAAGAGCACCTGAGAGGGAGATGGCATTAATTTGTTTAAATGGAATCATAAGAGTTGCACATGTACTCTGAATAAAATATGCATACCTGTACTTTGTAATCATGCATGTGGGTATGCATGGAGCTGTAAGTAGAAATCCTGGACACTTGCACAGTAGTTTTTGTAGTAGCTGCTTTGCAATGATATGAGACTTGTATTCAGAGTGATCAACAGTACATTTGAAATGCGGAACTCTGATGACGGAGTTAGATGTAGAGGTCTTGGATGTGATTGGTGGATGGTTGTGTGACTGCTTAGGTGTGTCCAATGAGGGAACGGATTTGCGAGTGATGTGGAAAGGGTAGAAGGGCTGGCTAAGAGTTACGTGCCGCACGGACACCGCGCTTCTCTGTGGGTAAGGCGTGCCACATACGGGGTTTTACAGCAAATCCAGCATGGAAAGGGGACTGTAGGCATCAGCCAATCAGATGTTGACATTGTTGATTTGTGTAGAAAGAGAGTGTGTGTAGTGAAGATGGCAGAGGTGGAGACAGTCAGGGTGTTGGTGCTCTGAGATATTTTTGTCCATGGTTTACAGCACTATTCAGAATGTAGGCATGTGGCAACCATTTTCGATGTAAGAGAAGTGGAGGTGGTGTGGAGCGCTGCGACTGATTGCAATGTAGAGGCAATTCTGCAAGTTTGCAGATATATGCGTAGGATGACCAGTCCCCATGTGGTAGTTTTGCACTATGCAGCTTGCCATTTGGGCTATGTGTGTTCACCTACTTTGTTGGGAGATTTGGAACAGTTGGTTCAAGCAGTCATTAACATCTTTCCAACTGCGAAAGTATTTTTTTCTGGTTTACTCCCTAGAGCAAAATGGGGCAACAGTTCTGTTTTTTGTCCTGATCAAAGTATTGGTAGGTGTGCCATCAATCGCGGCATGCATGCTTTCATGTTAAGAGCTGGTATGTTTTTCTGCAGCCATGAGAACATTGTTTCCAGTAATGTGGCTTATTTTGAAGCAGATGGTGTTTCTTTATCTTTTTTGGGAAATGCCATGTTCTTTTTGAATGTAAGGCTTGCTTTGGAGAAGGTTATGTGATGATTGTAAGAGCAAACTAAGAAGAAAAAAAAACAAATAATAGAAAATAACAGGTGTCTGTCAGTCATCTGCAAAAAACCCCCAAAAGACGGCTCTTTTCAGAGCCCACCTTAAAGGGGAAAAGGGGAATACTATTTAAATGTACAGTCATCACGCTCAGATACTCTACATGTCCGCGGACATGGCAGTAGTCTGCAGGCAGCGCGTATTACATACAGGGATTCTGGGGTAGAGAGGAATGCAAATGAGAATGAGCGGAGCTAGGGATTGGTCAGTAAAGTTCAGTGGGTGTGTTGTGAACGGTGAGATTTAGTGAGAATGTCTTTTTCCTGAGAGGAGAACAGAGAGCTATGGCTGTGTGTGCTCGAAAACAGATTATCTGGATTTTGGGAGACTCATGGATACATTGGTTGAAGGTGCATGCAGAACGTTGCGGTATATCTGCGTATCTTGAATTCCCTCATGTGGAAGTGCACTGGCATCCAGTGCGTGGAATGAAGTGGCTGGACTTGGTACCTCTCTGTGCTACTTTACAGACACAGCGTCATCCTGATATAATTATCATTCATTGTGGAAGAAACAGTTTAGGGCATGTCTCTGGAATTTCTTTGTAATTTGCAATGAAGAAAGGACTTGAGAAGGTCATGGACATGTTTCCAAATTGCCAAGTAATTTTTTCTCGTATTGCACAAAGAGAAATGTGGCTGCGTTCTGCTTTATTTGGTCCACAAATGGAGAAAGCGAGGCGCAATGTCAATAAGGCTGTTTGTGCCTTTCTAAGAGATTGTGGCATGTCCTCTTTCCACAATGAAAATATTATGTTTCACAGCACATTCATTTTTCGCAGAGATGGAGTCCATCTTACATATGCTGGCTATCAGATTTTTCTTCGAAATGTACAAAATCCATTGCAAGCTTTTTTGGATTTCTAGTCACCTATTTTACATTACATTTTGATGAATCCAAGTTTTTCAAACACACAAAACACCACCAAAAGGCTCTTTTCAGAGCCACCACTTACTCCCAGAGAAAAGTGCATTGGGTTTGCTACGGTTGCACCCTAAAATTTTGTGTGTCCTACGACTGTCCGCAGACTTTTTGAAAAATGCACGGGGGCGTACACCGTTTACTTGATAGTTCAATTTTTAAACTGAGAAAGGCGACTCTGAAAAGAGCCTTTTTTAAAAAAAATGTGTTGTTTTATATTTTTTGGGATTTTTTACACACAACACACTAGGAGAACAGGGGAAAGGAGGGTAAGGAAGGGACACCAATCACGGGGATAAGAAAGGGCAGGTGGAGAGAGAAAGATGTAGGGTGGGCCTTATTTAGGTAGGTAGCAGTTCTTCTGGTGCTCCGTGACCGTAGTCTCGAAAGCACTTTGAAGATTCTCCCCCCTGCAGAGTACTGTGTCGCAGTACATACACAATATTGTGACCCTCGAAAGGTAAGGGTCAACAGCATCGCGAATGGCCTGGGAGGCAGCTGGAGGGATGCGCTCTCCCACAGGAGTGTCTCTTGTGGTGAGAGGATCGGACACGGAGGACGCTGCAGAGGAACTCAACCTACTATGTTCTTTACATGGTACCACATTGCGAATGTCCGCACCATGGAACGAAGTTAGGTGTCGCTTCATGGTTGTCGTACCAAAGCTGTACGCACCGGGTCTCCCACGACTCAGCACCAACTTGCACTGTTTACAGGTGACCAGGTTCGCATGTGCTTTTGGTACGTTACCAAAAACGGTAAACAATCGCCACACCCACGACTCCCGGCGAGTGCTGGTAGTAGGGAGTTCCTCCATCTCATTCTCTTCATCCTCTTCATCCTCTTCTTCCTCGCTCTCTACATCCTCACACGTATTTCCCTCTGCAGCCCCTTGGGGAAGTTGTGGCGGTGGTGGGTTTGGGGGTGTCGCTGAGGCTGATGTTGCAACAGCAGCCATGGATGCCTTTAGGGTTGGTGAGATAATCTCCGCTACAGCACTAAAGGCTGCAAAACTCAATCAACAATCGCCAGAAGTATAATGAAGATGAGCTCGGGGGTGTGGCCTTTTATAGGGGTGGAGGGGTGCGCCTTGTGACCATATCGATCACTCAAAAGCATTGAAGAAGTTCCAAACAATATGTTGAAAGCTAGGGCCATTGTATGGGACATGTGAAATGGTGATTTTGTATTGTAAAATAATTTGGCATGTCTGCATAAGTTCTTTTGAAATGTTGCGGAAGCGGACAAAGTGCGCAAATTAGGACACACGCTCAGCATGGGTGTGGTCACATGATGACGTCGTGAAAACATTTGTGAAGGAAATGGGTACCCGCAGGACACCAAATGCACAGGAACGGTCGTGCGCATGCGCGCGGGTGTTCTAAGGACAGTGTTCGGGTCCTGTTACTAATTAAAAGTGCGACACAAGTGAGACAGACAGTTACGGACAGGCGCGATGTTCGCAAGACTTACGGGTGTGGTGCACATGTGCGTAGATGCTCTGCTGACTGTACGGCCAGGTATAGTGTCCTTAGGACACCTCCATTTTGTTTGGCTACCGACATGCCGGACATCGCGCCTGTTCTACGGACAGTTCCATCTTGGCTGCGGACGGTACAGACAGGTATAGTGTCCTTAGGACACTCCCATTTTCTTCATTTATGGACATCCCGGACACCTGGTGTGTTCTAAGAACAGTTTCATCTTGGTTGTGAACAGTACGGAGAGATATAATGTCCTTGGGATACCCCCATTTTGTTGATTTACATACATCTTGGACATCTGGTGTGTTCTAAGAACAGTTCCATCTTGGTTGCAAATGGTATGGGTAGGTGTATTGACCTTAGAACATCCATATTTTATTAATTACGGACAGGCCGAACAGGCGCGCTGTCTGCAGACATTTTAACACTTTTCAAAAAAAAAAATTAGACCCAAACAATTCCTTTAAAACTAACATAACATTTTTTTTATTAAACACATATACAGAAATTAAGAGAGAGAGGGGGAAGCAGACACTGAAACAAATATAGGGGAATTAGGGGTTTCCACAGGCTGGTTGTGAGGGGATGAAGGGATGGAAGTTTCGTCAAAACGTTTATGTTGTTCTTGAGGGTTTGGGGATAGTTCACTGGAAATCGAGAAGGGGGACAGGTACAGGTAGGACAGTGATATCTGATTTTTCCTTTCACATGGTCCTCCACAAATTGCCTTAACCCATTAAAATCCTCTTTTAACATGTCCACTTTGTCTTCTATTTGAAGGTGTCTTGCACTGTGTCTTTTGGTGGACTTTCTTCAATTTTTACCTGGTCTGTTAAAAATAAATATATATATGTTAAGTACCCATACAGTACTGACTATTAATTTGCTTATGCAGAGAATTGTGTACCATTATTATCGCTATCTTCCGACATTTCGCCATGCGGAAAATTCTCCTCCAGCCACTCCAAAGTACTGCACATTTCTGTGTGAAAACAACAGAAATACATTATTTGTTCTGCACCTCATACAAAAAGTACACAAACATATAAGAAAAATGAAGTTCACTTACTACTTTCTTGTAATTTGTCTTCATTGTGTTGTGTTCGTCTACTGTCGCTCCTAGCTGTACAGTTTCTGTGAGGTAATTACGTTGGAGGCATATCTTTTTTTGTTATGGTATAATCCATTCCATTCTACATGGTAATTAAATGGATGGGTTATGTGTGAGACGTGTAGGTTCGAATGATTATTTATTAGTACTTATAATGTGTTTATGTGCTGCTTTCTAAACTTGTGCATTTTTTATATGGCATGATAGAAGAATTTCAGATACCCCCTGACTGTTTTGGTAGTGTTGATCTCGTCCGCGCCCGTCGGCGGACAGGCGCTCAGTCCGTGCCCTTCAAATATCATTAGCGAGGGGGTTCAGTATGTTCTATGTTACATGTATATAAAGTAAGGGAATCAGAGTAAATATCTCCCAAATTCACATGATGAAAGTGTATATTCAGTAAAAAAAACTTTGTTAAAGGGACGTTATGGTTAAGTTGCGCTACTAAAAATCTGTGAAATTCTCTAAAAAAAACGTTATAAATGGGACGTTATGGTTTGAAGTAAAACCGAAAAACCCCTGAAATTCGCCAGTTATGGTAGGCTAAGCAACCATAACTCACCCCACCACCGTGCATTGCTAACACTAACACCAGGACATCAAAGATGACATCACATGTACATTTAGTTTTCATGCAGAGCCTCCACAAGGGATTGTCACTATATTATTGGCAGAAAAGTATCGCAGATGATTGAAGAACTAAGAAATGCATTGCTGAAAAAAACCGTTGCATTACTGAGTTCTTTCAGTACATGAACGAACTCAAGAAGAAATGTAGGCATTGTCTGCAGCATGCGCTACAGAGGTGCAATATTTGCAATCTTCCCATGTTGCATACTAAATTTATAAATGCTACCATTTCAGATGTTTATATACTGTGAAACATAAGTATCTACGTATGCTTCCCTTACTGCATAATTGTACTATTACTCATAAAAACATAAAGAGAGCACAATGCATACAAATATAAGCCTCACAGGGAACGTAAAGCATGCACCAAAAACTGCAGTATTAACACAAAATGTTCATACCCAACCTAATTAACTTCATGCACAGAAAAGATTCTTGTGTTTCTGGATTCCTTCTTCTTCTATGCATATGTATGACATGATGTAACCGTAACCTAAGGAAAGTATTGTAAGAACATATGAGAAGGGTAAAGACTACAAATATAGCACTTTAAACTTCTTAAACTCCTGACTGACAGTGAAGAAAGCCACCTGGCTTACATATGTCAGTGAACAAAAAAAGAAGGAGCTAGACATGTAATGTCATCTGTGCTGTCATCATAGTACTTTGTACTATAGTATAGTGACTTTTTAGTTCTTGCCTGTTACTGCCCTAAATATATCAGTGAAGGAAAAAAGAGTGAGCCAGACAGGTGATGTCATCAGTGATGTTATCAATGACATTTGTGATGTCATCTTTGATGTCCTGGGTGTTAGTGTTAGCAGTGCATGGTGGTGGGGCGAGTTATGGTTGCTTAGCCTACCATAACTGGCGAATTTCAGGGGTTTTTCGGTTTTACTTCGAACCATAATGTCCCGTTTATAAAGTTTTTTTTGTGAATTTCACAGTTTTTAGTAGCGCAACTTAACCATAACGTCCCTTTAACAAAGTTTTTTTACTGTATATATATATATATATAGATATATATATATATATATATATATATATATCTATATATATATATATATATATATATATATTCAGTGACAACAATTTTGCAATTTTGTTAAAGGGACGTTATGGTTAAGTTGCACTACTAAAAACCTATGAAAATCAGTAAAGAAAACTGTTAAAGGGACGTTATGGTTCGAAGTAAAACCGAAAAAACCCTGAAATTTGCAAGTTATGGCAAGCTAAGCAACCATAACTCGCGCCACCACCGTGCACTGCTAAGACTGACACCAAAAAATGTCATTGATGACATTACTAATGACATCACAGTTCTTGTTCGCTCTTTTTTTGTGCACTGACATATGTAGGGCAGGTGGTTTTCTTCATTAACAGCCAGCAACTAAACATGCAAAAGGTACTATGTTTGTAGATCTTACCTTTCTCATATGTTGTTACACTGCTTTCCTTAGGTTGTAGGCACATCATATAATATATATACAAAGGAGAAGAAAGAAGCCTAAAACACAGCAATCATTTACGTGAATGAATTAATTAATAATAATAATTAGTGAGGTTATAGACACTGTCTGGTAACAGTGCTGTTTTTTTGCTTACTTTACTTTCCCTGCACATATATTTGTATGCATTGTAGTCTGGTTATGATTTGTGTGTAGTATAACAATTATGCAGTAAGGGAGGCATTGTTACGTACTTATTACATGTTTCACACTATCCAAAACTCTGAAATTAAAGCATTAATCATTTTACTATCCAACATGGAAGGTTTTGAATATTGAACCTCTATGGCGCATGCTGCAGAAAATGCCTATGTGGGTACAAGAGTGCGTACATGTACTAGAAATAACTGAATAATGCAATGGTGTTTATAGCAATGCAGCGCTTAATTAAGTATTTGCTGAATGATAGTTCTTCCAAAGATCTCTGACATTTTTTTGCCAACATTACAATGACAATCCTGTGTGGAGGCTGTGCATGAAAACTAAATGCACATGTGATGTCATCAGTGATGTCATCAATGACATTTGTGATGTCATCTTTGATGTCCTGGTGTTAGTCTTAGCAGTGCACAGTGATGGCCGCGAGTTATGGTTGCTTAGCTTACGATAACGTGCGAATTTCAGGGGGTTTTCGGGTTTACTTCGAACCGTAACGTCCCTCTAACAAAGATTTTTTTACTGATTTTCAGTAGCGCAACTTAACCATAACGTCCCTTTAACAAAAATTTTTTCACTGAATATTTGTATGCATACCTTACTATGGGTTGTTTACTATGCAAGCCATCTTTTATTTATAATAGATGGCTTGAAAAGTACACAAACCATAGTAAAGTACGCACATAAATATATACATGCTTACATTTATATATTTGTTTGTTGCCTTAGTATGGTTTGTGTACTTCAAGATGGCTTGAAAAGTACACAAACCATAGTAAGATACGCAGACAAATAATAACATTCATATATTTGTGTGTATACCTTATGGTTTGCGTACTTTTCAAGCCATCTTTTTCAAACATAGAAAGATGGCTTGAAAAGTACACAATTCATTCCATCTTTTATAAAGCTTTGACGACGGACAAAGCTCGAGGGGTCTTTGTCCGTCGGCAAAGCTTTATAAAAGATTACTTGAATTATGTACTTTTCAAGCAATCTTTTATAAACATAGAAATTAGCACGGAGTCCCCAGGTTCGCAGAGGGTCAAAGATGCCTCAGTGACCTGGGGAGGGGGTGGGGAAACAAAAGGACAGTAACTTCCTCTTGTGTCCCCTCGCGCAAGTATGGCCCACAGACTACCCCCTGGCTCTCAGTGTGGGGTCACATATTCCAAAGGCTACCTGTGCCAAGTGGTGTCACATAAAATATTAAGTGGGACCTCAATTGGAATGATTCCCCCTTAGGAGACAAGGGCTCCCATTCCGATGAGGAATTCCCAAAACCAAATACCATGTCTGCATATATGGGACTACCTGCTATGAAGTCTAATCTGTCATTCTTATGTTTGACTTTAGATAAAGTGGGAATAAAACAGCTATACCAAGGCGAAGGAGATGCCTCTTTAAAAAGAGACATTTATATAACTGGGACGAGTAGCCTTGTGAGGCGAGAGAGTATGGTATGCAGGGGAAGCCCCCTTATGTGATTACGCCTCGTAGAGGCAAAGATTTTCGAAAGCCATGGAATGCCAGAGTGAGATGCCTGAAAGCCGACAAGTCCTGCAATGGGAGAACCGTTGTCCGAACGGGGATCTAATACCCGTGCAAGGTGGTTGCGTGACCGCCGCTGCTTAATTTTTGGCGAGACACCCAGCTAAGGATGCTTAGACTACCAGTGAAGGGAGTACTGCCAGCTCCCCGTGCCTGCATTCGTAGAAGGTACCCTATGACAGAGAAACTGAGAACACTATGCTGGTGAAGCCAGGCACTGAGAAGAGCAACCGAGAAGCCGAACACCCGAGCGTGCACCAAGCCCTATGAGGTTTCCCTGCATGTGAAAAGGTACCAGGGAGAACGGGAGAGGCGGCAGGCCACCAGGGCAACGCATTGGGAGGAGAGAAACCTCTTGAAGTCACAAGTATGAAAGTTGAACATTAAATGAGCAGAATTTGAGATATCGGAGACCAATACAAAGCATGACGAAGAACGCTGTTTGGGTAATAGATAAAAAGTGGAAGCAAATACCCTGGAAGGAAGGGAGAAGTCCCATGTACTGAGGCTTGAAGAGAGGAGAGAGCCCACTTCAAATAAGTGTAATGAGTATTGTGAAATCAGACTGTCAAGGGAACAGATTAATAAAATAGAGAATTCAATACCAGGAACCCAGGAAAGGGGGCCTCATAATTTGGATAGGGTCTTACAAAACCTAGGGAATGTTATCCCTCAACGTATTTCAAGGAAAATTATCGTAAAGCTGGCATTAAACAGAATGAAAGGCACACAAGTATATATGAAGAGCTACATAAGCTCATGAAGGAAACCTCGAGAGACTATCAGGGATGATAACTTAAAGAAACCTATATTCTATACAGAGACATGTGTGTATCAATAACCACAGGAGATAAGATACAGACTCAAAGAGAAATCAGCTGAGAAGAAAGCAAGAAGCCAGACAACCCAGAGAAGAGAGACATTCTGTTGCCCTATTTTGAGCTAATCATATTAGTGGTAGGGTCAGGTAGAGTCCGGTTTGGGACTGAGGACAAATTATACTTTTTGACGTCCTGGTGACAGATGAGCACTTTTCCTTTAATTTAGATAGGAAGGATGATCCTTTTAGTAATAGAGAAAGATAGACATTTTCCTTATATTTTCATTAAAGAAAGGTAACATGTCCTGAAGGTGTCTGACTCCTTCCAACCCGCCGCAAACCCCATATTAAAAGTGCTTTGGCTTCCAGACTGCAGTCACTTGCTTCATCACCCGGAGGCTGGTGATGTCCCTGATTTTCAATATAAAAATATGGGAATCTTAAAATGATCTCTTTTATCAGTGTGCTCAGTTGTGCAGGAGCTAAATCCTGTGTCACCACCAGACTATACAGGGTAGCGATTGGGTACTGCTTTGCTGAAACATAGATAAGGACATCATTAGGAGACAAATGGTCTCAGAGGGCTCCCATCCTGGCTAATTGATCAGCAAAAGTACGGCCTCAGTTCTGCCTGATCTCATCAGCAAAAGTATTTCTTTCAGCAACATCAGAAATATGTAATTCATGATCTTTGCACTTAACTATTAGAAATGCGAAAGTAAGCAGTAGGGCATCTAATAAAGAAGCTAATTTAGCTCATTTACGCATAAGGTTTCTACCTGAGGTTAGAAAAGCTTGTTGTTTCATAGTACACCTAAATTGTGGGTGACCCCATGCAAGTAGCAGTGTACATGGTGACAGCTTGTCTTTTGTTATAACACATTCAAAGAGAAAAGCAGTCAGCTCAGTAGCTTGGTGAGAGTGGGCATTGACAAGCGATAAGCTTCGAAAACTGTGTCAATCTGAATATCCACCGTAGGTTTTTACTAGGGATCCCTCAAACAAATGCCACCAACATAGAGAGTCAACTCAAGGTTCTGGATCGGTACAACTTTCAGGTCTAATCTGCAGTTAGGAGGAGTTCTATAACAGCTAGAAAATCATGGTATCCCCATACCAGGCTGTTGGGAGCAGAGAAGGAAGTGTCAGAATAGGACATTGAGATATATATATATAGCAGCAGAAAGTAACAGTGTTTCATATTCAGTTGAATGTGAATTATAAATGTGCTCAGTTTTCCCTTTCAAGGGTAAAGGGGTAACAGCAGGAGATATTGGCACATTCAATGGGATACCTAAAACCAGAGGTTCTGTTTTTTCTAACAAGGCGGTTGTGGCAACAAATTGTAGACAGGGTGCCAGACCTCCTGCAACAGGGTCCAGAGCTAAGGTGTAGTCTGATACAGGGTGGTGCCTGTCGCCATGTTTTTGAGTCAAAATTCTGAAAGTAATACAATCACGTTCATCACAATAAAGTGTAAATGGTTTCTCGTTATTGGGCAGACTCAAAGCAGGGCTTTGGATAACATTTGTCTGATCTTGGTAAATGGCTCACCTATTTCTAGGGAACAAGGAAGAGGCACACGAGCAGACTTAAGAGTAGGAGCCTGCACACGTTTTATAAGGGAAGCATAACCAATAGTCCATGCAACGATAACTTCTCATCTGTTTGCGGGTTATCCGTGAGGGAAGATGACATAAATTTGTTCCTGATAAGGGTGTTTTTCCCCACTTCGATGTTGGACCCCAAGTAGTGAAGTCTTGTTTGACACAAATGAAGCCTTAAGAAAATATGAAAAATATATCTATATGGTCTGAGCAATAAGGATAATATAGTAATTCGAAAAGCTAGCAAGGGATGACCTATAGTTATCTTAGATAGAAATAAAAACATTAATGTATGCAAATGGTTATGAGCAGACAAATATAGCTACAAAAGATTATTACAGGACCCCTCTTCATCATTTGGAAGTGAAATAAAAAAAATAAGTTGAAAACGGATTAGTAGACACTAAACAGACTGTCAAATTCTATAGTGTTTTATATACACGAACATTCTATAATGTTCCCAAAATCCATAAGCATTCAAAAGATCCTACAGGGTGTCCCATAGATTTTGGAGCCACTGTCTAAATTTGAAGTTTTGTATCTGAGATTGCTTGTAATGGAAATGCAAACTTACTTGAAAGATATTACAAATACTATCAGAATATTTGATCCTAAGTCCAATATTCCAATTACTCTAGATATTGAATCACTTTATACCAAAATACCACAGAATGTGACTCTAGGATTGAAGAACGTTTATGGCAACAGAATGATGATCATCCAATACCCAATTTGTTCATTTTATGGTGTGTGGAATTGTTGGTAAAACACGCCTATTTCAAGTTTTTGGGTAAAATATACGAATCGATAGAGGTGTTAGGCGATCCTCTGCACACCAGTCCGCTACACACCAGAACACTGCTCACATTTCCCCAACATCTCCTCCCACGGTTCGAGGCTCAGGTGATTCAGTGAACCCAAAGGACCGGAAACTCCGTACCAGCTATGGTGTACGGGCTCGATTGCAACCCTTTCTGCATTGGCAATTGCCTTGGAGAACGTACAGCAGAAGGGGCAGTGTTACGTCTCCACGTCGATCACGTGATCCAGAGTTGCGTTCCTCACGTGACCTTGGTGGACGTCACGTGACCCAGAGACGTCACATGACCCAGAGACGCACAGTATAAAGATCTGAGAGACAGAACACTCATTGCTTCTCAGCTGTCTTCAGAATCTGTTTGGCGTTACGCATTGCTCCACTGTTGCCTTTGATCACGGAACTCTACCTTGGACTCCTTCGGATACCCCTTGTACCTTTGCTTGGAACTGTTTACCTGTTGCCGGACTTTGGACTACTTCCTGACTTGTCTTTGGATCATCCTTTGGTACTTCACTGAACTCCTACGCCATTTCCCTTCTGGGGATTCAAGTCACGCCTTCACTCCTACAGGTGGCTGTTCCTACATCCACGCTATCTTGCGGTCCTACTATTTCAGGGACTGCCGCATCATCAGAGTCTCGAACCTCTACTAGGTTTCCTGGGTTTTCCTAACACCCGATAGGTAAGACCTTTTAGATCCTTGGTTTACTGTATATGTATTGTAGTTGCCTGGTTCTTAACCTCGTTCCTTTTTGACAGCAGCATCGGTGTTCCAGAGGTTCCGTGGATCTGGGAAGTCATCTCCCACCTGTGGCCTCAAAGGTCGTACAGCGGGTTTCTTTAGTTCCCCTGTACGTCACTTGGGGACGGAGGTCTCATCGGTCTACACGACACTCAAGTCAGAACAGACTGAGAAGCCATATAGTCGTGTCAGACAATGCAGGGATCCACGGAAGAACCCATAGCTGCTTTAGTCCAGGCGATTACATTGTTAAGGGCAGATATGGCCGCTGCGAATACGGTGATCCACCAAAGGTTAGACTCCATACAGAGTGTTCAGCATTCCCTTCCTGCAGACCCTGAGTTCGGAGACGCTAGTTCCTCAACCACACCTCCTCCCTTGACTAATACTACAGTCCCAACTCCGGTGATCCTCCCAACCCCTTCCCCCCTGGCCGCTCCTGAACGTTTTCAAGGTGACCCCAAGAAATTCAGGACCTTCATTAACCAGTGCAAGTTACATTTTTTGTGCAGACCTTTGTCCTTTCCTACTTCCACTGCTAAAGCCGCCTTTGCCCTTTCCCATTTAGCCGGGACAGCTGCCGCTTGGGCTAATCCTCTGTTGGAGAATAATAACCCAGTCCTTTATGACTTTGATCTGTTGGTTCTAGAAATGTCTCGAGTATTTGATACCCGACACAAGGCACAGTCTAGGGATTTGGAGTTGTTAGAACTAACCCAGGGTAGAAGGACCTTGATAGAATACATCACCCGGTTCAATCAATTAGTAGCTGAAACATCATGGCCAGAAAACAAGCGGGCAGTTGTCTTTTATAGAGGGTTGAGTAACATAATGAAAGACGCTTTAGCAGTGATCCCTTCTATGCCCACTCAGTATCAGGAACTAGTTGATCTTGCACTACAAGTAGATGCACGGCGATCGGAGCGTAGAGCCGAGTTGGGGGTTTCTTCCCATCCTACACTTGCCAGTACTCCGGCTTCCAGTACGGAAGAACCTATGCAAGTGGGAGGTTTACGTAGCCCTATTACAACATCGGAGAGGGAACGTAGAAGGGTGGATAATGCCTGCTTTTATTGTGGCACCACGGGACATTATGTGAAAGAGTGTCCTCGACGTCCCAAGAAGAGTCAGGTTTTTCGGACAGCTCGACCTTAGATCCGGAGAGCAGGTCGAGTGTTCAGTCTCCATCTCCGGGTACCTCTCTTGCCTTTGCTCGGGTTCAACCCGTCTCTGTAAACGCTACTCTATGTCCCTCTACAGGTCTTCTTCATGCAGTCACAATCATCATTGATTCAGGTGCCACTGGAAATTACATAGACATTGCGTTAGCCCATTCCCTCAATCTACCTTTAGTGGTAAAAACCCGACCTGAACCTGTTCAAGCCGTAGATGGTTCTGAGTTAGTTTCTGGTCCTGTTAGACACCAAACTGCGCCTCTCTTGTTGACCATACAAGATATTCACACAGAGACCTTAAGTTTTGACTTAATCACCACACCTCAATTCGGTATCATATTAGGGATACCATGGTTACGTGAACACAATCCATTGATTAATTGGCAATCAGGCACTGTGCTCTTCGAATCCGAGATCTGTCAGAATTATTGTCTCCCGACCCATCAAACAACTGATACTCCTTCTCGGGCTTTGGGAGCCTTTGCTCAACTCACGCTGAGTGTTGATGGATCTGAGCTTGTGACTCCACATACAGTTGGGGGGTTGGTGTCTGGGATACCATCGGAGTACAAAGCATTCGGATCAGTTTTTGATCGTGGCTCTGCTGAGGTACTACTTCCGCATAGACCATACGACTGTCCAATCGAATTAATCCCTGATTCCTCTATTCCTTCGGGCAGGATTTATTCTTTATCTCCTTCGGAGGTACTAGCATTGAAAGAGTATGTACAGAACGCCCTTCGTTTAGGACACATCCGCCCCTCTACTTCACCAGCGCAAGCCCTATATTTTTTGTACCTAAGAAAGAGGGGGATTTACGTCCTTGTGTGGATTATAGACGTCTTAATGCCATCACAAAAAAGGATAGGTATCCATTTCCGCTAATCACACCCCTTCTGGACCACTTATCACATGCTTCTGTTTTCACCAAGCTTGATCTGCGCGGCGCATACAATCTAGTACGCGTTCGCGAGGGAGATGAGTGGAAAACTGCTTTCTGTACTCGTTACGGCTTGTATGAATACCTAGTCATGCCCTTTGGTCTGTGTAATGCCCCGGCCACATTCCAACGCTTTATGAATGACATATTCAGGGATATTTTGGATGTATACATGGTTGTGTACCTGGGCGACATCTTGATCTTTTCTCGTAACCTTGATGACCATGTAAAACATGTCCGAGAGGTATTATCCCGTCTCAGAGAACATTCCTTATTTGCCAAACCTGAGAAATGTCAGTTTCATAAAACGTCTGTTGAGTTTCTGGGATCTCACATTACTCCGGGAGCATTATCCATGAACGATTCCAAGGTCAGAGCAGTCTTAGAGTGGCCAGTACCTCAAACACTCAAGTCATTGCAGTCCTTTTTGGGCTTCGCCAATTTCTATAGGCGTTTCATTTCCTCCTTTTCCACAATCGTTGCCCCGCTCACGGCCCTGACCAGCCCTCAGGTACCCTACCGTTGGCAAAGAGAACATCAGGAGGCTTTTGAGGCTTTGAAAAATGCTTTCACTACCGCACCGGTGCTCCAACACCCCAACCCTGATCTTCCATTCATAGTTGAGGCGGATGCCTCTTCTTTTGCTCTCGGTGCGGTATTGTCCCAATCATGTCCTACAACAGGCAAATTACACCCAGTGGCATACCTTTCCCGTAAGTTCTCCAGTACTGAGACACACTACACCGTTACGGAGAAGGAACTCCTGGCTGTCATGGACGCCTTTCGTGTTTGGCGCCATCATCTTCTGGGGGCTAAACATCCCATCACTGTATACTCAGATCATCGTAATTTACAGGATCTGGCTTCATTGAAGTGCATTAATAGCAGACAGGTTCGGTGGCATCTTTTCTTTTCCTCTTTTGATTTTCATATTACGCATCGTCCTGGAACCTCACATGGTAAAGCAGACGCCTTGTCACGTTCCCCAGGTGGGGTCCAGTTGCCAACATTCCCCGACACTGTTCTCGGAAAGAGTCATGTAATTTGCCTCTGTACACCCTCATTGTCATTATTAGACTCGATCCGATCCTGGACTAGCATTCATTCCGAACAGTTGCGAGAATGGGACCCCGTGTATTCTGATGGTTTGCCTTTCGTGCAGGAACGTCTGTTCCTTCCCACACCTGACACTCGTAATCTGGCCCTTGAGTGGTCTCATGATGCTCCTTTTAATGCCCATCCCGGTCAGGAGCGCACTTTAGATCTTCTCAAGCGCTGGTGTTGATGGCCCTCTATGAAGCGCGACGTGGAGTGTTATGTCAATTCGTGCGCAGTGTGTGCTCAGGCTAAACATCGGAGAGGCCGACCGGTTGGGTTGCTACTTCCGCTTCCGTTACCTCCCAGACCTTGGCATACACTGTCTATGGATTTCGTTACCGACCTCCCCAAGTCACAAGGTTTTGACTCCATCTGGGTAGTGGTGGACACGTTCACTAAAATGGCTCGTTTTGTTCCTTGTAAGGGTATTCCTTCAGCTCCGGTCTTGGCGGACTTGTTTTTTGAACACGTGTTCATGTTATTTGGACTCCCTTCGGTCATTATATCTGATCGAGGATCACAGTTCACCTCTCGTTTTTGGAGGTCGTTGACTAAATTGTTGGGCATTGATACCAGGTATTCTTCGGCCTATCATCCTGAGACTGATGGGCAGACTGAAAGGACGAATCAATCCATGGAGCAGTATCTTCGCTGCCTTATATTGCAACACCAGACCTCCTGGTAGGCCGTTTTACGGCTTGCTGAGTTCGCATATAATAACGCGGCTCATTCGGCTACAGGTTATTCGCCTTTCTACGCCCTCTACGGCCAACATCCCAAGGTCTTGCCGGTCCCCGATGCTTCTCTTTCTTCGAATCCTGCGGCCACGACATGTCTTAGGGATCTGTCTGCTATACATGCTAGTACTGTGGTCCATCTCACTGAAGCAAAGGCTTCTATGAAGGCCCGTGTGGATGGAAAACGTCTAGCTGCTCCTCCTTTGGTGGTGGGTTCTCGGGTCTGGTTGTCTTCATGTCATCTTCGCCTAGTGGGTTGCCGGAAATTGCTGCCTCGTTTTGTCGGCCCATATGTGATTTCTCAGGTTGTTAACCCGGTGGCGTTTCGTCTAGTGCTTCCTGGTTCTTGGCGTATCCATCCTGTATTTCATGTCTCCCTCCTCAAGCCTTGATCCGACTCTGTCCGTCTCCGTACCCCTGTTGCGCCGGTGTCCCTAGCCTCTCCTGATGTCTTTGAGGTGTCGGCCATTTTGGGGTCCCGATGGTTTAGGGGTAGGCTCCAGTATCTAGTGGATTGGAAGGGTTACGGCCCGAAGGAGCGTTCTTGGGTTTCCACCTTGGATCTAGACGCCCCTCGGTTGGTGGCCCGCTTCCATAGGGATCATCCGTCCTGCCCACGGGGTCGTGGGCCGTTGGGGAGGGGCTATGTTAGGCGATCCTCTGCACACCAGTCCGCTACACACCAGAACACTGCTCACATTTCCCCAACATCTCCTCCCACGGTTCGAGGCTCAGGTGATTCGGTGAACCCAAAGGACCGGAAACTCCGTACCAGCTATGGTGTACGGGCTCGATTGCAACCCTTTCTGCATTGGCAATTGCCTTGGAGAACGTACAGCAGAAGGGGCGGTGTTACGTCTCCACGTCGATCACGTGATCCAGAGTTGCGTTCCTCACGTGATCTTGGTGGACGTCACGTGACCCAGAGACGTCACATGACCCAGAGACGCACAGTATAAAGATCTGAGAGACAGAACACTCATTGCTTCTCAGCTGTCTTCAGACTCTGTTTGGCGTTACGCATTGCTCCACTGTTGCCTTTGATCACGGAACTCTACCTCGGACTCCTTCGGATACCCCTTGTACCTTTGCTTGGAACTGTTTACCTGTTGCCGGACTTTGGACTACTTCCTGACTTGTCTTTGGATCATCCTTTGGTACTTCACTGAACTCCTACGCCATTTCCCTTCTGGGGATTCAAGTCACGCCTTCACTCCTACAGGTGGCTGTTCCTACATCCACGCTATCTTGCGGTCCTACTATTTCAGGGACTGCTGCATCATCAGAGTCTCGAACCTCTACTAGGTTTCCTGGGTTTTCCTAACACCCGATAGGTAAGACCTTTTAGATCCTTGGTTTACTGTATATGTATTGTAGTTGCCTGGTACTTAACCTTGTTCCTTTTTGACAGCAGCATCGGTGTTCCAGAGGTTCCGTGGATCTGGGAAGTCATCTCCCACCTGTGGCCTCAAAGGTCGTACAGCGGGTTTCTTTAGTTCCCCTGTACGTCACTTGGGGACGGAGGTCTCATCGGTCTACACGACACTCAAGTCAGAACAAGAGGCAACAGCCATGAGATCTTCTATTGGTTAATCTATATTTGGATATGATTCAAATGACGGCAACATTTTCAGAAGAAATTACATTAAACACAAAAGAATAATAATGTCCTGGAACAGTGGGGCATGTAGCCAGTGACAGGGCCTTATCCCTGTGGCAAATGTGGCATGTGTTGTCAGACAGAAAAAACTTCGGAATTAGACATTGGATTCCCTAGAAATTGATAATGAAGCAGTACTAATTTTAACGATATCAAGATATATGATTTTTTGCACATGCTGTGAAGGCATGAGGAAGTAGGCACAGACAACTGAGGAAAGGTTGGGCTACAAACTTATATTGAAATCACAATAAGGTTGGGCTAAGGCCTAAATTGCCCTATGCTAAGGTGGGATTTCCCTGTCTAACTGAAACTAAGTCTGCTTATCCGATTTCGGAATGGATAATATTAGGAGCCAGGGCTTTCTGTCGGTATAATGATCTCTCTCTTTAGCAGAGACTCAATGACAGGTTTTATTCCTGCTTCTACTTCTCTTGACATGACATATTGTGGGACACACGGAAGTGATTTGGCTCAGTTCAGGGTGATACATATATTTTGTACATTCACTATGTGTTGAACTTCACTCGCAGGAGAGGAGCATAATTGTAGAGGAAGTTGGTCCATTAATCCCAAATGCAATAAAGGGAGTATTGTTCCATGGCTCTGTTGGGGAAAATGAGTTCTGTAATATAGACAAAAATTCCAGTTACTTATATACCGCGCCATCCAGTTAGATGCCATCTGGAGAACAGTAAATAGTGCAGCCCATTTTACCCAGCAGGTCTAGTCCAAAAGGTTCCACAGGTGTCAAAGGGTTCAGCAGAAAAGCATGATGTTCTCAGGCTCAGAGTGTCATCCGCCAGGCCGGCCGTAGCCGAAATTGGCGGTTGCTACCGCGTTAGAGCTGGAGACGCCGAGGTAGAGTTTAGTCCCCTCTTTGTTTCCGCATCTCCAGCGATGCAGCGCAGCGCGGCCGGTCGTATTTAAGGCTCCGCCTTCCGGCACGACGCTGTGTTGCAACCCTCCTCTGGATGTTTTCCTGCTTCCGGGTTAACACGCTGTGTTGTTTCTGTCCTATGGCTTCGGCTTTCTTACAGAAACTTTCCTACCTTTGCTGTTCAGTGCCTCTGCTTCCCTCCTGTTCTCTCCGGATCCTCGCAAGTTCATCCTTAATTTCTTCCTTCAAACCCCTTCTGAAGATGGCGTATTGTGCCGATTCGGCCCATCCTGATCCAGCCGCCAACGTTTTGAAGGTTGAGATGTAAGACAAGACATCCAGGGAGCCTTGTTTGACGTCCAGCAAATTTTTCACACGGGGAAAATGATAATTCCGGGCGTTCAAAAGTCTGCTTTAGCAGATCCTGAAAAGCCAAGAAATTCTGTAGAATGGCGTTACCACTGGTCACTAGCTGAGTAGCCCAGGATAATGCGTTTCCTGTCATATTCGAAATCAGAAAGCCCACTCGGGCTTGATCAGAGGAAAAAGTGCGAGGGCGGAAGGTGAAATACACCATACAAGCTTCTAGAAACTCCTTCACCTTCTTGGGAGAGCCGTCAAACTTTCCGGAGGATAGCGCCATGGGTGGCATTTCAGGGGGAGCGGGTTCTCTAGCGGAGACCATCTGTTTTAACAGAGCGTTCTCGGCCTTTACCCCTTGTAGCTCCTGAGACATTGCTTGGAAAGCTTTCCATAGTTCTTGGACTTGATCTTCCGCCGACATTGTGATTCTTTTTGGCGTTGCAATCTGTGGCTTAGTAAGCACCCCGACCTCGGCCTCCCCAGTACACACACTCTCCTCACCTGAGCTGCTGGAACTGTCAAGGTCTTGCAGGTGACGTCTCACTAGGTAATCCTTCTGTTTTTTGGGAAGATGGTGCTTGTCACGGAGGGAAGCCACAGTGACCGCTGTAAAAACAACTGTCCCGCGACTCCCTTCCGGAACCAAGCCAGAAATCAGGGAAAAACCCCCAAGGGGAAAAAACCCTGCAGTAGAGCAGTGACGCTCTTCAATCCAGATGTCAGTGTGGACCGTTGGCAATGTTCGAATCCGAGGCAGAGTATAGTGTCTGTAGTGAAGGGATGGTCCAGATGCCAGGAGTGTAGAAGTACGGGAAGCTGCGACCAGAGTGACCAGAATGAGGCAGAGAGGAAGGCTAGACCTGGAATTGGGACCGCTGGAAGAGGAAGAGTCTCAGGGAAGCAGAGCGGCCAGGTAAGGAGAGGAAAGGAGAGAAAGAAAACAAGCGGCAGGAGCTGCGGAGGAGAGAGAGAGACCGGCAGAGCACGGCTCCGCGTAGCAGGGGAAAGAAAGGTGCCGACTGCGAGGATCCGGAGAGAACAGGAGGGAAGCAGAGGCACCGAACAGCAAAGGTAGGAAAGTTTCTGTAAGAAAGCCGAAGCCAGAGGACAGAAACAACACAGCGTGTTAACCCGGAAGCAGGAAAACATCCAGAGGAGGGTTGCAACGCAGCGTCGTGCGGAAGGCGGAGCCTTAAATACGACCGGCCGCGCTGCGCTGCATCGCTGGAGACGCGGAAACAAAGAGGGGACTAAACTCTACCTCGGCGTCTCCAGCTGCAACGCGGTAGCAACCGCCAATTTCGGCTATGGCCGGCCTGGCGGATGCCAGTATGCCCCTCCCTAAATCGCACCCACCCCGGCTTGCCGGGTGGAGGCGATGGTACTTGGCAAGCAAGCGAGGGGCATGCACCTGTGAAGCTGGCTCCCAGGAGTCCTCCGACTCAGGGTACCCCTTCCATGACAAGAGATATTCCAAACATCCCCGGTTATACCGAGAATCCCGGATGGTAGAGACTTCGTACTCCTCCTGAGAGGAGGCAGGAGCCGGAGACTGCCGGAAGGAAGTCCGGGGATGTGGATCAGGGAAGTAGGGTTTGAGAAGAGAGGAATGAAAAACAGGGTGAATGCGTCTAAGAGACGGAGAGAGTCTTAAGCGTTAGGCCACAGGATTAACCCTAGAGAGAATAGAAAAAAGACCCTCCAAACTTTCACCTCGTTTCCTGGGTCCTTTTTCTATTCTCTCTAGGGTTAAGCCTATCGCTTAAGACTCTCCCCGTCTCTTAGACGCATTCACCCTGTTTTTCATTCCTCTCTTCTGAAACCCTACTTCCCTGATCCACATCCCCGGACTACCTTCCGGCAGTCTCCGGCTCCTGCCTTCTCTCAGGAGGAGTACGAAGTCTCTACCATCCGGGATTCTCGGTATAACCGGGAATGTTTGGAATATCTCTTGTCATGGAAGGGGTACCCTGAGTCGGAGGACTCCTGGGAGCCAGCTTCACAGGTGCATGCCCCTCGCTTGCTTGCCAAGTGCCATCCCCTCCACCCGGGGAAGCCGGGGTGGGTGCGATTTAGGGAGGGGCATACTGTCATCCGCCAGGCCGGCCGTAGCCGAAATTGGTGGTTGCTACCGCGTTGGAGCTGGAGACGCCGAGGTAGAGTTTAGTCCCCTCTTTGTTTCCGCATCTCCAGCGATGCAGCACAGCGCGGCCGGTCGTATTTAAGGCTCCGCCTTCCGGCACGACGCTGCGTTGCAACCCTCCTCTGGATGTTTTCCTGCTTCCGGGTTAACACGCTGTGTTGTTTCTGTCCTCTGGCTTCAGCTTTCTTACAGAAACTTTCCTGCCTTTGCTGTTCGGTGCCTCTGCTTCCCTCCTGTTCTCTCCAGATCCTCGCAGTCGGCACCTTTCTTTCCCCCGCTACGCGGAGCCGTGCTCTGCCGGTCTCTCTCTCTCCTCTGCGGCTCCTGCCGCTTGTTTTCTTTCTCTCCTTTCCTCTTATTACCTGGCCGCTCTACTTCCCTGAGACTCTTCCTCTTCCAGCGGTCCCAATTCCAGGTCTAGCCTTCCTCTCTGCCTCATTCTGGTCACTCTGGTCGCAGCTTCCCGTACTTCTGCACTCCTGGCATCTGGATCATCCCTTCACTACAGACACTATACTCTGCCTCGGATTCGAACATTGCCAACGGTGCACACTGATATCTGGATTGAAGAGCGTCACTGCTCTACTGCAGTGTTTTTTACCCTTGGGGGTTTTTCCCTGATTTCTGGCTTGGTTCCGGAAGGGAGTCTCGGGACAGTTGTTTTTACAGCGGTCACTGTGGCTTCCCTTCGTGACAAGCACCATCTTCCCAAAAAACAGAAGGATTACCTAGTGAGACGTCACCTGCAAGACCTTGACACTTCCAGCAGCTCAGGTGAGGAGAGTGTGTGTACTGGGGAGGCCGAGGCTGGGGTGCTTACTAAGCCACACAGAGTGACAGTTAACGTTTGTGACATTTTGCGTGGTATGTCATGACTGCTGATATTCACAGAATTATAACTTCATCTGAACATGGAGCATGCACACATTGTTAAGTTATCAGTGTACAGCAGCAAGCTTCAATGTCCACGAGACAAGATACATTCATTTGTAACATTAATGAGCAGTCTATACAAGGAGCAAATGGGTTAAGCGGAATAAGTGGTGCAATGATGTCGCTGGTTGTTGGGATGTCCTAATGGGAATTAAAGGAAGCAGGGTGTGGAGGCAGAGGAAAGGATTGGGGAAAGGCTTGATGAAAGGTTGTCGGTTCAGCATGGCAGGATTGTAAGAGTCAAGAATTACTTTGGGATATTCTTAAGGTGAGGGCACCCCTTGCAGTAATGGATTAAGCCGGCTATAGCCTTTCGTATTTCTGGGGATGGCCTAATTTGCTCTGAAGCCTTTTAAATTCCCAGTTGATCTTGTAATTTCCCCAGTGCATATTTCAGGGCTTCAGTCTTGGATTTGGTGCATCATTTAGTATCTTCGGTGTGCCAATCAATGGTTCGAAGTAAAACCGAAAAAACCCTGAAATTTGCAAGTTATGGCAAGCTAAGCAACCATAACTCGCGCCACCACCGTGCACTTCTAAGACTAACACCAAAACATGTCATTGATAACATTACTAATGACATCACAGTTCTTGTTCCCTCTTTTTTTGTGCACTGACATATGTAGGGCAGGTGGTTTTCTTCATTAACAGCCAGCAACTAAACATGCAAAAGGTACTATGTTTGTAGATCTTACCTTTCTCATATGTTGTTACACTGCTTTCCTTAGGTTGTAGGCACATCATATAATATATATACAAAGGAGAAGAAAGAAGCCTGAAACACAGCAATCATTTACGTGAATGAAGTTAATTAGTGAGGTTATAAAGACTGTCTGGTAACAGTGCTGTTTTTTTGCTTACTTTACTTTCCCTGCACATATATTTGTATGCATTGTAGTCTGGTTATGATTTGTGTGTAGTATAACAATTATGCAGCAAGGGCGGCATTGTTACGTACTTATTACATGTTTCACACTATCCAAAACTCTGAAATTAAAGCATTAATCATTTTACTATCCAACATGGAAGGTTTTGAATATTGCACCTCTATGGCGCATGCTGCAGAAAATGCCTATGTGGGTACATGAGTGCGTACATGTACTAGAAATAACTGAATAATGCAATGGTGTTTATAGCAATGCAGCGCTTAATTGAGTATTTGCTGAATGATAGTTCTTCCAAAGATCTCTGACATTTTTTTGCCAACATTACAATGACAATCCTGTGTGGAAGCTGTGCATGAAAACTAAATGCACATGTGATGTCATCAGTGATGTCATCAATGACATTTGTGATGTCATCTTTGATGTCCTGGTGTTAGTCTTAGCAGTGTACAGTAGTGGCCGCGAGTTATGGTTGCTTAGCTCACAATAACGTGCAAATTTCAGGGGTTTTTCGGTTTTACTTCGAACTGTAATGTCCCTCTAACAAAGTTTTTTTTACTGATTTTCAGTAGCGCAACTTAACCATAACGTCCCTTTAACAAAGTTTTTTTCACTGAATATTTGTATGCATACCTTACTATGGGTTGTGCACTATGCAAGCCATCTTTTATTTATAATAGATGGCTTGAAAAGTACACAAACCATAGTAAAGTACGCACATAAATATATACGTGCTTACATTTATATATTTGTTTGTGTGCCTTAGTATGGTTTGTGTACTTCAAGATGGCTTGAAAAGTACACAAACCATAGTAAGATACGCAGACAAATAATAACATTCATATATTTGTGTGTATACCTTATGGTTTGCATACTTTTCAAGCCATCTTTTTCAAACATAGAAAGATGGCTTGAAAAGTACACAATTCATTCCATCTTTTATAAAGCTTTGACGATGGACAAAGTTCGAGGGGTCTTTGTCCGTCGGCAAAGCTTTATAAAAGATTACTTGAATTGTGTACTTTTCAAGCAATCTTTTATAAACATAGAAATTAGCACGGAGTCCCCAGGTTCACAGAGGGTCAAAGATGCCTCAGTGACCTGGGGAGGGGGCGGGGAAACAAAAGGACAGTAACTTCCTCTTGTGTCCCCTCGCGCAAGTATGGCCCACAGACTACCCCCTGGCTCTCAGTGTGGGGTCACATATTCCAAAGGCTACCTGTGCCAAGTGGTGTCACATAAAATATTAAGTGGGACCTCAATTGGAATGATTCCCCCTTAGGAGACAAGGGCTCCCATTCCGATGAGGAATTCCCTAAACCAAATACCATGTCTGCATATATGGGACTACCTGCTATGAAGACTAATCTGTCATTCTTATGTTTGACTTTAGATAAAGTGGGAATAAAACAGCTATACCAAGGCGAAGGAGATGCCTCTTTAATAAGAGACATTTATATAACTGGGACGAGTAGCCTTGTGAGGCGAGAGAGTATGGTATGCAGGGGAAGCCCCCTTATGTGATTACCCCTTGTAAAGGCAGAGATTTTCGAAAGCCATGGAATGCCAGAGTGAGATGTCTGAAAGCCGACAAGTCCTGCAATGGGAGAAGCGTTGTCCGAACGGGGATCTAATACCCGTGCAAGGTGATTGCGTGACCGCCGCTGCTTCATTGTTGGCGAGACACCCAGCTAATGATGCTTAGACTACCAGTGAAGGGAGTACTGCCAGCTCCCCGTGCCTGCATTCGTAGAAGGTACCTTATGACAGAGAAACAGAGAACGCTATGCTGGTGAAGCCAGGCACTGAGAAGAGCAACCGAGAAGCCAAACACCCGAGCGTGCACCAAGCCCTATGAGGTTTCCCTGCATGTGAAAAGGTACCAGGGAGAACGGGAGAGGCGGCAGGCCACCAGGGCAACGTATTGGGAGGAGAGAAACCTCTTGAAGTCACAAATATGAAAGTTGAACATTAAATTAGAAGAATTTGAGATATCGGAGACCAATACAAAGCATGACGAAGAACGCTGTTTGGGTAATAGATAAAAAGTGGAAGCAAATACAATGGAAGGAAGGGAGAAGCCCCATGTACTGATGCTTGAAGAGAGGAGAGAGAGCCCACTGCAAATAAGTGTAATGAGTATTGTGAAATCAGACTGCCAAGGGAACAGATTAATAAAATAGAGAGTTCAATACCAGGAACCCAGGAAAGGGGGCCTCATAATTTGGATAGGGTCTTACAAAACCTAGGGAATGTTATCCCTCAACGTATTTCAAGGAAAATTATCGTAAAGCTGGCATAAAACAGAATGAAAGGCACACAAGTATATACGAAGAGCTACATGAGCTCATGAAGGAAACCTCGAGAGACTATCAGGGATGATAACTTAAAGAAACCTATATTCTATACAGAGACATGTGTGTATCAATAACCACAGGCGATAAAATACAGACTCAAAGAGAAATCAGCTGAGAAGAAAGCAAGAAGCCAGACAACCCAGAGAAGAGAAACATTATGTTGCCCTATTTTGAGTTAATCATATTAGTGGTAGGGTCAGGTAGAGTCCGGTTTGGGACTGAGGACAAATTATACTTTTTGACTTCCTGGTGACAGATGAGCACTTTTCCTTTAATTTAGATAGGAAGGATGATCCTTTTAGTAGTAGGGAAAGATAGATATTTTCCTTATATTTTCATTAAGGAAAGGTAACATGTCCTGAAGGTGTCCGACTCCTTCCAACCCGCCGCAAACCCCATATTAAAAGTGCTTTGGCTTCCAGACTGCAGTCACTTGCTTCATCGCCCGGAGGCTGGTGATGTCCCTGATTTTCAATATAAAAATATGGGAATCTTAAAATGATCTCTTTTATCAGTGTGCTCAGTTGTGCAGGAGCTAAATCCTGTGTCACCACCAGACTATACAGGGTAGCGATTGGGTACTGCTTTTCTGAAACATAGATAAGGACATCATTAGGAGACAAATGGTCTCAGAGGGCTCCCATCCTGGCTAATTCATCAGCAAAAGTACGGCCTCAGTTCTGCCTGATCTCATCAGCAAAAGTATTTCTTTCAGCAACATCAGAATATGTAATTCATGATCTTTGCACTTAACTATTAGAAATGCGAAAGTAAGCAGTAGGGCATCTAATAAAGAAGCTAATTTAGCTCATTTACGCATAGGGTTTCTACCTGAGGTTAGAAAAGCTTGTTGTTTCATAGTACACCTAAATTGTGGGTGACCCCATGCAAGTAGCAGTGTACATGGTGACAGCTTGTCTTTTGTTATAACACATTCAAAGAGAAAAGCAGTCAGCTCAGTAGCTTGGTGAGAGTGGGCATTTGACAAGCGATAAGATTCGAAAACTGTGTCAATCTGAAAATACACCGTAGGTTTTTACTAGGGATCCCTCAAACAAATGCCATCAACATAGAGAGTCAACTCAAGGTTCTGGATCGGTACAACTTTCAGGTCTAATCTGCAGTTAGGAGGAGTTCTATAACAGCTAGAAAATCATGGTATCCCCCCACCAGGCTGTTGGGAGCAGAGAAGGAAGTGTCAGAATAGGACATTGAGATATATATATAGCAGCAGAAAGTAACAGTGTTTCATATTCAGTTAAATGTGAATTATAAATGTGCTCAGTTTTCCATTTCAAGGGTAAAGGGGTAACAGCATGAGATATTGGCACATTCAATGGGATACCTAAAACCAGAGGTTCTGTTTTTTCTAACAAGGCGGTTGTGGCAACAAATTGTAGACAGGGTGCCAGACCTCCTGCAACAGGGTCCAGAGCTAAGGTGTAGTCTGATACAGGGTGTTGCCTGTCGTCATGTTTTTGAGTCAAAATTCTGAAAGTAATACAATCACGTTCATCACAATAAAGTGTAAATGGTTTCTCGTTATTGGGCAGACTCAAAGCAGGGCTTTGGATAACATTTGTCTGATCTTGTTAAATGTCTCACCTATTTCTAGGGAACAAGGAAGAGGCACACGAGCAGACTTCAGAGTAGGAGCCTGCAGAGGTTTTATAAGGGAAGCATAACCAATAGTCCATGCCAAGATAACTTCTCATCTGTTTGCGGGTTATCCGTGCGGGAAGATGACATAAATTTGTTCCTGATAAGGGTGTTTTTCCCCACTTCGATGTTGGACCCCAAGTAGTGAAGTCTTGTTTGACACAAATGAAGCCTTAAGAAAATATGAAAAATGTATTCTATATGGTCTGAGCAATAAGGATAATATAGTCATTTGAAAAGCTAGCAAGGGATGATCTATAGTTATCTTAGATAGAAATAAAAAACATGAATGTATGCAAATGGTTATGAGCAGACAAATATAGCTACACAAGATTATTACAGGACCCCTCTTCATCACTTGGAAATGAAATTAAAAAATTAAGTTGAAAACGGATTAGTAGACACTAAACAGGCTGTCAAATTCTATAGTGTTTTATATACACAAACATTCTATAATGTTCCCAAAATCCATAAGCATTCACAAGATCCTACAGGGTGTCCCATAGATTTTGGAGCCACTGTCTAAATTTGAAGTTTTGTATCTGAGATTGCTTGTAATGGAAATGCAAACTTACTTGAAGGATATTACAAATACTATCAGAATATTTGATCCTAAGTCCAATATTCCAATTACTCTAGATATTGAATCACTTTATACCAAAATACCACAGAATGTGACTTTAGGATTGAAGAACGTTTATGGCAACACAATGATGATCATCCAATAGCCAATTTGTTCATTTTATGGTGTGTGGAATTGGTGTTAAAACACGCCTATTTCCAGTTTTTGGGTAAAATATACGAATCGATAGAGGCAACAGCCATGAGATCATCTATTGGTTAATCTATATTTGGATATGATTCAAATGACGGCAACATTTTCAGAAGAAATGACATTAAACACAAAAGAATATTAATGTCCTGGAACAGTGGGGCATGTAGCCAGTGACAGGGCCCTATCCCTGTGGCAAATGTGGCATGTGTTGTCAGACAGAAAAAACGTTGGAATTAGACATTGGATTCCCTAGAAATTGATAATGAAGCAGTACTAATTTTAACGTTATCAAGATATATGATTTTTTGCACATGCTGTGAAGGCATCAGTAAGTAGACACAGGCAACTGAGGAAAGGTTGGGCTACAAACTTATATTGAAATCACAATAAGGTTGGGCTAAGGCCTAAATTGCCCTATGCTAAGGTGGGATTTCCCTGTCTAACTGAAACTAAGGGCCTCAGTACACGGAAGGCGGTGAGCCATGGCGCTATTAGCGCCATGGCTCATGCCGGTAAAATACCGGCACCGCCTTGGCGGAAAGGGGATTTACCGCCCCATTCCAAGTTGGAGGGGCGGTAAATCCCCCTTCCGCCATTGCCCTTCCCCATTCCCATTTCTGCCCCATAGGGCTCTATGGGAATGGGGAAGGCGCTAATTACGGCACCGCAATTTTGCGGTGCCGTAATTAGCTCCGAGGTCCCTTAGCGGGTTGGTTTTTAACGCCTGCAAAAAGCAGGCGTTAAAGCACCAACCCGCTAAGGGACCTCGTAGTAAGGCGGTAATGGTTAACGGTCACCGTTACTATTAACGGTGGCCGTTAACCATTACCGCCTTCCGTGTAATGAGGCCCTAAGTCTGCTTATCCTATTTCGGAATGGATAATATTAGGAGCCATGGCTTTCTGTCGGTATAATGATCTCTCTCTTTAGCAGAGACTCAATGACAGGTTTTATTCCTGCTTCTACTTCTCTTGACATGACATATTGTGGGACACACAAAGTGATTTGGCTCAGTTCAGGGTGATACATATATTTTGTACATTCACTATGTGTTGAACCTCACTCGCAGGAGAGGAGCATAATTGTAGAGGAAGTTGGTCCATTAATCCCAAGTGCAATAAAGGGAGTATTGTTCCATGGCTCTGTTGGGGAAAATGAGTTCTGTAATATAGACAAAAATTCCAGTTACTTATATACAGCGCCATCCAGTTAGATGCCATCTGGAGAACAGTAAATAGTGCAGCCCATTTTACCCAGCAGGTCTAGTCCAAAAGGTTCCACAGGTGTCAAAGGGTTCAGCAGAAAAGCATGATGTTCTCAGGCTCAGAGTGACAGTTAACGTTTGTGACATTTTGCGTGGTATGTCATGACTGCTGATATTCACAGAATTATAACTTTATCTGAACATGGAGCATGCACTCATTGTAAAGTTTTCAGTGTACAGCAGCAAGCTTCAATGTCCACGAGACAAGATACATTTATTTGTAACATTAATGAGCAGTCTATACAAGGAGCAAATGGGTTAAGCGGAATAAGTGGTGCAATGATGTCGCTGGTTGTTGGGATGTCCTAATGGGAATTAAAGGAAGCAGGATGTGGAGGCAGAGGAGAGGATTGGGGAAAGGCTTGAGGAAAGGTTGTCGGTTCAGCATGGCAGGATTGTAAGAGTCAAGAATTACTTTGGGATATTCTTAAGGTGAGGGCACCCCTTGCAGTAATGGATTAAGCCGGCTATAGCCTTTCGTATTTCTGGGGATGGCCTAATTTGCTCTGAAGCCTTTTAATTCCCAGTTGATCTTGTAATTTCCCCAGTGCATATTTCAGGGCTTCAGTCTTGCATTTGGTGCATCCTTTAGCATCTTCGGTGTGCCAATCAAAAAAAGGCGTCTCGCTGTCTCTGATGAGACCTTTATCCTTGGAACTCCTGAGCATCTGGTAAATGGACAATTTGATCAAGATTAAATGTACCTACCTCAGAGAATTGTTTAGTGATATCATCTCGCCATTGATCCAGAAACTTGCATGTCTTCGACAAGTAATTTATGTACATGAAATAAGCTGCAATCGCTTAGAGAGTGAGTGGTGCTTGCTTTGGCTGACTTTTTCCCTTTCTCAAATGGGGAAAAACATGGAACAACATATACAGGAGCCCTTGCCTCACCTCCACATTGCACCAAGACAGCGCATGAGACACGAAAATGGTTTGTAGCTGCTGCTTTGTTATCATGCACCGCACTATTGTGCCAAGGCGGGCTTTATACCCAGATATTGGTTCAGAGATGGGAATAGGGGCACACACACATGATTGGAAGAAAAATACGCCTCATTGGGTCCCATTGCTAGGATAGAAAGAGATAGAGAGATAGAAAACAGAGATAGGGAGAAGGAAAAAAGATTTGTTTATAGAAAGACCAAATAAATAGATGAGTGCCAAATCACTACCATCCCCTTCTGGGTCCAGGGATCTAGGGCAACACCAGAGTCACAAGTGATGTGCATCAGAGCTATGGTTGTACAGCTACAGTGGATTTGGGAGGGGACATGACAAATGACATCAATGCCTGCATTCCTACAGGCCACTTTCTGGCACTCACACAGTATCCTCGGCTGTCAGCTGTGAAGGGTCAGTATTGTGAGGCAGACAACATTTAGATGATTTCTAAAACTTTGCCATTTTATTAAATTATACGCTTCATCAAACGCCTTACTATCCCTACACTGCCGAGGATTTCCCTGCCTAACAAAACTAAAGGAAAACATTGTAACATAGGAAATCTGGCCCTCACACTAAGACATAAAATATACATAGAAATATATGTCAATTTACAATAACATCAACAATGATATTCTCTGTTCTGCTTGATAACCTATGATGATTCCCTTTCACCAGGTTTCAACTTCAGTGTTCAACAGGAAAAAAAAAGAAACAAGGAAATCCGGGTTTGTACCACAGTCTGATCGGGGTTTACAACACAGTCTTATATCAGTTCTTGGCTCCTTCAACATCAAAGGTTACATTGTGTTAACCAAAGTTCAAACAAAAGAATGTTTCTCTTCTGGCTGGAATAAAGACGTTCCACTTCCTCAAATAGCTTCAATGTTATTTCCAACCAAGATTCTTTGCCACAACTTCTAGTTGTCCACAAATAAATAATACAGTTCTGTGTTAGGTTAACATAGGTACAAACTTCTGATAAATGTTAATGAACCACAGTTCTTGGTCAACACTTTGTAAGCCTTTCTGTATAATATTAGGAGGCACAATTGGTATCTTTGTCAGGATGAGTTCACACCACTGATACTTTCATCTTAGCTTCTCTCAGCTTCATTCAATTTCTGCAAGATCTACCATGAGGATATGTTCCTTTTCCTCATAGTATCCCACCTTCAATTGTGCTTCTGAAGTATCAAATCTACTGACAACCAGAAAACACCACCACAGCTTCAATACTTTGTGACACTACTAAAGTTTCAGATATGACAAGATTTTATGGTTAGACTCACCGGCTTCTGTAATCTTTCTTTGCGTGCTGTACAACTTCTATGACTTCTGCCTTCACTTTGGACACACCCTTCCTCGATGAAGGCATCTCGAGTCTGGCACGTTATTAAGGAGCCTCTCTCGCTCTTGAGACCCACGACTTCACAGCAACTTCTTGCCACTGTCTCAGACACACTTCCTGCTGCGCAATCTCTGCAACCAGGTTCACATGGGGAAAGGCAATCTTCCTTTACGCCTTCTGTTGCGCAACCTCTGCACATCAGAGTTTGGGGAACCAGGACCCTCAAAGGACAAGCAGGTGAAATGTGCTGTATCAGAGTCCCTTGGGTTCTCCCACTTCTGCCTGGATTGCCAACACTGTGCCTTCTTCCTTCTACTTCTGCCACTGCTGCACACACTCCTGCCACAGTTCCAGCTTCTTCTAATGGCCTGTACCTGAGGGGGCCTTTTAAGCCTCTCAGCACCCCTCAGGTGTGGGTCATCGGGCTTAATTGCCTGACCTGCACTGTAATATTGCTCTTCAGCCCTCTTCCTCATCCCAGTCTCTATGGGATTATGGGATTTGTAGTCCACAACAGCAAAATGAGGACTTTTTGGCAATTTCTCATTTTTAAAGATCTATTTATTTCCCTTAAAAGTACTTAGGGATAAAACATCCGAATTCACTGGTGAAGAGGGAGGCAGTCTATTTAAGATAACATTCATAGACTCATTTTCACTTCACCTTTGGGAGTAAAGGGGATTATTATCCTTGGGAGGTTTAAAAGGCGTTTCCTTTCTTGTGGTATTTACAGATCTTTTGTCCCACTCAGGTTTACTACGTGGTTCTGATACATCATAGTGAACATAGGCCATTGCATGCTTTGGTACCTCAGAAGGATTCTCCCTTCTTAAGGATAAATACTGTGTCTCATCCCACACAATCTTCTCACTACCCTGGGCCTTGTCTCCTCCCATGTGATCCTCCCGCAGTACACCACCCCAAGGTCAGGAACAGGACGCATCTGCCTTTCCCTGGCCATCTGGGCATAGACTTTAAGTAGGGTTTTAATGAGGGATCTGTAGGATTCATCACACATCCCAATACAACAAGCCATCCCCAGTTATAACACCTTGTGGGGGTTAGCTGTGTGGATGCCCAGGCTGCCTGAAAGGTTTAATTGCGCATGAACCATATTTTTTATTAACAAATAATTAAAATTGAAAGGTAAAATAATGAACTCATTCAATCGGGACAACACACATGAAAATAACAAAACTGATTTCCTGCACTATAGAAGTCCATTCAGTGTAGTGTCTAGAGGCAAGGCTCTACCAAAACAAATCAGAGTAGTGTTTGACAAACGACAAGACAGAAAAAAACAGATAGACCGGTTTTAATTTGGATTTTTATCAACAGACCTTTGAATGAAAAACATCAGTTAACCCTCCATCCACCTATGGGCGTGCCCTCCAGTTAGTTCCCTAAATAGTCAAATGTGGTTTTACCTGTTCACAGGTTGCTGGTAGAAGTCGTGGAAGGGCCTGTCACTGTCCATGGCGTTGCTGGCTCTGGTCAATGGATCCAAGGTACATAGAAACCAGAAGTGCCAAGTAAAACAAATGCAGTGATTGTTTTTTGTCAGACAAATTCAGGAGAATCTTTAATCCACAGCACTCCGGGAGACAAACTTAAAACAAACAGAGAGATCCCTGTACAGAAAAGAATAAGCCCTCCTTTCCAGGGTCCAACAAGATTGTATACATTCATGATCATATATGGTTAAATATAAGTGTCTATGATATAGGGAAACTAACATTTCATTAGTATGTTGTGCAATACATTCAAACCCAGGTACCGAAGGTTGATTACATAGTGGAGAGATAAGACTTGGAGCTCAGCAAGGGGAGTAAAATAATTGGGTTTGTAGTCCATCCTTGCAAAGTAGCAGAAGTATGAGGCATTCGAGATGTGCATCCTCCTTACGTTTATAGCGTTTAAGCAGTCGACAATTATACTTTGTGCTAACATAAAATATGAGTGCCCCAAACAAATCTGACTTCTGCCTTTCTCATTTATCACCTCTGTCATTTCTTTCCCACCTACCCATCATTAACGTTTCCAATAATAATAGCAATCACATTTATTTTTAACTATGTACAAAATCACTATAACATCTTGCAAAGTCACTGAGAACATGCAGGTTCATAGCTGGCTTTCGCTTGACTATGGACCATGGGTACCTTACCTTGGTTGAAAACCAAATAAACCCAATGTGGAAGCCGCCACAATGGAATGTGGACTGCCATCATTATCCTTAGTGCCTACATTGACTAAAGACTGAAGGGAGAGAGGGAGATCTATCAATGCCCAGAGTGTTCAGGAAAAGGTCTCAACTGCTGGTGCTTGGGCAGGATGCAGAAGTGAGGCGTTCCTGCACTTTTTACTGTACACATATTTGTGTCACTTTTTTGATAACTGTTTGAAAGTATGTGGGTTGTCTGCCCGCAAATGTTTTGTTTGCGGGTTGACTGCGGGTAGTGTAACTACTTGGGCCCCTGTTTTGACTGTTCATTAAAAATGGGGCCCGCGCAATTTTTGTCCCCAGCTGCCAATGTTATAGATATGGGAGACACCCCTGCAACCCCGGAGGCTAGAGATACCAAACATGGGGAGCGGGGATACCCCCGCAACTCCTCCTCTTCATGTTCAGTATTTTCAGATCCAAATTGATAGAAAAAATTTGAACTAATGGTAGTGACCAAATTCGGTCAAATCTACCATTTGTTCATATTTGATCAATTTTGGTAATACCGTTTAAAATCTGTCATATATTTTTGTGATTACAAGTATTTGTATTAAAACAATATATTATTAAGGATGAATCTAGCTGGCAAGAAACAAAGCACTGTACCAGGGTATTATAGAGCCTTGTAGGAGAAGCAACATAGGGAATGACTTGCTTCTGTATGCCAAAGACTATGGTTGTTATCAGAGGGCAAGCTGCTTCTTGAAGCGATGTGCCTTCAGTTGCTTTGAGAAACACAGAAATGACAATACAAACCTGATGTGTGGTGGAATCCTGGTACAGAAATTGGGGTTTGTACCCGTAGAAGGACTGTCTTGTTTTCTCGTTCTTTCAAAGATGTTAGTCTGGCTAAGGCTTAAGCTCGACTCGTGATGCTCCAATAGCCTTTCAGTATATTATGTTACTTTGCCAAAAAGTATAGTAAATTAGAAGTCACTACTTTATATATGACCCACAGTTTTTGAAGGTGAAGCATGTTTGAGAGGTTTGGGGGTAGCCAGTGCAGGTCTCTCAAAGTGGATGTACCTGGCTGTCGTATGTTCTGGAGGGCCAGGTGACATTTAGGATACCAGATACATGTGCACTACTCCTGCCAAGGCGGCAACGTGCTAGGGCTTCAATGGAAGCTCTGATGTCAGCTTCAGGTTGGTAGGGGTTGATATTGAGGAGCAGTGAGATCTACCCTGGTTATTCTGGGTTTCAATTGCAACATGGATTGTGAATGACTGTCAAGGATGATGCTGAGGGATTTGCCACTGGGAAAGAAATGGAGTGTGAAGCTATCCAATTGCATCTATGACAGCCAGTCTTGGATCTGGACTTGCTTTTTGTTACTTGCAATAAGAAGAATGTGTCTTCAGCTGGCTCTTAATCCAATGAAGTCTGCTCTCAATGTCTATGCCTGGATGATGGTGAGGCATCCTTGATTTTGTGTATGTCTTTGAAGATGGCCACTTTCATTTGATCATGAGTGTCATCAATGTATTGGCAGTTGTTGAATCTTGTGATTTAATGCAGCCCTCTTAGGGCTCCATGTTAAACATGATAGAGGATGTTGTGAAAGCTTGCCTGCCTATCCATATTACTGGGAGGGGCCTAACTTTGAGCAGCCCATTCAAACAAACTGGACAGCTCGTTAGGTAAGTTATGAGACAAACCATTGGAGGACTATGTTGTTGAATCTAAGAGTCCTCTCAAGAAGGCACAGTGGTTCATGGTGCTAAAGGCAGCATAGAGATCATGCATGATGAAGAGACAGAGGTTTGCTTATATTCTTTCTATTCAGAAAGATATAAGCAGTACTCCTGCATCGATTCTTTCTTAATCAATCAATGTTTTCATCAACTGGTTACTTATTCCAGACAACAAACAGGATCTTATCCAATTACTCTCCGTTTACCTCCATGATTCAAATCCCTTCATGGTTGTAAAGAAAGGAGATGGACAATAGATAAAAAACAAGTGTAAGACCCTCAATCCAAGAGATAAGTGAATTCTCATCGGAATTTTAAATCACTGATTACTCTCTCAGATCCGTCAAGCAGATTAGAGAACAAATTGCATGCATAAAAAGCAGATTAGAAAGTTGGAGACAGCAGGAGATGTAGGTAGTGTGGGTAAATAAACAGTGGTTAAGGAATGAAATAGCAGAAAACAGGAATACATTGGGGTGTAGCAGGAACTGGAAAGTATTAAGAGCTGTAGGGCTAAATTATGTGAACATGGGGAGGAGTACAGATCGGTGCTGGCCAGGCACACTAAAACCAGAGTCAACAAATCTTAAGCTTGGTGTTTGGCCAAGATGGTGGTGTAGCTGGACTTATCTCGCAGACCCACTCCAAACCTTGGCTCCAGAAATGAATTAACGTAGGAATTGCATGCATCAACCATCACCACTGGCGAGCCGCATTCCCTGTGTGAAGGAATGAGGCCCTCAGGGCTTTAGTAAACCATCTCTGCGACAACAGAGTGTCTTGCCACTGAGACGAAATCCTGCAATTGGGGCTTTAAAATGGTGCCGGACATGTGGAGAGGTTGGAGAAGTGGTGGTGCGGGTCCCTGTAGAGCCGATGGACCAGACGTAGGTCAGGATACACCGCAGGAGGGAACTGGAGAGAACATTGCAGCCCCAACAGAGAGCGAGAGTGAGCGGTGGATCGCCTCGCCTGGCGGGGACTGGCAGAACCAGAGGAAACCAGGGTCGACATCAATCCTCTCCCACCGCTGGGTCAGTGGAACAGTTCCCCTGGTGGGTGCACTTGCTCTCCCGTGTTGGGAGAGGGGCGGGCTGGGACAGCTAGTGGAAGCTTCCACGATGGAGAGGAGCAGAAGAGAGCCCAGGAGCGATTTGGGGAAGAAATGAGGGCTGTAGCAGGTGTACAGTGCACAGAACTGACCACCATCCTACAAACCCAAGGAGAAGAGGATTGGTGCTCTGGCGCACCTCTACAGACACAAAGAGAACCATGAGAGCCATGAGAGGGAGAAAACCATGGTCCCGGCAGGCCTGACCAAGACTTAAATGGGCCCGAGCAGGTGGGAGACAGGGATCCAGGTCACTTGTGGCCCTGATCTGAATACACAGATAAACTTCACGGGTTGAAGATACGAGGTGGGTGAAGGCCAACAGTCCAGCAGGCCTGACCTGCAGAGGCGCGACGGGCAAGCCACAGACTAGAAGCAGGATCTTGGCACCACCTAATGTGTGAGGGGCTTCTTGCAGTCACTGGTGAAAAAAGGCTCTTAGCCTCCCACTACTGCATAAGGGCCTGGATGTCATGCTCCAGTCTGCCCCCAAAACAAAGGATACAGGCATGCAGGCCTTTTTTGCACCTTTCTCTTAACAACCAATGCAGAATGGGGCGAATGGAGGGAACAAGGTCATGGCTTGGAGTCTGCCGGGGGCGACTCTCTCACCTCTGACTTCCCGGTAAGCTCCCTGATGTCACTCAAGCAGGATATTAAAGAATAACTACATGCAAAATTATCAACACTATGGAAGGAAATTCTAGAGTCCATTGGTGAGAATAAAATGGAAATAGCCAACCTGGGGGAATGGGTCAACCATAACGAGAGGGCCCTCACTCACCTTGAGTCACAACTGTCATCGATGAACTACACCATTGCCTCACTCAGGGAGACAAACAAATCTCTCAAAACAAAATGCTATGATCTGGAAAACAGTCGGAAGAGACAATCCTTGTATAGGCTTTCTTCAGGAAGGGGCAGAAGGAGACCACATTGAGGCATGTATACATCTGCTCTTCGTGCAACTGCTGGTGAATCACCCTCAAGCTACTTTTAAGATAGACAGAGTGCACAGAGTGGGCTCCTTAGGGAATGACAAAGATCACCCTCCCCGGGACATAGTAGTGAAACTCTACGACTGCAAAACCAAAGAAATGATTTTGGGAGAGGCCAGGAAGATGAACCGATTACATTCTGCAACTCTACGTTGCGGGTGTATCAGGATGTCTCCCAACCCACTCTGCTGAAAAGGCGGATGATGAAGCCGATAATGGAGGAGCTCAGAAGAAGGGACGTGAGATACAAATGGACCTACCCCTTTGGCCTGCAGCTCCGGCTAGAGAGAAGGCAGGAGACTCTGTTCACCGTCAAAGCAGGCCTCAAGCTACTGGGTATCATTGTTAACATCACTGATCTGACCCAGAGGGCAGTAAATTGTGAGCCCAGCGGTGGGGGGGGGCCATGCAGAGAGTCATAGTGTACTGTGTCCTCTGGGAAGACGTTAGGCTGATGCCCGGTGAGGGGAGCTAGATGCGAAAGAAAGCTACCGGGGGCAAAGCTGAAGCCTCTAGTCCTCTGAGGCTGGGAGCGAGTTGCAGGTCCGGATTTCTGGAAGGGGGAGGCACCGCTCAGTGAAGTTTATTAACCTTTATAGTTGATACTTCCAATGCACTTGGGCTAAATCTTTAATGCTAAAGGATGTTTGTGCAAATACGGGGCTGGAGGGAAGGAGTAGGGAGACCTTCTGAGAGTTGATATGACATCTTCCAGGAGGATAACTTGGGGAAACTCAGGATTCACACATAGGGTTGGCACAAAGCAGGGTGGGCAACCATCACAGGATCACAGGTATGGGGAAACAGAGAGCGATGGAGCCTTTTTAGATGTGCCCACATCTATGCTGCCAAGAGGTAGGTATGGGCAAGATGAAGATACAACTCAAGGGGACACGGAAATTACCTAATTATGGCCATCGCCACTGGGTCGCTGAATGTCCAGGGCCTGAACTCCCCTAATAAAAGGGTGCAGCTGTTTAAGGAGGCAAAACTCGTACATCTTCAAATCCGAGCGCTGCAAGACACTCACTCAATATGCAAAACCCAACAATGAATGTGCAACAGGGACTACCCCACCCAATACCATGCCTCCACAGCTAGAAAGAGGGTGGGTTTGTGATTTTACTCCACAAAGACCTGGCATTCAAACAACTTTCTAGAAGAAAAGACCCTTAGGGGCGATACATTATGGTAACAGGGGACCTTCAGGACAGGGGGGGGTCACGTTAGCCTCATCATTCTTTGTACCTATCACCAATAAGGAATCATTCATGGGCAGTCTTTTAGACAACCTTAGATCATCCGGAGAAGGCAATGGGCCTCATTATGATTTTGGCGATAACCATGCCGCTATTGGCGGAATGGCTGGCACCAAAATCGGGTCCAGGTTCCCAAAATGGGGAATTACCGGGCCATTCCGAGTTCGGGGGGCCCAGTAATTCCTCCCTCCAGGAACCCGGGCCCGGACCTTCCCCATTCCCATTTCAGCCCCCATAGGGCTCAATGGGAATGGGGGAGGAAGCAAACAACGGGCCGATTACGAGAGGCCCGTTGTTTGCTCCCTCTTCCCCTCGCGGGACCCGGTAAGCACACCTGGTTTGACCAGGCGTTACTTACCGGGTCCCGCGAGGGGAACTTGTAATAAGGTGGAACGAGTTTAACGGGTCCGCCTCCTTTAGCGGGTCCCGTTAACCCGTTCCGGCTCACTTGTAATGAGGCCCAATATCTTCTTGATGGGGGACTTGAACTTAGTAATGGATGCACTTTAGATAGATTGGCACAGAACACATACGCAACGATAGGGACAGCCGCACACAAGTGGAAGAATTCCTTACCAGACCTTAACCAAGTCAATATATGGCAAACACAGTACCCGACAGATAAAGCCTACATCTATTTTTCAAATGTACACAGATCCGCCTCAAGGATTCAATGCATCTTTGCCTCCTCAGGTTTCATGCAGTGCCTGCTAAAGTCAGCCAAAGAACCAATTACTTTGTCGGAGCACTACAGGATGCTAGTGCACTGTTTGGACCGGACCGAGCACCGCTGATCATGTCGATGGCGTTTATGCCCAGGAGTACTTAGAGATACGGTCTGTCTGGAGGAACCTAAACGATCAGGGAATATATGGTGACCAATATCCAGGTGGGCACATTGATGGTCACCCACTGGAATGCCCTGAAAGCAGTGGCTAGAGGCAGTATCATAGCTAGTGCTGCCGCTATAAAGCGCATAAGGGGGCAGGTGGAAAAGCAACTCCTGGAAGACATTGCATAGCACGATAAAGCATATCGTAAGGCCCCATCTAGGCATAAGAACAGACAGCTTTCTGCAGCTAAAAACCAGTTACTGAGAATGCAAAGGGCGGAACACACTCTATTTTCATTTGAAACAGAGCTGTTATGAGCATGGTAATATTTCGGGCAAGCGTCTCGCTAATTTATTGAGGTCACAAGAGAGTTGGACATTTATACAGGACAGCCAGTGATTGGAATGGGGTGATGATGACAAAAAGCAAGAGATATTTCAAGAGTTCTACGAGAATCTGTATGCCTCTGAGAGGTCTGAATATGGAGAGAAGTCTCTTATCTGGAGAATGTAGAATTATATAATCTATCCCCGAGTAATAGCACCTATCTCAACTCCCCGATAGAGCCCAGAGAGGTTTTGACAGCGATAAAGGCCATTAAGGTAAACAAGTAACCAGGGCCGGATGCCCTGACTGCTTCCTTCTATAAATCACTTATCCAAATACTTTCTAAGCCGCGGACAAAAGTCTTTACCGCCATTAGATCAGGGGGTAGCTTTTCAGACTCCATGATAGAGTCTCAGGCAACCCTTATTCTTAAGCCGGGGAAATACCCCAGGCTATGCTCCTCATACAGGCCAATAGCGTTACTCAGCCTGAAATCTTTATCAAAATTCTACGTTAATAGAGCAGGACCAATTGGTATTCATTTGGGGGAGGGGACAATAAATCACATAAGACAGTTCCTTCATCTGGTTGACAAAGCGGGGAGGAAACCAGCCCACTCTCTCTTGCTAATGCTCTATGGGGAAAAAGCTTTTGATAGGGTGGACAGGGATTCCTAAAAACCGTATTGGACAAATACGACTTTGGTGCCAGAATGCGCCATATGATCCTGGGGAACTATACAAACCCAAGGGCACCTTTGTTAATAAACAGGGCCCTTTCGGCACCAATTCAGCTTTATAGGGGTACTAGGCAGAGGTACCTCTGTCCCCTCTTTTATTTGCTCTTGTGATGGAGCCCCTTTCTTTTTGAATATGGGCCAATGGAGTCATTGCAGTCATAACATTTTGGCGCACCCAGCATAAAAGTTTCCTATTCGCGGACAACATAATAATGTCCATGAAGAAACCCCAAGCAGTGCTACCCATTATAGAAGAGAAACTCCACCAGTATGGCCAGGTCTCTGGGTTCAGGGTGAACCAGTCAAAGTCTGAAATTTTAGGGCTTAATATCACGGCGGCCCTCAGGACCGAACTGGAGCTCATGTTTCCGTAAATATGGGTGACAAATGCGATAAAATATTTGGGAGTGAAAATCCTTGTCAATCTCAGGGATCTGTTTCAAAGCTAACTATCTCCCTCTTATTCAGGAAATTCTGAAAGATTTATATAAGTGGAACTCACTGAAACTCTTTTGGTTTGGAAGAAAAGCAACTGTTAAAATGAATATACTTTCTCGATTACTCTATATCTTTGAGTCAATCCCTGTTCACAACCCCAGGGCTACTATTGAGGCTTGGGAATTCATGTTGGTACATTTCTGGGGGGGGGGCGGACACCTATGGTTAATAAACATACTTTGTATGTGGCTAGAGACAAGGGGGGGTCCCGAATTTCCAAAGTTCTGGAACTATTATCGAGCTGCCCAGCTGTGCCCGATGGTAGAATGGGTACAAAACAATTTGAGCAAGATATTGGTGTTCATGGAACAGGTGAAGGCAGGCCTACATCTCTGGATGCAACCCTGGCTGCCCCACCTCAAGCAGGCAGAGAGTTTATTTTGCAAACCGATAATGAGGGCTACCCTTGAAGTCTGAGATAGGGGTCACTTAATTACAGGGTTGCACCACTTTCCCCTCCGCTTCACACAACAGCGACTTCACCGCCGGCAATACTGACGTGGTATATGTGGGGTTGATGGAGAGAGAAGTGGGCAAGATGGGAGAAATTGTTTAGGATGGGAAGATAAGCCCATTCGAAAATTGCAGCGTGGCATTGGGCCTGGAGGAGAGTAACAGATTTTGATATCTACAAGTGCGGCACTGGGTTCTTCACCCTTCGAACAAGGAAGCTAGAGCTAGATCTCTCACTCTGCTAGAATCTATTTTTCAACTGGCAGCAGACTCAAAAGGCCTAGTATCCAAGCTTTATAGAGTAATAAAAACACTCACCACGCCCAAACACAGATCTTACTGTTCGGGATGGAACGGGGGATGGGAACGCTAATTGACTCTAGAGATTGGGTGGCGATCTATAGGTCATCCATTACCTCCTTCTACTCACACCTGGCAGAAACGCAAATGAAGATCCTTGCTAGATGGTATCAAACACCAGCCAGATGGCATACAAGCAACCCCAGGGTGTCGCATGCATGCTGAAGGGGGTGTGGCCAAGTGGGTACACTGTTATATATTCAATGGGGCTGCCCGGTTATAATGAGCTTCTGGATCAAGATCAGATCTAGGCTTAAGAAAATGCAAAATTACGATATACGGAATGACCCTCTGACATGTGTGCTGGGTGTACGGACGGAGTCCCCTTAGACAAACCTGCATTTCAGGGATGTACATCCTTATTGCCCATCTTTTATTTGCAGCTAAGCTATCTATCTTGAGGAATTGGAAGAAGGCGAATCCCCCATCGATGGAACCGTAGCTAGATAGGATTTGGCAAATATTAGCAATGGAGAAACTCACGGCGCACATGAAGGACACAGCGATGACCTATGGAGATTTGGGCCCCGTTCCTAGATTATATGAAAAAGGACTTTAAGATGAAGTGATGATGTTAGCAAAGGCAGAAGCAGAGAAATTGGTGGTGGTTGAACTTGGGAGGTTAGTAGTGGGTTAATTTCAAATTATTCTGACAGAAAGTGGTAAAAGACTGGGGGATTCTGCGGAATGTATGATTGGCACAGCAAGGGAATCTGGCACATGTGGTCAAGTGCAATTTACTTCAATGTTATTTGATTTAATTTAATACAATTTAATGTGGCCCATCTAAGTCGGAAGACCGAAGTGTTTTAAATTGACTTTTGTGTTGTTTTAAGTTTGTGAATGTATTGGAAATTGCCAATGTGAGGTTGATGTAATATAATGTAAGAAGTACCATGTGTCCTGACATTTTTTTAATAATAAATAAAACAAAAGAAAAAAAGAAAAAAGACTTTAATTGACTCTTTTGCCCTGCCAGAGGACTTGGGGCGCTGAACTTAATCAACTTGCCCTGAGAAGTGGTGAGCCATAGACCATTGGATGTTTCTCCTTGATATAACATGTTTATGTAAGGTATGCTGTGATAATCATGTGTAGGGGAGCGTGGGGCGGAACTTTGCAGATATAAATATTGTTGCTTTATTATAGTTTACCAACAGTATTGGCAATATGTGTGAAGAATATTAAAAATCAATTAAAAAAAAATTCTTCAAAAAAAGAATCTTAAGAGAGTAAGGCATCTTGGTGCTTTGGATATAACATCTCATCCAGAGAAGGTACAGAGATACTGTGTGATGTTCCTTTTGGAATATATCGAGTGAGGGTAGACAAATGAACATTTTTAATGCAAAATTTCACATTTCCTCCTAATTGACCAACAAAAGTTAATTACTCTCAAATCAGTGAAGCTGCCTGCAACTTTGCTCCTCCATGGAAGTGGAATTGTAGGCAAAATCCTCCCATTCCGCTTCACCAGCAAATATTGCACCCATTCCTAAAATAGATAGAAGCGATAAATGAATTCCTGTGATGCAGAATTATATTTCTCCTCTTTAGTGATGCCCTGTCTTAGTCAATCACTGGCTGTCAAGCTGAATTGTCCTGTGACCACTAGGGCCTTAAAGTACCTTGAAGGCTGGAAAGGCAGCATAGCCATGTTATTGTAAACTCTCACAGATGTATTCAATCTCACATGTTTACATGTGTGCCCGCTCCCATCTAATGGTGTAATATTAACATTGCACTTATTACTGAACCAAATAAAGTTCTTGCTGCTTAATGCAGATGCCAAGATACATGTCCGTGGTTTTACTAATAGGTTATATGCAGACACATGGGAAATAGTGAAGCACAAACAAAGGGCTTCATATTGGGAGACTAGATTTTGGACCTAGAACATAATTTTATTTGCACGACACATATAGCAGTCAACGTCACATTCCCTCCTTGCATAGGCCTAACAGATGCTGAGAAGACATTCAATGTAATGGCCTGGTGTTTTATAATGGGCTATATGAAAGGCAATGGGTTTTGCAGAGGAGTTTGGGAGAGAGGTCCAGGCACTGTAAAAAGGGGAACTAGGCAATTTCAGATAACAAGTCACACATGCCAAGGGAACACCTAATAGTCATCGCTGGAAATTCACTAGCCCCAGAACAAGGTACTGTGGGTATGCAAATTATCTGAAAAGCTTGCGCTATTTTACACAAAGCTTTAACAGCCCAAATTCACCTCAATTACAGATACTGTTTTGCAGTTGACCTCTTTGGTATTGAAGCATTAGTAATATTAACAAAAATCTTATGGTGGGTTTAAAAATTCAAAAACATACATAGGTCATTTTGCCTAACATACAACACATACCATAGCACCACCTTACACCGATCCCTGGAAATTAATCCCTAGTTCAGAGACTCAAAGGGTATGCAAATTAACTGAAACGCTTGCACTTTTTCTCTATATGAGATAATAATTATTATGCTCTATGGTTGGTAATACTGATTTAGCTGCAGAAATCGACATTCCCAGAGGCACCACAACAATGATGACCCCTCTGACTCCTTCTATTTACTAACTGTAGAGAATCCTTACCCAAGCGAATCAGAAAGCACGTTGGGATCAAGCCTTTTGTATTCCAAGATTGGCAAATTAATGTAGCCCTATTAAACATCTTTTTTGCTCTCACTTCCGTTTCTTCCATTCAGAGCACTCCCACCATTGCCACCTCCAAAGATGTATTGGATAGTATATATGCACAACAAACACCCAACCGGCCCTTAATTCGTTCATTGCTGCCAATGAAGGAGGTCTGAAAAATTGGGCTATTTTTTTAAAATGAAAACTCACAGCACATTTTGTTCTGTGCCATGATGGAAATATTTCATTTATTTTGTATTTTATGTATTTATGCTATTGCTTATGTGGCTGAAATTAAGTAAAGAAATAGATACAATGGAGAACAAATGTCTAAATACCCTCCTTAGGCTACCAAATTGTACACCTATTGACTATATGCTCCTTGAATTTAACATCTATAGGACAAATGCGACCCTAAAAGCGCCTAGATTGAACTATCATTGCAAATGTGTCAATGCTGCCAATACTTCATTATTAATGCTTATTAGACAGGGATATTTATCAGGCTGAATACCATTAACAAACAGTAGTGTTGGTCAATTCTTCTCTTCTGCCAGAAACTGGGGATGTTATGTCAGTTCTAACAACACTGGTAATGCATAGTACATATACAAAACATTCACAAAAAGGATGATGCAATAATATTGAGAAGAGCAAATGGTGGTGAACTTGGCCACCAAGGTTACCAGCACACTGTACCTACAATATCAATAGAATAGACCAAGTCTCTCTACATACCTCTTATCATATCCGAATAATACTATCATCGGGATTACACCAGGATGGAGTTCAACTTGGTTGATTGCTTGGAAGTTACTGGAGCCATACAGTATATCGGTAGAATATCGAGAATGTGCAGATTTGGTGGTAGTAGGAATTAGAAACTGCAAAGCATCTAAACTTAATTCTGAAAGTTTCAATGATATCCGTAGAAGAACTATGCTTGCGTATGGCAACATGAATATTGTCTGCATTCAAAGCAATGTGACTTGGAATATTTTCATGACAATAATTGATCAGAATATTATCTATCATCTAACCAAGCTATGGAGGTATATCTAGAGACCTATTGATCAATTGTCCAGTAATTAATTTACTGGCACCTTGGAAATTTTGAATTATACTTATTTGGAAATGTTTGAACAATTTTGCTTTTGTGCATTTGTTGTATTTTGATGTTAATAGATGCAGTATAAAAAGTCTCTTTTGACTATATTATGCTAATAATAAAAAGAAGAACAAATGTGTATTCGGGGGTTGTAATGCTCTACATGCCTATAAGATGCTTCCGAGCGCGGATCTGAGTTCCAGATGAACTGTGCCTGCTGCTTACTGTGATGAATCCTTACGGAGTCCTCACAAAGACCCTACCTAAAGTCTCCTGCCAGGTGGCCAGGGGAAGGCAGCAGCTACCTGATTCTGACCATAGGGGTGGTATTAGTCGGGAGGATCACCTGGGAGGAAAAGGGCCCTAAGGGAACAGGAAGACTCCATTGGGAGAGACGCCGTATTTGTCTTTCTCAGAGGAAGAAATGTCAAATGCCGGAATATGTAATGGCTTGCTGTCGGAGGGAGCTTTTCTTTTCTTTCCCAAAGCTAATTATCCCGATGATGGTGAAAACTGTCATGACCAATCATTCATAGGGAGTAAGAATCCCCGGCACAAAGTCCCCACATTTATGGTGGTGAAAACTCCTGTGATCAACAGAGGAATGTTAAATGCAAATCTCAAAAAAACTTCCAAGAAACAAAGTGTATCCACTAAGTTAAGAAAGGCGCATCTCAGTTTGCCCCAATTTGGTTGCTAATATTCAGTCACTGATTTATGATATGGAAGTAATAGAGTTCCAATAAATTCTTTTGGCAGGAATTGTTTAATTCACATTCCTATATCGTTTGCCGCCAATGGAAGTTTAATTTTTATACATCACACAATGAGTTCTCATCTCAAATTGCCCATAATACTTTGGTGCCAATGCATTTCGGATACAATCCTTCTTCAGGGCGGTATTATAGCAAAAAGCATAAAAATTAGTTTAACTAGTAACAGTATATGTATATGCAAATATAGTAATTATAACAAATATAACAATTATTGCAGACATTTGTAGAGAGTTATTTCGAAAATCACATACCCATCCACGAGTCATGTTCATTTGGAGAGGAAATAAGCAAAAATAAAACAAAACGGTATGTCAATTAGTTGACTAAAGTAGAAAGACATTCTATCATTTTCTTTTAGCTCTATATATTTGTCATACCTCGGTCAAGCCGATCTCTGAACTCGAGTCGTTGTACGTATACACAATCAGATCTATAAGCAAATTAAACAACAATTTTGAGTCATCCTCAATCTCTTTCGTGGGTATGTTAATCCTAATCGGTACTGCTGTACTTACTCAGCTCCTGCCGTGCACAACGTGTAGCTGCAGACTGAGCCGCTTGGAACGCGCTCGTGTAAGTTTACCTTTCGTTTTAAAGGTCACCATGGAGACGGTACGAGGCGTCGTGGACCGACCTGGTGCACGTACGCCTCGCGCCCCACCCCCGAGTGTTAGCCCGGGGGCGGGGATGTCTCCATGGTGACCAGCACTCTGTGAGACAGTGCAAGTAGTTAACTGTCTACAGCGTCAATTGGCGCCGTAGCCGTAGTAATTGGAAAATTAGCAGCGTGTGTCAAATTTTTTAAAATTTTTTTTGTCGTAGTAGTGTTTATATGCAAGACATAAGGTCCGCATTAACAATTGAACATATGGAAGAGATAAACAGTCTAGAGCATTTTCGCTCCCGAACATATTTACTGTCGCTACTAAGTCATTAGAGCAATTTGGGGCAAAATAAACAGCGCAATAATACAACTAGGAAATAAATTGTGACAAAAGGATAGCAGATATATGACAGATATTTACATGGCAGGTGTAAATCTTCTTTAGATAAAAAATCGAAGAGTAAAGAAATAATTAAGTTGACCAAAATGCTTTTACAAAAAGCACATAAAGTTTATTTCTTCATTGAGCCCCTTTGGAGAAAGGGAGCTCAGCCGGTCTATCCAAAAGGATTCTCTTTGGTCCATCCTTTTTTGGAAATTCTCGTGGATGTCTCTTTTTGAAACCACCTCTAGGATGACAAAACGGATTTGGACCAAGTTGTGTTTCTTTTCATCCCAATGTCTTGACACTGCTGAGTTTGGATTATGGTTTCTTATGCACGATCTGTGTTCATTCCACCTAATTTTTGCTACTCGCAATGTCTGACCCACATAGTACAGTCCACACGGACATTTGATAGCATAAATCACGTTGGTTGAATCACATGTAGCAAAATTTCTCAGTCTGATTGTCTCTCCTGTGTGTGAATGTTTTATTGTCTCTCCTCTCATCACATAGCTGCAATTACTGCAACTTAAACAAGGAAACGTCCCAATTCTTTCTGTAAGCTTCTTTTTAGGTGCTGGTTTAGTTTGAACCAGTCTATCTTTTAGGTTTTGACTCCGTTGGTAAGCAAATGTGGGTACTTCCTTAAATAGATGTTCAACTCTCTGATCGCATAATAAAGTATTCCAATGTTTTTGAATAATGCACTTAATGCGATTACTTTGTCGTGAGTATCTAGACACAAACACTAATGGTGGAACTGATTCCTGTCTGGTTTTTGTCTTCAATAGCTCTTCTCTGTTTTGTGTAGCTACTCGTGATTCTGCTGTGTTTATTTCCTCTTCTGTATATCCTCTTTCCAGGAACTTTTTCCCCATCTCACGGATAGCTAGCTTGTAGTCTTCTGGGTCACTTACCAATCTTTTCACCCTGAGCATCTGGCTGTATGGAAGATTTTTTATGAGGCTCGGTTGATGGAAGCTGAGACGTTGTAATAGATTGTTACGATCCGTGGGTTTTCGAAAGATGGTAGTCTGATATCCTGTGTCAGTAATCTTAATGTCTACATCCAAGAAGTGTATGTTGGTTTGGGAGTGTTCTTGAGTGAATTGGATACAAGCATCTATGCTGTTCAGATGTGCGAAGAACTTTAGGTATTCCTCTTCCGTATCTTTCCATATTCCGAATATATCGTCAATGTACCTGATCCAGAGACTTAATTTCAGGAACCAATGTTCATTCTGTAGTATATGTTCGGATTCGAATTTATGCATGAATGAATTAGCATAAGAGGGGGCCATGGTGGCTCCCATGGCTGTCCCAGCCACTTGGAGATAGTACTCATTCTTATATCGAAAGTATGAGTTGTTACTAATAAACTCCAGAAGAACCATTATAAATTCTTTCTGAGCCGGTATCTCTTCAGCATTGAGTAGCATCCATTCTACCGCTTCACCCCCTAAATCGTGCGGGATCGATGTGTAGAGACTTTTAACATCGATAGTAAAGCATATGTTGTTGCAATTGAATACAGTTTCGTTCAAGAGTTGTAAAAAATGTGTCAACCCTAGGCAGATACCATAAAAGTCAACGGATACCGAGAGGATTACGAATCCAGTTGCGTCCTACATTGTGTAAAGAAAACAAAATCTTTGTGAAGAAATGGGAAGCTATACTTAACAAATGTTCTCTGGACCTTATATTACTGACCATACAAGAATTGGCAAGGGACATATCAGATTTAGGCAAAGAAATTAAGGAAATAGAAGTAGCTCTGGTAACAACACTGAATAGAGAAGAAGTTGATTCTATCCTCCAAGAGATAAATGACAAATTGGAAGACTACAAAACAGAATTAGAATCCAAGAAAATTCGCAAATTCAAAAGAGACACCTATGATTACCTTAAAGATGAAGTTTATAACTGGATGGATAAATATGCTCCTCCACAAAGGAAACCAAAGCCTACGAATTTGAGTGAAACATCAAGTTCAGGAACCGAGACAGAAAGGGAACCCCCGAACCAAGAAGAAGCAGGCACGCCAAGTACTTCAGGCCTTTCGCGAGCAAGAGAAGATACAGCGACTTCTTCTTTTTTAGACAAAGGAAGAAGAGAACGAGACGGGGGAGGAGAAAGACCAAAAGGAAAACCCAACACGAGACTACAACAGAAAAAAACATAGTAATAAACTTATCATCCAGAGTCTTGACTGGGAAAGAAATAGAAACCTTACAGAAAGGCCTAAGTTTCGTTCCTACCTATGACAGCACACTATTTGATTCCAAAATAGAACTCTTTAAACTTATTAGGAAGATGAAACTGAAGGTGTTTTTCAGTGAACTAGAACATCAAGAAGCCAGAGAAGAAGCAGAACTTAAGGAATTCAGAAGTAAAAGTACCTTTATTCCTCCAATAAGTATACCTTCAATAGAAATCTTCGAAAAACAAGTCACAAGAGACTTTGAGAAACTTAAGTTCAAAAGTCAATCACCTCGAAACATGAAACCTCACGAACTTAAATTGATACGTGATCTATATGGAGACCACACAATCACAATAAGGGCTGCGGATAAAGGAGGAGGCTTAGTACTACTTAACACAAGGGAATATGAAGAAGAATGTGAAAGACAACTAAGCGATGGTAATACTTATGCCAGATTGACACAAGATCCCACATCGGAGATTAAAGAGAATTTGAAGACTTTGTTGGACAAGGCGGAGGAATTGGAGTGGATTAATCACCACACAAAGAAATTCTTGATTAATACACACCCTAAGATACCACACTTTTATACCCTTCCTAAGGTACACAAAGATCTCATCAAACCCCCTGGAAGACCAATCGTAGCAGGGATTAACAGCATACTGGAACCCTTAGGGAAATATGTGGATTACTTCTTACAACCACTGATTCAAAAAACCAGTACATATATCAAGGACTCGACACATTTTTTACAACTCTTGAACGAAACTGTATTCAATTGCAACAACATATGCTTTACTATCGATGTTAAAAGTCTCTACACATCGATCCCGCACGATTTAGGGGGTGAAGCGGTAGAATGGATGCTACTCAATGCTGAAGAGATACCGGCTCAGAAAGAATTTATAATGGTTCTTCTGGAGTTTATTAGTAACAACTCATACTTTCGATATAAGAATGAGTACTATCTCCAAGTGGCTGGGACAGCCATGGGAGCCACCATGGCCCCCTCTTATGCTAATTCATTCATGCATAAATTCGAATCCGAACATATACTACAGAATGAACATTGGTTCCTGAAATTAAGTCTCTGGATCAGGTACATTGACGATATATTCGGAATATGGAAAGATACGGAAGAGGAATACCTAAAGTTCTTCGCACATCTGAACAGCATAGATGCTCGTATCCAATTCACTCAAGAACACTCCCAAACCAACATACACTTCTTGGATGTAGACATTAAGATTACTGACACAGGATATCAGACTACCATCTTTCGAAAACCCACGGATCGTAACAATCTATTACAACGTCTCAGCTTCCATCAACCGAGCCTCATAAAAAATCTTCCATACAGCCAGATGCTCAGGGTGAAAAGATTGGTAAGTGACCCAGAAGACTACAAGCTAGCTATCCGTGAGATGGGGAAAAAGTTCCTGGAAAGAGGATATACAGAAGAGGAAATAAACACAGCAGAATCACGAGTAGCTACACAAAACAGAGAAGAGCTATTGAAGACAAAAACCAGACAGGAATCAGTTCCACCATTAGTGTTTGTGTCTAGATACTCACGACAAAGTAATCGCATTAAGTGCATTATTCAAAAACATTGGAATACTTTATTATGCGATCAGAGAGTTGAACATCTATTTAAGGAAGTACCCACATTTGCTTACCAACGGAGTCAAAACCTAAAAGATAGACTGGTTCAAACTAAACCAGCACCTAAAAAGAAGCTTACAGAAAGAATTGGGACGTTTCCGTGTTTAAGTTGCAGTAATTGCAGCTATGTGATGAGAGGAGAGACAATAAAACATTCACACACAGGAGAGACAATCAGACTGAGAAATTTTGCTACATGTGATTCAACCAACGTGATTTATGCTATCAAATGTCCGTGTGGACTGTACTATGTGGGTCAGACATTGCGAGTAGCAAAAATTAGGTGGAATGAACACAGATCGTGCATAAGAAACCATAATCCAAACTCAGCAGTGTCAAGACATTGGGATGAAAAGAAACACAACTTGGTCCAAATCCGTTTTGTCATCCTAGAGGTGGTTTCAAAAAGAGACATCCACGAGAATTTCCAAAAAAGGATGGACCAAAGAGAATCCTTTTGGATAGACCGGCTGAGCTCCCTTTCTCCAAAGGGGCTCAATGAAGAAATAAACTTTATGTGCTTTTTGTAAAAGCATTTTGGTCAACTTAATTATTTCTTTACTCTTCGATTTTTTATCTAAAGAAGATTTACACCTGCCATGTAAATATCTGTCATATATCTGCTATCCTTTTGTCACAATTTATTTCCTAGTTGTATTATTGCGCTGTTTATTTTGCCCCAAATTGCTCTAATGACTTAGTAGCGACAGTAAATATGTTCGGGAGCGAAAATGCTCTAGACTGTTTATCTCTTCCATATGTTCAATTGTTAATGCGGACCTTATGTCTTGCATATAAACACTACTACGACAAAAAAAATTTTAAAAAATTTGACACACGCTGCTAATTTTCCAATTACTACGGCTACGGCGCCAATTGACGCTGTAGACAGTTAACTACTTGCACTGTCTCACAGAGTGCTGGTCACCATGGAGACATCCCCGCCCCCGGGCTAACACTCGGGGGTGGGGCGCGAGGCGTACGTGCACCAGGTCGGTCCACGACGCCTCGTACCGTCTCCATGGTGACCTTTAAAACGAAAGGTAAACTTACACGAGCGCGTTCCAAGCGGCTCAGTCTGCAGCTACACGTTGTGCACGGCAGGAGCTGAGTAAGTACAGCAGTACCGATTAGGATTAACATACCCACGAAAGAGATTGAGGATGACTCAAAATTGTTGTTTAATTTGCTTATAGATCTGATTGTGTATACGTACAACGACTCGAGTTCAGAGATCGGCTTGACCGAGGTATGACAAATATATAGAGCTAAAAGAAAATGATAGAATGTCTTTCTACTTTAGTCAACTAATTGACATACCGTTTTGTTTTATTTTTGCTTATTTCCTCTCCAAATGAACATGACTCGTGGATGGGTATGTGATTTTCGAAATAACTCTCTACAAATGTCTGCAATAATTGTTATATTTGTTATAATTACTATATTTGCATATACATATACTGTTACTAGTTAAACTAATTTTTATGCTTTTTGCTATAATACCGCCCTGAAGAAGGATTGTATCCGAAATGCATTGGCACCAAAGTATTATGGGCAATTTGAGATGAGAACTCATTGTGTGATGTATAAAAATTAAACTTCCATTGGCGGCAAACGATATAGGAATGTGAATTAAACAATTCCTGCCAAAAGAATTTATTGGAACTCTATTACTTCCATATCATAAATCAGTGACTGAATATTAGCAACCAAATTGGGGCAAACTGAGATGCGCCTTTCTTAACTTAGTGGATACACTTTGTTTCTTGGAAGTTTTTTTGATCATTTTGGTCCTAGTGCTACAGGACCTCTTTTGAGATTGGCAGCTCCAGGCGAAAATAAACCATACAAACTACTAATTATCATATCTATGATTTCTAAAGGACAAACTGTGAACTACAACATGTAGTGCCCTTCTTATCCTCTTTTTCTTAAATGCAAATCTCAAAACATTAACATCTCAGATTCTGAAAACCCTAATTCCCCTGTAAAATAGATCCACTCATTAAATCCTTTTAATTCTCCTTTAGAAAATGTAATTAATGATAAAAATGAAGTTGGTCACAATATTCCCAGTATTCACATTAAAAGAAATAAGTCCCACAATGCCCACAGTACTGGGACAAACAAGAGTGATGTAGAGTCACTGGACAGCAAGTTGCAGCCTAATAGTGTTAATGACCCACACCTAAGGGAGAATGGGAGGCATAAAAAGCCCCCTCAGGTGCAGGCCATAGAGAGAAGTAGTGGGAGGTGGAGTGATTACAGTAACTTCACATTGCAGTTGCAGCTGAAGGAGAACAGTAATGCCAGAGCCAACATCATTTGCCAAATGGATGTTGGTTCTGAGAGGGTCTCTACCTTCAGAGACCTTGAATACAGAGGTTGCACAGTTGGAATTGTTTTTGGAAGCTTTCTCCCTGAAGAGTGAAGCTAAGAAGCTTTCCCCATTGTAAGTTGGAAGCAGAAGAACCGGAGGCAGCAGAGTTAGTGGACGCATATGCGATACCCGGTGAGTTCACCAGCATTGTGTGACCTGCGGAACGCTCTGTGATCGCCCGCTAGCCAGGTCTCATTATTTTGAATACCGAACGGATGCAAAATAGGGAAATGGCAGAATAAGAATTATTTTAAATGCCCAACTGATGCAAAACTAGAGAAGTGGAAGAATAATAATTATTCTGAATAGAGAGCTGGTACACAGAAGATAAAGTGGCAGAATAAGAACTGTGGGCACAGGCAAGAAAGGTATCATTGTACTTATAAATGTCAGAGTAATTGCCCAAGTCAAGAGAGGGCAATATTACAAGAAGTGAATAGAAATTACTATGGTCAGAGCCCAAAGAGGGCACTAACAAAGCAAGTTAATACGGACCAACATTGCCAAAGCCAAGAGAGGGCAATTAAGAAGCAAGTTGTTTGTAGACCCTATTGCCAGAGTGAGAAAGAAGCAATAGTGGGAACTGACCTAAACAAGCATTGTCTAAGCCAAAGAAGAGCAAGAGTGAGAGAAAGCCATCATCAGCACTTGGTTAATACAAGAGTGGGAAAACAAGAGTGGCAGGAGAGCCGTCATTCTGACAGAAAGTATTCAGAAGCAGAGCAGTGTGACCTGCATTGCATGTGGCAATCTCAAGGGTGGAACAAACAGCACCAATGTGTTTCATGGCTTCCCAGAAGAAGTAGTCAAAAGTGATGTTGTGGAAATTCAAGAGACTTTACAAGTTGTACAAGAAGTACTTGTAATAGTTAGTAGTTTTATTAGTCCTGGCAGGCGAGTATACCAGGGCAAGGGACCTTGTAGTGGTAGGATTGGCAGGTGAGTGGACCAGGTGGTAGTCATTGAGGTACTGTGGTGTGGGTACAAAAGTTGAAGAAGAAGTGGCAAGACCACTTAAGTATATTGTGAACTGTTGCAGAAACATCCTGACAAAGGCATGTTTGTTGATATTGATGAACTGTGGAAGTTTACTTGTTTTCTGAGAAGAAGTTGTGTTGAACTCTCTGCCACAAGTGGAGAAGTAAAAGACTTGTTGAAGATTTTCAACTGTTGGTCAAGTCCAATTGAGAGACTTATTGGAGCAAGAAAAACTTTATTAGAACTTTGTTAGAAGACGGAACTCTCCTATTTTGAGTGTTGATTGAAAATCCTTTTTGAATCTGCAGAAGGGGCACTCACCCAGGTTACAAGGAGAAACAGTTATCAGGTTTTGAACACAACAGTTATTTCTGCTATATTTGAATTGCCAAATATTAACTTGTCAAGTTTGTTGTATGTAGAAGTGTGAGGGGCGGATTCATTTTGTTAGTGTTTCCTTTAGTTTATTTTGATAGGCAGGGGAAATCCTTCTCAGGGTAGGGATAGTGAGGCGTTTGTCAAACTCTTTTGAGTTAATAAAATGGCATTTTATGAAAAACCTTCACAAAGTTGGCAGCTGCACGGGCAGGGATGTCAATTCACCCAAATGCCTAGGGTAGCTTAAATGACATTGTGTACCCCATGGCATCAACACAAATCACAGCACATGACCTTTGACCCTGACAACCTCAGAGGAGGTGATGCCATTTTACCATTTGCCTTGGTTACCTAACAGTAAGTGACATCGAAAAAGTAAAAAAAAAAATACAATATGTTTCATCAATGACATAAATTGTAATTAAGTATACAAAAAGCTATTTTAATGTTCAAAGCTATATTAACTAGTGTGCTATGCCACTATGTAATAGGTGCAGTCATCACATGCCCAGGGCACACCCAGCAAACCATTATAGGCTAGGAGCACCAGTGAGGTATGCCAGTACTGCCACATATGGCCATCCAGTGCCCTTTTATATCTGATAAAGCCGCACATACCAGGTAAAGCCATAATATGCTAAATACCGCTGAACATGTGAGCAGTGCTATAAAATGCTACTGCACCTTTATGTACCCTGTAGCCTATAGTGCCATCTTACATTAGGATATGTCATGTATAGACATCATATAGAAACTGCTGCCTCACAAGCCACAGTGCTGTGGTCATGGCCCGTGGCGACTCAATCGCCCAAGAACTGTCATCTTATGCAAGGCAAAGTCTGAAATGGTAGATACATGATTCTGCTTGGTTTCTTTTTTTATAGCACAAGCTCAACTGAATCACTTTTGGAGATTGCAATTAGCGAAGTTGGGGAAAGTTAGGACCTGTGAAGTAACTTGATTTTCCCAGGATCAAACATGATGGTCAACTGGCAAAGCAGGGACTTGATCCCATTTCACTGTCTCCAATAAACCCAGTAGACAGATCTCCTACCATCCCATCTTTAAATGTACACTAAGGCCCTCATTCCGAGATTGGAGGTAGCCATGTAGCTATTTGCGCCATGGCTGCCTCCAATACCGGGTCCGGCACCGGTCTGGTTGAATGGGGACATTCCAACCTGTGCGGACCCGATAAGTCCCCATTACACCAATCATTCCCCATTCCCATTTGAGCCCCCATAGGGCTCAATGGGAATGGGGAAGGCGCTAATAACAGGCCCGCGAATAGCAGGCCCGTTATTAGCGCCCTGGTCCCGGACCGGGACCCATAAAGGACGTGTTGTCAGACCACAAGTCCTTAATGGTTCCGGCAAAGGGACCTCGGAATTGGGCGGTAAGGGATTACCGGCACCGGTCTCCTTACCGGTGCCCGGTATCCCTTACCGCCCATCTCATAATGACCCCCTAAAATACTAAGATGTGTACATTGTACTCTTTCATGAGCAGACACATTTCTTTGGGCCTCATTACGACCCAGGCGGTAAGGGGTTTACGGCAGCGTAAACAGCGCCGACCCTTACCGCCTGAGTACGAGGTCCCTTAGCGCCATGGAGCTTTTAACACCTGCTTTACCATGGCGCTAAGGGACCATGGAGTTAATTACGCCACCGTAATTTACGGTGGCGTAATTAACGCCTTCCCCACTCCCATTATGCCCTATGGGGCAAAAATGGGAATGGGGAAGGGTAAATGGGGATTGGGGACTTACCGCCCCGCCGACCTCGGAATGGGGCGGTAAGTCCGCCTACCACCATGGCGGAATTGCAACCTTATCGGCATGGACCATGGTGCTAATAGCACCATGGTCCTCCGCCAAGGTTGTAATGAGGGCCTTTGTGTTTAATAAAGTGGGTATGTGAAGCACAAAACCACATTCTAAATGAATCTGAAAATATAAAAGAATGCCTTGCAGAAACCTGTTAGGGAAAACAAGCATGATTTATTGTGATGTATGCAGGAGCAACACAATGGGCCTCATTACGAGTCCGGCGGTAACCGTGCCGGAAATTCCAGCACGTTACTGTCGGACTCGTATTACCATTCCACCTGCGTTATTTTCGGAATCACCAGGGCATTACAATCCCGGTGACCCGTTAATTCCGGAGGCGGAATGCTGTTAATCCCCATTCCCATGGAGTCCAATAGTCCAATAGGACTCCATGGGAATGGGGAAGTGGAAACACCGGCACCATGCTGTAATGGTGCCGGTGTTTCCATGTCCGCCTGCAGGCGGGTGGTGTTAAACCCGCCAGGTCAGACAAGGCGGGAATGACACCTCCCGCCTGCAGGACTCTTAATCAGCCGGTCCGGAAAGAACGGTGGTGGCGGATTTACCACCACCGTTCTTTCCGGACCGGTTGACTTGTAATGAGGCCCATTGACTAGCAGTAATCCTTTCGTTCACTGAGCTATCCCCAACCTTTTCTACATACTGGATAAAAATGTTAAAGTACAAAGGATGAACCGCTGCAAAGTTCACAATGAACTGCCACACATAAGACATAAAACATCACACACAAGCAAGCAACACACACAGAGAAGAAGCACACACACAAACATACAATTTATACATAGAAATGCAGCTGCCCACAAACCATGAATTCTCATGATGCCATGGCATCGTGGAAAACGTTTCTTTTCCTCATGCAAATGGCACTGTGCACACCCCTTCCGGGATTACTTGTGGCGGTGGCTTCCATTGTCAGGCAGTCATCCTTTTGAAAAGGTGAATGGGACAAAACTAAAGTGATTAATTGCAGTCCAAGAGCGCTTTTTCACTGAGTAATAAATCACGCGGTGACAGTGCTATGGGTATCAGGGAGACTGCGAGGGGTAGCAGCTGATATCCTCAGCTACCCCCAAATGACGTCGATGCACTTGGGCGTAGGGTGCTTCCATTCTGCCAGGATCTCTGCCTGGCCAAGTCTCTCAGCCCGTTAGGAGAGGGGGAGGCCTCAGAGGCGTCCGTCCACCTCTCGGGCAGATCCGCAGGAAGGATGGAGAATCAATATTCATTACTCATTGCAGCTGAAAACGTACCTGAGCGCGAGCCGTGATTCATTGGCGGAGCCGGCTGCTCTCAGACTGCCTCCGGCACAGCTCTAGTGCCGGCGGTTCTTGCTTTCTAATGGCCGTTTCACTTCCGGCTGTTTGCTCTCCAGCTCCTCCGCTTAGTGAATCATTCTCTCTCTTTAGACTTTAGGGGGATGTGTGATTTTGCACTGCACCCTCCACCCCCCTTGTCTTTATAGTATTGGAGGAACTCTAGACCTTCATTGCCCATACGGAGGCAAGCAGATCTTGTTTTGGTTTTGCATGCCGCAGTGATGGTGTGACATCCAGGCAAAAATATGAAAGGCACACTGTGCAACAGGCAGAGCACCAGTGTCACGGGGATAGCTCCGGGACTTCTGAATTTGCACAACATTTCACATTGATCTCTTGGTTTGGAGGCTGCCCCAGGGGTAGGAGAGACAGAAAATAGGTGGGGGTTTAGTGATGGGAGCGAGGCTTTCCCTCCCAAGCTGTTATACATTACTTCCTCCATAGGGGAGCAGGTGAACAGCTGAGCAACAAAGTCATGTCCACTTGCATCAAAGATTTTGAATGGTGACATGCGCCCATGCTCGTATTTACTGGGCGACATGTTGCTGGGCCTCACTGTCAGGGCGTGGCATGGACAGTAGCACCCCCAAGTCCGTTGGAATGATCCAGCAATGCAGTGCCGTAGGTAACAAGCAGAGTATTGTCGGACCTCAGAGAATGAACTATGCTTATTGTAGACGAAGGCCATCTACCCTGTCCTGACTCTCCTGCAGATCCCCGCTTATGTGCATCTATGACACTGTGCCCACAAGTGATTTTACTGTAAGAGCAACTGCAACCATAACAGTTGGCCTCATTACGACCCTGACGGTAAGGCAACAACGGCGCCGGTCGTGCTACCGGCGCAGTTGTTGCCTTACCGCCTCATTACGAGTTCTGCTCACGGGGCCGCCCTGTACGCCTGGTCAGACCAGACGTGCAGAGCGGCACCCGCGAGCAGACCAGGATGCTAACAGCGGTCCCGTCATTAACGGGACCGTTGTTAGCAACCTCCCCATTCCCATTGAGGCCAATGGGGGCTCAAATGGGAATGGGGATGTACCGGGTCCGGTTCCCGCAAATGGGAATTACCGGGCCCGCAAAGGTCGGAATGGCCCAGTAATTCCCATTTTGCGGGACCCGGACCCGAGTTTGGGGGTAGCCATGCCGCTAAAAATGGCATGGCTACCTCCAAACTCGTAAAGAGGCTCAGTGTCCGCAACCACAGATCGAGATGCCAGCTGTTCAACAGGGGAAGTATCCATCTCCACGCCTTCTGTACCCACTGTGCAGCTACACCTCTTGTCTTGTTACACTAGGGATCTCTCCAGTATGGTGGATGTTCCTTTTGTTTATTCCATTCCAAGTTGTTGGGCTGTGAAGGCCAATGTTGTGCTATCACAATCCAAAATGGCCGTTTTGCAACGTCCTGTCCTCCCATTCACTTCAACAACACTACTCAATATATAAAAAGCCCCGAGTGACACCTCGGTGCATCCCAGTGGATTTCCTAATATAGTTGGCAGTGCCCTTGTGCATTTCGGCTCCTTGTTGCCTTTCTTTTCTGGGTTAGAATAGGGTCAGGTGTAGGGATTACTTTTTTGTTTTTTTTCTGTACACATTTTAGGAGAGAGGTTTGTTCCCTTGTTTTATTTTTCCTCTGGGATGTTTCGCAAAGTGCCAGTGTTTGAGCCTTTGTTTACTATAGTACGGCTGAGGCACTACCTGAAGGGACAGATAGACTGCACTTCGCAAAGCTAAGGAAGCAGCTGAAGCACAGTCCAGTTCATCCAGTTATTGACAGGTTGAGACGCCCAAAAGAGTCCTAGTTTTTGTTAGGACATGGCCCAGATACAAGAGCTAGTTGCAGCTGCACAGTAGAGGTACAGACCTTAAAGAAGGATTTTTTTTTAAATATTTATATTTATTGATCGAGGAGTTGATTAACCACCCCAAGACAACTATGGCTGCCATTGATATGTGACTGATCGCCCTGAGATATCTATTGTTGTCACTTGTATGTGTCTTCTTCATATGTGAGCGCCCTGAGGCCTTCGGGCGCGTGGCAGTATACAAGAACCCTTTTGAATAGAATAGAATTGCATTTATATCGCGCACCACGTGCCCGGGGGCATATGGCCGCAGACACAGACAAACAAATAGTAGAACAACAAACTACTGTACAAAAGTCACAACGAAAGACCGCAGGCAAGTGTCATTAGCTTAATAAAGACAGGGAACCATCTAAAGAGCAAAGTTTTCAAATTTCTTTTTGAAAGTTTCTGTGGATTTCATTGCCCTAATTCCAGAACTTCATTGTGCTACAAACAAGGCCCCCTTTTCTACCTGTGAAAGTTTACATATGGTAACCTTCAACAAGTTCAAGTTGTAAGATCTGAGGTCTCGAGTCATTGGTTTACTCTATACCACTTCAGCTAGGTAAACCAGACTTAGTCATGTCACACATTTGTGAGTGATCATGATAAGCCTGAATTCAATCCTGGCTTCAATAGGGAGCCAATGTAAACCTTTCCTGGCATCAGACACGTAACCTCTCGTTTTAGGCCTTCAGTAATCCTAACTGCACGATTTTGTATCAATTGCATTCTAGCACAATCCCTCTTACAAATCCCAACCAACAGACTGTGCAGTAATCTATTTTGGCGCCAATAATGGCTCTAGCAACTGTGTCGCAGTTAGTTGTCGAGATGTAGGGTCGTAGCTGGGCCAGCAACTTGATTTAGTAAGCAGACGTGGAGACCCCATTATTAGCTTGGGATCGCATATTAAGGTTGTGATCTAAATATATGGCAAGTGTTTTTACATTCTTTGTGTGGAAATCATGCAATCTGCAACCTGAAACTGCAAATATTCTGCTCTGAGTCTGATGATTTTTTTTCCGTTCCCACAACCATCAGCTCGTTTTTTTCATTGTTCATGGCTGGCCCACTTTCCACCCTCAAGCCTTTGTTAGTTGATATATTTCGTTCACTTTTTTTTGTATCCTGTTCATGCAAGCCCGAGGAATTACATGGTATGTGTCATCTGCATAGTTCGTAAACCAGATGCCTTTCTCTTCCAGCCGGTCAAAGAGGGGTACCGTAAAAATATTGTGCAGAGATGGGGAAAGACAAGCCCCCTGTGACACCCCAAACTACAGCTGTGCTGGTGCAGCCTCAGCCTCCTTGATGCACACTCTAATCTGTCTGGTGTTCAGGAATGACTGTATCCACGGTGCAGCCTTATCCAAAAAGGCGGCCACTTCCTTCAACCTGGTGACCAGTAAAGAGTGGTCAACAAAGTCAAAATCTGCAGATAGGTCAAGGAGCATTAATGATGCAGCTTTACCCTTACCCATTACCTGCAACAGTCTGGATTTTGAGTCCAACAATGCTGTTTCTGTGCCGTGCCCTTGCCTGCGGTCAGACTGCCATTTATGTAAAATATCGTGTGAATTCAAATACTCTAAAATCTGAAAATACGCAACACGGTCAAACATTTTCAGTAGGTATGGTTTATTGCTAATAGGCCTGTAGTTAGGTGGCACCAGAGGGTTGAGGCCTGTTTTGTTTTTAGCAAAGGAGTAATCCAGGCATTTGTAAGCTTAATCGGTACCCTGTTATCTCTAAAGGGTGCATTTACAAATCTCGAACAATTCCCTATCAGTGCTGCCGTACAAGCGTTAATGGTAATAGGAGGACAGACATCCCCCTTACATTTTGTAGGTTTAAGTTTATCGATGATGGCCGCCAACTCGACTACCGGCTGAAGATTAATTGGTGAAGCTAGAGCTTTATGCGATTTAATGGGAGAAGCTTCTTGTTTCACCATCTTCCTTCTGGCCTCAATATTCAGTTTGATTAGTTCACGTTTCTTCAACATAGCCTCTTGTATCAAAACACACCATGTGACAACCTTAGTGGAGCACACTTTTTTTGACAGATAAAGATTTTCTAATTCTTGGAGCATCTTGAAGAACTCTTTGGATTCATACTGTGCATTAGAAATCCTATTATCGAACATTATTTTTAGTAGAATTACTGCCAATTTATAGTTTTTGGCAGCAATGTTATATGCATCCTTTTCTAATATATCTTTAGAGCGTTTCCAAGGAAAAAATAATTTCTTTTTTAGCTTTAAGCTTTTGAGGATCTGGAGTGAATCATGTATTCACTTTTCTTTCTAAAATTAATCTAGTTCTCAAAGGTTCTATAGCATTGGTTGCTTTGGACAATGTTTCATGATATGCCTTGGCCATGTCATCCACTGGCTCCATACTGACTACTCTATCTACTAGAGTGGTAATCCAGCCTTGTAGGGATGCAGGGGACAACTTCTAGTATTTCTGGAAGTTATTGGTGTTTTAGTGGTCATTTTAGTCCTTATCCTTTTCCCAGGTACCATAGTAAACTGGATAAATGAGTGATCGGACCATGGGCAAGGATAAATAGTCAGTTAATTAATCTGGATATTATGGGTGGGTAGCCAGTCAAGGGTATTCCTTCCTAGATGGATGGCAACACTAATCCGGTGCATAAAGCCTAGGTTACTAAGTGCAACTTCTAAGCCCTTTGCCAAACAATCTGAAAATACTGCCTTACTCCAGGCGGTAGCTTCCCGGGATACCATACAGCTAGACCTCCACCATTGGAAGGCTTGTCGGCATAGCAAACTAAGTTGATGTAAAGAATTTCCCAAGGCCTGTACAGTTCAGTTGACCTCCCACCCTCAACAGTTTAGTAATGTCTGAGCCAAGTTTGGTTACGTTCTAAGTAACTAAGCAGTTAGTGCTCTGTTTTAAGCAACATCATTAGTGATGAGGGTATTAATGAGGGTATTGTTCCTATTCTAATGTCTAAGGCTAGGTCCCTTGGCTTTCGGTGAGATTCTAAACTTTCCCTGACATTCCACATTAATATAAAATGGTAGCAAATTACCAGCTTGCCCTTCTCCAAAATATTAAACCTCAGATTCCCGAAGGTTTATTTAATTCAGTTCTTCAGGCTTTGGTGTTCTTACATGTGGATGGTAGAAACGCTATTCTTATGGGAGTTTTGAAAAATGCACTTTGACCCCTCCGTTCGGTCTTAGATTCTGCGCTTGGTTGGTTTCAGGAAACACGAAAATGTGTTCATATCTCCCCAGGTCTGGATGAGTTACACTGGCTTCCTTTGGAAGCTCATATTCTATTCAGACTTACCTTTATTGCTAACAAGGCTGTGGTTTCTGCACATACACCCCCCAAACCCCTACTTTGGCCAATCGGCTGAGGGTATCCAGGGGATTTAGAGCCTTTCAAAGTAAAGATGCTCTTTGTCTTATGATTCCGAAGGAGCATTAATTCTCAAATATCACGACAGGTGCTTTCTTTTACCCTACACGTGTATGGAATTCACTACCCCTTAACTACCCTTTGGCTTGCTCCTCCCCTTTTACATTTCTGCACGGAGCTACACACCTTTCTATTTCCTACCTACATTTATAAAGCTGCAGTATTGCTGCCATTTTTCTATTTCGTGTTGATGATGAATTGTTCTGTTCTCTGGCACCTACAGGTTAGGTTTGTGCATTATGGCAACTTGAAATAAATAGAGACTGCTCTATATCCCTGCTTATATATGAATACACACTTCTTGGCAGCCTTTAAGGCTATGCTTGAACACTCTGATCATGTTCATTCTACAGAAGAAGAGCTGGTGGACATACACCAAGGCAAAGCTGAAATGCTATTCTACGGCACCACTTTTCATCACTTGGCTTCCGAAATGGTTTGGCAGGAGAATATCCAGTTGGCCTTGTTGGGTGCATTGGCCAACCATCCCACAAGCCTTGGTTGTTGTGGTCTTGCAGATTGATTATTGCCTACATGAAACATTTGTAGAGAAAAGGAGGGAACAAGGCACAAAGTTCAGACCTGTTTCTCGCCCAGCTGTAGCTGTAACTCCGTTTCTAGAAGTGTGGTTTATGGGTACAACAGAAGACCGCATGCAGATTGGTCTGAACAGCGGTCCATTATTGAAAGTAAAAAAGTGGAGACATAGATGGTTGGGACTCTTTATATTGTGGGGAGAAGTGTCACGTGGTTAGACAGCACCCAGTGCTTCAGAGTGTTGGAAGGTTTGTAGGTCCAACATTTCTTGACATCGAGATGGTGGGGGGTGTTTCCTTGTCATCTCCCGTGCAGTTGTGTTTGGCTTACCACAAACCATCATTGTCTGAGCCTTGAAGGTCCATTACTTGTTCCTAGTACCAATTGTTCTTTCTTTGCAAGTTAATTTTTTGGCTACAATAGTCGTTACAGCCGTGTTGGACTCGGTGGCCTCCAGTGTATATATATGGACAAGAGTTGGTGCCACTTGCACTAAATGCCATGTAAGTACAAGTCAACCCTAAAATGATTCACATGGTTGATGGCAGCACTTTTATTCCGATCCAGTGGACAACCTTACGAAGTGTTGACTGTGAGAGAAAATGAAGAATTAATTTCTTTTGATTGACTAGCTTCTCCAAATGACCCTCATTTTGGATCCGCCTTAGCTACAATTACACAACCCTTACATCAACTGGAGGCTAGTATAATGGTGACAGTGTCTGGGACTTGTGCCAGGAAATGCAATTTCAGTGTCTCTAGACATTTGAGTACATCTGCAAGTTTTGGGAGATACTTAGACACCATACCCACTTGCATTGAAAGGGGAATTTCCACAGCAAAGAATTATTACAACTTTAGTGATTTGTTCATTATGACCACCAGTCATACATTTCCTCCTCACTGGTCCTTTGAATGTTGTACCAGGTGCAGTTCTCACTTTTGGGGGAATGGATACTATATTAGACACCGAAAATGTGGTTCTACGTCAGTATCTTGATGAGAATCTTGCAAATGGCCTGATTGTTCCTTCTCGATCACTGGCTGCAGCCTTGTAAGTGAGCGGCAGGGGCACTCTTAGCAGCTACCCTGATTACCAGCAAGAGGATACATGGGCCATAAACAATATCCCAGCCGCAAGAACGGAAGACTCAACTATAAGGCAAAGTTTACTGTCTTTATTATTCAACACAGATTACAGGGATCACACTAGAACGGCATGTCGTTTCCAGAGCTCTCGTCCTCCAAACATTTGTCACACCGTTTTAACCATAAGTGACGTCATAAAAACAAGTACGTCCTCCAAAACCTATCAGGGATGGGGATTGGTCAGTTTAGGAAAACTACATATATGATATATAGGGGTTAGTTTTCCTATTGGCTCCTCCTAGGACTACCTCTACGGGTAACAAATACAAAGTTGCAGGAAAGTGGAGAAACCTTTGGCCACTGCAACATAATTTGTCCTTGTCTGAAAGGTAGCTAAGGATTGGGTAAAACGTGTCTTCCCAGCCTTGGGACTTTGGAAAGCTACCAGACTGAGTGGACCTTTTCAAGGCGATGGGACCGAGCACGAAGGTGCTGCGTGTTCCATCATGTTGCCATCTCTGATCGCCTAAGCCTGAGAGAGCACATCCAGTTATTAACCTGTGTAGTAATTGTATCTTTCCACCTTTGGTCCGATGGGAACAGCTCCCCTCCATCTACCTCAAGTGAATACGTCCTTCCAGGTCACGTGTGTAGAGATCACGAAGTGGAGCTCCCTTGCTTGGAATTATGAGGATGTTTAAACCGAATTCCTTGCAGGTGTGTTATCATCTGGGTAAACTGAAAACCTTCCGTCTCTGCTTGCCCTTTGCTAGGAGTTACACTGTGTCTGCGCTGGAAGCTCTGTCAGCCCGCCTTCAGCTGAATCAGGCTGTCAGCCCTCCCATGTATTCAGAGCCTGTCTCAGGTTCCCCATTCACTTTAGTGCACATATAGCTTCCATCTTTGTTCTTATGGCTCTCCATGTTAATTGCAATCGAGCATGTGCAATCTGGATATATGTATTCTTGGCACCTCATTGTCTCTGGTTTTAGCAAAGGATATACATGTGTGTCAGTCATCTATCTGCGTGAGTCATAAGCATTTGTTTTGTGTCTATCTGCGAGAAACTAATGCATGTTCGTGTAGCTTCAACAATGCAGTGTGGCATAACAATGCAGTCAGACAGATGTTCCAGGCTCCTAGAAAAGGATAATTGTTCCCAGAAAATGACAGAACCAGGAAAGATACGATGGCTAGAGGGAAGAGTCATTATTTCTCTTTTACTGTGGAAGGACCACACCTTATTTTTAAATGAGCGCATTTAAAGGATGTTAGATCAGCTGTTCTTTTATGTAAGGAAAAAGGCTGCATCTTTATTTTTCTTGTGGCTAATTGGCTCTCGTCATCAAACTTATCTGAAGTCTTTGGGCGTTTTCTTCATCTTCAGGCTCTGTATTCGCGGATGGGGGGGTCTCACCTCAAAATAGTTTCACATCACTGAGGTGTATCCACACACGTCTCGCTTCCACCTTACCTGCAGATGGAGTGACAGCTTCTATGATATGATATGATATGGCATTTATAACGTGCCTATAAACAAGTGTTTCAAGGCGCGACGAGGCAGGGGAGGGGAAACAGGGGAGGACAAACAGCGATCCTACTAGGCCAGGTGTCATTCAGATCGCGCAAGTGCACGGGGAGGGGAAGGAGGAGAAGTGCGAGGGAGAAGGGGGAGAGGACAGTGGAGTACATGGGATAAGACCCAACCAAAATAAATAAATAAGTAAATAAAGATAAATAGTAAGTAAAGGTATGGCCCACAGGTGGCAAGTGCAAGGATAAGTGCAGCCATTAGGTGTCACGTGCTGGTGGTGGGACTGTAGGGGTACAGAACCAGTCCCCAAGTGTGGGGGAAGCCGGGAAGGCAGTGTAGGAGTGCGACTGGCAGGGGAAGGGACCTGGGTCCGAGATCAGAGGGTAACCAGTGTAAATTCAGTGTCAGCCAGTAAGTCAGCAAGGGAGAGGAGGAGAAAAAGCAGAAGCAAAGAGAAAGGTTTTGAGGTGCTTCCAGAATCAAAGATGATTCTCCTCAAATTTCAGGGAGGAAGGGAGGCTGTTCCAGAGGGAGGCACCAGCCAAAGAAGGAGATCTACCACCAACTCGTTGCTTGGAGAAGCGACTGACTCTGAGGGAGTTTGAGGTAGATGAGCGAAGAGCTCGAGAGGGAAGGTGTTTAGGGAGAGAGAGTTGAAGGTATTGAGGCCCCAAGGCCCCAGAAGGCCTTATGGACGATGCAGAGGGTTTTGAACTTAATCCTCGCAGCCACCGGGAGCAAGTGCAGAGATTTCAGTCCTGGAGAGATACGATCCCTGGGCTTGAGGCCAAGGACAAGTCTCGCGGTCCTGTTCTGGATAAGTTGCAGAGGGCGGAGAGTAGAAGCAGGCAAATTTACAAAGAGGCTGTTGCAATAGTCCAGCTTAGAGAGAATCAGAGCTCTGGAGACAGTGAGCTTCTGGAGGAAGAAGCGGAAAGGAAGTATACCTCTGAGGAGGTGCAGCTGGTAGTGTGACTTCTTACAGTTGTCAGAGATGTGAGGAGAGAAGGAGAGTGTAGAGTCGAAGATGACCCTGAGGATTTTAGCCTTGCAGGTGGGAGCAGGAAGAGGGCCAAGGGAGGCCGGCCAAAGAGCTGAAGGGAAGGAGGCAGCAGGTGTGCCGATGAGGAGAATCTCAGTCTTACTGGCATTAAGGCAGAGGCCATGGGCAGCACACCACTCCTGGATAGCAGACAGACAGTCAGAGATGAGGGAAATGGAGGAGGAGGCAGAGGGTAGCCTGAAGATGAGCTGGGTGTCATCCGCATAGCACTGAAAATTGGGGCAGAGAGCAGCGATGCAGTGGTCCAGGAGTGCCAGGTATTGGTTGAACAGCCAGAGAGAGAGGTTAGACCCCTGGTGGACACCACAGGCATAGAAAAAGATAGCAGAGAGGAAGGACTCAAGTTGGACCTGGGAGGGTCGGTCGTAGAGGAAAGAAGTCAGCCACGTCAGAGCCTGACCGGTGATACCCAGGTTATCACGGAGACGGTTGAGCAGGATGGTAATAGGGTCCTGAAAATGGGGCTTGTGCCACTGTCTGACGAAATTACGACACATCACTCTGTCGCCTGGGTAAGAGGGGCTTTAAAAAATTGTCCGGGTAAGGTGGTTCACTTTCTTCTTCTGTTGTCTTTGAGCCCCTGTGTTGCGTCTGTACATGTCGAGACATACATTTAAGAGATTCCGTCATAGCTGTCAAATAATCGTGCATTTTCTTCCTCAACACAGTTGCAGCATTCCCAGTGTCAGTACGAGCCACTGTGGGAGGAGCAATGGGAGTATGCATTCGGCACCCCATCACAAGCTCCTTTGGAGTCAGGTGATGGTCAGGGCCTTGCTGATTACGTAAGGCAAATAGTGCTAAAGGAAGGCAGTGCAGCCAGTGGCGTATTTGGGCTTTCTGCTGCCCTACGACCAAATAAGTGCATGCGCCTCCCCCAACTTTCCTCTACCTCTGCCAGACTCTTCACTGTCACCAGATTCTGCCCCTTCAACAAACTCTATCCATGTTGTCCAAACTACGCCTCTTCACCCCCATTTTGTCCTCCATTTTGGCTCCATAAAATTATAAGGAGATTTTTAAAGTTGCAGGGATTCAAAAGTTATTGCTTCCTCTCTATTAATTCAAGCCTATCATCTTCTTTGTTATATCAGTTGAAAGAGTGTTTTCAGATCTCTGCTGCCCAAGATTTGGAGATGGCATTGTGTTCTACCGTTGAGTGCACTAGAGGTCATTGTTACGGCTAATCGTCTTCTTTCGTTTAGGTCCAAAACCAATCTTTTAGAGAAAGAACGTAAACTGTCTGCTAACTGGACACAAGGTTGGAGCTCAAATGTTGGTTTCAATGCTAATATCTGGTTTCTCTCACAAATTGCCTGCTGTCATTTTATGACAAGCACCTAGACTGGTCTGTACTATTAATGCAACATAACTACATTTCTACGTCCGGTCTTGTCAAATGGTCAAGTTTACATATGAAATATATGCAAGTGGTGCATGCACATCTTATAAAAATGTTGAATAAAAAGAACTCAACCTCCTTCTCATGTTTACAGCTCTGGTGTTAGCAGGGGGCAAAACGGAAATAAGGCAAGTTAACTGCTGCAGCTAATGTGCCTCCAATCCCTTGTGCTGGAATGCCATTAAAATATGGCAAAATCACAGGTGAAGTTTGTAAACTCTGCCTGAGCATAAACACCTCAGTAGAGAAAAGACAGTTGAAATCTGTGACTGTGCATTGTCACTGTGGAGTCATGGATAAGGGTGACCTTGATCATTCATGTGTGGAAAGCAACAGCATTCCTCGTAACTGCACAATGCAGGCATCTTTTATAACGATTAAGTGGTACATACTGTTTACATCATTTCTGTTTGTGCAATTGTTCAAAATACCCAGGACTCCAAGAGACAAACTGAGCAATGTATCGGTCGTTCCAGCACAATATTACCCTTGTGGCTGCGGTTTAGGCTATGGGTCTTGCCAGCTTGTGTTTAAGGTGATTTAAAATGTTTGTTAACTCTGTAGAGTTGGTTGGACTGTACAATACATAGGAACCTTTGAGATTTGTGGGTATCGATATAGATGTCCTGCTGTCATTTGAAGTACTGTTTCACAGTAAAAGTCCTACCTTGTATTTAAATATAATTAATATAAAGATGGCTTATAAACATAACAGTAATGCATTGTATGATATACTTTGCAGTTTGTTCTCCTGGTAGTACTGAGCATGCAGCAGAATGTCATCAAAGACACATGATACACCCAGCAGGCATGCCATTGGATTGGTTAGCACTGAGCAGCTTCTGTACAGAGGGCTGAATGGATATCTTTATGGGACACCTTTACAGCTGTGAAACAGTGTGTACCTTTGGCGCACAGTTTTTGTTCTCACCCTTCTTTGGCTTTGGGTATCCTTTCACAGGTTTCTTGGTGCACTTACACAATCAGATTTACTCTTCGCCATTTTAACTTCTCTATGATCTGTTTCATGCTTGCACCGTTTGGGCGGCCTAGGACCTCTGAAATGTGGGGCTGAGAGGGAAATTTGTGTTTGCTTCTCAACATCATCTAAATGCCACCTGTGGGAACTCTGTGCTTGACTTAAGCATGGGCATGTGTTTAATATTGTAAAATAATGCATCATTATTTACCTTTACTTTTATGAAGGGAAAACCCTCATGTTTGCAACGGTTTTATAAAGGCATGTTGTGTATTTGAATATCAAAGTGATTGCTTAACACAGTGTATTTGTGTATTGATTAGAAAGAACTCCAAAGATAATGTGAAGGGCACAAATAAAACCAAGGCGGCTTTGGCTATTTTGCATATTAAAGAGCATTTTGGGAAGATAAGAATGACTAAAGAGCTTTATATCTGTCATATATGTCTGTGAGAGTTGTATGACTGAATCACTAAATACCTAAGCACGCTGGGCTTGGACACATTTCCTATATTAAAAAGTCACCCTAAAAATAAAGCTTTTTTAAAACATTGTTTTATTATTATTTGTATGAATCAAAAAGAAAATTGATTTTTACAAAGAACTTTTCAAAGTTTGTTTCACATTTTGCCTTTGAAACAAACTTTGTTAGAACAAAAGAAGTGGAACAGCTGAGATTTTCAGCCTTTTACGACCAATTTGAACTTGCACTGGGAGGTCAAGGTGTCGACTCGCCTAGAGTCTCGGGTAGAAGAAGCGCCAGCGAGGAATCTTGGTCTGCAGAGATCGATTCTGAAGGTGTCAAGGTGTCTAATTTAGCCATAATTTGCTGCACAAGTTGAGATGTGGCCGTTAGCCAAGTTGGTTTGTCTCCGCTGATCATTCTTGACCACCAACAAGATTTGCTTTCCAAAGTGGGGTCCGAAGAAAAATGCTGCATGTAAGCCGTCCTGAGTTGTTTTGTTTCAGGGCAGCCCAGAAGCAGATGGCGAACTCGATACTGGAAGATGTTTGGTAAGACTAGAACCATACTTATATATATTTCATCAAACTTAAATACATATGTGTAGATATTAGATATCTTTATGACATTGAATGTGAGAGCTGGAACATTATATCAACTTTTGTAGATCATCTAATGTCGACAAATGATTACCTAGTCTCGACAGGCATCTACACTGATAGCCCTTACAGCCAGTCCTCTAGATCACGTGACTCTAATGAGATATTCCGCTATGTTTTAATTTCCCGATCACTCTTTCACGCAAAGGGCCTCATTAAACGGTGGCGGGAAACCCTGGCGCTATTAGCGCCATGGTTCATGCCGGTAATTTACCGGTACCACCTTGGAGGAAAGGGGAATTACCGCCCTATTCCAAGGTTGGGAAGGCGGTAATTCCTCCTTCCTCCATTGCCCTTCCCCATTCCCATTTTTGCCCCATAGGGCATAATGGGAATGGGGAAGGCGCTCATTACGGTACCGCAAATTGCGGTGCTGTAATTAGCACCCTGGTCCCTTTGCGGGTTGGATTTTTAACGCCTGCAAAAAGCAGGCGTTAAATTCCCCAACCCGCAAAGGGACCTCGTAGTAAGGCGGTAAGGATTTACCGATACCAGTAAAATTCCGGTACCGGTAAACCCTTACCGCCTACCGTGTAATGAGGCCCAAAGACACTCAAAAGAACAAAAATGTACAGCTCATTCCTCTACAATAATGAGAACGTCCTACATGATCACACATTTACGATTGTAATCACACTATTTGTTTACATAACGTCACGGACGTGATACGCAAATACTTATAACCGCCATCTTGACTGCAGCGTGTTTGTGCTGTCATCCACATTGCCGTTTCAACTTAGGTAAGACTTCAGCCATACTTATCTCAAATAACTATTACCCACTCATGGCATACCCTTACAGGTATGGAGATTCATGACATTCAGTACCTATCTGCTTATCCCCACAGAGCGAATTGAATTGAACTCACTGTGTTACAAACTCGACTAATTCCCCAATGTGATTCTCCAATTGATTTCTACCATCTATGAGTAGCCCAACCCTGGAACATGTGAGTATTCTTCCAGTTCAGATATAGCACCTGTATTACTTTCATCCCTATCTAATTGCAGTATGCATATATGATTTCAGAAAATCTATGGTGACATACCACAAGACCTTAATACCCATGTGGTACTCCTCTGCTTCTACACTCCTGGCATGTGGCCACCTCCTCTAGAAGGTAGGCACCTTTCGTACTAAGCAGATGATTAGATCCAACTAGTAGCAGCATAGATCACCATATAATATATCCTTCCACATGTTTCACAATAGGTGGAGCTACATACCGGTTAGTAGGTGAAAATCCACACTAAACGCCATACCTCGGAGGATACGACAAGCTTATTGAGTCACAAGACAATACTAAGGTGATGCTACACTTATCTAACAACATGGTCAAACATTAAGAGATTTTATTGTATAATTCTAACTCTATTTAGACAGAATTGGAACCCATAGTAAATCTTTCTTATTTACTTGTTTGTAGACTTTGGAAGTACATACTTTGAAGAGAAATCGTCACTATTACTAAGAAGCATTGCTCCTGATGAAGTGATTTTCATCCCGAAACGCGTAGAGCTCATTGCTTCATTTTTATTATCACTTGTCTATTTTCAATTTATGTCTATGATAGTAAAAAACCTGAGAGTCTTGAAGGACAACAAACTAACACTTGAGCCACAAGTAAATGCCATAATCCCAAAATGTTTCTTCCTCCTACATGTGTTAAAAAGGACCCTACCATTCCTTTCTTTCACACACAAAATACTCACTGTCATCGCACTCATCATGTCCAGAGTAGACTACGCCAACAGCCTATACCTAGGAATGCCAGAATTACTATTAAAGAAACTTCAGCACATCCAAAACGCTGCCACCAGACTCTTGCTCAAACTACCTTGAAGAGAACACATTACCCCAGCACTGAATATTCTACACTGGTTACCTATTAAACAGCAAATACGTTTCAAAATAATGTGCATAGCGCACAGGACAATCCACGGCCAATGAGCAGAGTTCCTAAATGAGAAAATAACTGTCTACCGTCCGACAAGATTATTCAGATCAAGCAACAACATTTGCTTAGAACCAAAACCATACAGTAAAAGAAAATTCTGAGGCTCATCTTTCTCTCACCTGACAGCAATAACCTGCAATGACCTACCAAAAAACATACACAACACAAGGGATCATTTGGAATTCTGGAAACTACTCAAAACTTGACTTTTTGCTCCAGAACCAGAATGAAACAACTAGGAAGCATGCGCCCAATGGGAAACAAGAACCTTAAGGAGTAACCCAAGACCCTAACTTAATGTTCCCTAACCAGAGGGCGGGGTGGAGACACCCCAACAAACCATGTCCACATTGGAAACTTAGGGAGGTAAGGAAACCCCAAGGAACGGGCATGGAGTAACCAGAACCCTCAATCCCAATCATCGCCAACCCAGGTTGGGGAACACACCAGCATCACCCAGATAGACACACCACTAGAGTAACACAGCGGAAAACTGCCACTCATCAATAATCCCAACAACTAAGCGGACAAACTACACACCAAACACACAGGATAATCATAGATGTTAAACACAGAAACACAAAGACAAAGAGCTAAGGAAAACCTGCTAACCCAACTCTAAAACCTCAACTTTCTGCATACACTTCCCATAAAGAAAATGAAACAACCACATCTCTGCACAGCAATACGCACATACTTCATCACACTACAACAATAACCTAACAACACATAACCCCTCACAACAGCACATGGGAAGTTGCACCGACTGGAAAACCGCACTTCAGCTCAGTGAACGGTGCAAACTGAATTTAAGCTGCCAACAGGAACTCACAACTCTCACTTTACTATTCGCACTACACCCTACTAACCCACCCACTCCCCACACCCTTTTCATATCCTCATTTTTAGATCTGCCAGAGCGTCTGGGGACAACCCCGGGGGTGACGGTGCGTGATACAAATACCTTTAACATTAACATAAATAATAGACTGACACTTGTCAGCACATCCTCTAATCATTGAAAGTGTAATCCCCTTTTTGAAATTGATTGTATAATTACTAATTTTGACTGAGACATTCCTCAATATAATTGGTATGCATGGGACGGGCGGGTCCTCCAGTTGTGGACACATTTTCCTTTTCATTATATAGTGGCAAAACAAAACAAGAGGCAAGGAGGGAGGGCATCATTTGCTATTTTGAAAGTGCCTTTGCAATGCTTCCAGAAAGTGTATATGGGTACCTTTGAGGCAGTCCTATCCTGATAAACCTTTTTTATTAGCATATTCATGGGCCACTAGAGTCTCATTAAACTGATAGTGTCCAGTTAAGATGCCGGCAGTAGCATGATGGCACAATGGGTGGATTGTTGGTTAGAAGAGGATAGGGTGGGTTTCAAGATCCTAGTCTCAAAAACGGACCAGAGTGTTGAGGGAGCTCTACCGAGGAGACCCCCGGATGGCCCATAGAGTCGGGGTTTGCTCCAAAAGTAGTTTAAGATGAGATAGCTGCACTTTGAGATGGATGGGGGTGCAGATTTATTACTCCAACACCAATCAATAAGGACAACTCAATGGTTTGGCAAAGGGCGTCCGTTTAATGACAAGTACAATAAGAGGGGAGTCATGGCAATCAGCAGTGATGCGATAGTCCGTCTCGCTTCAACTCCACTCAACTTCATATAAAACACATTGTTTATACTGAAAATTCGTCATAGTGATGGGTAACAGTCAAAAGTTAATAAGCATTGCTATTGGTTAGGAAAAGGTAACTTTAATATAGGTGCTATATCTGTATATCGTAACAGAGTGAGGGATTGGGTAAAACACTGTCAGGTGGGCATCTAAGCCCTTCCTTCAAAATGACTACTGTGGACGTCACCAAAAGTACGACATCCCATTGGCTCTACTGACTATAGGGCCGTAGATTATTTGGTCCATTCTGATTGGGTTGGCACCAACCCCATGCATACATTTCCACTTTGCTTAGCAGCACGCAGAATGGACAGCCAGGTGCAGGTTCCCCCGTCAGCTACCCGCCCATCCTCCAATTAAGGTTACAATCAATCATCACTTCAGCAACAATGTGTCAATTATGTTACTATGGTTGGCCTCAAAACTGCATCTTCTGCCTGAGAAAGTTCCGCTATCTTCTCCTGGGCGGATGCCACGCGTAGGTGTGAACTTGTGCTTCTCCTCACTTGGATGATCTACAGAGCTTAAGGCTCACTGAAAGCCAACAAGGAACATGGTAATTGTCCAGTGGTGGTATCAAGAGAGTATTTGCAGGTGCAGCCTCGAAGCTGGGGATGCCTGCTGGTGCACAAGGTTGGGACACTGGAGCCTCTCAGTTCTTCTGATTTGGCAGAGAAGTAGTTCTCTCTCTTCATTCGAGTTATCAGTTCCACAGACCTCTTCTTTTTCAGGTGAGCATTTGCTTTTGGGAAACTGTCAATATTCATGTCACTTTTTGGGATTACCAATGCTGGAATGTGGATGTTCACTATCGTGCATATGCCTCCTCAGTCTCTTGGCAGTCTGATGTATGCTTTGGATCCACACGCCCAATAATGGTCCATAATCACTGCAGTTCCATGTACCATTCCTGGAGCGTCAAAAACTTGTTCACAGTTCTGATTCTCTCCCATCTTCCTTATGCCATTATTTCTGAAACAGAACTTTGGGCTTTCCAGTAGCACTATCTGCAGGGGTCCTTCTCTTTCTTCGACCCATATGAGTAGTTTTGCAAGATTTGGCCATAATGGCTTGCATCCATTTCGTACTATGTTGATGGTTGGCTCGTAGTGACCAAAGACCATCCATGATCGGCATATCACTACTCCTTTTTCCCAACCGTCTGGTGAAAGTACTGTTCCCCAAATCTGCATATGGCCTTCCATCTCCGAGCTTCTTCTGGAGTTTTTCCTTGGACATTTAGCTTCTGATTTGCTTCTCTTCTAATTTCTGCTCCTTTTACTCCAGGCTTCGCATACCTGATCACAATGTGTTTCGTCTTTTCATTGTTTCTTGTCTTCATGTCCTGGACATAATCGTCTTCACCTGGATCAGTTGCTTCATTTGCCCATTTTAGAGAGGCATCACTACCCATGAACTGGTCTCTGGTCTTGCCCATTGCTACGTGTGACACAGTGTGCCGTCTGGACATCAATTTCTACAGCTACAAAGCTCTTGGATTTCCCCATGCTGTATGGTAGGAGTGCACAAACAAAGCATTCCCCCTCTGAACTTCGTCTTCCAACTTCTTTCATGTGCTGGTACCAAATGTTGTTTCCCAGATGTGCTGTGCCGTCCAAGTAGTCATTTAGTTCATTGTCATCTCGATGGATACTTCTCTTGATTCTTAGTATTTTCCTGTAGTTGGCTATGACTACATCCCTGAAGGCATTGGTATGGCTTTTTCTTGCTGGAGGATTCTCAGGTATCCCGGTCTATGGTGCAGGCCTTCTCATCTGCACCATTTGAGTGGACAAGAGTCTGGCAGCTCTTTCCTTCTCTTCATGCATCTTTCTCTGTCGGGTTATAAATGTTCGTATCCATTCTGGCACTGGTCTAGTATATGGTTGTACTGTGGAACTAGTACTTGTCCCTTGCGTTGGAATGTATATGCTCGGTAATACAATCCCTTCAATTTTGTTCTTCAGTTCCTCCTGTAGTTCCCTAGCTCGGGCTATGTGTGGAACTAATGAGTCTACTATCAGTTGGGTCTGTACAGAGAGTTTTTCAGTGTTGGCTCTTGTTTTCTTAAGAGTGTCTAATTTAACTGCTCCTGTTGGTTTTTGCTTTAATTCTTGTTTTCTCACAACATCTGCTGTGGGGTTTCTTGTGTCAGGCAGTTTCTTCTTCCCTGCTGCTTTGGTGTGTGGTTCTGCAGTCATTGACACTAGGCCTGTATTGTGTGCTTTCAGTGTTTGCGTGCGTGTAGTTGTCAGTAATGTTACTTCATTCATCTCTTGCCGACCCTGTCTCTGGCTTTTTCTTTCGTTCGTTACCACAAGTGTGTGTGTATGGTTGCTAATCAAATCCATTTCAAGTTCATTCACGCCACCGTCAGATCTTCTAGGGACTGGAATGACTATATAAGGTCTGGGTGGTTTTATGCGTGCATCATTAGGTGGGTGTACTGAAATTGGGATGCTTTGTGCACCAATAAAGAATGCAGGTCTGATTGTTAATGACAGTAAAACAATAATGAATACGATGCATAGGTACATTAGGCCCCTGTAAGTCAGGAGACAGCATTTTCTTCTAGAGAAGCGGGGTTGCCTCTCTTCTTCTGGGTCGACCACATTGCTGCTCTGGACCCCTATCTCGATCATTCAACAAATGTCAGTGTTTATTGTTTCTGTTTTTTGAGAGTGTCCAGTACTTCACAAGTGTCCCCCCTCTCGTGAGTTTCAAATTGCCTCTTTTTTATCAGTATACAGTTCCTTTGCTAGAATATGGGAAAAATCAGACGTAAAATAACATTTTAGTGAGTTCTTTTACTGTGCATGTTCAAAATAGGTAAGCTTCCAATCCACTCCCCTTATTTGCTTCAATCCTGAGGACATGGTGTATGCCGGTCAATACGAAGGATTAGGGACAAAAATAACAACAAATGTGAGTTCTTGACACCGCTTCCTCGATCTGTCCCTCAGCGGAGGGTTCTTAGAATCTCCTCAGATAGCTCCTCTGATGGTTCGAAAGTTCCACTTGGAGTACGATTCCATGTAAGAGCATTCCCATCTGTGCAAAATTAGCTGGGTCTTTGATGAAAGTGAGGACATCAACATCGATTGGTCTCCCCACTAGCTCTGGAAAGTCAGTGACTAGGCGAAAGAGAACATAATGGGCCAACCTGGTGTCTTCTGGTGAAAGGCACATCCGTCCTGCCCTGCTGAGGTTCAGGATTATATGTTTTCTCTCAACTGTGAACAGTGTCTGCACTGCACGGTCGCATGGAGTGCAACCAGAATGATTATTTTATTTAAAAGATGGCTTAAATGTTCTGTATTTGCTGGATCTCGAAGAAAGGTGAGTGTGTCTGTTGTTCTTCTGATAAGAGTTGGACAGTCTTCAATTATGCAAAAGAACAGTGTGTTGATGAGCTCATCTATTTCCGCCTGTGTTGGGATCATTTGAATCTTTCTCACTGTACTCAGGGAGTAGGATAAATTGTTCGGCAATGACAGTGAGGAGTTACCTTATTGTCTTTTTGTTTTCAGGATCTTGTAGGAAGTCAGTGACACGGGTGAGCCTCCCTACCAATGACGGGTATGATCTTAGCACTAGATCAAGGTAAATTATTATGCCCTTTGTGATGTCTCTACTGAGGGATACCATAAGTGATTCCGAAGAGTGTCTCAGTATTAAATGAATCGGGATACTGTATTTGCTTCCAATGCAAGTGTCCTCGGTCTAAATTTGGCATACTCTTTTCTCAAGGCTTAAGTGTACCTCAGTCCAAAGTTCAAAGTCATCCGACTGTGTTGTGGCTTGTGCGTGCAATTTTCTTCTTCACCCTGCAACTAGGATGCACAGAGTGTCTGTTTTTTATGTCCTTTTCCCCTTCTTTGCTTAGAGGAAGTGTCCACTATAAGCCACAATTTGCAAAAAGTCCTTTGTCTTTGTCTGGCTGGTCATGCGTCATGGATCTCGTCTGCACGTGCTGTGCTTCTTCCCCATTGCTCGTTGATTCCTCTCATTGGGGTGCAGGCAGGGGGCCTTCTCCGATGTAGGGTTTTATATCACCGAGAAAAATCCAAGCTCTCCTGCCTTGTAGTTTCACTGTGAATGGAGTGCAGGCCTCCACTGTAAAAGGACCGTTGAACCTTGGCTCGTCCCACTTTTTCCTTGTGTGATTCCTTACAAGGAAGGCGTCTCCAGGGAAGACGGCTGGAACATGTAGACCTTGAACTTGGACTGTTGTAGAGTCTCCTTCTGTGCTCTGTGCTGCACTGCACCCTTTTTGTCGTCGCTGCAGCTGGTCTGAAATTACAGTAAGCCAAGATGTCATGCAGTTCAGATAGTTTTACATTTCAGAGCCTAAAATTTCTCCTTTTTACTGGGCATCACATCTAGCTCTATCTCGGGGTGTCAAGGGAGTTCTCATTCTTCTTCCCGTGGCTATCTCGTGTGGCGTAAGAGGATGGTCAGAACCGGGTTGGTTCCGAAGTGCATACAGTGCCAAAGGAAGGCAGTGCAACCATTCCTTTCTTAGAGTCAGCGTCAACTTGGCTATCCTTTCCTTTAACAAGCCGTTGAGCTTCTCACAGATTCCATTACCTTGAGGATGATACGCCGACGAGAACTTGTGCTTTATACCAAGCAGCAAGTAAATCTGTTTGAATGTTGCATAAACAACGTGAGGGCCATTATCTGTCTCATGACCTCGCACCCCCCCCCCCCATCTGTGGAACACTTCTCTCACTAAGAATTTGGCCGCACAGGTAGAGTCTGGGTGTGTACAAGGACCTGCCTCAATCTATCTAGAGAATGGACACACCACAACAATTAAGTATCTGTACCCGTTACATACTTGAATCATGTCGATGTAATTGACATGCAAGTGTTGAAAAGGCCCATTTGTCCTTTGGATGATTCCTCTCATTACTTTTAATGTGTGCCCCGCCGTAAATTGCTGCCAAATATACAGTTCACTATAAAGAATGCAACATACTTGGTTAAATTCGGTATAAACCAGTCTTCTGCGAGTGTTGCTTCTAGGTTCTCTTTTGTCATGTGTGCCGGGTAATGTAACTGCTCCAGCGCTATTTTTAATAGGGCTACAGGCATTACTGGTTTACCAGTGCTGTCTTGTCACCACAAGCTGTCAGAGGGGTTTAATGAACACCCTCGACATTTCTACATATTCTTTTCTTCCTGCGGTGCCTCCACTTGGAGTTCCATTAGCTGTGTTTGCCCCAAATTACTGTAACTTTCAGGTGCAGTTCGTGTAACCATCATTCGTTCGTTGGTATGGATAACTTCCACTTCCATGATCGCCTCACTTTTAGATGCCATACGATTGGCTTCCGTGTCTGCTGCTTGATTTCCGTGTGAGATAAAATCTGTCCCTTTCGTGTGGGTGGCTCATTTCACGACCGCTATGCCCACTGGGAACTGTACTGCCTTGATCAGTCTGTCCAATAAGGCTTCGTGCTGCACTGGCGTGCCGTCTGCTCGGAGGTAGCCTCTCCTTTTCCAGCGTGCTAAGCCTGCGTGCACTGTTGACATCACATAGGCGGAATCACTGTACACCGTTACTTCCTGGTCTGCCTGACTGGTCAATGCCAATAATTCTGCAGCCTGTGCTGAATAATGAGATGGTATTCGTGCACTAAGAAGCACTCGAAACTCTCCATTCGTTGTGTGTTTCATCACAGCAACGCCTGTGTACCTTTGCCCATCATTTTGGTTGATCCTTGAGGGCCCGTCAATAAAGACGATCTCTCCTCCTGCCAAGACATTTGCTTTTACCCAGGGAATTTCATCATAGAATTCTTCATAATTTGCACAGTCATGCATGGGCTCTCCTTCCGTGACTGGCTCTGCCACGAACATAGCTGGGTTCACTATCTTACATCGGACTATTTTAATCGATGGATTTGATATGATCACTTCCTAAGAAGAAGCTGTCTGAGATGTCAATGTGCCTTTTGGTTTCTCTAGAATGGCAAACAGCGAGTGCTCAACGTACAACGTCATTGAGCATCCCATTACAATGGTTGTCGCCTTCTTTATGGCAAGCGCTGCGGCAGCTAAACTTTGTTCGCACAGGAAGTGGCCTCTCATCACTGAGTCCAGATTCCCGCTGTAATATGCCAGGGGCTTGTACCCCAACGAAGTACTTTGAGCGAGCACTGCTGTCATAACGCTGCCATTTGTGTGTGAAAATAGGTAAAACTCCTTTGCATAATTGGGGATCCCTAGAACTGGTGCTGTGCAAATAGCTCTTTTGAGTTCAGCAAACCCTTTTTCCATGGTCTCAGACCATTCGATTTTTTCGTTCGTCACTTGGGCCTTGTTTAGGGCTTGAAGTAAAGGCTTGGTGTGAGAGCTGTAGTTGAAGACCCATGCCCTGACGTAGTTGCATAGGCCTAAAAAGCTCTGCATCTGCTTTATCGTGTGTGGCTTAGTCATGTTAAATATGGCTTCAGCTCTTTCTGGGGTCACTTTCTTTCCTTCATGTGAGATCAACTCTACAGCACTTCTTGTTGACAATATTGTAACTTTTCCTTATCAACTTTGTATCCTTTCTAAGCCAGTATAGTCAGTAGCTGAACAGAATTGTGCCTACATTGCTCTTCTGTGGTGCTGCAAATTAAGATGTCATCCACGTATTGCAGGACGACACTTTCTAGTGCAATATTGGTCAAGTCCATCTGCAGATAGAAGGAGACTCACAGTTCCCCTGTGGCAGCCTCGTGCTTTTCAGACGCATTTGTCTGAACGTGAATGCCGTCAGATCTTGTGAGTCACGGTGCAACATGAGTGAGTAAAATGCATTTTTCAGGTCAATCACTGTGAAATATTTTGCCTCAACAGGTATATTACATAGAGTTGTAGCCGGGTTTGGGACTAGAGAGAACTCGGCCTCAACAATATCATTTATTGGCCTAAGGTCTTGAATTAGCCTCCACGACCCCCCTTTACTTTTTATCACAGGGTACACTGACGTATTACATGACGACTCTGATGTCACTAAAATGCCTTGCTCTATCATGGCAGAAATTGTCTTAAAAATCACCTCATCTGCCTCTCTGGACATGGGATATTGTCGTGCCTTGGGTAAAATTGCTCCTGGTTTCAGTTGAATCTTCACTTCTCCAACCCCCTTCAAGAGGCCTACGTCATAGGGTCCTGTAGTCCATACTGAGACAGGCATCTTGGCCATATCATCATCAAAATATTCAGGACGGGTTTGTGCCAACATCATTCTCTGAGGTACTTCTCTTTTAATCATCTTTACCCAAAAGGTGAGACTCACTTCCACCATTGTCTCTCCCATATCTGTTTGTTCTTCAAACACCTCATCATCGGTGATGTCAGTCAATCGATATCCTTCTTCGATGGCAATTACTGCACACCATTGTCGGCCCTCGTCGTCATAAGCATCAATCAAGGCCACTCTCCATTTCACTGCAGCTGTGCGTATCATCAAGGGAAACACTTGTCCCTCCTCCTTGTGCATGGGTTTTCTTGATCTAAATAGGAACTCTTCAGGGGTTCTCATGATTCTGTCTGCAAGGCCTGGCATTCTTCCAATAAGCACACCATACCATATGCGAATATTTCTGCCTCTAGTGGTATAGCCCTCATGGATGGGTGTCCCACGTATGCTCTGATTATCTCGCATATGTTTGAATAATGCATTCCTGGAGTTGAACATACTATGCCCTCCTCTGTGAATGAGATTGTCATGTTTAACTTCATCATCAAGTCCCGATCCAAAATGTTTACTGGTGTCTGACACGAGTATAATAAGGACACATTCATTTCACACTCTCCTATAGTGACTGGGAGTGCATTTGTAAAGGGAACACGACTCGTTGCTCCTGTGAAACTGAGTATTCATGGCCTCGCTGGACAAGGAAAACTTGTCTTCACGTATGCACAAGCGTGTTGCACCCGTGTCAACTAAGAAAGAATATTCTTTATCCCCTGTAATGACATCCACCCTAGGTTCCCTGTGAGGGTCTGGTGTTACTGATAGGATAGAACACATCAGGGTTCCCAGTGAGCTATCCTAGTTTATATACAAATTTGGCCCACTGTGTGCTGGTGCATTTCCCCCATTCCCACTGTTACCCCCATTCCAGGGTTCGTGGTCTGCCCTGTGCTCATCGTCTGCGATAGTTGTAGCGGTGCCTGTTGGGATTGTGCTTGTGGAAAATTCCCCATGCTTTGTGGTTGCACACCTTGTTGCGCTCCTGGCGCTTGTTGCTGCACATGTGATTCTGTGCACCACCCTGCTGTAAAACTACAGGTGGATTTGCCATGCCTGGTCCTGTTCCTTGGCCGCTCTGCATCATGCCTTGATTTCTGCATGTGCGTGCCAAATGCCCTCTCATTCCACACAGCCAACATTCTGGTGGTGGTCGGATCGTTTGCCCATTTGACATATCTTGGTTATCTTGGTTACCATTTTGCATATTTTGAAAATCTCCTTGATTATTTTGGAAACCTCCCTGATTGCTCTGCCATCCTCTTCCCCTAAAGCCTCTTCCCATGGGATAAACCCCTGTATTGCCTTGATTATTTTACTGTGGACTAGCCACCTGTTGCATGCTTGCTTCAGGGCTCCCTCAAGAGCATATTTTGACAATTTCTTCTGCACCAGTTTCGCTACCTCACCCTTTCGAGTTGCTTCCTTTTTGCAATTCTTTCTTTTCCTGAAGCAGTCTACAATAATGTGCAATGGTCAACTGTATTTCAGCCAAAGGATTGGCTTCAATTCCCACCAATTTCTTGAGTTGTTTCTGTATTGGCTCTGGCAACCCTTGGCACAATATATGGTAAAACACAGGTCTAGATTTCGTCCAATATTCATGAGTCTCGAGCACCCATACGTCTTGAAAATTCTGTATATAAATTAACGGATCTTCAGACTCCTTCATCTTTTGCGTCATTATAGCTCCCATATCAGAAGTGTCTGGGTATAGTACTCGCAGCGCTTTCCATACTGCAGCTCTATAATTGTTAAATGGAGCTCCGTCGCACGCGGTGTTAATTGTGGTTACGCCTGGGTAGCCTGCTCGTGCCCACACGTCGTCTGCTCTCTCACCAAGTATGGCGATTAAGAGACCTTTGATATCCCCTATAGCTAACGTGTTTCCTGCTGTCATTTTTTCGAACTCATGTAGCCACTTTCCAGCTCCCGATGTCAGCATTGGAAGCTTGTTTTTCAAATATTCTCGATCCATGTGTGGACATGGTATATATTGTGGTCTTACTCCCCCCTTCTCGAGCAACGGAAATTGCAATGTGTAGCCCTCTCTCTCTTCTCTCATTGTTCTCCTGTCTATTGCAGGGGTAATGTTCCTGCATCACCGCCTACCTGGTAATGCCCTTAGTCTGTCCACATAGGGCGCAAAGACACCCCCCTCTGACAGTGAGATACTTCTTCATATCGGTCAGGCTGCGTGGTGGGCTCTGATGCTCTTGGTGCAGATTCGCTATTGTCCGACCACCTTATTCCTTTTCCCTCGGGAGTCGTCTTTTGCTCCTTCCCTCTTTCTCATTTTCCTCGCGCTCCTCCCTTTCGGAATCGCACATTGTCTGTCCCCAACTAGTGCGACTTCTCGTGTCCTCTTTGTTCCTACTTATTTCTAATCTATCCAGTGATAGCTCTCTATTCCCACTACTTCGGGAGACATCCTCAGTGTCATACAGCTGAGTGCGCTCCAGGCGCTCGTCTTCCCCCTCCCCTTGGGGTATTTGTTCTAGCCCCATTTCATCGTATATTCTATCAATCGTTTCTCTGATGCTTCTGGTGTCGAAGTCATCGTCAATATTTTCCTTAGACGTGCCTGGTACTGAATTGTACTCAGGGAAGAATTACTACTACTGGAGCAGGTTTTTAAACCTCACTCCCCAGATATTCAAGATCGCGTGCTCTCTGTCTTCGCTTACGTTGTATGTCGTCATCAAATTCTTTGCGTTTCCTTGCCTCTTCTCGGACCCTATCTTCTTCCTTTCTCTTTTCATTTCTGCGTTCATCAGCCCTTCGCATTTCCTCATCTCTTCATCTTTTTATTCTTTTCTCACGTATCCTTTGCTCTTCCTCCAACCTTTGCTGTTCATGTCTGTCTTGATCATTGGCTGTTCTTCGGGTTGCGATCGATCTGTCTCTCTTGCTCTTTGCGATATAGCTGTTCTCGTCTTAGTCTGTCTTTCTTTCTTATCCTTTAATCTCTTAACTCCTTCTCTTTCCACTTTCTTCGTGTCTCATCTAACCTCTCCTTTTGTTTCGAGTTATCAATGCCTTTGCCATCGAGTTTCAATAAAATTTGTCCCCCCATCCATTCGTCTTTTGCGAATGCTATCTCATCAGTTCTATCTTCGCTTCCCTTCCATCTTTTCCCTTCTCTTTCTTTGTCGAGAGATGCACTTGTCTGTGCCTGATCTCTTACTTCGTCATCACGTATCTCCTTGTCCCTTGGGACTGCGGAGGTAATATTCTTGTCCTTATCTTTCCATTGATTTTCATCACTACTATGTGTAGGTGACTCATATGCGAGGTTGCTATACCCTGTGGCTGCTTTAAGCTCTCTTAGCGGGTATAATCCCTCATCCTTACTTTCTTCAACTTTCGTTTTGGGTGAGGCAGGTGGCGCGGTAGGCATCTCACCCACCTCTATGCATACATTAAGTATCCAATCTGTTGGCGGCTCTTCCTCCTTTCCCTGTTCATACATTTTCCACAACTCAAGAACAGCAAGGCGTTTTTCTAACTTCTTGCCTGCATATGTGGCATGCAAATACGTCGTCATATGTTGTAAGACAGCTTTAGATAAAGACCCATTTTGTGGCCATGGCATAAACATCTTGTGGGAGGTACCTTTAACCCACTCGGTACTATATTTCTTTAGCTTGGGTGCGTGTTTTGGCAAATGCTTGCATAAGTGTGCCAATGGAGTCATGTCTTCCATGCTTAAATCTGTTCCCTTTCTTCTTATATAACACTTGTCAATGTTTCCGTGTGGCTTAAACAACTTCTAACAATATGAGCGAGCACCAAACACCGCAAGCTCCAGTCCAAATTTTCACAAAATGTTATACTTTCTGATTTATTTAAAAAACATCAATTCATATGCGATTTTATCTCAGCTATCCAATCGCACAAAATTTGAATCTGTTTTCTTTAAAAAATGTTTTTACATATGATGTCACAACAAAAACATGTAAGTCAGACACTTGACAGACTAGACAGACACCAGCTGGAGATAGATATCTCTGCCTCTAATTATTACCCCTTCATGGGGTGTAAACGTACCCCTTTCACTTCGTCTTTAAACGCTGTGGTAGTCTAATCGTTCCCCATTATGTGGGACTCTGGGTACACGTTTCTTCTAGCCGCTTGTATTAAAAGCATAGGTATAAGGCGAATCCTCTCACTTCTCGGGTGTCTGCCCCGGTATCCTCTCTCTTCTCGGGTATCTTCCACGGTAACGTTTATTTATTTAATTATTCCCCAGTCATTATCCCTATATATATATATATATATATATAGTCTTCTCTACTTCTAAAGCATGCACTTTTTCCAGAACATTGGTCTTTTTCACTCACCGTTTGCATGGTTCTTCTCTGGACCCTCGGGATCACCGCCTTTGTTACCGCCTTCTTCGACTTTTCTCCCGCTCAGCTGCCCGTAGGAATGGGAAGGGATGCGTGGGGGACATGGCTCCCTTCAGACCCACGTCTGCAGTATTTCTCTTTAATCTACCACTGTCTACGGGGAGCTTCACGGTCTACTCAGCCGAATGGCAAAGGACTTGTGATATTACCGAAGACCTAGAGTTACTTTAGGTGTCTTATTCAAATCAATAATCGATAATCGATGACCATCAGATCTCTGCTACCAAGTGTACTGAGAAGACCCCTGGCCGGCCCATAGAGTCGGGGTTTGGTCCAAAAGTACTTTAAGACACGATAGCTGCACCTTGAGATGGATGGGGATGCAGATTTATTACTCCAACACCAATCAATAAGGACAACTCAATGGTTTGGCAAAGGGAGTCCGTTTAATGACAAGTACAAAAAAACGGGGAGTCATGGCAATCAGCAGTGATGCGATAGTCGGTCTCGCTTCAACTCCACTGAACTTCATACAAAACACATCGTTTATACTGAAAATTTGTCATAAGTGACGTGTAACACTCAAAAGTTAATAAGCATTTCTATTGGTTAGGAAAAGGTAACTTTAATATAGGTGCTATATCTGTATATGGTAACGGAGTGAGGGATTGGGTAAAACACTGTCAGGTGGACGTCTAAGCCCTTCCTTCAAAATGACTACTGTGGACGTCACCAAAAGTACGACGTCCCATTGGCTCTACTAACTCTAGGACCCTAGATTATTTGGTCCATTGTGATTGGGTTAGCACCAACACCATGCATAAATTTCCACTTTGCTTAGCAGTACGCAGAATGGACAGCCAGGTGCAGGGTGCCCCCTCAGCTACCCAGCCATCCTCCAATTAAGGTTACAATCAATCATCACTTCAGCAACAATATGTAAATTATATTACTGTGGTTGGCCTCGAAACTGCATCTCTGCCTGAGAGAATTCCGCTATCTTCTCCTGAGCGGATGCCACGTGTAGGTGTGACCTTGTGCTTCTCCTCGCTTGGATGGTCATGTGATGCAGACACTGTGAATTTGCCTAGTTTCTCTCGATTTGTGCATTTAATTGTTATTCGACTTGCCACCTGCCTACGCTTCCTTATCTTGATCTTTCAGAGGCAGGATATTCTGTTCTTAAGTTTCAATTAGACTTAGCTACTGTTCGTTCGTATTTCGAGTATTTGCAGCCACGAAGCTGGGGATGCCTGCTGGTGCACAATACTGGGATACTGTGCCTCTCAGTTCAACACACTACTGAAAGCAGGTTGGGTTGGGTCGCATTGCATTGGACCAAGCCATTTATGGAACACACTTATTCAGAATTGTAGCAGCAGCTGAGGATGTAGCAGCAGGCCGGGGAGGCGAAGCAATAAACAAACTAGAACTATTGTGTATATCTAGAACTCAAAGCATTGGAATTATATGATTTAATGATTGTTTTTAAGCATAGAATTTTAAAGCAGTAGATTTTATTTTAGGAAATTAGATTTGTTGTTAGCGGTATTTTAGAGGTATTACATGTATTATTTTTTACTGTATAGTTCTGTTGTGTTTGTTTGTACATTTGTAAAGGCGCTTTGTGCCAAAAACAAATTAAAAAGAATTTTTAAACAAAAGAAAAAAGAAAAAAGAAAATGAGGACATTGGCGTTTGGGCTTCTATACGCGTTACATTCGCCCTGTAGCACGACCACCTCAGGGAATATCTCTATCAGCATCCAACCAATTTAACTTTATCCTTGGAGAAGCTCAATGGGGCACTGGGGAATTACCCTGACCTCCTTCCCCCTAGGGCTTTTCAGGTGAGGAGTTTGCACCCCGAAAAGGAATGAATTGAAGGGATTTCGATGGCAGCTGCCATGAATAGCGAGGTCCAAGAGTCTAATGCGTTTTAAAACACAAGATTTACCCCCTCCCTGAGTTTAAAAAATAAATGGCAAAATCATTTCCACCTTGAGGCAAGAGAAGCTCTTGTAGCTTTCTGCCTAAATTACAAGTGTACATGTACCTGTATTTTTTCTTTCACTGCTAACGTGTGGGTGAGTGCCGTGAGGCTTGTCCTTGTAATTGATGGGGCTGAAAGCCAGCCAGGGTGGATGTAATGGCTTGGTTGAGGTGTACAAGTAGATGCACCTGGTGACACTACTTCTCTGAAGTTGGAAGTCTCTTATTTAATAGCCTACCAAGCTAGACACATTGAGATAGCGAAACCAAGAGGTCAAGAAATGCTATTATCGGCTGTCTGTAAACTCCCTATTGTGCCACCTACAACAGTCTTCCTTGAGCAGAACAGAACTGAAATAGATGCGTAAGCTCTTATTGTAATGAAAGCTGAACCTGTGGAAGGCCCAAGGGGAAGGATACAGGACTCTGGAAGGAATGGGTGTTCTCCGCAGAAATGAGATAAGGCAACAGCTCACCTTTAAGTGGCCATCATCGTGGCTACTGGTGAAAGGATGTGTACTCTTCTAAGTGAGGGCCTTCTCCATGTACATTTTATCCTCTAACGTCAATACAAATTGACTGGGTGCGGCATATTTTAAACCCAAGCAAAGTTCTAGTGCCCTTTTTTGCCCATGAGTCAGCTTATTTCAGTGTCCACATTTTTGTGTGTGTTTGTGATATTTTGTATTGTTATGAACTGAGCGTGGAGAATCATTACGACCATTGGCCCTACCCAAGTTCCCCTCCCCCACAATGACGCAGGACGTGGGCCTCTAGTCCGGGTGCACATATGGTGGGACGAGGTCACCAAACAGTATGGCGTTCATCCTTCCCTCACAGTCACCAGCAGATGACGTGTGCCATGTGTCATGATGCCATTACTTCTCCTCACACTGGGGTACTAATAGCATTGCTGTATACCACTTAAGCCTGTTGGTGGCAGTGCGTTGCAAGGACTTTGTTTTTCTACCTACCTCCCTTAGGTGGTGCTTTTGTCCAGCGGTGAGTTCAGTTGTCATAACCAGAGTGGTCAAGAGTGGTGTCAGTTGAGGCATTGGTGTCGCCAATCTCTCTAGGGTCGGTAGTGCTTATTTAGCCACTTAACAGGGTGGGCACGTTGAGTACCCTGAGAGGCCAAGCACCACTATAATCTGGTGTCTGTAAACTCTTATTGTGCCTCCTACCATGGACTGCTGGTGGAACTGAGCGGAGATAGACCAATAAGCTATTATTGCATCACAAATTAACCCTTTGATCGAACCAAGCTAGTTTAGAAGTAGTGATATTTAAACCTGAGATCGGGCCAGAGGGAAGCATGCCAGGCACAGTAAGGTACAATGCTTCACCCCAGAAATGTAATGACCCCCTGGGAGTCCCTTACATGATCACCCTCTTGGCAGCAGGTGGAAGCTGGTGGACTCTTACAGAGGGGGCTTTCCCTCTATTAACTGTCTCGTTGCACCATATTTGAAATCCAAGCCAAGATGTATTGTGCATCTTTGCATTTGTTTCTAAACATTGCGTTGTCCAAATTGCAGTGTGTGCCTTTGCCCTTTTGTGTGGTTGGACACGGGGTGGAGAGACAGCCTGGCCTTGGTTCCTCCCTGAACACCCCCACAATGGTCTGCATCATTTCAGATGGAAAGGAAACAGCTACATTTTAGAGAACAACATTAATAAGCAAAGAAACATCCGTGGGTGCAGATGTAATAGGCATCACATGTAAGTACAACTGTAGGTTTTGGCGAAGGCCCAGGGCTCATTGCTCTATTGCTAATGGTAGCCTGAGAGGATTCCCTGGGACAATTGCCATTCAGTGGTCACTTAGGCGGCGGTGGGATAGATGCTGACTGAGGTATGGATGCATTTAATCACGGCATTCGCGAATCCATCCACTCACCCAAAGCTCCAACTTGAACCAAAGGCTCCTGTACTTACATACATCAGTACTGGAAAAACAGGATTTATGATATCAGAGAACCGCAGAACCTCTCGCCCTAGAACAAATGGACAAACCACAAAAGGGCTTATGCGAGCCAAGTGCCATCTGCGGAATGAGCTTCGATGGGATACAGCAGGCCTGCACGCCAATCACAAACATTACAAACAGAGCTCGCAGCTCCTAAGCAGATACTAGAAATGCCAACACACACAAAACCGTGGTTTGAGTGATTGTAAAACATTTCACACAGAACTGGTGCGTAACCAAAATCAAAGACACAGCTAACCAGGCTTTGAGATCAGAATATGGAGGTACCCCAAAGCGATGTATGGTGCTGCCATGCACAAAAAGAAAATCTAGCACACAAGAAAACTACTAGAAATTAGAGACACTCTTTTGTTCTTGCTTACGCATTTCTCAATGTTTCACAGATGGTATTGCACACAATGGATTATGCCTACATAGCACCCTAATGCCAGTTTCCAGCACAGGCAAGGCACTTTGCAAATCATTACCAGTTTCCACAATGCCCAGTTGGCAGATTTCCAGTATATCTACTTCACACATCATTGCTTGTTCACATTATGCCCAATGTGCACATACATTGCAGTTTGTGTTAGGCCTCACATCATAGCCAGGGTCCTTTGCTATGTGTAAGCCATCAGGGTAAGGCGGCACTCTCCCACTTCATCCATGGGGATGGCACTCCTAGGCCAATTGTAGTTTCCCTTCAGAGGGGCCAGGGGTGTTGCTAGGTCTGGAAAAGATCCAGGGCTATGCTAATGTCGGGACTCAGGGCTAGCTAGCCTTTTGGGTGTAGCCCCTGAGCTTCAATCCAGGGCTACAACCAAAAGACCCGGGACTATAGCTCCCCTCCTCCCCATGGCCTGCTAGCAACGTCTCTGAGCAGGGCCCCTATTCCCCCTGATGATAGGTGCGTCCTTCTTTTTTTTTAAATCAAATTTTTATTGCCTTTTTTTTTTTTTGGTTATCACATCATGCATTATGCTTAATCAAAATTCACCTACAAAAACATTTCAACAATAACCCTTATCCCCCACCCTCCCCCCACCCACACCCTCAGCCATAGATCGAGCACTGGTATATAGTTTGTTCGTCGAGCTCACGGATAACCTTCCAAGGTACAGTCTATCAGTTCCATTGCGCACCAATGTCTTGGGCTCGGCTTGTTGCGGCCCGATAGTATAATTATCTACCTAGTGTCTCATGTCTTTTGGGCGCCATTTCAGGTGACCGTTGGTATCTGGGCAGGCCCCCATGGGTACCTTTGTTACTTCAGGCCAGGCGTTCATACTTCTCAAAGAAGGGAAGCCAGAGTTCTTCAATATTAGATCTAGATTCATCAAGGATGTGTTTCAAGAACTCCATGTCATAGATGGCCCTGACCTTAGAGACCCAGTCCCTCTCCCCTGGCATGTGTGGGCTCTTCCACTTTTGGGCTAGACAACACCTAGCTGCCACCAGCATAACCTGTATCATGTGGCCCTGGGTTTCCTCATGGTCTTCCCCTACCTCGATCCCAAAGAGGAGAAGCCAGGGGCACAGGGACCTATTCACTCCATCGACCCCTTTATTCCAGGATAAAACCTCTCCCCAGTATGTCTGCACTATGGGGCATTTCCACCACATGTGTATGTAGTCACCCTTTGTTTTACGGCATTTCCAACAGTGCGGTTCGTATCCCGCTCTCATCCTGGCGATCCTCTGGGGGGGGGTGGTGCCACCTGTGCAGTACTTTTAGGGCTTGAGGTCGGTATTGAAGCGAGGTCATTGAGCGGTGGGCTCGGATGCACATCTTAGACCACCTCTTGTCATCGATTTCCCCTCCCAGGTCCCTTTCCCATTGTGTCCGGGCTGGTGGAGGTTCCCCAGGTGCCGAGAGTAAAAGGAGTTTATAGAGGCGGGATATAACCCCCCTGGAGCCCCGGGTGGAGATTAGCACTTTTTCGAAATCTGTTAGGCCTCTCCTGAGAGTGTCGCCCCATGAAGGTTCGGTGAGAACTCCCTTAAGCTGGAGATAGCGAAACAGCGACATTTTACCCAACCCTAGAGCCTCCTCTAGGTCTAATAGGGACATGAAGGATCCCTCCACCCACAGTTGACCCACCCTGGTGAGACCTGCCTCGTACCACTGTTGGTATGCGGCTGGTTCGGCCACTTTGTCTATAAACGGGGGTGCCCAAATGCAGCTCAGCGGGGAGGGCAGGTGGTGAGCCATCTATAGTAGCCTCCCTCCCTCCAGATCGACCATAGGACCCCCAGCACCGGGTGGTGTAGGACCCGTCTTGGAATGCATGATCTTGGGACCCATAACCATTCATCCAGCGTGACCGTTGTGAGTACCTTGTTGTCCATTGCTACCCACTGCTTTACTGTACCAGGGTTTTGAAGTGGTCTGTGAGAACTCTCAGCTGGGCTGCCTTGTAGTATGTGTAGAGGTCTGGGAACCCCACCCCACCGTCTTCCTTGGGCCTCGTTAGAACATCATATGAAATTCTATGCTTCTTACCTGCCCATAGGAATCTCAGAAGGGTACATTTTGTTGCTGTTAGGAAGGTCTTGGGCACCTAGACAGGAAACATCTGAAACAGGAAGAGAAATTTAGGGAGGACCACCCTTTTAATCAGGTTGAGGCGTGCCATCCACGAGAGCCCTGAGCCCGCCCACCTCTCCAAATCCCTCCTGACTTCTGTCCAGAGTGGGGTAAAGTTATTGGAAAAGAGGTCTGCAGGGTTGCTTATGACCTGGATTCCCAAGTGCCGGAACCCATCCCTCTGGAGTCGAAAGGGTAGCTCACCCACAAATTCTCTCTCTGTGTCCGGTAAACGCCCCCTTATGAATGCCACTGACTTTCCCAGGTTAACCTTGAATCCCGAGAGGTCCCCATAGCGCGTCAAGCCATTCAGCACATGACAAACCGAATGGGACGGCCTAGTGATGTAGAGGAGATGTAGAGGAGAGTGGCGTCGGCAATTAGACTGATTTTACAGTGGGAGTCACCTATCCGAACTCCGGTGATTGCCTCTTCGTTTTGGACTGAGATCGCCCAGGGCGGAGTATAATGCCGACATCCATCCCAACCACCTCGGTCCCATCCCTACCGCAGAGTGAACCTCCCCCATAAATGCCCAGCTAACCCTGTCGAAGGCCTTCTCTGCGCCGAGTGACAGCAGTAGGGCCCCTTCATCGCGGACCATACTTGAGTTTAGTACGTGGAGGGTTTTGCGCATGCTGTCGGAGCCCTGCCTGTTGAGGATGAATCCCACATGGTCTGGATAAACCAGTCGGGGTAGACATCTCTCTAGTCGAGTCGCCAGGATTCTGGCAAAAATCTTGGTGTCCAGGTTCAGGAGGGAGATGGGCCTGTATGATCCGCAATCTGCCCGGTTTGGGTATTACAGTGATGAGGGCCTGCAGGAAGGTGGGCGGGATTGTGTCTTGGTTCCTGATTTGGTTGAACAGTTTAGCTAGGGGCTCTGCTAGGATGGCTTGACATTGTTTGTAGAAGTCTGCCATATACCCGTCTCCCCCCGGGGCCTTTCCCACCTTTAGCCTCTTAATGGCGCCCTTAACCTCTTCCACTGATATGTCCCCCTCCAACTCCTGTAGTTCCAGCTCAGTCAGTCGGGGCAGTGGATGTTACGCCAGGTATGCCCGGATTTCCTCTGCTGATTGCCCCCCCCCTACTTTGCACACCTCCCCTATGAGGACCGTATGCAGTGCCTGTCTCTTCTCTTGCATTTCTACCAGGAGGGTTTCCCTAGCTTCCCCATTGAGGTTGAGCCTCGCGCGCAGGGCCTTTAATTCTTCCTGTATCTTTTTTTCAATGAGTCCTCTCTCTCACCTGCACCTGGAGCCCTCAGCTATCAGGAGTCCCCGGAAAGTGGCCTTTGCCGCCTCCCACACCGTCACCATGTCAGATTCCCCATTATGGTTTGTCTCGAAGTAGGCTAGCATCTCGTTCCTTAGGAAATCTCTGAATACTGGGTCTCTCAAGTGAGTGTCGTTGCAACGCCATCGTGAGGACCTTGGGGACAAGGGGAGTGACCAATTTTCCACCAAACGTTTGTGGTCGGACCATGTTATTGCTTCTACCTTGGGGAGCGTAGCCGTCCCTCCTTCCTCTGAGGTTAAGAGCAGGTCGATTCTCGTGTAAGTGTAATGCGGGGGAGAAAAGAAAGTGCATCCCCCAGGCCCGGGCATGCCTTGTGTCATACATCTGTCCAAAAGTGTTCCTTTAGAAAGGTCTGTAGTGCTAGATTGTCTTTGGTGACACCTCTGGACCCCACTCCTCTTGCTGTCCACCAATCCAGCTTGGGGTCCATGATGAGGTTAAAATCACCTCCTAATATCATGACCCCTTCTGCCCATTCATCCATTACCCTGAAGATCTGGATCAGGAACCGTATCTGGCCTGAGTTGGGCACATATAGGGTGGCCAGAGTGATACGTTCACCCTCGCAGGTGCCCTTGATCCCCAGGAATCGCCCCCCAAAGCCCCTCTTGGTTTCTATGTTTGTGAGGTGGAGTGTCCTGTTGAGAAGAATGCCTACCCCTTCATTCTTGGAACTCCTGTGGGATGCCCAAAAGTTGCTCCCGATTTCATTTCCTCTTATGGGTGACACTTTCCCCTGTTTATAGTGGGTTTCCTCTAGGAATAGTACCATTAGCTGTTGTTTGCGGAACATGTTGCTGGTCACTTATCTTTTGTTTTGAGAGTTTAAGCCCTTGACATTGAATGTGCCTATTCTACCCTCAACCATTGTTGTCCTTGGTCTCTATCTCTTTGTGCTCCTTGATTTGGAACCCTGGCTCGGTCTGGCTGACCCCCTTCCCTTGAACCCTTAGGGGTACCTTCCCCCACCCCATTCATTGGCCTCCCCCCTCCCTCCCTCCCTATCCCCACCCCCACCCATTCCTTGTTCCCTCCCCCCCTTTTTCCCCATTGTAAGGCGTTCGTCTACGTCCCCCAATTCACATCAGGGTTAGTCGACGAACCACCAGGGACTCTACCCCAGCACCGGGTAGATCAGTGATCTGGGTACCCATCTATCACCATGCGTGGGATGATCCCGTTCTATCCTCAGCATGGGTGCCCAAAGCGGGATCTCCCCTCTACCTCTCTCTCTCTCTGCCCATGTTATTAAGCTTGAGCCCTGAGTATGGGCCCAACGGCAATTTGGTTACCATTTAACAAACAACAACCGGCCCCATAACCTTGGGGCCGAACATGGTGCCAACGTGGCTAGTGGACCTAGTGCCCGGGGGTGTCGGCCCTAAACACCTCTGGTGCCCCCATATAGCGTCAGCGTTGATAAAGAGACCTCGCCCATATCTTACGCAGTAATATCGGGGTCACTTTGAATGGCCCTCAGAAGCCGTTGAGGGATGTAAAGTTTTCTGAAACTTGTGGGCGCCGTTCACCTTTGCTTTACCGCTGAGATTGTCTGGTCTGCTTGGGCCTCGTGGTGGATCCTGAGCATCTCCTTCTCGGCCGCCTGAGTAGCCGGCCCGGTCGCCCACCAGGTCCTCTGTGACCCGTTGGATGTCCTCCTCAGTGTCTCTTGCCCATCCACTCAAATGCCAGGTAGAAGGGATGGCCCCAGCGGTATCTGACCCCTTTTCCCTGTAGCCATCTGGTGAGATTGCCGCACTTTTTCCTCATCAGCAGGGTGAGGGCTGAAAGGTCCTGAAAGATGGCTACCTTGCAGTCCCCCTATTGTATATTTCCGAGGCTCCTAGTTTTTTCCAAGATCTTGGCTTTGTCCTTGTAGTAATGCAGCCAGGCCAGCACCGAGCGAGGGCCCCTGCTCCCCCCCCAGCACGGTGGACCCTGTCCAATCTAATCTCCCCAACAGCATCTGCCCCCAGAAAAATCCATATAATGTCATGCACCTTGCCTTCCAAGCCTTGTGGGCTTTCCCCGTCGGATTCACCCAGGCCAAAAATGCATAAATGATTTCTCCTCTCCCTGTTTTCCAAGTCGTCCACCTTGAACCGTAGTTCTTCTTCGCGACGTTGTACCTCTTGGAACCTAGCCTCTATTTGAGTTTCCAGGAGTGCCGTGGAGAGCTGGTTGTTTTCGACTCCCTCCATGCGGTCCTCCAAAGTGGTGACCTTTGTTGTGAGGTCCGCCAGCTTAGTGCCCATGTCCGTTCGTATCATGCAGATTTCCTCCAGAATCATCTGGATATTGTTTCGGATGGCACCCAGGTCGGGGGGTGGTGTGGATGAGCCCCGGGCCGCCATGTTGCCTTCGCCTGCACGGAATTGGTATTTCGAGAGGGCCTCCTTTCAATTCACAGGGTTCTTGCTCAGGTCGGACGTAGGGGCTGCCCCATGTGCGGCGTGCAGCAGCGGGGGCCTTGTGCCACAGCCCGTGGCTTTCAGCAGTGTTGTGGTGTGGCTAGCGGGGGGGGCATACAGTGTCTATGGACGCTGGCACCAGGAGCGATCCAAGTCCACAAGAGGCAGGCGTGTAGCGCTGAGGCAGTAGACCTTAGGTCCCCAGACGAGGCCAATCTAGGTCGGCTGTAGCGGTGGGTAAATGGGCTGGCCCGCCCGGGGACAGGAGGACCCTTGGGTGGTGGTCTGTGAGACAGTGTAGGATGGGAGGAGACGCCCTCTGGAATGTTCCTCAGGGCAAGCGCGACCCCCACCCGACTGGCTCACCTACCAGGGCCTGGCCCTAAGGGGTTGGTTTTATGGATCTTGAACCATCGGGCCCCTCACCTGCAGCGTGGGTCCATGTGGGAACCTCAGATGAAGGCCTGAGCGTGGCCTCTGTGACTTCCTGGGTGTTTCGCAGAGTGTCTGTAGGCCACTCGGGGCCAGATCGGGCTCCACTTGTGGGCCGGTGGTGGTCTGTGATGAGCAGGTTCTTCCTAGGGCGGAGGGGGGCCTGCACCGATCACACTAGGTGCCCCTCCCACCCTGTTTAGTGGCGGGGGTGCGCTCCTGCGTCAGCCCCAATAATGTTCTTTTATTCCTGTGGGCCCCCAGGGTTACCCTTGGTGTGGGGTGGGTAGTGATGGCACATTACACAGGGTGTCCGTGTGCCACTGGATGCCTGGTTGGGCCCAACTTGTGGACAAGTGGTGATCTGAGGTGCGCAGGCTCCTCCTGGGGCGGAGGGGGCCCACACCGATCACTCCAGGTGCTCCCACTCATCCTGTGTAGTAGCGGGGGACGCGCTCCTGTGTCGGCCCAGTGGTGCTCCGCTATGCCTGCGGGCCTCCAGGGTTAGCCTTGGTGTGGGGAGCAGTGGTGGTGCATCCCCTGACCCATGGCTCTGGCCCCGCGGCAGCCCGACTCCCATGGCTGCAAGTCGGGAGGACGCGCTCCTCCTCCAGCCAACGCAGCACGCGCCTGAAGAGGGAGCAGGGGCAGGACGCGCGCCAGGCTCGGGCCGCCCTGCTATGCTCCCGAGGTGTTCCGGTCTGCGAGGCCCAGGCTTCCCCACAAACTCCGCAGTGCACCGGTCCTCGGGGCCCGGGGTGCCCCTTAGAATTCCACTGGTGTTCTGGGCCGCAGGAGCCGGGCGTCTTCAGTCGCCAGAAAGATAAAGTGTTCCTTTGCCTCCGCTTCCTCTCCTCGCGGGTTGGGCTCTGTTCGTGGCCCGCCGTGGTTCCTTCTGATATCCCGGGCAGTCTGCGGCCTCGATGGATCCTAAAGGCGCGCAACTCGGGGCTGTGGGGGAGGGGGCACCAATGACTCCCGACGACGTATCTCGGCTCAGGGGGCACCGAGAAACTCCTGGTTTGGACCGTTCATGTAGTTACAAATTCCCATGCGTTATTCCGCTCCCATGTGCGGGATGGGACCTTCCCTCCTCATGAACTCTGCTGGTTTCCCAGGGCTGGGTATGGAGCTGGAGGCTCAGGCGGCCATCTTGCCTGCGCCTCCTGGTGGCCTCCTCAGGTGCGTCCTTCTTGAATGGGGTCTCAGGAGTTCGGGTGTCACCACCTCGAGTGAGCCAGGCTGGGATTCTGCTTCCTTCTCAGCATCTTCCTGTCTCTCATCTACCACTGCAGTGTCACAGCTTGTCATCTTCTAACTGTGACACCCTCCAATTGTGACAAATTTCTGGGAAAGATGCTGCCTTTTAGTCCTCTGCTTGATTACTTTGGTTTCTTGATTGCATGGAGGATTCAGATGTGCTACAAGGAGAATCCCACTGGTCGTGAAGCTGCGTAATTTGAAGCATAGAAGGGACGGGAAGTTGTTTAGTGCATTCCAATGCCCTTGGAGTCAGCTTGTGTAGATCTTTGTTAAGTCTTCCTCGTGAAAAAAACAATTTTCCTGGAACAGGGGCAAAGGAAGTATTTCTCCAATTAACTCCAGTGGTGTGGGGTAAAACCTGTGCTCTCTTCCTTGCAGGAAATGGGACAAGGATTCCTCGTGTCCCGATGAGTGAGGAAGGGGCCAGATCTTCTCTTAGTCAGTGTGCTATATGAGGAAGGAATGCGCCTCTCCCTTGAAGCGCTGTTGTTGAATGGGAAATAATTATATTTTCTCTCACTTAGTCATTCTCTGGAAGGGCAGAGGCATCTAAGGGTGTTCTAGACTCCCTCTAGGATTTTTGCTTCTTGAGCTCCATTTGGGACCATCCCAGATCTATTGTGGGTTTTCAGTCTGGGAGCGTGATGCATTTAGCAGAATTGTGTTCCGTCTCTATTTCCCTTTGTCAGGTACTGCTGGGATCTGTGACCAGGGCTCCCGTCGAGGGTAAACGTGGGTGGACTGAGCCCTCAAACTTTGTTTCAGGGGCCACCTTGATATAATCATTTCTGGTGCCGCCACATTCAATTGGTATGTAAATGAATTCCCCCACTTTTTTTTTTATGACTTGACCCCTACCTGTGTCCATAACACAAATTCCATGGATCCATGGTTTGTAGTCTGGAAGAGGGTCCTCGCTGTGTTACTATGCTTCCCCTGCAGAATTTGGCACCCTGAAACCAGTTCGGACATTTCTGGATCCACTTTAGATGTTTGGTATTTGAGTGTGATGCCTTATGGAAGGTGTAGTCTACAATTCTCCCATTTTGCTGTGATGGTTCTACTGATTGAAAAAAGGTTGGGGTATATTTTTGAGAACATGTAGAGGAGATACAAAGACTATGGGAACCCCCATAGATGATAGACCCCCTCCAGTGAGCACCCCGAAGCTATTGGATATTCTTGGTGCCCCCAGCAACTTCAACCTCACAATATAGTGCTTTAGAACCTGTGCCTTATTCGCAGATCCCAGTTTGACATTGACAGTAAGCTCCTATTCTGACATTTCTGCTGAGCTCTGAGTTTGATATTTCCCCTTAGCTCCCAGTTTGGCATTCTCAATTAGCTTGATATGCCCAGTAAACTCAGACTTTGCCATTCTTGGTAAGGACCAAATATGACAATTCCAATATGCTACTGTTTCACACAATTCCTGGGTACAGCACTGAAAAATTCCAAATCAAACCCTGATATCATGTAGTGCATGCTGTCATTGACAAAACCGTATTGTATAGGGGATACCCCCACCACACACCCCATCAGACATCAATGGATTCTCATGCTCTCATCTATTAGGTAGAAACAGGACAAAAACGGATGCCTGGAAGCCCAATGTGTTTAGTCATCTAAACACACCCAAATGCATGCCTGCATCCAACCTATCTTTATAGATGTTCTAAGATTATGCAACACTTGTATGCAAATTAGCCCCTTGTAAAATGGTAGGCTTTTTATAGGCCAAGTTAGTCAAAGGGCAAACCATTGGATAACTTATCACACATGCACAATAATTCCAAATTTAGCACCAACTGGCATCCACAGCTTTAATCTGGCGCATACAATTAATATGCCTATTTTAGACTTGGCTGGGACACAACTATGAAAATGCTCAACTTCATCCAAAGACATTCTTTTCATGAAGCAATGTCTACACCTTATCTATTTACTGAGGTTATGCCAAGTTGTCTGGTTCTTAACACCGTTGGTGAATATATATCCATGCTCAGACTATCCTATAGGGCAATTGGCCCATGGGCGAGCCAAAAACGCAAAATGCTTGTGTGGCCTAGTTTTTTGGGTCAAAGTGGGGCACTTTTTTGGCCAATGTGGGCCAGTTTGATGAGTTACTTCACGATGCGGCTAATAGTTCTGACCAGTGTTGCCGAATAAATATTCTTTAAAATGTATACTTTGCATCACATTTTATCAAAAACCTCCCCATTGGGTACTATTCAAACAGCGTCACAAAAGGAATTAAATCCTATTTGCAACTGTGGGCCACTTTTCCATTGGTGACCGAGACAATCTTATGCCCCAGTCTGACCCTGTATATATCCTCTTATTTTATGGTGCCAAAATAATACAGCTTGGCTTTCACATTACTTTGTATGATACGCTTTGTACCCTTCTCTATAAGAACATAGATAAATGTATCTAAGCTTCTATAAATTGCCTAACCTCATCTTATGTTGTCTGATTTCTATGCCAATTCCATTTTTAACCTGACAAACCTCATTATCTCACTACGAGATGCTGCCAAAAACGGTCCCCAAGTACATCAGTCCCTCTTGCTTATCTGAAAACCCTTGGCATGGTTTATAATTCCCCCCAACTGGTTTAGGACCGGAAATCATTTTACATTTGAGTATTCATTTTAAAAGAATACATATTTATCTGACACTGTTCTTTCCTTCTTATCAAGGAGTTATATTCTTCATTTATTTAATCCTTTCTCATTTTGCAAACACATTCATTATATATCCTTGTGCACTTATGTAGTATGTGTAATATTAAAGCACCCTTCATTTCCTGTGCCACCCCAAACCAAGTGTGTGACTTTTTACTTTTTAATAAAGGAAATCTAATCCTGATTTCTACAATGATGGACAGGAGAGTGAACTATTTGGCCTACCTATCATTGTATCTATATTTCAGTTGAAGGGGGGAGGAGCTGGTACCCCCTGTACAGTATCATTAATGTGCTCTAGTTTACAGTGACACCAATGATAACACCATAAGTGTCATCTATGATGTCATTGGGGATATCATTAGTGGGCTCATGGGCTTTGCAACAGGGGGATCCAGGCTAAGGTGGTGTAGCTTCCAACACTTGCTGAATTAAAGGCTTTTGTTGCATTATACCAACACCTTAACAATACTTCAACCAACCTTAGTTCAATGAATTTCAAGGTTTTGTTATGCTATATCTCTCATCACCTGTAGTACATTTTTTTCTTTTCAGATCAAAAGATTCAAAATTATCAATATGTTTCAAACCTATGCACCGTGGGATATATCCCCATTTCAGGTTCATGGCACGCTGTCCCTGACATGCAGCCATGACCAGTGTCGACTTTGTGATCGTGAGGAACCGGGATGAAAATGCACACAACATTTGATGTTTTAGCATTCATTTGGAAAATGTTTTATGTAACCCTCCTTTGTTCTTGCGAGATTTTACAGTGAAAATGTACAGCAAGAATGTACTGTGAATTCTCGTGAGAATGCAAAATAGCTCCACGCATACACACAAGAAGTTCTTACTCCAGTGATACACTTCAAAAAGCAAACCATATTGTCACAAGAACAGCACCATACATGCGAAAAGATAAATAAACATTGCTATCCCTAGCCCACCACAAACTTTCAAACCTGCCAGTTGCTACTGTTTCACCCTAACCAGATGCACCCAGAAGGCAAACACCCCTTTCACTCATCATATAATATCTCCAAAAGACCCAAATCCATAAAACGTTTCTAAAATAAGACACATGTTTTTTTCGACATGACATGTATCCTCTCTAACCGGCCATTAGTTTAGGGATTTTAAACAAATGTTTACATGCACCAAACTACATGTAGGCCTAGGGAAAAGAAAACCAATGTAGTCCTTCCATGTGATTCAAATGCCCTTCCATTAGCACTGGCTGGTGCTGTCTGTGGCTGCAGGATTGCATCCCTCCCTTGAACAGCATGTCGCAGGAACAGGAGCCAGTACTGTGGAGCATGGCCCTGCACCCGTAACCTCCACAGACCGATGTTCCAACACTGACTGGCCCTGTGAGGGGTCTTCCCCCCCTACAGATGTCTGGGAAAGGCCAGCCATCACAGTTGATGCACTCACCTGTGACAGCACAGAGAAATCCATGTCCGATTCACCACCAGAGCAATAGGCTTCCTCAGAGGCGGACTCAGAGTGAGTAATGCCTAGGATGGCCTGTAGCACCAGTGGATTGTCATGGGCTACCACACCACGTCCTCCACTGGTGCCTGGTTGCGGCCCACTCTCTTGTACCTCCTCCACCTCCTTCTCTGCATCCAGGGCCTCATCACCTGCACATGGATAGAACAATACATGAAGACACTTGTAAATAGCACAGCCCACACATATAAGTATCACAATGTAGTCATGCAACACATCAACCTGCCATGACAGTGATGTCACAATCTCTGGCATGTACGCAGTGTCAATCGAAGGGAAGGTTATCATGAAAGCAGACATGGATGTGTGTTAAAGGGCACAACACCACATGTAGTGCATGGTGCATAGCACCTGCTTCACACACAAGCACCAGACTGGCATAGTTGAGTCATCAGCATCACTGATGCAAATACACAGATGCCACTAGTATGGCCATGCCTGAACTGACAAACAGCATGTGACGGAAGGTGATGACTACTAGCCCAGAGCCAGGTACAATGCTTATGATATGACATGGAAATCACAATGTCAAAAACACAAGTGTCACAAGGTGCTACAATGCTAGGGTGGTGAAATAGAGTGAAGGTAGGCACACTGATTCCATGAGTCCAGGTCACATTGACATCACGCAAGTGAATAGGCATGTAGAAGGGTAGCCCTGGGTTTGGAAGTGTGAGGGGGCAGTGTATTCATGGGAATGGGCTCTACGTAGAACATGACTACATAACCAGGAAAGCAAAGTTTCGGGCTGACGGCAGTTTAAGGACAAGTGCATGAATCAGGTGTCAAGTGTTGTTAGTGCGTTGTAGGGCTACAGTAAATACACCCCAAGTGCGGGTGGTGCCTGGGAGCCAGTGCCATCATCACAGTCCTAGGGAGATACCTGGCCCCAAAACAAAAGGACCATTCACACAGTCCAGTCCTGGGTGAGTTGCAGAGGGAAGAGAGTAGGAGCACAGGAACATTGGTATTGTCCGTTGTAGTAGGCCAGCATAGGAATGAACATTCCCTTGGAGACAGTGAGCTGCTGGGGGAAGGAGATGAAAGGAAGAATACCTCTGAGGAGGTACAGCTGGCAGGGTGACCTCTCAGAGACGTCAAGAGATGTGACCAGAGAAGGTGAGTGTGCATAGGAAGATCCTCACATGCAATCCGCCATAACAGGTTGTAGCTGTAAGAGTGCCAAGAGAGGCTGGACAGAGAGTGACATGGAAGGAGTGAGCACAAGTGTTGCTGAGTATTGTCCCGTTGCGCAGCACATCGTCCGTATGCAGTTTGCAAGACAACCAGCACATACCAGTCCACCATGACATGGTTAACCCATGGCAGTCACGTAAATGTAGGCAGAACTGCAAGAAAATCATAACACTTCATCCAAGCAACATACACATGTTCCGGATGCACATGCATCACCACGCACAGGATATTTCCTCATATATTGGCAGGTCTCCCACGCCTTGGATCTGGCCACATCAATCAGATCACTGACAATCTCTTCATGTGGAGTGAGTTCATCGTCCTCTGGCTGTGTCCCACCTCCAGTCACCAGAGTAGGTGCATAGGCAGCACCCAGTTTATCCTTGGCTCGGTGTCGGAAGTTATTCCAACGCTTCACTACCTCTCGAGCTGTGCGTCTCTCATGGCCCAAGGTCTTTATTCGATCCGTGACGTGCTGCCAGTGGGCCATATGCTGAGTACATGTTCGTGCTCCAACACGTAGTCCACGAGGATGTTGAGTTCCTCATTACAGAAGCTCTTCTTCCTCGACGTGTGGGGCTCCTGTGCCGTGAGTTGGATTTGAGCCTGTCCCGCTACTACACGCTTTTGCTTCTTGCAAGGTTGTGCAAACCCGGAGTGGCTGGGACCACTTGGGTCAGTAGGGGCTGGAGTCCTGGTGGACTTGGCCATGGCATCAGCCACTGATGGTACGACAGTAGGCTGGCTTGAATGTATCTGTACCTGGGTGCTGGTGCCAGTAGCTTGCACTGCATGTCTCTTGGCCTTAGGGCCAAGGACATCTGTCCCTGAGTCCCTCTGGGGCTGGGCCGGGACCACTACAGTCCTGGCTGGGTGGCCCTGAGCCTGGGTGGTGGTAGCCACAGCTGCCCCTGCAGCTTCCACACCCTGATGACACTGCTGGTCCGGGACCCTGGATGCTGGGTACGTCAGCATCAGCTGCATCTCCCTGACCCTGTTGGGTGGGGGCCATAGCTCTCCCTACACGGGCCTGGATACCTCGGACACCTTGGACACCTCACCGACCTCACCCACCTTGGCCACCTCGGCCACCTCTGCCAGGTCGCCCACCTTTGCCTCCCTTCCCACTTGTTGCCCTTCCACCCATGGCACTGATGGATAAGTGCAATGGGAGGTGAAGCTATCAATTGTCCTGGGTAATTTGAGTGGGGGGGCAGGGTACGTGATGTAAAACATACCACTGTGCTCCAGCAAGGCTCAATGTAACCCCATTGGGAAAAAAATATGTGCGCGACCCCTCAGTAGCCCATGTGTGAAGTAAACACATTACGCAGTATGCTGTAGCACCCAGCAATACAAAAAATGTATACACAAGGAACACGTAGGGTACTATGACCTCGAATATGGGGGTACGAGACACACAGGGGCAACCACAGTATGAAAAATGCGTATTCGACTCACCGTTTGTCTCGTAGAAAAAAAAGAAAATGACATGTGCGTGTGCCCGGAGGCAACTCCCCCGCCAAAACAAGAAGTAAGCACTGTCACAGTAGTGAACAATTCGCGTGTGACCCCAAAATACTCCAAAGTCCACAAGTCCGTCTGCCACAAATTGCACGTACATTGCAATATTGCCCTATGCAGACCTTTAAACGATACTGAATGCCAACGCCCAACGTTCAATGCATGTCACGTAAGGCTAAGGGCCTTTCCTCTGATTCCACGCTAACGTGCTGTTTCAGCATGTGCGGAGTCACTGTTTCCGGCTGTCCATGCGAGTAACACGGAAGACCCACGCTCCTACCTACCAGCCAATTTACCTGTCTCCAACAGCCCCGAGCTGCCTCCTACGAGCCGTCTGCTGCTGCCAGCCCACTCTGTGTGCCTGCTGCCCACGTGCCCTGCATTTTGGTGCCTGCTGTACAGCCATTGCCAGTGATCCTGTCGTCGTGACCACCTCCTCTGATCGAGGAGACTCCTGATGTGCCATACCACCACTCCACTGCCCAGCCCCAGGACCACCTTGCCCACCCACACCTGCCACAGGGGTTACCATGTCTGACACAACACCATCTGAGACATGTGGCAACCCCCCGGCAGTGAGGCAGAGGTCTGTCAGCTTCTCATCCAGGGAAGTTGACATCCTGGTCGAGCAAGTCCTGTGGCATTATGATGCCCTCTTCCACGGACCATCGCAAGTCAGCAATGAAGGACAGAGGAAGATCTGGGCGGACATCGTGTGTGCCATCAACACGGAGCGGGTGTATCATCATGTCCACGAGCGCTGGGAAGACTTCAAGCCCAGGACCCACAACAAGGGCCGGTTGGCCACCAATGAGATGCGGGTCCTGGAGCACTTCTACCCAGCGCTGCACCCCCAGGTCCGTCTGGAGTCGACTGGTAAGTCTCCATGTGTTCTTATCCACCATAGTGCATGTGCATGTTGACGTGTGGTTGGAGTGTGCACCTTGGCCTTATGTCTGGCATGCCTCCTATACAGATGTCTGTGTGCATGTCCCAGACACTGCTGGATGTGAGTCCATTCAAGCCTGTGCGGCATCAATGGTTTCTGTGTTGCAATGAGTGATACGCACCAGCATGTAACGATGTGCATATGTTTGCATTCCTGTGTCTGGACTGGGGCATGCCAGAGGTGTGACACATCAGTGCATTTGGCAACATCATGGACATGCATGATGTACATCTTGGTTTCCATGACAATGCGTGCATGTCACGTGACAGGTCACAAGATACAAACTACTTTCCTACAAGTATAGGGTGGTAGGAGACTGTGCCCTTCCATTACAGTATGTCTGGCACTTGCCTGTCTGCATTCAAGCAGTATATTTCCACAAATAAAACGTAGCGGGAACAGGTGTGTGGTATAGTAATACCCACAGACCATTGCTTCTAAATATATAGAATCCCACTAGTTTCCTAGTCTAAACAAATGTGTCTATACACAATTATTACAAACATGTTTTCGAATTTCCCAGGGCAGTATAAACTACAATCAATCACCTAAGGATTATTTTCGGAGGATTTTCGGACAGCGTTTTACATTATTTCACACAACCAGCAAGTATTCATTGATAAGTCTAAGTTAATACATGACACGTGTGCAATATGCACGTTGGATATTCGTTGTAGTATTAACAGCAGGCAACATGCGAGTCAAAATAGCTCAATATATTTAATATACTCCTATTTTTGGGTTCCCTATTCAGCCAAGCACGGTACCTACTCTATTGGCTGTGCATATACTTCTGCGCTTGATTCCATGAATTGTGCCTTAAGCATGCACAGACAAACCAAAATGGCATTCTTAAGAATTGCAATACACCATCTGGTGTCAGGCAGATAGCAAAATCCTTGTGCTTTTTATGCAAAGCTAGCTGGTGGTATCTAGTCTTAAAATGTATATGAATAGTTTTTAACAATATTGCCAGTAAATCTTGTATGGTCAATGGTCCGAACATTTGAATTGTCGGTATTAGGCTCCTAAAATCTTTACTTTCCCTGTCCTCTCTGTTGGCCTTACATGTCACTACTTTTGGATACAACCCTAATATTGGCTTTTTTAGTTCATTTTTCAAGCACATATATCACCTTGAGCTACTTCTCTTTAGAGATACTTGGCACATTTCTTGCTCTATTGCAATATGTTTTTGATTTATGTTGTACCAGCAAAAAGTACCCATTCTCCGAAGGGGTTCTGTAGACAGACATGACAGAACTCTCATCAATTGTTGAAAATCAATGCTCCTGTAGGCCGCTGTTCCGAGTCACTTATCGCTTGATGTGCTTAGCACTATGAAATAAACTGCACTGAGAATGGCCGGGTGTGGCTGGCTAACATACACCGGAGAAGACTTTGGGGGGAGGCGAGAGTTGGTGTGCTGCTGCATACTGGGACTTTCTGTGCTCTCTCCCCGCCTGTTGCCTTACCCTGGCGGGGCGCAGTTCGTTGCAGTGGATTGTGGTGCAAATATCTCTGAAACCATGAATCCAAGGACCTTGAAACGTGGTTTTCTAATGGGACCTCGAGTTTTGTTCCTCATGTCGAGACCGGTCCTTCTACGACCGCATCGATCTTTCGCTGATTTCAGGCAACTGTCTCATGTGTGAAGGTGCTGAAATCTGGGGAAAGGGCTGGGATGTCCAGATGGCATGTAGCCAGTAATGTCCAGAGGGTGCTAACAAGTAACTATGCAAAATGTGGTGCAGTCTGGTGAATCGGTGTGGAATTGTATAAGGAACAACGCTACGCCACGCCACAAACCCACAAACAACTGTTGACTTTTATCAGTATAGATATAAAACTTTTCACATTGCGCAATTCTTCCAGGAACACCTATTTGTATTACTCATTGATTTTCTGTGCCTCATCACTAGTTACTACTTCTAGTTGCGTATTGGTTAGAACACCACTTAAGAGTCATCTGTAGACAAATGTTCTTCCATTCATCAATTTATCACGCTTTATTGTGCTTTCGCCTCTTTATCCTTTTCCATACCAAACACACTGCAACTGTTCTTGGAGCATATTCGCACATTGCACTTACATACCCTTCTGACTTCTCTATTCCTTAACCATTAGAATAGTGCCATGTAAAGTTACGATCTTACAACACATTAAACATTCCTGCACTTTGCTATTAGATTTACGCATAATAATCTCAGCATGCGTTATCATTCTGGCTTTCAGATTCCTAGCAACTAGTTTATGCACCCAGTAATATCTGAAATAAAATGTGTGCCTAGCCAATATATGTACAGAATCCTCATCCCTTATTCTAGTCTCGTCTCATCTGCAGTGTTTCCATTATTCCCTTCTTTTTATTGGTTTGACGCACCCGTGGGGTCTGATAAATAATCCTCTGTCTTTTCTGCCTCCAGTGACCCATATAAAGTGCCCATATTCCTCTCCACTATCAATCCGTACATTCTAACCTTATATCATTTTGGAACAACTTTTGCTATTGTTTTTCATTTCATTGGCGGCGCGCCTAGCACTTGCAAAAACATTAGTGATGGGGCAATAGTCGGCATGTTCTCTGAATGTTACTAAAAACATTGCTTTCCTCGCCGCCAGTGTCCATTTCACATGTCTGCTTTCTGACTAGCGGAGTCACTTAGAAAGGATCATTCTGACCTTCATTGAGCAATAAGCCATGAGCAGGAGGACTTTAACAGGTGGTAATTGCTAAAAAAAAACCTAGTTAAAGCCCAAGAAGAGAGTATTTAAAGCTGGTTGAGTGCCATTTCTGCACGCTGAACCCTGATTGCCAGAGGGTTGTAGCTATTAGCACATTGGCATGTTGTCAGGATGCTAATAGCCTTCTTTTGTTATCTGGGAAATGGTGCAGTGTCCATTTCTCAAGTAAAAAAAAAAAACAACAGAAGGCAATAGCTGCGGCTGTAAAGGAGAAAGGAACTACACAGTCTTTTCTCCTTTTCTATAAAAAGACATATTTTCTATAACATAAATCTTTTCTATAAAATACATCCCTTCGCCCCCTTCAACTAATCCAGAATAGAACTGCAAGACTTATCCTTGGACTCAAGCCCAGGGACGCAACTCTCCAGCCCTAAAATCTCTCCACTGGCTGCCAGTTGCTGCTAGGATCAAGTTCAACACCCTCTGCATCATCCACAAGGCTCTCTGGGGCCTGGGGCCCCACTACACCCAACTCTCTCTCCCTAAATACCTCCATGCTAGAGCCATTCGGTCTTCTAGCTCCAACTCTCTGCAGATCAGACGCTTTTCCAAGCAGATAGTGGGGGTAGATCTTTCTCTTCGGCAGGAGCCTCCCTCTGGAACGGCCTCCCTGCCCCTCTCAAGCTTGAGGCGGATCTCCTTAGGTTTCAGAAGCTTCTGAAGACCCTCATTTTCTCTTCTTCCCTCTCACCCTCCCCTGCTAATGTCCCCCTCTGCTGCATTTTGACTGTCTGCCTGGTTCCTTCCGTGTCCTATGGGGCACCAGGGCCTCCTCGCCCAGTCTACCCCTCACCTCGTCCCCCCTGAACCCCTTTTGTTCCCTGCTTTCCCTGCATTCTCCTGGCACTTGTCCTCCTGGCCTCTCCTAGCCCAGGGCACCCCCTCAACCTCCTCCCAGCTCTTTCGCCGACCTGCACTTCCCCTCCCACCTTAGCATTATCGCATACTTCTCTGACTGGCACCTCCCCCTCCCAATACCCTGCACTTCTTGTTACTGCACCTGCACGATCCGAATGACACAAGGCCTAGTAGGACCATTTGTGTTATTCTTCAGCCCTGTTGCCCCCTCCTTTTTGTCTTGTGGCGCCTGGAAACACCATTTGCTGTACAGGTGCATTATAAATACCCAATAAACAAAGAAATAAAATAAGGCAGGCTGGCATCAGAGCTGAGTTGTGGAGCTAAGTGTACAGGGGCAGGGCCACAGTGTCCTGTGTCTATGAAGTGGGAGGGGTGACAAGCAACATGCAGACTGGGCAAAAGAACAAGGGAAACGGGGGGAGTGTGGAGACAGTGGAGGGAGGGGTGCAGGCGTCCCAAGGTGGAAACAGGGGTAGGCAGATGGTGGCTGAGGCCATCAGAGTGCTCAGATTGTGTTCAATATCATAAGGTAAACCCAGTGATTGGCGCCCTCTGATTGGCTATAAGCTACTGTGACGTTGCCACAAGGGGCAAATACCCATCACTCTTTGCTCACCTGCCATGTCATGGCATCCTTTGCCCTCTCTCTTCTGATTGGTTACTACCGCTCTCATTTACGCAGCCCACAGCTTGCCGTGTCTCAATTACGGCTCTCTGTACATGTGTAGCCATTACCACAGCTGTTATTTCACTACTGCAAAGTGGCCTGCACCAATATGGCTCTGCTGCTCACATTGCAGGGCCTTTTTCATGCCCTTCGCCTGGCTCTGCGGAGTTCCCTTTGTCAGTGCTCCCCTTTTGCACTCGTTTCACTTGGCTTGTTATACCTTCTGTTTTCTGCTGTTCCACCTTCCTCATTACCTTTCCTTTCCTGCTTGTGCAGGATGCTGTTTTACCTTCGAGCACCCCCCCCCCCCCATCCCCACTCCACCAGCCACTGTTCCTGCCTGCTACTGCTGGCCTTCAGGTTAGTTCAGGAAGAAGGGAAATAAAACCATGTTATTTCACTTTTTGTGGCAAAACACAGTCCTGATTAAGAGTTTTCCACTAGTCGTAAAACACCTGACAATTACGGTTACTGGGTGTTTTACCGGTCCGCCAAATTCTCTCCTCCTGGTTTTCTGTGGAGGTGGTGAATACCTCCACCCAAAAGCAGTACTGCGTGCGGTAATCACCGGACTCCAGTGAGTCCTAGGGGTTTCCAAAATGGGGAATAACAAATAGGCTTGCATGAGCTGGAATCATGTGGACCTCTATGGGCATCCCATCCGGTAATTACCATATATGTACTGTAACAGTAAATGAGTATGGCGATATTACCAAAGGTAATACCTCCAAACTCGTAATCAGCCCCATAGGGCCTCATCACAAGTTCAGCGGTATTCCAGTGGTAAATCCACCTGATGGATTTACCTTTACCACCACTTGGTGCGGCAGTGGTGGTATGGTGGTGGCAGTCCCCAATTATGGAGTGCATAGGATTTAAGCGGAATTACCACCCTATGTAATTGTGTTTTTTCTCTGCACCGCTGTACTTGTAACTAGGCCCATACGTGTTATGTTTAATTCTGTTTAATACTGCATGAAGCTGAAGTATATTGGGAAAGGATGTGTATGGGCAGGGGTGTGTGTATGGGCAGGGGGATGTGTATGGGCAGGGGGATGTGTATGGGCAGGGGGGGTTTATGGGCAGGGGGTGTGTATGGGCAGGGGGGTGTATGGGCAGGGGGATGTGTATGGGCAGGGGGATGTGTATGGGCAGGGGGTGTATATGGGCAGGGAGATGTGTATGGGCAGGGGGGTGTATATGGCCAGGGGGATGTGTATGGGCAGGGGGGGGTGTATGGGCAGGGGGATGTGTATGGGCAGGGGGATGTGTACGGGCAGGGGGATGTGTATGGACAGGGGGGTGTGTATGGGCAGGGGGATGTGTATGGACAGGGTGTGTGTATGGGCAGGGGGATGTGTATGGGCAGGGGGGTGTGTATGGGCAGGGGGATGTGTATGGGCAGGGGGGTGTATATGGCCAGGGGGATGTGTATGGGCAGGGGGATGTGTATGGGCAGGGGGATGTGTATGGACAGGGTGTGTGTATGGGCAGGGGGGTGTGTATGGGCAGGGGGATGTGTATGGGCAGGGGGGGTGTATGGGCAGGGGGATGTGTATGGGCAGGGGGATGTGTATGGGCAGGGGGGTGTGTATGGGCAGGGGGATGTGTATGGGCAGGGGGATGTGTATGGGCAGGGGGTGTGTATGGCCAGGGGGATGTGTATGGGCAGGGGGGGTGTATGGGCAGGGGGGTGTATATGGCCAGGGGGATGTGTATGAGCAGGGGGATGTGTATGGGCAGGGGGATGTGTATGGGCAGGGGGGTGTGTATGGGCAGGGGGGTGTGTATGGGCAGGGGGATGTGCATGGGCAGGGGGATGTGTATGGGCAGGGGGGGTGTATGGGCAGGGGGATGTGTATGGGCAGGGGGGTGTGTATGGGCAGGGGGATGTGTATGGGCAGGGAGATGTGTATGGGCAGGGGGGTGTATATGGCCAGGGGGGTGTGTATGGGCAGGGTGATGTGTATGGTCAGGGGGGCTGTATGGGCAGGGGGGTGTGTATGGCCAGGGGGATGTGTGTGGGCAGGGGGATGGGTATGGGCAGGGGGTGTGTATGGCCAGGGGGATGTGTATGGGCAGGGGGATGTGTATGGCCAGGGGGATGTGTATGGGCAGGGGGATGTGTATGGGCAGGGGGGTGTGTATGGGCAGGGGGATGTGTATGGGCAGGGGGATGTGTACGGGCAGGGGGATGTGTATGGACAGGGGGGTGTGTATGGGCAGGGGGATGTGTATGGACAGGGTGTGTGTATGGGCAGGGGGATGTGTATGGGCAGGGGGGTGTGTATGGGCAGGGGGATGTGTATGGGCAGGGGGGTGTATATGGCCAGGGGGATGTGTATGGGCAGGGGGATGTGTATGGGCAGGGGGATGTGTATGGACAGGGTGTGTGTATGGGCAGGGAGGTGTGTATGGGCAGGGGGATGTGTATGGGCAGGGGGGGTGTATGGGCAGGGGGATGTGTATGGGCAGGGGGATGTGTATGGGCAGGGGGGTGTGTATGGGCAGGGGGATGTGTATGGGCAGGGGGATGTGTATGGGCAGGGGGTGTGTATGGCCAGGGGGATGTGTATGGGCAGGGGGGGTGTATGGGCAGGGGGGTGTATATGGCCAGGGGGATGTGTATGAGCAGGGGGATGTGTATGGGCAGGGGGATGTGTATGGGCAGGGGGGTGTGTATGGGCAGGGGGGTGTGTATGGGCAGGGGGATGTGCATGGGCAGGGGGATGTGTATGGGCAGGGGGGGTGTATGGGCAGGGGGGTGTATATGGCCAGGGGGTGTATATGGCCAGGGGGATGTGTATGGGCAGGGGGGTGTGTATGGGCAGGGGGGTGTGTATGGGCAGGGGGATGTGTATGGGCAGGGGGATGTGTATGGGCAGGTGGATGTGTATGGGCAGGGGGGTGTGTATGGGCAGGGGGATGTGTATGGGCAGGGGGTGTGTATGGGCAGGGGGATGTGTATGGGCAGGGGGGTGTGTATGGGCAGGGGGATGTGTATGGGCAGGGAGATGTGTATGGGCAGGGGGGTGTATATGGCCAGGGGGGTGTGTATGGGCAGGGTGATGTGTATGGTCAGGGGGGCTGTATGGGCAGGGGGGTGTGTATGGCCAGGGGGATGTGTGTGGGCAGGGGGATGGGTATGGGCAGGGGGTGTGTATGGCCAGGGGGATGTGTATGGGCAGGGGGATGTGTATGGCCAGGGGGATGTGTATGGGCAGGGGGGTGTGTATGGGCAGGGGGGTGTGTATGGGCAGGGGGATTGTGCTGCTTCATGACAACATCTGAGGCTGGCAGACCATGAGTAACTTTTCACGGTCTCGTTTTAAAAAGAGGCTAGGCTTGGCTGAAAGCCAGTTGATCCTTTACGAAATCAGATTCCAGTCACAGCAACGTACAAACCATCCCAACTTGGACTCTAGACATTATTCAAAGTTGTTGCTGGGTGGCGCCATCTTACCTTTTAAGCACTGCCCTCTTAAGAGAAGTCCAGAGGAATCGAGGGCATGCTGTTCAAAGCATAACGTTCCACCCAGGAGGAAGAGGTGGCAAGAAAAATGAACTGACTGGGCCATGGACTGTTCCATCTTAATTCCCAAGTAAATGTCTTGTGTGCGGTCTACACGGACAGGATGACAATCCAGGATCCCCAGAGCAGAGGTTGCTCAGTGATGACAGAGGAACAAAGGTCAGACCCACATTCAAGAGCTGGGCCAAGAGCTGATACCCCAACTGTTTCCCTTAGTCCTCATTGCCCTGCATTCTACTCCTGCTTATCCATTTCCTATACACCACATGCTAACTCATACACACACCCCCTACCACACTCACAATCCAAACACACACATTCACTTAGTGTAGTAGTGTAACCACCTACTTTTCAGAGAAGTATATATGTATGTGGCTCTCGTGTGGCAGGGAAAACCTGAAACGTGCTCATGTTTGCAGATCTTGTTTAACAGTGAGACACTGGAACATGCTCAGGTGTGTGCATCGTGTGTAGCAGGGGGCACCTGAAAAAATGCTCTTGTGTTTGGCTCTCGTGTTCAGTTATAGTCCCTGACGGATAATCTCCTGCTTGCCTCTATACCAAATCTGGGATTTTCTCTTCCCTGCTAGCCACTGACAATAACTATTTCGTGCATTTAAATCTTCCAAGGTGGTTTTCTATGCCTTAGAACTAGCCAGAAAAAGATGTGTTGTCCACTCTGTTGAATGTAATCTCCTGTCTAAAACCAATTCTGGAATTTTCTACTGCCTCGTCACTGATGAGAAATGTGTATGCCATGCAGGATGTGTCAGAATCACAAGAAGTTGATCTTTTTACCTCTTGCTTCCAGCGACTTTTTGAGTCGAAGAGGTAGGGTCTATCAGGGACGTGGCCAGGCTGCCACCCCAGAGTAATTCACAAGGTGACCAACCAGGCCACCACCAAGGTGGATTCAATAATCAGAGGGTAAATCATCTGGGGTAGAACACCCCACTGATGCAAAGACGCTGTGTAGAGGATTTCAGATGGTATCACAGCTAATCCGGATGATGATTCCATATGGTATCATAGTGATTCCAGATGAAGGCCAATCAGAACAAGCAGAGTATGAGAAGAATAAGAATAAGGAATTCACACAGTGTGAGAAATTGGAGCGAAGGAGCCAAGGCAGATAGATGGGGAAGATACTCAAAGGCAATGAGACAAGAGGGCTACACAGGAAACACAGGAAAGAACGGAAAAAGGAGCCCTTGCAACCTACCAAAGGAGTTGCGACGCAAGGAGCTCCAACTCCAGCAGTAGATAAACAGTTCTTCTGTGTTCTTCATTCTGAGTACTCTGATTGGACTGAGTAGTTCCAACAACTAGACCGCTACACATGTCTCCCGAACAAAATGTGTCAGCATTATAGGAAGTAGCGGAACCACTTCGAGCATTGATTTATGACAGCATGCCCCCTCCCAAGATGGTCAAAGTCTGTTTTGAAGGGGTTCAAAAGATGAAAGCAACGACTCAAAACAGTTGCATGATAAGATAATGGAGAACACCTAGGCGATACCGGGAATCACATACGTAGTCCACTTCGTATTCCTTTTCACCTTTGACTTCAACTGGAGGGGGTCTGGCTGGGACTGAATGTTCAGCAGGTTTGCCCAGGCATGGACGAAGAACAGAAGCATGAAGTACTGGATGTATCCTTTTCCAAGTGGGCGGTAATTCCAGGACATAAGCTACGGTGTTCACACAGCAAAGTATTTTCAATGGACCGAAATACTGAGGTGCCAATTTGGAAGGTACCAGATGTTGCAGTAATGTTGTAGACGCCAACCATACCAAATAGCCAAGTGCATAAGAAGGTGCATTCTGTCTATGTCTGTCTGCAAATCTCTTTATTGAATTCCTAGTTTGGGTAAGCAGCAGTTCCACACAATGATGAGTAGATTGGCTTTCCGAAACCCATTGATCCACTGAGGGCACTCGAGTCTCCAGAATCGCAGAGTCCGGCAAGCAGCACGGGTGTTGACTGAAGATCACAAAAAACAGAGTATTCTTTATAGATGTGTGATAAGCGTTGTAGGAATATTTAGCCAAGAGTACCAACATTGCCCAGTTGTAATCTGCAGTTGTGGCAAAACAATTTAGATATTTTTCCAGAACTTGATTTGTCTGCTCAGTCTGACCATTGGACTGGGGATGATAACCTGAGGACAAATCACATTTGATGTCTAACGCTTTATACACATGAGCCCAGAATTGTGAAATGTATTGGGGACCTCATTCTGAGACAATCGAAGATGGCAAACCATGTACACGGAAGATGACATGAAGAAAATCTTTTGTCATTTCAAGAGCCATAGGTAACTTGGGCAGGGCTGTGAAGTGCACACCTTAGAAAAGCAGTCAACTGTTACCATAATAGTGGTCTGTCCGTCAGAAGGTGGTATTCCACAATCAAATCTGTTGCTACTGCTTCCCAAGGTCTCGTAGGTACTGGAAGGGGCATCAATTGGCACATTGGCCTCTTGGAATGTGCTTATTCTTTGCACATATTACACACAACTTCACATGCTGTTCGGTATCGTTTCGCCATGTGGGCCACCAGGAATATCAGGAAACAGCCACCCTACTACAGGTTACTCCTCTATGTCCTTATACACAGTGATCATCAAACATCTGCAGTATCTGATTCCGGAGATGTGGCGTGGGTATGTATATCTTTCCATCTTTAAAAAGATATCCTTGATGTGAGTACAGCCCGATGACAGGAGTGGTTTAGAGTCAAAATATCAAAAACAAAATAGTCGAAAGTCAAAATCTGGAATTTCTTTTTTATTAGGTTTTTTATTCGAAATGGGGGGGTTCCCCCCTAACCCCTCTTTTTTTTAAATCTTTTTATTTTACACGCGAGAGCCAAAAAAGAAATATAAATGATTTTTAAAAAATGCGACTTTTTTTTCTGCATTATTTTTTCGATTTTTTTGTCTTTCGACATTCTTTTTTCGATATTTTGACTGCACACCGACAGGAGTATTTCCTTGTGGAAGGGACCTAGTATCCATAAGGAGTTGTTGAAAAAAGGTATTTATTGCAAAAACGAAAACCTTAGAAGGTAGTTCGTTTTCAGGCGTCATAGTACATTTGAAGACGCAGCATCTTTCCGGGACAAGGCATCTGCTAAGGTGTTGGAACTGCAAGGTATATAGGTATTCTAAAAGTCATATTGTGCAAAGAAATATGCCCATCTTACTTGTCAGCTATTTTGGCACTCCAGATTTTGCAAGGCCTGTAAATTGCGATGTTCTGTTGGGAATTAAACCTGATGTCTGGCACCCAACAGGAGATGTCTCCACTCTAAACATGCTTGTTTCAATGCCAGTAGCTCTTTTTCTAGGCCAGAATAATTGCTTTCACTCACAGTGAGAGAACGAGAAAGGTAAGCAACTGGATGTTTCAAGTTGTCTGACTGCATTTGCAGTAGGACTGCTCCAATTGCTGAATCTGATGCATCGGCTTCCACTATGAACGGTAAAGCAGTGTTGGGCTGACAAATTATGGGGGCTTGCCTAAAAGCTTCTTTTAGTCCTTGCAATGCATTGTATTGTTTCTTGGACCAAAGGAAAGTAGAACCATTGGGTAGTAATTCAGTCAATGGCTGTACTCGAAAGGAAAAGCGGCCGATGAACTTTTGATACAAATTAGCCAGTCCAAGGAATTGTTGGATTTGTCTTACGGTAGTGGATGTTTCCCAGTTCGAGACAGCCTCTGCTTTTTTAGGATCACAGCGATTCCTGCTTCTGAAACAATGTAACTGAGGTAAATGACTGAAGTTGTATGAAAAACACACTTTTCCAATTTTGCCTCACGTTTATGCATCCCTAATCTGTTAAGGACCTCTCGTACATGTTCTTGATTGCGACAAGGATCAGCTGAACATACAAGTATATATCCAAATAAATGATAACGGTGGTATATAACAGATCGCTAAAGATACTGTCTACAAAGCGTTGAAACACTGCTGGAGCATTCACAAGACCAAAAGGCATTACTCGATATTCACATAACCCAAATGGAGTCCTGAAGGCAGTTTTCCATTGATCTCCTGATTTGATTCTAATGAGATGGTATGCCTACAAAGATCGAGTTTGCTTCTCTAACTGCTTCTAAGATATCCATGATTAACGGTAAGGGATATTTTTCTTTCTTGGCGATTTGGTTCAATCCCTGAAAGTCCAGACATTGGGCCTCATTACAAGTTTGGCTGTAGCCTTGCTGGTAAAACTGGCAGGCTGCCGCCAAACTTGAGAATGTTTCTGGCGCCCAGGAATGGGCAATTGCCGGGTCATTACAGCCTTGCCGGACCTGGTAATCGCTCATTCCCGGGCACTGGAAAATATTCTTCCCCATTCCCATTTGATCCCCATATGTCAAACCTGGCCGGCGCAAAGGAAGCCACGAGCAGAACTTGTAACTACAGTACTGGAAAGCTTACCGGTACCTTAGTTACCGGACCAGCAAACTTGTAATGAGGCCCATGGTCTCAATTCAGACGTATCTCTCTTCAGGACAAAGAATACTGACGCACCTCCAGGAGCTTTAGATGGAGTTATTAAGCCATTTTGAAGATTTGTGTCTAGGTATTCACGTAGAGCTTTCTTTTCAGTTTCAGACAGAACAAACATCCTATCAAAAGTTTGTGTTAGGGAGCAATTCAATAGAACAGTCCTCATTCCTGTGTGGAGGTAATTGTACATCAAGATCTTCAATGAATACAGAAGTATATTTCTGATATTCTCACGTGTTCAGGTTATGCAAAACTATGGAATCAGACACGTCCGTACTTTGATTCTCTGGATTGGTGAAGCAATGCTGAACAAACTCTTTTGATGACATTGGGCCTCATTCTGAGTTTGGTGGAAGTCATGGCGCTATTTGCGCCATGACTGCCACCAATAACGGGTCCGGCGACGGTGTTGGTCAATGGGGACTTACCGGTCCATTCCGACCTTGGAGAGACCAGTAAGTCCCCATTGACCAAACCATTCCCCATTCCCATTTGAGCCCCCATAGGGCTGAAATGGGAATGGGGAGGGCGCAAATAACGGGCTCGCGAATGGCAAGCCCGTTATTTGTGCCCTGGTCCCCTAATGGGACCCGTAAGGTATGTTTGGTCCGACCAAACGTACCTTACGGGTCCCGTTTGGGGACCTCGGAATTGGGTGGTAGGGGATTACCGGCACCGGTCTCCTTATCGGTGCCCAGTATCCCCTACCGCCAGACTCGGAATGAAGCCCATTGACACTGTTACTATCCTCCCATTGATATACTGGTTATGCCTCTTCAATCACTGTATACCTAGTATAACCAGGTAGTGTACTGTCTTAATTAGACCAAAGGTCAACATTTCAAGATGATTACCAATGCTGAATGGAATTTCGTCTGTCTGGTGCAATACAGTGCCTGAACTCAAAGGTACTCTGTCAACTCCCTATATAGGCATGGAATGTCCTCTTTCTACAATTGGCATATGGTGTTCTTGGGTCCATGAGAGGTCCATAAAGACACCCGCAGCACCACAATCTAATAATTAGATAGGGGTTTATCAAACCCTTTTTGAAGTTCAATAAACACCCTTGAACTGTGGTTACTTGTGTCTGTTTTACTGTTGATGCCATGCCTTACTTACAGTGACCAACTGCTTGTTCAACTTTACCTCTAATATTTTGGTCATGCAGGAGAGGTCCGATACAGATCTGCTGTTGGACAGCGGGCTGGAGTAAGGTTTGATGCTTGGGTACTTTTCAAAAGGGTAAAGACGATGGCTTGTTTGAGTTTCTGGGTGCTGTCCCAGAGCAGAGCATGGAATTATTAAGAAACCGATAAAGGTAGAGAAGGCTGGCAGACAGTGATTGGCCACCTTTTTGTTGTTAACATTGGGGAGGGGTAATGCTTGTGCAAGGCAGACAGAATATTCACCACAGTTTTTTGCTAGACTGGCTTGAACTTTCGGACTGATGTAGGTCAGATGGGTTGTATTGGTGGTTCATTCTGGGATGAGGAGGTCAATAGTAGGGCTACTGACACCTATTCATTTCTGGTCCAACAAGGGCTTTGATACGACCTTACACAATAGATCCAACATGCTGTGCGGTTGGCGATGATACTTTAACTTATGGCGTCAAGCTCCCTGTTGTGCAATTCCAGTTGGCATAGGTATTCTAAAAACCAGGTATCAACCAATGTGCTGGCTGCCTTCACAGTCCAAGATAAAAGTGATACAGGCTTTCCTATGGCAGGGGCAACCTTTTATTCAATTAGGAATGGGACAATGGTTACGGAAGTGTCTTGTGGTAGCATGGTTGTGAAAGCAAACCCAAATTACCGGGGCAAGCCTTAAATACAGGGACCCATAATCACGCTTTAAACAGAGTAAATGCACCCCTCTAGGGAATTAAAGCCATGAGTCTATATTGCAGGAGATAACAAAACTTTAATCGTTACAGATCATGAGGATTGGGGGAAATGGAAGAGGACTCTGCCATTTCCGACCAGCATTCTGTCCTCCATTGCTTGCTCTCAGGTCCTGAAGACTGTTGGTGGGCCTGGGGCTTAAATACTCTTGACTTGGTTACTGGATACGGGCAGAGCTCCTCCAAAACTGTCCTTCTTGCCATACAAGGGATGCTGCAGTTCTTCCTTCTGGCATGGCTGGGTTCCGTTTGGCACAAGCTACATAACATTATGCTGCATATGCAGGAATACACTGTCATTCTTGTTTAGCATAATTTGCTATGTTATAAACATTCATACATAAACACATCTTCCCTCCATTCTCTCAACACTTAACTCAACATAATTATATTTGATCTGGTCCAGTAATTCCTACAAAAAACCCTTATTTTTACATATTGTTGCATTGTGTGCATGAGCACGTACATTCTGCTATTCTTAGTCTGCATGGGCTTTTGATTGACAGAAAGAGCTGCTCAGCCACTTCGTGCTCTCTGCAAACCTTAGCCTCAGTGATGCAACACAGCATGAGCTCTGTGATCCATTTTTAGAGCCGGCCACAATCCTTTTTGGCAGAGAGCCTGCTTTGAGATTTAATTTTAAAACTACACAGAATAACATTTACATGTGTTTTCAACTAATTTATTTTCTCCATTTATTTTAAATACTACCTATCTATATTTAGTGACTGGCCACGCCTGTGTGTGATTATTTTAGCATGAAAAAGCTTTCTCAGTGCTATAGTGCTTAGAGAAGTCTTGCCTAATTGTAAAGCGCTTAAGGGGGGCAGGGGGGCGCTAGCCAAAGCGCTAGCTCCTCCCCAGCATTTGTTTGGAGGGTGTCCTGGAAGGTTGTGGGGTAAGCGCTACTACAGTGTCTGACTAGAGGCCAGGAAAGCACCTTGAAAATTGAGATGGGGATAGACCAGAACACAGCCGCTACTGGGAATGTTATGAGGGCCTGGTTGATCCAAAAATGAAAGCAAGGTAGAGGAATCTTTCTGTTGGGTCCAAGGATATATCTGTGACTAAATGACTACTGCTCTGCAGGAGAACAGGGCTGAGTACTGGATAAAACACCTACTCAGCCGCAAACTACTACTAAACCAGCAGTGATCCCTATTATATTTGTGAAACAAAACAGGCACAGCCTGACAGATATATCTCCTTCATCTCATTTGGTATCTTGAGCGAGGACAGACAATAATCTTCAAGTGTGATGTGAACTAGCGTAAAAGCAGTCCAAACAACAATAGTATTGTGTGAGGGTTCAAAATTGTGAGACGGACATGAAAGTAATGTTTTCTCAAGGTTTGCCATTTATTAAAGGAAAAAGGGTTGGATAATGCCTATCTTTCCCTATCTTAATAAGTAGGTCCATGCCGAGCAAACTAAGACTAAAGAAAAATGACCTAATGTCCAAAACTTCTCTGACCCTCACACTAACAAATAAAGCAAAATTATACAAGGAAGATATGGCTAACTTCTGTTTCAAGAAAACAATTTCTCAATTCAAACTTATAAGTTTCACAATGTTGTGTCTTGACTGTCGTGTAGCCGAAGAGTCCTCTGTCCACAAGTGCCGCACAGAGAGAATCAAAGTCACTCTCTGTGCCGCCTTTGAGGCCACAGGTGGGAGATGTTCTTTCCGGAACTGCGGTACTTGTGGAACTCCGAACCACTGTAAAGGAAACACCGGTTAAGTGTCAAGCCAAAACAAAATCAACAACCAATCAACAAGTAAGTGGAAGGTCTTACCAAAAGGAGTCTGTGGAGTGGCGGTTGTACCTATGGGGAAGGTTCCGAGACCCAGCAAGGCTGTTCTTTCAGTATGTAAGTATCCCAGCAAGGTTGCAAGTGCCGGGCCCACCTGATGCCAGAATCCGCACAAGAAGGGCGGAACGTAGTAGGAGTCCGTGAAGCAGTCCGTGGTCGTAACAATGGTCCAAAAAGTACCAACGCCAAGGGTTATCCGTTGCCAGTCCGTAAAACAAATCCGAGATCAAGATCCAAAAAGGGTGAAACAAAGGTATGTAGCGCCATACAAGAATTCGAAGAAACAGCTGTGAAGCACCGAAGCACCGCAACAGAGCCGTTTAAATACTGGCGCTGCTATTTCCTCCCGGTCACATGACCCGCAAGCGCATCACGTGAGTGTAGTCCAGAAACACGTGAGCGGAAGGCGGCGGCATTGTGACACGGAAGAAGTCGGTCTAGCAGCTGCCGCGGAAGAAGCCAAGGGGGTAGACGCCTCCGCGGGCAAAGAACATGCCGACCCAAGCTTTGTGGCAGTCGGCGCCGTGGCAACTGGGGCAAAGAGAGAACCTGTGAGTCCCGGACCGGGCAAGAGGGCGAGGGGTGTTCGGGGCACGGGGATGAGGAATGGGATCCCCAGAGGGAGTGGAATGCGTGACAGAGCCCCCCATAGGCCCACGACCCTGTGGGCACGAGGGATGGTCCCTATGGAACCGTGCCACCAAACGGGGAGCCTGGACATCAGTAGCCGGGACCCAGGACCGCTCCTCGGGGCCATACCCGGACCAATCTACAAGGTACTGGAGACACCCGTTAGAGATACGGGAACCCAGAATGGCAGAGACCTCAAAAACATCCGGAGTGGACAGAGACACCGGGGCCCCAGGAGAGTGAAGCCGTGTGGGAGCGGGACAGGGCTTGAGCAGAGAAACATGGAAAACAAGGTGAAGCCGCCAGGAACCCGGGAGAGCAAGTCGATAAGACACAGGGTTGATAACACGAATAATCGTATAGGGACCCACAAAGCAAGGTAGAAGCTTGCGACAACCCACCAAGTGCAGATGTCGGGTGGATAACCAAACACGGGATCCCACAGTATACAACGGGGCCATCACCCGTTTCCTGTCCGCCTGCGCCTTCATGGACGCCTGGGCCTCGACAAGATGAGTCGACACCCGAGCGTGGACAGAGGCCAGGTTCCTAACACATGCAAGGGCAGCTGGATTGGCAGAAGTAGGCAAATCCGTGAAGGGCAGAACACGAGGGTGCCGACCATAAAGTACGTAGAACGAGGAGAAACCAGTGGAAGAATGGACAGCGTTGTTGTATGCGAATTCCGCAAGATGCAGTACGCTCAACCAGGAAGTCTGCAGCTGTAGGGTCAGACAACGTAAGTACTGCTCCAGCGTCTGGTTCAGTCGCTCGGTCCGACCGTCCATCTCAGGGTGATATGCTGAGGAGAAACAGACGTCCATTCCGAGCAACCTAGTCAGGGCCTGCCAGAAACGCGAGGTGAACTGCGATCCCCTGTCTGAGATGAGAACCGAGGGAAGCCCGAAAAGACAAAAGACATTCTCGAAGAACAACCAGGCCAGTGTAGGCGCCGAGGGGATGCCCTTACAAGGGATAAAACGAGCCATCTTAGAAAAGGAATTGATGACCACCCACAAGGTATCGAAGCCCCGGATCCGGGGTAGGTCAGTGACAAAATCCATGGTCAAGGTGTGCCACGGTTTGGGAGGGACAGGTAAAGGAAGCAAGAGACCCACAGGGCGACCCCTAAGGTGCTTACACTGTGCGCAAACCGCACATGCGTTGACATAAGATTCAACATCCTTTCTCATAGACGGCCACCAGCACCACCTTCTCAGCAGCGCCAAAGTGCGTTTCTGACCAGGATGACCATGAACCGGGGCGTCGTGAGACCATTCCAAGGCCATGTTACGGGTGTCTACCATGGGCATGAATAGACAATCAGAAACAAAGGGGAGACCATCGTGAACCACCAAATCCCAATCGGACAACTGGTCTGGGTGTGAAGTAACCCAATCCCGTATCGCGTCAAGTAAGGGCAGGGTCGGAGTACACAAACAAACCACCTTGCCGACGTCCAGAAGGGTGTCTGGAAACGTCGGCAAGGCCACTCCCCCAGGGGAACGCGATAAGGCATCGGCTTTGCCATGGGTATTACCCGGGCGATGTTTGATCACAAAGTCGAAGGCCGCAAAGAAGAGATGCCACCTGACCTGCCTGCTGTTGATACCAGGATGCCAGGTCTTGTAAATTCTGGTGATCAGAATAAACCGTGACACGGTGCTTAGCACCCAAGAGGTGATGCCTCCAAACGCGGAAGGCGTCCATGACCGCCAGTAGTTCCTTTTCAGTCACGGTATAGTGGGGTTCGGCATCTGTGAATTTACGGGAATGGAAGGCCACAGGGTGAAGGCGACCAGAGGTAGGGCAAGTCTGTGACAATACAGCACCTAGGGCAAAGTATGAAGCATCAGCTTCCACTATGAATGGCAGTTCTGGGTGCTGCAAGATGGGGGCAGTAGTGAATGCTGTCTTTAAAGCCTCGAAGGCCTGTTGATGTGTGTCCGTCCATAGAAAAGGTGTGTGAGGGCTAGTCAGGGAAGTGAGGGGAGCCACCAAAGAAGAAAACCCAGAGATAAATCGCCTGTAAAAGTTAGCGAAACCAAGGAAAGACTGGAGCGCTTTCAATGAATCGGGGACCGGCCAATCCAGCACTGCGTGAACCTTGGAATTGTTCATGGCTAGCCCTCCAGACGAGATGAAAACCAAGAAACTCTACGGAGTCGGCATGGAACTGGCACTTCTCGGGTTTGGCAAACAAGGAGTGCGTCCGTAGACGAGACAACACTTCCCTGACGTGCTGTACGTGGTCCTTCATGGTCTGGGAGAATATCAGGATGTCATCCAAGTAGACCACTACAAAAACGTCCAGGACGTCAGAGAAGATTTTGTTCATGAACCTCTGGAACGTGGCCGGAGCGTTGCACAAACCGAACGGCATGACCGTATACTCATACAAGCCATAGCGAGTACAAAAAGCGGTCTTCCATTCATCCCCGGAACGCACGCGACCCAGATTGTAGGCACCGCGGAGGTCTAATTTGGTAAAGACAGTGGCATGTATGAGACAGTCCAAGAGGGGCGTGATTAGTGGAATGGGGTAGCGGTCTTTCTTGGTGATAGCATTGAGTCTGCGGTAGTCCACACAAGGCCGTAAGTCACCCTCCTTCGTGGGGACAAAGAAAATGGGACTCACCGCCGGGGATGTAGAAGGATGTATCTGGCCCAGACGGAGGGACTTTTGAATGTACTCCTTGAGGGCTAGATCTTCAGTAGGAGACAAGGAGTAGATAGGACCTGTGGGGATAGTGCTGTCCGGAACCAGATCTATCGGGCAGTCGTACGGGCGATGTGGCGGTAAAACTTCTGATGAACCATGGTCGAACACTTCTAGATAGTCTTGGTATTGGGCCGGAATGAGTGTGGAGACCAGTCCAACCGTGTGGTGTTCTGTGGAGGGACAACGGGATCCTCTAGAGATAATTGAGCCATGACCCCCAATGCTTGAGCGGGTGTCTCAATAGTGGTGGCTGCGGTTAGACAGAAATGTTGACAGAGATCAGATTCGAAATGCACCGAACCCTCTTTCCAGTCAATTAAGGGGTTGTGCTCCCGTAGCCAAGGTATTCCCAATATTACACCGAACTGGGGCATTGAGATGAGATCGAAACTCAGGGTCTCCCTGTTTATAGCCTGTATGGTCAAGAGCATCGGGCGGTCTGCTATTTGATTGGTCCGGAAGCCAGAGCAGTCCCATCCACTGCCTGTACTGGTTCCGGCCGGGTTTTGGCTAGAAGAGGTAGGTTCAGGGTTTGGGCCAGTGTGATGTCCATATAGTTACCTGTAGCCCCGGAATTTATGATAATCGTAACTGGGTGAGAGATGTCAGGTGTGGGTTGTAGAATGGCCTGCACATATATCAGTCGGATGCGGGCGAAAGCAAACACAGGGTTCGGGGTATGACAAGGAGCGCTCAACCCGGTCCCCGAATTTAGGGTCGAGCACTCCGAAAACCCGATGGTTTTAGCTTGGGGCGACGGGGACACTCCTTCACATAATGGCCAGGTAGACCACAATAATAGCAAGCATTGTCCACCCTCCTACGTTCCCTTTCTATGGGTGTGATCGGGCTCCTGATGCCCCCGATTTGCATGGGTTCGGAACTGGTGTTTGAGGGGGCCGAGGTGGAAGGAGATGGGGCAGTGGTGTGCAGAAAACCGGCCTCAGCCCTACGTTCAGAACGTCTGGCGTCCAATTTCAGAGTCAAATCGACTAGATCATGGTAAGAGGTCGGTAAGAAGGGAACAACCGCAAGGGCATCCTTCATGGCGTTATTTAAGCAGTGATAATACACAACAGCTTTTTTGGATTCAGGCCAGGAAGTCTCGGCTGCAAGCTGATTGAACTTAGTAATGTATTCGATCAAAGACCCCCTACCCTGCCGCAGGTCCAGGAGTTCCAGGTCTCGGGACTGGACTTTATGGCGCGTATCGAACACTCGGGACATCTCAGTGACCAACCAATCAAAGTCATAAAGGGCTGGGTTGTCGTTTTCCAGGAGTGGATTGGCCCAGGCAGCAGCAGTGCCTGCTAAATGAGAAAGAGTAAAGGCTGCCTTAGAGGTGGAGTCTGGAAAAGCCATGGGTCCACACAAAAAATGCAATTTGCATTGATTCAAGAAGGTTCTGAACTTGCCGGGATCCCCATGATACCTCTCAGGGGCAGCCAAAGGAAAAGGAGAGGGCAGTACTACGGGGATGGGGTTAGGACTGGGAGGAACGGGAGGTTGGACGGGCTGGGGGCCTGGTGGGGTATCCCCAAATTCAGCATCTGAGGGTAGAGGATGTCTAGCACTCTGGATGGTATCCAAGCGTTGGTGAATGGCTGTATTTGCTGCGGCCATGTACGCACGTAACACGGTTATGGCCTGAACCATAGTGGTTAAGGGGTCATCCGCAGCTCCCTCCATAGCTACACGACAGGATGGCTTCACAGTCTGATGTGTCTTGACTGTCGTGTAGCCGAAGAGTCCTCGGTCCACAAGTGCCGCACAGAGAGAATCAAAGTCACTCTCTGTGCCGCCTTGGAGGCCACAGGTGGGAGATGTTCTTTCCGGAACTGCGGTATTCGTGGAACCCCGAAACACTGTAAAGGAAACACCGGTTAAGTGTCAAGCCAAAACAAAATCAACAACCAATCAACAAGTAAGTGGAACGGTCTTACCAAAAGGAGTCTGTGGAGTGGCGGTTGTACCTATGGGGAAGGTTCCGAGACCCAGCAAGGCTGTTCTTTCAGTATGTAAGTTTCCCAGCAAGGTTGCAAGTGCCGGGCCCACCTGATGCCAGAATCCGCACAAGAAGGGCGGAACGTAGTAGGAGTCCGTGAAGCAGTCTGTGGTCGTAACAATGATCCAAAAAGTGCCAAGGGTTATCCGTTGCCAGTCCGTAAAACAAATCCGAGATCAAGATCCAAAAAGGGTGAAACAAAGGTATGTAGCGCCATACAAGAATCCGAAGAAACAGCTGTGAAGCACCAAAGCACCGCAACAGAGCCGTTTAAATACTGGCGCTGCTATTTCCTCCCGGTCACATGACCCGCAAGCGCATCACGTGAGTGTAGTCCAGAAACACGTGAGCGGAAGGCGGCGGTCATGTGACGCGGAAGAAGTGGGTCTAGCAGCCACCACGGAAGACGCCAAGGGGGTAGACGTCTCCGCGGGCAAAGAGCATGCCGACCCAAGCTTTGTGGCAGTCGGCGCCGTGGCAACTGGGGCGAAGAGAGAACCTGTGAGTCCCAGAACCGGGCAAGAGGGCGAGGGGTGTTCGGGGCACGGGGATGAGGAATGAGATCCCCAGAGGGAGTGGAATGCGTGACACACGAGAGCACTCCTTGGGACCAGGGTTGTACTCCCTCGCCCTGGATCAATTTAGGAATATTTTGAGCACCGTTCTGTTTTAAAGTTCTGTTAAAGATAACACTACGTCGATCATTGGAGGTGTGGCTGAATCAGTACAACCATTCTAATACTCCTGTCCACTGCGGAACGTGGAGCAGAAAGCAGAGTGAAATTGATCTGCAGTGATCTTGCGACTCGAGGGAGCCAAAAGCCGCAGTTCCAGATGCTAATTCAGAAAACACCAGCTCCCTACCTGTTGTGGCCAACCCGTTGAGAATTCCAGAACTTTGTGTCTTTTGTCATGGACTTGCGTGTTGCCAAAGGAGGCTTCAAGCCAGGAGATGACCCTGAAGGACGACGCCTGAGAAGCTATCATCCCTGTCCTCTCAGCGGCTCCCCGGCCCGCCGGTCTAAGCGCCCGCCGGTTCTTGATCACTCCGTTAGTCTTCCACTAGCACTTACAGCTGATTCACAGGACATTTTGCAGGATCCCAAGTGTAACACCGTACAACAAACTGCAGGTGAGAAAGGGGGAGAGGGGGCATGCTCACTGGGACCACGTACAGCTGAAATTAACCTTATGGCTGAGGTAATAAATCCTTCTATCAAAAGTCAGACTCAATGCAACCACGATGATCTAGAGGTTTCCCTGCATATCATCCCCATCTCAACAAGTGGCGCCGTGGCTGTGACGCCCGGCCAGCGGCCCCCAGCAAAGCGGTCTGTGGAGGTAGGGGGCAACGCCAGCTCTGGCATGGGCTTGCTCCCCGACGTGGGACTGCGGGAGGAATGCGCGCAGACCTGTCCAAGCCACGACTTGGCCTCTCCCGTGGCAAGGCAGAGGGGATCTGTGGAGCCCCTGGATCTGGTCAAACCGGGGGTACCTCTAACTGTCGGCGAAGCCGCTTCCAGGCCATCATCAGTCGAGGGCATCTTAGATCAACCACCCTCCTCATGTATGAGATCGAACTTAATGACACAAGCCCTAGTACACGCCAGAATAGAGGGGGGGCCTGCAGGGCCTATTTTTGACTTTCTTCACCCCACTAAGGGGCCCAGGGACGCCGATATAGAGGGAGACTCGGCCCGGTCACAGACATTATGGACGTCCCACTCTCAGCCATAGAGCCAGTGGGTCCGACAACTTGTGTGACTGTTGTCCCAGTGTGCAAACCAGACCGTGAACCAGACTGTCGGGTGGTGGACCCCCGAGGCTCCCACCTGTCGAACATGAATCAGGACCACAACCTGGGACAGTCACCCTCAGGCACAGAGAGTTCGGAGGGCCCGATGAAGAACAAATTCGCCCCTAAAACTCGGAAAAAATGTGTATCAAAGAAGAAGGAAAAAGAAAAACTGAAAGTCCCACTCCAAGGGGGCCAGTCTGGAACCCGAGTGACCGCCACCCTTGAAAACAAAAATTTAAGAACAAAAAGGTTGCCACCAAATAGAAAAGGTAAGGCGGGAAAGAGGACTCTTCCAACTCCCCTGCTTTCAAATGCCTTAAAAGATTTTTTCAAGAAGCAGTGCAAAAGAAAATTGGGCTCATCGGTTGAACTATCAGATGCAGAAATTTTGGAGGCAGTACAGGGAACACTCCCGGCTAACAAAGCACGCAAATTGGAAGGCCAATTGATAAATCAAGAACATACCCCCCTCCACCCACCTCCAACTCCTTGCAGCCCCTCTTGCCAAGAGAGGTCGGACAAGGCACACCATCACTGAAGGAGCGGGAATGGGGGTGCGGGTGATGTCCAGAGGAACTTGACACAGGGAGAGAGCCTGGACAGACAGGCCAAGACGCCTTGTGCTCTAATGGAGCAGGTTCCGCAGTCCGCCCCTCCCATCTTGCAGAGGCCTCAGCCGGCAACAAGGCCCGAGGTGGATGGTGACCAATGCCGATCGTGCGGGACATTGCCACAACGAGCTGCAAACAGTGCGACTCCTTTAAAGCCAGGCCATTGCCACCCAAGGGACAAATCAAAGGAGTTTGGCTCATCTGAGGAAAAAGCAGTTGAAGCCACAATTAATCTATTGCCACAACGAGTCACAAACAGTGTGACTCCTTCGAAGCCAGGCCATGGCCACCCAAGGGACAAATTAAAGGAGTTTGGCTCATCTGAGGAAAAAGCAGTTGAAACCCCATCTAACCGATTACCCCATATTCTGCCGACTGAAAGAGACTCACCATTAATGGTACCGAGTGAAGGAGGGTCAAAATTCTGTGGCACCCCTAGTATCACTCTCAGTCCTAAACAACATCGGACCTCTGTGGCGAGCACTCCAACGAGAAACCGAAGATCTAGTGAAATCCCGAGCATGACATTGAAAGACACTCCTTCAAAGAGGGCAGACCTTTTGACTATTATGTCAACTGTAACACTTGCACCCTTCAGCAAGCTCTGTGAATCACTCAGTGACACCTTGAAGGATCAGACAACCATCATTGCGATGATGCATTCAAAGCTCATCTATCTGGAAGGCCACATAACAGCCATGAGCTAAAATCGTCAGACCAACAAACATCATGGGAAAAGAAATTCATGACGCACCAAACAAACTATCTCCAGAGCGACAGGACAATATCCGAACAACGGAGTCTGAAACCCAAACGTCCCTGTGCCATTTCGGGCATCTGCTCTTTCAGCACACAAGGGAACGGTGAGTAGTGTGACTCATTGTAAGGCCAATCGTATAGAGCAACCATCCTCTGTTCACTTTGACTGTACCCCAGGAAAACTACATTACCATCAAAAGAAGGGCTCTGTCTTGAATACACCAACCTTGAACCCAGTCCATCAAGTGCAAAAACCTGCTGTCCAGGAGCTGTTAAACCCTCCCTCCTCCTAATACACAGGTGGTGGTGGACCCACCAAAAGGCTTCTCGATTTTTGAAAACATAAAGATAAAGACCAAAATGGGCCATGACAAAAAACGCCAAGTGACGCTGTGCCTAGCACCAAGGGACCTCTCCGCCTCGCCCCTTCACGTACCTGACATTCACATCAGCGCATCGAAAATCAGTAAGGAGTCTACCAAACTGCAAATTGCCAATGATAAGCCCTCGTCGGAGGGTGATGTGCTGGACATGGCAAAATTGCCAGTAACAGTCGAAGAGTTCATGGCAGACAAAGACTTAATGGAATTATCAGAACACTTCTCCTTAGATCTTGAGCAACAAACTGAAGAGGCCTCGTCCCCTGTGACGAGGGAAATAAACGGGGACCGCCAATCAAAGGAAGTGGCTCGATTGCAGCCGCAGGATGAAGATAGTGACAATCAAAACCTAGACGCATCCTTTTCGACGCTTAAAGACAAATGTAAAGACCTAGGTCACTTAGGTGACTGGTCCTCAACCTCCGCCAAATCCTTGAAGCAACATAAAAAGAGCATATGTGAAATCCATCACAACGTCCAAACCTCTGCAAATAGGAGTAGAAATAGCGACATTAGCGGGTTGAGTACAATCGATCTAACCAGTGGCTCCATGCCTAGGAAACAGCTCAGAAGAGGAAAAGAACCAGACCTGCGGAAGCCCGCCTCACTAGCAAAAAGCCATCACAGATCCTTTAAAGAGACTTGAATTTTTAAACTAGAACAAACGTCGAGCAACAAGGAAGACCTGGTCCTGAACAGAAGAACCATCCTAAATCTACTTCCCAAGGTCCAGGAACTGAGATCTTTGAAGACGGACGATTTTGTACTGATTGAACCCTATCATAGGGAGCAGAAAGCAAAGGCATACCTGCATATAAAAGCTTGTGTGATCCAGGCCTTACCGACAGACGTGGACAGTGATCTCCAGCAAATGGGATTTCGGCTTAGTGAAATTAAAAAGACACTGGGCCTCATTACAAATGGCCCGGTATGGAAACAACGGTGGCGATAAACCCGCCGCCACCGTTGTTTCCATACCGGGCGATCACAACTCCTGCAGGCAGGAGGTGATGTTCCCGCCAGGTCTGACCTGGCGGGTTTAACACCGCCCGCCTGCAGGCAGACGAGGAAACACTGGCAGCATTACGAGATGCTTCTGGTGTTTCAATATCCCCATTCCCATCGAGTCCCATAGGACTCGATGGGAATGGGGATTAACACAATTCCGCCTCCGTGATTCCCGGAAAACCAGGGTTGTAATGCCCCGGTAATTCCGGGAATCACGGAGGCGGAATGGTAATACGAGTCCGGCGGTAGCCAGGTGGTTTTATCGCCCGGTTACCGCCGGACTCGTAATAAGGCCCACTATCTGATAACCCAACTGGCTCGAGTGGGAGAGTGACACTGAAAAACAACCCTCGATATATATCCAAAACTGAGGCGCTATACAAAAACTCCAGATGGGGCAACCAGTCCCCATTAGTTCGGGATTCAAAAAATAGTGTGACTTACCAAAAATCATCAAGGTTTACCCCAGACAACCTCAACTACCCACAAGAGGAGGAGAATAGTCCCAGAACAAGACGAGCACTCTCCATGAAAAGGGACGCTCCGAGGCCAGCAGAGGTACATGAAAAAAAGATATCTGGACGAGACCCGCTGACCTGCATAACTAAATCTATTGAACCTGGGTCGAAAAACAAACGCAAGCGAATGGACGAGAGAGGCCAAGGAAGAAAAAGCAAGGAAAGGAATATGGGCTTGCAACAAAATCAACAGGATAGCAATCATCGGTTTTTAACCCAAGCCGCCGAGGCAAATCTCTGCATGCTCCGGACATCTGTACAACCTCACTATTGACAATGGGGTCATGGAACACCAGAGGCCATACGCACCTGACCCAGCCCGGGGGACCAGACTTAGGCGCATTTGACATTTTGTGCCTGCACTAGACCTGGCTGAAGGAAAAGCCGGCTCTCATCGGCTTCACGATTGTAATCTCACCCACTGACAGGGGTTTATTAGGCCGTCCTCCGTTAAGCCTCCTCTTAGCGGTGCGGGCTGGCTCAGGGGTCAACATCACAAAAAAGATATCGGACTCCTACGGGCAGCTAGTAACTCTTATGACTTGGGAACATCCCAGTCCATTAAGCAGGAACTGGGAAACGACTCAACTGGCCGTTATCACTCTTTATTGGAATCCCTAAAGAACAACAGATAAAAACTTTTGTGCAGCGGTGGCGGAATCAATTGATGAGCTATATGTAGACCATCTGGTAATGGGCATCATCATATGTGGTGACCTGAATGCCAAATGTGCAACAGCCAGCCAGACTAAAACAACGGAAAAACAGTACTTGTGGGTAGACGAACGAGGGGCCATGTGGACAGACCTAATGAATTCACGAAATTTCCATAACACGGCCGTGGTGCAGGCCGACATCCCGTGGATTCCTAACTGGGAAAGAGACGCCTCGCCAGCCACCCTAGACTACATCTTTGTTTCCCACAGACTACTTCCTCTAATTTCAGCCTTTAAGGTGTTAAGAACAAAAGCAAGTGATCACAATTTGTTGACGATTTCATGGAACGCCAGGCGCCCTCTAAACCCATCCTACAAACCCGTTGAAACCAACAATCAACAGAAGCGGCTGCGGCTCACACCCAATAACACCGAAGACCTAACAAGAAAGTATAGGTACCAGGCTTTGGGTGGGGACGAAGTTGCTGCGACGTCAGCAGTGAATTACCAGCCTCTGTTACTAACACATAGAATGGGACAGCCCTCAAGACGTAAACCAAGTTTACCAAGAACTCATGGATACGATAAGGTCCTGGTCGAAAGAAGGAGTAAACTAAGAAAATTAAAGAGGACGGCTATGAAGTTAAATACACTGTAATCCCGAATGGCTCTGATTGTGGAGATCAAGAAGTATAAATCATGGCTCAAAAATCACCGGATTAGTCTTTACCAACATGACGCCGAAGAAATTTTGAAAATTGTGTGCAGCAAAAAATCCCGTGAATTCTGGGCCCTAATAAAGAACCCAGTTTGCCGAACCAACGACACGCTCACAAATGCGGTAGGTGAAAATAATTGGGTGAACCGTTTTACGACCCTCTTCGAACTCCGAAGAGGGCACTCCAAATCGGCTGAAAAAACAACAGTGCTCCCTGGGTTGATTTAACCGACAAAGAGGATATTAAAGGAGTTATTCGGAAATTGAAATCGTCCAGAGCCCCTGGCCCGGACGCTTTGACTAATTTAGATCTAAAACTTCACCCTGAGGAGTGGACGATTCTGATTAGCCAGATCTTTAATTGATATAAGGATCCCAAAACAATTCCGACTTCATGGACCTCAGCGGTGGTGGTACCAATATTTAAGAAGGGCAGTTGGGAAGATCTGAACAACTATCGCCCGCTCGCCCTTCTAGACATCATCGGAAAGGTTTTCGCATCCCTCCTTCTTTCAAGATTACAGGCATGGGCTAGACTTTCCCCATGTGCTGACCCGTTCCCAACGGGTTTTATGAAAAACATGAGCACATCAGTGAATATTATGCTTCTGAATATCATTAAAAGCAAAATTAAAGCAGGCGCCACAAGAGTGTTCTTGGCCTTCATCGATTTAAGCCAAGCTTTTGACCAAGTGGATCGTGAGAAGCTCTGGGAGATGCTCGAAGCTTGGAAGTGTCCACCTTCCATTTTGGGCCCCATAATAGCACTACATACCAACACCAGAATGCGTGTGTGGCTCAGTCAACAAGGCCTACTGTTGGCCGAAATACCATCTAATAGAGGGGTAAAACAGGGCTGCCCTTTGGCGCCCGCTTTGCTCATCACATTCCTGGGAGACTACAAAGACTCAGCGTCCACAGTGCAATCATTTCCACCCAAAATTGGCAATTGTAGTGTCCCATGGTTGCTTTACACCAATGATATGATATTGCTGGACCAAATTCCCATTGGCCTCCAGTTGGCATCATATATGGAACAAAACAATTTGGAAATAAACAAGAATAAGACAAAAATCTTGACTATGGAGAAAGTTAAAAAAAGAAGCGACAAACAGAGATGGACCTTAGATGGCTCGGAAATTGAATCTGTCACATATTTCAAATACCTGGGAGTGACGTTTGACACCTCTAAATTCGAAGTCAGAATGCAGCAAGCCCTCTGGGACAAAATGAAAAATCTAACTTCGCAAACCGGAGCAATTGACAAGAAATTCAGAAGATTCTCTTTGCTGCCTGCGATCCAATTCTACAAAACCAAAGTTGTCCCATCAATCGTGTATGGGATGGATGCATGTCCTTCCATCCCAGTAACAATATGGTCAAAGCTAGAAGGTTTCTTGTGGAGATCCGTCCTCAATATACCCAGTCGACGTCTATCGCAGCTATCAGGAGTGAACCGGGTTTGCTGTCACTGTCCGCAATGGTAGATCAGAGCAGTAAGCAACTTTATAGGACGATCCGGATGACTGAAAGCCCGCCCGCCTATCAATTGATTGCGGAAGAGGCCAAAATGGGAGGTTGCAGTATGTTGAACACCTGGGTGTCCGCAAAAAAACTTCAACTGGAAACCATAACCTGTACGGAGGATGAGCCAATCTCTAAGCCTCAGAGAGTAAAAAAAAAAATGGAAGACATGGACTGGATTAACACCCTAGACCTGGCAGCAAGAAACAAACTGCTAAGCCATCGCCCAAAGACGGCTAGAAAAGTAAAAGAAGCCAAACCATTTATGAACACTTTTCCATATAAAACGTTAAGAAGCACTTTTATGAGAGCACGATTAAACCTTCTCCCGACTCATGAAATCTTGAAAATAAGATCAAGGTCAAACTCAAATGAGTGTAGACTATGTCCAGAGGAACACCATTGTAAAACCGTAAGACACCTACTGATGTCTTGCCCGGAAACCAGAGATGCAAGAGCTATATACCTCACTCAGTTGTTCACGGACTCTAAATTTTAGGAAGAAGAGACTTGGTGGGCCCGCCTAATATCAGGAGAAAAGACCAGGTGGACGATAGCGGCAGCAAAAATTTTAAAACTTGCCATGGTGAAGATAGAAGCTATACCTACCTGATTAGACTTAATTCGACAAAAACATCTCCATGGTGTTTTAATCTCCAGCATCTCTTATAAAACTCACAATTGACTAAACACAAGTAAATAAAATAAATCAATAAATAACACAAATGTCTCTTCCAACCACTGTATCCCTCCCTGGGACACAGCAAATGTCTTTTCCACAAATGTTTGTTGACAATGCAACCCAACTGAGGTTTTCTACAATATCCTTCTTCGAAAGGTAAATGCCCTTCTTCCACAGCACGAGACCAAAACCAAAGCAATTGATCTTTTCAAAATGTTCCTTAATTATTAACTTATTTCACCTTCTTCAAATGAACCGATTTTGTCAGGATAGCACACCAACTATTCTTTGCATACTTTCTTCAAATAAACTACTGTTGCCAGGATAGCACAGTTCATCATACAAAAGATAAGATTAATAGTTCTTTGTTTCAACAAAGGTCTTTTCACTACACCTTTTCAACATAGATATCCTTCATTAAAATATCTTCTGGTTTCGTGGTATACTCGCCTGCCAGGTCTACCTATTATTGACCCTTTCCTGGTATACCCGCCTGCAGTGGCATAACACAAAATGTGGGGCCCCCCTGTGAGCCATGCTGAGGGGGCCCCCCAACTCGGCAACAAATCACAGGTCGCACCACACTCAGAACCAGCCTAGATTGTCACGCTTGCGCAATACGCATGAACGTGCTGCTGAAGGGGTATGCTGCACACTGCACTAGGAAAAAGATATATATATATGTGTTTTAATGCAATATACAGCACACTTTCTGAGATAAATTAGCTATAAAGCCAGAGTGTTTGCAATTGTTTTGTAGGGTAACACAATCCAATACATGCAAGTCACCAACAGTGCACAGGAACATTAATGCTTTGCTATTAAGAATGCCATGCCACAATGAAAACATGCCCAACTGGCTGCACAATGTAGACCAGTGTAAACACGTAATAACATTATAGTAATGCATGCCAGGCCTCATTTAGACATACCTAGACTGATTGCAGCAAAATGCCAGTCAAAGCAATAACACTCATCAAGAAAAAAACACACATTAAAGCATGTGCCTCCGCGGCCTCGAACAACACGGCCAAACTCTTTAAAATCTGCAAGGAACTGGTCAATCCTGTTGTGTCTATACCTCTCCTGTTCCCTCCCAGGCCCTCTGTACAGCTCTGGCCTCTCATTTCTCTGCTAAATCTCAGGACATCCTGTCCTCTATGTCCTCTTCCTCTCTCGGCCCCTTTTGGCCATCTCTACCTCTCCTCCTCCTTTTTCCTCTTTCTCTCTGACAACACCTGACGAGGTTTCTAGACAAGTCCAATCTATGAAAGTGTCGTCCAAACAGGTGCTCCGCTGCTCCTCCAGAACCATCAAAGCCCATATTGACACCCTCGCTCCAGCCTTGGCCGAATTTCTGTAATCACCCTTTCGCCACTGCAATGTTCCCCCCTTCCTTCAAGCACTCCCTTGTGCACCGACTCCTCAAGAAGCCGTCTGCTGATCCTACCTGCCCGGAAAACTATCGCTCAATCTCCATCACCCCTTTCCTGAGCAAACTCTTGGAAAAGCTTGCCATCTCCCAGCTTACTCTCCACCCTGAATCTGTTGGTTGTCTCCATGACCATCAGTCTGGCTTCAGAGCTGCCAGAGGCATGGAAACTGCTCTCCTTAACACCCGTGCTGCTCTCTAACCTTGATTCCAGCATTCCTTCTGTTCTCATCCTTCATCTTTCTTCTGCTTTCGACAGGGTCAACGTCGCCATCCTGATCAATCGACTCTGTGAGAACCTGGGCATCACGGATCAGACCCTAGAGTGACTGACCTACTTCCACTTGGACCGCCACTCCGGTCGCAGGTCCATCGTGGTCCCATTCTCTCCGCCACCTCTCTCTACCTGTGGCATTCCTCAGGGCTCTATCCTCTCATGCTGGTTTTTCAACCTCTAGTTGGCCACTTTGGCCTCCCTGATCTCTACCTTCTCCTCTAACTTTCAGTGTTATGCAGATGACTCTGTTTTCCTTCAGGCTCCCCTCAGCCTCCTCTCCTCTCTTGCTCATTCCTGACTGTCTATCCACGATTCAGGATTGGTGCGCCTTCAACGATCTCTGCCTTAATGCCAGTAAGACAGAGATCCTTCTCATTGGGACCCTTGCCTCTGCGTTTCCTCTCTCACTATAGCAGACTACCTTGAGCTCTCTTCCTTTGCCTTCCTGTGAGGCAAAAAACCTTGGTGTCATCTTCAACGCCACACTCTCTTTCTCTCCTCACATCTCGGACATCAACAAGAAGTCCCACTACCAGCTGCTCTTCCTCAAAGGGAGTCTTCCCTTTCTCACTCTCCACCAGAAGCTCACTGTGTCTATGCTGGACTACTGCAACAGCCACTTTCTCAATCTCTCGGCCTCTAGTCTCCGTCATCTGCAAATAATCCAGAACAGGACTGCAAAACTTAGCCTTGGTCTCAAGCCCTGGGATTGTATTTCTCCAGCCCTGAAATCTCTCCACTGGCTGCAAGGATCAAGTTCAAGACCCTTTGCATTGCCCACAAGGCTTTCTGGGGCCAGTGCCCACACTAAATCCAATTCTCTCTTCCAAAATACCTTCTTTCTCTAGCCCTTCACTTAGCTACCTCCAACTCTCTAAGGCTTAGACATTTCTCCAGGCAGAGAGTGGGGGTAGACCTCTCTCCTCTGCTGGTGCCTCCCTCTGGAATGGTCTCCCTACCCCTCTCAAACTTGAGGTGGACAACCTGAAGTTTCGGAAGCAGCTAAAAACGTTCCTCTTTTTCTCTGCTTTCACTCTCTCTCTCCCCCTGCTGACCTACCTGTCTGCTGTACCCACTGGCTGCTTGGCTACCCTCAGAGTCTCTCTGAGTCCAGGCTCTTTCTTGATTGGTTACCCTTGCACTGCCTCCGGGCCTACTATGCACTCAGGGGCTGTAACTGTAACCCTGCAGTCCCTTGTTCTCCTTGCACAACCAATAGCTGCTCTGCCCTGGCTGCACTTACTCAGAGCATTGCTGCCCTGTTTTCCCCTCCCCTCTCAGTTGCACTTCCCCCCTCCCTTTTCCCTTGCACTTCTCATTCTCGCAATGTCACAAGGCCTAGTGAGATTGTTTGTCCTATCCTCCCTCTATCATCCCTCCCTTGTGTACACTTGTATACAGGCGCGTTATAAATGACATTATATCATTTTATCACAGATGCCCAGAAAAATATACAATGCCGCAGTATGAAATGGCTAGACTGGCAGCACCCAAATGCCAATCTAGCCAGGTAATTAAAGTTAGCAGGACTGCTTTAACAGAAATGTCCAGTTAAAAGAAAGTCATAGCAAACTGAGGAATGACTAGACTGGCTGCATCAAAATGCCTCTCTAGCCACTAATACCACATATCATGCCTGCTTAGCCTGGACATGGACAACCATTATGATTTATCACACAATCCTGCCCCCCCCCCACACATCCCCTCTCCCTTCCACCCACTACCCCAACCTCCACAATCAGCTCCTTGGCCCAGAATTACCTCTGCGTCCCTCTTCCTTGTCCCAGAGCTTACGTATGAGGCTCCTTGTCTCATAGGTAAGTACTGGGATGAGGAACAGTGGGACTAGGAGTGATGAAGATTACAGGTAGCTAAATCAGGCATTACCTCCATGTACCTCTACCTCTTCCCAGTACTTGTGTATGAGGCAGAGTGCCTCACACACACGTACTGCCTCATACAGAAGTACTGGGACGAGGAAGAATAGGGCTAGGAGTAAGCAAGGCATTAAACACAAGTAGTAGCACAACACCATTGAGTTGACTGGGCTACAGCACTACCCCCCCTGACATTTTGGGCTATATTGACTCAACCTGGCTAACCTTTAGAGCAGTTGCCGGACTGAACAGGACACAGATGTTAAACGGCACCTGGTTTTTGCTGTTAACAAGAACCCAGCAATTACCCACGTCAAGCATTTCACTGTTAGTACCTGCATTCAAATGCCACATTGTTTAGGCAATTGAAATCATGATGTGGGTTTAGTACTAGCATGCCAGGGGAGTGATTGGAAGGGTAGAGAGGGAACAGGAGACTTATAGGAGAGAGTTAACTGCGTGTAACATTGAATCTGCACTAGAATGGTCTCATTAAAATGCGTAAATAATTTGGATGCGCCCACACAAATATGTTTCCCCCTCCCCACTGCATGTGAAGTTAGCGCCTCTCCCAACATTTGAAGGGTTAGCCCCCCCGAAATGAAGGTTTTGTTGTGCCCCTGTACGCAAGCACACACACCATTCACCATATACACACCCAGTCATCCATACATTTAAGTGTGCACCCTTTCACTATACACTCACACAGGCAGCCACCTATACATTTAAGTGTGCACCCTTTCACCATGCAGGCACACCCACACAGCCACCCATACATTTAAGTGTGCACCCTTTCACCATACACTCACAGGCAGCCAGCTATACATTTGAGTGTGCACCCTTTCACCATAGACTCACACACGCACACGTCATGGAGTTGAGGGGAGCCCTATTACTTCATAAAGAAATTGGGGCTCATTACGGGTCCAGCGGTAACCGTGCCGGTGCTACCGGCAGGTTGCCGCCGGACCCGTAAAAAATTACTAGCGCCTGACTTCCCGGTGCCACCGTGATATTTCAAGTCCGGCCGGCGGTTGGGAAATCAGGTGCCGGTAATTTCATTAATCCCCAGACTCCACGGGAATGGGTACACTGAAGCACTTGCAACATTGTTAACGGTGCCTGTGCTTCCGTGACAGGTCTGCCTACCGTGGTTGCTGTGCCTGGCAGGGTCAGACCTGTCGGGCACGGCAGCCCCACCAGGCAGACCTGTAATATGACGGTCCAGAAACAACAGTGCCTGTAAGCTTACCAGCACTGTTGTTTCCGGACCGGCATGGTCAGAATGAGCCCCATTGTTTCTTTTTTAAGTCACTATAACTTCATTAAGAAATTATTTCGGTTAAGAACCGAACCATAACCAAAATAATTTCTTTATGATGGCTGAGTGACTTAAAAAACAAACTATTTCTTTTTGAAGGCATAGGGCTCCCCTCCCCACTCCATGACATGGAGGCCTCCAGCCTAGGGTCTTCCATGTCATGGGGTAGGGGGGCCCTCGGACTTCAAAAAGAAAGTTTCTTTTTGTAGTCACTCTGCATTCATAAAGAAATGATTTCTGTTACAGAAATGTTCTTTATGAATGCAGAGTGAATTTCAAAAGAAACTTTTTTTTTTAGAAAAAAATATATATATATATTTTTTTTAACTGGGGCCCCCTCCCAGGACATGTGCTGGTGGGGACCCCCACACCGCGGGCCCCCCGCACCGCAGGGGCTGCGGGGGCCCCTGTTACGCCAGTGCTGGTAAGGAGACCGGTGCCGGTAATCCCCTACCACCCGATTCCGAGGTCCCCAAACGGGACCTGTAAGGTACGTTTGGTCAGACCAAACATACCTTACGGGTCCCGTTAGGGGACCAGGGCACAAATAACGGGCTTGCCCTATAGGGCTCAAATGGGAATGTGGAATGGTTTGGTCAATGGGGACTTACCGGTCTCTCCAAGGTCGGAATGGACCGGTAAGTCCCCATTGACCAACACCGTTGCCGGACCCGTTATTGGTGGCAGTCATGGCGCAAATAGCGCCATGACTTCCACCAAACTCGGAATGAGGCCCAATGTCATCAAAAGAGTTTGTTCAGCATTGCTTCACCAATCCAGAGAATCAAAGTACGGACGTGTCTGATTCCATAGTTTTGCATAACCTGAACACGTAAGAATATTAGAAATATGCTTCTGTATTCATTGAAGATCTTTATGTACAATTACACGGGGTGGGGGGGCCCTCGGACTTCAAAAAGAAAGTTTCTTTTTGTAGTCAGTCTGCCTTCATAAAGAAATGATTTCTGTTACAGAAATGTTCTTTATGAATGCAGATTGAATTTCAAAAGAAACTTTTTTTTTTTAGAAAAAATATTTCCATTTTTTTTTTAACTGGGGCCCCCTCCCAGGTCATGTGCTGGCGGGGGCCCCCTCACACCGCGCCCCCCCCCGCACCGCAGGGGCTGGGGGGGCCCCTGTTACGCCAGTGCTCGCCTGCCAGGAAGAAAATTGCTACAACTACATTCAGTTTTGATGGCAATATTGATTCCAAGATTCTCCACACCAATCTCTCTTGGAAGGAGGGCTGAGCATTAATTCCCTTTTCCTAGAATCTAACTTTTTGCAATATGTGTTAGCGTTTTCCCCAAACCCCAAACTGATAACTTATAATAGAAGACACATTTTCTAAGTGTCTTTTAAATGGTTGACCACCTTTGGACTGTTGGCAGTTTGGGTTACAAGCCTCCCCCAGTTGGTATCCCAAAAAGGGAGTGTTGTGCCCTTGTTTCCTTGTATGGTTTCACTGTCTCTTGGCTGTTGGCATTGTGAGATATAAGCTTTCCCCAATATGTGTCTCTTGAAAGGGGATTTATATCTTTGATAGTTTCTTGTATTTTCCTCACAGATATTGGCTGCTGGTAATGCTGATTGTAAGTTTTCCCCACTTGTAATCCCCCACGAGGGCATTCACATTTTTGCCATTTCTGCTTTACTTCTTTAATCGCTTGGTATTTACAATTCAAAGGTTTCTGCTTTCTTTCATGAAGTATTCGGTATTCAAAATTATTGGATTTCAACTTTCCCTCATTAATTGTTCAATATTCAAAATTGTGTAGCTTCTGCTTTCTTTCTTTAACAGTTTCGTATTCAAAATCATTAATCTTTAATGACTTTCCTTTACGGCGTGCCCCAGGGTAAGCATTGACATTTAGCCAACTCACCAGTTGTATTCTGCAGCTCCGTCCCGTGGTCAGAGGTTGCAGTGGATCTTCTGTGTGCCATCTGCCTTCTCTTCTGCAACCGCATACCTTTGGTGAGTTGCGTGTTGCTCTCCGGGAGCACTGACAGCTCTGTTGTTCTTCTGCAGCCTTTCTCTCACCTACACGTCATATGCTGAATGGGGAGCATGTCTCTGCCTTAGCTGGGCCTCTTCTTGACTCGCCCTTCCCGCTGCGCATACTCTTCAATCTGCTGGCCTCTTCTTGGCACGCTGCTTGTGTACTTTGCAATCTGCTGGGCCTTCACCCTTTGTGACAGGTTGTCCTGGCGTTCTTCTTCTTGTGGCTTCTCTGGCACCACGGGTCGCTCAGCTTCTTCAGCTACGTCTCCTGCATGGCATTCAACGTCACCTTCCTCTCCTTCCTGCTCTCTCCTCACATGTGCCTCATTTTGGGATTTAAATGTCCCGCTCCAGTGCCCAGGTCTATAAAAAGTTCAGCAGTACTTTGAATCTTCATTGCCTTCCGGTGCACTTCTTTCTCGTCCCAGTACCATATGCATATTTGTTCAGTTTTACCTTTAGCTAGTTTAGACTGTTTAGGTACTGAGAATTATTATTAGAAACAGGATAGGTTGTAACAAAGGTTTGTCCTTTAACTTTGTTGTGAAGACTTCCGCTTAAGGTGGAATTAGGATAAGTCAAAGGTTTCATTTTTAGTTCTTGAACCCCTGAAGCATCAACATTATTCCGTCCAGATGATTTCCAGATAATTTCCCTTGGCAGGTTCTTGGAGAATTTATATGGGAGGGACTTGCACACTGATAACATGCCATTAGATATTTAGGAATTCTTTGACTTTCATCCTCAGAAGAAGTTGAAAACTGCGTCTCTCCTAGCGGAGTCACCACTTCTCCTTGATAGCCGTCTCCTCCCCTGCAAGAGAAGACACTGACTATGCAGATTTTGTAATGAAGACAGCGGTGCAATGCAATATTTTCAGCAGTCAAGTTCAATTAAGTAGGCCTTAAAAAGATAAGGTGTAGGGTCTTAAAATGTCACTGTGTCCCTTTAAGGCAGGCCAGGGAGATAGACCCACCTAAAATACCTTTTAGGCTTGCTATTAGGACTTGACAGCACAGCAGGGGTGGACTGTGAAAATGTGGAAGTATCACACAAAAGAGGCCTGGGGTGCAGAGGCCTACTGAGGAAATCTCCAGAGTTCCCTAAAGGCCAGGCCACCCCTAAAGCAAAGAGACAAGCTTCTTCAGCATTTCTTCAGTTTGAGACAGCATCGAGACGGGTCAAATTGATTGCTTCCAGCTGGTTAAGTCAGCATTGAGATGGGTTGAAAATGCTGCTTCCAGCTGGTTGAGTCACGTTTGAGTCAGGTGAGTCAATGGCTTTAACTGGGTTGAGTCAATGGTTGAGACGATTCTTTCCCTTGGGTTGGTCAAGTCAGCGTTCGAGATGGCTGAGTCGATCTTCCACTAGACTGAGTTGGCAGTCGAGACGGCTCTAGTCAATCACTTGCACTGGGTTAAATATGCATTTGAGACGAGTGAGACAAAGGTTTCCAGTGGCCTGAGTCACTTCCAGATGATTCGATGGGTTGAAAAGTGGTGAGTGACAAAGGTAGCTTCAGGTTCTTGGAGAGGCATGAAAAGCAGATCGCATTGGATAAGCTGCCTCAAAAGCATGTTGAATTGGGCAAACGGTTCCCACAGCTGTTTCTTGAATTATGGTTACTGGAGGGCCCTGCCAAATGTCTCTAGGGGCAAGGTAGAACCTTGTTTTGCACTTCCCAGCCAGAAAGGTTTCCATAGAGAACTTGCAGGGGCTGCCACCTACAGGGAGCAGGATATCGGATACCAGTAGTACTCACTTTACAACAGGTCTTGTCCAGTCAGTAGATCCCCCCCCAATGGTCCCCTGGGATGGCTGGTGGAAAGGTCTGTTTTCTTTTGTTAAACTTTTTATTTCCACCTCTGTGGAAGAGGACTTTGGGGCTAGACTGTACCCCCAAAAACACTCCAGGTGAAATCCTTCTTCCGAGGTGGAAAGGTGATTTAGCAGAGGAGTGGGTCTCACTGCCTTAAATAGGCAACATGCCAGAGCACATTGGTCACCATTGTGAGGGTGTAGAAGTAGGATACTGGCACACAGGTTGCATGCTTTTGGTTATAGACTTGTATTAATGAGGAAATAAAAGAGAAAACCCTGTCTGACCCTAGTTCTAAGATGGGTTTCCCAGCCCAAAACAATGCCACATCCATCTAAAGCAAAAGAGTTCACCGCTCTGTATCCCAAAACCTATTTCCGACCCTTACACTAAAAACTTAACTAAGAAAAAATAGATGGTCCACTTGGCCCAGAAGAATGGCTCCCTTCTTCTGAACGACAGCCAAAATTCAATTCCACAGGCTGCATAAACGAAATGTTCTCAGAAATTTCAAATCAAAGTTTCAAAAAGGATTCCTTGGGGTGGGTTTTCCAGCAAGAGACTCTGAACAAAACGTCTTGTATTTCCGCACTGTTCCCACTTTTGCCTTTCTCAAGTTCTCTGAATGCCAGGACAAGTGCCATTCTTCTCCTGGCCTGTTTGTCAATGTTCACTGTGACAAGAGAATGTCTTCCTTCTCTTGGCACTGTGTATCTGTTCAACAACATCAGAGGGAATATCTCACTCCCCCTGGTTTCTTCCCTGTGTTTCTCAGTGTCAACTGAATACTCCCTTTCTCTTGGTTCTTTTTACAATGTTCAACAACACCACAGGATATTTCTCCCTTCCTCTTTCTTTCCAGCTCTTCCCACTGCCAAGAGAATGTCCCCCTTCTCTTGGCTCTTTATACAATGTTCAAAAACACTCAAGGGTATATCTCTCTTTCCTTGGTTTCTTTCCAGCTTTTCACAATGCCAAGACCCTCTCTTGGCTCTTTGTATAATGTTAAACAACACCACAGGGTATTTTCTCTATTTCCCTGGTCTTCCTCCAACTCTCTCTATGGCGTACAACAAACTCACAGCCCACCTGGTTTCCTATCCTGCTGGGTACTGTGAGTGTAGGGATGATCTCGGAGGCAGTTTGTTATTATATGTGGGTCTCAGACCCTTCATGGGTCTTCTTGCTTCTTAGGACTTATACCCGGTTCACTATCTTGCCAGGTACTCACTTTGTTGGGTCCCAGATCCTCTTGGCATTGGTTCCTTTTTTTCTCTTGTAGTCTAGACAGCCCTGGTTTCCCAATCTGCCAGAGACTGCCTCTCTCTGTTGGGTCCCAAACCCTTTTTGTTGATATTTCTTTCTCTTGGGTCCCAGACCCTTTTGAACAGATTTCCTTCTCTCGGGTTGCAGACCCCTTTATATGCATTTCTTTCTCTTGGACCTCAGACCCCTTTGTGTGGCTTTCTTTCTCTTGGGTCCCAGACCACTTTGTATGGCTTTCTTTCTCTTGGGTCGCTGACCCTTTTGTATGGCTTTCTATCTCTTGGATACCCGACCCATTTATATAGACTTCCTTCTTTATCCCATAGTCTAGGCAGCGCTGGTTTCCCAGTCCGCCACGGACTGCCAGGTATAAGATGACTCTGTATGTCACTTCTATCTGGGTATGGGTCCCATACCGTGTCTCAGTGTGGTAAGGTCTATCAGGGTTCCCAGCAAGCCTCCCAGTTTCCCAACCCTTCTCTGACTGCTCACTGGTCTTCGTTCATGACTTCTGGGTCTCTTGCCCCCACTCCGGCACCTCCTCCTCTTCCTCGGCACTGCAAGTGGCATGCTCCGCGTGGATGCTAATCTCCAGCTCCTTCGTCCAGCTGGTTGCCCCAGCTCTGGCTTCCTTCTTTTACTCGACTGTGGTAGATCTGCCAGATACCTCTGTTGGTGGTCAAACGCCCCGTTTGTTGCACCTTTGGCATCCCAGTCCCTCCAGCAGCTCATGAAGCTTCAGGTTCCCTGAGTGAGGATCTAGCTCCCTGTTTCAGGTATGTTCTGACCAATAGAAAGTCTGTGTAGACTAGACCACTCACAATGGTTTCTGAAGGTGATCTTCTTTCTTCTGCACTTCTTCCTCGTCCAGGTACTGATCTTGCAAACTCCCATTGGGTCAGTTGGTCTCTCCCTCATCTCAGTGCATAAGGGATACAAGTCCCTTTTGGAGTCTACAATCTTCCTAATCCCAATATGTTGTACATACGGGTATGGCAAAGTACATGGGTACACTAGGGAAGGTGTTACAGGTAGGAGGTAGGAAGGTGTGTTAGGGTTAGGTGGGCTATGGGGATACCATGTTCTCCCCAGGTCATCTCTAATTCCATGGGGGGTTAGCCTCCCCATGGGATCCACCCGCTGCTTACCACCCCCAGGAGGAATATTGTGTAGTGGCCTCACCTCCCTGGCCTCATGGGAAGGGGCTTCCGCTAGGGCAGAAGTGATGACATCCAGGGATTCTTCACATCACCTAAACATGTAAGGGTGCTGTGTTCAGAGTATCCTGCCTGGTGATGCCAGACTCAGAATGCTTTGTCTGCAGAAAGTGGAGAGGAAACAAACAAAGTGTGAGATTCCTGTGAAGATCCAAGATGGTGGGCCTGTCTATAGACTTGAACTCCTCATCTGACTTCTCTAACTCCATCTTCTCTTCTGTCTGCTCTGAATAAAAGAGTCTCTGCTAATGTCCACCCTGGTGTGAGCGCTCCATTGTCTTTGAAGCCCCCCACTCCCTTTAGAAGCAGTGGTACTCACTTTGCCACCTGGGGAGATTTTGTGTCCTCTGGAGAAGATGACAAGCCTTCCGAAGAGATGAAAGGGGGGTAGGGTTTCAGCCCAAACGGTTTGTTTTTGTGTAAAACCCAGACCCAGACCCTGATACACATTAGGCCCCATCAGTAAAATGAGACATTAAGAACCATGCTGGCAATAAAATTACACCAATAGGTTTTGGCCAGTATAATTGTACATTCCGAGAGGCCACCATATCAAAACTAGATATTACTTATATTTGTATTTTATTGTACTCTGCCATCAGGATCTGGTAGTGCGCAGTTATACAATTTTGGATCAGGGTTACCCACACTTAAGAGCAGATCCTGGCTTCTGGAATGTTCCATCAGGCTGTAGGCAGGAATACACACACCAATCAGAATCTGCCATGTTGCCAAACTACAAGTCAGAAGCTTAGTGGTGTCACTAGACAGGCTCAGCAGAGGGACATGTTTGCACTATACTTTTCAGCATGGGGCACCGTGGCAGTGGGATCTGATTAGCATGTTTCACTTCCAGAGACAGATTTACCTGCATTATTTTATATTAAAAATCAACAACCCCCAGGCTATTCTGTCACAGTATGCAACAGAGTGTTTTGTTTTTTGATCACTTGCATGTTGCCGACGTTGTCCACATCCTCTCCTACTCCTTGGGCAAAGGTTTTTGAGAGCTCCTCAACTTATATTTGTCATCATCCAGGGGGTGAATCATTTTTGACACGCACAGTAATTGTTCTACTAGGGCTAAGGGTGAGGGAAAAAGTGTACTTTTTAGTTTTGGCAAAATTATGGCATAGCCACCATGTGCCAACTGTTGTAACATACATGGTAGAGCACTCCAGGAGATGCACTGCCTTTCTAAATAATGTGATTTGTATACACGGATTGAATGCTCTCTGAGGCGGAGTAATAGCTGGGTTTGCCCGTACAGTATGAATGGTGACGGTGTACTTGCAAGTGTGAAGGCATGTTTTCACTTCCCACCCCATTGTCCATATAACCTGCCAAATAATGTGAGTTTTGAGTGTGCTTCTAAATCAAATTTGTGTGTGCTTTTAAAATCGAATTGGGGTGTTTTAGCATTAATTGTACACCATCTGCATTGCATTGTTTGCTGCCTCCATTTTTCAAATCGATTTTAGGTGTGTACAGTTCATACATCTCTGGACCACTTATCTAATGTAATTCTATTCCTTCTGGTTTTCACTTATTCTTTCCAACTCAATCTACTAGCCCCCCTAGTGAGTTTAGCCAGAACGGTGGGGTGCTGCCACTCTGCCTTCATTCCTTGGCTAAACCTCTGCAGTCCTATAGCTCTCTCCATCTCTCCTATATTCTCTAACTCCCTCTCTCTCTCCAAGTCCGGCAGGAAAAAGCACAAAAAAAAACCATCCTGAGTGCAAACCCTGGACTTCCCATTCAGACACCTAGGTCAGTGCTTCCTCTATAGAGGTCTTCACTGATATCCTTTTCTCTGTCCCCTCTCCTGATCTTTGGACCCCCATCTCATCTCCACTCTTTCTCCTTCCACAAATTCCTCCATTAACGGTTGCACCAAGTGGCAAGTCCTCTTGGCCGGTTTCACATCCTCACGTTGCTTCGTTAATATCTATCAAACTGGCACCATCCAGGTTCAGGGTCCACAACCCAACCTCCTACTCTTTGACTGCATCCTGCCTTCTCTCATTAACTTCCTTCATTCGCCTACATCTCCCCCTTCTACTCTCCCTCTACCTCCTCTGAATGGTGTACCACGCCCCATACCCCACCTCAGAAAACCTTCAAAAGCACTGACCTACTTCACCTGGCGACTCTTAATTCCAGCTCAGCCAACAAACACTCCTCTGACATTGGTCTCCTTCTTCAAGACATTGACCTCGACATTCTCGCTCTTACCAAGATTTGGTTCAATGCCAGCTCAGTCACTGCCTTTGACTCCCTCCTCCCTGATGGCTTTTAGATCATCTCCAAGCTTTGACCTCAGTGCACTGTTGGGGGAGTTGCCGTAATCTTCCACGAGTGGCTTCCTGCTTCTATCTTACCTACCCAGCCCTATCCCTCCTTTGAAAGCCTCCTTTCAAGTTGGCCACCTCTCCCACCTCCACCCGACCCTTGCTACCATCTACCGGCCTCCAGGCACTGCCCCCCTATTCCTCTCTGAATGGACTGACTTCTGCTCTTCTTTACATTCATCCACCTCTAACCTTCTCCTCGTGGGTTATTTCAACATTCAACTGGACTCCCGTGGCTCTGCATCCACTGTATTTACTGACCTCTGCACCTCGCTTTCCCTCTCCATTCTCCCTTCCGGGCCAACCCATACAGTTGGACACACTATGGATGCCCTGATACACTCTGACCTCTCTCTCTGCTCCATTAGTCATCCCTCTCTCCTGGTCGGACCACTCTCCTCTCCGCCCACCTGGGTCCCTTTGGCCCCCTGAGTGCCCCCCAAAAGTTCCACCAACCTCGTTCACTAACATCTACCCAATGAAACGAGTGACTGCAGCTGCCTTCACCTCCACCTTCACCCCCTCTCACCCACCAACCTCTGACTCTACCTCTCACTCTGCCCTCAGCAACCTCCATCTTTCCATCACCAACACTCTTGACATTCTTGGCCCAGTCAAGAGGATCCATCTGAAACCTGCTTCAAAGCGTAACACTTGCTATGACACCGAACTTGCAGCCCTGAAATGTAAGTACGGGGCAGCAGAACGGAAGTGGGTAACCTCAGGCTTATCCTCTGACAAACTGTCCTGCCACCTGCTCCAAAGGTAATACAGACTCGCCATCGGTGCAAAGGAAAGAGCTCACATTCAGTCATGGGTCACCAGCGCATCCAATAACTCGACTGAACTTTCAAAATCTGCAGGGAACTAGCCAACCCCTTCACAGTGTCATCCTCCCCGTCTCTTTCCCAGGCCCTCTGCAATGCACTGGCCTCACACTCTGCCAGCAGGACATTCTGACCAACCTTTCTAAACTCCCTTACAACCCATCCCATAGCCCCATCACACCCCCACACCATCCTCCTTCCGCCTTCTCCGCCTTCTCCCCTGTCACACCTCAAGAAGTTACCGGAGTTGTCCGCCCCATGAAGGTCTCTTCTAAACAGGTCTCCCCTTGCTCATCCAGGACCATCAGGGATAACATCAGCTCTCTATCCCCTGCTACCGCTGATTTCTGCAATCACTCTTTTGTCACTGGATCTTTCCCCTCCCTCCTTAACCACTGCCTTGTGTGCCCACTCCTGAAAAAAACATCCTCTGACCCTACTTGCCCTGCCAGCTATTGCCCTATCTCCATCACCCCCTTCCTGGGAAAGCTGCTTGAGAAGCTCCCCTTGCCCCAACTCAGCTCTCACACTGAACTTGTTGGTGGCCTCCATGACCATCAATCTGGATTCCCAGCATCCAGAGGCACAGAAACTGCTCTTCTGAACACCTGTGAATCTCTGCTCACATTGCTGAACTCCAACTCCCCAGCTGTCCGTATCCTACTTGATCTCTCCTCGATACACTTGGTATCTCGCAACGGGCACTGAATTGGCTGTCCACTTTCCTCACTAACCGCTCTTCACAAGTCGTCCTGGGCCCCTTCTCCTCTCCTACTTCCATCTCCACCTGTGGTGTTCCCCAGGGCTCGATACTCTACCCCTGGCCCTTTAACATTTACCTTGCTCTTCCTGCATGCCTCATCCCCTCTTTCTCCTCCAACTTCCAGTGTTACACAGCTGACACACAGCTCTTCTTCAAATTCCCTGCTGACCCTCTTGCACTCTCCATCATCCCTAACATCCCTAACTGCATATCTGCCATCCATTCCTGGTGCGCCTCTAATGATCTCTGCCTCAACGCCTGTTAAACTGAGATCCTTCCCATTTGGATTCCTGCTCCCTCCTTCTTCCCTCTGGATCTGGCCTTCCTCCTTGGGCTCGCCTCCTGTGCCTTCAACTGAAGCAGAACCCTTGGAGTCATCTTCAACTCCTCTCTCTCCTTCCTCCCTCACACTCAGGACATTGCCAAGAAGTCCAACTATTAGCTCTTCCTTCTCAAAGGAATTTGACCTTTTCTCACTTTCCTTCAGAGGCTCAATGTGACTCAAGCCCTGGTTCTCTCTAAACATGGCCACTGTAACAGCCTCCTCCCGAATCTACCTCCTTCCACTCTGCAACCCCTCCAGCTTATCCAGAAAAGGGCAGCGAGACTTATCCTTGGCCTTAAGCCCAGGGACTGCATCTCTTCGGCACTGAAAAGTCTTCACTGGCTCCCGGTTGCTGCACGGATTAAATTCAAATCCCTCTGCATCATCCACAAGGCTATCTGGGTACGGGGACCACACTTCCTTCAACCTTATCTCACTAAATACTCTCCCTCTAGACCACTTTGTTCCTCTGGCACCAAATCTTTGTGTGTAAAGCATTTTGCTAAACAGAGGGCAGGGGGTTGCTCACTTTCCTCTACGGGCTCCCTCCTATGGAATTGCCTCCCCCTCCCCCTGCGCCTTGGGCAGGATCTTCTCAAATTCCGGAAGCTCCTCAAGACTTTCCTCTTTTCCTCCTCCTTCGCTCCTTCTCTCCTCTGCTAATCCCACAGTTGCTGAATCGTTGTCCTGGGCCGTTATGCATCCTCGGGCCCTGTCCTCCCAAACCAATTCTTCCCAGCTCCTGTGAATCCACAGCACTTTGCATCTGAACACCCTCCAATCTGGAGGCTTGCACTTACACCTGCCGCGGCCCAGTCGTGTAGCACTCAACATTCCTAGCACTTGACCTGTGGCTCCCCCACAAGCTGGGACACCCCAGCTCTTACCCCTTCTTCCCTCTTCCTTTCTGCACTTGCACGTTTTGAATACTCACAAGGCATAGTAGGTGTGCCCATCTCCCTCTTGCCCCCTCTGCTCTTAAATATGGTGTTTTAATGTATTTCCCGCCCTCGCTCCCTCCCTGCCCTGTGGGCGCTTTGAAACAGTATTTTCTCATTGTATAAGCACCTAACAAGCAAACAATAAATACATACATAAATACATTCGTTTGGGGCATTTAAGGGCAATCTCTAGGAATGATGTGAATAGCTGGATTGTTGATGTCAAAACCAGACGATGGTAACTAGTACATGAAACCAATACCTGTTAATGATGTCAGTACCAGCACGCATGATGGTAACACCATGGCACATGAGACGTCTTTATGGGAGGGCAAAAGGGGCACTTGGAGGGGGCCCCCACAAGGCTGCCTGATCTAAAGTAAGATTCCATTGTTCACCAGATTTAAATAGCACACGCCAGGAATTTTTATGACATGCTGCTGAGGCGCTAAACCTATTGTCTGTCTGTTTTGACAAGTAAATTCTGCCTTGATCAATTAATCATGTAATGCTTTCTGTGTTCACTGTGGAATACATAGTTTGTGTGTTCCGTACTGCACAGCTTCTGTAGCAGCCTTTCCTTCTTGTGGGAATTATGTTGTTCATGTGCAATAGCCAAAGTTGAAATCCATATTGATAAATTGAGTGCCACAATGGTTCAGACGTTAGCTCAGTGTTTTAAGCACGCATTGCAGAGATGTGTTTTCATATGAAAGATTAGAAGAGCACATTCCAGCAAGGCTGGCTGAACCTTTCCTATGTCTGCAGCTTATAGACCATTCCTATGTCTGAAGTGTGCATTCTCTGAGTCAGCTAATGTGTGCTCTCTGCCTATTCTGGGTTACATGTACCTTTTACATACAGTACTGCATTAATACTACAGGCTGCATACCTTCCCGGATGATATTGATAAAAAGTATCCTGTTTCTATACTCGAAGAGAAGTTACCTCTTCGTAGATTGCTAATTTTGGCCTTCAAATGCTACTTGTTTATCAATCTGATTATAGCAAAAATGAAGAAGGTAAGGGGACTTAAAGGGAGTAAACATGTTTATTTTGAATGCTACGAGGTGGCATTTCTACCTATGGGTTTTGCTCACGGTGGGGGTGGGAGGGAGGGTGCCACCAGATAAACTTGATCACTTAGTTCCTTTGGTTTGATTGAGGGGGGGCCCAAAAATGTCTATGCCCAGGGCCCCAGAAAAGCTTAAGATGGCCCTGTAGCTAGCAAAGGGTGAGTTCCTGGCAGATCGAATGCCTTTATAAAGCTAACACTATTGACTTTTGTTGTTTGGGAGGATGGAAGACCAGTGTCCAAATGAAGGAGGTCAGATGACACTGATGACCCAATTATCTGGGGATATGGAAAGGACACAAAGTTGAGGCCTTTAATGGCTGTCTTTGTAGAATATGTTGCTCGTGGATGTGCCAGGATTTGACAAAGAATATTGAAGTTGACCTCATGGAAATCAAAGGGAATGAGTGCAGGGGTCTTCATGGGTCCACGTCACCATTAGGAAATGCTTGACATGAAGTTTCAAGCACCCCAGAATTTCTTTCGTGGAAAATATGCATTTGCGGCATCCTTTGTGTTTACTTGTTTGTTGGTTATCTGATAGTGCCATGTACTTTAATCCAAAGTAGGGTGGCCAGATGTCCCGGTTTTGACGAGACTGTCCCGGAATTGGGCCCAGTTCCCGGACCTCTTGCTGCTCACAATCAATGCCAAATCAGCCCAGTTTATGGCCCACTAATGAATAGTTGTCATGGCAGCCACTGCCAAATTGTAGACCTACTTTTATATTTGTGACCTCCCGCTTTTTTTTTATTTTGAAAATCTGGTCACCCTATCCAAAAGAGACTGCAAGCCCTTTCTGTGTGCACTGACTCCCATATCCCGCTAGCCTCCCGCCCGGCGTCGCTACCCCCACCACAGTGGCACGCTCTCAGAATGCTATCATTTTTAGAGTCGATACGTTTATTTATTTATTTGTTTTTTATATGCGAATTTATATCGCTATTTTTTTTTTTTTTTTTACAAAAAGGGGGCGCTTGGAAAGTGATGGCTCCTGTAATGCAAATCCAATAGCAGTTATCTGGCCCTGAACGTATAATTCAATCCTGGTGAAGGGGTGGAGAGACAACACTCTCCTACCGGGCCTCCCCCAGGCTTCGGGGGACTCCAGCTTCCATCATTCACATTTCAATTACTAGCTAATGTGGGAGCCGACAGGAAAAGAGCGTCCTGAAAGCCCCGGCGCGCGCCGAGCGGAGAAAGATGTTCGTTGACTTGGCGTCTGACAACTTTACGGGCACGAGAGAAGCAAGGCTCGCAGCTTCGCAGCTTCGGGTGTGAGGTGCGTCGGAAGAGCCCCCTCTCGTGCTGGCCCTCGCGTGCATGCCCAAGGCCTTATACCGCTGAGTTTACGCTGGGGGTACAAATATCGTCCAGGCTCAATATTCAAGCAGTTGAGCTTTTGCAGCTGAGCTTTTGCTCCGTTTACACACATTTCACAGATTCAGGCCCAAATTTCAAGCACCACTTTCTCTGTAGCTTATGGTAAACAGTGGTGTTTCCAGATATCCCCTTTCCTGCCTCTGCCAATTTGCAGATGATTGTTTTGTAGCATATGGTGTACCATGTTTCCATTTGTGAGGGGATGACAGGGTATTGACAGCGGTAATCAGCCCTGCCTACAGTAGCACAAGCATGATACCCGGAGGTTGAGGTTACCTGACGTCCGCCACTTTTCTCCAAGTCTTTGCCCACTTAAAAAAAAAACACAAACCTGATGTCCAATGATGTCATTCTGAGCGGGATTTACACTCGATACTGAGTGGCCGATTCATGGAATTACGAACAGAAATCGTGCATTGGCCGAGCGCCGAAAATGCCACTGCGCGAGCCTCCGAGATTAAGAAAATCTGCATGCAACGTGTATTCATGGAGTTGTTCATGCAAAATAACCGTATTCGCAAGTCACGGCTGGAACGCCCCTGACACGCCCACACATAAAGCAGGAAACTGCCAGATCAACTACCTTTGCGCGGTCCCCCAGGTGCAAATTCATACACCCTTCAAACAGCAGGCCGGGGTCCCCCGTAACAGTATCCGGCACCCCGACACCACATGCGGAAGAAAAATAGTAACTCTGCAATAATTCTGGAAATGTGTGTGCAAACGCAGGTAAAACTTTCCTGTACCCCCGCTACAGAGCGTACATGCACCTCTACGTTACATCGGAACCCCTGATTGAGTACACGCAACCCGAAATACAACATGCGATCCCACCTGCATGGTGACAATCCTACGTGCAAGTGTACTTACGTCAGCCTTCGGGTGGCGGATCCTATGAAGGACTTGCATGGGCCTTTCCCAGCTGAGACGTTGCGGATCGATTACATGAATACGTCTCTTGCCGCGCAATAGTGGGCGTGTGAGGGACTGCCTGCAGGCCGTCGCTCAGAACGCCCACTTCTTTCGTTAGTTACTGCCCATTTCTGGTGTTCCGCCCCCTTCCCAGCCCTCTGTGCACTTCACGCCAAACCTCTGCTTGGAGCTTTGTGCAAGGCCCTCGACGGCTCGCACAGGCATGCCAGGCCAGCATAAAATCCACGCAAGTCCAGGAAAAGTGCTGCGCATTCGATTCCATGAATCAACAAACAGGGTTGCATGCGCAGATTGGGCGCAGATTAGGTGCAAGTACCTTAATTTCTGCGCAATAAATTCCATGAATCTGCCACTTAGTCTCCAACCACACCTCCATGTGACGGTCACAAACGGTCTGTTTGTAGCCAATCACATCGAGGCATGGGCAGAGTTCCTTGTATTGCCGGAAATCCCAGAGACTCCACGCTCAAACCCGGGAAAGAGTGTAAAAATCCAGAGCCTCTGGGATAAACCCAGAGACAAGGCAGGACTGGCGACAATGTGAGCTTTTGAAATGGGACTTGTCTGCAAGGCAAGAGTCTAATGGTAGGAGTGCAGGATTGCGTTATGTTTTTCCTTGTGATGCCTACTCCCCTCTTCCTCGACTAGCCGACTTGCCTTCAAGAGCTCCTACCAAGTTACACTACACACACAAATCCCCCTAAAATATCAACCAGCCATTAGCACAGCCACACTAATAGAACGATGACAAAGCTCTCCTCCTTAGCTCTTTCACACTATCTTACATTAGTGGTTAACCAGTACCAAAGCGCTATATTCTATCAGGTCTTGGGCACTTAATTATGTATAATATACTCCCAGGTTTCTCTGAAAAGTCCATAGAAAACAGATTGGCGCACCCAGTACTTCCTGACCTACACCCATCAACACCACAGGTTTTGCATCTGCCTCTTCCGCTGTAACATTAATGACCTCCCACCCATGTTTTCTGAAAGAGCCACATCCAGTGAGGCAACTGATAGTGGGAGAAGGGGCTATACAAGACCACTTAATTTACAGAGTCAGCTGAGCTTTCCTCCAGGTTGCATTGTACTTACACGGGCAAGTCCGTAGCTTCAGACAGCTGAACTTTCTCCCAGGTTACACTCACATCTGCTGGCAGTAGGCCTGCTGCTTCAGATGCGAGGGTATCAGGAAGAGCCCCTTTTGAGGTTTCCTATGTGAATACCAAAGGTATTATACCCCAGAGCCTTTCATTGCAGAGGTGAAAGCCTCACACAGCTGAGTTTACTCCTGCTTTCACAGATTCAGGCCATAGGCCGCTGACATTTTCTCCAGGTTGCATTGAACTCACTTGTGCAAGCTTGTGGCTTTCGCTCATTTTCCCTTTGGGTTACACGGATCCAATAGTTGGAGCAACAGCAGTGGATTCTGAGTATACATGTTTTTTTAAACATTATTTTAATTAGGTTCACAGTTCAATTAGAACGTTTACTCGGAAGAAATACTAGCACATATAACCCTTTCCATTGAATCCAAAAATTAATCATTAAAAGCGTCATATCATTAGTTAAAACCCACTGCAGATAACATTAAAACCTTCAACAACTAGCAATCAAATCACATTTCATTCAAATAAAGCATACAGGTACATCAATAGAAATTCAGAGTTAAAACATATTTCACCACTGATATTGTAAGTGAGGAGTACCGACCACTCAATAAAATATCCAACCCTTTTTCACGTGCCAACAATCTATACTCATACTATATCAAGGTATAGGCCGATTTGACCGACAAAAAATGGTCGCAATGACCAAAAGTTCTCAAAAAGCTACCACTAAAGGTTTGAATACCAAAAGTTCGAACCTTTGGTGGTTGCATGGTAAAAATAAAACAGGGGCTGCGGGGGTGTCCTCCGCATCGCCCCGCTCACTACACTTCATGGTACAGGGAGCGGAGGTTGCGGGGAACACCCCCGCGGCCTTCCGTTTAAAAAAAAAAAAGAAATGGGGGCTGCAGGGGTGTCCTCTGCATCGCCCCACTCACTACATTTAATGGTACAGTGAGCAGAGGTTGCGGGGGACACCCCTGCAGCCTTCTGTTTAAAAAAGAAAAGAAAAGGACCCTGTGGCGCCGGTTCCCGATCACGGAAGTGAAAGGGAACTGGCGTTGCAGGAACCCAGCGTGAAGATGAAGGTAAGTAGGGTTTGTTTATGTTGGGGGTGTGGGTGGGGGTGTGCTGAGGGTGTGGGTGGTGGGGTGTTATGGGTGTGCTGTGTGTGTGGGTGTGAGTCTGTATGTGTGTTCGCATGAGAAAGGTATGAACTTTTGCTAGTTCGCACCTTTCTCATGCGAACGTTTCGGCCGCGGTAGTTTCTGCCGCAGCCAAATCACTTAGATTCCTATATCAAAAGCCACATTCCTTAGATCCTTCATAGCTATACAATCTTCCAGAAGATGGATAAAAATTTCTCGCTCCTGCTGACAAAATCTACAGTTTGCAGCAAACAAAGGGTCATGTGATCGTGATGGCAATACGTCTCGGGGTAAAATCACATTAAATCTAATTCTTAAAACTATGTTTAGGAAATTCAAACTCGGAAATGTTCCAAAGTAGTTAGGAAATTCATTAAAAGCTTTGAGTTCAACCATAAACTTTTTAAATGTTTTATAACGTTGACATGCTGCTTGGGTGGGGAGCCAGTCTGCTACCCCGACTTTTTCTTTAGCTTTATTAGGGTTGGTCAGCAAGATCTCCCTAGAGATGCCAGCTCTTCCATGAGTAACCTGCAGTCATTTTTCCAGGTTTCAAGCACTCCCTCTGCTGCTTCCACTGCTAATTAAATTTTTTATCAAAACAGGAGCAAGGGGTAGCCGGCCAACATATCGTAAAAAGTGAAAGACGCTTCCATGCATGCATGCCCTGTAGCGAAAGAAGTCCTAATTCAAATAGGATCATTACTATTGGTGTACCACCTAGTGAGTGGTAGCAGGCGTTTTCGAAAGATAGATTCAAGATATTGCCATTTAACTCTATCTAAATTTGTTAAGGTATCCGCACCATAAATAATTATCTGGACTACTTTGTGTTTGTAAAACATAAGTAAAGGGAATAAAGAATACAAACCATATTTTTTCTTGATGATGGAAGCTTGCGCAGCTAGTGTTGTCATTTGAGAAACCAACTTCTCCACCCATGGTAATTGTTAGGTAACATTTCCTTTACTGCTATTTTACCTCTGTATTTGTAGACCCCCCAACATATTGCTTTTGTTTCAACCTCCTGTTCTGACTTTCTGGCAGTGAAACTCAGCGTTCAGCTGTGCTCCACTGGGCTTTCACTCATCGTTCTGGGGAAACTGGCTTGTCCATCAGTGAGTCAGTACTGGGAAACATTGTTTCCCTTAGTTTTAGGACTTTGTCGTCACTTTTGGCAACTGTATTTCAGTGCACAAAGTACATTACAGTACCGTGCACTGGGGTCCTTGCGTTTCCGGGCCTTAAGACATCCCTTAAGGATTTTCTGGTAACTGAACAATGTGCCTAGGAGTGGACTGGTGGCAGCAGAAGCTTTTTCATGTATTTCTATTAACTTTTACTGAGCCATACCGTGCTTACCGCTTGTGGCCCATGACTGTGGCTAGTGTCCATCATGGCCGTGCCACAAGGTCTTTTGTCTTCTCCTTTGGCCATATTGTCCATTGGCCTTCCCCTTGCTTTTTGTGATCCAGACAGTCCTTATTTGGGCATGCATTCTCGCAAAAAGCCAGCGCTTTTGGAAGGCTACTGCATGTCACATGTGTGGGTAACCAGGAAATGGGCTGGAATTGTCTGGTCCCAATCCACACTACTGGTGCCAGGATGTCTGGTGTGCATGAGAGTATGAGAGCCGCAGTGGTCCCTGATTGGACCACTGCTGGCGAGCCTGAGTGGAGCAAATCTCCTCATTGGCCAGCTGGGTGTCCACTGAGTCCAGCACTCACTGGACTTTGGGATATGAGGAGGGGCTCTGAGTGCAGACACGCAGATCACCCTGAGGTCCGAATCAACCTCTACATGGAGCCAAGTATCCTGAGAAGCGGACCAGATCCAAGGACTGTTCGGAACTGCGCAGAGAAGGTTTGGCATCCTGAGCCCGCTGTTGTTTCCGGTAGAGCCCTACTTTGAGCTTGAGCTCTGAAGACCTGCAAAGGTGCTTCAAACCTTTTGAGTGGTGGCACCAATCACTCTCAACGCCTCCTTCATGCCCTGCAAACAAGCCTTCTACGAAGTGTTCCTGGGCTATCCAGTGGGCTGACCACCTTGTACATTGGCACCCGTGCTGGAGCCCTAGTTCGCACTGCAAAGTCGTTTCTTGCCAAATCTTGTCATCCCTACTGCTTCAGGCTGCAAGAGAGAAGTGTGCGTCAATCCGCAAGACTTGGGTGCTCCTGTGTCACTGTGCGACAGTGGCAGTCACTGCTGGTGACATTCCTACCTTTCTCCAAATGTCCTGAGACCAGCTGCATAGGTGCTTTCTTTGCCCTCCATTTGTGATGAGAGAGCCAGCTCCTGATTTAAATCGGACCCGCATCCGCAGCATCTGTGCACTTTGAAGTGTAACCAAGGAGGGGATTTCTAAGTCCAGGTGACCTTCTTCAAACCTGCCAAGTTTCAGCAGCCCAGAGTGAGCTAGGGGCAGTGAGTAATCATACCACTTACCAGTGGCCCCTAGTTCATCCATACCATTTTTACACACAAAGGATCCCTTGTGTTCCTCGCCTTGACTTGGGCGCTCTTGCTTCCTATGGTCGTCCGAAAGTTGGGGACATCTTGTTTCTCTGTAGCAGACCCACCTCTTACTCTTGGAACCAAAATTCATCACACTCCAGTGTCCTCTTCTAACATATTGTTCCCATTGAATTGTGTCCCTTGTGAGCTTTACACATCAACGAGCGCTTTTATGCACAAGCATAACCTTGAGCACAAGGCTCTAATCTTCCTAGGGGTGGACTTCTTAAGCTAGGGATATCCATATCTGGAGGTATCCATTGTGATAAAGTTTGTGTGCTTTCCCTCCTTACAGGTTTTGGCGGGAATCTGCACTTTACTGCATTGACTGAAAGGTGACTAGATATATTTTACATAGTGTGTGTTTAAGAAATAGTATTACTGTGTTCCTCATTATTCGCCTGTGTTTGTTGTGGGCCTAATAACTTGCATATTTTTTATATACTACAATCTAAGAGTAATTCTTGTGTCCTACTGTGGATGCTCATCCAAGACCTCAGATCACCCCCACTACTAGCCTTGACTGCTCTCCAAGCTACCTTGAGTTGTCCTGGCTAACTTCGCAGAAGTGTTCCCCATTTCACTAAACAAGGATGGCCTCCTGAACATCTGTTCACCAGAGCAGAGATCAGAAATCCATTATAACAGTAGCTCACCTTTTTTGTTATTATAGCGTATCCTCAAGTATCAGTAATCTTGAACTATTCGAACGGGTTTACTGCTTAGAGACCAGCTCTTAGTGGGTTGAATTTTTATCACATTTGACTTGGAGATGTGAATGGTTAAATCATTAATTACAGCATATATTGATAAGGCATCTCATTGCCTTCGTAATCCAATGGGGGTACAATCTAATCGTTGACAGATAAAAGCCATTGAACCTCACTAAGGCCAATTTTTGGTTGAAATGCTCGAGCAGCTTCAAGGTGGAAATTGAGATCTAATAAAAACAGGTTAAAAAGTGCTGGAGTCAAGGGGCAGCCTTGCTTCAATCTCCTGTTGGCTAGGTCGAATGGTAATTTTTGTGTATATGTACATAGCCTGAATCAACTCCAGCAAATCACTCGGGCAAGCCCAAGCTTTTAAGTTCCTCCACAGGGTCCCTTTCGGTACTCAATCAAAAGCTAATTTAAAATCAATAAAATCTAAATTTAGTTTTTTTAAATTTAAAAGCCTTTGCTTTAAAAACATCTAATAAAAAACAGTTCATTGATGTGCCCACTCCATTAACAAATTCTGATTGGTTAGAGTCATACTTTCATTACTGAAATCCAGTCATTTAACCTGTATAGACAGCAATTTGAATATTTTCCCTGGTGGGTCTAAAAGGGTCAACGCATGATCATTTTCAGGTAAAAGACAATCGCCTTTTTTAAAAATCGGGACATAATCGCTGTTCTCCAAGACTGTTGGATTTGTTCGGCCATAATAATTTTATTAAAAATTCAAGTTAAAATATCTGCCCATAACTCTGGGTTTGCTTTTAGCATTGCATTGGATAGGCCGTCCGGCCCAGGTGCTCTTGAGGAATTAGACTGACTGATTATCAGCAAAAAATCTTCTTTATCTATTGTCATCGACCAAAGGGTCATCGGGGTGCAGCTCTCTGATTCAAATGCATAAGGCTGGTCATCGTGCAGATTCACAAAATGCAGTGACCAGGTTGCTGCCGGGATTGGGTTAATTTGAACAGCTATTTGAGGAGCTTCTTGAAGTTTAAACAGCTTTAAAATTTCTGCCGTGTTACTGGATTCCATGGCTCTTAGCATAAACTTCTGCATCATGATGTAAAATCATAGCCTTATGTCCCATCAGCTATTGAGAATAATTCTGTTTAATCTTTGCTCTTTAAAAGCTATCATTTGCCCAATTCACTTTAGAAAGGTTATTTATCTCCTTTCTCATGGATGTTTTTCTTACGACTACGTCTGTGTGATAACTATGTTTGTGATTATAGGACGGTCTAACAGACTTCACATTTACAGTAGAAAATAAGTGCATAGCAATTGCGTACACATCTTTAGGCCATGCTCCCTGCGAGTCAGACAACTGATATAGTGAGTTCAAAAAGCAAAGAAAGCATTGAAGCTTAGGAATATTAAATTTTAAGCGGTTTCGGCCAGCTGAACCTCGTTAAAAGGATAGTGTTTTCCTCTACTTGCATTTTTTATAAACCACCAAGTTGAAGACAAGGCAGCATGATCACTATTCACTGTAAGCCTACTTGACATATCAATTAGATTATGCTTGGCCACTGCTAATGCAAAAATAAAATCATGAATAGACTGTTGTATGTTACGCCTCAAAGTAGGTTTTGCAGGCATGCCTCCCTTTGTTGCACCATTAACCATTACCAAGTATCTGAAATCCATCAAGAATAATAACACGTATCCTTTTTCCCTAGCGGCCACCCCTTCTTTAATTTGGGAGGGGACGTATTCATCTAAACTCGAGCATGTTACATTGAAGTCACCTCCTACTATAAAAAATGCAATAGTACCATCCTCTAGACAATTGTCTAGAACCTCCGCTAGACTTTTTTAAAAAGGTTCATGGAGAGATGGTAGGATGTTCTTATAAACATTACTGAGGGCTATCGATCTCTGTGTGGTCCATCCACCCTCTGCCCAAGAGAGTTGTACTAGCTGAATAAAAGGGCTAGACCACACATTGCTCAGCTAAATAATTACAAGCTAGGAGACCAACAGATTGTCTTCCTGTCAGCCCTTTTAGTGCTGGGTTCAAACAAACTGTAAAACCATCCATAACTGGGGTTGAAGTGAGACAGATTTCCTGTAATAAAATTATATTGTGTTTCCTGACTTGGTCCAAGTCAGTTTGCAGCAGGTGAGAAAAGCCTCTAGTATTCCATACCAGCATAGAGATCACTAGTTGTTGACCCTCTACTAGCTAATACTCCAAATGTGTGTTTGCTAGAATTCCTGGTAACCACGCCCAAGCATTAGGGGCTTGCTGCAAAGAAGTGTGGAAATGGCACTCCATTACCCTCCAAAGTCCACCCTCATTTAAAGATTTAATAATTTGCAGAGGTGGATGACCTCTTAATTGCATAATATCAAGGATGTGGACATTCAGATTATAAATTATGGAGGCCAATATTGCATCTCTGTTTGCCATTTCTACCTCATAAACCATGGGGAGAAACAAAGACGCCATTTCCAAATTAAATTTTGAAATCATTCTAGATCCAATATGAAGGAGGACGACATCCAATCTATCTTTCAATATGAACTCTACCTGCTCAATGTCGCCAGATTGTATGCTATGAAGGACAGGAATGGCCCATATTAATTTTAAACCATTAGCACGATTGAGAGTCATCAGGTCTGATGATAATGGCAAATGTTCTAAAAGCACACAGTTAGAATCATAACCAGCCTAAAGTTTAGGAGGAATTAACCCTTGAGATTGTGTAGCCCTCACCTTTATTTGATGGTGTAGATCCAATCAATTTTGTTCCAGAGTATAGTATTCCACCTCTAGCTCTAATCTTTGTCTTATAAATGCCAGGCATTAGATTAGATTAGATAAAATTAGATATTATAACATTCGTTACTTCTGAAGATAAGATAAGTGCTTGTGCCTGAGCAAAATTAAACATACCCGGCAGACCAGTTGAAGCAAATAAAGGAGGAAAAGCTGGCGGAGGATGAACCACTGGTAATGAAATATTAACCAGCGGATGTAGTGTGGGAGACACTTGAGTGGAGGCTATTACTGTTATAGGGGAGGCACTCATACTTCTTAGAGTAGTATCTATTGAGTGAGAACTAAGATTCATCAGAATATTCATATTTTCATTGTGTTCAATCACTGCCGAAGATGCGGCCATTATGGATACTTATCTCATCCTGCGACCCTTCTTACCTCCCAAATTAGAAGTCAATGCTACTGGCATAGACAGAGATCTTGAAAACTTCCTTGAGCCTGTAGAGGGTGATCTAGGAGGATTTTTTTGTGTTTTTCCTCTGTCTAGCGGCACGTCAGTGTGAATTTCTATTATGAGTGAATATCGGAAAATGCTGAAAAGGATCACTCTGAGATTCCCCTAAACAGATCACAGGGGACGTCTGAGAATTAGATTCTCGTACATCCTGTATTTCCGTTAGTTCCGGTTGGTTAGAAAACTCCTAACTATGGGTCTAAGACTACTTTCCCACCGTCTGCTTGTGTCATGGTGCCCATCTCTCGACCCGGACTAGACCAGGGAATTTCTTCTTCTGGCCTCTTGTTTTTTTACAAAAGCCATATTGCCTTGACAAGTAGTTATAATAAAACCTTCTAGAAAGGAAAACTTAGTTAAGAACGTAGACATTGTTGCAGCTTGATTACACAGTTTGACATTACCAATGTAATAAAAGCAAAGTTCAAAGAAGGGCTATAGGACTCTGGAACATTAGACAGATCATAATCCCCCTGCAACATTGATTGCTCAGGACACAATGGATCTCTTGACAATGCTGAGAAGGAGCTCTCCATACGGGACGATGAATTCCCATATAGTTCAGGTGACTGTGATTATTGATCAGTCCGCGGGGGCTTAGATTGTCAATTTGAATAACCGGTAAATTCTCATCACAAATACCAATTACAACTGAGAGTTCTGTAGAGACTGGTTTAGCCAGGGTAGCCATCTGTATTGCGGCATAAGTGATGGAATCTAAAGTTGTAACTATCACAGATGCTATCTTTTCAAAAGAATCAGCTACTTGAGAGTCTAACAAAGCAGGTGCTTTGAAAACAACTTCTAACAAAGATTCAGCATTAACGGCTCCCCGAACCAGTGTTGAATAAGATATAACTTAATCTTTCATTTCCTGAGGAATAGACAAAGGACCTTCCAGCAAGGTTCCTACTGGGAAAAAAGTTGTTATTTAGGTGTAGAGGTAGCCGGGCAAATGTCTTTCTTATGGTCTACCATAGGAACAGACTTTGTTTCCATATAGTTAAATTGTTTGCTTGATTAAATTGCACCTTTCAAGAAATTGGCAATGTGTTTATAGATTATAACGCTGCTGCTCGGTTCTATATATTTTAGTATTGTAAAAATCTATTATGCTCTTTTAAACCCTGTTTTAACACAAACCTTTAATTTAGAATGAACTGGTACTTATTAGCCTGCTCCTCTTCTTTGACCTGTTTACATAACTCACGTACAATCTAGTGAGAGCTGTTTAGAGAGCGATGTTCCACCTGAGCTACAAATCCCTCCAAGATTGTAGTTCTCTGCATGGTTATGTTTGCATATCTGGCGTGAGAGCACCGGTGCAAGATGGACAAGCCGGTCTGTGCCTGTCCGTTGCGCTCCAGGGAGCCAAGGGCCTTTCTTCCCCCGCCAACCTTACAGCAAGTTATAATGAGCGCTGCACATGTATTAGCCCATATAGAAGCTATATAGCCAAATCAGACCTCAGAACTACTCAGGGAGTCGAAATGGCACAGCGAATCCGCACCCGCTGTGCTGTTGTTCTTGACCACTATCTGGTAAACAATGCTATCATGATGACCACAAAGATACTTTAGGGGAGAGAATTTTATCGACACAGGTCAATTCTATTATTAAGGAGGGATATAGTGCTTACCCCTCCCCAGATCAAGCAGGAGCTCTTAAGGCGAATGTCCCACTGCAAGATAACACAGCTAAAGATGCTTGTCGCACCATGAAATTGACAACTCAGAATAATGTCTTTCGGAGGGTGGAAGGAAATAAGGGCGTAAACAATCAGCCGCTAACACCTCTGGCCAAGTGCACCCCTACACTAATAGCCAGGCCTATGTCTGGACTGAAGATTCTGCTACTTAATACAACATCACTACTCAAACACGCTCTTGATGTTGCCACATATATAGCACTATATGATATTGATATATGTGCGTTAACTGAAACCTGGGGTCATGCAGCGGCTGGTCCCTCGCTTTCCCTTGTCACGCCAGAGGGCTACAAAATTCTCCATCAGGATAGAACAGAGGGAATAGGGGGTGGTGTTGCCTTTATTTTTAAAGCCACTCTAGTCATTTGGAGAATTGAAACACTGGTCCTTGAAGGGTGTAAAATGCTGTATATTAAGATTAGGACAGAGATGTAATACACTTTTTAAATTTTATTTATTTTTTAAACTATATGTTTTTATTAAGATCAACAGATGCACAAAGGTTACATTGCTTTGCGGATTCTGGTTTGTTTCTCCAACTCGCCCACAACACCCGTAGAATTGGGTGCTCTCACATCCTTCGCGGGAAGGTCTTCAGAGGGGCCCAGAGCCATTCCCCCAGAGTGACTGGGGAAAAGTACCATTCTCCAAGTGGACACATTGTTTGCTGTCTGATTCCCTGAGGTGGTCTTATAGCACTCTCAACTGCGCTGCTCTATAATACTCATGGAAGTCCGGGTATGCCATGCCCCCTTTATTTTTTGGGAGGATCATTGTGTTCTAGGAGATGCAAGGCCTTTTCCGTTTCCATAAGAAATCCAACAGGGCACGCTTGATCTCTGCATGGAAAGAGTCAGGGAAGGCGACCGGGAGTGATTGGAACAGGAAGAGAAACCGTGGTAGTATGTTCATTTTTATTGCCATGAATCTCCCCGCCTATGAGAGGTTCAATTTTGCCTATTTCAGAGTGTCACTTTTGATCACCGTCCAAAGTGGCGTGTAATTTGCTTGGTATAGGTCTGCTAACTTCTTTGTGATAGTTATCCCTAAGTATCGGATGCTGTTGTCGGCTACCTTTCAACCCCACATTGTTGGGTTCAGGCCTGAGTGAGTACCTTCCTCGCTCAGCGATAGGGCTACAGTTTTGCTCTGATTCACGCAGAAACCTGGGTGGACTCCATATTCTTCCAATCTAACCAAGAGCGTTGGAATTGTTCGGGACAGATGCTTCACATAGGCTAGAACGCCATCAGCGAACAATGCCAATTTATAGTCTTGTTCACATTTTTTGAAACCTGTGATGGAGGAGTATTTTTTGGATGGTCTGGGCCAAGGGTTCCATCACTAATGCGAAGACCAAGGGTGACTGGTCAAGTCAAAGGAAGGGAATGCCTCGCCGTTGACTACGACCTTTGCCCTGGTGTTGCGGTATCATTCTTGCACCCCTGATATCAAGCGGGATCCCAGGTTGTCTTTTCTTAAAACCTGGAGCATAAACTTCCCCTCCGCCCTGTCTAAGGCTTTTACAGCATCAACCAAGATCAGGGTGGGGTTTATGTCCCCAGTGTCGATTGACACTATTAGGTCTAATGTTTTGCGATGTTGTCGGAACCCTATCGCCCCCTTGCATATCCCACTTGATCGTTATGCACCAGCGTTGCCAGGACCTTGCTTAGCCTATTGGCAAGAATGCTGGCATAAACTTTGGCATCAATGTTTAACAACAAGATTGATCTATACGAGCCGCACTCGAGCCTGTCTCTGCCTTCTTTGGGCAACACGATGATTCTAGCCTCTATGAAAGTAGGTGAGGCCTGCCCTTTGTCCATTATGTCATTAAATAAAAGAATCAAAAAAGGAGTCAGGGCCTCCCAAAAAGTTTTGTAGTAGGCCAGGTTAAAGCCCTCTTGTCCCGGTGCCGATCCCACCTTTAATTTGGAAATGGCAACATCTACTTCCTCCACTATTATGGGTGTGCTCAGGTTTCCTAAATCTGGGATTTGCAAGGGGGGAATGGCAAGGCCTCTAGGAATTTTGGTGTGCCTTCTTGGGACGAGTTACAGTCTGAGGTGTACAGTCCCTCATAGAACTGGGCAAAATGTGCGGTTATGTCTGTAGGATTGTCCAGTGTTACGCCCATCTGGGATATGATTTTGTAGACCACTCTTTCAGTTCTTTGCCCTCTCAGTCTAGCCACGAGTAGGGTATGGGCTTTATTGGCTTTTTCATAAAATATTTGCTTGACATAGCAGAAGTGGGTTAACGCTTTTCCATGCCACACATCTTTCAGCTCTCATCTAAGCTCCCTGACTTCTGCCAGTGTTCTTGCTACATCCCCGACCCTCCCCCTAAGGCTGCCTCTTTCTGTCTTATTTCCACTTTCAGTTGGGTTTCTCTCCAAGTTGTCTTGTTCTTTTCATAAATGTTCCCTGCGCTATTGTGGATTTCGCTGCTTCCCAAACTATCGCCCGAGAGGGATCCCCTGTGTCATTCTGTTAGAAGAATTCCTGAGTCTCAGTGTCTAAGGCTTCCCTAAAGACTTTGTCCTTAAAGAGTGTGTCTTAGCAGATCCACCTTTTGTCTGTGATCATGCCAGGACCTAAGTCTAGCTCAATGTCGGCCATGTCATGATCTGACCAGCCCACTAGCTCAATGGACGCAGTTTTGATGTCATCTTCGAGCGCAGCCTCCAGAAAGATGTAATCTATACAGGAGAATGTTTTATGTGGGGGAGAGTAGAATGTGTATGCTTTTTTTTGCAGCTGTTGGGCCATCCATGTGTCTACAAAGAAGTGTTCTTGTATCAAGCTTTGAAAAGACCCTTTCTCCGGGGGGTGGGATGGCTCCCACTCTGTATGACGCCGAGTTCATCACCAAGTTGAAATCCCCCCTACAGATCAAGGCCCCGGTCCTCCCTTTTTCCAGGATTGCAAAGAGCTCTCTACTAAATGCCCATTGCTGAGTGTTCGGTGCATATGCTGAGCACACAGTAACTTCTCTTAATCTGACGGTGCCATTAATAACTAGGTACCTCCCGCCTGGGTCCCTGTGTATGTGTGTGATCTGCAGTTGTAAGGCTGCGTGATGCAAGATGCCTACCTATCTGGCCCTGATGCTCATATGGCTCCCCCCAATTGTCTACCTTTGGGAGTAATTTCTTCTCCACTTGTACATTTGGTTTCATGTACAAAGAGTGTGTCCAGGTTGGCCTGTTGGAAAGCTCTAATCAACATTGATCTTTTCTCAGGCGAGTTGAGACCTTTCACATTTAGTGACCCCATCCACACTTTGTCATTTGCCATGTCCCTGGGAAGCCTTGTGCCCTATGAGTAGCTGTGTAAGTTGCCCCAGCGCATGCCTGTTTATCCCTGTGGTTGCTGACTGTAGCTTCTATGTGGGTTTGTCGGTTGTGCGTGTACGCTATGCACTACTTTGCAAGTTCATATTGCCAGCTGAAAAAAACTTGGCTTTGACCCCCACTCACCCCTTCTCCCGAATGTTGCTTCATGGTTACCCTCTACTCTTCCTTCCCCCTTTGAAAATTGAAAAGAAAAAGAAAAAGAGGGTTTCCCCTTGAAACTGGAGACGCCCTAGGAAAAAACATCGGGCCACACTATGGGTGACTCCCTGAATGCCCAAAACGTATAACTTCAACTTGTTAGCAGCTAGTAGGCGTGATTGCGCAATAACCATAGTCTTAATGTAATTTGCTTGGTATAGGTCTGCTAACTTCTTTGTGATAGTTATCCCTAAGTATCGGATGCTGTTGTCGGCTACCTTTCAACCCCACATTGTTGGGTTCAGGCCTGAGTGAGTACCTTCCTCGCTCAGCGATAGGGCTACAGTTTTGCTCTGATTCACGCAGAAACCTGGGTGGACTCCATAGTCTTCCAATCTAACCAAGAGCGTTGGAATTGTTCGGGACAGATGCTTCACGTAGGCTAGAACGCCATCAGCGAACAATGCCAATTTATAGTCTTGTTCACATTTTTTGAAACCTGTGATGGAGGAGTATTTTTTGGATGGTCTGGGCCAAGGGTTCCATCACTAATGCGAAGACCAAGGGTGACTGGTCAAGTCAAAGGAAGGGAATGCCTCGCCGTTGACTACGACCTTTGCCCTGGTGTTGCGGTATCATTCTTGCACCCCTGATATCAAGCGGGATCCCAGGTTGTCTTTTCTTAAAACCTGGAGCATAAACTTCCCCTCCGCCCTGTCTAAGGCTTTTACAGCATCAACCAAGATCAGGGTGGGGCTTATGTCCCCAGTGTCGATTGACACTATTAGGTCTAATGTTTTGCGATGTTGTTGGAACCCTGTCGCCCCCTTGCATATCCCACTTGATCGTTATGCACCAGCGTTGCCAGGACCTTGCTTAGCCTATTGGCAAGAATGCTGGCATAAACTTTGGCATCAATGTTTAACAACAAGATTGATCTATACGAGCCGCACTCGAGCCTGTCTCTGCCTTCTTTGGGCAACACGATGATTCTAGCCTCTATGAAAGTAGGTGAGGCCTGCCCTTTGTCCATGATGTCATTAAATAAAAGAATCAAAAAAGGAGTCAGGGCCTCCCAAAAAGTTTTGTAGTAGGCCAGGTTAAAGCCCTCTTGTCACGGTGCCGATCCCACCTTTAATTTGGAAATGGCAACATCTACTTCCTCCACTATTATGGGTGTGCTCAGGTTTCCTAAATATGGGATTTGCAAGGGGGGAATGGCAAGGCCTCTAGGAATTTTGCTTTGCCTTCTTGGGACGAGTTACAGTCTGAGGTGTACAGTCCCTCATAGAACTGGGCAAAATGTGCGGTTATGTCTGTAGGATTGTCCAGTGTTACGCCCATCTGGGATATGATTTCGTAGACCACTCTTTCAGTTCTTTGCCCTCTCAGTCTAGCCATGAGTAGGGTATGGGCTTTATTGGCTTTTTCATAAAATATTTGCTTGACATAGCAGAAGTGGGTTAACGCTTTTCCATGCCACATATCTTTCAGCTCTCATCTAAGCTCCCTGACTTCTGCCAGTGTTCTTGCTACATCCCCGACCCTCCCTCTAAGGCTGCCTCTTTCTGTCTTATTTCCACTTTCAGTTGGGTTTCTCTCAGTTGTCTTGTTCTTTTCATAAATGTTCCCTGCGCTATTGTGGATTTCGCTGCTTCCCAAACTATCGCCCGAGAGGGATCCCCTGTGTCATTCTGTTAGAAGAATTCCTGAGTCTCAGTGTCTAAGGCTTCCCTAAAGACTTTGTCCTTAAAGAGTGTGTCTTAGCAGATCCACCTTTTGTCTGTGATCATGCCAGGACCTAGGTCTAGCTGAATGTCGGCCATGTCATGATCTGACCAGCCCACTAGCTCAATGGACGCAGTTTTGATGTCATCTTCGAGCGCAGCCTCCAGGAAGATGTAATCTATACAGGAGAATGTTTTATGTGGGGGAGAGTAGAATGTGTATGCTTTTTTTTGCAGCTGTTGGGCCATCCATGTGTCTACGAAGAAGTGTTCTTGTATCAAGCTTTGAAAAGACCCTTTCTCCGGGGGGTGGGATGGCTCCCTCGCTGTATGACGCCGAGTTCATCACCAAGTTGAAATCCCCCCTACAGATCAAGGCCCCGGTCCTCCCTTTTTCCAGGATTGCAAAGAGCTCTCTACTAAATGCCCATTGCTGAGTGTTCGGTGCATATGCTGAGCACACAGTAACTTCTCTTAATCTGACGGTGCCATTAATAACTAGGTACCTCCCGCCTGGGTCCCTGTGTATGTGTGTGATCTGCAGTCGTAAGGCTGCGTGATGCAAGATGCCTACCTATCTGGCCCTGATGCTCATATGGCTCCCCCCAATTGTCTACCTTTGGGAGTAATTTCTTCTCCACTTGTACATTTGGTTTCATGTACAAAGAGTGTGTCGAGGTTGGCCTGTTGGAAAGCTCTAATCAACATTGATCTTTTCTCAGGCGAGTTGAGACCTTTCACATTTAGTGACCCCATCCACACTTTGTCATTTGCCATGTCCCTGGGAAGCCTTGTGCCCTATGAGTAGCTGTGTAAATTGCCCCAGCGCATGCCTGTTTATCCCTGTGGTTGCTGACTGTAGCTTCTATGTGAGTTTGTCGGTTGTGCGTGTACGCTATGCACTACTTTGCAAGTTCATATTGCCAGCTGAAAAAAACTTGGCTTTGACCCCCACTCACCCCTTCTCCCGAATGTTGCTTCATGGTTACCCTCTACTCTTCCTTCCCCCTTTGAAAATTGAAAAGAAAAAGAAAAAGAGGGTTTCCCCTTGAAACTGGAGACGCCCTAGGAAAAAACATCGGGCCACACTATGGGTGACTCCCTGAATGCCCAAAACATATAACTTCAACTTGTTAGCAGCTAGTAGGCGTGATTGCGCAATAACCATAGTCTTAATCGCCCAGCCCGGCAAACAAAGATTGATTGTCCGCGGAGAGGCCAGCTGTTCTTGCTTGGAACAGTAACTTCTTGCCTGCCATTCTTGCAAGATGATGTGCCTGTGTTCATGGCGATGCCCTCACTCTGCCCTGCTGCGGATCCCCATGTTTCATCCTCAGCGATGGTGCGCCCCTCATTGTCAGGGGCTATTGAGTCTCGTGAATTTCCTTGTGCCCTTGGAGTGTCCTCTCTTTGGCCAGGGGCCAATGGGTTTCCTGGTTGGCTCAGAGAACGACGGGAGTCCCTCCAATTCGGCGGCCTGCGCCTGCAGTTAGGCCCTGCAATACGCTGCTTGCCTTATCACCTGAGACAACTCTATACTCTTTGTTGCCATGCTCAAACAATAGTGCAAAGGAGAAGCCCCACCTGTAGCGGAGTTCTGCTCCCGTAGCCAGGCGGTTAGAGGACAGCAGTCTCTCCTTTGGGCGAGAGTGGTGGCTGACAGATCTTGGTAGATTTTGACCCACAAATCCTCAAAGTCAATGTATTCTCACTCTCTGGCTGGCTGCACTATCTGCACCTTATTTTTGTAATGGTGACGTTTGGCTAGTACAGACCTTGGGCCATTTCGGGGGCCTCCAGCCCGGTGGACTCTCTCTGAAGTCAGGGGAGTCGAGAAGAGTGAGCCCACTAGGGCTTTGATTCTTCTCTCCAGACTCACTGGTGTTTCACTGGCCGCTTCTTTGAGGCCTTGAATTTGTATGTTGGCTCTGCTCTCTCTGTTTTCCAAATCATCGATTTTAGCTGCCAAGTCCATATTCTCCTGCTCGAGGTCTTGAAAGCGGCTCTCCGATCTCATTTCAATGAGGTCTGTGGACTGCTGGTAGTTTTTGAGTGCCTCTACTTTGTCTTAAATCTTGTGGACATTTACTGTTGATGTCATGTTGCTACGTAGGGATCTGATTTCGTCTAACAGTTGACGTACATCTGCTTTTGTAGAGGTCTTGTGATCTCCCCTGGCTATGAGAGGAGCTTTCTGGGGGGCCTGCGTTGCCATGGCTGGATCTGTTCGGTGCTATTCCTCGAGCTTTTGAACTGTTGTTGGATTAACTCCACTCTGCATGTGCACCTGAGTGTGCCCCGCTCTTCGGGGATGCCTCTGCAAGGATAATGCTTATGTTGGGGGCTTTCACAGCTTTCCCTTTACTGTTATCTGATACGCTTGGTGGGGTGCTCTCCTTCTGGGGAGTGGGGTTGGGGGTGCTTGTGCTACTATGATGGCGCTTTTCACGAGTTCTGGGCTTGCTGTGTCTAAAGGGGGGTGCCTGCCCTAGACCGCACTGCCCTTCTGTTGTGTTGCACTAATGCCGTGCTCCACTCCCTCTTCAGCCAATGCCCGGGCAGAGATGATATTTTACTTGTCCCTTTAATTCCAGTCACCCCCTACACTATGCCTCTCCAGCACACAGTGTTTCCAGTCTGCCCCTTTCAGGTCTTTTGTTGCCTCCCTTGCTTGTATGGAACACAGTTATGGATGCTGCCCGGGGGGTGTTTTTGCAAACCCCTGAGTTTAATATACTTGAAGTGGGCTTCCTTTTAGCCGCTGCCTCCTGGAGGGAGATGTGTGGAACCAGCTGGGTGGGGTCGGGTTTTCGGCTGCGCTCCTAAACCTGGGATGTTGCCTTTCATCTCAGGGATTATAGTTGCCTGGTGCAGCGTTCTCCGGGCCTCGCGGGTATCCGAGACCGCAGTCAGCCGCTTGGTCTCCCTGCTTCTTCCCGCCAGACAATGACAACTTTATTATCCGCGAGCGGGATCTCTTGGGACATGCTCTCCTTCACCCACCCCCGCTCCTTACCCTGGTGCCGGATCTTCGCTTCAGATTCTCCCACGCAATGTCTTCCTTCTGCGCTGCAAGGCAGGGCTGGTGGGGTTGACGGCTTGTTTCTCTCCTCCTTTCCCATTGCTGGATTTGTGAACTGGCAGCGGCGTCATGTTCACTTCTTTCCTTATCTTCTGTCCGTTCTTGTCTCTCGCCGCTGGGACCACACGGTGCTCTCGTGGCATAGCTGCCTAGCGGCTCCGGCTCCTACACAGGTCTGGGTCAGGTGGTAGGGTGGCTCTCCCTTCAACGCTAAGTTCCGGAGGAAATCTGCTCTGATTTTCTTCCTGGCTGGACCTGCAGGGTGTTAGCCATTTCCCCCACAAGTGCAGTTGCTTTAATTCAATTGTTGACTGGACAATCTTTAAAGCGCCGCCATTCCTTGTGGGCCGTTGGGGCGGTACATGCATATTCAGCCATTTTGCCTGCGTCCCCTGGTGGTCTCGGAAATACACTTTTAATATTGTTCTTGTGTACAGGCCTTCTTCACCCATGCCAGAGTTTGTGAATCAACTATGTAACTCTCTGTTCTCTTTTCTAACAACTAACACCAAAGCATTGGTCTTGGGGGATTTTAACTACGGGCTGGGTAACAAAAAAGACACTTGTGCAAAATCCTTAGATGTCACCCATGAGGACCTCGGGTTTGCACAATTTGTAAAAACCGTTACCCATAACAAAAGGAATTTACTGGACTGCATATCCTCTCATAATATGATTTTGACTAGCCAACAAATTGTTCCCTGCCCATGGTCAGACCATTTCTTTATTCATTTTAAAGTTGCCTGTGAGAAGATTTTTAGGTTGGCACCTAAAGTCACAGTGGCCTCACAAAATTTTAGGAATCTGACACCAAATGTCTTATGCCTGTAGCTTTTACCCCTAGCCCAGGAGATAAAGGATCTACTATGATGGATGGATGATATCCTTGACAAGTATCAAAGTACTTTGCAGGTTGCCACTAATGCCCTTCTACCTCTAAAAAATAAAAAAGTCACCCAGAGGCAAGCCAGCCCATGGTTTACGCCGGATCTACAAACTCTCAAGAGTGCTAAAATCAAATGCATATACAGATGGAAAGCCTCTCTAAATGAGATAAAGAGAGCTATAGGTTTGCGGTAAAAAGATTTAAGGAAGCTGTTATGTTAGCAAAAAAGTCGTCTCTTGATGATAGAATTAATAAAGCGCAATCCCAATCTAGAGAACTGTTCAGAATTCTTAAGGAATTAGGACATCGGCTCACAATACAACAGGGATCATTACTAGGGATGCTGAATGGTGTACATCCATTCAGGAAGCAAGTTTGGCAAACTAAATACAATAAAATGTAACATTGAAAATGCCCAAAAATCCATGACACTGAGTGAAGAGATTACTATCAGTGCTACCCAGAAACTGTGGGGGCAAGATGAACAGTTCTACTTTAAACCCATATCTGAGCCTGAACTCGCATCTATAATGGAATATTTGAAGCCAACTTCCTGCAAGGGGGATGTGTGCCCTGCGATGGCCATAAAAACATGCTCCCCTTTGTTGCTCAGCCTCCAGTGTAAATTTGTGAATGCCTCGTTCATTGAAGGTCATGTCCCATTCCTTGACCTCCTTGAGGAAAATAAAATCGATTTCACTAACTACACAGATGATACACAATGTGTCATCCCTCTCTCTGGAAATCATGCAGAGGATGAGAAAACCATCCATCGGATTTATGGATTGAGCCAACGCTGGATGTGTAAGAATGGGCTGGCACTGAACACCGGCAAAACCGAATTGATGGTAGTAGGCACTGTGGCAAAAACCTGCAAAATGGGAATTGAGTACGCCCAGTTCCGAATTGATGCCTATGACGTAGAAACCGCAGAGTGAAGACCTTAGAGGTCCACTTTGAGTGCAATCTAAATATGAAGGCACAGGTTGGCAGCCTGGAGTCCTCAGCTTCATATTCCATTAAACTACTGACCCAAGCACCCCCTTTTATTTGTAGACCAAAGTGAAATACTAGCTAATTGGATTGATTATTGCAGCAGTTTGCTTTTTGGCTCGGCTGAGTCCGACATAGGTTGCCTTCAAGTGATTCAGAATAATGCAGTCAGAACCATTATGGATCTCAATAGAAGGGATCATGTCTCAGAGGCTAGAAGGAGCCTGCACTGCCTTCCTAAAGAGGCCAGAATCATATTTCGCCTTCTCTTAATAACACAGAAATGCCTGACAGGATCGTCCCCTTTATATCTGAGTGACGTGCTGGAGACAAAACTCAAAACACGCAATCTCCAAGTACATAGGATGACCTAGGTAAAAAAGGGAGCATTTTTTGTGGCGGCTCTCCTGGCATTGAATGCTATTCTTCCTGATATTAGTGAAGAGAAATCAACAGCCCTGTTTAGGAAAAGATAAAAGTCTTTTTGTTCAGATAGTGGAGAATTCCAGTACTGTCTTTGACCAGCTTCTGATGCACGTCTCGGTACCGCTTGACTTGGGTTTTTGGTTTTATGTCTGTTTTGTGTTACTGCGCCCTTAAGCCTCTGGGGCAGTGGTATGCATTATAAATGTAATACAGTAAAGTAAAGGGGCCAAATTGATCAGCATAGATGTTCATACATTTATGTTGGGCTCCTGCTCTGGAGCTACTAAGATGGATTTCTAAACTCTGACCTGGTAGGCAGAAGTTTAGGAGGCCACCCTTGGTTTAGTGAAACAGGGGAACCTTCTGGACAAGCCAGACCAATCTAGGTAGCTTGGCAGGTGGTCAAGACTAAGGCCCTCATTACCACTTTGCTGGTTTGGAAACAACGGTGGCAGTAATCTTACCACCACCGTTGTTTGCGGACCGGCACAGTACAAGTCTGCAGCCTGGTGCCGTGCCGCCTGGCAGGTCTGCTCTGGCGGGCGGAACGGCACCCGGCCACAGATGGTCGTGAAAGCACCGGCACTTTTATTAACAATGTCGGTGCTTCCATGGTCCCCATTCCCATTCAGTCCTATGGGACTCAAATGGGATTAGGGTTAACAATTGCTGCCGCCCAGGGGAGTTGCTAGGTCTGGAAAAGACCCGGGGCTACGCTAATGTCGGAACTGTTGGGACTGGGGGCTAACTAATCTTTTGGCTGTAGCTCCTGAGATTCTATCCAGGGCTACAACCAAAAGATCAGGGGCTATAGCCCCCTCAGCCCCCCCCTAGCAACGCCCCTGCTGCCGCCTGATTTACCGGACCGCCGGGGCTGTAATGCACTGGTTATTTCGGCAAGTTAGGTGGTGGTAATTCATTACGGGTCCAGCAGCTACCTGCCGGTTTTTCCGGCACGGTTTCCGCCGGACTCGTAATGAGGGCCTTAGTCTCAGGAGGGATGAGAGTGATCGGAAGCCTCCAATGAGCACACACAGTAACAAACCAAAAATTACTCTTAGACAAGTGAATATGAAAAATATCTATACATTTATTGTCTGCCGGACCAATAGACACAAGTAAACTTTAGTACTAGATAACATATATACATTATATTTCCTAATGTGACACAGCAGTAAAACACATCTGTCGCCTGTAAAGAAAGGGTTGAGTTAACACACTAGGAGCATTAGACAATTCATCTGAGTTGGTCCCTTACTTTTGAGTCCAGCCCTAAGAAGAGGGGAGCCTTGTGGTCAACAGTACAGTTGTGCGTAAAAAATGCACGATCACGTAGGTAAAGCAAAAAGCAGGTCTTTGGGGGGGTCTGTAGCAATGTAGCAAGTCAGGAAGAGGCTTGAGGCGATGAAGAATTGGTTCCCACTGTTCGAGTAGGATCTGCCCTTGATGACAGAGCAGTTTTCAAAAGGTGAGAATAGCTAGGGAGCTCAGGTTAACCCAGCCAAGATCGAATACCTTTTAAGGGATATTTGTGCGTAAAAGTGATCGGTTGTGCTAGGGTCCACCAGTAAGTGATGCAAGTACTCACCGATCCTTGGCACAGTTTGGACTAAACTTTACCAGTTTAGTCGAGGTCGGTAGTAGGTTTGAGCCATGCAGTTCCGCGGCCCTCCAGCTCTCAGAGGCTGCAGATTAGAACAATCGTCCATGACGGAACAGTTGCCTTTTCTCAGCTTCCGAAGGAGGCATGAATAAAATTCCAGTGCAGCAGGCTTTAGGGCACAGGAGAGCAGAACAGCAAGGCACCTAGATTGACCGTCACCACCAGGTAGTGACACGGGAATCACATATGCGTGCAGCATTACGCACTCTTCTAATTTCGGACCTATAGGAGCTAGGCCTGCAAAACCTGGAGGGAGAGAGCACGGGACCAAACTTTGCCAGTTTAGTCGAGGTCGCTAGTAGGTTCAGGTTCTGCAGTTTCGCGGTGCTCTGGCTCTCAGTGTCTGTGGTAGAGAACGATCATCCTTGATGGGACAGTTGACTTTTCTCAACATTCAAGGGAGGTACGAAGATAATTCTGGTGCAGCTGGCTTCAGGGCACAGGAAAGTAGAACAGCAGAGGATCTATAGCGACCGTCATCTACAAGTATCCCTCAAGACAGCAGTGATTCTGCGGGATACCCTGAAGTAGAGCTGGACAGTTCACTGGATGGCGCAAGAACACTTCCGAAGGTGCTCGTTCGGTGGGTAAGCAGGGGGTTCTGAGAGTAGTTGTTCCCACTACTCCGAAGGGGTGAAGCTCCTTGGCAGGCCTTCTTAATCGATGAAGAAAACAGGGGTCCGACGGGACAGTGAAGGATGTCAAAACCTTTGAGAGGGTCTCTGACAGTTTCACAAGTCCATTTCTTCATGCAGGATACTTGGCTCCTTCTCTAGTTCGGGGAGAACTCAGGTGATCGACCTAGAATGGATGCAGAGCCCCTTCTCTTATCCAAGAGTAGCTTTGTTCCAAAATTGAGGATTTCCAATCGAAGATCTGCTCTAATGCAGGAATCCCAGTCATGGACCAATTACAGTCAACGGTGGTCCCAGTCATTCAGGCACTGCAGATATCCTGGCGCCAGTAGTGTGGATTGGGACCAGACAGTCCCAACCCGCTTCTGGGCACACACACGTGACAGGCAGAAACCCTCAAAAGAGATTGGTTTTTGCGTGAGGTTGTATGCCCAAATAAGGAAAGCCCAGGTTACTCAACCTTGGTGAAGGCAAGGGACAAAATGGCCATGGGATAGAACAAAAGACTTTGGGGCTCGGCCATATCCGTACCTAGCCACATTCTTGTACCAAATGCGGTAAACGCAATATAATTCCATAAAAAGAAGTAAAACATAAAAAGAAACTGCTGCCACCAGTTCCTCCAAGGCACAGTCGTACAATCACCAAAAAATCTTTTGAGAGTGTCTATAGCCATAAAACAAAAAGGACCCCAACGCACAGTACTGGAAGGTACATTGTGCACTGTTAAAAAGTTACTAAGAAATGGCAATATAGTCAAAGAATAAGGGAAACATAGTTTCCCAGTACTGACAGTCTGAAGGACGTGTTAGTTTCCCCGTAACAAGTGAGCAAAAGCCCAGGGGAGCGCAGCTGAAGGCTGTGTTCCACTGGCAAGAGTCAGGATAGGATAGCCAAACAAAAGCAACATGTTTGGGGGTCCACAAATGGAGGGAAAACTACAAATGGATGAAATATTTCCTAACACGAGCCACACTTTGCTCCTCGTACAATGGGCTATCCATATCCAATACAGCCACCAGAGCGGGTGAGGTATGCATTTCTAAATGGACAAAGTCGCATACTGCAGCCGGCAAACCTGCTTTGCTCCTTGTGCCAGCAAAAGCCATGTTTCTGTGGTTGCAGTACTCAAAGGAATCTCACAGGGCGACAAGGCAGTGGTCTAACGGGGATAATCAAACAAAGGCAGAAGGACGCTTACCCAGAAAGTCACGCTGTCTGATTCCTCTGCCTCCAACTGTCAGTGACTTCCACTTCTGTCGCCACTTCCGTGCCGGCGTTCCACACCTGATGTGGATTTATAATGTCATTCGAATTAAAGCGCCCATTCCAGAATAGCCTGCAAGGTCAATTCAACGTGGGTGCTCACACAGTAACTGCCTGTGACTGCCATGTCTGTCGCCACTTCTACATGTATTTTGCATTAGCTGGGGTACCCGGCATTGCCCATGCCCTGATCAAGTGGTGTCTCATCTGCCCTGGAGGATGTTTCTCTTGTCCTCTTGTCGGCAAGTCTTCAGTTTGCTCTGGTGTCTCATGTGCCCTGGAGGATGTTGCTCTTGTCCTTATGTCAGAAAGTCTTCAGTTTGCTCTGGCATCTCATTTGCCCTGGAGAAAGTTGCTCTTGTCCTCTGGTCGGCAAGCCATGCTGCTGTTTGTTGTGTTTTAGAAGCTCTTGATATTGATTTTCGCTTTGCATCAGATGGAGCTTTTCCAAGCGATGTTTGTTTTTTGCGCGGCATGTTTCAGTCACTCAATGTCTTCAGCACATTTGGGAAAATGTCCACGAAAGATTGATTGATCAACTGTAACCTTGCCATTTCATATATATGGAGTGGTGTGATAAAAAAAAAATATTTTTTTTTAATTCCCTTTAAAAATGCTTTAGTAAACATTTTCTAATGGTATACAGTAGTGATACATTTCAAAGGAATAGCCAACACATCGAACATTTTGCTTGAGACACTTTTCCAAATGTTGCCTCCTTCTATCCTTCTAGTACCTACTGTAGTGAATCGGGGTGAGCCTCAGTAAATGAGGGTGTCTATGGAGGGAATTTTTTGCATCCAAACATAGACTACAATCTTGTCTCAGACAAAAGAGGAATCCATGCACAATTTGGTAGACGTGGGTTCAGCGGTGTGCATTTGTATAGCCGGACAAACATACACACACAGATGCATACATACATTCAGCTTTATATATAAAGATTATCAAGCTTCAAGACTCAGAAAGTGAGCTTTCCATCAGGTTACAGTAATTTCAAAGACTCATACCTCAGACAGCAGGGTATCCCTCATGTTATTCACACCACAGAGGTGTTGGGCCACAGCTCACATATGTCTCACAGGCTGAAGAGGTATCCCTCATTTTGCACTGGTCTCACTGTGTCAGGCCTGAGGCCACTGGCAGAGATCTCACAGGTTTGGACATCTGTCCTGGCCAAAGGGTTGCACAGTGCCTCAAGCCTTGACAGGCTTGGCGTTAAGACAATGGAGATACACCTCGGGTGACACAGATATCACACAGACTCAGGCCTTAGACATCTGACCTATCCCTCAGGTTACAGGCATCAGACAGGTGTGTTGACCCCACAGGTTACACACATTGGACACATCTGCTGCCTCCCTTTTGCATAACCATGGTCCACCTAACAGGACTGACATGCATCCATTCTACCACAAAGCATTCCCCTCGTGCATTCCTCATCCTCGCTCCCTGTGTTTGTAGCATCTATTTCCCTCTTTCCCATCCTTTCATTCATTTTTAGTGTTGGTTGTAAGGTGTCACCTATATGCTGAAACGATTGCATTGAAGAACAGCTAGGGAGAAATGGCATGTAAGGAGGGACACACTTGTAAGTGTTGTTTGGGTATTTACCCACCCATTGACTGCCCATGGCCATGTTAATCCCGGTGGCCATTCCCTCCCACTTCCTGCCCCTCCCCACACAAAACACATGCTCCTGGGATCTCTTTGAGTCACCTTCTTCAAGCCTTGCCATCAAACTGTGCTCAAAGTACCTGCCAGTGTTTTTTCAAAAGCATTCTTGCAAGAGTTAATGACTTAACTCGAGCTGTAAAAGTGCTGCTGGTGAAATGAAAAGGTCAACCTGGTCTGCCTTCAGCCGCTCGATTTATAAGCACTATCCTTCACTCAAGTCCTGTTCAAAACACGCATTGGCAAAGCCAACAGTTTTGTCTTTTTGGCATTGGCAATGGTTGTGTTTGCCAATGCCAGTGGGTGTGGGCAGAGTACACCGCTCCACATAGAAACCGTGACACTCTGATGCTTCTACTGTGGTTATTTGGCGCCGTAGAAAAGCATATAACATAACAAAACATGTCCTACGGGCGGCAAAGCTATCCTTCGGGTTACCGAAATGTAATGTGCTCAAGCTGTATAAAGCAGGGCGATCCTGAAAGTGAAACCACCCACTGGGTTCACAAAGAGCAAGCAGGCCAAGCTCTCAGGCCACATAACCACCCGTCACGTGGCCGAACCGCATCTCCAAGGCAGAAGAGCAGTGCCTTAGACACAAGCAGGCGATGGGGAGAGGGGAGCCAGCCTGGCCCCGAGGATGAGTGGAAGGCATGAAAGCCATGCAGGGAGAGAGGGCGACTGCTGGCTCCCCGGGCAGGGGGATGTTGCCACCAGGGGACTGCTGCGAGAGACGCCGTGGCATTATGAATTCACGGAGCCTCTTAGATGTGTTAATTACGCTCGCCCCAGCCTGATTCCAGGCCCAGACAGATCTCCTATTCTACAGTTTCCTTTATAAATAAGTGATGGATTCGGGGGGCGGGGTAGGCGGGGAGTTGTGTGTGTGGGGGAGGGTGGGTCACTTGTGTGGGCTGGTAAATAATCCCCAAATCCAGGACAACTACTAATGAAAATGCAGCTGTTTACTCGACAGAGCTAACTCGAATCTTTAACCATGTAAAGTGGAGTTTAGAAATACTACACACCTTCATTATGTCCACCGTTACATAACTCCATGACACCACTGCAGATCTCTGTGAGATCACTGCAGGAATCAGTGATTATCACCGCAGGCCTCGGTGAGATTACTACGGTGACATCCCCGCACAACCTCTACAAAATGCTGGATGCTTTGTTGGTATATCACCTCTGGGCTCTGTGACATAACTGCATGGATGAGAGATATCGCTTTTGCGCTCCGTGACATCCCTGTGCAGGCTATGTGAAATGCTGGTTGCTTCCTGTGACATCACTAAAGGTCCCCGTGACATCACTGCAAGGTTCTGTGATATCATTGTAATAGTTTGTGGCATTATTACATGAATCTGACACTTGCCTATATGTGAAAGGCTAGTTGTGCTTGTCATATAAGTGTGTCACTCTGAGATCCCTATAGAGCTAGGCGAAATGCTTGTTCCCTGTATCCCTTTGGAGCTCTGTGACACCACTATAGTGATCTGTGACATCACTATACGGTTATCTATTATAATTGTAGACTCTGCTACATCACCACATGAGTCAGTAACATTTATATAGGGGTCTATGGTTTCATTAAAAGATGTTTATGGCCCGAGTATACACCCCTGCACTCTTTATAAGGCCCTGCAACATCACTAGTGAGCTCCGTGACATCACTGCAGGGAATCAATCGATGTGTAGTATCATTGTAAGACTCTGTTACATCATTTTATAAGTTACTGATATCTATATGGGGGTCTATGATTTCACTTTCGTTAGCACTCTGGATGAGGGTGCCAGCCAATCAGGGAGCTTGGAACGTGGGCTGTATCCTCTGGTATGAGCCCGCACCGCTGGGTGTGTGCCTCTCGCCATGTGCCTCCCTTGCTCCCTTCTCCCACCCCATACCGCCTTAAGCAACTGTGAGTAAACACAAAAGCGTGTGTTAAAGGCTGAGAAATGTACAAAAAATGTACAAATGTACCTTTCTCCTGTCAGGCGACGCCGCGTCTGCTACTGGAGCCCGTTCTCAGTGTTGATTACGTCACTGTAATGAACACTGAGAACAGGCTGCTGTTGCTAATGAGGCCTAGCAAGACAGGAAAGAGGTACGTTTTTCATTTGTTTACATTTTCGTGTAGTTACTTGCAGGTGCTATCAGCAGGCGACCATTCCGATAACTGCACCATAACCCATGTCAAGGGACCCTCACTTTGCTCGGGCCTTTAACTTGGGCGGGCCATTACTAGCAGGGTCGGTCTGCTGCCTCGGGTATATCCCCTCATTATAAGACTCTGTAGCCCAGGTACAGCCCTCTGTATTCTCTACAAAGCTCTGTGACATCACTATGGGGATCTGTGACATCACTATAGGGATGTGTTTTATCATGTTGAGCTTGGTTAAATCACCACATAGCTCAGTGACATCTATGTAGGGGTCTGTGATTTCATATAGGACTATGTTATGTAGCATATATATAGGGCTGGGGTATCACGTTATAGCTGCTATATCACTGTATAACTATCGGGCACCCATGCATACCTCTCAGATATAGCCACAGATCTCTATGACAACCGGGTTTCACCATGGTGTAACTAGTGAACTCTTTAACATCACCAGTACTGAACACTATTACATCCTCTTAAACCGCAGCAACTTCACTATGGAGCTGTATGTTATGTTAATTATTATTTATAGTGTGTACATGACATGATTTGGTATTTTTAGTAAACCTTTGCACAGGTGTTTCTAGGCGCCACAAGACAAGGAGAGGAGGCAGAGGGATGACAAGACAAACAATCTTACTAGGCCTTGTGGCATTCATAAAGAAGTGCAGGGGAGAGGGTGAGGGGAGAAGTGCAGGGAAGGAGTATGGGGGAAGTGCAGTCAGGGCAGCAGGTTTCTGAGTAAGTGCGCGGATGGCAGAGGACTACACGAGTGCAGTCCCAGACCGGAGTGCTGGGTAGGCCAGAATGCAGTGCAGGGGACTGGCAAAGGCAGGGGGGTGTGGTACCCTGTGTGACTCTGAGGGCAACCACGCCAGCAGTCAGGAGGAGCAGGGGAGAGGGAGAGAGAAGGAAGAAGAGAAGAGGAAGGTCTTGAGCAACTTCCGTAACTTCAGGTGATCTGGCACAAGTCTGAGAGGGGCAGGGAGGCTGTTCCAGAGGGAGGCACCTGCAGAGCAGAGAGATCTACCCCCCACTATCTGTTTGGAGAAGGCATAGCTCAGCGGCAATGTGCACGTCACACGACATGAAGCAACACAGGTTCGATCCCCGGCTCCGCGCTTAGAAACCTCTGGCGCGTTATAAATACGCAACTTAGAGACATATTCCCGTAACAGCGCCTCGATGCCCCCGGGCTGTGTGAGTGCTTTTAAAATGCAAAAATAAAAAAAAGAAGCATCTGACCTGCAGAGAGTTTGAGGTAGCTAAGCGGAATGCTCTACAAGGGAGGTATTTAGGAAGAAAGTGTTGGATATAGAGAGGAACACAGCCCCAGAATGCTTGTGTATTATGCAGATGGTCTTGAACTTGATCCTCGCGTCACAGGTAGACAGTGGAGAGATTTCAGAGATGGAGAGATGCAGTCCCTGGGCTTGAGACCAAGGATAAGTCTTGCAGTCCTGTTCTGGATTAGTTGAAGATGGTGAAGAGTAGAGTTACGAAGACTGAGAAAGAGGCTGTTGCAGTAGTCCAGCCTGAAGAACCAGAGCTCCGGAGACAGTGAGCTTCTGGGCATAGGTGAGAAAAGGTAGGATACTTCTGAAGAGGGGCAGCTTCTTGGCAAGGTCGGTGATGTGTGGAGAGAAGGAGACAGTGGAGCCTAAAATGACGACAAGGTTTTTTGCCTCACAGAAGGGTGAGGCAAGGGGGCCCAAGGAGGGCAACTAGAGCGAGAGAGGAAAAGCGGGAGCAGGTGTCCCAATGAGAAGAATCTCTGTCTTACTGGCATTAAGGCAGAGGTTGTTAGACGTGCACCATCCCTGAATAGCAGATAGACAGTCAGGAATGAGCAAGGAGGGAGAGGAGGCTGAGGGAAGTCTGGAAGAGAGCTTAGTGTCATCCGCATAACATTGAAAGTTAGAGGATAGTGTCGAGATGAGGTGGTCCAGAGGGGCCAAATAGACATTATGAGCCAGAGCATAGAGCCTGAGGAACACCATGTCACTCTGTGACTCCCTCTCCCTACATTTCTACAACACTGCACTTGACAGGACCACAGCCCTTAACATCAAACTGTCCTTCCTCTCCCCCATCCGATCAGTGACCCCTCCTGATCCCATTGCCCCAATGCCCACTTTCCCTACTTTCGACTCCATAAAACCCAACTCTAGAGATTAATTCCTTGACCTTCTATCTGCCAGCAAACCCTCTGGGTCGCCCCTCGACCCCTACCCCGCCTCTGTCCTGAAAGAAATATTCTCATCTACCTGCGCTGGAAAACATACGAGAGCCATACCAAATGACTCCCTTACCTCTGACATCTTCCCTGATGCCTTCAAAATAGCGCATGTCAAGCCACTTCTAAAAAAGACATCCCTTGAACCCCTTGACCCCAAGAATTACAGGTCGATCTCAAACACCAGATTTCTCGCAAAACTCATTGACTGGACAGCATACTCCAAGCTCAACTCTTTTGTAGAATCCAACTATCTCCTCGACCCTGCACAATCAGGCTTCAGACCGTGACATGGAACTGAAACCACTATGATCTCGATCTGGGATGATCTCAAGGTCACTGCTGAATCTGAAGGCTGTGCAGCACTGATTCTCCTCGATCTCTCTACAGCTTTTGGCATGGTTAACCACTCAATCATCCGCACACACAACATCTCCTGTTACAACTACGCTGACGATACCCAAATGATCCTAAGAATTCCCAAATCATGCACCAACCCATCCCAATCTTAAAGCTTGTCTCTGCGATATTGACTGATGGATGACAATAAAGCACCTCCTTTTGAACCCTGATAAAACTGAAATCATGGTGTTTGACAATACTACCCTTCTGCCGCATCTGCTCCCATGGCCCCCGTCCCTCGGCCCCTCCCCTCCTCCGATATAGTCAAACACCTAGGCTGCACTATGGACTCAGGCCTAACCCTCACCCGCCAGATCAACAACGTGTCAAAATGCTGTCACTACCACCTCAAATTTCTCTGACACATCTTTCCCTACTTCTCCTACCCGAACAGACTTGCCGCAGTTATGTCTATTGTGATGTCGAGACTGGACTATGCCAACTCCCTATACCTAGGAGATCTGGCATACCAACTCAACAAACTTCAAAGAGCCAAAAACTAAGCCACAAAACTGCTCCTTGCCGTGGGTCAAAGAGACCACATCTCTCCAGCTCTCCAAACCCTCCACTGGCTCTCAGTCTGACAAAGGGCCACCTTCAAGACCCTATGCATCAGTCATCGAGCAGTGCACACGACCGGCCCAATGTGCCTACAAGAAAAGATAAAGCCCTACCTCCCATCTCGCACCCTAAGATCAAGCACCGCCCTCCTTCTAGTGATTCCAACCTCTAACTCTGTCAGGATCAGATGATCCGCCTTCTCAACCTTGGCCCCAGCTCTGTGGAACTCACTCCCCCCACACATTCGACACACACAATACTATATGACCTTCCGCAAAGCTCTAAAAATATGACTCTTGCTGTAATTGCCGACCACGATCATCAGAGGCGACTGAGTCCTTGCAACCCGATGACACATGCTGAATAAGATCCCGAGCAATGACGCACTGAATACGCTGATTAATTCACCATTAAGGGAACGCAAGCATGAAATCTGGTATTGCGAACTCCTTAGATCTTAACTCCCCCCAAACACTCAACTCCCATATCACTATGCTTACTCTCTACTCTACACCATCACACAATTAGAGTGTAGCTTCACCCCTCGATCAATTTTGGCCTAGCAGCTCACATACGAACATTACTCCATGAACACCTCATCATTCTAATAAAACGCGACTATATCCCATGACAAACTGGCCTAGCTACACAAAAAGCGTCCTGCACAGGCCTAACACAGCCAAAACCCAGTCTTGGTGTCCATCCTCCAGACTGCCCACATTCAACTGATATCAACACCACCACACCTAATGCTAGGATGCAACTACCATCAGGCAATTGCATCAGCTGCACACATAACTGGTTCACCCATGCACCCTATGACACTTTACTCTCTGAACTGACCTGGAAAACGGTCCCCAAGGGCGTTCAACCTACCAGCGCTTTGAGGTCATACCAATGATATATAGAGTGCTATATACATGCCAAATAACATAACAAGTGGTGGAGAGAAAGGACCCAAGTTGGTTGGTCAGTCCAAGAGGAAGGAGGTCCGCCATGCCAGAGCCTGACCAGTGATGCAAAGGTTCACACTGAGATGGTTGATCAGGGTGGTGTGATTGAACGTGTCAAAGGCAGAGGAGCGGTCGAGGAGGATGAGCATAGAGTGAGAATTGGTGTCAAGGTTGGAGAGAAGATCTTCAGTTTCCGTGCCCCTGACCGATCTGAAGCCAGACTGATGGTCATGGAGATAACCAGCAGATGCAATGTGGAGGTTTAGCTGAGAGATGGGCAGTTTCTCAAGGAGTTTGCACAGGAAAGGAGTGATAGAGATCGGGTGATAGTTGGGCGGGCAGGAAGGCTCAGCAGAGGGCTTTTTCAGGAGGGTGTGCACAAGGGAGTGCTTGAGAAGAGAGAGGAAGGATCCAGTGGCAAAGGGAAAATTGCAGATATCGGCCATGGGAAAGAAACAATGTTGTCCTTATTGATCTGGACGAGCAGGGGAGCACCTGTTTGGATGAAACTCTTATAGACCAGACTTGTCTAGAAACATCATCAGGTGTTACAGGAGAGAGAGAGGAGAGAAGGAGATGAGAGGGAAGGGTGGCCGAAGGGTGCATGAGAGAGGTTGAGGAAGAGCGATAAGGTGAGAAGGATACCGTGCACAGGATGTCCTGAGTTTAAGTGGTGAAATGAGAGGCCAGGTCCGTACAGAGAGCCTGCGAAGGAACAGGAGAGGTAGAGACTGAAGTTGGATTGGCCAGCTACTTGCAGATTTTTAAAAGATCACCACCGTAGTTGTCTGAAAGCACCAAGCCTTCTTTGGGTGGAGTTATCTTGTTACTCCACCCGGGGTGGAAGCCAGACCATGATCTGTGTGGTGAAAATCAAATGTGGTAGCACATCACAGCCGAGCCATACGACATCTCAAAGCTCTGTCATTGACATAGGTCTCTGTGACATTACATTGGAGCTATGGGACATCTCTTGAAAGCTCTGAGACATAGGGCTATACCAAAGAACTCAAGAGTGCTGCCCCATCCCTAGAGGCCTCTGTGACATCACATCAATGTGGCGTTCATCCCCCGATCCAGGGGGGCTGGAGCGTGGGATGAAAGCCATTAGCATCCCGGGTTACCAAAACGGTAACCAGGGGTGCTAAAAAGAAGGATTTTTCTTCCTACAATGGGACACGCGTGATGTCCCGCTGCAGGAAGGAAAATCCTATACCAAATGTCTGCCATGGAAAGGGTAAGAAGGGGCTCCGTACGTTCACTTTCCATGGCGGCCGATGTGGCAGCAAGGGCTGCTGCAGCCGAAATAAGGTAAGTGGGGTGTGGGGATGAGTAAACAAAAAAAACGGGGCAGATGCTGGGGGAAGATGGCGGTGGGGGGAGCCAGATGTCAGGCGGCTTGTGTTAGGAAAGATTTCATTTAGGTGCAATTTTCTCTCCATTTGTGGACCCCGCCCAAACATTTTGCTTTTGTTCGGCTTTCCGATTCTGACTTTTTCCAGTGGAGCCCGGCCTCCAGCTGAACTCCCCTGGGCTTTTGCTCACTTGTTAAGGGGAAACTGATATGACCTTTAGACTGTCAGTACTGGGAAACTATGTTTCCCTTAGTCTTTGACTATGTTGCCATTGCTTGGTAACCTTTTAACAGTGCACAATGTACCTTCCAGTACCGTGCGCTGGGGTCCTTTTTGTTTTATGGCCCTTCACACCCTCGAAGAATTATTTAAGGGATATTCGTGCGTAAATTTGGATGTGATTTACTGCTATGTCACATTAGGAAACGTAAGGTATATATATTATAGCTTTATAGACCTGCAGCGAGGGCCGTACCGGGCGTTATGGGCCCTGAAAACCGAGGTAATGGCCCGAGTCAAGCGATGGCCTTTAACAAGGTATGAGGGACTATAACGCAAGGTACGGCCTGAGCTGCAGGTCTATAAAGCTATTAGAACACCCTCATGGCTCGATTCTGAACTTGGCGCAGTGAATGTGCTAAAAAGCAGGATTCAATGCCCCAAATCAGTACGCCCAGGCTCCACCAGTATTTTCAAGTGGGCCTGAGCGTCCTCGTAGTGCACGACAGTGCACCACCAGGATTGCGCCTGTTTGTCATAACAGGCGCAATCCTGAAATTTCAGCAGCATTTTTGTAAAATAACAACATATTTGTTATTTTACAAAAATGCTGCTGAAATATGCGTGTATATGAACAAATTCATATAAACCAAAGTAAGCAGCTTCAACGTTGGAGAATACAACGTTGAAGCTGTTTGCTTTGAAGTATGTGAAAGTGTTCATGTGGTGTATATGAACACCTTCATATACACCAAAGGAATCAGCTTCCACGTTTTATTCTGCAACGTTGAAGCTGCTTACTTTGGTGTGTATGAAAGTGTTCATATGCACCGCAGGTGTATGTGAACACTTTCCTATATACCAAAGCAAGCAGCTTCAACATTGCAGAATACAACGTTGAAGCTGCTTGCTTTGCATACACGCGATTTGCGGGCTGTAATCAATCTGCAGGCTATATCAGTGCATATAGCCCACAGATTGACCAATCAGCTTCCCAGAAACACCACTAGAGTGTTCTAATATCTTGTATAAGGATTTTGTGTGATAACTGTTTTCGTATAACTAAAGTTACTCGTGGCTATTGGGCTGGCCAACAATAAATGTATATTTTTCATATACACTTGTCTAAGAGTAATTTGCTTTTTTTAAATGTGTGCGCTCATTGTGGGCTTCCAATCACTCTCACCCCCTGCCAAGCTACCTAGATTGGTCTGGCTTGTCCAGAAGATTCCCCTGTTTCACTAAACAGAGGGTGGCCTCCTAAACTTCTGCCTACCAGGTCAGAGTTTAGAAATCCATCTTAACAGCTTGGAGCGAAGGCTTGTACCAGCCGTTCAAGCCTGCGTTCCAAGACAGCTGATTGGCTGGCTCACCCGCCCAGGGTGCTAATGCTCTCTGACGTGGCACAGAGCTCAGTGACCTCAATATGGAGCTCTGCCTCATACCAGTAAATAACTCTGATGTCGTTAAGGAGGAACAAGAAACATACAGTGCTGACTGGCATCAGTGTTGCTTTTTGTGTCATCAGGGTAGAGATCCGAGACATGAGTGTCAATACAGTTTTTATAGTAAACCACTAACCAACTTTACCAATCTTCAAAAGCTAACGCATGAGAATGACTTCAATCTACAGCTCCAGATAAGAAATTCTGGAAAGAGTATGGTATTCTCGTTTTTGGAATTTGAGTGTTAACAGATTTTTTAGGGGTAACACTGATCTCATACCTGACTAGCATGTTTTTAGACAACTAAACATATATTTAAATTAAAACATTAATAGGCATTTGTCCTGTAACCCAAGGGTTCTTTGTACCTAGCATGTCCTGTAAATGAAAAGAAGCATTTTTATCCCATAGGATAGATAACCCTTACTCGAGACAGCACCACTGCAGAGGTGATCTTCATGGAAGGTTCTGTTGCTGCCACTGGTCTGAACATGTCGCCTGAATAGTGCAGGTGGCATAATGGGATAGGCAACCGTTACACTAGGCAGCACCATAGCAGATGTCGTTTTCACAGGCCGTGCTGCTCTTGCCACTGATCTGAGCACATTTCTTGAGCGCTGCAGATGGCATAAAGGCTCAGACATGTGGGATAGGTTACCCTTGCATTAGACAGCACCATAGCAGAGCTGCGCTTCATGGAGGGTGCTGCTATTGCCACTGATCTGGGCACATCACTTGAGCACTGCAGGTGGCATAAAGGCTCAGACATGTGGGATAGGTTACCCTTACACTAGACAGCACCATTGCAAAGGTGTTCTTCACAGAAGTGTTCTAACTTGATGGTCGTATAGATAAATAATACCTCCGTCCCCAAGTACCACACGAGTAAGAGCAAAAACACTACTCAAGCAATCTTTGAGGCCACAGGTGTAGAGTGTCATCAGCCTGGTACCGGGAACGCCGGAAGAACCCCCTGACCACTGTAAGGCAATGAAGGGTTATGTTAAGCAGTGATAATTGACAACAATGGTAAGGACAGTAATGACAATGTAACAGCAGCTTACCTATAGTGGGCAGGCAGGAGGTTGTAGGCGTAGGCAGGTAGTATGCTGACAGCAGTGGCAGGCTGAGGTGTTCTGATGGCACTCTGGGAGACACCTGAGTTAGGAATGGAACAAGAACGTAATCCGTGATCAATCCAAAACACAATCCGAGGTCAGGAGCCAAAAGACAGAACTGGAGACAGGGAAATTCAAGTACCAAGTCCAGTAACCAAGCCAGTGGTCAAAAGTCCAGGTGATCAGCGAGCACGCCAAAATCCAGGTAGGGAAAATCCAAAAGACAGTCCAAACAAACGTTCCGTGATCAAGGTAGTACGTGAATAACAAGAGTAATCCAAACGCCAAGCAGTTCTCAGTGAAGAAGCTGTGAAGCAATGTTTCCGCGTTTGCTCGCCCTTTTTCAATACGAGCATGGTCATGTGACGCGGTCACGTGACCGCAGCTGCGTGTCACGTGGAAAACGCAACGCAGACAGGGATTGGTGTTGCAGGCGTAATCCGGGCATGTGACGCGTGGGTTTCCCTACGCCCTTGTTTCGCCACGGAGCGTGAAGGAGTCGCCATGGCAACCGCCAAAGTGGAAAGGAGTGTAAAGACACTGGTCCACCAGCCAGGAAACCTCTGTGGCTGTGCCGCTGCTGCTGTCGCTGGCGTTGGGAGTGCATGTGGGAACTGGGAATAGTATCAGGTGAGCGATTAGACATGACAGAGGACATGACAAAGCCCCTCCCCAAAGGCCCACGACCCCGTGGGCAGGAAGGATGGTCACGGTGAAAGCGGGCCAGTAATCGAGGGGCGTGGACATCCCGGGAGGGAACCCATGAACGGTCCTCGGGACCATAGCCCACCCAGTCCACCAGGTATTGCAGGCCACCCCTGAAAACACGGGAACCCAGTATGGCGCGCACCTCAAACACATCAGGAGAGGAGACAGATACAGGAGCGGGAGGAGCAACCAGTCGGTTGGGACCCAAACAAGGCTTGACCAATGAAGTATGGAAGACAGGGTGGATCCGCCAGGAGGAGGGAACCACCAGGCGTAGGGCCACCGGGTTCAGGATCTTGGAAACCCGATAAGGACCCACAAAACGAGGGAGCAACTTGCGACAACCAGGGATATGCAAGTGGCGAGAGGAAAGCCAAACCCGATCTCCCACCTGATAGCTAGGGGCATCCACCCTTTTTCTGTCGGCCGCAGACACCTGAGTTAGGTATGGAACAAGAACGTAATCTGTGATCAATCCAAAACACAATCCGAGGTCAGGAGCCAAAAGACAGAACTGGAGACAGGGAAATCCAAGTACCAAGTCCAGTAACCAAGCCAGTGGTCAAAATTCCAGGTGATCAGAGAGCACGCCAAAATCCAGGTAGGGAAAATCCAAAAGACAGTCCAAACAAACATTCTGTGATCAAGGTAGTACGTGAATAACAAGAGTAATCCAAATGCCAAGCAGTTCACCGTGAAGAAGCTGTGAAGCAATGTTTCCGCTTGTTTGCTCGCCCTTTTTCAATACGAGCATGGTCATGTGACGTGGTCAAGTGACTGCAGCTGCGTGTCACGTGGAACGCAACGCAGACAGGGATTGGTGTTGCGGGCGTCTTCCGGGCATGTGACACGTGGGTTTCCCTACGCCCTTGTTTTACCGCGGAGCGTAAAGGAGTCGCAATGGCAACCGCCAGCGTGGAAAGGGGCGTAAAGACACTGGTCCACCAGCCGGGAAACCTCTGTGGCTGTGCTGCTGCTGCTGTCGCTGCCGTTGGGAGTGTATGTGGGAACTGGGAACAGGTGAGTGATTGGACATGACAGAGGACATGACAGGAAGGTGCTGCTCCTGCCTCTGGTCTGAACACTTCTTTTGAGAAGTGCAGTTGGCATAAAGGGTCAGACCTATGGGATAGTTTACCCTTGCACTAGACAGCACCATTGCAGAGGTGTTCTTCGTGGAAGGTGTTGCTCCTGCCTCTGGTCTGAACACATCTTCTGAGCAGTGCAGTTGGCATAAAGGGTCAGACAGGTGGGATAGGTCACCCTTACACTAGACAGCACCATTGCAAAGGTGCGCTTCATGGAAGGTGCTGCTCCTGCCTCTGGTCTGAACACAGATTCTGAGCAGTGCAGGTGGCATAAAGGGTCTGACATGTGGGATAGGTCACCCTTACACTAGAAAGCACCATTGCAACGGTGCACTTCATGGAGGGTGCTGCTTCTGTCTTTGGTCTGAACACATCTTCTGAGCAGTGCAGTTGGCATAAAGGCTCAGACATGTGGGATAGGTCACCCTTACACTAGAAAGCACCATTGCAACGGTGCACTTCATGGAGGGTGCTGCTTCTGTCTTTGGTCTGAACACATCTTCTGAGCAGTGCAGTTGGCATAAAGGGTCTGACATATGGGATTGGTAACCCTTGCACTAGACAGCACCACAGCAGTGCAGGTGGCATAAGGGGTCAGACATATGGGTACATGTTACTCCTTATTTCTCTTCGCTGCAAATATTGGCCTGATTTCAAAGAGTGAAATCCTCAGCATGTGCACTGCGCGCCTAACGTCCGGGTTATACTTCAATATGATGGAACACCCCGCTGCCCGATCAGCATTCAGCCACTGAGTGGAATGATTTATTCTTGGGGGACGATAATTGAACGTTCAGGTCCCCAGGATGAGAGAATAGTGTGTGGTTTAGACGTGGCATATTGTGCTACAGGAAATAGCCCCCTCCCTCCAGATTCACTCCTTAATCAGATTCCCACCGGGTGATCTAGGGAGCTGACAGCGTAAAATGGCGACAGCTCACAAAAGCCCCCTGGGGTCTAGCTCTTGCAATATTCAGACATTCCAAAAACTGGCCCAAACAACTCTCCAATTTAACACGTTTAAATGTTTATTTAAAGTAAGTTACATTTAAAGTGTAAACCCAACACAAGGCCGCAGTGAACAAGTGTTCTTACCACAGGAATGGATACGAAGCACGCGCGCGTGCGTGTGTGTGCGTATATGTACGTGTGGGAGGGTGCGATAGAAAGGGGGTTGTACAAAAGTACCACGAAATAAGGCAAGAGATGCACAAGCAGATACATTTCCCGCTACGTGTCAAATATAGTGGAAAAAAACTATACCATGTTAGACTTTAAACAAATTGTGTAAACCTTAATAAGAAACGTAATGACAGGTGATGCGCTCTTGAGAGTGAAAGAGTTGGAAGAGGTTAAAGACCTAATAGAAATTGGTAATGTGAACGCTTACCGGGGACGTCATTTCATCAAAATGCCAGAGGTAGTGGAAGTGACGCCACACAACCCTTGACCTCTGATGATATCACAGGAAGTGATGTAATTTGCCCCACCCCGAAGTGACATCAAGGGAAGCGATGGAACACAACCTTTCACCCCTTGACAAAACATGAAGTGGCATTGCATAGTATTGTTCCTGAGTAAACTACAAACAATATGGTTACGATTTCACTATAATGTGATGTTCATTTCTTACAAGAATGGATCAGCATATGTATTGTTAATGTCAGTGTGTGTAGGCCCATATTGCAAAATGACTGTGAATGCAAGCAGACGTCCAAGGCCAAATGATAATGATGTATTATTATACAGCGCTTACTCTTAAGCGCTTTATATAGAACCAATATACATACAATATCACCCAACCTGTGTTGGTACTCATTTATCGAACTCATGATATGATATAGTAGGTTATTTATAACGCGCTTAATACCCAGAGGTTTCTAAGCGCAAATCTCTGGTCCTCCGTGTCGTCTTGCTTCCAAGGACAGGATAAGGATGAAAGGATGCGTTGAGGTGGTTAAGAACGACTGAATCAGTGACTCCCCCTCCCTGAAGTGTGCCGGAAATAAAACTTTAATGAGCCTAGCAATTATTTTATAGAATTCCAGAAACGAACATTATTTGTTATTCCTATTGTTTCCTATTTAGGGTCACTGCTGAAAGTGTTACAATTGTGGAACCCTTTGTTTTTTTTAAGAGGCCTGAACAAGAAAGCCACCTACTCCAGAAAGAATGAGCCACATGATGGCACTTGCCACAGCCTAGGAGCTTACATTTACCTTTGGGGTAGCAAGGGAGACCTCAGGGGTTGCAGTTGTGGCCCCTGGTGACCCCCAAATGACGTCCCTGGTGCTTACGTGTTTTCATCACAGGGATTTTACATGTTGTCATTTTAACTGCATAGTTTGCACCAAGGCCATTTTCGCAGATTTTATTTTGAACTACATATGTGTTGTGTTTTGGAGTAGGGAATTGGGGGGTGGTGGCTGGCAGGGAGAGGTGGTGGGGGTGGGTTAGATGGGAACAACCCATAAAAAAATATAACATCGAAAACAGCTGCAGTGAAAAAACTACTCATTAAAATGACAACGTGTAAAATGTCCGAGATGAAAACATGTGGAACCAATGTTGAGATGTGCAGTGATGGAGGGGGCACATTTAATGGAACAACATGGTTGGGGTGAAAGAGAAGAAGGAACTAATATTTGGGTGGAGTTTTTCTTGCAGTGCCAGAATGATGGTGAGAGGGATGGTAGCGACACCAAGTGGGGGAGGAAGGATAGTGAACGTTTAGACTCTGACGGTAAGTCCAAAAAGTAAAGACACCCCACTAGGGAATAAAGCAAGGAGATAGCTTTGCAAGGATACAAATGTTTTATGTAGTATATAAATGCCAGCAAAGAACTCTGCTGCCCTAAAGCACTCTGCCAAAAATTACACGGACAGCACACTAAAAAGGCTAAATGCATCATCCGTGATGACATTACATACAGTAGAAAATCACATCGCTGGTTGGTGTGGAAATATAGCACTGCCTGCTCCATAGGGGATGCCAGGCGCTAACTGGCTGCTGCTTCCCAGTCGATCTCGATGCACGTGGGTCAGTTGGGTTCATCCTCACGGTGAAGGTCGTGTTACACATTAGAAAAATTCTATCTAACCTAAGCTAAACAACAGGAACGAGTAATTCATTAGAGATGGCAGGCACCTGAACATTTATATGAATGGGATGCCTAACAGAAAATAACATAATATATAAGCATATTGACCCCCACATTCAGGGCTTCATTAATAATGCAGTTCCCACATCCAAGTTTCTCCCACAGGGGTTGATCTACAGTCTGCCTTCCCTGGTGCCTCATGATACAAGAAGATGTGCGTGCTATTGGAGAGATATACAGATGTACAGGCTTCAGATCTATTGTGGGTAATCTGGAATGTTCAGGATCAGAGGGCCGGAGACTTATTGGTATGTGAAGAGATAGTGGGGTCAGGGCGAACAAGTGTGGTGGGCTCCAGCCTGGTAGGGTGGAGGTCAGGAGTGCACTGGCAGTTTAGTGGAGATGGATCGACACAGCGCTGGGTCCTGGTACTGTCTCACGCTCCTCACAGAGAGCATTCTCGAAAACGATACTAGATATTTGCACAATTTGAGAGGACAGGGGAAGGATGGACTTCTGCGGGAACAAGGCTTGTGCAGAGCTGGCCTGGTGTGCCGATGGCTTGACACCTCTGTAGCAGACTGGAGATGCAAATGCTGCATCCCTCAGAGCGGCGGGTTTGGGCCTAGTAAAAAGATGATATCATGCCTAATACAAAATGGAGTCTCGGAGCTAAGACGTGGCTGGTGTTATTTGTCTAATTCTTTGTGCTATAGGTCTCTTACACATGCCCGGGAGGTAGGGGCTGCTCCCCCCTTGGCTTCGATGGGGTTAATTCACTTTGGCTGTGGCTAGTGGGGTGGGATAGGACCATTTCCTTCCCAACATTCCCCTCTTTCGTTACTCCTACAGTAACAAATATCCCCCCTCCATTTCTCTGGTCGTTGGGCCTCCTTTCTGCCTCCTCCCATGCAGGGCTACCTTTTATGGGAATCCATGCTCAGCACACACTTCTCAAACTCTCCCCACGTTGTGCATATTGTTCAGGGGTACAGATCATATAAATATATATATACATCCCCCATCTGCCGTCAAATCTACCCATACTTCTGTAATAGTTCCCGGGGCGGGTGAGGGTGCAATGGTTGTGTGATATAAGGGGTCTACCTCATCCCCATTGTAGTATATGGCGTCCATGCAATATTTGGAACCATCGTTCTGTCCTGTCTGTATTTCCGCTTCCTGTGTATTACGAGGCACCATTTTACCTTTACTATTCCCAATCATCACCATCATCATTGCATTATTAGGTACTGCTTTTGCACAGCATCGGAGACCCAACTGGCACACACAAAAAATCAGCAGGATTAATACGATTATAGGCAGCATCTTTATATAGTTGTTCCAAGCCATGAGGGCACCCAGCCAAACACCATATTGACCTAGTCATCTTCCTGTATTCCTACTTCCTTTTTCATTTTTACAACTAGTTTGTGCACTGCTGCTATCACGTGTGAGAATGTTTTATTTTTCGCGTCTGCAGAAGGTTCAAACGTACAACATGAACTCCTGATCTTTTTGCAAACCCCACCTTCCATGGCAGTGAGGAAGTCGAGTACATAACGATTTTGCATCGTGATGATACAGAGTTCTCTTAGTTCCACCTTGATGACGTTAAACCCCTCTTCAGTGTAACTCGCCAGCTGGATCAGCTTCCACCTGACAATTTGGAGCCACTTGGCATTAGCGCTTGTTTGGACGCTGGTCACAAGGGATGCACAAAATGTCTCTGCTGAATTAAAAAGTTTATATGTATTTGGTATCTGGGCAAGTAGATCAGATGATTCTTGGGACAGGCATTTCGAGGATCATTTTTTCCTGAACAGGCGATCATTCCACTCTTACTCTGAGAGTATTCGGAAGATGGGGGATGGCGCTGTGGGTTGTGTCTCTGTTGGTTTTGGTGCTCCTTGTCCATCTGTAGGCACAGCTCCCCCTTTTAGGTGCTCCTCGGGTACAACCAACAATGCTGAATGTAATGTTGCAAGCAAACAATAGCCCTTCCATGATGACGGGAGGGGCAAGTCCGCCTTTTTACAGCAGACCCAATAGTAGTCCATCAGCGCTGATGTGCCTTTCTGAAGATCTGGAATGATGATTGTTCTGTTGCAGTGTTTGTTAGAGCCCATAGATACTGTTCCCTCACCATAGAACAACAGTTCGTAATTTTCCTCTTGCTGTACCTTTGCACGGAGACAGAGAGAAGATCCTGGAACACATCCGGAAAGGAGGCACAATACAAAGAGCATCCGCGACTATCACAGCGTATCCAGACTACACACTTCTAGTGCAGAGACAGCAATTGAACTATGGGACCGTGAAGAAGAGACTGCGTGAAGCAGGTCACAGATATATGCTGATCTACCCTGCGAAACTGAAAGTGTTTCATAAAAACAAGGCTCTGTTCTTTGAGACCCCGGAAGACGCAACAGAGTGGTTGGATGCCCAAAACTGCCTGTTTGGAGCAGACAGACAGAAAGAAGACGGGACGGATAAGTGAGGCATGATCCCGAACCCGAGGTGCTGTATACACTATAACATTAGGACTTGAATATAAGATAGGGCAGGATAGATCTGGAAGTAATGGGCTATGGGCTGAGCATGTAGTATTGAATGTGCATAACACAATGTTGCATAAAACAGGAAACACAGTGAACTCACTCTTATACCCCTACAGATAGGATAGGTGGGTTGCCGATAGTGTGGTCACCCCCAGCAGTATCCCTAGTATCGGCAACGCCAAATAGGTACTAGATATGGGTAGGCCTGAGATCCAGGGATGGAGCTGGCCAACAGTTGGGAACGGGAAGGGTTGTGGGTGGGAAGGGAGTTGGAGGGTGTGCTGTGGTTTTAATAAAAGAACAGGCTTACATCCATGCACCGAAGCGCAAGACACAGAGGGCGAAAAGGAAGAAGAGCAGAACTGGGTATGGATAAGGATGGGGTACCTCAAGATAGTTACCTGGAACTTCAGGGGATAAATAGTTATCTCAAAAGAAACAAAATTATGATGTATTTGAGGAGGCAAAAGATAGATATTGCTTTATTACAAGAAACCCATCTTACAAAAGAAAAACAAGAGGCAATTGGGAAAAAGTGGAAAGGAATCAGAGTGGGAGCAGCATACTCTGCATACGATAGAGGGGTAATCACCTGGGTGGCACCGTACGTCCCTTTTCAGCTGCTACAATCAGCGGTGGAGCCAGATGGGAGGATGGTGACACTACGAGGATTAGTAGAAAACAGGGAGGTGTGCATTATTAACACATACGCCCCGAACCAAGATACCGTGGCCTATTTTAAGACCTTATACAACAAAATAACACCGTACTTGGTGGGCGCGGTTAAATGGGGGGCGACTTTAACTATACGCTAAATCCCAGAATAGACAGGTCTGATGGGAAACTGGACAAACCCACCCTGGCAGCCAGAACCTTGCAAATCTTGATGAAAGACTTTAAGCTAGAAGACATGTGGAGGTTACACCATCCAGATGACAGACACTACTCACACTACTCAGCCCCACATGATTTGTATACACGGTTAGATTACATTTTTGCCTCCCCGGATATGATAGGAGAGATAGTACAGGCAGAATATAGAGAGAGAATCCTCTCAGACCACGCACCACTGGTTTTAACATGGCAACATCAACCCCCAGAGATATAATCCCTATGTGGAGGCTGAGAGCCAAAGCATTAAAAGACACAGGTGAAGTGGGAAAAGTGAACAAAAGGCTCCCACCGATCCCCTCTCAACCCTGGCCTAGAGGATCACGGCCCAGACACCCGCCACGAGAGGAGTTTGCCCATCTCCCAGACGACCAAATACCCTGGTACAAGAACATACGGATGTGCCCACTCGCGTGCCCACCCGCCTGCCCACCAGCCTGCCCTGCACATGCCGACACCTGCGGCATGGATGGACTCGACTAAACCATCCAGCACCAAATCAACACATCGTTAGAGATGCCATGACGACCTAGCCAACGGTCAGCACACTCGTGCAAACATACACACCGGACACTCCCACACCAATCCACACGAAGAACATACTCAGTGCTATGACTTAGGCGACGGACACACCCACGGACGTGCATCTTTATTATTTTCCACATAGGCTTTTCAAAATGCAGAAACGCAAGACGCATAATGAACTCATCTAAAAAGGCTTGTTCACGCTTCTTCTAAACCCATGTACCATAATGAGAAATATAACGAAGACACGATACTGGGGATAGAGCAATATGATACCATAACCTAAAGCGCTCTGTATCAAACGGTTCCACCTATGCACCAGGCCCAAGTAGGCCGCAAGCAAAAGCCTCCATGAACATTGAATGAGCAAGAGTTCGGTTGCTGACCCTGCAGAATGGGCCCAGCAAAAGCAGACAGTCAAGGGCACAACGTTGCAAACTCTCATACCGCAAGCCGACGCCAAGGTCACACCTGCAAGATAAGCCAGGCACACAGTGAGAAATGCAATATTAATTGTGCAGAATTCTGCCTCAACCACGGTCCCACCTCACGTGACCAAGCCAAACCTGATAGGATGCCAAGCCCAGGAGGAAGAAGGCGCCTGGATCCCCCGTCTCAAGACACAGGCAGATACAATTAAGCGACTCAATGGACATCTGCGGCGGTGGGAGTAGTCGGCCTTCCTGCTTATGAATAAATCCTCACATTGTCTGCACATACCCATAGTGAAACATTGTTGCAAGTGACAGGTGCACTGCGAGCTGGGAACAGCGATGGTCCCAGACTGGGGGGCTCGCGGGTGAACCAATCAGAACATGGGGCCCTTATCACTGACGCCATTAACATTGACCAATCCTCAGGGGTCTTCATGTAACAATTTTTATGTATCAAACTGAAGGGACAACCCAAGTATACCACCTGACTGACCCTTAACCAATAACAACGTTCTTTATACGTATGCTATACTAACCCTACCACTCGGGGAACCAATCCAGAGTGGCGATAGGTTTTTTGCTAACTTTCTCAGGTGACGCAAGTAGCGCGTCATACTAAGGTAAAAAGGGCCTGCGAGCCCCACGATGTTGAGAGAGTGTCAGGACGGAAGCGTACGATCCTTGACCCATCCCTGCCGTTTTGTTTAATAAACAGCAGAATCACCTTGCTTCTTGCGTGTGTCTCATACTCTATCTCTTTTGGGATATACGGGAGGAGTTGGGGCCTCCCTGCCCGGAGGTCCGCGGACGGCCCAGCCGACCCTGGGAGAATTTCCCCCCGACAAGTTGGAGGCACTGCTGAGATCTGTTTAAGGTCCGCTTTTATTTTTATTTTTCCAAGTATTCACGTTTCGAGGAGGCCCGGCGGCGCGGCCCCCTCTGCCGCTGCCCCCTTTTGAGGACTACAGGACCATCGCGGAACTGCGAGAAGACCGGACAGCGCAATACGGATATTGGCCCTCGGGAGCCGGTTGAGAAGTATCCCGCCTGCGGTTGGCGAGTGTCCAGACGTAGTCCAGACGAGGGGAGGTGGCGAGCCGCTTGGAGGGGTGCACGCAGTCGAGCGGCCCCGCATCAAGAGAACTTGGTGAGTATGCCACACACAACAAGCAATGTGAAATTGTGAGGGAGGGGGAGGAATTGAATACGGGAGGTATTACACAGGTGCGCGGCGAAGGTTTGATAATTTAGTGTTGGCAATGAAATGAATGGTAGCCGGACGAGTGCGAGAGCAGTCCGCTACGTTACAGGAGAGAAGGGGCGGAGCACGAAAACCTCACGTGCGGCCGCTCATAGACACTGATTGGCCTAGGTCGCGACCATGTGTAAGGGTGTGTGTGTGTGTGTGGTTTCCTACGATTTGGCAATTATTGATCAATGAGTAGATGAAGATCCCTATTGATCGAGCAGGAAACTCGATAGATAGATGACGTTTCCCTGTAGGCGGTAGCTAGCTAGTTGCCCAATACGGAAGATAATTGGCTGGTTAAGCCCTCCTGTCGAGGGGCGTATCACACGCGAGGCGACGCAGTGTGCGCAGTCCGATTATATTATTGATTACCTTGTTCCAGGAGTGACAGGAAGACAGCTGTGGGGTTAACGGGGGTAGATTGCAAGTGTATTTTGGACTTAAAGAATATATGAAGAACTTACCAGTAGTCTGAAGAGATCGGTGACGTCACCAACAGGGCTTACATAGGACATCTCGAGAACCAGGCATCTTTATTTTTGAGTGGCGGGGAGGAGAGCTGTGTTAAGGGCGTGGAAACGGATGTACACGGTAATGAGTTGATCGGGGGAAGGTGAAAAGGGGGACGTGGCTGCGCACGGAGAACACCGGCCACGGCAAGTGTAGAAGAGGGAGGAGGAGCAAGTGAAAGTAGGACGGCAGTATAAGATCGTCACAAGGGGCACGCAGCCGCAGGGGGCTACGTGCGCCTCGGCCGCAGGGGGCCGTAAGGGTGTTGTATAAAGGAAGAAACGAAAGAAAAGAATATACAAATGTAAATACTATATTTTACTAATTTTTCCTTAGCGGACTATCGCAAGTCCCCAAACTTACGGGGCCAGGTAAAGATATAAGGCTGTATATTGTAAACTGCTAGTGAGATAACCGCTACCAAATAGGGGAAGGGTAACAAGTGGAGCGCTACAATGTCATACGGGACAGGATCGGGGGGGTGGGGAAACACCCTCACTACCCCACTGCAACACATATGTAAAACACTATCACCCCATAGGGAGAAATTGATCAAGTACAGCATAGAATGGACACAGGGGACGGACAACAAAATGACGACACCGTGGCCGCCTAATGGTAGCTTCGATCCATATACCCAACACTCACTATTAAACCATCTGCACAATACATACAAGGGGAAGAAGTTGACGCACCACGTGGAGGTGTTCAACTTATGGAGGATGTTCCAAGGGTCTCGACCAGGACCAAACGGAATGTTCATTGTAGGGGAAAAAACGGGAGATAAGGAGATTAAGGAGGAGGGAGAGAATGGGGAAAAGGAGAGTGAAGGCACACAGAACACGGGGAAAGGACAAGAGGGAGGAGAAAAGAGTGACAACTCAACCGAAAATGAAATAAAAAAGGAACAGAGCGACGATATACCTCTAGCGAAGGTAGTGAAAACAGAGGGAGGGGGGTTGTATCCTTTGAGAGAACTAGGAGAAATAGCAAGAGAACAATTAAGGGCGGCTGAGGGGTACTCGAACCCAGCATACAGCCCGCCTCCATATACAGCTACAGGTGGCCACACGGGAGGGGAGCGGACTAGTACAACGGGATCAGCCCATAGGAAGATGCTAGCAGGGGAGGGGAGGACTGAAGAAGAGCAGACTACGGACGTAGGAAATGATGAGTGGGTAGCTGCGCAGATACTATTAAAATTACGAGGTTCATTAACAGGAGAAGAGAAGGAGGTGGTAAGGAAAATGGACGAGGATAATTCCAGGGAGAGTGAAATGGAAGGGGAAGAAGGGAAAGGAAAGGGGGAAGAGTTGTTAAGACAGAAGGAAGAGACTTTGGAGGAACGATTAGCAGAATTAAGGGATGAGCAGAATGCACTGATCAAGCAGCTCGAGAGGGGGGAAAGAGAGAGAGCACGGGAAAGGAAAGAAGGTAAGAATGAGTTGGAAAAAATGAGAGAACGAACTGAGGAGCAAAGGAGAGAAGCCGAAAGGTTAAAGGCAGCAGCAGAAAGGGTATCAAGAGCAGCACTGCGCGACAGGAAAAAAGAGGAAGAGGAGAAAGAAAAAGAAATGGCAATATGGAAGAAGAGATTACTGTCAGAAACGACAAGGAAATACGAAGAAGGGAGGATGATAGAGAGTATATTAGAAAGGGAGAGGGGGAGATGGGAAAGGAAGAAAGAAGATGAAAAGATATTGGAAAAAATGAGTTGTGAAGTAATGGAAGAATTAAAAAAGAAAAGAGAGGAAATTGGTAGAGAAATAGCGGAGAAAAATGAAGGGGAAAGAGAAGATAAGAGGGGGGAGAGTGAAGTAAGGAGGCATGTATATAGAGGCACAGAAGTAGCAACAACATCGGCACAAAGGGGAGCGATTAGCAAAGAAGAAAAGGGAGGAACGGACCTAATAGACTTAAGAACAGTAACGATTGGGGGGAAAAAGACAGTTTGGGGGTTGCCATTTATGAATGACTTTTGTAGTGAGGAAGAAGAAGGAATGGAGAAGGAAGGAAGAAATAGTGAAAGGGAAAGCCTAGATAAACTATACACCACCCGGACAAATAAAGACTCACCATGGATCTGCAGGAGAAAGGAAGAACTGCAGAGAAGTGAGGAGGAGGAGCATGGAATGGTGGAAAGGCAGACACGTGAAGCCACGCCGTCACCGTCCCGTCATACATGCTCCACCACCTCACGCTCATTACGTGCAACATGCCCATCTAAACTCGCGCCCTTCACAAGCGAACTGACACCCTATGCAGGAAGGCTTAGGGACCTCCCTGGACGCAGGCAGGGAGAACGAATACACACGCCCACAATAAATAAAGGAAATGATGAAAGAAGGGGAAGTGGTGGAGGAGAAAGAGTAAAGACCAGGAGAAATATGGACGAAACTGACGACGTAGAAGAGACGGAAGAAGAGGAGGGGTGTGAGGACTCGATTTTGTGGAACCCAGGGGGTAAAACGGGACACAACCTAATGCCTCTTCTAGAGAGGGGAGGGGTTAGACCACAATACGTACCTTGGAAGCATGCAGACAAGGAAAATATAAAGTGCAGACTCCCATCATTAAGTGGAGGTGCGGGTAAATGGATATATGAAATGGAAAAACACACCGCAGGACAGAAATTGGCAGTGGGAGATGTAAAGGGCCTTCTCATATCAATATTAGGGGATGCTGCGGATGACATCTGGAAGAGAGCGGGCTTCCCTGGGGTAACAATAACAAACACATCTCACGATGGGGCACCATTCGCAAACTGCAGACATGCATTATGGCAGGCACTGAGGGTACAGTATCAAGACACATCAGACATAGGAGCAATTACCTCGCGCAAGATGCGTGAGAACGAAGATCCTGTTGATTATATCCAGGAAATTCAAGAGAAGTGGCGTATGGAAACTAGAGAACAATGGGACAAAACACCAGCAATATTCTATCATATACTAGTACAGGGGCTCCCAGAAGCAGTCCAGAAACAACTGAAGAAAGTAGTGGGGATGGAAGCAAAAGCATGGCCAGAAATACAACTGACTATAGTACATCATTGCAGGACATGGCAAGAAAAAATGAAAAAAAAGGAAGAGGATAGGAAAACGGAAGAGGCTAAACTAGTACAGAAGAAACTCACTAAATACACGATGGAAGGCACACTAATAACTACACCTGCCGCAATAACTCAAAGCCCCACACAAGTAGTGGCTGCACAAGACCCCTCCCAAATACAATCATCGCAGACTGTAACACAACAGATGCCGCCACTCCAACCATACACGACTAACATGGGAGGAGGATACTCAACGCCAGGAGCTGGGTATTATAATTACAACCGGGGAAGGGGAGGAATAATGAGAGGGAGAGGATACAGATTTAACACACAACAACAGGTGGGGGGACTTAGAAATTCCTACCCCACCGGGCACCCAGTATACCAGGACAACACAGGAAGTTTTCCATGGCAGAACAGGGAACAACTGGTGTGTTGGATTTGTGGATTGGTAGGCCACATGTCACGTACGTGTAGAGTGAGACCAGGCACACCGTTGTGGAGTGAACAGGGACAACAAGAGCTCACACAGGAACAGCAGGGCCTCCAGCAACAGCAGACATTGCAACAGGGAAATGGACAGCAACAACTAGTAACACAACAACAGCCACGGACATATCCACCGCCTCAACAACAGGTAGCGATTACACAACAACCCCAAGCACAGCAAGTACAGCCACCTGCACAAGTCCAAGACCATAACATAACCTCAACCAATACCCAACTACAGCAAACACAACTGGGTAGGGTGACAGTCCTGGGACACAACCCTTACACGGGAAGTGGTCAATCATTATACCCCCAATAGGACAGCTCACAGACGACCTTGGTGTGTCCCATCATGTCGGTAACACCAAATAGTGCGGAGGAACCACGCATAGAGGTAACGATAGGTGACAAAAAATTATCATTCCTTTTTGACACCGGGGCGACCCGGTCTTGCATAAGGGAAGGTAAATTTAAGATGTCAGGTGAAGCCATGAACACCCAAGGATTCTCTGGGGCTAGGGGGTTGGTTCCCTTTACTGATAACATTCCCTTATCAATAGGGGATTATGACATGTCAGTCCCACTTTTATATTCTAGGGCCTCACCAGTAAATATAATGGGGAGAGACATAATGAGCAGGTTGAATATGACAATCTCCTTTACGGAGGACGGCATAATTTGCTCCACTCCAGGAATTAACATGCTCACTGCACGACAGATTATGCAGGCATACTGTGGACAGACAGTGATTAGGGCTGAGCCAGTAGATGGTGAACTGTTCCAGTACGGGACGGACATGGCATTTGCATGGATGCCAGGGATAGATGGAAAGATCGGGAGGAGGCCAGCAGCCTACTTGTTTAGACCAGAAACACCAGCCAACGAACCAGAAGGAAAGGTGATTTCAGTGGACATAGAGAGCATTATAGCAACCGCTGATTACATTGCAGTGCATGCCCAAGACAGAGAAGGAAGAGCATGGAGGGCAGTGATAGCACTAGCAGAGGTATGTAGACTCACCCAGGTGTCAGATGAGGAGCTCTTCTCAGGAGAAAAGGAAGAAGGTGAAATGGTATTTATGATGAGTGTGGAAATATGGCTAAGGGTGAAGTACAAACAAGTGGCACAGAAAATTGCAATGGCACTTGAGGCACCCACGTCCACCCCAGTTCCCTTTTTTGAGGAGGATATGGCAAAAGTACCCACATCATTATGGACTACTAGCCCCTATGACGTGGGGTGCATAAAAAGCATAGGGGAGGTAAGAATAAAATTGAAAAAGGGTGCAATACTCCCCAGAGTGAAACAGTACCCACTATCAAAAGAGGCAGATGAGGGCATATATGAAACAATAACGGCCCTTATAAATAATGGCATATTGGTCCCATCAGAATCTCCATGCAACACAGCTGTATACCCAGTGCGCAAGACTAAAGGTGGATCTTGGCGCTTCATAAGGACCTCAGGCCTTTGAACAACATAGTGGAAGCAGAAGACCCCATAGCAGCAAACCTGGCCACAATATTGTGCGGCATTCCAGCAGAGGCATCACGGTTTACAGTGAGCGACCTTAAAAATGCCTTTTTCTCAATACCACTGCACCCAGACTCACAAGATCTGACAAGCTTCACTTACAGAAACACAAAGTGGAAACACACCAGATTGCCACAAGGGTACTGCGAGTCACCCTCAATATTCAACAGAGTAATACAGATGGATTTGGGTAACATTGAAGTAGAAAGCACAGTGTTACAGTATGTTGACGACATAATCATTTGCAGCACAAACGAAAAAAGATGCAGAGAGGACTCATTAAAGATGCTGACAATATTGGCTGAAAAAGGTTACAAGGTAGACAAGGAAAAGTTACAATACTGTCAGGAAGAAGTACTTTACATTGGACAGCTCATATCCCAATATGGAAGACAGATTGCACCACAAAGAGCACAGGCAATTTTAAAAACGCCATTGCCACAAACAGTGAGAGAATTACAGCAGTTCCTGGGCCTGTGCAACTACTGCAGAGCATGGGTATTTGATTACAGCTCATACATAGGACCCCTACTTGAGGGGTTAAAAGAAGCTAACAAAGGAGAGAAAAAGTTGGGGTGGACAATGGAAATGAAAGAGGCTTTTGATGAACTGAAAGATGCAATATCAACCGCTCTGGTACTGGCCACCCCAGATTATGAACGACAATTTTTTATATTTTCACATTGCGACTCAACAGTAATGAAAGCAGTGTTGGCTCAAAAAACAAGCATGGGCTACAAACCAGTAGCGTTTTACATCGGCCACTTAGATCCTGTGATGCTAGGTCATTTCCCTTGCGAACAAGGTCTCGCCGCAGCTGCCTTTGCGGTAAAGAAATCATCGGCAATCACCACGGGGTGCCCAACCACACTATTTGTGGAACATGCACTATTTGCAATATTGAACAAGCCTAAGTCCACACTAACAACGCAGAGGGCGTCAGGTTATGAGATAATATTATCTAGAGCTGAACTATCAATTGTTAGATGCAGCACGGTCAACCCTGCAAGGTTTATAGCAGAAGCAATTGAGGAAAGAGACTATGCACACGATTGTACAAAGACTACTGAAATGTATTCATGCACTAGAAGGGTTGAAGAGAATGCACTAGACGGAGGTGATCTCTTGTTCATTGATGGGTCATCAACAATTGACCAAAGTGACGGGATTAGGAGAACTGGGGCAGCAGTGGTAAAAATGACAGAGGTACCGGTGTGTGTGGCGATGAAATGCGAACAATTACCACAGCATTACTCTGCCCAAGCAGCGGAATTAGTCGCACTGATCTTGGCGTTGAAGGAAAGCTTTGACAAACGAGTGACCATATATTCCGACAGTGCATATGTCACATCTACTGTCCACTCAGGGTTGTCCAAGTGGAGGAGAAGAGGGTTTAGGAGAGCTGACGGCACCCCATTGCAACATGCCCTCTTATTGGCTGAACTAATTGAAGTAATAAATGACCCCCAAGAATTAGCCTTGGTCAAATGCACCGCACACACTAATGGAGAAGACCATATTTCAAAAGGGAATGCAGCAGCAGACGCACACGCGAAGTATGCTGCATATTTTGGCGAGATATGGAACCCCCCAGAGTCAGAGAGAGGGAGAGGGAGGGGAATAGCTAAGGACATGTTAATAAGAGAAGGGTACACCCATCTCCCAGCCACACAGATAATGGAGCTACAAGCGGCTGCACCAATGGCAGAAAAAGAAATATGGGTAAAAAGAGGATGTACAATGTCGCCAACTGACGCACTATGGCGCCAGGGTAGCACTGGAAAGATGGTAATGCCACTGGCACTATTGAACACCGCCCTGAGCCAACTACACCACCCAGCCCACACAGGCAAGGAAGTCATCGCAGCACGAATTAGGGAAGATTGGTTCTGCCCCGAGTTAAATTCCCATGTGTCAAATTTTATCAGCAATTGTCTCACATGTCAGCAGTTCACGGCCGGTCACACGCTGAAGGTGATAAAAGGTACTATACCCCGGCCAGAGGGACCCTTCCGACACATCCATATTGACTATGTTGATATGATCAATGTATGTCAAGGAAATAGGTATATGATTGTAGTTGTGTGCCCATTCTCGAGGTGGATTGAGGCAGGGCCCTGCTCCCGCCCAGATGCATTCCGAGCAGCTAAATTCCTAGTGAGGGAGGTCTTCCCCAGGTGGGGAGTGTGCGAAATACTGCGGTCAGACAATGGGCCGCATTTCGCCAATGAAATGTTCCAGCATATCACATCCTTACTGAACATCAAGCATAAATTTGCATGTGCATATCACCCGCAGGCCAACGGTACATGCGAACGCCTGAATGGCCTATTAAAAGAGGCAATTGCAAAAATACAGCAAACAACAAAGAAGAGTTGGCTGTATTGCCTTCCGCTATCCCTATTTGAGCTAAGGAATAGACCAGGCTCCGACCACCACCTCACCCCTCACAAGGTGGTGACCGGACGCCAAATGCGCCTTCCTCTGACGCCAACATCAAGAGCATTCACCGACCATGAGAGTACTGCAACTGTCCTTGGTGATGAAATGTACCAATATGTGTCTTCTTTGATTACTAGTGTATTGTTTGTGTCTCAACAGCTCGAGCGCACGCGGGGCGCATCTAAGAGTGATCAACAAGAAGACGCGGATGAAGAATTGGAAAAGGGAAAACTGTGCAAAATTGCCAAAGGTGACCACGTACTACTCCGCAATTTCAACAGAAAGTGGAACAGCCCACGCTTCACTGGCCCCCACCTGGTAGAGGAAGTATCAACGAGAGCAGTAAAGCTACAGGACAAACGTGCTTGGAATCACCTACACGACGTAAAGATCTGCAAACTCCAGACCCGCCCTAGCGTCACCGACAGGGCCATTGGAAGAGCAGCAACAGCGTCGCCAACGGAGGAAGGGACTTCTACCGCAACTAACGGCCAAAGTGTCCCCATACCCTGCCACCCCCCTGATTCCCCAGAGACAACTACTGAAATAGAGAGGGGTAATCACCATACCACCCACCCCATGGTCACACGATCAAAGAGTAAAGAAACCTCTACCAGTTGAGCCCCAAACCCTCTGCCCATTGACCCCCTACCCACTGCAATAATAACCCAACTGAAGGACATTGTTTTGCACATACACATGTAAACACTTGAATGTTCTCTATTTTTTCTCTCGCACATGCAGGTACGGTGTATTATTGTACTGCTAAGAAAACAAATAACTAACAAAGTTCACTGCCCAGGAGTAGATGATACCCTCAGACAATAACTACCCTGAAGAATTATCGCACCAATTTGTCTATTAGATAAAAAGGCCAAAGTACCTGAAAAAGAGGAGGGTACGTGTCTACTACACAGCACTTCTCTTGGCCATAGAACAATCAATGCCCCACCTCCACCCATACTTGCCTGTCCTAAGAGATAGATCGCTTAGATTGGCGTGGGAACAGCTCTTCGCCTGGGCACTGAACGACTACTTGATAGGGAGAGCTTGAAAACAACAACTAACACTAATAACAAGCATATTGAGAATTTTCAGGCGGGCAACTTTAACGTCGCAAGAATTAGCTGCCGGACTGCAGCAAGGTAAGAGCAAAATGCCGGTGAGACTAGCCTCTGTAATAAAGATGATAGGGATTTTGATGATCACCGGGTTTGTGGCTGCCTCTGTATGGCGGAACAGCTATGCTATCAATATTTTTGCTGTACCCAAACCTAATATACCCCCACCCCCAGCTGCAACAGGTGTTACGTCAGGTGGTACTTGCAAAATTACACACAAGGGAAATAGAGTTAAACACAGCACATACTCAGACAATAAAGATATTGACAACTACATACAAAATTCAGCACACGTCTCAAACAACATGTGGTGCCAACACATGACTCAAATAGGTAAACAAACAACAGAAGACAGCTGCTACGTCTGCTCATTGATCCCATACGCCATGAGTGCTTCCCGAACCTTCGTTGCCACGGAAATAGATGAAAAAAAAGCACGGTGTATAATATACCTGGCACCGTTCCAAACGAAAGGGAGATTTCAAGGGAACACGGTGCACCTGGTATGGAAATCACGAGACACATACCCGTACGAAAATAACTTCCTTAAGAGTTATTTGAGTTACCACAAGGCCAGTTTACATGCTGAAGCATTCAGATACATAACAAGTGGCCCTGAAAAAGGAGAAACAAAGAAAGGTACACTACAGTACCTACCATGTGATTGGTACGCCACTGAAGTTCCTGGTAAACAAGGATGTTGGGAAAGACCACTGATAATGATAACAGGGAAGGTGTACCTGGGTGACAAATGGGACACAGGAGTGGTTGGCAGCAACATGGTAATGAGAGAAGATACTACAACTATTGCTGAACACAACAACAGATGTTGGATGACTTGGGTTAAGTACGTACCCATGCTAACGTGGATAGAGAAGGATGAAGACCCAATAACAATACTGCCGATGACTGCACCTAAGGTATGCTACCAACACAAAGGAGAAGTGGACGTAGGATACAACACCATCTGTGCAAGCGTGATAGAGCTACCTGAGGGGGGAGTAGGAACAGCAGTAGTAATGGACCATTACTGGGCCTGTGGAGACAAGGCATACCACACACTGCCCCCTCTGTGGAATGGTGTATGCACAATAGTACACGTTAATGTACCATCACTAGTGGTGCCCCAGAAACATGTGAATGTGGCGAACTTCCCCAAAATGGATGAAGGAAACAAGAGGAAGAAGAGATCTGCACAGCTTCAGAAGGGGCCAGAGAACCGGAACAACGGCAACAACACTGTCCTGAATAGGAAGAAAAGACAAGGAGAACCTCTGACAGGAAATTACCTGTGGGGAAGGTCGTAAACAGCACTCACTTCAATTCCGCCAGAACACAGACTATTCAGCAGAGCAGCAATGTTCTTCTCCTCAATAATACATCCGGGACTACAGGCTTACGCAAACGCAAAATGGCTCCAGATAACTAGATGGGAATTAACTCTACAGTAAATGGATTCAGCGCAATAAAAGAGGAACTGCGAGCAGTGAGGATGGTAACACTACAGAACAGATATGTACTGGACCTCCTCACAGCAATGGAAGGAGGAGTTTGCGCAAAGATAGGACAATCATGCTGCACATTCATTCCTGCTAATGATGCTGACAATGGTACACTGACAGAAGCAGTATCACAATTGGCCCAGATGCACTCCAAAATGATGGATGAATGTAAAGGTGTAAAAAAGGATGAGAGCTGGTTTTCGACGCTATGGTCATGGATGCCATCTTGGCTGTCAGATGGACTGAAGATCATAGTTGGATGCATTATTTTGGCTGGAGCTGCACTTATCATAATAAGATTTTGGAAGGCCCGGAAGGCACGCACCACAGACGAGATGATCGAAATGGTCGGTATGCACCCCTTGATGCCAGCAGATGACGGCCAACACACAGGCACAATAATAAAAGAGAGAGAGAGGTTGCGCAACCAGATCATCACTAACCACCTGAACCCACCATCTGTGAAGCTCGAAAACCCAAGAAACCCAAGGAGCTACATAGGGAACTGGGTATACTGCACACCTGGAGGAACCTGTGTATATATGTACTGGTCATTTGAAGACCATGTTAACCACTATGGACATTTGGGAGGAGTAACTAAAATATGGAGAGTGAGAGGAGATAAGGAAAAGGATATGTTTGTGGTCGACAAGTCGACCAGAGGGGGGACTGAAGTGGGAAAAGTGAACAAAAGGCTCCCACCGATCCCCTCTCAACCCTGGCCTAGAGGGTCACGGCCCAGACACCCGCCACGAGAGGAGTTTGCCCATCTCCCAGACGACCAAATACCCTGGTACAAGAACATACGGATGTGCCCACTCGCGTGCCCACCCGCCTGCCCACCAGCCTGCCCTGCACATGCCGACACCTGCGGCATGGATGGACTCGACTAAACCATCCAGCACCAAATCAACACATCGTTAGAGATGCCATGACGACCTAGCCAACGGTCAGCACACTCGTGCAAACATACACACCGGACACTCCCACACCAATCCACACGAAGAACATACTCAGTGCTATGACTTAGGCGACGGACACACCCACGGACGTGCATCTTTATTATTTTCCACATAGGCTTTTCAAAATGCAGAAACGCAAGACGCATAATGAACTCATCTAAAAAGGCTTGCTCACGCTTCTTCTAAACCCATGTACCATAATGAGAAATATAACGAAGACACGATACTGGGGATAGAGCAATATGATACCATAACCTAAAGCGCTCTGCATCAAACGGTTCCACCTATGCACCAGGCCCAAGTAGGCCGCAAGCAAAAGCCTCCATGAACATTGAATGAGCAAGAGTTCGGTTGCTGACCCTGCAGAATGGGCCCAGCGAAAGCAGACAGTCAAGGGCACAACGTTGCAAACTCTCATACCGCAAGCCGACGCCAAGGTCACACCTGCAAGATAAGCCAGGCACACAGGGAGAAATGCAATATTAATTGTGCAGAATTCTGCCTCAACCACGGTCCCACCTCACGTGACCAAGCCAAACCTGATAGGATGCCAAGCCCAGGAGGAAGAAGGCGCCTGGATCCCCCGTCTCAAGACACAGGCAGATACAATTAAGCGACTCAATGGACATCTGCGGCGGTGGGAGTAGTCGGCCTTCCTGCTTATGAATAAATCCTCACATTGTCTGCACATACCCATAGTGAAACATTGTTGCAAGTGACAGGTGCACTGCGAGCTGGGAACAGCGATGGTCCCAGACTGGGGGGCTCGCGGGTCAACCAATCAGAACATGGGGCCCTTATCACTGACGCCATTAACATTGACCAATCCTCAGGGGTCTTCATGTAACAATTTTTATGTATCAAACTGAAGGGACAACCCAAGTATACCACCTGACTGACCCTTAACCAATAACAACGTTCTGTATACGTATGCTATACTAACCCTACCACTCGGGGAACCAATCTAGAGTGGCGATAGGTTTTTTGCTAACTTTCTCAGGTGACGCAAGTAGCGCGTCATACTAAGGTAAAAAGGGCCTGCGAGCCCCACGATGTTGAGAGAGTGTCAGGACGGACGCGTACGATCCTTGACCCATCCCTGCCGTTTTGTTTAATAAACAGCAGAATCACCTTGCTTCTTGCGTGTGTCTCATACTCTATCTCTTTTGGGATATACGGGAGAAGTTGGGGCCTCCCTGCCCGGAGGTCCGCGGACGGCCCAGCCGACCCCGGGAGAATTTCCCCCCGACACAGGGTTTAGAGAAGACCTGAGAAAGGAGATTGTGGAATATTTTGTAAACAATACTGGAAGCGTTAAATCAGTGGGTACCCTATGGGAGGCTTTTAAAGTGGTGGTAAGGGGAGCAGCGATAGCTAAATCCAAAGGACTGCAAGGGGGAATACTGCACGAACTGCAGAAGGCAGAGGAGAAACTCGAGGCAGCCACGCGCAGTGAAGTTGACTCCTCAGATAAGGCGGATACCATATACCTTTTACAGCAATCATGCGAGAGACACTGGGAAAGTCTATGCAACCTAAATTATAAGAAATACATAGAGAGGCAACACGCCGGTGGAGACAAGCCGGGGCGGTTGCTAGCATGGCTGTACAAAAGTGAAACACTGAGATCGACGATTAGAGAAATACAAGGAGAGGGGGGACGGGGTCTTGATACCCAGGAAGGAGTGAATGAAGGGTTTTTCAATTTTTTTAGATTATTGTATGAAGATACAGATGAAGTGAAAGAGAGCGAGATAGTGGAAATCTTGGAAGACATTGGCCTACCAAAATTGAGTGCTGAAGAAAGAGAGAACTTAGACGCCCCTGTCACACTAGAGGAACTAGAAGCAGTGGTCAAGGAATTGCCCACTTGCAAAGCCCCGGGCTCGGATGGACTTTCTAGTGAGTTTTATAAAACATATAAGACTGAAGTGCTTCCCCCGCTGCTGGCCATAAAGCCGGCAAGCCAAGCATGAAGCGCGGATCATACAGACCGTTATCCATGCTGAACCAGGACTGTAAAATACTTTCGACTGTGCTGGCCGCGAGACTGAAACGGGTTATAAGCAAACTTATACATCCTGATCAAACTGGATATGTCCCACATAGAAATATATCAGACAATCTTAGGAGGCTCCACTGGGTCATAGAACAAACAGAAGGGGAAGCACAAGAGGTTTCTATAGTGTCACTGGACGCTGTAAATGCCTTTGATTCTGTGAAATGGCCATGGCTGATAGCAGCCTTGCGGGAATATGGTATAGGGCCTGGGTATCTAAAATGGGTTAAACTACTATGTAGCTCACCACTAGCCAGGCTAAAGAGGGGAGTCGTTATCTCGGAAAGATGGCAACTAAGCAGGGGCACCAGATAGGGGTGCCCTTGGTCCACAATGTTATATATCCTTGCATTAGTGCCCCTATCGATATACCTCAGACACCTGTACGAAGAGGTATGGAGCCATACGAATGGAGGGCCACAACTATTATCACTATATGCAGATGATGTGCTGTTGTATTTAAGATATCCAGAGGAAAACTTGCAATACATCCTAGAAGTGATGGAGCGATTTGCGTCGCTTTCGGGTATTACAGTCAGCCCCAAAATATCATGCATATTCGCCCTAGGAAGATATAAAGGGATCCCACAGGAGCAATTACCCATTCTACAAATATCCTGGGAGACCACAACCTTCCGATACCTGGGGATAGATATCTACCACACAGCGGATGACGAACATAAACACAACACAGAAAAGGCTATAACAAATATTGAAAACAGTGTAAGATTCTGGTGTAAACTCCCTCTGGCCATGGTGGGAAGGGTGGACCTGTTGAAAAAGGTTGTATTACCAAGGTTGATACACTTTTTCAGAAACATACCATATATGATACCGAAACGTTTACTTGCCCAACTCCAGAGCATATGCAGAGGCTTTATCTGGCACAACACTAGAAATAGGATAGCCCTGTGGAAATTACAAAACACATATGACAAAGGAGGCATAAACCCCCCCCATTTTGAGGTTTATTACTGGGACAGTCAGCTACACTATGTGGCTAAATGGCTATCGGAAGATCCAACAGCGGAGTCCAGATTACTGAGGTCAGAGTGTTCCCCATTCTTATTGAAAGAATGGATATGGTTGCCCAAATTGGAGATAAAGGGCGGCCTGAAAATGTCAGAACTGGGATGGCGGATGTGGCGGAAAGCTTGCCGGGCCATGGAGAAACCGACCCTGTGCTCCCCGCAAACACCATTGGTAGCACTGACGAAAGGGGACATGCAACTGAGGAAAACAATATGCATGCACTGGAAATCGGTGGGTATTGCAACAATGGGAGATATATGGCAAGATGGGAAAATACTGGAGTTTGACGCATTGGTAGAAGAAACGGGCCTAAATCAAGGGCAATACATTACATATACTAGACTGGTGCGACGAGTCAAAGAAACGTGGTCTGAAATAATGCTGGAAGACCAGCCGGATGCAACCATTGAAACTATCTATGACATTACAGAGGGAGGTCTCCCGAATTTATGAACTATTGAGGAGCAGGGTTGGGAAAGAGGTAACACAGTTAAAACAGGAATGGGAAGAGGAAGTGGGAGAATGTATGAATGATGGGCTGTTGGTGAGAGCTCTACGATATCATAAAAATGTGTCCAGAAATGCAAGGTTGCAACAAATCCAGCTATACGTAACTCATATAGCATACATGACCCCCAAGAGGATAGCCCGATTTAAAAACGCTGGAATTCAATCATGCCCCAAATGCAGAGAAGTGAATGCGGAAATGACCCATATGTTCTGGGCATGCCCGGAAATGAGTAAATTCTGGAAAGAAGTGGCCCGCTGCTTGACTGAAAATGGGATCACACTAGATGTGGACTCGGTGTGGGCATGTATGTTGGGGAGGTTCCCCAGACCACGCAAGCTAAACCATGTGAGCAAACTCAAAGACCTGGCTTACATACTGGCCAGTTGTAGGATTGCTTTGAGCTGGAAGGCATGTGGTAGGCCAAAGTTAGAGGTGTGGTGGAATGACCTCAAGAAATGGGCTGAAACCGAAATGGTGCTATGGACCGAAGCAGCCAGTAAAGCGGGGGAAGAGGAGGCAGATACATTGACGGCTTTGAAGCACTTAGTGGCTATATTGGTCGGGTCGACCCAGATATGTTCAAGCGAGGACGATAGCTCCCAGGGGACAGAAGAGGGAATACCCCAAGAGGAGATAATGGCGGAAGGCGGTATGGAGTAAGCTCGAGTTAAGAGGACGAGGGTAAAGGGTAGGCAGCGGTTATAACGTAACGAGAAGCATAATATTCAATAATGTATGACATGCACCGGTAAGCTTTCTTGTTTGTATGTTGTTTGGTTGTTGTTAAAAAACAAAACAATAAAATTGTTTTAAAAAAAAGTTTGGTCCAGACTGTGCGAAGGGTCAGAGAGTACTTGCATCACTTACCGGTGGCCCCTGGCACAACCGATCACTTTGACGCACGAATATCCCTTAAAAGGTATTCGATCTTGGCTGGGTTAGCCCGTGCTCCCTAGCCACTCCCTTTTAAAAACTGCTCTGCCGTCAAGGGCAGATCCTACTCGAATAGTGGGAGCCAATTCTTCACCTCAAGGCTCTTCCTGACTTGCTACAGCCACCCCAAAAGACTTGCTTTCTGCTTTACCTGCGCAATCGTGCATTTTTACGTACAACTGTACTGTTGAGCACAAGGATCCCCACTTCTTAGGGCTGGACTTGAAAGTTAGGGAATGACTCAGAAGAATTGGCTTATGCTCCTAGTGTGTTAACTCAACTCTTTCTTTACAGGTTGTGGATGTGATTTACTGCTATTTCACATTAGGAAACATAAGGTATATATTATCTCGTATAAGGATTTTGTGTGATAACTGTTTTCCCATGACTAAAGTTACTTGTGGCTATTGGGCTGACCAACAATAAATGTATATTTTTCATATACACTTGTCTAAGAGTAATTTGCGTTTTTTTTATTGTGTGCGCTCATTGTGGGCTTCCGATCACTCTCACCCCCTGCCATGCTGCCTAGATTGATCTGGCTTGTCCAGAAGGTTCCCCTGTTCCACTAAACGGAGGGTGACCTCCTAAACTTCTGCCCACCAGGTCAGAGTTTAGAAATCCATCTTAACAGCTTGGAGCGCTGGCTTGTACCAGCGGTTCAAGCCTGCGCTCCAAGCCAGCTGATTGGCTGACTCACCCGCCCAGGGTGCTAATGCTCCCTGGCTTGGCACAGTGCTCAGTGACATAAATATGGAGCTCTGCCTCATACCAGTAAATAACTCTGATATCTTTAAGGAGGAACGAGACACATATAGTGCTGACTGGCATCAGTGTGGCTTTTTGTGTCATCAGGGTAGAAATCCGAGACATGAGTGTCGATACAGTTTTTATAGTAAACCACTAACCAACTTTACCAATCTTCAAAAGCTAACGCATGAGAATTACTTGAATCTACAGCTCCAGATAAAAAATTCTGGAAAGAGTATGGTATACTCGTTTTTGGAATTTGAGTGTTAACAGATTTTATAGGGGCAACATTGATCTCATTCCTGACTAGCATGTTTTTAGGCAACTAAACATATATTTAAATTAAAACATGAATAGGCATTTTTCCTGTAGCCCAAGGGTTCTTTGTACCTAGCATGTCCTGTAAATGAAAAGAAGCATTTTTATCCCACAGGATCGATAACCCTTACTCTAGACAGCACCACTGCATAGGTGATCTTCATGGAAGGTGCTGTTGTTGCCACTGGTCTGAACAGGTCACCTGAATAGTGCAGTTGGCATAATGGAATAGGCAACCGTTACACTAGGCAGCACCATAGCAGAGGTCATTTTCACAGAGGGCGCTGCTCTTGCCACTGATCTGAACACATCACTTGAGCAGTGCAGGTGTCATAAAGGGTCAGGCATATAAAATAGGAACTCTTACGCTAGGCAACATGATAGCAGAGCCCACTTCATGGAGGGTGCTGCTCTTGACACTGATATGAGCACATCGCTTGAGCGCTGCAGGTGTCATAAAGGCTCAGGCATGTGGGATAGGTTACCCTTGCACTAGACATCACCATAGCAGAGCTGCGCTTCATGGAAGGTGCTTCTCCTGTCACTGGTCTGAACACATCTTCTGAGCAGTGCAGTGGTATAAAGGCTCAGACATGTGGGATCGGTCACCCTTACACTAGACAGCACCATTGCAAAGGTGCGCTTCATGGAAGGTGCTGCTACTGTCTTTGGTCTGAACACATCTTCTGAGCAGTGCAGTTGGCATAAAGGGTCTGACATGTGGGATAGGTTACCCTTGCACTAGACAGCACCATAGCAGAGCTGCCCTTCATGGAAGGTGCTGCTACTGTCTTTGGTCTGAACACATCTTCTGAGCAGTGCAGTTGGCATAAAGGGTCTGACATATGGGATTGGTAACCCTTGCACTAGACAGCACCACAGCATAGCTGCACTTCATGGAAGGTGCCGCTCCTGCCACTGGTCTGAACACATCTTCTGAGCAGTGCAGTTGGCATAATGGGTCAGACATGTGGGATAGGTGACCTTTACGCTAGATAGCACCATTGCAGAGGTGTTCTTAATGGATGGTGCTGCTCCTGCCTCTGGTCTGAACACATCTTCTGAGCAGTGCAGTTCGCATAAAGGGTCAGACATATGGGATAGGTTAGCCTTGCACTAGGCAGCACCATTGCAGAGGCGTTCTTCATGGACGGTGCTGCTCCTGCCTCTGGTCTGAACACATCTTCTGAGCAGTGCAGTTGGCATAAAGGGTCAGACATATGGGATAGGTCACCCTTACAGTAGGCAGCGCCATTGCAGCAATGCTCTTCGTGTTGTGTTATATTTACCACCCGCAAGCGAATGGTTTGTAGAAAAAATAAATGGGCGCCTCAAGAGTAGGTTATCCAAACTGTGTAACTCCCTAAAGAAAAACTGGGGTACTGGCTGCCTCTGGCACTGTTCCAGCTGCGCACCCAACCCAGCAAGGACCACCACCTGTCCCCCCATGAAATTGTTATAGCAAGGAATGGTTATTTGAAGCAGTTAGTGTCTTTTGGTCCCACTTTGCATTTCCTGTTGTCTGGTGGGAAGAGCTTCAATTGAATTGTGCGTGCCTGAAAGGTGCCCTTTATCCTACATAGTGCAAGGTGAATGAGACATTGGGCCTCATTACGGGTTTAGCGGTGGCCGTGCCTGTAACAAAGGTACGGCTGCCGCCAAACCCATCATTTTACCGGCTCCCGCGAATAGTCAATTACCGGGTCGTGCTGAGTTCGGCGACCCGGTATTTGCCCATTCGCTGGTGCCGGCAATAAGGGACTCCCCATTCCCATTCGGCCCTATAGGGCCGAATGGGAATGGGGAGCTCGGATGCACCGGCACTGTTCATAACGGTGCCGGTGCATCCACAAGTTGTGTTCGCGGGTGCCGCACCAGGTCAGACCTGCCGGGCAGATCGAGACCCGCAAGCAGAACTCGTAGTATGGCGGTACGGTGACAACGGTGCCTGTAAGCTTACCGGCACCGTTGACACCGTACCGCCAGGGTCATAATGAGGCCTATTGTGATTCTACTAAGGGTACCTCTTGGGCTATTAAAACTTTGGGCACCCCAGATGCATGCAGTATTAAGGAACACAGGTAGCAACTCCCATTGGTCGTTCACCTTCCCATGGCACTCATATCCGAGTACCAGCTGTTAGATTGCCCAGGATGGCAAAGGACCTCCACTTTATCTAATCCTAAGCCATGGAAGGCATCATATTTATACTGGCATGTTTGCCTTTCCTTCTACTATTATGCAAGAAAGATTGTCACTTCCCAGCCAAGCTTCTACATAATCTATCATTGTTATATAGTGATCATTGTGCATGTTGTACCAGCTGGACCATTAAGCTACTGCACAGTGTTGGTGGTGGTAGACATTATAGGTTTTAAATATGTATTGGGGAAATATTAGCATTTACATTCACTTGTTGATATACCATTGTGGGGTAGAAGGAACTTTCTTTCGCATTGGGAACTGGGGTTAGTAATTTTTCAGACATTGAGGTAGACATCATATTAGGTTGTGAGGCAAATTACTGCACTGTAAACATTGTTGGGGGTGCTAACGTAATATTTGGTGCATCTGGTCTACCTTCAGTCACATTGTCACTGATCATCAGAACATCTGAGGTTATTTTCGTTGCATTTTTATGTAAACGTGTTAAATTTAAAGATGTATTGCTGTTCCATATCCATTTGACCCCCTTATTTTATATGGTACCCCCAGATAAAAGATGCTCCCCAATAAATCCCCAAAATAAACATTAATAAAGTGAAAAGTATAGCACTAAAGTACAATCCACAGTGGTAACTATATGCTCGGGTTGGATTTATCCTATTTTTACTGCTATCTAGATGTACAGTTTCGTTGAGTAGGGTCAGTTCCAACATCGTTGCACCCATAGAAAGGGATAAAACGGGGTGGGCATTAATAGAAATTTAGATATGACAAAAGGAATACAGTGAGGGAGAGCGAGAGTCTTATAGCATTTTATAGTTTTAACATCAGCGTAAATTATCCTTATTAAAAAATCCAGGCATCAGCAAAATATTCACTTATGGCCACTTCCTAAGGTACAGTGGCAGTTGTTTGGCTTTCAATCTGAGTCTTTGAGGCCACGTTACTCTGTGCTTTTCAGATATCTGAGAGATGGATCCAATACTGCAGCCCCTTCACTTTCACAGCGAGCGGATGCAGTATATCATCTCATACGGACCATGGAACCATGGTGCGTTCCATTTATGGAGGAAGCTTTGTACGTAAGCCAACTCCCCTGGCACCAAAGTTTGTACGGAGCTGTCTTCAGCTGGACCCTCTGTAGTTGTTACACTTTCTGCTGTGTACGGGGGTGCAATTTATTTTGATATGCATTTTATGGCATGTGTGAGTTGTGTGAGGTATTTCTTAAAGTCTTTCCCCAATACTGTGGCTGTTTTATGAGCATCAGAGGCCCTCCTCACTGGTGACAATGGCGCTTGCATGCGTTGACCAGTAACAATTTCATGGGGGGACAGATGGTGGTCCTTGCTGGTTTGTGTGCGCAGCTGGAACAGTTCTAGCGGCAGGCAGTACCCCCAGTTTTTCTTTAGGGATTTACACAGTTTGGATAACCTACTCTTGAGGAGGCCATTTATTTTCTCTACCAGCCATTTGCTTGCGGGTGGTAAATATAACACATTTTGGGCCTCATTACGACCCAGGCGTTAAGGGTTGACGCCGTTGTTAACCCTTAACGCCAATTCTGATTTTGACGGCTGCTCTTAGCAGCCGTTAAAATCCATGGCGCTAACCTGCCATGATGCTAATTACGCCACCGTAATTTACGGTGGCGTAATTAGTGCCTTCCCCACTCCCATTATGCCATATGGGGCAAAAATGGGAATGGGGAAGGGAAAATGGGAAATGGGGATTTACCGCCCCACTCACCTTGGAATGGGGCAGTAAATCCGCCATCCACCATGGTGTAAACATAGTTTACACCATGGTGGTAAAGTTGGCGCAATTAGCGCCTGGGTCGTAATGACCCCCTTTGTGTTTTATCCCCAGCAGTAACGTGACTTCTTTGAATAGCTCGTTGAAGAAATGGGTTCCATTGTCCGATCGTATGACCTCAGATACTCCCCATCGGTATCCCCCTCTCTCACGAGGAACTTTGCCGCGCACTTTGTGTCTGGTTGGGTACAGGGCCCTGCCTCCACCCATCGAGAGAAGGGACACACCACCACAATCAAATATCTTGCCCCATTACATCTTTCTCCCATGTCTGCGTAATCAATGTGCAGCTCATGAAAGGGACCCACAGGGTGGGGCAGCATGCCATTTTAAACTGTATTTATTGTTAAGCTTGGCAGTGCAACATTGGAAACATTGGAAACAAGCAGTACATGGATGAGTGAGTATACATATGGTGTACAAATAAGATTGCCAGTCATTCAAGAGCGACTGAACATCATTAAAGGTGCTCAGGGAGAAGTTTAGCAGTACAAGTGTCATGAAATGAGCAATACATACAGACTAAACAACTTTGGGAGAAGTGTATGTTGGTTCGCCGGTCTCATCTCTGGAATTGGTGGACAAGGAAGAGATGCATGAACGGAAAGGGCCCCAAATGTTCCTTGGTCTACATCTTGTCAGTTGTAGCAGTAGCCAGAACTCCTCTGTGTCGGAAGCCCATGTGACAGCACAGAGCCATTGGTCGTGTGTAGGGGATCTAGACCGAAGCCATAGTATGAGGATGCAATGGGTAGCAAAGAGCAGGCCAAGGCTTGCCAATCTCTTGAAGTCACGGTTTAATGTGGGGAGTTTGTAGAAGAGACATGTCAGAGGGGACGGGGTGATAGCATACTCTACTATTTCTGAGAGGGATGTGCATACTTCAGCCCAGAATGGGGTAAGTTGGTAAGCTGCGGGCACGACCACAGCATGTGTATATAATCTGCATTGTCAGCATAATATCTTGGGCATAAGGGTGGGTGGTCCCGTGACATACGGTGTAGTCTGATCGGTGTGTGATGGAACCTGTGTAGAATCTTAAATTGAATTAGTTTGAAAGGTGAGTTAAATGAGATGACATGCGTGCAGGCTCAAATGTATTCCCAGCGCTGATCAGATATCTCGATTCCCAGATCCCTGGCCCAAGAGTCCCTGAGTTTGCTGAGCTGGAAAACTCTGGAAAGTGGTGTATAGCCTGGAGACCTTACCCTTGAGAGTTGCAGTGTTTAGTATTTCTGATAGTATTTGGTTGTCCTGTGGGAGTAAAGGGAAATCAAGGATTCTGATCTTTATTGTGCATCACAGGCTCACGTAGTGTAGCCAGCGAGAAGCTCTACCCGTAGGGATCCCGGTAGAATTGCCCATTCAATGAAGGCACCCTGTACAAATATGTCCCGGTTAGCACTCAGTCCGGCTTCTGCCCAGCGGTCCACTGTTGCAGTATCTACCCGGGGGGAATCAGGTAATACGTTCCAAAGGGGAAAATCACTATGGAATGGTCATGTATCGCAAGTTTGTTTCCACATCTTGGTTAAAGCTAGGGCTGTGGTGCCGACAGAATCAGAGGATTCAAATCTGGTATCACAGGGGGGGGACTATGGAACAGATATTGTAGCCGTCTGCAGCGAGGCACTCCAGTTTAAAATGAAGAGGAAGGGTCAGTAGACGTAAACCAAAATTATGATAAATGGGCTTGGGCAGCTATCCAGTATCCCTCGCAGTTGGTAGCTCTGAGTCCCCCCTTTGTTACTGGGGCACTTAGTGTTGCCAGTTTTAACCGGACCGCGCCAGTGTGCCACAGGAAAGCATTGACGGTTCGAGTGAGTGTTGCAAAGACTTCTCGGCCCGGCCACATTGGGACATTTCGAAATCTGTACAGTAGTTGTGGCAGTACCTCCATTTTGAGGATGGCAATCCTGCCAGCTAGTGTAATCGGCAGTTTTGTCCAACCCACACATTTCGGGATGAGGTTGGCTAGATATTTAGCAAAGTTCACATCATGCAGTATAGCTGGGTCTCGAGTGACAACTACGCCCAAGTAGGTGATTCCAGTCTGCGGCCATGCAAATCCCTGGAGATTCGAGGGATGGGTGGTGGCCTCGGTCAGCGGGAACAGTACGAATTTGGTGCAGTTCACTTGGAGGCCCAACAGTTCACCAAACCGAAAAACGTCCTCCAGTATTGGGGAGAGGTTAAGCTCAGGTTGGTGGATAAAAAGAAGGGCATTGTCCGCATACAGCAAGATGATCTCGGGCGGCACTGTCAATCGTATGCCTCTGTGTGCATGCCGCTGGCGTATCCTATCAGCCAGTGGTTCAATGGCCAGGGCAAAGACTGGTGGCGAGAAGGGGCAGCCCTGTCTTGTGCCTCTTACTATCGAGAATTCGGTGGAACCCAGGTCATCAGTGCAGACTCTAGCAATGGGGGAGGAGTATGACAGTTTAACCCAAGTTCTGAAGTGCGGGCTGAAATTGTATTTCTCAAGTACCTGCCATAGCTATCCCCACGAGACAGAATCGAAGGCCTTCTGCATATCTAGAGTCGCTGCAACTGCTTGAGTGTCAGGATTGATGCAAATTAGTATGTTAAATAATCAACGTAAATTGAAGGAAGTAGAACGGCCTGGAATGAAGCCTGATTGGTCCGGGTGTATAATGTAACGCATATATGGGGCCAGTCGCAGGGCTAACACTTTAGCGTAAATCTTTACGTCACAGTTGATAAGCGAAAGAGGGAGGTAGGACTGCACTGTGTGGGAGGTTTGCCCGGCTTAGGTAATACAGTTATTATTGCTTCCCGGAGGGAGGGGCAGGGTACCTGCCAGACATGCCTTGTTCCATAGGGGCAGTAGTGGCGGGACAAGGCAGGGTTTATAATGCTTATAAAACTCGTTCTAGAATCCATCAGATTCCGGGACCTTTCCAGAAGAGTATCGACCAACACTAAACTTGATTCCGCTGAACTACTATCAGTCAAACTTGCACTAACACTGAATCAAACTGCCACCCTTCACCTAATCTACAGGCCCCGAGGCCCCGCACCCTCCTTTGTCAGAGAAATCTCTACACTCCTCCTTGACAATGCTAAAACCAACTCACAAATTATTATTCTTGGAGACCTCAACCTAGGACTTGGCGACCCCAAAGATCTTACAGCATTAGACCTGGAAAACGCCCTCTCGAACTCTGGCTTCACCGTGCATATCCAAGAGCCCACACACTCCGAAGGCAGGACCCTTTATTGGCTAGCCACCTCTAACTGCAACATTAATGTTCTTGCCAATACCCCTTACCTATGGTCAGACCACCACATTATCACCTTTAACATTGAAGCTTTCCCCTGCATCCCGTCCTTGATAACGCCTGCGCTCCTGACCAGAAACAAAAAGGACAAAACCACTGAGAAACTTCTCCCCCTACTACTCCCTTCGCTCAAAGCCGCCACCGACTCCAGCAATGACCCTACTACCCTAGCTGACATCTACAACTGCGGCATGCTCACAGCTATAGATGTTATTGCCCCTATCAAACTGAGGAAGGCCAAACCACGGGCACACCTTAACTCTTGTTTCAACCACAGTTAAGAGTACTCCGTAAAACCAAACGCTGTGCCGAAAATCATTGGAAAATCACCCTTCTGACGCGCACAAAGACAGTTTCTTCTTGGCATCACTTACCTATAAAACAGCCATCATAGAGGCGAAAAAGGAGTCCCTCAATAATCACATCCTGCAAGCGGACTCCAACTCCAAGGAACTCTTTAAGATCCTAAAAGAGCTTGAAACGCCCGTCACCCCTCCTGACACCTGCATTAAAGACAGCACATGGTGTGCCAATATTCAGGCTGCGCTACTGAACAAAATTACCACGCTTCAATCTAAAATCATAGCTAAACAAGACAGTCTCAATCTGGACAACCACCCTCCTACCTCAGCGGGGTCTCTCTCCCTTGACTCGCCCAATCTCAAACGGTTTGCCTTCTCTCCACTTTCCACTGCGGAGGTGGAAAATATTATCCTGAGGATCAAACCATCCAACTGCCAGGGTGACCCCTGCCCTGCCCCAATCATCAAGGAATCGGCACACGACCTGGCCCAATTTATCACATCCTTCATTAATGCTTCCTTTAAAACAGGAACTGTCCCTGACAACCTCAAGGACGCATGGGTGATCCCCCTCCTTAAAAATCCTTCTTTGGACCCAAGCATACCAACCAACTACCGTCCTATTACTACTGTCCCGTTCCTGCAAAAAATTCTAGACCGGCCAGCATACCTGCAAATCCAAGAGTACTTGGAAACCAACAACCTTCTAGGTCTAAAACAATTGGATTCCGCCCTAAACACGGAACTGAGACAGCCCTACTAGACTTAAAAACTCAAATCGAAGTTCTAAAGGGCAACGGCAAATTGGCCTTGTTACTTCTACTCGACCTATCCGCGGCATTCGATTTACTCAATCACCAAATCCTATGCAAGTATTTGTACTCTGCCACCCACTTCTCTCCGGCAGCTACGGCCTGGATCAAATCATTTTTGAGTAATAGATCCATGCGGGTCTTCTCTCAATCTGCAGCCGCAGGTCCCTCCCCCATTCACTGCGGCGTACCCCAGGGCTCTTGCGTGTCGCCAACTCTCTATAATGTTTTTACAAAACCGCTCTTTGATATACTTGACTATCTGGGTGTCTCCTATACGAATTACGCGGACGACACCCAGATACTCATTCCGATCACTGGAGACTACGTGGTTGACACCAAGGCCCTGAATGATGTCTATCTGGTCATCCAAGCTTGGATGGCACAACACCAATTATGCCTTAACGATGACAAGACTGCCCTCCTCATCTTGGGCACTACACAACGCCTCAGTAAACTTGAACCGTCTTACCAATCGTTTATCATCGATGGCAACATCATCCAAGTCTCGAAAGACACGAAACCCTTAGGCGTCTACCTTGACGCCACATTATCCCTTTCCCGACAAACAAATGCAGTCAGGTCTGCTTCAGCATACACCTGTAAACTCATTGCAGCCTGCAGGTCATTTCTGACCGCCCCCAATGCGGTTACACTGGCCAGAACCCTCATCATGGCCAAAATTGGCTATGGTAGCGCCCTCTACCTTGGAACTAGCCAAGAGAATCTGAACAAACTACAAATCGTCCAGAACAACGCCATCAGAGCGGCGCTAAACATCCCGCAAATCCACCACATTTCGGAATCCAGATCCAATCTACACTGGCTACCTGTCGGACAAAGAATATCACTGAAAGCCCTAGGCCTGACCCACAAATGCCTAGCCAACCAAGCCCCCTTATATCTCTGCAGCCGGCTATCCCGCCATGCGCCTACCTGCCCTCAATGAACCACCCAGACCCACTGCCTAACTATCCTGAGATTCAAACTACAAAAGGCGGGTGGATCAAGCTTCCCCGTCTTAGCCTCCAAGCTTTGGAATGCACTCCCCCTCTCCATCAGATTAGAAGAATGTTTTAGTGCCTTCAAGGCCAAAACGAAAGCTTGGCTCCTCACTCAGAGTTCAAACCCTGACCTCATATGTACTTTACTTGGGAGTCTTGCCCTAGTATAGTGTCAGATCTAACCTCTGCTTGTAAATGATGTATATTGATGTATGTTCTGAATTTGTGCACTGTAGCTACTATTAACTATATGTATGCCTTATGTAACCATGTATAAGTTGCGCCTTGATGCCTCCGGGCCGGACGGTGCGCGTTACAAATAAAACAAATACAAATAAAAATAGAAGCCTGCAGGTCTATGACGTTGGATATTTCTTCAGATGTAATCGGGACATCGCGGGCATCTCTGGTCTCCGAGGAGAGAACTGAGTAGAAGGCTATCTAAGAACGTTCCTATGTCAGTTTCACTGGCTGTGTCAGTATTGGAATAGAGTTTCTCATAGAAAGAGCAGAATTCAGCGTTAACTTCTTGCGATGATAGAGCCAGAGTGCCATTAGCTCTCTCTATCGCCGGGATATGTGATGTACCCCTCTCAAGTTGAATCAACCTAGCGAGAACCCGACCAGGGTGCTCGCACTTCCCGTATCTACGTGCAGCTTTGGGGGAATCTAGGAATTCCCACTCCCATTCATCATGGATGTGAAACACATCTAGTTCGGTGCCTATATCTGCAAGTGTGGCAGTTGATTGGGTGGAGGCATATTGAGTCTCAAGGAGGGCGAGTCTTGTTTCACTTTTAGTGATGTCCCTTCTGATAGTTCTGAAAATCCCTGCCTCCTTAGAGATCGCCATACCCCTAATATAAAGCTTAAACACCTTCCATAGGGTCGCCTGAGAGTAAACAGTGCCAGTGTTTAGAGTGAAGAAGTCGTCTTTGTTAGTATCTAATTCGGTTTCAAAGGCAAGATCTAACAGGGACTGTCGTATAAGTCTCCACAATCAGGTCTTAGGTTCATCTGTGGTCCATCTCAGGGAGATTGTCACTGGGGAATGGTCCAAAAATGTCCTGGGGAGGATAGACATATAGGTGACGGTCCTGAATAGGGTATTCGTAAGAAGCCATAGGTCAATGCGAGAGTGGGATTCATGCACTGAAGAATAGATGGAGAACATCCGAGAGTCAGGGGTGAAGCAGTCGCCATGGATCGGTAAGTTCGAATTGGGCTTGCAGATCTATAATAGTTTTAGCTGCCTTGGACAGTTGACGGGGTTTGGAGCCTGATCTGTCATAGTGAACATCCAGAATGATATTAAAATCCCTCCCCCCAAAGTATTGGAATAAGCAGGAATCCAGATAGCAGTGAGGAAAGATATATATAAAAGTTGGGAACATCGATGTTAGGGCCATATATATTCAGCAATATGATTTCCCTGCCCTATAAGGTCCTAAAAAGCAAGACGTAGCACTCTGCGTGGTCTATGTGTGTTATCTTCTGTGGAAATTGGAGCCTTTTATGAATAAGAGTCATGACACCGTGGTTTTGGGTAGAGTAGACAGTATAATACTGATGGGAGCCGCAGGGTTTTGCAAGTCCCTCACATACACCTGTAAGGGCGTGTGTTTCCTGTAGGAAAAGCAGCTTAGTCTGATGCCGTTCAATATAGAGTTGCAGTTTTCAAATGTTTGCCTAATTACCCAGACCCCTGACATTCCAGCACATGCATTTAATACAGTCAGCGATGGTCGCATCAGTAATACAACACTATAACACTGGTATCGGCCAGGAATTACAGTGTAGTGTCCTGGCCCGTAAACATAGGGTAGTGGTCTCACTAATCTCGTTGAGTCGAATAAGGAGATTCGATTTCCAGCTGCTTGCCAAGCATTTTTCCGACTATAACTCCCTTCCCTCCCTCCCCCACCCACACCCCTCTCCCAATCAGAGAAATGGTACCCGAACATAACTTAACCCCATACATAACCAGTGGCGACATTGCCTGGGGGGCCTAGCTCAACTTGAGCGGCAACACGACCGTACTCGGATATTGGCAAGACATGGTGTGGTGCATAGTATAACAATAATACAATAAACGTGACAAGAAGGGTCGAATGTTTGTGTTAGGGCCGGTTGTCTGAGGAGCCTCCATTAGTAGAGGGCCAACATCCAGGGAACACTCCGGGTCCCGACCAGCAGGGAGAGCTTAACAAACAACAATGAACACGTTTAAGGCTGCTCCTGGGAGCTATTTCAGGGGTTGATCACCCAGGGAAGTGCTCCTCAATGAACTTGGACACCTGGTGGAGAAAAAAACTTGGTTTGAGTGTTCAATCCTAGGTTGAGCAGGATACAGCATTGAGTATTTGACTCCCAAGTCACACAGTTTCTTCTTGATGGATAGGAAGGTCTTCCGTTCTTGCTGGATGGCCATGAAGAAGTCCGGGTAGAGGTGGCCCCTGGAGGATCGCAAGAAGAGGTCGCCTTTGGCCCTCACAGTGCGCAGCAGGGTGTCCCTGTCGTGGTAGTTCAACACCCTCGCTATGATGGGGCGGGGAGGGGCCCCCGGCCTGGGTTTCGCTGCCAAGGATCGATGGGCCCTCTCGATGGTGAATTGTGGAGACAGTTTCGGGGAATCCAGTAGAGTTAGCAGTGTTTGCTCTATATAGGCCTCAATGGAACCCTCTATGTTGTCTTCCTAGATACCGATAATGCGAATATTGTTAAGCCTAGAGCGTGATTCAAGATCCCAATTTTTCTTGCTGATCTCTTGGACCCGTCAGGACAGAGCATTCTTTTCGGATCGGAGGGTTCCGCTATCATCTTCAGCAGTACCCTCCCGGTTTTCCACCTCCGTCACTCGAGCATCTGTCTTCTCCATGTGAGCCTTAATTGAACATATAGTCCCACTCATGTTGTCTAACTTTGAGTGGAGGGCAGTGAACCCCTCATGCATATGTTCAAACATTTTCAATGATTCTGGGGTGTCAGGGGGTGTAGACATGGATGCCTCTTGTTCTGGCTGTGGCTCGCATAATTTCTGTGCTGTCTTTGTATGCATGTTGATGGAGCACTGTTTTTTTGTTTGCCCCCTTAGTCATGGTGTCAGGAGGTATGCGTATGATAGAGTGGTTCGACTCGGGGAGCCACTTGCCCAGGTATGGGTTATTATGGTCTGTGTGTGTGCCCCTCGAGGACTGCTGGCCAGGCTCAGACCAAGTTGCGATGCGATACAGAGGGGGGGAGCCACCCTTCTTAGGCTCTTCAGGATAGGTCAGTTTTGCATCTAGGTCCGAACCCACGGGGGTCAATTAATGAAGGCCGGTGCTGTGATCGGGAACAGGGGGTCCCCTTTATGTTGGATGAGTCTTTGCGGTGGCAGGTTTAGGGACCACCCCATGGTACACACTGTTCTGGAACCGAGCAGGTTTAATGATGCCAAGGGGGGCAGCCTGGGGTCAGGTGAGTTGTCCAGTTTCCTTTGGATGGGCAGTGGCCTCCCACGTAGTCTTGGGGGTTTGGACGTGTGACAGAGGGGCCCCCACCATTAGAGGCTATCCCAGTATCATGAGTATGTCTCTGTATGACATGGTATCTGTTGGTTAAAGCCTTTATTAGCTGTATGCGGGGGCTGGAATACAGTTTGCTTAAGCACGGAATCTGTGGGTAGCGGGTATGCGGGCCACATTGATCAGGTAAACTCTGTATTGACAGTGTCTAGATTGCACAAATACTGCGCGGGGCCGCGAGGGCCAGTCCAGCACCACCCAGTGATGGTAAATCCAGAGGCCACACTCCACACTCTCCAAGTGTTAGCTCAGGGCTGGGCGGGATCAATAGATGTTCAGTAGGGTTTGTGGAAGGGAAGATCCCAGAAAGGGAAGCCACGCAGGCCTCCCCTGACACCAGCAAGCCATAGACGTTCCAGGTGTGTAGCATGGAGACCCCCGTATTCGAGATCCGCAGACTGTGGGCAGGTGGGTCCAGAGTGGGCAGCGGAACAGCAAGTTGACAGTGTTGAGGCCAAAGGAGTGGTGCGTGGGGCAGGGAGAGCCAGTCCAGCACCCCCCCGCCAAGATGATCGCAGATGTCGCTATCCATACCCTGCAGACGTTAGCTGCGCGGAAGTAGAGGTAGGGTGCTACATGTGGTGGCCCAGCATGTCGCATTGCAGGTGGGGGCCCCACGCACCATATGTCCTGATGTAGAGAGCCGCACCGCCCTCTGCGTGATGTCCCCACGTGGGTCAGCAGGTTCCGAGCTGCAGCTCTCAGGGTATCGGCAGGGCTGCGGGGCTCTCTGTGTCCGTCAGTGCAGAGACAGGAGGGCTGGGAAGACGCCGACCACAACACCCACAGGGATCGAGCCGCGGTCCGGGAGCGAGAGCCTGCAGACGGGAGGTCGAGATGTATTGGCAAAGTGAGGAGTGCTTGTCCCCAGGCATCTGTGCAGTAGGCCTCAGTGCAGGGGAGGTGAGGGGGCTGAGTGGGAGACCACAGCACGGGTGTGGGAAGCGGTTCAGCGTAGGGTGCAAGGCACCAATCAGTGGATGCCCCTCCCCCACCGGGTCTTCGGTGTCTCGTCTCTCGCATCTGCATGGGTCCACTCCCCCTGAAGGTGCAGCGCGACTCAATGAGGGGAGGTCCGGCCCTCAACTCCGGGTCCGTTATTACTCTGTCCCAGGACACCCACGGTGGTTGACAGCTGGACAGCGGGTGCCGCAGGGTTTCGGGAGGCAGCCAGTAGCTTCTCAGCAAAATATTTGCTGCACCACCGCAGGTTTTTGCAGCCAGGATTTTCCCCAGCACGGAGCTCACACTCAGGCGGCCTTTCTACTCAAGCGCAACAGCGCCCCCCGCCCTGCAGCATTCTTAAAGTCATCCCTGTGCTGAACACTTGCCATGTGGTGCACTGGACCACCATCTTGTTAAGGTATTCCTGGAAGTTTGGAATGAACCAATCTTCCTGGTGATCGGCATCAATGTGTTGTTTTGAACTGTGGGCTGGAAAGTGTAGTTCGAATTCGATGTATAGTAACTCAACAGGCATGACCACTTTCCCTGTTGTGCTCTGTCTCCATAGCAGATCATTGGGTGATTGGATACATCCGCATTTGAGCCATAGCGCTTGTTCTGCTGTCGGTGCTCTGCTTTGCAGTTCTATTATCTGTGCTATGGGTAGTGCATTGTAAGTGTCTGTTTTGGGAGTTTCTCCTTTGCCCTTAAAAACCCATTTGTTCAATATGGAATAACTCCTTGACCTTTCTCCTTCTCTGCTCTATTTAGGCTTCTCTATATGTGTGTCTGTCCTGTTAAGTTTCTATGTGCGCCCTGAGGCCTACGGGCATGTTGGCGCTTTATAAGAATTAAAATAAATAAATAAATAAATAAATATACATTCAGTACTCGTGGGTACTGGGAGGTATGCTGCTTCTTTGGCTGCCGTGTCTGCAGCTGCTTTCCCCAAAGATATTAATCTTGGTTCTGCATGTGTGCTTGGCATTTTGCTATCGCCACTACAGAGGGTTCTGCGAGGGCCACAATCAATTTGTTTAGCAATTCTGCATGTTGGACCGGGGACTCTTCAGCCCTCCTAAACCCCCTACTTCTCCATCTGGATAGCCCAGCCTGTACCGTCGTGGTTACATACGCTGAATCCAAATAAATTGTCATGGAGCATTCTTTTGCTGCGTGAAGTGCTTCAATTAGGGCTATGGGTTCAGCTGCTTGTGCAGAATAGTGCATGGGCAGCCATTTTTTGATTTGTGTTTCATATTCTTCTTCTTCCATTCTCACCACTGCAGCCTCTACATGTTTTTCACCTGTTTCTTGGTCAATGCAAGCTGACACATCAGCGAAGATCACTTCGTCCTCCTCTAAGGTGTTTACTCTGGCTCTTGGGATATCATCCCCTTCTCCTTCATATGTTGCATAGTCATGGTCTTGCATGTCCTGGACAGTGTATGGTTCTGTGAGGAACGTGGCAGGGTTCACTGTCTTACATCTCACCACATGTATATTGGGGCTGGACAGAATAATTCTGTATGCTCTCTGTGTAGTTAGGGTGTATTTTAATTGTTCCAGTATCGCGAACAGGGAATACTGTCATGAATCGCTGGGTGCGCCCCTTTTGGGCCTCATGGTCCTTGTCACAACGGACTTAAACAACTAATACCTCCAATATGGCCGTCTAACGCATTCCCTTCTCGCTCCATGCGTTGGACGTAACCCTTCTCTATTTCTAGACCACGCCTTCCGCGGCTAAGTGCGTCTCAATGCTATAGCGATTAGCGACCAGAGGTGTGCTCCGTAGCTCGCGGTTCTTCTCCTTTCTACTCCGCTATCCCTTCCTCGAAACCCCCCTTCTTCTTCCTCCTGGATTCTAGTTCTAGCGAACTTACCTTGCCTCCTGGATTCCTGGATTTGACCTCCCAGAAAACTGAACGCATTCTGGATTCGGCAGAGACACGGGCCGCCTTCTTCAAAACCCGATCCATCCGAAAGAAGGCGCCTCCAAGAACACCGGTAAAGAAGGGATTCAGGTGAGAAGGGGGGAACTCCTTGACAGTTTGAGACGCCACCCAATCGAAAGCGATATCGACATGGAGGCTGCCGTGCAGGACTTGATGCGTAGTATGCAGGAACTGTCAACCGAGGTACAGAATCTGAAAGCGGAGAACGCCGCTCTCAAACAATTGGTTCTATCCCGGGATTCTGCTACAAAAGAGAGTGTTATACTGGGCGGAGTCGTGGATAAATACGACGGCTCCGCAAAGACCCTTCGTGCATTCCTGGATTCGTGCTTGGTTCATTTTACCTTCAAGCTTTACTATTTTGCGACCCCCAGGGCCATGGTGGGTTTTATAATCTCTCACCTTTCCGGGAATGCCTTAACTTGGGTCACTCCCCCTCGTTAACTCTAGCGATGCCCTCCTAGACGATTATGATGGGTTTATACATGCCCTAAAAGACATGTTTGACCACCCTGAGCAGGTCTATAGTGCACAAGAACTTTGTTAGACTTTCAGCAAGGGACCCAGGATATGTTCACGTATGTGACCCGATTTAAACAACTGGCAAAAGAAGCCGACTGGTCCACTGAGGCGAGTTTTACCCTGTTCAGGAGAGGATTGAACGAAGAAATTAAGGATGAGCTGGCCAGAGTGGCACGACCAAGCTCATTCCAGGCATTAATGGATCTTGCCATGCAGATTGACTTCCGGATCCAGGAAAGGAAGTCAGAAAAGAAGAAATCCAGGGGAACTCCTTCCAAGGTATCATTTGAGGGTACCCCCAGACCAGAAATCAACCCAAGCCCAGTTTCAGAATCCAAGCCCATGCAGATTGGGGCCTTTCGTGGACCCATATGTTATGTTATGTTATGTTATTTTGCATTTATATATCACCTTATATACCATTGGTATGGTCTGAAGGCGCTGGTAGGTTGAACGCCCTTGGGAACCGAAGTTCGGGTCAGTAGAGAGAGTAGAGAGAGTCCAAAGGTGCGTGTGCGCACCAGGTATGTGTGCAGCTGGTGCGGAATTCATGTGGTAGCTGCTTCTTAGCGGTAGGTGTGGTGGTTGAGAGATCAGGAGTATGTGTTCGCTCTGGCAGGATTTATCCAGACCGAGTGTGGCTGCGTTAGGCCTGAGGAGAACGCCTGGCTGGGGGGTGTGAAACCAGCAGTGTTTATTCCGGGTGATGGGGAGTGAGCGGGAGATGTTGATATGAGAACAGTTATATACGAATGGTGACATAGTATCTCTGTGTACTAGTTTAGTGGTGGTGTAAAGAAGAGAGTAAGCGTGGGGTGTGGAATGGTATATGCTCTTTCAAATGTTCCCTGCATTCCAAAGCATATTACTTCTAGATGCAACTTTCAGAGAGAGGCTATTGGGCACACTTCTAAATTCACAGAGAGGCTATTGGGCACACTTCTAAATGCAACTTTCAAAGAGAGGCTATTGGGCATACTTCAAAATGCAACTTTTCTCAGAGAGGCTATTGGTCACAACTTCTAAATGCAATTGGCAACACTTCTAAATACAACTTTTCAGAGAGACTATTGGGCACAACTTCTACATGCAGCTTTTCTCAGATAGGCTATTGGTCACAACTTCTAAATGCAATTGGGTACACTTCTAAATGCAATTGGGCACACTTCTAAATGCAACTTTTCTCAAAGGGACTACTGGGCACAACTTCTAAATGCAATTGGGAACACTTTTAAATGCGGCTTTTCTCAGAGAGGCTATTGGTCGGAGCTTCTAGATGCAATTGGGTACACTTCTAATGCAATTGGGCACATTTCTAAATGCAACTTTTCTCAGAGAGGCTATTGGTCACAACTTCTAAATGCAATTGGGGACACTTCTAAATTCAACTTTCCTCAGAGAGACTATTGGGCACAACTTATAAATGTGGTTGGGTACACTTCTAAATGCAATTGGGCACACTTCTAAATGCAGTTTTTCTCAGAGAGGCTATTGGGCACAACTTCCAAGTGCAACTTTCCTCAGAGAAACTATTGGGCACAACTTCTAATCTAAATGCAATTGAGTACTCTTCTAAATGCAATTGGGCACACTTCTAACTGCAACTTTTCTCTGAGAGGCTATTGGGCACAACTTCTAAATGCAATTGGGTACACTTCTAAATGCAATTGGGCACGCTTCTAACTGCAACTTTTCTCATAGAGGCTATTGGGCACAACTTATAAATGTGGTTGGGTACACTTCTAAATGCAATTGGGCACACTTCTAAATGCAGTTTTTCTCAGAGAGGCTATTGGGCACAACTTCCAAGTGCAACTTTCCTCAGAGAAACTATTGGGCACAACTTCTAATCTAAATGCAATTGAGTACTCTTCTAAATGCAATTGGGCACACTTCTAACTGCAACTTTTCTCATAGAGGCTATTGGGCACAACTTATAAATGTGGTTGGGTACACTTCTAAATGCAATTGGGCACACTTCTAAATGCAGTTTTTCTCAGAGAGGCTATTGGGCACAACTTCCAAGTGCAACTTGTCTTAGAGAGGCTATTGTGCACAACTTCTAAATGCAACTTTTCTCAAAGAGGCTATTGGGCACAACTTCTAAATGCAACTTTTCTCAGAGAGGCTATTGGTCACAACTTCTAAATGCAATTGGGGACACTTCTAAATTCAACTTTCCTCAGAGAGACTATTGGGCACAACTTATAAATGTGGTTGGGTACACTTCTAAATGCAATTGGGCACACTTCTAAATGCAGTTTTTCTCAGAGAGGCTATTGGGCACAACTTCCAAGTGCAACTTTCCTCAGAGAAACTATTGGGCACAACTTCTAATCTAAATGCAATTGAGTACTCTTCTAAATGCAATTGGGCACACTTCTAACTGCAACTTTTCTCTGAGAGGCTATTGGGCACAACTTCTAAATGCAATTGGGTACACTTCTAAATGCAATTGGGCACGCTTCTAACTGCAACTTTTCTCATAGAGGCTATTGGGCACAACTTATAAATGTGGTTGGGTACACTTCTAAATGCAATTGGGCACACTTCTAAATGCAGTTTTTCTCAGAGAGGCTATTGGGCACAACTTCCAAGTGCAACTTTCCTCAGAGAAACTATTGGGCACAACTTCTAATCTAAATGCAATTGAGTACTCTTCTAAATGCAATTGGGCACACTTCTAACTGCAACTTTTCTCTGAGAGGCTATTGGGCACAACTTCTAAATGCAATTGGGTACACTTCTAAATGCAATTGGGCACACTTCTAACTGCAACTTTTCTCATAGAGGCTATTGGGCACAACTTATAAATGTGGTTGGGTACACTTCTAAATGCAATTGGGCACACTTCTAAATGCAGTTTTTCTCAGAGAGGCTATTGGGCACAACTTCCAAGTGCAACTTGTCTTAGAGAGGCTATTGTGCACAACTTCTAAATGCAACTTTTCTCAAAGAGGCTATTGGGCACAACTTCTAAATGCAACTTTTCTCAGAGAGGCTATTGGGCACAACTTCTAAATGCGATTGGGTACACTTCTAAATGCAATTGGGCACACTTCTAAATGCAACTTTTCTCAGAGAGACTATTGGGCACAACTTCTGAATGCAATTGGGGATATTTCTAAATTCAGTTTTTCTCAGAGAGACTATTGGGCACAACTTCTAAATGCAACTTTTCTCAGAGAGGCTATTGGGCGCAACTTCTAAATGCGATTGGGTAACCCCACAAGAGAAAATGAGGAGAATTCATACGGGCTTGTGCATGTACTCCACCTCAGATAAGCATTTGGTTAGAGAGTGTCCTTTAGCACCCCCTCGACGTTCGGGAAACGCCAGCTCCCGATCCTAGATGGAGCAGAGCTTCGGGAGAGAGATGTTTGCTCCACATCCATTCCATCCTTGAACTCTCCTGGACAAAACAATTTGGTGGTACTGCAGAGCTATGGGAATTTTCATCGATCATGAGTGGGTTGATAAACATCAGATTGCCTACGAGTCACGAAGCACCATGCAGCCTGTGAAAGCTATCGACGGAAGACCCCTCACATCAGGACCCATAAGCTTTCAGACCAAGGATATCCAGCTTTCAATAAATCACCATCGAGAACTGATCCGGTTTGACATTATTAAGTCAGCTCATTACCCCTTGGTATTGGGCATGCCCTGGCTACAGAAACACAATCCATATATCAATTGGTCTGCGGGTTCCCTATTCCCAGGCTCAGAGTTTTGCATGTCTCATTGTCTATCTCTAGAACCTCCATTAACGCATCCAAAGGAACCAACAAAGGAACAACAGACCCACTAATGGTATCTAATGTCATGCAAGTTCCCGAAGTCTACCAAGCTTATGCTGATGTGTTTTCGACTGCCATTGTCCAGGCCTTACCCCCACACAAACCTGAAGACTGCACCATAGAGACGGAACCCTCTGCAGTGATTCCCTTCGGCAGGATGTTCATTCTTTCGGAACCCGAGAAGAAGGCCCTAAGAGAATACCTGGATACCAACCTTCAAAATGGCACCATAAGTCCTTCGAAATCTCCTGCTGGTGCTTCTCTATTCTTTGTTCCCAAGAAGGATACCAAGGAACTCAGACCCTGCCTGGATTATCGCGGGCTAAATCAATGTACTCTCAAGGATCGGTACCCGTTACCCCTGATTTCGGATATCCTGGAAGCCGTGAGAGGCGCAGTGATATTCACCAAGTTGGATCTCAGGGGCGCCTATCATTTGATCCGTGTCAGGGAAGGAGACGAATGGAAGACTGCCTTCAGAACACCCTTTGGCCATTTTGAGTACCTAGTCATGCCCTTTGAATTGGTTAACGTCCAGGCAATTTTCCAACGCTTTATGGATAGGGTGTTCTCTGACATGCTATTTCTCTTTGTTATTGTATATCTGGATGACATATTGATCTTTTCCAAGGATCCTAAACAACATGAAGAGCACATAAAGGCAGTGTTACAGAGACTCCGAGATCATAAACTCCTAGCCAAACCTGAAAAATGTTTGTTTCATGTGACCTCCGTCCACTACCTAGGGTTTATTCTTACCCCAGAAGGAATCGGTATGGACCCTTCAAAGGTAAAAGCCATATTGACCTGGCCCGCTCCTACCTCCGTGTAACAAATTCATTCTTTCTTGGTACTCGCCAATTTCTACCGGAAATTCATATCTAATTTCTCCGAGATAGTGCAACCGATTGTTGCTCTCCTGAAGAAAGACACTCCTTTCCTCTGGTCAACACCACAAGATATGGCGTTCCAGCGTTTAAAGACAGAGTTTACGCAAGCTCCTATCTTGGCTCAACCCGATACTAGCCGTCCTTTTCTGGTATAAACGGGCGCTTCAAATTATGCCATTGGCACAGTCTTGAAACAAGAATTAGGATATAAACTGGAACACCCAATTGCTTACCTCTCACGAACTCTGACTCCTAGTGAAACACATTATTCAGTCCTGGAAAAAGAATTGTTAGCCATCCGCCAAGCCTTCACTGAATGGCGACATTTACTTTTGGGAGCTAAACATCCAGTTCAGGTCCGTACTGACCACCAAAACCTCCAGATTCTACAGTCTTTGGAGTGTAGGAACAGTCGTCAGGCACGTTGGGCATACTTCTTTGCCCAGTACCAGTTCCATATCACTCACGTTCCTGGATCACAAAACCTGATCGCCGACGCCTTATCTCGAAGACCTGACTACGAGCCCACTGACGACAAGGCATATCCTCAGATGTTTTCCCCCAAGATCTTTGTGGCCCAGGCAGTCAACCTCCTCGAAGAAATCCAAGCCCAAACCCAATCCTCTGATCTGTGGAAGGACAAATCCAAAGGAAATCCTTGGAATGTAAAGGTCCGGGAAGGTTATTTATTCAAAGGCAATCTGTTGGTCATCCCTACAAAAAAACTACAACAAAGAATAATGAATCTCTGCTACGATACGCTACACTCCGGACATCGTGGTGTCACCAATACCCTCCGTCTAATACAAAGGCAATTCTGGTGGCCTAGGATGGGACCCGACGTACGGCAGTACATTCAATCCTGTGTTGTCTGTAATCAAAATAAACACAATAACAAGAAACCAGCGGGCCTTCTACTACAACCTACATTGCCAACTAGGCCTTGGGAGATTATCGCTACGGACTTCATTGTGGAACTGCCACCATCCCGTGGGTATACCACCATCATGGTTACCATAGACCTGTCCACTCACATGGCTCATTTTATGCCACTGCGTAAATTACCATCCTCTTCTGAACTAGCAGGAATCTTCCTGGAACACATATTCCGTTTACATGGACTCCCTTTCAAGATCATTTCGGATTGCGGACCTCAATACATCTCTCAATTCTGGAAACATCTCTGTCAATGCTTAGGGATCCAACGTGCCCTTTCATCAGGTTACCACCCTCAAACCAATGGAATCACAGAACGTGTCAACCAAACCCTGGAACAGTATCTTCGATGCTTCGCCACCAAGGTCCAGGATGACTGGTCGCTCCTGATACCCGTGGCTGAATTCGCTTACAATAATTCTGACCATTCGGCACTTAAGATCAGCCCTTTTTATTGCAGTCAAGGATTTCATCCGTCGGTCCTACCTTCTGTTCTTCCTCAATCTACACCAGTACCTACAGCAGACTCCTGGATCGAAACCCTTGTCAACATACATAAAGAAGCCAAGGAATTTTTGGAGAAGGCCAGGAAACAGACCAAGAAATATGCAGATTCCAGAAGAAGACCTGGTCCCTCTTATGCAGTCGGTGATCAGTTCTGGTTGTCCTCCAAATTACTACCCCGACATCTACGGCCTAGTAAACTGGCCCCTCGGTACTATGGTCCATTTTCGATAAAGGAAATTATAAATCCTGTTTCTTATCAGATCGAGTTGCCTGAATCCTGGAAAAAGATACACCCAGTGTTTCACACATCCTTGTTGAAACCCTACTATACATCCTCCGAAAAACCCTCCAGACCGCCTCCTGTACTGGTCGATGACCAATTGGAATATGAGGTGTCTCGGATTTGTGACTCCAGGCATAGAAGGGGCCAGCTTCAATACCTGGTTGAATGGAAAGGATATCCTCCTAGCGAAAGAACCTGGGAACCTCTCTCAAACATCAAGGCCCCACGGCTGCTCAGAAGGTTCCACCTCATCCACCTGGGCAAACCAGGAAGGAAGGGTCTTCGGAGGAGGCATGCTGTCATGAATCGCTGGGTATGCCCCTTTTGGGCCTCATGGTCCTTGTCACAACGGACTTAAACAACTAATACCTCCAATATGGCCGTCCAACGCATTCCCTTCTCGCTCCATGCGTTGGACGTAACCCTTCTCTATTTCTAGACCATGCCTTCCACGGCTCTGCGCATCTCAATGCTATAGCGATTAGCGACCAGACGTGTGCTCCGTAGCTCGCGGTTCTTCTCCTTTCTACTCCGCTATCCCTTCCTCGAAACCCCCCCTTCTTCTTCCTGCTGGATTCTAGTTCTAGCAAACTTACCTTGCCTCCTGGATTCCTGGATTCGACCTCCCGGAAAACTGAACGCATTCTGGATTCGGCAGAGACACGGGCCGCCTTCTTCAAAACCCGATCCATCCGAAAGAAGGCAGCCTACAAGAACACCGGTAAAGAACGGATTCAGGTGAGAAGGGGGGAACTCCTTGACAAATACTCCACATACAGTGTGACGGAACACCCCATGTCAATTGTTGAGCTTTTCTTAATAGCAAAGGTGGCAGCTGCAAGGCCCTGTTCGCACGCAAATTGGCTTTGCATCGCTGTATCGAGTGTGCCACTATAATAGACAAGTGGCTTGTATCCCATTGAACTGCTGTCATGAGAGTGTGATTAGAGTGTGAAAAGAGATAAAATGCCAGATCATAGTCAGGTGTGGCTAGTACTGGGGCTTTTGAAATTAACCCTTCTAGGACACTGAAAGCTGTTATCATTTCTGCTGTCCATGTGATATGTGTTTTTCTCTCTGGGCTTCTTTCAGCCCTTGCAGGAGAGGCATTGTGTACGCTGCATAAAATAGGATTCATGCTCTACAGTAATTGCAGAGTCCTAGAAATGTTTGCATTTCTTTTACTGTGTTTGGTTTGGCAGTGGCACGTACTGTTGCCGCTCTGTCAGGGATTATCCTTTTGCTGTCTTTGGAAATGAGTTGACCCAAGTACATGACCTAAGCCAAATAGTACTGAAGCTTTTTCTTGTCCACTTTGTACCCTTTTTGTGCTAGAACTTGGAGCAGGACAATGGAATCCCTTCGACAGCTCTCTTGATTCTCACTGCAGACCAGTAGGTCGTCTGCATACTGAATGATTATGCTAGGGACTTCAATATTGCCAAGGTCTTCGTGCAATATTCTATTGAATATGCTGGGACTTTTGCAATACCCCTGGGGCAAGCGACAGTGTTCATATGTCCTTCCACCAGGGTAAAAGCTGTGAGGTATTGTGACTCAGGGTCTAGGGGCACTGAGAAAAAGGCATTTTTCAAATCCACTACTGTAAAGTCAGTGGCTTGCTTTGGGATGCTGAACACCATGGAGGCAGGATTCGGGACAAGAGGAAACTATTTCCGGACAATATCTTTGTGGGGGCGAAGGTCCTGGATCATCCTCCATCTCCCCCCTGTTTCTTTCTTAATGGGGTACACTGCGGTATTGCATGGGGAAGTAGAGAGGACAATTATGCCTTGCACTAAGAGGGCTCACATTGTCTCTTGTATCCCTTCCTCTGCTTCCTTTGACAGGTATATTACTTCACTCTGGGTAATACAGCTCCTGGCTTGAGCGTTATTTTTACAGGGGTCGCCTCCCTTAACAACCCCACATCATGGAGGTTAGTGGTCCACAGGTGAGGAGGGAACTGCTGCATGTCTGTCTCACAAAAGGGCAGTGGTCCGCTGATGATAGCCATGAGGGGGCTTTGTACTTTTCTGTACTGCACCAGAATATCACAGGGAATACTGATTTCTGCGAACAACTTTTGATCAGTTAATTCAGGCAATGGTATATTGGGATCAATGCACAGCACTGTATGCCACTCGCTTCCATGAATGTCAGTATCAATGACAACAATTCTTTTAGCTGACACTTGCACCCCCTCTACATCTAGTGACTGTTAGGCAGAATCACATACAGTACCCTTTGGAAACACTACATGCAATTAAGACTGCAAGTGTCAGTACAAATTCTCCTTTGGTACAAGCCTGTACTACACATTAAAGTGGTAGCGATGGCTGAGCAGCCAGACTTATCTCAAGAGTTGAGTGAGCAGTAGAACAAGTTACACATAGGACCAACCAATACAGTGGGCCTCATTACACGGGAGGTGGTAAGGGATTACAGGCGCCGGTAATCCCTTTCTGCCCTACTACGAGGTCCCTTAACGGGTCCCTCCCCTAACGCACGGTTTTAACAGACTTTATGGAAGGGACCTGCTAAGGGACTTCAGAGCTAATAACGGTAACGCAAATTGCGGTACCGTTATTAGCTCCTTCCCCATTCCCATTGAGCCCTATGGGGGCTCAAATGGGAATGGGGAATGGTTCCTGGAATGGGGACTTACCGGGTCCTCCAGGGTTGGAATGACCAGGTAAGTCCCTATTCCGGGAACACTGACCCAGAATGCGGTAAGGGGGTAGCCATGGCACTAACAGCACCATGGCTACCGCCTACCGTGTAATGAGGCCCAGTGATTCAAACAAACACTTACTCAAGGTTTCTTGGTAAAAGAATATACATTTATTTACACAGTTAGTTTGAAAGCATTACACTAGCAAGAGCAGCTCAATATCACACACTTAATATGCTACAAATACACAACCAATAAGTTACTGAACAAGTTCAGTTCCCCTGAAGTGGGAGCAAAATGGCACTTCAGATACTTAATAAAGGGGTAAAAAGACAAGGTTATAAGAATCAATAGCACAAATACTTGAATAGGCAGGGCAAAGGGTTTCAGTAAACTACAACCAGCAATTCAGTTCATAGCCCTGGGCCAAAGTCAATGGTTCAGAGTCTTTGTATAGGATAGCACAGTTCTGGTAGTAAACGGTTAAGTCTTTGCCACAGAGTTTAGAAGATTTTGGCTAGGCGAAAAGTTTGATGAATGTTTAAGGAAGGACAAGCCTTCGGAGTTGAGGAAAGTCCCTGGAACTGCGCAATGGCTGAAAAGATTTCTGGAACGCGTTTGCACATTACCTTTAAAGTGAAGAAGAGCTGTAGCTGAGGCAGTGGTTCCTGGCAGTTCGAGCAGATCTCGCTGTTCCTGAGCTTCAGTCGTGGGGACAAGAAGGAGGACGTTGGGAGGTTCCTGCGCTGCCCAGGTATGAGGCCACAAGCTTGGCAAAACTTTATTTTAAGGTGTGAGTGCCTTAAAGTCCACGAGTTGGTTTCCTTCCCTCTGGCTATCCGGTTTTCAACAGCACTCTGAAGAAAATTTGACCAGATGGGGACGGTGTCCAGGTGGCTTGCGAGTTGGTTGTTCCCACCAAACTCATGGGAAGAAGTTAATCTTGGAAGGCTTCTCTGTCGATGCAGTTTCAGGCAATTCGGACCTGCAGCAGGGCTTCACCGGTCATCCAGGAGTTGCAGCAGTCCTCTTCCATCAGCTCGTCTTCGGTTCTTTTGTGCCAGTGTTCGACTCTGCTTTCAAAGTTCCCAAGACCTGCTTTTAAACAGTTTTCCCTCATTCATTCCAGCCTGGCTGTCACTCACACAGCAGGGTGGCTGTCCTTGCCGGACAGCCAGCCGGCCAATCACGCCAGAGTGCATTCAGGTCTCGTAGGAGACTAAACACAGGGAGTTTCGGGCACCTCCCTCACATCCTGTCCACCCCAGACACCCTGGCGCCAGAGGAGGGCTCAGCACTGAAGCCCACCAAAGGCCAACAAACAAAGGGACTAAACCCGGTTTGGCGCGCAGAGACAAACACAAGAAGGACCTTTCCTAACAGAAATGGCGAAAAAAGTCAACCAGAGTCTGTTTTTACAGATAGGTCTTGGGCGCCATATTGAGAAACATGGATGACCCGATTTTTAGCTACCGTTGTTCGAAGTCGGGAAAAATCATGGTAGTTTGATCTAAACCACTGCCACCATCCATTTAAAGTAGGAAAGGGTAACATTTGACTGTTACATGAGTGTTTTAACTCAGGGGAAGCTAGGCAACCCCTACAGCACCCTATAGGAAGATAGCGTGTGCTTGTTCAGTAAATTTAAAGAGACTAGTAAAGTCAATTTAACTTTACATGCTCTGACACACAGAAAACGATGATGCATCTGGAGTTGTTTTAAAACTCCATAACCAAAGAACATAAAGTAAAACACACATCAAAATGAAAAGTTCAAAGCCCCAAAATATAGCAAAAGAGCTGGAGGGCTCTAAGGTAGAGGGAATTTAGCACTTGTGTGAGAATTCTCCCTAACAGTGACAGGATGGTACCAGCAACCATTTCATGGGTTGCTACGGGGTGAAAGACAAAATCTAAGGTCACTCTCCATTCCTTCTTAGTAAGTTCAGGTACTGCTCTTGCCAGCACTCGAATCCCATAAACAAACATGTCTGGGTTCACTGATATCCCTCTCATCTTTATTTCATTGGCCATGGCATGTATTATTAACATTGCTCTAAGGGAACACATGCCAGGGGTGGAGCAATCTACAGTGTTAACTATAACATCGGGTTGGACTTATCCTGTTTCTACTGCAATCTATATGTACAGTGTCGCTGAGTGGGGTCAGTTCCATCATCGTTGCACCTATAGAAAGGGATAAAAAGGGGTGGGCATTAATAGAAGTTTAGATGGGACAAAGGGAATGGGGTGAGAGAGAGAGAGAGAGAGAGAGAGAGTCTTATAGCATTTTATAGTTTTAACATCTGCGTAAGTTATCCTTATTATAAAATCCAGGCATCAGCAAAATATTCACTTATGGCTACTTCCTAAGGTGCACTGGCAGTTGTTTGGCTTTCAATCTGAGTCTTTGAGGCAACGTTGCCCTGTGCTTTTCGGACATCTGAGAGATGGATCCAATACCGCAGCTCCTTCAAGTTCACAGCGAGCGGGGTGCAGTATATCACCTCATATGGACCATGGAACCATGGGGCATTCTATTTCTGGAGGACGCTTTGTGCGTAAACCACCTCCCCTGGCATCAAAGGTTGTACGGGGCTGTCTTCAGCTGGACCCGCTGTGGTTGTTACACTCTCTGCTGTGAATGGGGGTACAATTCGTTTTGATATGCATCTTATGGCATGTTTGAGGTATTCCTTAAACTCTTTCCCCAGTACCGTGGCTGTTTTATGAGCAACAGAGGCCCTCTGCACTGGTGACAGTGGCGTTTGCATGCGTCGACCAGTAACAATTTCATGGGGGGACATGTGGTGGTCTTTGCTGGGCTGTGTGCACAGCTGGAACAGTGACAGAGGCAGGCAGTACCCCCATGTTTTCTTTAGGGTGTTACACAGTTTGGATAACCTACTCTTGAGGAGGCTATTTATTTTCTCTACCAGTCATTCGCTTGTGGGTGGTAAACATAACACATCTTGTGTTTTATCCCCAGCAGTGATGTGACCTCTTTGAATAGATCGTATGACCTCACATATACCCCATCGGGGGACTGCCTCTCTCACCAGGAACTTTGCTGTGCACTTTGCGTCTGGGTGGACACAGGCCCACACATGCCAGAAACTCAAACATACTGCTTTGCCCCCCAAACAACTTTGTCCCCTTGGCAAACTAGAAACCCCTAACACACTACACCCACATGCAGTTGCTGTCTAAATGGAGAGCCACCTGCGGTCACATTGACTCCATGTGACCTACGACCCATACATAATATGAAAGTTTCTGTGGGGAGCAGTCACAGAGGAGAACAGAGGACCATCTCTGGGTTTGTCTATATCAAGAGTAAAATAGGGACAGGGGAGTTGAGTACCTAAAGTGGAACCACATCAACCAGCCATTGATCAACGATTTGGTCTCTATGGGAATCCAAACTGATCCAGTAGTTCCACAGGGAATCACTCTGCTGGTTCAGGGGATGTGATATACCATGTCTTGCATTATAAAGTACCCTCAGCTTTCCCGGGAAACAGCATAGCATACCTTCTTTTCCAGAATATTTTTGACTGCCTGGAAAGTCTTTCTCTGCTCCTGGACACACGAATTATAGCAGAGCCAAATTGCAGTTCGCCCTTCTCCCTCGCTGCCTTGAGGAACACATCCCTATTTCTGCAATTGAAAATCCAAGTGATAATAGCCCGTTCAGGGGCACCCAGAGGTGGTCTGACCACTAGGAACCAATGTGCCCTCTCCACAAAGAACATGCTGGAGAAAGGTAGAGAGTCCAGAGAGTCTAGGAGTAGCTTCTCTACAAATGTTTCCATATTCTCAATCTGGGTGGATTCTGGGACTCTCAGTAGTCGCAGGTTGTTCCTGCATTAACTCCCTTCAAGGTCATCATTCTTAGCCATGACTCACTTTACAGTTTGCTGTAGGAGCGTGACTTCACTCTATAATTCCACCACCCTATCTTATCCAGCGCCAATCCGTTGTTCTGCTTCCATCATACGCCTGTATAATATATCTATTTGGACCACGGAAATATTGACCTTGCAAGTGAGGGTGTCTATCTTGGTCCGTAAATTATCTGTGCTTTCTTTCAAAGAGTTGGATTTAGAGCCACCACATTGATATGTGAGGAGCCAGGGGAGGCAGTAGCGGGGGGCACTGGTTGATCCGACTTGGCGAACTGATCCATGTTCACTTGTTTCATGTGGTTGCCCATGTTGGGCTGCCCAGGCCACTCGTCCACCGGAGCCACCTCTCTGCCCAGCTGTCAACAGTAGTGCAACTCCTAGTGGGGCAGGCGATCGGATACCCCCGCAGATCCAGCCGGCCAGGCTCTGCACTGCTGATTACAGGACCAATGAAGATTTACAGGACAGCCCCCCTAGATCATGAAGAGCATCAGCATTGGGCCAGCAATCGCACAATAGAGTCGGGCACCCCAAAGCCCACACACAAGACCTCCAGCAGAGTATTCTCCATGCTCAGCACTGCACTGTCACGCTTTGAAGCAGCTGCTCCAACTGGGAGGCGGGTTCTCCCTTCCAGGCCGGGCTTAACTGATCTTGACCGCAGCCACTGCTCTCACAGGGCTCATGTGCGGCAAAGCGCTGCAGTCCTCTGGAGACACACTCACTCTAATCCCCATCCTGACTCCCCCATCCATCCCCTTCCTCACCCCCTCCTTCTCTCATTTATCTTCAGAGGCTATTTGTTCTACATACTGTTTTGTTGGTTTGATTCATGTAATTTGCTTCTACTGTTATAATCTTCTATGTATTCTTGTTGTTATGATGTAAGGCGCTTTGGAGTAAAGCGCTATATAAACATAATAAATACAAATATAAATACATATCTCTGTTCAGCCTGCTCAGACGGGACCATTGCCAGCAGAGAAGTGGGGGAGCCCATGTACTCCACGCGGCACCTTTGGAGTGGCTACGGTGTCCAGGGAAGACAGGTGGGCCACACCATGCCCCCTCGGCCACCTTCCAATATTTACTCCCAGCATAGGGTTTCACATCCAGCAAACCACTGAAGTTTGAGGTGTTACTGTGATGAAAATCTAGTACTATTTCCCCAACTTTGGATGGCTGAATGAATAAATTACTTCAGCTGGGATTCAGATATTTGAACACAGATTTCTGCAGATGGAGCGTTCGCCACTGTGCTACTTTACTGGCTTGAAAGGAAGGATAAATATGTACCCACGTGTACTAATTTGTAACAAATATGACAGTGGCACCACTAAAAATAAGGTGCTAGACTGTTAACCTTCTGTAAAAACTTAATCATAAGGTAGTGAAGCTCAGGTGGGTGCTATGCTGAAGGTGTACAGGTTAAGAGTTGTGGCATGGCAACATGTTGATAGCAGCAGTCCCGGTAGTGAGAGAAACAGGAGGCTAAAGCTATCTTGTTTTGTTAATGCCTGAGACAAACAGGAAGCTCAACCTATCTTGTTTTGTTAATGCCTGAGTGAAACAGGAGGCTCAACCTATCTTTTTTTGTTAATGCTTGATAGAAACAGGAGGTTCAACCTACCTTGTTTTGTTTATGCCTTTTTGAACAGCTATTTCATGTAAGTATTTTCTTACACATGCATGTAGCCTAAAGTGGTCTTAAATTGCAAAACGTCTGCCTTTTTGTTGGCTTCATTGCACCTGGTTCAGGAAGAAAAGGGATAGGGAGAGTGGGTTAGTGCAGGGTGGGAGAGAAGCAAGTGCAAAACAGGCCAGAAGTAACCGAGTCCTGTGTGATGGTATGTTGCTGGGTGGTTTGTGGCAGTGACACTTGTGTGCCTGCTCTCTAGAAGGGAAAGCCCAAAAAAGCTTAGATGCCAGCGCTGGAAAACTGGGTGAGCCACTGGTTTGGAACAAGGGGGTGTATATGACAGGGGAACAGGCTATGTGGGGGAGTTTAGAGAGCTCTGATAGCTCCGCAGTGGTGAGTACAGTGGTGGAGGTTTTAGGTGTGGGCTGTACTGCGCATGGGGATGGATGCATATAATTGAAAGACGTAAGAATTTGAAAAGGTTGTTTGGTTAGTTGTGGAGTAATCTGAGAGCCACAATTGTTGATGGCCTAGACTGATCCTGTAGGGTTTCAGCCTCCAGACGGGTGAACAATATGAAGTGTTTGTATTGTTAGAAATAATCGGGATGGCAGACTTCTTGCTGTGTTTCCATGGTTGACTTGAGCATTGAGCAGTTCTATGCATTGACCGCTCCATGCCATAGGATGCCTACTCCTGCCGCTCTTGACTCCCTGCTGCTGCCGCACCCCAGCACTGCACAGTCTGCTCCCCACTCTCAGGCAATGGACACCAACACTACTCAGCAGAAACCCAGCCAACCACCCTCCAGCGGCCAATCTATCAAGCAATGCCCGGCACGCACTGGTCCTGGCTCATCTTCAACATTCACCATCACCACAAAGCATTGTGTCACTACTAATTTGTTCAGATCACTAGCTACACATGAAAGCAGCCTTTCACCTTCCTTACATACCCAAGACTTAGAAAGTACCCTACTCAGCTTGGGTTTAACCCGCCAAAGTAGACTCAGAGCTAGTACTCTTCCTTGCACTGTCATCTCCCTTCCACTATTAGGGGCCACCAGACTTGTAGGATTAGGCTCTCGGACCAGCTCTACTTCCCCACCTGCTTCTACAAGATACAACAGGCACCCTCTCGTCCCGCTCCACCATCTAAGAAAACAGAGGCTTTAAAATGTGCTTTAATTAATGTTTGATCCCTAGGCGCACATGCCATTGACAGCCATGACCTTATCCTCGAACACCACCTGAATATCCTAGCCACCACAAAATCATGGTTTTTACGATGCCTCTGGCACCCTGCTCTCCCTAGCCATCCCTACCAACATAGGAGGAGGGGAAGCCCTCATAGCTAAATCTTTCTTACAGATCAGACCATGCCCCTTGCCCCCAAACCACATTCAACTTGCTCATGATCCATAGGCAACCTAATGGACCCAGTTGTCCAGACTGAGACATTGTACTCCTTATAACTCCCATCATGAACCCCATGACCGAATGCATCATTTTGGGTGATCTCAACCTAGGCTGGCAACAATGCCCATGACCCCAAAACCTCAGCGCTCACAGTAGCACTTGAAGACATGCACTTTTTCCAACTGATAGATGCACCCTGATAGATGAACCCACTCACTCCAGAGGACTCACCGTGGATTGGATTCTCACGGCCAATGCAACCATCAACATCTCAGCCATTGACTCATTACCCTGGCCCTACCTCTTCCTCATCCACTTCAATCTCTCCCTGAACAAGCCCCACAAATCCTAGTTACTGCACTGAATCCAATATGAGTCCTCAATACTCTCAGTTTGACGCATGCAGATCTACTACCCTCACTCCTCGCAATGCTTAGCTCAAGCGCCCGGGCCCAGAACCGCTCTCCCCATGACCTGGCCAACCAATTTCATGCATGTCTGCTCCAGACTATCCAACTTGCATGCCCCGATTAAAATGGAAATTCCTAAAACCCACACACCTAATAACACCTGGTTCTCAGAAGAACTAGTCATTGTACAAAGAAACAAAAGATCCTTAGAACCCCTATGAAAAAGCATCCCTCCCCTAGCAACTGAACTGCCCTCGTCACAGCTGTTGGCTCATACAAGAAAGCAATAGTCCCCTGCAGATTGATTTTCTACAATGTCAGAATCTCCAATGCAAGCTCCAATATTAAAGAATTGTTTTCTATCCTTAGAGATTTTTTTCTATCCTTAGAGATCTGAAAATCCCCAACCCCCCATTGCTGGTACTCGCTCGGACAAAGTCTGGTGTACAAAGATTCAAGATGCCCTTTCACAAAAAATTAAGACATTAGTTATCAAAATCAGTGCTAAAGGCCTTGCTTGCAACCAAAGTCCCCATGCCTGTAGATCTCCCTCACCTATCCCCCATTTGTATTCTGCCAGGTCGCACAAGAGCAAGTGGTTGCCACTATCCAATCATCAAAATCCTCTAATTGCAAAGGAGACCCTTGCACTGCCCACATAGTGAAGCTCTGCGAGCCCACGCTAGCACCCATCATTACTGAGTTTGCCAATGCCTTCTTCCTGACTAGCACATCCTCTAATATGTAATATGCCTGGATCACATATATTCTAAAACAGTTCCTGGAGCAAAACCACCTACTCAGTAAACGGCAATCCGGCTTCCTCCCTAAGCATGGCACCAGGGGTGTTGCTAGGCCTGGAAAAGACCCGGGGCTATGCTGATGTAGGAACTGTTGGGACTGGGGGCTAGCTAGTCTTTCGGCTGTAGCTCCTGAGATTCTATCCGGGGCTACAACCAAAAGATCAGGGGCTATAGCTCCCTTAGCCCCCCCCCCCATAGAAACGCCCCTGCATGGCACAGAAACTGCCCTGCTGGATTTAAAAATCCAAATGGATAAGATCTGTGACTAAGGCAACCTAGCCATCCTCCTCCTACTAGATCTCTCAGCTGCATTTGACCTAGTAGATCATAACATCCTCTGCCATCATCTCAGCCAACACTTCCATTTCTCATCTGAAGGCACATCAGGGATCAAATCTTTCCTCAGTGGTCGCACCAGTAGAGTATTCAGCTTTGAATCAGCAGCCAACCCCATCCCTTCTCCACTAGGTGTCCTGCAAGGCTCCTGCCTTTCACCCACACTTTATAACACATATTTAAAGCCTCTATTTGATCTCCTCGACACACAGGAGATCATCTACAGTAACTTTGTGGATGATACCCAACTACTCACGCCCAAGACACTACCACAATTAACACAGTGTACAGTACAATTCAAAACTGGATGGCCACCCACAATGTGTGCTTAAACGATGATAAAATGGAGCTCCTCATTGGTGGCTCCCCAGACCAGCTACAAAATAAGGGACTTTGTGCTGCCCTGTGTGATGAATCCTTCGGAGTCCTCACAAAAGCCCTACCTGAAGTCTCCTGCCAAGTGGCCAGGGGAAGGCAGCCGATACCTCATTCTAACCCTGGGGGTGGTGTTAGAAGGGTGGATCACCTTGGAGGAGAAGGGACACAGGGGGATGGGAGGATTCCATTGGGGGAGATGCAGTATTTCTCTTCTTCAGAGAGAAAGATTTCTAGGGTGCCAGGATATTTAATGGCATGTTGTCAGAGTAAGACTTCCCTTCATAAAGCCAATTGCACTGAGAATCGTGAAACCTTGTATAATCAAGAGGGAAATAAAACACGTGAGAATCAGAATCTTCATACTCTGATTTATGATAAATATAACACTTCCTTAAAGTTGAATCAGCCATTAAAGCCTTTAAAACCAGTTTCTAAGGATTAATTTAATAAACCGTATACATTCAATAAAGTTGAAGTTCATGAGAATGCAGAAAAACAGAAACAGTACATTGGGGACTTCAACTCTCACAATGCCTTGAGTACTGGGATGAGGAAGAGGGTGCGAGTCAGAGGCACTAAACTGCAAGAGGCAGGCTAATGGTTCTAATGACCCACACATCAGCAAGACTTCTGAATATGAATGGCCCCCTCAGGTGCAGGCCATTGGAAGCAGAGCCAGGCGGTGGAGTGATTGCAGAGGCTGCCGTTCACAGTCGCAGCAGCAGAAGAAAGCAAGCAGAGACGGCGGAGCCACCGCTGTATGTAGAGTGGGTGACGGTCCTGAGAGGGTCTCCAAGCGTGCTGACTTTGATTGCAGAGATTTTGCAGGGGGAAGTGCGATTGTAAGAAACCTTCCCGCAATAGAGAACGGCTCTCCATATTGCATGTTACATTCTGGTGGCCGGCGAGCACCGCAGTATCCCAGGAGCGAGGAAAGCTCATTTTCCTTATGGAGGCAGGCTGCATGAAACCAGCAGAAGTATATTGCTGTGCGGGAGGCAAACTAGGAAGCAAAGAGGGCTGTGGCAAGTCGATCAGATGCGTGTGACTAAACCAGTGAGTTTCCCATGCTCGGGTAATTCCGGTGCACTCATAGACGATCGCTGGCTACAAGTAACCAATTTGAACACCAAACTAATTTAAAGAAGCCTACTTGGCATAATGGGAACTTTTTAAGCAAACAAGACAAGAACAGTTATAATCATTGTTATCAAGGCCAAAGGTATTGCCAAGACAAGGAGGGGGCAATATTAAAGCAAGCTAATGCTAACAAGCATTGCCAAAGTAAAGAAAGAGCAATCCTGAAGACAATTAATTATAACCATTATTGCCAAAATAAGGAAGAGGCAGTAGTTGAGCAAGAAGTCACCAAGCATTGCCAACGTAATGAAAGAGAAATACTGATGACAATTAATTATAACCCTTATTGCCAAAGTAGGAAAGAGGCAGAAGTTGAACAGGAAGTCAACAAGCATTGCCAAAGCCAAAGACGGGCAAGTGTTGTAAAGGAACATTGACAACAGTTGGATGATGTAATAGTGGGAAAACAAGAGTGGCAGGAAAGATGCCCTCCTGATAGAAAGTATTCAGGAGGTGAGGAACATAACCTGCATTTTATATGGCAATCACAAGTGTGGAATGAACAGCACCAATGTGTTTCATGTCTTCCCAGAAGAAGTAGTCAATATTGATATTGTTGATACTAATGTTGTTGAAAATCAAAGGATTTAGTTGTGGCAGCAGATCAGCCCTCCTCATAGAAAGTATTCAGGTGAAGAGGAGCATAACCTGTGTTGCATGTGGCAATCACAAGTGTGGGACAAACAGCACCATTGTTTCATGTCTTCGCAGAAGATGTATTCAATGCTGAGGTTGTTGAAAGTCAAAAGACTTTGCTAAGTTGTCTGAAGTAAACATTACCACAAAATTCCTTGAAGTAGTGTTAGTCCTGGCAGGCAAGTATACTAGGGTAGGGACTTTGTTGTGGTAGTCCTGGCAGGTTAGTGGACCAGGATGGTATTGAAGTACTGTGGTGTAGTTAAATAAACTGTGAAGAAGTGGCAAGACCACTAGTATATCTTGTGAATTGTTGTGGAATCATCCTGACAAAACATTGCTGTTGTCACAGATGAATTGTGGAATTCTTTTGTTTCCTAAGAATGAGTTGTGTTGAACTCTTTGCTACAACTGGAGAAATTAAGCCTTGTCTTCTATTTAAACTGTTTGTTAAATCCAAGTGAGAGACTTTTTGCAGTAAGAAGAACTTTATCATCAGAGCTTTGTTCCTATTTTGAAATGATGATTGAAATTCCTGCTTTGAATCTGGGGTAGCGGACATTACCCATGTTACAAGGAGAGACATGTATAAGATTTATGTTGAACATAACTGTTATTTTTGTTATATTTGAATTGCCATATATACCTTTTATATGTTTGTTGTATGTAGAAGTGTGAGGGACACATTCCTTTTGTTAGAGTGGTTCCTTCATTAAGGCAGGGAAATGCCCTTAAGGATAGGGATAGTGAGGCATTTATCAAACCAACTTATTATCACGTTAATAAAATAGCATCTTATGAAAAACCTTTACCAAGTTGTCCGTCTCACACTCTCAGAGTTCCCATCCCTCACACCTTGAACTATAACAATCGGATTGCATCACAGCAACCAGATGCAAGTCTCATTGTCTCCCTATCAAAGCCCATGTGGACTTTAAAACTTTGCCTATCGCGCACTGATGTATCTATAAGGAGGCACCCGTCTTCCTCAATAATTGTATTACTCAAAATGTACCTGTGTGCGAACGCTAAGATCCAACTCTAGCAGTTTGTTGGTCACCCCCCACTTCAAGATGTGTCAGCGGTGGCTCCATCTCTCTGTAACTCTTTGCCCGCACCCATCAGAAACGAACAATCCTACACTACCTGTAAAAAGCTAGTAAAAACCTGGTTGTTTGATAAGTATGAGTAACACCTGAATTCTGTTGCTATCACTATCAATGCTTTCCTGCTAAATGTACCTTTTTGCTTATTTACTGTACCAAACGATGTGATACCCTTGGGTTTGAGCATTGCAAAAATGTAAAAAATAAGATAAAGTAAATAAATAAGGCAGTGTTTCCTTAAGTTGGTGCATAAACCGTGATGTTGCGATGGAGGAGAGTCAGATGTGGAGGATGCGTGGCTGAGGCTGAGCGGATTGTGCTTGTCAGGGGCTGGGTCTGGTCTTGAGATGTTGATGTCTCATGACTGTTATGGATGGTTTTTGGTAAAACTGCCTCAATGGAGTTTGGCTTGGGCTGGAGAGTGTTCTCATTTACGATGTTGTGCTCATGTGGCTCTAGGATGCCTGGCTGGATGTGACTGAGCCGAATTAGTCCAGTATCAAGTGCATTATTCTCAAGTGGGACTTGGTGTCCTGAGTCTGTAATGGTCAATGTTACCCGAGGCCTGGTTCTCTCTAGGCTTGACTATTGTACTAGCCTCCTCCTGAAAATACCTTCTTCCACTCTACGACCCCTTCAGCTAATTCAGAATAGGGCAGCAAAACGTATCCTCGGCCTCAAGCTCAGGGACAGCATCTCTACGCCCTAAAAAGTCTTCACTGATTCCCGGTTGCTTCACGAATTAAATTCAAATCACTCTGTATCATTCACAAACCTGTCTGGGGCTGGGGACCACACTATCTGCAACTCTCTCTTACTACATACTCTCCCTCTAGACCTCTGCATTCCTCTGGCACCAACTCTCTGTGTGTAAAGCGTTTCGCTAAACAGAGGGCAGGAGGTCGATCGCTTTCCTCAGCTGGCTCCACAGCCTCCCCACCCTCTGCGTCTTGAGCAGGATTTTCTTAAATTTCAGAAGCTCCTCGAGACTTTCCTCTTTACCTCCTCCTTCCCCCCTCGCTCCTCTGCTAATTTCACAGTTGCTTTGATTGGTGTCCAGGGCACTTATGCACCCTCAGGGCCCTGACCTCCCACACCGAATCACCCCCAGCATCTATCTATCCTCAGCACTTGCCTCAGCACCCTATCCGTCCTGGAGGCTTGCACTTACCATACCTTGCACTTCATCAGTTGCTCACCCACCAGCACGAGCACCCCAGCACTCACACCCACTACCCCCCACCCTTCCGCACTTGCACATTCTGAATACTCACAAGGCGTAATAGGTTCGTCCTTTTTTCCCCTCCACTGTATTTAATATCTCTATGTATTTAGTGTGTCTCCTTCCCATGACCTCTCCCTGAGGACCTGTGGGCACTTTGAAACAGAAGTTACTTAATGTATAAGTGCCTCACAAGCAAACAATAAATGAAGAAATAAATAAATAAATAAATAAAGTGTGCACCGTATGTTGAAAAAGAAGACTGAAAATCTGCAAGGGTTGAACTGCACTGAGGTTTATTAGCACAGGTGCACTATTTACAAGGGAACAGTTAGCTTCACTGTTCCTGGAGTTAAAGGCAATCTCTCAGTATGAGTCCTTGTATGGCCAGCGTGAGTCCCGTAATGCTCTCCCAATGAGGTGTGTCAGGAAGCCACCACTGCTCCCGCTCTGATTGCCTGAGTGCACTTTCCTCGCTGCGTGTGCTTCATTCGCTGAGTCTCGCGACATCCGTTCAACGCGGGCTCTCGCGAGACTCTCTCACCAGATACCTCCTTTTGTTAACAGCATTATCCCACTCCATCACAAAGTCTTCATACCTGGCTGGTCTGCGCTTCTCTCGATGTGGGCGACCTTCACGATTCTCTCTGGCAGGCGTCCCAGAAGTTGATGTTATTATGCTTACTCTCTCCGACTCTCTTTCGCTCCTTGATCCTCGCTCTTGTTGCGTAGTACTACGCTGTTGGGCGCATGCGTGAGCCATAACGAGGCTCACGCATGCGCAGTGTTAATAAACATGGCCCGTGCGGCAGTTCGCGCCGGGGACCGCAACCATCCACACGTCTCCGGGGTGGCTCCTTGAATGCATGTGGAGCGAGTGTCTGTGTGATTGCGTGGGCCTCCCATCGCCCCCACGATACATAACACTGGTGACGAGGACGGCGCGGGAGCCATCCTCCGCTCTGGCAATGTTCCAGGAGAAGAACATTGACTTGCGTTTACACGAGTCCACGCGTATGGCCGGCGGCCATCTTGGTCAACACGTGAAAGGCAGTGGTAGCGGCCCGTGAGGGTGCTCGTGCGCCACTTGCACTTTTGCTTTGCCCAGCAGCAATTTTTGGAACTCCCACAGCCCTCACTTCTACAGGGCTGTGGCACAAGTGACCGGGAGGAGAAAAGGGTGCAAGAGAAGCACCACATTGAAAAAGGGACTCAGCACACCAGCCCAGCAGCCACAGAAGGTGTCCAGCAAGTACTGGTGAGTGCTATTCGCCAAAATGGGGGAAGAAGATGACCAGGATGGTGCAATTGCCCCCATCCCACGCAGGATGAACAGCACGCTAAGCCCCATGCCTGAATTTGACACCACTGGCCCTCCATCTAAGCTGGGTCCGAAATGGCTCCTGTGGGTGAAACGGCTAGAAATGTTTTTCACGGCCGCGGGGGTCACGGAAGATGCTGAAAAAATCGCCATCATGGTATACTCGGCAGGGGTGGAGGTACACAAGATCTATGACTCGCTGACTATCCCTGTGGCCACCTACGTTGCGGTGAAACATGCATTCAGAGATTACTTCCTCCCCATGGCAAATGTAGACTTTGACAGGTTTGTCATGGGCGCGGAGAAGCAGCGAAATGATGAATCGTTGGACAAGTTCTGTGCGCGACTCCGATACCTAGCAAGCTCCTGCCGATGGGGTAACGAAGAGGAGATGGTTCGTAACCAGTTGCTGCAGGGGTGCAGCTCTGGAAAACTGCGAAGGCAGGTTTTGAGAGAACCTGGGCTAACCCTACAAGAAATCCTAGACATGGGGAGAGCGTACGAACTGGCTGATGCCAGGGGGGTGAAGATGGACACCGCCACCAATGCAAAAAAGGAGGAAGAAGCTTTTGCAGTCGGTCGCTATGCACCTGGGAAGACAAGATGGGCGCCAAGAGGTGGAGACCCACCCACCAGTCACAGCAATGCTCCATCATGCCAATACTGCGGATACGACCTGCCACATGTAGGCGAGTGCCCCACCATATCTAGAACCTGCGGCAGGTGTGGCACTACAGGACACTATGCGAGAGTGTGCAGGGCATCAACACCAGTCGCACCGTCAAGGGGTCCAGAGAGAGTTGGCAGAGGCACCTCTAGGAGAATTAGGGGTGTGTCGTCCATTGAACAGGGCATGCAAGACTTAATCTTCTTCATCTCCAGTATCGCCAAAGGACCAGGGAAGCGGCGTCAGCCCAAGTGCACAGTGAACATTGGGGAAACACCGACACCTGTCCTGATAGACACTGGAGCATCCGTCTGTGTGCTAGCAACCGAACACTGCAATGCGTTGCCAAGCCCACCAGGGTTGGCAGAATCCACGGCATGCATATATGCTTTTGGTGAACACACTCTGCTCCCTATTCAGGGGGTGTTCATAGCACCGGTGACTCACGGACAGACCAGAATCAAGGCAAGATTCTTTGTCACAAGTGTGAGCCCACACTCACTCCTAAGTTGCGCTGCCACGGAAGCGCTAAACCTTGTCCACTTCTCATTTGCGGTGTATTGCACTGATCTGGAGAACCTACTGCAACGGTTCGAGACAATCTTCAATGGCATAGGAAAGCTGAAAGCGGATCCAATACGCCTCCACATAGACGAGTCAGTGAGACCAATAGCTCTCAAACACTGTCGCATCCCGTTCCATCTGAGAGCACAGGTGGAGAAGGAGTTGCAATCCCTGGTTGACCGAGACATCATCGAAAGGGTGGAAGGCCCCACCCTGTGGGTCTCCCCTATCGTAGTAGCCCCGAAGCCTAAACAGCCTGGCGCAGTGCGCATCTGCGTGGACATGAGGCTACCCAACGTAGCCATCAAGAGGGAACGCCACATCACGCCCACCTTGGATGACATCATCGGGGAACTCCAGGGAGCAAAAATATTCTCAAAACTGGACCTACGATCTGGATATCACCAGTTAGAGTTACACCCCGAGTCCAGATACATTACGACCTTCACAACTCATGAGGGGTTATATCAATATAAGCGGCTAAGTTTTGGAGTCTCGTCCGCGGCGGAAGTCTTCCAAAACGCCATCAGGGGGGCTCTGTCAGGACTCAAGGGAGTGATCAATATGTCGGACGACATCCTGGTCTTTGCCCGGTCGGAAGCAGAACATCTGAAGCGCCTAGAGAGTGTGGAAATCGATATAATATTGTGACCCCAATCGCATTGTTTAAATGTATGTTGGCCTACGCCAAGCTGTCTAAAGAATATTGTGAACATAGGTTCCGCGGCAAGGTCTTGACCTTAATGTATTGTGTAAGCTGCCATCTTGGATCTAGCCGCCATTTTAGGTATTCTTGCAGTGTGGAAGTCACCCCGAATCACAAAATGGAGGCCGAATGACATTGCGAGTAAGACTTCGGCCATGGTGACCTCCGCACACGTGAATGAATAATATGTCCGTAGGCTACTTGTTAGGGTCATGAACTAAGACCCTGTCCTCTGTTTAACCTAGGTGTAAATATGTAACTGTATCAGCGGAACCGATCTAATATATGGAGATTGCATGTTCGACCTGGCTACGAACCCTAGCCATGGTTCCAGAAATGGTTAACTTGTAAGAGGGCTGGCCAATGCAGTACTAAATGTATAAAAACCCAAGCATCCCGATGATCGCTCTCTCCCACTTTCGATGCGAAACCTTATCGTTGGAGGTTCGTGTGTGAGTCAGAGAGCCGAATAGCTATTCGCATGTCAATTGACTTTGATAACTTTGTAACTTTGAAATAAAGCGCTTTATATGGTCCTTTGTAACCTGTGTTGGTGTGTTTCCATTTGGGCTTCCCGGCCTCATGTCAATTTCTCTGTTTCCACAGTTGGCGCCCGAATAGGGACCCTCAAGATTGATGCCGGATCATTGAAGGTTGACGCAGACTATCGAATCGGGATCGGACGGTGTGATTCTGCGGGCCCGACCGATCGAGACGCGATACCTCGGCAGCGCTGCACGATCCGATCCTTGGGCGATAGTCGTGCGGTCTGACACGGCATCTTGACGAGGGTCCAAATCCGAGGCGGGCAGATTTGCCGAAACCACTGAACGCAGGTAAAATTTGTTAGTTGAAGTCCTTTGAAAACCGTACGGTCCTCCTTAGGTTTGGTCAGGTGTAGTCGTGACCCGGCTCTTAATTTAACCCTGACAATTTGAATTTGGCGTATTGTATCTGCAGACACAATGATTGGACCAGGTAACACCAATTCTTTGAGAAATGCCTGGGAAATTGTCTCGCTGCTTTAGGGCTCTGTTCCGCAGCGATCGACAATCCTTTGAATTTAGCCGTCCGGCACCACAGGAGGGGTCGCCGGCGTGTACTATGTACTGTAAGTATGGCATTGGTAGTATTGTATTTAATGACATTTGGCACAGACAGACCAGAAATGCCTCCGAATTTCAGTGGCCAATCAATGGTAGTTTTGAGATCCCCCGTATTGAATACTTAGAATCGATCTTGTTTAAGAAAAAGGCTAGGCCAGCAGCCTCTGATGTGTTACAAAATTGGAAAAAGGAAGCATTACAACAGCTTAAAAGTAGGGATAAAAAAAATACACGACGTCATAAAACGAATGCCGAAAAGACATTGTTGTATGACAAGGAAAAACGATTAGATGAAACCTAGAAGATGGATAGAGCTTTCTCGCTCGGGGTCCAGAAAATTTACCCCTCTAAAGATTTCCATGTTTCCGAGGAGTTTATTGAGAAAATATTAAACGAACGGAGGCCTGATTCTTCAGCGCCACCTCCATATGCTCCTGTTGTGGGCGCTTTGCCCGTTCCTCCTATTGTTCCTGTTGCTATTCCTACTCCCCCTGCGCAGTCTGCTGTTTCCAGTCCTTTGACTGTCGCATCTCTGTCTATTCCGTCTACTATATTATCTCTTTCCCCTGCACCCTTGTTAGGTTCTCCTACACTTTCGATTCCGGGGAGTTCTGTGTTCACTAAATCAGATCCTGGTGCAGGGTCGAAAATTGTGACTCGTAGTACTGTTCCTGCGGGCAGGAAACAGGAACTATTTGCTTGGGATAAACATTGCATGGAAAAAGGTGATCAAACTGATGTATTTTCAACATTATCTAATTTGCACGATTTTCCCGAGAAAAACGTTTTTATTGAAGGACTGGGGATTCACTTAGGTGTAATGTGGGGTAGATTGCAGACTTCGGATCCCCCACAAGGGGTGAGAGATCTGAACGCTTTGGCACTCTCAAGGGATACCGAACAGAAAGTATATGGGCATGTTGATAGATTGTTTGAGTTTAGACAGGATTTTGAAAGATTACAAAATGAGGATGATGAGGACGATAGGATATATATGCAGAAACGGTTCCTTTCGTGCCGAAGATCAGCACCCGAGGAAGTACGGATTTGTACTAGAGATGCGGTTCGATGGATCTCGGATTCATCAATACCGCCGGATGAGGTATACGATACATATAGTCAATATACGGTAGAAATGCAAAGGAAGGTAATTCAAGTGATGGTACAGCACTTGCAGGAAGAATGTATAAGAAAGAAGGTTGGTTGCCCCACAGAGTTATTAGGTATTTGTAAAAGAGCTTTTTCGCCCGACACTTCCACAGCTGCTTTAGCACTTGATTTGGCCTTATTACTCAGTAAGCGGTCGGAGGTCCCTATATCTCAGTTGCCTATGAGAGAGGTCCCTCCGACCCTTGTCCCAAAAGTAGAAATCCCCGCCAACGCGGCGACTGGTGCTCCCGCGGTGGATATCCCAGCACACTACGTATCACAGTTTGTTCACGTCCCGTTCTCTCGACAGGAAGTGAACACGATCAGACAATCAGTCCCTGATATTAGGAAGAACCCGACAGGGTTTTATAAAGAAATAGAATCCGTTTTGCAGTCTTCCGTGTTCACCTTAAGTGACATGGATTTATTGTTTCCAGTGCTTTTACCTGTTGATGTATGGAAGCAGGTACGGACAGTAGATGATGTGCCGGGGTTAGGGGATACATGGGTAAATCTAACTAGAATAGATGGGGAACGACCAGCTGGTGAGAAACCACCCCAGGTAATACTCACTTTACCTGATAGAATAGTTGCCAAATTGAAAACTATAATTCCAGAAAAAAGGATTATTTGGGACAAGCTTACGGCCTGTGTCCAAGGAAAAACTGAAGGTACCACTGAATTCTTTAATAGGTTTGAACAGGTGTTCTCCGACTTCAGTGGACAGGATTTGGGTACAGAGTCGGGGAAGAGGTTGTTTGTGGACAAATTTGTGCGTGGATTGTTGCCCGACATCCAGTCACAAATTATGTCCTCAGAGAGCGCTTGGCAGGCAAAATCTCAGTCAGAGGTTTTGCATATGGCTCAGTATTATGAGAATCGGGTTAATAACGAAAAAGAGAAAATCGAAAAAAGAAGGGGTGACCTAAAGACTAAGGTATTGTTGCAGCAAATTGTCAGGCACCCCAGAGGAGGTACGACACAAACTAGAGGTCAGTACATTCCAAGAGGAAATACTCCTCTAAGTTCTATCAATATTAATCAGTGTGCTTATTGCCGCCAGGAAGGTCACTGGCGAGCACAGTGCCCTGCCCTCCGTCAGAGGTCAGGAGGCACATTCGGAGGTATGGGTAGGCGACCACGGGGCCGCCCTGGAGCAGGGGGCCCTGATAGGGGTCAGCTTTTACAAGATCCACAGCAACCTTTTTCACGGGAAAATCTGATTCCGAGTATGGACTCGAGAAATATATTTGATCACCCTTCCGCCGCCTATCTTTCTGAGGAACTTCCCTTTGATGAAGTTCTGCCTTATTAGGATTGCCCGAAGCAGCGTTCGGAACCTTTACCTATTCCCGTTATTCAGAAGGGCCCCTATGTTGAATTATTGGTGGGGAATAGGAAACATCAGTTCTTGATTGATACTGGAGCACAAAAGTGCTCCATCGACCATTCGAGGGTTCCAAACATCCCACTGTCAGGGCAAACAAATGTCTCTATAGGGTTCTCTGGCATACCAACTGTTTGTCCGGTTTCTGCGCCGGTATCCGTTTCTTTGGGTCCTTTTGCAGACCAGTGCCCTTTTCTTTTTACTTCAAACTGTGGAGAAAAATTGCTGGGGTTGAATTTGTTGAAGAAACTGAATGCAGTGATTCATTGTTCCCCTGACGGAATAAGATTAACAGTTTCACCACAGCAACCCTTTAACTCCCAATACTTGACCCGACCTCTACCTCCCGAATTTGACATTGTCCCAGAATGTTTGTGGGCAATAGACGATAATGATGTCGGGATATTGCACATCGATCCTGTTATATTGTTGCTTGTTCATTTAGCTGAAAATGGTCGCAAAGCTTCACTTAAGTAATTTCAATATTGTTGTCAGGGGGTTGCCTATCTAGGCTACCTCCTGTCAAAGGAGGGGAGAAGATTGACACCTGAACGAATAAAACACATTTCTGGCATGTCTGTCCCAAAAACACAGAAGGAAGTCAGAGCCCTGATAGGGATGGCGTCCTACTGTAGACTGTGGATCCCGAACTTTGCCCTAGTGGTAAAACCGATGTTGGCTTTGACGAGGAAGGGCATTTCTTTGCCACTGCCATGGGAATCGGAACATCAACGATCATTTGAGCTTCTCAAAGCCGCGCTGTGTTCAGCACCGGTTCTGGGTGCACCAAATTACGATAAGGCCTTTGTGTTGTTTGTGCATGAATGTAATGGATGTGCTTTGTCTGTGTTAACGCAGGAACATGGAGGGAAGAATAGGCCGTGCGGCTATTATTCCTCCGCCCTCGATCCTGTCGCATGCGCTTTGCCGCGATGTCTGCGCGCTGTTGCTGCTGCTGCTGCGTCTGTAAAACAGAGTGAGGGGATGGTCCTAGGCCACGATTTGATTCTGATGGTACCTCACTCTGTTGATATTCTATTGAATAAAACTCAAACACAACACCTTACTTCTGCCCGGTTGACTAGGTATGAATTAGTTCTGTTTGCTCCTCATATCCAAATTAAAAGGTGTTGTGTTCTCAATCCGGCTGAACTTTTGCCTCTCCCGCAAACTTCTGCTTGCGGCGATGATGGATCACATGACTGCCTGTACGCCACCGAACAAGAAACAAAGGGCAGAATAGACCTTTCAGATACTCCTTTGGAGAATGCGGAAGGGGAGCTGTTTTGTGATGGCTCCTGCTTTAAACTTCCGAATGGCACATCTACAGCTGCTTATGCAGTTACTACTTTGAACAAGATCGTAGAAACTAAAAGGATTCCGCATAACTCTGCGCAGGCCGCAGAGATTATAGCGTTGACTCGTGCTTGTGAGCTCTCCCAAGGGCATAGAGTTAATATTTATACGGATAGTCAGTACGCCTTTGGGGTGGCTCACAACTTCGGAAAACTGTGGTCGGAAAGAGGGTTTCTGACCTCACATGGGACCAAGATTCAGCATGGCCCCTTAATAGTACAACTACTCTCAGCACTCTCACTCCCTGAACAACTAGCAATCATGAAATGTGCAGCACATCGCAAGGTCATAGACGATGTGGGCAAGGGAAATGCTTTTTGCAGATTTGATAGCTAGACAAACAGCCACAGACCTTAGCACAGACATGTATACCTCGAGGGAAGTGAGAGATGGTTGTATAATAGATGAAGGCATTGGGTCTGTGCGAGATATTCAGACTGATGCCTCTGTTGAAGAATCTAGGAAATGGGTTGAAGGCATGGGGAAATTGGATGACGAAGGGTGTTGGGTGGACGCATCTGACGGGAAATGGTTGCTTCCTGATTCTTATGTATTAGCAATAGTCACAATGGCACACGGTCCAACACATGTGTGTGCCCAGTAAATTGCGGAGATATTACTTTGAAACCATTCACCTTGATTTTATTGAAATGGAGCGATGTAATAACTTGAAGTATGTTCTTGTTATCATTTGTGCTTTTAGCAAGTGGGTCGAGGCTTTCCCTGCCAAAGATGCTACCGCCATGACTACCGCAAAGATCTTGGTGAAAGAATATTTTCCTCGATTTGGGCTCCCGAGGATAATCTGGTCGGATAACGGCCCACATTTCATCGCAGCTGTAATATTGCAAATATGTGTTGCCTTAGGGATTGAGAAACGTTTTCATTCAGCTAGGCACCCTCAAAGTGCGGGGTTGGTAGAAAGACACAACGGTATTTTGAAAAACAAACTTGCAAAAACATGTGCTGAGACTAAATTAAAATGGCCAGATGCTTTACCTATTGTATTGTTAGCTATGCGCACCACACCCCAGACTAGAACTGGGCTTTCTCCATTTGAGGTAGTAATGGGAAGGCCTGCTAATATTTGGGGCCTCCCTAAACCTAAAGCCCTGAGGGATGTGGAGAATGTATTGCTTGTAGATTATTGTAATCAATTGACTAAAAACCTGTATTTCATCTACCACCAGGTGAATGTCGCCTTACCTGTACGGTTTACGGGCCCAGGACACGATATATTGCCCGGCAGCTGGATCCTGGTAAAGGCCTACGAAAGGTCTTCCTGTCTCGCGCCTCGCTGGCGGGGACCCTACCAGGTTTTATTGGTCACCAGGACGGCAGTGCGGGTGGCAGGAAAGAAGAACTGGATACATGCAACACACATCAAGAAGATCCCTCACCCGACGCCACACGTTACAGAAGAAACAGAACCCCTTGCTGATGCTACACTCTCTGATCTCGGAGTAGCAAGCAGCGTTGTGAGTGCGTCGGAGAAGTTCTCTGAGCCTGAGGAGCTCGGGGAGCCGTCCATTTTGTCTCCGCACTCCCTTGATCAATCACTTCCGGAAACTCTTGTTTCAAGTTCTGCGACTTCCGTCGCCACCGATGTGACGCTCCCCTCAGGGAGCGACAATTCAACAAACTTGGGTACCATCAGGTACAACCTTCGACCACGAAAATAAAATCGCTGCACGAGTATCGTGCATCTGGAAGAAAAAGGAGTGATTGGAATACTATTGTCTTTCCCTTTTTTGGAACACAGAAAAGGAGGGTTCTGTTGGCTAGGGTTGGGAAGGACTAAGAAGTCACGCGGCCGAAGTGCCGCCAGCAACGAACATTGGGGCCGTCGATCGGGATAACCATGATGCCTGCCGCCTTCACCGCTGCTCCTCATATTGAACTATTAGATAAGGGGGTGACCAAATCGAACAATGGACAATGTGCCTGGGCCCTGAAAACGTACTGTTGTGTTCTTGTTTTGATTATTGTTAGTTTTGCAACTGCTGCCGTGGGACTCTGGTACTTCGAAGAAATTTATCCTTTGAAGCCTCTGTTACCGACTGAAATTGTACCAACTGTTTTGACTCCCTCTGTACACCTTCACACTCTGTCCCCTAGGGACTCTCGGCATAGACAGAAATATCATAATAACACTCTGATGATAGTGATGAATGCTACGCATGCTATTTTTAATAAGAGTAATTGTTGGATTTGCACGCATTTGCCACAACATGGGAACAAGGGACTGGGATGGTATATACATCCCTTACCTCTAACGACTTCCTGCTATGCCTCTCTTAGAGCACTCTTCTTTGGCCGATGGAATGATAGCATCTCAGGGAACTTCGATGGCACTAATTTGAATGAATTTGAGAGACGTGAATTGACTCCCCTGGGATGCTCGCTTTTCGCAAATAGGAGTAGACCTAATATCGCTTCTATTAGGCCGTCTGATAAACTCTCCTTTCCTTTCCAAAATCTAGTTTCTTTCAAGATGGCTCCGATAGGCAATAAGGATGCCATGCCTCCTTCTTATTCTGTAAATCACAATCCTGATTCTGTCCCTTTCTGTGTACAAAGAAATGGCACTAGGCCAATGGGAGATTTTGAGCCTTGTATACATATTGTAAATTTGACTGGGGACAAATAGCAAATTCAGAAAACATTAGGGGATTAGCGAGGGTATTGGAGAAAACGATCAACCGGACCACGGACATACTTTACAATATGACCTTAGAGCAGAAGGCGATAAGATTGGTAGCACTTCAGAATCGAATGGCATTAGATGTCATTTTAGCTGAACGAGGTGGAGTATGTAAATTAGTGGGGTCCGCTTGTTGCGTTTTCGTACCAGATTCTTCATCAACAATATTTAAAGCAATTCAGAATTTACACACTCTTAGTTCTGAAGTCCATATCCTTGTAGGAGACTGGAGCCTTAGTACTTGGTTTTGGGATTCTCTACGATCTTGGGGGTGGAAGGTGCTTTCTGTCATTTTAGGTATTTTAGGGACTCTGTTATTTCTTTGCTGTTGTTTTCAATGCCTCCCAAGTATATGCGGAATGATGGGGGAATGTTGTGCCCAGGTAATGAGCGCAATAGGGCGTAAGATATACACTCCGAAGACAGCATCTAAAGAGTTCATGTTGCAAGAAGTTCTTACGAACGACCTTATGGCTATTGATATTTCAGACAATGATGCGGAACCTATGAATGATAATGCCTTCAAGTATTTTCGAAAGTATTAGAAAACTATGTTTTAGCACTTGGCATAGGCCAAAAGGAGGGTCTGTGGAAATCGATATAATATTGTGACCCCAATCGCATTGTTTAAATGTATGTTGGCCTACGCCAAGCTGTCTAAAGAATATTGTGAACATAGGTTCCGCGGCAAGGTCTTGACCTTAATGTATTGTGTAAGCTGCCATCTTGGATCTAGCCGCCATTTTAGGTATTCTTGCAGTGTGGAAGTCACCCCGAATCACAAAATGGAGGCCGAATGACATTGCGAGTAAGACTTCGGCCATGGTGACCTCCGCACACGTGAATGAATAATATGTCCGTAGGCTACTTGTTAGGGTCATGAACTAAGACCCTGTCCTCTGTTTAACCTAGGTGTAAATATGTAACTGTATCAGCGGAACCGATCTAATATATGGAGATTGCATGTTCGACCTGGCTACGAACCCTAGCCATGGTTCCAGAAATGGTTAACTTGTAAGAGGGCTGGCCAATGCAGTACTAAATGTATAAAAACCCAAGCATCCCGATGATCGCTCTCTCCCACTTTCGATGCAAAACCTTATCGTTGGAGGTTCGTGTGTGAGTCAGAGAGCCGAATAGCTATTCGCATGTCAATTGACTTTGATAACTTTGTAACTTTGAAATAAAGCGCTTTATATGGTCCTTTGTAACCTGTGTTGGTGTGTTTCCATTTGGGCTTCCCGGCCTCATGTCAATTTCTCTGTTTCCACAGAGAGCACCCTGGAAAGACTGCGCACTCTAGGTCTAACATTACACAAAGAAAAGTGCGAATTTCTGAAAGACAGGTTGGAGTTCTTTGGCTTCGTATTCCATGCGGGAGGGATCTCCTCTGATCCAGAGAAAGTGAAGGACATCCGTGAAGCCGCGCCACCAACTTCTCCAACGGAGATCAGGAGCTTCCTGGGGATGGTGAACTATTGCGGTCGCTTCATCCGCGACCTAGCCTCGCTATCGGAGCCCCTAAGAGCGCTCACCAGGAATGACGTTGCATGGAACTGGAGTGGAAAAGAACAGCGGGCGTTCGATGACATTAAGAACGCCCTATCCGGGCAAGAGACCATGGCTTACTTTAACTCGGACCGAGAGTCAGAAATTGTGGTCGACGCCAGCCCTGTGGGCCTAGGAGCAGTGCTCATGCAGGCGGACAATCAAGGAACTATGAGGCCCGTCGCTTATGCCAGCAAAGCCCTCACCGAGACGGAGAGGAGATACTCTCAGATCGAGCGGGAGTCCTTAGCCATACTGTGCGGGTGTAAACACTTCCGCATTTACATTTTGGGGAAACCAGTCATCGTGGTGACGGATCACAAGCCCCTAATCCCAATTCTATCAGGGAACTCGTCCAAGCCACCACCTCGCATTGAACGATGGATGCTCTCACTAATGGAGTATGGGGTCAAATTACTGTACCGCCCAGGAACACTCAACCCGGCAGACTATCTGTCCCGCCACCCGGGCTCGGGGAGGCTCCGACACTCCATTGAAGTGGCTGACTGCGTTGAGGCCGTACACCTGGCTGTCGAATCTGCGCTGCCCATTGCCCTGGCCCGCCAGGTGATTGCGGAGGAATCAAACAAGGACGAAACATTCACCAAAATAAGGCAGGCGATAGCGAGCGGGGAGTGGCGTGAGGTCCTGCAAGACAACTCCATGAGGATCATCGGGGCTCAAAAAGACCTGCAAGCCCTCTGGAAGGCGCGGCACGAGCTGACGGTGGCGGATGACGGCCTCCTGCTGAGGGGTCACCAGATTGTGATCCCGAGAACATTAGTTGACTAAATCCCACATCTGGCCCATAATGGCCACCAGGGGATGGCCAAAATGAAAGCTTGTTTAAGACTAAAGTTCTGGTTCCCGGAGCTGGAAAACAGAGTGGAGGAGTTTGTGAAGAACTGCATTCCCTGCCAAGCTGCGAGCCCGGTGGAAAGGGGGCCACCGATCCAAGCCATGGTAAGGAGCGACCAACCATGGGGGACGGTACACGCTGATTTCGGGTCCACTGGCCGGGGAATGTACTTTCTGGTGGTAACCGATCAGTGGTCACGATACCCCGAGGTGGAGCTAGTCGAGTCCACTGCCAGCGAACACACAATCATGGCGTTGGAGAAAATGTTTGCCACGCATGGGTTCCCAAGAGAGCTCTGCTCGCACAACGGTGCCCCGTTCAAAGGGCAGCAGTTTGCAACCTACTGTGAAGAAAGAGGGATAAAACATCGGAAGGTCACACCCCTCTGGCCAAGAGCAAATGGGGAGGTAGAGCGATTTATGCGAACGCTCAACAAGGTGTTCCCCATATTGATGAATGGAGGAGAAGATCTAAGACGCAACCTGTTCGAATTTCTCCGAGAGTACCGTTCGAACCCGCATCAGTCCACCGGGGTTGCCCCGGCAGAGGCACTCTTCAAACGGGTGCCAAGAGGATTGTTACCAGAAATCGGAGGTCGACATCCGGGAGAGATCAACAACGAGCAGGTGCAAGCGGAGAGAGCCACTCAGAATGAAAGAGAGACCAGGAGGAGGCTCCCCTAGAAACACATTGCCATGGGTGACACCGTGCTAGTGCGAAACAGAAGGCCAGAAGGAAAGTTGTCACTACCATAAGAGACGCAGCCACTCGGGGTGACGCACGTCAAGGGGTCGATGGTCACCGCTGCCAATGCCCGAGGGACGGTCACCAGGAACGTGTCCTTCTTCAAACGCATAGGAACTGCGAGCCCAGAGGAGACAGTCACACCCGACCCGGAGCAGAATGCCGAGTCAACGTTGAGACACGATGAACCGCCCAAAACTCCAGGGACGCCCGATGCACCTCCGGATGAAGCATGCAGGTACCCGAGCCGGGCGCTCCGCAGGCCGCCACAGAGGTTCCAGGACTTTCTCATGGACCCTGCTCCGTAATCTGTGGTACACTGACAGTTTAAGTTGTATTTGAGCACTGTTAACGTTATGATTGTTCATGTTCTTTGTTTCGGGGGAAAAAGAGGGATGTTGCGGAGTACTACGCTGTTGGGCGCATGCGTGAGCCATAACGAAGCTCACGCATGCGTAGTGTTAATAATCATGGCCCGTGCGGCAGTTCACGCCGGGGACCGCAACCATCCACACGTCTCCGGCGTGGCTCCTTGAATGCATGTGGAGCGAGTGTGTGTGTGATTTCGTGGGCCTCCCATCGCCCCCACGATACATAACAGCTCTCATCTTCCATGCTGACCATGTGCTCTTGTGTCTCCTGGGCAGTGGAGGCTGGTGACTTTTTCAATGGGAGGGGCATAAGATTTCCCGCAAATTACAGCAAATGACTGAGTGAAACAAAGGGGACCGAAACATGCAACAGGAGATCAGAGGTTCCCTCGCAATATTTCTTTTTTTAAAATGTGTTAAAATTGTGTATTTTCCATCATACTTTTTTTGGGACAATTTGAGAAAAAACCATACAATTTACAACTGGTTCTATAAGGGAGCACATGAATAAATTCAGATGCCACCTAGTCACCCACAGTACCCAGGAGAATGTTGCAATACATTTTACTGCTGTTTGTTATGCTTTTGCACGAAAATAATTGCTACTGCAAAACACATTTTCATGCTTCTTTGTGCTCCAGTTTTGCTCCATGCCTTGTCTCTTGTTCCCTGCCCCGTTCTGCCACATTGTAACTCTCACCACCCCACTTAGGTAGGTAGAAATCTTGCAAAGCACACTAGTTCGCCTCAGACCCATGCTGCCCCCCCAAACTGTCTCTTTGCACACTGCTATCTGATTTAATTTAAAATGCCCAATGAGAAGGAGGTTTCCACTCTGCAGTGTGCTCCCCTTTCAAAACTGGATACCTACAGAAGTCTTAATGTGTGGTCAATAGGGGAGTCTGCCTGAGGCCCCCTGCCCTGGGAATGTCCCCACCTGCAAATAAGTGCACATTTATAATTAAAAAAAACATAAATGCCACGTCACAATATTGGGTAGTGGGCTGTCGAGGTTCCCTGGGAGGGTCCCCACCTGCAAATGAGTGCACATTCATAAAAAAAAATATATAAATGCCACGTCACAAAATTGGATAGCGAGATGTTGAGTTTATGAGCCTGCTGCCTACATTCCTATCAATGAATCCTAATTGCATTCTGCGTTTTTGTGTTTACTATAGCCCAACCTGCGTAGAATACATGTGTTTGACCTTTCCTTGGCTAATATACTGATCACATGCAATAGCACAAGTTGAAATGCATGTACTGTGTCACCGCACTCAGTGTGCCACGCACTCGTTGCAGAGATCTATGTTCCAAATACTGGCAAGGCCGAGTTAGCTTTTCCTCTCTCCTAGGTTGATGTAGATGGCTTTATAAGAAAGCAGTGCATCGCCTTATATATATATATTTATTTTTAATTCTTGATAAGGCGCTACATGCCCCTAGACCTCCTGTACGACCCCGGCGCTAAACCATGGTGCTATTAGCACCATGGTCCATGCCGGGGTCCGCCATGGTGAATGGCGGAATTACCGCCCCATTCCAAGGTTGGCGGGGCGGTAATTCCCCATTCACCATGGGCCCTTCCCCATTCCCATTTGCCGCAAATTGCCGCAAATTGCGTCACCGTACTTTGCACCAAGGTCCCTTTGCGGCACCCTAGGCCAGGGTCGTAATGAGGCCCATAAGCAGGGGAGATCGGAACCAGTTGAAAACGAAACCGTAATATGCTTCAGGGTTGGGTGTGAGGTTTAATGCATATATAAACTGCAGTTTTTGTTCTGTTCCCCTGAACTCCTCAGCCTAGTTTTTTTTTTAAAACCAATCCCACATTTTTATTCCCGCCATCCGTTTTCATCTGCGCCCTAATTGTGATCCCATTACAGCAGACATCATTTTATTAGCATTTGAAAGGGTCATGAAACGAGCTGGAAATAACTTGACTACAAAGCCTGACAATCACCAAAAAAGGAGAGTGATTTTTTGCAAAAGGTAAAGACAGTAAACGAGAAAAAAACATTGATAACAAATATTCATTAAATAGAAATACTACGTGTGTATGTCGTGTTTATATCGTAAATACAAATGAACCCCTACAGATGCTTCATTGGCGACTCTTTAAAAAATCCAGTCAGGACAGCCGTGTGCTGGAAAATGCACAACGTGGGTCAGTTTCAGGGCACTCAGCTGTAACACGGCTTTTCCGAAATCTTCCTCTGACCTTCCTGCACACCCAAATGGGCTAACTTGAGGAATATGCTGAAACCTTCCTCCCACCAGCCCGCGAACAGCACTCCCTCCCTCAAGGACCAGCCCCAGGGCTTTAAGTGGGACCGGGTATGCCAGGGCTGGGCCCCGGCAGGCATCCGAAATTCTTTTTTGAGGCGGGGCCCTGCCAGTGCCCACTAATCTCCCCTGGCAGGCCCGGCCACTATACGAAAAGGTTTTTTTTTCTACAGCCTGAAGCTCTCGCTCTTGTGCGAGAGCTTCAGGCTTCAGAAAGAAATGCCTTTCATCCATAATGGCGGCGCCGCACCTGCGAGGCATCCCTTTAAGCAAGAGATGCCCTGGGCCAGCGCCACCATTATGGAGAAAACTTGAGGCCGCTGGAAGCAGAGGCCTTGCTTTCTAAATAATGAAGCTCCCGCATATGCGCGGGAGTTTCAGTCTTTAGGAAAAAGGCCTCTGCTTCCAGGGGCCTGACCCTTTCAGCCTTAATGGTGACGGTGCCCCTCCCCAGCTGGAAAGGGGCAGCCATCATTAAGGCTGAATAGGCGAGGCATTAAACCCTGCCAGCAGAGCCGGCCTTGGGGGGGGGCCAGCCGGGTGACCGCCCGGGGCGCCACGCACCCCAGGGTGCCATAAGACCCCACCATGCCAGCTGGGGGGAGTCTTTCAAGGGCTCCCCCGAGCTGGCGTTGTGGGAGAAGGCGCGGCAGGCAGCATTTTGCTGTTGAAAGTGCCTGCCACCCCGGGTTCCTTTAACAGCAAAATGGCACCATTGGCCCACACCACGCCAGCTCGGGGGAGTCTTTCAAAAGCTCCTCCGAGGTGGCGTGGTGGCAGAAGGCGTGGCAGGAGACTCATTGTCATTGAATGAACCCGCATCAGCGGGCTCATTCAATGACAACGGGGGGCTAACGTGCCCTATTCACACCATTGCCTCCTCGCCGGAGCGAGGAGGTTTAATGAATAAATAAATAAATAAATAAATAAAGTGGTGTCTCCTGGCCCCGGCCCCCTTCCGCCCCGCCCCCTGATAACCAGGGGCGTGTAAAGGGTGAGTGGGGGCACCAATTCGCCCAGGGCGCTGCTGCCCTTAAGGCCGGCCCTGCCTGCCAGGCAAGCCTATAGAACATAAATGCAGAGATCAGCACCCTCTCCCCAATGGGGGAGAGGGTGCTGATCTCTACAAATGTCTGCCTGGCATGGGTGCTAGTAGCCCATTGAGCTGAGGCTCAGCAGGGGGGCGTGACCTAAAGGGCCAGAAGGACCCCCGCCATTACGCCCCACCCCCTGGATGAGCCTTGATGAGGCTCATTTTGTAGTACCACTTAAGGCACTGACCAGCCCAGATAAAGAATGACACTGGGACAGAAAAATTATACTGGGAACGAAAACACAGGGAGGGGGCTTTGCTGGAAACCATGGTCTGCCATGTGTGGCCAGGTACAATGGCAGGATGCACAGCAGCCCGACCTAAAAAAAAGCAAGCCAGATTCCAAGGCCGAAACAGAGGTAACGTCTATACCCAAACTCCAGGCTGTGTGTGTTGCTGACAGGATCGGCTTACAACTACAGCATCTGCTTGTTCTGGAACTGCAGGCAGCGCCTAAGGAGGGACTGTTAAACTGTATCGTATAATACCGCCTTGTTATGAATATTGGCCTGAGCTCATTCGCGTTGCACGGAAAACCGCGTCTGAAATGGTTCGATTTCTGATAAACTTCGACCCATTTTAAGAATCATCCGCCATTTTGATTTCAACTCTTGTTTTGTGTTCTAAAAGGGTGGACTGTGTTTTCGATTTGCAGCTGAGCCGAACGAACTTTGAGTTTTGTTAATGTTTGACCGAGAGCAGACTGTTTGTCATATGCAAAGAAACCTTGTGACTCGTATGAACTGCAATCCAAGTGTTGTCTGCGCTCACAAGCCTCATCCTCATATAAACAGCGAGAAAACGTAGAACAAACTCGGATCGTCTGCATTGTAGCGATTCATGAAACAAGGCTTACTGTGGATCAGAGAACAAATGTCACCATTGTAACTTCATGGGCATGCAAACTTGTTAAATCCGTTGCTCAATATTGTAATATTTGTCATGTGAACTGGGCACCAACCGTAGCATATAAATTATTAGTTTGGAGAGGAGCTGGACAATGTTTTGAAAACTGTATAAAAGTGTCCGTGTTAAGATGTCCAGCACTCTCTCCCCTCATTGTGTCTGCTGGGACACACTGTTAGGTGTTGGGAGCCAGATAGCTATATGTTTGCTTTGAATCTGTACAGAATAAAAGATACTTGTATCTTTTTGACCTGTGATTGGCGTATTTCATTTTGTGGTTTTAAGCCTCGACATTTCTTTGGTCTTTCAGTTGGTGCCCAAATAGGGACCCTCAAGATTGATTTCTCATCGCTGAAAAGAAGACGCGGCCATCGGACTGGGATCGGAGAGTGAGAAAAAGAGGGCCCCTTTGTATGAGACACAACACCTCGACAGTACTGCATAATCTGAATCCCTGAATGGTGAGCACGTGGTTCGAGAGGACATCTTGACGAGGGTCCCCATATCATGGCGGGCTCTTCGCCAAAATCGCCAACCACGAGGATCCTTTGTAATCCGATCGGACCTCCTTTGCATTTTGTAATCAGGTGAGTCGTGCCCCGATTCCTAAGTATCTTGATATTTGGTTGTAGATTTGCACTCACGAGTTCAAACGACGGCAGGTAACACCAGTGATCTGACATACCTGGGAAATTGCCTGACTGTTTCAGGGGTTTATTCCGCAGAGACATACAATCTTTGGAATATGGCCGACCGGCGCCACCTGAGGGTTCGCCGCCGTGTACTATGTACTGTAAGTACGGCCTTGGTAGTATCGTATTCATCGATATTTGGCACAGACAAACTAGACATGCTTCCGAATTTCAGTGGCCAGTTCAGGGTAGTTTTGAAATTGCCCGTATAGAGTATTTAGAGTCTATATTGTTAAAGAAAAAGGCTAGGCCTGCAGCATTTGATGTAATTAAGAATTGGAGAAAGGAAGCTATGCAGCAACTTAAGAGTAAAGAGAAACACGCATGTCTAACTCTGAAAAATCATTATTGTATGATCAACAGAAACATTCAGAATCTATTGGAAGTATGGATAGGGCTTTTCAACTTGGGGTACAGAAAATATATCCGTCTCAGGACTTTCATGCCTCAGACGAGCTAATCGATGAGCTTTTAAATGAGCGTAGGACTGTTGCCACTGTACCACCTCCTATGTGACTCGTCCTGTTGTTTTACCTCTTCCTGCTGTTGCACCTCCTCTCGTTGTTGTTCCCGTTCCTTGCGTTGTTCCTCCTCCTCCAGTTGTTACTCCTCTTCCTGTTGTTGCTCCCCCTTCTGTATCTCTGCCCTTACCACCAGTTGCTGTTCCCGTTATTCCGTCTTTACCGCCAGTGGTAGTGTCTCCACTACCTGTTGTACAAGATTTGCCTGAAATTTCTTTTCCAAGTGGTTCTGCTCCACTTGTAGCGAATGAAGGGGTGACTTCCGATCCAAAAGTAGTGACTCGTAGTACAGTATCGAGAGCCAGAAAAAGAGAATTGTATGCAAGGGCTAAGAAATGTATAGAAGAAGGTGAAAAATCAGCTGTCATAACTGCAATTTCTGACCAAGAAAGTATTCCCAAACACAATATTTTGATAGAGGGGATGGGAATGCATTTGCCTGAAATGTGGAGTGATTTGACGGACATGGATGTCCCACAAGGGATTTGAATGTCTTAGCTTACTCAAGGGATACTGCAGAGAAAGTACATGAGCATGTTGAGAGGGTTTTTCAGTTTAAGAGGGAGTTAGATCGGTTACAGAATGATGTTATGGATGGCGATATATTGGACGCTTCGTAGGTGCAGAAACAATTTCTTCTTTCTTGTAAACCAATGAGTGAAGAAACGCGTGTTTGCACAAGAGACTCGCTTAGATGGATTTCGGATGTTTCAATTTCTCCCATTGAAGTATATGACACGTTTAGTCAGTATGCTCCGGCAATGCAACGGAAAGTGTTACAGGTAATGGTAGAGTACCTGCAGGATGAGTGTGTGAAGAAAAAGATTTGTTGTCCCGCAGATTTGATGGTAATTTATAGGAGAGCATTTTCGTCCGATACTGCTTTGACTACTTTGTCACTTGATTTAGCTTTGTTGCTTAACGAACATCCAGAATTGCCTATTTCTCAATTGCCAATGAGGGAAGTTCCTCCGACATTTGTTCCTAAAGTAGAAATTCCAGCTAATGTCACATCAGGCGCAGAAGCCACTACTATTGAAGCTCATTATGTCTCACAGTTTGTTCATGTCCCATTTTCTAGACAGGAAGTGAATACCATTAGACAGACGATTCCAGATATTAGGAAAAATCCAACAGGATTTTATAAGGAAATAGAATGTCTTGCATTCATCAGTTTTCACGCTGGGTGATATAGACTTATTGTTTCCTGTGATCCTACCTGCTGATTTATGGAAACAGATTAGAACTATAGATGTTTTGGCAGGACTGGGTGACACATGGGTTAACTTGGTATGGATAGATGGAGAAAAAAAGGCTGGTGAGAGACCGCCACAGGTGATATTGACACTGCCAGACAGAATAGTAACAAAATTGAAGACTTTGGTTCCAGAGAGAAGAATAGTTTGGGACAAGCTTACAGATTGCATCCAGGGGAAATCAGAGGGTGCTTCCGAATTTTTTAATCAGTTAGAACAAGTGTTTTCGGATTTTAGCAGTCAGGACTAAGTACTGAGTCAGGAAAAAGGTTGTTTGTAGAGAAATTTGGGTGTGGATTGTTGCCTGATATCCAATCAAAAATGATGACTTCTGAAAGCACCTGGCAAGCAAGATCGCAGTCTGAAGTATTGCACATGACTCAGTATTATAAAAATAGGGTGAATAATGAAAAGAGAGGATAGAAAAGAAGAAGGGAGACTTGAAGACAAAAGTATTGTTGCAGCCACTAGTAAGGGGAACCAGCGGTGGGAATACACAGTTTAGAGGACAGTTTGCCCCACAGAATAATGCGCAAATGGGTCCTGTACACATGAACCAATGTGCTTATTGCAGACAAGAAGGTCATTGGCAAGCACAATGCCCGATCCTTCAGCAGAGATCAAATAACACATATGGTACCATGGGTAGATGATTCAGAGGCCGTCCTGGGATAGGGGGTCCTGGTAGGAGTCAGTTCGCTCAGAATCAACAGTCATTCTCACAGGATAGTCAACAGCATAGTGCATTAATGGGAACATTTTTGATAATCCTTCAGCTGTTTATCTTTCTGCGGACTTTACATTTGATCATGTACTATTCCGTTAGGATAGCCCGAAGCAGAGTCTGGAACCAGTACCTATTCCCGTCGATCAGAAAGGGCCCTACATAGAAATTAAGGTCGGGAATAGGAAGCATCTATTTTTAATAGATACAGGAGCACAGAAGTGTTCCGTTTATCATTCGTGGGTTCCAGATATTCCACTGTCAGGGCAGAACAACATTTTCTCTGGTATGCCAGTGGTCAGTCTGGTCTCTCAGATGGTACCGATTTCACTGGGGCCATTCACTGATTCATGTCCATTTCATTTGACGGCGAATTGTGGAGAAAATGTGTTGGGGTTGAATCCGTTGAAAGAATTAAATGCAGTAATTATTGTTCTCCGGATGGAGTGCATTTGACGATTTCACCTCAGCAAATTTCTGTTTAACAATTCTTTACTAGGCCTTTAGCGATTGAATTGGATAAAGTTCTGGCATGTTTATTGGCAGTTGATGATAATGACGTTGGTATTTTGCAAATTGAACCTGTTAAAATTGTGTTGAAACCAGGTGTTAAACTACCACGTATTCCACAGTATAAGATTTCAGTTGACGGTGAGCAAGCTTTAAAGAGTATAGTTTCTGATTTTGTACATCGAGGAGTGATTGAGGAAATTGCAGGAAGTTTGTGTAATAGTCCGATTCTACCGGTGTACAAGAAAGGGGATAACGCGATTCCTTTCCATTTTATTATTGATTTACGTGCTATCAATAAGATTGTTGCTCCACAATTTCCAATTGTGCCTGATGTGACTACTATATTAACGATGATTCCAGCTTCAGCTACTCATTTCAGTGTTGTGGATCTAAAGAACGCTTTCTTTAGTATTCCTGTGCATGTTGACAGTAGATATTTGTTCGCGTTCACCCTAGGGGGACGCTCGTTTACATTCACTTGTGTGCCACAAGGGTATGCTGAGAGTCCAAGCATTTACAGTAGGGCTTTGACGGAACAGCTCGATACACTTGAGTTGCCTCCCACTTGTATGTTCTTACAGTATGTTGATGGTCTTCTTTTATCTGAAGACTCAGAAGTTGCTTGCAAGGAGGACACCGTGTTGCTGCTTATCCACTTAGCAGAGCATGGCCATAAGGCTTCATTGAAAAAGTTTCAGTATTGCTGACAGGAGGTCACCTATTTAGGCTATCTCCTGTCAAAGGAGGGGAGAAGAATGACACCTGAACGGATACAAAGCATAAGCATCTCTAGCATGTCTGTCCCAAATACACAGAAAGAGGTCAGAGCCTTGATAGGCATGGCTTCATACTGTAGACAGTGGATCCCTAATTTCTCATTAATGATAAAAACCAATGTTGGCATTGACAAAGAAGGGCATTTCTTTGCCTGTACCGTGGAGCTTAGATTGCCAGAAAGCTTTTGATCTGCTCAAGGCTGCGTTGTGTTCAGCACCAGTTTTGGGCACACCAAATTATGACAAGGCCTTCGTGTTGTATGTGCATGAATGTGATGAATGCTCTTTGGCTGTATTTACGCAGGAACATGGAGGGAAGAATATACAGTGCCGTTATTTTTCCTCCACGCTTGACCTTGTTGCATGCGTTTTGCTGAGATGTTTGAGAGCTGTTGCTGCTGCTGCTGAATCTATAAAACAAAGTGAGGGCATGGTTCTGGGCCACTCCTTAACCGTGATGGTACCTCACTCTGTAGAGATTCTATTAAACAGAACGCAAACGCAACATCTCACATCAGCACGATTAACAAGATACGAGCTGATTCTATTTGCACCGCATATCCAAATTAAGAGATGTTGCGCATTAAATCCGGCCGAAGTATTGCCTCTTCCGCAAAAAATTGCTTGCAGTGACAAGATGTCATATGACTGCCTCTATACCACAGAACAAGAGACTAAAGGCAGAATTTTTTTTTTTACATTTTGATTTTTATTGGCAGAGGCATATAGCAAACGCATACATCAGAGCGACCAGTGAATTCAGTACATGCATAAATGAGAACAGTAGTTGGAAAACAAAGGACAACAATTTAACAGTAGGTGGGGAACAATACATCACGATGCATTATAAGGCATCGGCATGCCTACGAGTGGCCTGGGAGGTACCACTCTCAGAGGAGCTCTCCTCTAGACTGTGTAGATAGCTGTTAAAAGCAGTCCAAATGTTTTTGGGGCGAGAGCGAGCTGGGATCATATTGAGGTACTCCTCTTCACAATTACGAGACCAGGTGAGTAGATTTAGCCATTTCTGGACTGTGGGAGGAGAGGGGTTCTTCCAGCTCTGAAAGACGCACTTCTTGGCCACTATACAGGCCACATTCAGGAATTTACCCATGTGTCTGGCCCCCTTAGCTTGCCACATCCCAAACAGAACTCCCATCGGGTCCAGGCCAATAACAGTGTCACTAATTTCAGATAGTGTCTCTAGGATCTTACCCCAGAATTCCGCCAGTATCGGGCATTCCCAGAACATATGTAAGTGATCAGCGCCCTCTGCTACACAGCGAGGGCAGGACTGTGGGGTGGTTTGAGCAGATCTAGAGATCCTGAGCAGGGTATAGTACAGCCTATTCAACAGTTTGTATTGTATGGCACGGTAGCAAAAGTTGAGGGAGACCCTATTAGTATGTGGACACATTTTCCCCCATAAATGGTTGGAGAGCTCTACGCCCAGCTCATTTGCCCATTCATTGCGGGCCCTGGAGGGCTGAGCCGGGGCACCCGTCAGCAACAGCCTATATATTGAAGAGAACACCCCGCGGGCGTCACCCGAGTTAGTGATGTATGCAATCCCTGGGGAGTCCGGGGGTTCTTTAGGGAAACATGGCCATGCAGTTCAGAAGGCCGCGTGGAGCCTGTAGAATTGCAAATATTCCAATGTCGACCCTGAATGGCCCTGCCTCCATGTCTTTGGAGTTATGAACTGCCCATCAGGATAGAAGTCTGTTAGTGCGAGGTACCCCAGGGTTTCCCAGTGTCGTGCCAGGGCCATATCATGCATGGGTTCCAGCCCGGGGAATCTCCAGACAGGGAGCCATTTGTAGTAGGGATGCTGTTCCGCCCTAACCCCAAAAGTTCAACCCCAGGCTTGCAAAGTAGTTCCGACTGGGTCGATGGGCGAATCTGGCACATACTGCTGGTGGAGAATTAGTGACATTACATTTGTGCCTGCTGCTGCCAGGGTCTCTAGTTTGACATGGGGACGAAGAGGGGGCCGGGGTACCAATACGAGGCGAATTGAGCTTGTGGTGCTAGCCAGTACAGCATCAAATCGGGGGCGGTGAAACCTCCTCTATCATAAGGGAGCATCATGTCTGACCATTTTTTGCATACAGCGCCAGAGTGCCACAGTTTGTGCAGTCTTGTAAAGTATCCCCCCCTGGCCAGACGGGCACATTACTAAATAAATACAACAGCTTGGGAAGCAGTATCATTTTGACAAGTGAGAGCTTCCCGGCAAGTGACAGTGGGAGGGAGCGCCATTGTGTCATTTTGGCCTCGGGCTGCTGTGCCACAGCCAGATAATTGTCTGCCAGCAATGTGTCCTTGGTCAGGGACACTTGGACCCCCAGATATTTAATCCCGACTGGTGACCAGCGGAGTGGATATTCGGTAGAAGGCTGTTGGGTGGAACTAATGAGGGGAAAGAGTTCAGACTTGGAGTAATTGATAGTGAATCCGGAGTGGGTGCCTATGCAGGAGATGTCACGTAGGATCAGGTCAAGGTGGTCGACGGGATCTCTGATGAACAATAACACATCGTCCACATAGAGGGAAATAATCTCAGGAGTGTCTTTCAGCCGTATCCCCTTGTGCGAGTGACGTGCTCTGACATGATCGGCCATTGGCTCTATCGCCAGGGCGAATAGAATTGGGGAGAATGGGCATCCCTGCCTGGTGCCTCTGAAGAGTGGGATTGGTGCCGAAGTCAGGGAGTTAACTCGGACCCTGGCCACTGGTATATAACAACTTAATGTATCTAATCATGTTAGGGCCAATGCCCATAGCTTCCAACACCAGCCACATGTACTTCCAGGATACCTTATCAAATGCTTTCTGAGCATCAAGTGTGACCGCCACCGCCTTCGCACCCTGGTCGATCCGCGTCATGATGTTGAGCAGCCTCCTGATATTGTGGAAGGTGGATCCCCCGGGAACGAATCCGGACTGATCCTCATGGACCATGTATGTCATGACTGGGAGGAAGCGGTTCGCTATTACTTTGGCGAACATTTTAGTGTCCAGGTTCATTAGCGAGAGGGGCCTGTAAGAGCCACACTCATCACTGGGTTTACCGGGTTTAAGTAACACCGTTATGACGGCCTCACGTAGTGTTGGGGGGAGGGTAGCTAACCGGAGTGACTCATCCCATACCTCAAGGAGTTTAGGGGCCAATATGGCTACGTGTTCCTGGTAGAACTCTGCCGTGAGCCCGTTAGGGCCAGGCGCTTTGCCCTTGGGGAAACTGGATATGGCCTCGACTATTTCATCTAGTAGAATTAGGGAATCTAGCTGGTCTCTGGTTGCAGGAGAAATGCAGGTCGTAGGTATCTGTTCGAGGAGATCCCTCATGTGTCGCTCACTGTGTTCGGGAGGTTGGGAATAGAGCTCTGTGTAGAAGTCCACAAAGACTTCCAATATCTGTTGATCGGACCATTATACAGCACCCAGGCTGTCTTTGACACAAGTAATCTGGGTCTGGCCCCACTCTCCCCTAGTCAAGGCTGCCAATGTTCTGCCGGGTCTATCGCCCTCTCCATACTTCCGCACGGCTTGTGGACAGCTAAAATATTGAACCTCCCTAGTGGCGTGTTCATTGAATAATTGGAGTTCCTCGCTGATTAGGGCGAGGGTAGCTGGATCAACTGATGTGGGATGTTTCCGCTCCAGTTCACGTAACCTGGACTCAGAGCGACCAAGGGCTGCTCTTATTGCCTTAAGTACTCCCGCCTCCCAGGATATGGACACCCCCCTGATGTAGGCTTTGAAGGCGTCCCACCCGACTCCTATGGTAGTGGACTGGGGTGTATTATGCTCAAAGTAGGACTGGATGTCCGCTAGGATGTCTCCCTTAATCACAACATCTTGGAGGGTGGAGGACTTGAATCGCCACGTGTTAATGGTTGGGGCGGGCACCCCCAGTTCCAGGGATAGAGTGATTGGGACTTGGTCTGATAGAGTATGAGTATTTGTGCTCCCTCTACTCTGCCCAGCATTCCCCTTGACAATAGAAATAAGTCTATTCTGGAGGAACTATCATGGACAGAGGAGTAGTGGGTGTATTCCCGTGTTTGCGGATGTAGTGTCCTCCATACATCTCAGACGTCAAGTGCTGCGCTATGTGCCAGCAGCCTGCGTGCTGCGACAGACAGTAGTCTGGGAGCCGTGCCTGTTCTATCCATCTTAGTGTCTAATATGAAGTTCCTATCCCCTCCCCAAATGATCTCTATCCCCACATATCCCAGCAATATAGATGCCACGGAGTCCACAAAATCAGGGGAGTCAACATTAGGACCATAAGTGTTTACTAAGAGATAGGGCCTCATTACATGGATGGCGGAGAACCATGGCGCAAATAGCGCCATGGTTCATGCCGGTAAAATACTGGCACCGCCTTGGCGGAAAGGGGAATTACCGCCCCATTCCAAGGTTGGCGGGGCGGTAATTCCTCCTTCCACCATTGCCCTTCCCCATTCCCATTTTTGCCCCATAGGGCGGTAAGGGTTTTACGGCGGCGTAAACAGCGCCGACCCTTACCGCCTGAGTACGAGGTCCCTTAGCGCCATGGCGGACTTAACACCTGCTTTTAGCAGGTGTTAAAATCCATGGCGCTAAGGGACCATGGAGTTAATTACGCCACCGTAATTCACGGTGGCGTAATTAACGCCTTCCCCACTCCCATTATGCCCTATGGGGCAAAATGGGAATGGGGAAGGGAAAATGGGAAAATGGGGATTTACCGCCCCGCCAAGGTTGGAATGGGGCGGTAAGTCCGCCTACCACCATGGCGTAAACCTAGTTTACTCCATGGTGGTAAAGTCACGGCCCAGGCGGTAACTTACCGCCTGGGTCGTAATGAGGCCCATAGTCTCTGTTAGCAATTGCACAATGTAATATAATATAATATGTAATATAATGCATCTACCCTCAGGGTCAATGTAGCTCTTATGAAGTACAAATTTGACTGATTTGTGAATCATTGTCAGGAATAGGAGGTAGAGTACCTGTTGGGGCCCCATGATGGTGCCATACATTTTGTCAGTGGCCCTGTAGAATGCGTTTCCTAGACAGGTTAGGGTTTCTTCCCCGTGCTTCCCCAGTCCTATCCACTGTAGGAGTTCCTTACCCTCTATCCGGTGTTCCTAATTTCCTCTGTCCTATCCACAACCTCTCCCTAACCCTCTTCCCCCCACTGGCTGCCACGTGGTGCCCTGTTATCTAAATCAGGCACCTGTGCCAACCACGGTGGGAGGGTCGAATTCATTTGGCTTCCGTGGTTCGGGGGAGAGTGTCGAGCTCTCTTCCCCTCCATTAAGTTGGGTTGTGATATAATAAGCCACCCCCATATTGGGTTACTCACAACCACCCAAGCCAAATGGACCCGACTCCTCCACCTTTAGCTGATGTGCTAAAGGCCCTACAAGACATTCAGTTGGAATTAGCACATGCAAGGCAGGAGGCTACTACATTGAAAGCACAAGTACAAGGTTTGGTATCGCAAGGTACACCTTTGGAAGGGGCTAGTTCCCCCTCCACTACGGGAGCTTCTACTAGTAGGAATCCTACCGTCATTGTTCAACCTCCCAGTAGTGTACCTTTGGCAGCACCTGAATGATTTTCCGGAGACCCGTGAAAATATATGACATTTCTCACTCAATGTCGACTCCATTTTTTGTGTAAACCGGCAGCTTTTGAAACCATCCAAGCCAGAACTGCATTTGTAATATCCTATTTAACGGGCGATGCCGCAGCATGGGCAATGCCTTTGGTTCAGAAAGATGAACTGTTTGATAGACGGGAAGTGTCATTGGCACAGGACAAAGAGTTGCTGGGGTTAAAGCAGGGATCAAGAGACCTGGTAACATATGTCACACAGTTTAACCAACTAGTCATTGAAACAGAGTGGCCAGTGGCAAAACAGACAGTATTGTTCTATCAAGGGTTATGGGAAGAATTGAAAAATGCCATAGCCCAAGTAGAACCACAACCGAGTAACTGTACGGCTATGATAGATCTGGCCCTAAGATTAGATCATCGAATGAATGAGAGAAAGGGGGATAAGAAAAGACTGGAAGTTGGTCCCTTTGTAAGATTAGATAGGAGCAGAAGGGTAAGGAGTAGTGAGGTAGAACAAATGCAAATTGGTAGTGTAACGTGACCTCTATCCGAGGCAGAAATGGAACAGTTTAAAATCAATAAGTTGTGTTTGTATTGTGGTCAGGCATGCCATTTCATACGTACCTGTCCCAATACCCCTCAGAGGAGTTCAGGAGGAGAACAGAACAAAAAGGAGGCGGGAAAAGAGCTGGGTCAGCCTTAGGGGGAACTCAGGTGACAGGCCCAAAAGAATCAAAGTTCCCCAGATGGGTGGCAAATACAGTAGGGAAGAAGACCTCTCACTTGTATATTTTGGTGACCTTATGCTGGGCAATGTCCAAGCAGGTGGTACTAGCTATGGTGGATTCAGGAGCCACAGGTAAATTTGTGGATATTACATTGGGCCATCAGTTAAGGTTACCTTTACAGGACAGACAGCGGGTGGAAGGGGTGCAGTCGGTTGACGGTTCTCCTTTAGTGTCAGGGCCTATTCGACAGCAAACTCAACCTTTACAGATGTTATGTGTGTCAGGCCATAGAGAAGACATTACTTTTGATTTGATAGCAGTACCCCAGTTTGGTTTAATTTTGGGCATGCCCTGGCTAGTGCAGCATAATCCAAGAATTGATTGGGAAAAACAGGTTGTCTGGTTTGAAGAGGAGAGGTGAAAAGAGCACATGTTAACAGAAGTGGGATCCACAGCTTTACTGGCTAATCAAGAAGAAAAGGATCAGGCAATAGGAGCAGTAGAATCAGGAATTCCTTTGCAGTACAGAGAATTTGCCAAAGTGTTTGACAAGGGTGGGGCGGAGAAGTTACCACCACATCGTCCATATGACTGTGTCATTGAATTGGAAGCCGGGGCAAAATTACCATGTAGTAGAATCTACGCCCTTACAGAAACAGAGAATAAACACCTGCGAGAGTATCTGGATGAGATGTTAGCAAAAGGATTCATTAGGCACTCCACGTCTCCGCTGTCTTCCCCTTTATTCTTTGTCCCGAAGAAGGAGGGGACATTAAGAACATGTATTGATTACCGCGCCTTAAATAAAGTAACAATAAAAAATAGATTTCCATGACCGTTAATTTCAGTTTTACTGGATCAAGTAAGGGCAGCAAAAATCTATACCAAGTTGGACTGAAGAGGAGCATACCATCTGATAAGAGTACAGGAGGGGGATGAGTGGAAGACAGCATTTCAAACAAAGTTTGGATTATTTGAGTACTTGGTCATGCCATTCGGATTATGTAACGTCCCTGCGGCATTTCAATTCTTTATGCAAGAAGTTTTAAGGGACTTTATTGATGTTTTTGTCATAGTTTACATTGATGATATTTTGATTTATTCAGCCTCACCAGAACAGCATGTGGTGCATGTGAGGGCAGTGTTGCAATGACTGCAGGAGTACCAGCCCAGTGTTAAATTAGAGAAATACACCTTTCACACAAGGCAAGTGGAGTTTTTAGGGTTTATCTTAACCCCCGAAGGTGTGGTGATGGATGCAAAAAAAGTACAGGCGGTGAAGGTTTGGCCATCTCCCCAATGCCTCAAGGATATACAATCAATCTTAGGATTTGCCAATTTCTATAGGAGGTACATCAGTAATTTCTCAAATATAGTCACACGAATTACTAGACTACTTAAGAAGGCAGTTCCATTTAATTGGGGTCATGAAGCGGAGAAGGCCTTTCAGGAATTGAAGGCAGCATTCACCACCGCACCTGTGTTGAAACATCCAGAAACAAGTCAAGCATTTCAAGCAGGTCGAGACAGATACCAGCAATGTGGCGATAAGTGCTATTTTGTCACAAAAGGATGAGGAGGGAATATGGCATCCAGTAGCATTTTACTTTCGAAAGTTAAAAGGGTGTGAACAGAATTATTCTATCACAGACAAGGAATTGTTAGCCATTCGATCAGCCTTTTTGGAATGGAGGCATTATTTGCTGGGGGCTAAGCATCAGGTGGTGGTGGTCACTGATCACAAAAATTTACAATATTTCAAGACTGCTCACAAACTTAGTCCGGGGCAACTCCGCTGGTCGCAAGATTTCAATGAATTTGATTTTGTGGTGAAATTTAGACCAGGGAAAAACAATGGAAAAGCGGATGCCTTATCAAGGCAGAAAAATTTGGATAGCATGGTGGGGGAAGTAAGAGCAATCATTCCACCAGAAAAGGTCATCGGAGCTATCACTAAGAAACTCATTGATGAGGTAAAAAACATGCTACCACCAAAGCAACTTCAGGAGTGGGGGAACAGTAATTCTGCAAGGAGGGTGCGGGAAGGGCTGCCGTATCATCAAGATAGATTGTTCTTGCCTACTAAGGAATTACAGGACAAGTCAGGGGAAGAAGCCTCTCCAGCCGGGAGATCTTCTCTGTCGTCGGGAAGTGGTGAGTCGGTTCCGCAGGGCTCCACCTGTGGTGTCGTCGGTGTAGGTCAGCTCAGCTTCTCCCTCGTCGGATTCTTAGGTCCTGTGGCGACTTCTGAAGTTCCAGTCCCGAAAGCCCTGCTTTTATGCAGCACACCCCATTCACTCAGCCTAGCTGTCAATCAAACATGCTAAGTGGTGAGCCGGCCGGCTCACCACTTGGGCCAATCACACAAGAGTGCCACTTGAGTTACCAAGGTAACTCAGTCCAGGGTGCCTAAACCCCCTCCCACACCCCCAGTGGTACCCAGACAGAGTGGCACCACTTTTGGAGGCTTCTGTGGAGAAGCCCGCCAAAAAGTGGAACAAAGGGCTCGACTTGGGTTGGAGTCACAGAAGAGAACACAAACGCCATTTTAGAATCGAGTCCTGTCAAAAAATACCAACCGGCGAATTAATATTAATTAAATAAACCGGCGGTATGTTCGAGGCTATCAGAATTAAATAATTAAAGTTGGTAGCCTCGAAAAATGGGAAAATCCCATAGGGATATATTCGCGGTCGAATATAAAAAGTAGTATCCACTGCCACCAGCCAAAACTCGATCAGGGGGGACGAAGACGTGCCCCCTCGACTAACAGACCCCGGGGCAATCGAATTGCCCCGACCAGTACGTCCACAATATGATGGTTTGTACCGGTTTCTGTTAATAATTTGGAACTAGTAAAGCCAATGGTGACTTTACATGCCCTGGGAGACAGTAGTCAGTCCCAGGGTATGGAGTCTATGGTGGGGTGTCACTATGACACCCCTGTGTCACTGCACGGAGGGTGCTGTGTAACACACATAGTAAAAACACATGAGGCCAGGGGGCGTGGCTTGGAGCCATGGCAATCGGACGTGCTCTGTGAGAGCTCCCCGCTGGTGCCACGTCGCCATCGAAAATGCCCGTGTGAACACCAGATTTAATCAATCTACCCGACCGCGACCGAGAGCTGAGTCGCTGCTGCATTCCTGGGCTGCATATCGAAGCCCCACTGATGCGGATTGCATAGATCCACCGACCACGACGCACCGAGAGGGTGCGGGGGACAAGATGGCGGCCTCCTCCCAAGTCCGGCACTGATCTCGGGGCCTGGAGGTTGGAGGCGGAGCATTCCGGGTGCGGGACTCGGTCTGCGGGAGACAGCGACTTGGCTCCAGCGTCGCCCCTGAGGCTCACCGGCATCCTTCTGGGGCCCTTCTGCACTCGACGAGGGGTCTGGCTCCTGGGGCCCCTCCCCCACCTCCCCTGCTCCGGAGGCCGGCGGAATCGGCGATCCTCCCTTCCATCCCAGCCCCGCACTCCAACTACTCCGTCGGGGCCGGCGCGCCCGGGACGTGACCGTGGGCCTCCTCGCTTCCCCCCTCCCTCCTTCCGGAAAATCTCAGCGGCGGCTCCCGTCTGCCTCTTGTCTTCGGTGGGGGCGGTACCCGCAGCTGCCGCGTCCACCAGCAAACCGAGCTGGCCCGGAGGAAGGCCAGCCGCAGCGGGTCAGCTTGGACCCAGCCCCCAAGCCAGCAACCCTGCGGGACGTTCCGGGAAGCCTCCAGCTTCGAACCCGGACAGGGGCCTTAATTTAACAGCCGCCCAGGGGCTGCAACGTGACGCTCCTCGCCGAGCCCCCTCTAGCTGCACCCCCCGCCCCTGTCAATGGAGGGAGACGGTCCGAAGCCTGATCCTCCCCCTCAACAGCCCCCACCCTCTCCCCGCCAACTCACAGCTTCAGCGGGCGAACGGCGCCTGGAGCCGCCTGCTCTGGTGTGGACGGAGCCGGCCCGCCTCGGGGCCCACGGAGGCCGCATCTTCCAACATAGCTCCCAGGGGGGGGGGGCCATCTCCGGAAACAAGGTGATCCTCTCACTTGACGACCCCCCTCCTCACGCCGCATCAGCAGCACACCTAAGGCTCTCCCTCCTTCGTTGCCCGCTGCGGCCCATGCGGTGGCCCTTGAGCCCCTAAATAACCTTGGCACTCCCCCCCTCGTTGCATTGAAGCCGCAGTCAGGAGACTCGGCCTGAGGTCCTGGGGTCCCACTGTTCGAAGGACTCCCCACGCTCCCAACCCTGCAGGTTGTGCCCGCACCGGGGCACCCATCAGCTTCTGCCCCGCACCCCCGGGGCTCCTGGACTTCCTTTCGCCACACGCTTCTGGCTCACTTCCAGAGGGGGGAGGCAGCCTTCCTAAACCACTGCCACAAGGTAAGGCGGCACCTGCCACATCTCGCCCCACCTGGACGCTCTGCTGCCCTCCGGGCCTGGCTGGTTGCCCCCCGCCTCTGTCCTAGCTGCAGGGGCTGCTCCAGGGTGCCATGTCCAAATCGGGTAAAGCCGCCAAGCAGACTGACATTTCTACACTATTAACCATGCCTACTGGGGGGGAAAAAAGCAAGAAGGGTGAACGCATTGAAGCTGGGGCGGGGAATGGCCTCCCTGATGACCAAGCATCACAGGCGGTCATGAAAGCAGACCTCCATGACCTTCTATCGGCCCTCACCAGGGAATTCCAGAAGGGCACTGAAGAAGTCAAGACCCAAATTTCCCAGTTGGACAAGAGAGTGGGGGAGGTGGTGGCAAGAACCGAGGAGATTGAGACTACATTATGCGAGCAGAACTTTGAGATCGGAGAGGGGGCGGACAGGATTAGGGCCCTGGAGTGCAGGTGTGAGGCTCTGGAAGCTAGACAAGAGGATGCCGAAAACCGCTCGAGGCGGAACAACATCAGAATCCGGGGAATCCCGTCTGCAGTCTCGGAGAAGGATCTCCCATCCTATGTTTCCGATCTCCTCCGCCACATCATCACCCTCCCAGATGACTCCCCCCTGGAGCTGGACAGAGTACACAGGGCTAGACCCAGGCAGAGGCCCAGCGGGGCGGCTGATGTCTTGGTCAGGGTCCATTTCTATAAGCTCAAGGAGGAGATTATGCAGGAGGCCAGGGCCATGGGTCAGATCCACTTCCGCGACTCGGAGATAGCCCTGTTTCAAGATTTAGCTGTATCTACCCTAGCCAAACGAAGAGCTCTTAAACCCATGGCTCCTTCACTTGGGAGGGAAAGCCTCAGCAAATCCCATCTCCACGGGAAGCGGCAGCGTTTATGAACCCGGACATGGAGGAAGAGGTCCCAAAGGGCCCGGCCCGCTCTCCCGAGGGGGCTGTGGGGGGGCTCTTCGCCCCTGGTCCCGGGTGGCCAGTCGACGCAGGTTGCGCGGCCCTCTGGCAAGGGGGAAAAACACCAATACCCACTGAGAGCCCGAACGGCCCAGATCCAAGCTTATCCTCATCAGAGCCCTAGAGCAGCCCCCTGACCGCCCCCTGGGAGCCTAGACTTTAAACCTAGAGCCTCTCAATTATCTAGTCCATCCGGGTCGCTGTGGAGCGATCCTCCAACTTAACAAGCTTGTTGGCCGAGGCAGCCCGCAGCGCGCTCTCTTGATCTGCAAGATCTTCACCACTACAGCATGAGACCCCTTGGTCTCCGACACAGATGGCCTCTGTGGCCCAGCCGACAGCCCTGTTGGTAGAAGGCTGGCCTGGATACCTTTATTTGTTTGTTGTTTTAGGTTCTGTTCTAGTTTATGTTGTTGGTTCTCCTTGGTCAGGGGGAAATGGGGAGCTGGAGCTTGGGCTCGGGCGGGAGGCGAGGGGGAAATGAAGGTCAAAATACAAGCTGACGATGCGCTCTCCTCCCTGCCCGGTAGCTCCAAGGCAGCGGCGAAAGGGCCAACCGGATCTGAGGGGTCCCCAGCTCCGCAATCCAAAAGATGCAGGGTAAAGTCTTTATCAAACCCACCCAATAATGTCTCAGCCGGATAGGGAACTTTCGTTCCTGACCTGGAACGTTCAGGGTCTGAATTCCCCCTGGAAAAGGAAGTCTGTGGAGCATATGCTCGCCCAACTGGCACCCGACATTATTTGCTTGCAGGAGACTCATCTCCTCAGGAGCGACGAACGCCGCATAACCTTTCAACGCTACACCAAAAGATTCTTCGCCTCTGCGGATCTCAAGAAGAGAGGGGTTGCCATTCTGCTAAGCCGGGACTTACCCTTAACCAATATAACCACCAAGCGTGACCCCGAGGATCGTTATCTCCTGCTAAAAGGCCTCTTGGTAGAACTTCCCATCACTATCGCTGCTATATACTGCCCAAACACCGGGCAAAGCACATTCCTCCGGAATCTCCTACCAACACTTGCTGCCTTCACAGAAGGTCGTGTATTTATAGGGGGCGATTTCAACCTGGCCCCCGACCCAAACCTGGACAAATCGCTCCCTCCATCGAAAGAGGATTTCAGCAAGGCCCTTGCCATGGCAGAATTCTTAAGGGAAACCGACACTATAGATGTGTGGAGATTGGCCAACATGGGAAAAAGGGACTACACTTTCTTCTCCCACGTGCACCTGGGTCACTCACGGATCGATCTGCTTCTAATCTCAAGCATCCTCATACCCTGCGTCGAATCCATCCAAATCGGGCTCAGAGCCCTCTCGGATCATGCTCCAGTCATATTGAACCTGAGGGTATCATGCCTCCCGGAGACGCCCCAGAGGCAATGGAAACTGCAAGATCACATTCTATCGGACATCGCAATCAGAACAGAAATTGCGGAAGCCCTCAAAAATTATTTCAGGGAAAACACCACCAAAGACTCCTCGTTGGCCATGATCTGGGACGCTATGAAACCTGTCATCACGGGCACGGCGAACGACTGCACAGCTCGACTCAGACAACTTGGCAAGCTGCAACAAGACGCACTTGAAGTGGAGGTGGCAGAAGCGGAAAGCATCCTTAAACGAGGCCCGAACAGGAAAGCGAGCCGCATTCTCCAGAGGGCGAAGCACTCCCTAGAAATGCATCTGGCCGACAAAGCGGCCAGGGCTCTAACATACACTAAACAGTTTTATTATGTGCACAGCAACAAAGCAAACCGGCTCCACCTCATCCACAGCCTCGCAGATGCGCAAGGGACTCTTCGTTACTCCATCAAAGAGAAAATTGAAATCATGGCTTCTCATCACAGAACGATCATGTCGGGTGCTCCCACGGCCGAAACAGCACAAGCCAAATATCTGGCAGAAGCGCAAATTGCCGTCCCATGGCCGCAACTTGAGGCCCTGGAGGCCTCCTTCTCAGCAGAAGAAGTTAGTGAAACCATAACTAAACTGAAAAATTCAACCCCTGGCCCGGATGGGTTTACAGCCCAATTCTATAAAAAATTTTCATATATCCTATCTCCCCACCTGGCTACCCTATTCAACTCATTCCTATCCTCAGGCACGACCACCCCCTCAATGGAAGAATCAATAACCGTACTACTGCCGAAGCCTGGAAAGGATCGGAGCCAGTGTGCCTCCTACAGAACTATCACCCTTTTGAACTATGACGCAAACATTTTCACCAAAACCCTCGCGAACAGGTTGGCCCCCTTGCTTCCGTCAATTATCCACCCGGATCAGACGGGATTCATACCCGGCCGCTGCACCCATGATAACATAAGGAGAACCATCAACGTCATTGAATCTGCCAATAGGAGGGGGCAGGCACTGATGGTACTATCATTGGACGCACACAAAGCTTTTGATATGCTTGACTGGGGCTACATCCGAAACTCACTCTCACATTTCGGCTTCGGCCCAAACTTCATAAAATGGACATTAGCAAACTACCAACATCCCTCCACCAGCCTCAGAATGAATGGAGTTAGGTCCGAAATGATCAAAATCTCAAGAGGCACTAGACAGGGTTGCCCCCTGCCCCCCCTGGTATTTGCCCTCGCCATGGAGCCATTCGCGATCAGGGTTCGCCACAATGCAGGGATCCAAGGTCTGGCAATCAAGTCCCAAACATATAAAGCCGCCCTGTACGCCGACGATGTCCTCCTCACTTTAACCAAGCCAGAGGAAACCATGAAGGCCCTATGGAAGGAACTGCTAGAATTCGGGGAAGCCTCGGGTTTTAAGGTTAACCTTACCAAGTCCACAGCATTAAGCATCAACCTACCTAGCCAGCTATTATCAGACCTGGAGAAAGAATATCAGATCCCTTGGGCCAAAAAGAACCTCCCGTATCTGGGGGTCCAGCTTCCCGGCGCTTTCAGCAGATTATATAGAGCCAACTTCCCGGCACTCCTGAAAGAATTCAAAGACGATCTCATATGCTGGCAAAAGCAGGAGATTTCCTGGTTCGGAAGAATCACGGCCTTGAAGATGAACCTCATCCCTAGACTCCTTTACCAGTGTGCTGCCATACCCACCACAATCCCGAAGCAAGAGATCCAGAAGCTACAAAAGAACATCATGAGTTATATCTGGGAGGGGGAAACAGCCGCGCATCCCGCGAAGGGTCATGCTCCGGGGTCGGGAGACGGGAGGTCTGGGAGCGCCCGATGCTGCAAGATATGTTCTGGCCGCTCAGCTCTCGTCGGCGTTCGCTTGGCTCCCCGCCACCTCTAAGCCCCGCTGGCTGGAGCTGGAGGAGGCCTGGAGTCCAAGCCCAATAACCTCGCTGCCACACCTGAAGGAACCCAGCGCAAACAAGGGCATGGGACCCCTGGCGGCAACTGAAAATACAGTATGGAGCTGGAAGAAAGCGGCGCGACTGTGGAACCTCCGCGGCACGACGGGCCCACTCACCCCGGTTTGGGGAAACCCAGAATTCACCCCGGGCTGTAACCCCAGGAATTTCAGGAGATGGAAAAATGGAGGACTGGAGAGAATACAAGATTTTTATGAGGAAGGAAACCCCCTAGACTTCGAGGCCTGCAAGGCGAAATTCGACGTGCCGGAGAGCGAAAGATTCAGATACACCCAGCTCCGCCACTGGCTCTCGAGCAGGGAGATGAAGCGTCACGGAAGCAGAGCCCTCACAGCCCTGGAACTCACCCTCACAGGGTCCCCGCCAAAGGGCAGACTCTCCACCCTCTACAAGCTCTTGGACAGAACAGACCCATCCCGCAAAGAGCCATATATGCTGAAGTGGGAAAATGACATCGGGAGGCCTATCGATTTGGAGGAGTGGAACCACATCTGGGCAAGAGCAAACAGAAGCTCGAAGTGCGTTTCCAACAAGGAAGGGGCATTTAAGGTATGGTTCAGGTGGTATCGGACCCCAGAGACACTCAATAAATGCAACCCCACGATTCCCCCGGCTTGCTGGAGAGGATGCCCAGACAAAGGCACACTCTTTCATCTGTTCTGGTCATGTCCCAAGGCTATTCAATTCTGGAAATCAGTGCTGGATCACATCAATAAAATCACAGGACTCACTATCCCATGGGACCAGGGCATCGTTCTATTGGGATCAAGCGGGGAGGGCCAATTCCCCCTCTCCGGGCACAGAGCAGAGCTATGCTCCCACCTGTTGACGGCCGCAAAAATCTCCATAGCTAGGCTGTGGAAAAACCCAGAGGACCCAACAGTACAAATGTGGTGGACGAAATGCTGGGACATAATTGCAGCGGAAAAAATAACTGCCCTCCGGTTCGGAAATAGAGACAAATTCTCCCAAACATGGGCTCCCTTTTTGGACTTCACCCAGAAATTCCCAGGTTTAGCACGACAACCCCCCTCCCTACGATGGATGGACAAAACCGAATAAACACAAAGGGGACAACGCAGAGCAGAAGTACAGATTGGCCTAGGGTCCCGCCGGCTAATAAACCCAGGAAAGATGCATCAATGCCCGGATAATCTGACGCTCACCGCTACCCACGTATGACTCAGTGCCTAAAGAATATACAAGGATCCCTTTTCGCCCACTTGTAAGCCATCACTGCCCACCAGGGCTAGACTAACCGCTTGCTACTCCCCTTGAACTGCCCTCTGACCTGTTATTACTGTTGTTTTGTTATGAAGGACATTGTCCTTGTTGTTTTACTACTTGCACCTCTAAGCTCAACGGCGCTGCTCGCAGCGCCCTTTATGTACTCGCAGCCACTCGATGCAATGTATGTACAAAAACCAATAAATATATATTTAAAAAAAAAAAAAAAACACATGAGGCCCTATGGCGTAAAGGACCCCATAGCCCATAAAACACATTCACTGTCAAAGGAACACCATAAATCATGTCCAAGAGTGGGAGAAAAAGCGTGTCACTCTTGGCAGGAGAAAAAAACAAACTCCAGAAATCCAGCAAAGCTGCTGGGGGACTCACTAGGTTAGGAAATTCAGCCTAAAGAGAGAATTCTCCCTAACACTCGCCCCCCCCCCAGACTAAGGGACAGGAGGATTTAATCCACTCCTGGATGAATCCAATACCTCTAGTCGATGACATACATCCTAGAGAGACCATCAGCATTTTGGTGGTGACACCCTGACCTGTGCTCAATGGTCAAATCAAAGGTTTTCCTTTGTAAGCTATATGACCTACAAACCCTTTGAGGAACATCAGTTTTTTAAAAGTTATAGGGGATCTGGTTGACCAGTCTCTCAGAAGTTGTTACAACTTCTGAACCTGTGTTAGGCTTTTTCAATGGGTCCTTATAAAGGATTCCCTTAGATCTAGAGGGTCCTCCAGAGGTCCTCACCACCTCTCTGTTGGGAGAAGGTTGGGTTTTAGGCCTCTTGGTTGGAGGGGATGGAGATAAGCAAGGTACATGCTTCTCCTTCCTCTTAGATCTACCTTTACCTACTTTATAGGAGTTTCCCCCTTAAGTCTAGGAATTGGGTTAGAGTCTTCTGTGGAAGGTCCAACAGTCTGAAGCTTTTTGGCCTTAGACTTTTCTTTTCTGGTTTTCCACCAGCACTGAGAATGACCAGTTCTCTTAGGCCTAGTTAGGGTTCCAGTAGGTCTATCCACCTCTTCCTAAGAAGCAAGGGGAGTCACAGACTCTATAACTGGGGGAACAATGATGGAGCTTGGTTGGTGCTCCCATTTCCCTAACATGTTAGCCTGAAATGTGCCTGGGTCAGAGGTCAACTTACCAACACCAGGGCTTGTAGTGGGGTTCTCAGTAGAGGTTCCCACAGGCTTAGAGTGGCTCCTTAAGGTGGCCTCTCTAGCCAATTTGGTTTGGTTCTGGGTCTCCATACTGGGAGGCCTGGGGGTACTGTATACTACTCCTAGAGTTCTTAGATCATTCCCCAACTGGACTCTCCCAGGCACCTCAGTCTGAACACTGACAGGAATCAACACTGTCATGTCATTACACTGAATGAGGGCTGGTAGAATTGGAACCATTTGGACAGGGCCTCCAGACATCTTAGTGGGACCTTTGGGTGCCTTAGCAACATCCTCAGGCCTGAAAAAGCTTTCATCCACTACTGTTCTGCTGGCCCCAGAGTCTCGCCTGGCAGGAGTATCCTGGCCATTGACAAGAACACTGTCCATATAATAAACTTTAGAGTTTTCTAGTATAGAGTTGTACACACTCCTATTCTGATCACTAACCAGACCCATGGACTCTACTGTTACACTTGCTTGAAGACCCAAAGGTTCTTCAGCAAAGACTTCAAAGTGCGCACTAGCCATTTGGACTTCCTCCTCAGGAGTGAAGGCTAAGGAGACTGTGCTGATCCCTGTAGGTTTACCCTTACATCTGGGATCTCCTTTGATGTGGTCAGTTGCCCCACAGAGATAGCATGTTCCAAATGCTCTCGGGAAGGGTGGCTTGGCCTGACCTCCTTCTGGTTTGTGACCAGAAGGTACACTAGCCTGTTGTGGTTCACCCTGGGGCTTACCCTGGTTATTTTGCTGCTTGGGGCCCTCTTTGGTTTGGGAGGTATTAGAAATCTCTTGGTTCCCTTTTGTGGCTGCTTTCCCTCATCCTTTTTCTGAGTGACCCCTGAATCCTTGTGAGTGGCCCTGTTGGCAACCCACAAGTCAGCAGCCTTAGCTAGCTTCCTGGAATCGAATTCTCTTGAATCAGCCAAGTGCTGTCTGAGCTCAGGAGAGCAGGCATCATAAATTGACTCCAACATAACAAGATTTCTCATTCCCTCATAAGTGTTCACCTTGTAACCCTTAATCCATCCCTCTAGGTTTTTCAAACACTCACTCACCCAGGTAGCCCAAGGGGTACCATCATTCTTTTTGAGGGTCCTAAACCTCTTAAGGTACTGGGAAAGGGTCTTCCCAAATCTAGCTATCAAAGCTGGTTTCACACATTCATAATCCTTCTTATCCACCTCCCCCAACTCCATTACCACATCAGTTGCAACAGGGGGAAGCCTAGAGAACAACCAGGGAAGTAACTCATTCCCTGTGATGTCCTGGAGCCCATGATTATACTCAAACATTGTTAACCAATCCAACACATCCAACTTAGGTTCATACATACCCACTAATTCGTTAGGCATCCGGGGTCTTTTGGGACTAGAACTCCTAGAGGAACCAGAGGAGAGAGAAGCATTTTCCACAGACAACTTCTTCATTTCTAGTTCATGATTAAGCTCTATTTCTCTGAGTCTTAACTCAGTTTGCTTCTGCTCAGCCTGGGCATTCATTCTTCTGAACTCTAGCTCTTGGTTTCTTTCAGATTGAGCAATAAAATGTTTGTACTCTAATTCAAGCTTCATTTTTTCAAGTTCAAAATAAGCAGGGTTACATGTAGGACCTGGTATAGGCCCAGTAGTTACAGTAGGTAAGGCAGACAGAGGCTCAGAGTGGCTAACTTCATTAGGTTCACTTTCCTCTTTTGACTCATTATCAAGACTTTGATTCAGATCAATACCATCACTGTTTTCTACATTTGCTGGGTGGGGTAGATTCCTCTGTACCACCCAGACTTTGGTTTTCTAACAATCTTTCTATAAGTTCCATTTTCTTGCCCTTCTCAGAGAGATTCTTATGTCTACACAATACTTTTAAGCAATCAGCAGTTTTGGCAGACAATGATTCTAGGGTATAACTCTCCATAGCAGACATAGTTAGAAAATTAGCTTTTTAGTGCTAAGCTCTGTGGTTAGTTATCCTAAAGTGTTCAAAAAGCACTCTAAAGTGTATACTCAATACAAATCCCATCGCTGTACACCAGCGTTAGGCAGAAACCTGTGCAGTTCCCTATGGGACCACTGCAAAAGATTTAAGACTACAGGTGTTTGGCAGTAAACCCACTTGGTAGCAGTCTGTACCACACAGATTCACTTGGTAGCTGTGGCCGAGCAGTCAGACTTCCCTCAAGAAGAGTTAGGCAGTATACAGAGTATTCACAATAGGTCAAAAGAACACAGTAGAACATGTAAACACTGACCAGAGCTTGGTGTAAAAGAGATATAATTATTTATTTAAAACCACATCTAGAAAAACACACAAGCACTAATAGTAAGCAGTTCACAAACACGGTCACTAAAAGATATGCACTCCCTTAGAAGAATATTAGACAAGTGTTAAGTAAAGCCCCACTTATTTTCAGACAGCGGTGAGCGCTTAACGCAGATGGCACTCTAATAATTTGTTTGAAAAGGGAGAGAAAAGCAGAGTATAATTTGAAACAGATCCCAACACTTTCACAAGAACAAAACAAGAGAGGAAGGCAAGTAAAACCGTGAAGTTAGAGTTCAGAAGGCCGGATCCACTTTAAGAGGATCAGAACGAAATGTGTCCAAGGTCACACGGTTGAAGTGCACAAGAGTCTTGCAAAGGTTCAAAAAGAGTTGGACCAAAAGAAAGGGACCAGTTAGAAGGTCAAGGCGGCCAGCCCAGTCCAGAAGGTTAAGGGATTATTATTACCTTGTAGCAATCTTTAGAAAGGGAGGCCTGGCGGACACGGTACCTTAAAGTGGTGAGAATACTCCAGCGGGGCAGTTGTTCCTGGCAGCGGATACAAGTCAGTCCTTTGTCCGGGGGAAGAGAGGATCTCGTCGGGGAGGAAGACAGGAGTCCGTTGCACTGCCAGTGAAGAAACCAGCCGCAGAGTTCTCAGGTAAAGGAGCCGTCCTTTTATTCGCGGTCCAGTGGTAAGTGGCTATCGGGTTGCTGGGGTGGTTGGCACGGGCAATTCGACCACAAGACGTCCTGGCATGCGAAGAAAAGAAGGTAAACTGGTTGTGCCCACCAGTCAGGGGAAGAAGCCTCTCCAGCCGGGAGATCTTCTCTGTCGTCGGGAAGTGGTGAGTCGGTTCCGCAGGGCTCCACCGGTGGTGTCGTCGTGGTAGGTCGGCTCAACTTTTCCCTCGTCGGTTTCTCAGGTCCTGTGGTGACTTCTGAAGTTCCAGTCCCCAAAGCCCTGCTTTTATGCAGCACACCCTCATTCACTCAGCCTAGCTGTCAATCAAACATGCTAAGTGGTGAGCCCGCCGGCTCACCACTTGGACCAATCACACAAGAGTGCGACTTGAGTTAGCAAGGTAACTCACTCCAGGGTGCCTAAACCCCCTCCCACACCCCCTGTGGTACCCAGACAGAGTGGCACCACTTTTGGAGGCTTCTGTGGAGAAGCCTGCCAAAAAGTGGAACAAAGGGCTCGACTTGGGTTGGAGTCACAGAAGAGAACACAAACGCCATTTTAGAATCGAGTCCTGGCAAAAAATACCAACCGGCGAATTAATATTAATTAAATAAACCGGCGGTATGTTCGAGGCTATCAGAATTAAATAATTAAAGTTGGTAGCCTCGAACAATGGGAAAATACCGTAGGGATATATTCGCGGTCGAATATAAAAAGTAGTATCCACTGCCACCAGCCAAAACTCGATCAGGGGGGACGGAGACGTGCCCCCTCGACTAAAAGACCCTGGGGCAATCGAATTGCCCCGACCAGTACATCCACAATATGATGGTTTGTACCGGTTTCTGTTAAAAATTTGGGACTAGTAAAGCCAATGGTGACTTTACATCCCCTGGGAGACAGTAGTCAGTCCCAGGGTATGGAGTCTATGGTGGGGTGTCACTATGACACCCCTGTGTCACTGCACGGAGGGTGCTGTGTAACACACATAGTAAAAACACATGAGGCCCTATGAAGTAAAGGACCCCATAGCCCATAAAACACATTAACTGTCAAAGGAACACCATAAATCATGTCCAAGAGTGGGAGAAAAAGAGTCTCACTCTTGGCAGGAGAAAAAAACAACTCCAGAAGTCCAGCAAAGCTGCTGGGGGACTCACTAGGTTAGGAAATTCAGCCTAAAGAGAGAATTCTCCCTAACACTCGCCCCCCCAGACTAAAGGACAGGAGGATTTAATCCACTCCTGGATGAATCTCATACCTCTGGTCGATGACATACATCCTAGAGAGACCATCAGCATGTTTGTGGTGACACCCTGACCTGTGCTCAATGGTCAAATCAAAGGTTTTCCTTTGTAAGCTATATGACCTACAAACCCTTTGAGGAACATCAGTTTTTTTTTAAAGATGTAGGGGATCTGGTTGGCCAGTCCCTCAGAAGTTGTTACAACATCTGAACCTGTGTTAGGCTTTTTCAAGGGGTCCTTATAAAGGATTCCCTTAGATCTAGAGGGGCCTCCAGAGGTCCTCACCACCTCTCTGTTGGGAGAAGGTTGGGTTTTAGGCCTCTTGGCTGGAGGGGATGGAGATAAGCAAGGTACATGCTTCTCCTTCCTCTTAGTTCTACCTTTACCTACTTTAGGAGTTTCCCCCTTAAGTCTAGGAATTGGGTTGGAGTCTTCTGTGGAAGGTCCAACAGTCTGAAGGTTTTTGGCCTTAGACTTTGCTTTTCTGGTTTTCCACCAGCAATGAGAACTATCAGTTCTCTTAGGCCTAGTTAGGGTTCCAGTAGGTCTATCCACCTGTTCCTCAGAAGCAAGGGGAGTCACAGACTCTATAACTGGGGGAACAATGATGGAGCTTGGTTGGGGCTCCCATTTCCCTAACATTTTAGCCTGAAATGTGCCTGGGTCAGAGGTCAATTTACCAACACCAGGGCTTGTAGTGGGGTTCTCAGTAGAGGTTCCCACAGGCTTAGAGTGGCTCCTTAAGGTGGCCTCTCTAGCCAATTTGGTTTGGTTCTGGGTCTCCATACTGGGAGGCCTGGGGGTACTGGATACTACTCCTAGAGTTCTTAGATCATACCCAACAGGACTCTCATAGGCAACTCAGTCTGAACACTGACAGGAATCAACACTGTCATGTCATTACACTGAATGAGGGCTGGTAGAATTGGAACCATTTGGACAGGGCCTCCAGACATCTTAGTGGGACCTTTGGGTGCCTTAGCAACATCCTCAGGCCTGAAAAAGCTTTCATCCACTACTGTTCTGCTGGTCCCAGAGTCTCGCCTGGCAGGAGTATCCTGGCCATTGACAAGAACACTGTCCATATAATAAACTTTAGAGTTTTCTGGTATGGAGTTGTACACACTCCTATTCTGATCACTAACCAGACCCATGGACTCTACTGTTACACTTGCTTGAAGACCCAAAGGTTCTTCAGCAAAGACTTCAAAGTGCGCACTAGCCATTTGGACTTCCTCCTCAGGAGTGAAGGCTAAGGAGACTGTGCTGATCCCTGTAGGTTTACCCTTACATCTGGGATCTCCTTTGATGTGGTCAGTTGCCCCACAGAGATAGCATGTTCCAAATGCTCTCTGGAAGGGTGGCTTGGCCTGACCTCCTTCTCGTTTGTGACCAGAAGGTACACTAGCCTGTTGTGGTTTACCCTGGGGCTTAGCTTGGTTATTTTGCTGTTTGGGGCCTTCTTTGGTTTGGGAAGTATTAGACATCTCTTGGTTCCCTTTTTGTGGCTGCTTTCCCCATCCTTTTTCTGAGTGACCCCTGAATCCTTGTGTGTGGCACTGTTGGCAACCCACATGTCAGCAGCCTTAGCTAGCTTCCTGGAATCTAATTCCCTTGAATCAGCCAAGTGCTGTCTGAGCTCAGGAGAGCAGGCATCATAAATTGACTCCAACATAACAAGATTTCACATTCCCTCATAAGTGTTCACCTTGTAACTCTTAATCCATCCCTCTAAGTTTTTCAAACACTCACTCACCCAGGTAGCCCAAGGGGTACCATCATTCTTTTTGAGGGTCCTAAACCTCTTAAGGTACTGGGAAGGGGTCTTCCCAAATCTAGCTATCAAAGCTAGTTTCACACATTCATAATCCTTCTTATCCACCTCCCCCAACTCCATTACCACATCAGTTGCAACAGGGGGAAGCCAAGAGAACAACCAGGGAAGTATCTCATTCCCTGTGATGTCCTGGAGCCCATGATTATACTCAAACATGTTTAACCAATCCAACAAATCCAACTTAGGTTCATACATACCCACTAATTCCTTAGGCATCCGGGGTCTTTTGGGACTAAAACTCCTAAAGGAACCAGAGGAGAGAGAAGCATTTTCCACAGACAACTTCTTCATTTCTAGTTCATGATTAAGCTCTATTTCTCTGAGTCTTAACTCAGCTTGCTTCTGCTCAGCCTGGGCATTCATTCTTCTGAACTCTAGCTCTTGGTTTCTTTCAGATTGAGCAATAAAACGTTTGTACTCTAATTCAAGCTTCATTTTTTCAAGTTCAAAATAAGCAGGGTTACATGTAGGACCTGGTATAGGCCCAGTAGGTACAGTAGGTAAGGCAAACAGAGGCTCAGAGTGGCTAATTTCATTAGGTTCACTTTCCTCTTCTGACTCATTATCATGACTTTTATTCAGATCAATACCATCACTGTTTTCTACATTTGCTGGGGGGGGGGGGGTAGATTCCTCTGTACCACCCAGACTTTGGTTTTCTAACAATCTTTCTATAAGTTTCATTTTCTTGCCCTTTTCAGAGAGATTCTTATGTCTACACAATACTTTTAAGCAATCAGCAGTTTTGGCAGATAATGATTCTAGGGTATAACTCTCCATAGCAGACATAGTTAGAAAATAAGCTTTTTAGTGCTAAGCTCTGTGGTTAGTTGTCCTAAAGTGTTCAAAAAGCACTCTAAAGTGTATACTCAATACAAATCCCACCGCTGTACACCAGTGTTAGGCAGAAACCTGTGCAGTTCCCTCTGGGATCACTGCAAAAGATTTAAGACTACAGGTGTTTGGCAGTAAACCCACTTGGTAGCAGTCTGTACCACACAGATTCACTTGGTAGCTGTGGCTGAGCAGTCAGACTTCCCTCAAGAAGAGTTAGGCCGTATACAGAGTATTCACAATAGGTCAAAAGAACACAGTAGAACAAGTAAACACTGGCCAGAGCTTGGTGTAAAAGAGATATAATTATTTATTTAAAACCACATCTAGAAAAACACACAGGCACTAATAGTAAGCATTTCACAAACACGGTCACTGAAAGATATGCACTCCCTTAGAAGAATATTAGACAAGTCTTAAGTAAAGCCCCACTTATTTTCAGACAGCGGTGAGCGCTTAACGCAGATGGCACTCTAATAATTCGTTTGAAAAGGGAGAGAAAAGCAGAGTATAATTTGAAACAGATCCCAACACTTTCACAAGAACAAAACAAGAGAGGAAGGCAAGTAAAACCGTGAAGTTAGAGTTCAGAAGGTCGGATCCACTTTAAGAGGATCAGAACGAAATGTGTCCAAGGTCACACGTTTGAAGAGCACGGGAGTCTTGCAAAGGTTAAAAAAGAGTTGGACCAAAAGAAAGGGACCAGTTAGAAGGTCAAGGCGGCCAGCCCAGTCCAGAAGGTTAAGGGATTATTATTACCTTGTAGCAATCTTTAGAAAGGGAGGCCTGGCGGACACGGCACCTTAAAGTGGTGAGAATACTCCAGCGGGGGCAGTTGTTCCTGGCAGCGGATGCAAGTTGGTGCTTTGTCCGGGGGAAGAGAGGATCTCGTCGGGGAGGAAGACAGGAGTCCGTTGCACTGCCAGGGAAGAAACCAGCCGCGGAGTTCTCAGGTAAAAGGAGCGGTCCTTTTATTTGCGGTCCAGTGGTAAGTGGCTATTCGGTTGCCGGGGTGGTTGGCATGGGCAATTCGACCACAAGACGTCCTGGGATGCGAAGAAAAGAAGGTAAACGGGTTGTGCCCACCAGTCAGGGGAAGAAGCCTCTCCAGCCGGGATATCTTCTCTGTCGTCGGGAAGTGGTGAGTCGGTTCCGCAGGGCTCCACCGGTGGTGTCGTCGTGGTAGGTCGGCTCAGCTTCTCCCTCGTCGGATTCAGCCTAAAGAGAGAATTCTCCCTAACACACAAGAGTTCAATAATCCATTCTCTACTTCCCCTTTTGCCGGGGTCAATCTTGATCATCACGCTCTTTAAAGTTCACTCAATTTGTGCCTTTTTAATCAAACATTTCACCTTTTGTGGAGAGTTTCGAGTGGGCTACTTCCTTTCGCCGGACCACTCAGCTACTCTGTATCAAGGGTTTTACAGTTATCAGTAATTTTAAGTTCACCACAGGTCTGCCTTTCTTTGTGTTTCATCCACACGCATGCAGCCTTCAATTGTGTGATATACTTTTGCAACTTCAATCTTCCTTTAACACACACCGGTCTTTCATGCCACTTGCCAACTCACCGGTTGTGTGCATTCCTTTCGTGCCTTTGCCTTTTGGTTCATGAGTCAAGGTTAATACCACAGGCTTTGCCTCGCCTCCCCAACCCTGTCCTTCAACCGAGAGGGTCACAGGACCCTTGGTAAAACAATGCAGTCTTCTTGGCGGGAATTTGGCTTTCTCCACAATTCTTTGGAGGCAACGACTTCCTGCAAGGAACTCCTGGGTTCCTTCACCCAGATTCTCGTCCCTCGATCCGTCGCTCTGCTCCAGTAGGTTTGCCTTCGTCCTGGAGGTTCGGCTGCTTTTTGTGTTCCACCTTGTTTAGAGTATGTCTCTATGTTCCACCTTTTAACCGTGTGGGGAGAGCTAACTGGTATCAGATGTATGTGATTAAAGTCAAGTGCCTGACTTTGCCTGACTTGATTAGCCAGACATGTCCATTGGGATGTGTTATAGGTAGCCTTGTTACTTTGTCTCCCTCTTCCTTGGCCCAGAGTTTGTGTGGAAAAGGGAGGGGAGGTTGGGACATCAGAGAATCCTATGAAATAGGAGGGGTCATGGGTATGGGAAAGGAGTGAATACTGCATCTCTCCATCGGTCTCCTGACCCCTCATCCAGGTGATCCTCCCGCACTTGTGCGCCCCCAGGAACTGGATCCAAAAGCGATGGTCGTGACCTGACCACCTGGATGACAAGTCCCCATGGACTAGCAGGTGAGACACCCTTTGGTTTCACACACCACCCTTTTCTGAACAAATCTGTTATCTTTTATATTGTGCAATCTTTATCCAACTTATCTCTCCAGTGGCTCTCACCTATTTTCATGTACGCCTTGCCACTCAGGTCTCCACTGGATGCTACCACTCATTCATCTTTTAAGAATGTCGATCTTAATCCTCCTGACTCTGGGAGCCTTGGCCTGTGCGTTTTTTCATCCTACTATGTGTCCAATATCATACGTGTACTCCTGTAGCTTTGCAGCTATGCATGCTAATCTGAGAGTGTATGTTTTCGTACCACATGGGCTCAGCATGTGTATAAGTGGTTTGTGATTGGCGAGGAGATTGAATCCGGTGCCGCCAACATAAATCCAGAAGTATTCAACAGCCCAGGCGCACGCCAGCATTTCCTTTTTGATCACTGAATCATTATTTTCAGTGTCTGACAGGGATTTTGATGCAAATGCCACCACGTGTTCAGTGTCGCCCTCCTTCTGGGTAAGTTGTACCCAACTCATACGCACTGTGATGAATGTATTCCAGTGGGGATTGTAGGGTCGTAGACATGGTGAACCTATTATTCCCTCTTTCACTTCCTTGAATGCACTTTCCAGTGTCTGATGCCACTCATTTTCTGCCCCCTTATTCAACAGTTCTTTCAGGGGTGCTGTCACTTTTGAAAACCTGGACACAAATTTGGCATAGTATTCAGGCCTAGGAGGGACCTCAATTCCTCCTTTTTGGTTGGTGCCTGAGCCTTCACTATGCCTTGAAGTACTTTTTTCTTGGGACAAACGTCCTCTCCGGATATGGTGTACCCTAAGTACTCACTTCATTGGCCCTGATTATACACTTCTTATACTGCAACCATACCCCAGCATCTTGTAGCTTGTCGAGCATTTCCTCAACACGCTGCATGTGTTTTTATATCTTCTGCGTATATTAGAATGTCATCTTGAAAATAAGATACAATGCCAATGTTCTTTAATATCGAGTCCATCATTCGCTTGAAGGCTGAAGCAGCAGAGGACAACCAAAATGGCATTCTGGTGTACTAAAATTTGTCATTTCGGTCATAAACACTGTAAACAGTCTTGATTCCGTATGTAACGCAATCTGATGGTCTTCAGAAAACCTTTGCGACTTTCATCATCAAGATGAGGTAATTGATGCTGAGAAGTGGGTAACTGTCAATGATGACCTCCAGGTTCAAACTGCGTAAGTCTATACACACTCTAAAATCATTTGAGCCTTGCTTCTTCATCAGTACCACCAGGCTCAGCCATTCCGATGACTCCACAGTTTCTATGGTTCCTTATTTAACCATTTTATCCTACTGCACCTGTAGTGTTTGCTGCACTGTAACCGGCACTGGTCTTACTCTGTGTTTAGCTGGAATTGCATTTAGATGTAGCCTGATTTTGTGCACACAGTTTTGAATTCTGCCCAGGTCACTGGTGAACAACCTTGGAAACTCATCTCTCGATACTGATGCTCCTCTGACTGTCACTGAGAAAACATGCTCATCTGTGCTTGGGTCGCATTTTATGTCCGATTTTGCCTGGTCATCCCAGCCTAGCACAGCTGGACCTTCTTCAGCGAAGTACACCTTTGCGTATTCCTTCCGCCCTTTGAATTCTACCATACAGTTGATGTATATTAGCAGAAAATAAACTATGCAGATCTGATCACAGTGGGTCTGTATTTTGTTTTCATGATTTCAATGTTACTCTGGCCCACCATATGTTTGTATGTGCAAATTGGTAGAATGGTTAAATCCAACCCCAAGTCAGCCTTGACTCTGGTCTCATTTCCGTCCACTCTGATCACACAGTGCGGCTTCTCTTTCCTTGCGGTGGAATTGTTGGCCATGATGATGGTCGGCTTGTCCTCGTCTCCCAACTGACCACTTAGAACCCCAGTCACACATAAACATTCTAACCCTTAACACTCCATTGTCAATCAATACACTGACCAAAGGTTCCATTAGGATGCAGGATAATACCAAATCCCTACACACACCTACCAGCCGGGCTCCGGTAGTTGTGAATTACTAGAAATAAGGTCAGGCTCATATTTCTTTTTAACATTTCCTTTTCCTCTTTGTTCCGTCATGACTTCTAGCTTTTAATATATGGAAAAAATGTTATTTTTGGGTACACACGGAGGGCATAAATAAAAAATAAAAAATAAACATTTTAAAACCTCGGTAATAGAGAAATGTAGGCGTGTCTGTCAAAAGTTAATTTTCATTAAGATTATATTCGAGAACCTAAAGCATTAGTACTAAGCAGGTATCAGAACAAATAGGCAATTATTAACTATGCTTGGCAGCTACACATGGAGATGTAGAGCGACACTCTGGGTTACAAAATAGACTATAAATGACAATATCCCTCAAACCATGGTATATTTCTAGCTCTGCTTATTACTCCAGAATCAAAGTCTCTGATGAATATTTTGGAGGTATTTTTAAACTCAATATGCCATACATGCCAACACTCAGTAACATCAGGGGGCCGGGTGGGTTGGGGTGGGGTATTATGGAGGCAGAAATGTATTTGCATATTGACTTCCGCTTTGCATGGCACCAACAGAATACTATCATGCAGTGTCAGGCCAGATATTGCATGGAGCTGATACACTTATTTCATACTTCTTGATTGATTGTACACATTCATTATTCGGTCCTTTTCTGCTCTCTCAAACTCGGTAATTCCCTATCCCCTTAGCCTCCTCCTCATCCTGTCCCTCCTCTTTGGGCCTCTCTCCTGTCACATGGACCCACTTTAATTAACCCTTAATTGTACATTTCATCCTCAAACAGTTAACATGCACAATATACAAGGTTGCATTTCTTCAATGAGTCTCATAGGTCGCCATGTGATTCTTCCTGACCTGGTGTTAGGGAGAATTCTCATAAACGTGCTAATTCCCTTCACCTTAGAGATCCCTAGCAACTTTTCTGGATTTTTGAGGACTTGATTTCTTTACCTGGAAAGCGTGTGTTTTTTCCCACTCTTTCATGTATTTTGATGTGTGTTTTACTCTTGTATTCTTTGATTATGGAGTTATAAGATAACTCCATAGGCATCTTTTATGGTGTTACACAGCACCCTCAGTGCAGTAACACAGGGATGTCTTTTTAGACTTCCCAAAGGTTTAAATACCATCTCTAGGATGAACTACTGTTTCCCAGAGAATGTAATGTTAAATTGACTTTACTAGTCTTTTTGAATTCCTACACCCCAGCATATCTTCCTATGGAGTGCTCTAGGGGTTACCTAGTATCCCCTGTGTCTAGAAACTCATGTTGCAGCCAAATGCTACCCTTTCCTATCGAAATGGCTGGTGGCAGTGGTTTTACAACTACCATGATTTATACCGATCGCGAACACCAGTAGCTAAAAATCAGGGGAGCCATGTTTTGCAAGATGGCGCCTTAAACCCATTTGTTTAAACGGGTCCTGATCTTCTTTTTTCACCATTTCTTTTTGGAAAGATCCTTCTAGAGTTTGTCTCTGCGCACCAAACTAGGTTTGGTCCCTTTGTTTCCATGCCTTTGGCGGGCTTCAGGACTGAAGACCACCTCTGGCATCTGAGTGTCTGGGGTGGGCAGGAAGTGAGGGAGGCGCCCGAAACTCCCTGTGCTTAGTCTCCTAGGAGACCCAAATGCACCCTGACGTGATTGGCTGGCTGACTGTCCGGCAAGGACAGCCACCCTGCTGGGTGAGTGGTAGCTAGGCTGGAATGGAAGGCAGAAAACTGTTTAAAAGGCGAGTCTGTTGGACTGGAAAGCAGAGTCGACCACTGAAACGAAAGAACCGAAGACGAGCTGGAAGAGGCTGGCTGCTGCAACTCCTGGACCTTTGGTTTGCCAGTGAAGCCCTGCTGCAAGTCCAAATCGCCAAGTTCATCTCGACAGAGAAGCCCCTTCAAGGACGACTTCTTCCTTTGAGTTGGTGGGACCAAGCAACTTGTAAGCCACCTGGATACCGTTCTCGGAGCTGGTTAGGATTAACCAGCGGGAAAGACACCAGCTTGTGTGCTTGATGACAGCTACTCGAACCGAAGATCTTCCATTTTGCCAGCTTGTTTGACCCGTCCCCGTGCAGTGCAGGAGTCCCCCGACGTCCTCCCTCTTGTCCACATGACTGAGGCTCAGGAACATTGAGATCTGCAGGAACTGCCAATAACCAACATCTTCAGCTGTATCATTTCTTCATATTAAGGTACTGTGCCAACCCGATTGAGAGAACTTACCTCTCGCTGTGAAAGTTTGTGAAACTTTCCCAACTTGCAGGCCTAATCAGCTTGTGACCCAGCATATGATTCTTTTTCATACAAACGACTTCTGAGAACATTGGCAAAGACTTTACCTTTTACTACAAGAACTGCTCTTTCCTATCCAAGACACTAGCCCATTGACTTTGGCCTAGGCCTATTGAACTGAATCGAGTCCTCTAGTGAACTGAAACTATTTGCACTGTCTAAGAAAGTATTTGTGATCTATTCTATTAACTTGTGCCTTTTTACTCCCATTCAAAGTAACTCAAATGCCATTTTGCTCCTATTTCACGGGAGCCTAATTTACTCAGAAACTTATTGGTTTGGTACTGAAGTATATTTGTGTATAATATTATGTTGACTCCTTCTAGTGAATGTTTTCTAAATGACTGTGTAATAAATTAATAAGTGTTTTACCAAGAAACCTTGAGTGTAAGTGTCTACTTGAAACACTGTGATTGTAAGACCTCTGTGTAACATCCTTGTACTGCTCACATTCCCTCTTGAGATAAGCCTGGCTGCTCAGCTCGCTACCACAAAACTATATAGTACAGACTTATACCAAAGGATGGTTTTGTTTACACCTGTAGTCCTAATTGTATGTGGTGGTCCCAGACGGTACTGATGCAATTCTGCCTAACACCTGGCACCCATTCTTCTTTCTACAGGATTGCAGTGTGCTTATGTAATCCTTTGTGCCTCACGGTGGCAGCGTGGCGTTTCAGTCCTCCAATCTTGAGACATTCCTTCTTGTTCTTTGTTCAGGATAGAATTGCAGCGGCTGTCAAGATGACTGAAGAGTGCTGATTGGCTTCTGATTTAGCTGCTTTCTTCTGAGTTGCAGGTTTCATTGTCACTTTCATCCATCACATGCAGTGAAACCTCCATGAAGTGGTGTCTTTTGAAGCACAACATGTTTCTGGTCATTTCTCTGTCAGGGTTTTCTGCAGTTGGACCCTCTGATTTTTGTTATGTTATTTGGCATTTATACAGCACTCTATATATCATTGGCATGACCTCAAAGCGCTTGTCAGTTGAATGCCCTCGGGGACCGTAGTCCAGGTCAGTCAAGAGAGTAGGGTATTATAGGGGTACGACGTTTTTTCATCGTCAGGCATTACAAAGCCTGCAGTTTAAACGTCTTTGAGAGTTCATCACATTTTTTAGGGGGGGTGGGAAAGGGCAGATAAGTGGTTGGGGGTGTTGGCTATAGGTAAAAAAAAATGTGCGGGAGAGGGGATTTGATGGGGGACCCCCCCAAAAAAACAAACTGAATGGACTCTCCAACACGTTTAAATTGCAGGCTTTGAAATGCCTGACGATGAAATGACATAGAACCATTATAGGGTACTTGGGTGCACCCAAAATGTGAGCAGCTGATGTGATTGCCTGATGGTAGCTGCATCCTAACATTAGGTGTGGTGGTATTGAGAGATCAGTTGAATGTGTGCAGTCTGGTGGTTGGTTTCCGAGACTGCATTCCATGTCCTAGTCTGTCAGTCAAGAGATCATGGGAAGAGTATATCCAAATAGAGTGTTATTAAAATGCCGCTAGTCAGTCTTTAAGGTCCCGTAAATGTCGATATTTCAATCCAGGATTGCAGGTCTGCAAAGATCACCATTTTTTCCTTACCCAGAACTAGAGAGTTCCATCTTTATTCTAGAGTGCGTGTAGCAAAGGTTCAGGGTAGGCGCTCAGCATATTTACACCTTAACTCTGTCAAAGCTTCACATACCATCACAATGTGATTTAAGGTTTCTACCTGTGAATTGTTATGGCAGGAGCGACAGGTGGAGACCTCCTAGTTGATTCATTTGGCCCAGAACCTCGCGTGTTGAGAGGAGGTTGAGCCTGAAACGCAGAAAGAGATTGCACAATTTTGGAGACGGGTAAAACTGGAGATATGGAGGAAGTTGATTTAGCTTTCGTGCTTCAAATGGGCAGTTGATAGACAGGAGGTATAGTGATTTCAGGTTCTGAGTCTGAATCCAATCTTTGTTCTGTATGTTCTTCTTAATGGCAAGTGGGTTATTCTTCAGTTTTTCCATAGAAGTCTCCAATGCCTCTATCCAGTCTATACATGTGGACTTCCATTTATTCAGCATGAAGTTGTTCGAAGAGACTGAGTTTGTTCTCAGGATGTCAAAAGCCGGAACATTGTCATCAACAATAGTTTTACGGTATAGGCCAAGCGATTTCCATAAGTCTTGGGAGTGTATGGATTGAAGGCCCAGTTCATGATGAATTATTTGCACTGGGAATGAGCTGGGCAGAGACAGCACTTTCCTTGAGAAGTGGCATTCATGCCTATCCCAGATCTGGTATGAAAGGTTTAGAACAGCTTCAGTTCCATAGCATAAAATGACCACCACTTTTTGTCAGTAGAAATTATGTAAAGGACGCATGGAGAATTGACCATACTTTCTCTGTAATATCAGACCTTGTCAAGCCAGGGATTCAGTTTTTATTCATAGGATTTTCTTCCAGTCTTGCTCACAAATACTTGAGTTGATGTAAATTCCTAAGTATTTGTAGCTATGTACTTGGGTAAGGCGGTTCGAATGAAGGAATATTGAGAGCGATTTCCGTTTACAACCCTGCATTGGGAAAGAAGATCATCACCTGTGACTTATCAGTATTTATCTCATCTTGTTCTTTTCTACATAGGAGGGCAGTCCATTGAGCCGTCTTTGCAGACCGATCTGGGTTTTGTCCAGCAGGACCAGATTGTCTGCATATAGCAGCCATGGTACAGGGGTACCATTTAAAATAGGAGGAAAGGCTTGAACTCCTTGTTGTGATGATGCAATGTCTGATATGTAGAGGTTGAATAACGTTGCTGCGACGGAGCAGCCCTGTTTAAGGCCTCTCTCTGTCTTGATTTTCCTTGTGAACATACCCTTCGCAGGTAGTTGTACTCGAATTGATGTATTGGAGTATAGGGCTCTTATGGCAGACAATGTGTCTTCTGGGCAGCCCCATCGCTTTAATATGCCCCATAGGATATCTCGATCTATAGTCTCAAAAGCCTGTTTCAGGTCTATGAATATAACATGTAGCTTGGTATTTGTCCTTATTGCTTCTAATTTGAGAAGGTTAGGAATAAGTAAATTGACATTGGTGCCAACCCCCTTAACGAATCCCGTCTGTCGGAGGTCGCCTCAGTTGGTCACTTTCATCCATCTGCACAGGTTTCTTAACAGCATTGTTGCGAATTTTCCCAAGGGATTTAACATGACAATGGGTCTATAATTCGAGGGCAGAGATCTGTTGCCTTGTTTAAATAGTGGAATTAACTTCGCTGATTTCCATGTTTCAGGCAATTGTTCAGAGAGGCCGATCGCTTTGTCGATGGCCTGGCAGAACTCAGCCCATGCCTCCGGATTGGCTTTTAGGTGATAATTAGACAGGCCATCTAGGCCTGGGGCACGGGAGGTATTCAGCTGTTTGATTTGCATCTCAATCGTTTCTCGGTCCCATTTCAGGTCCCATCTAGAGTTGTTTAGGGTTTCCATGCCAGAGTCAGTGTCCCTTTCGGTTTCGAGGGTGGTGTCTTGTCTCACCTTAGTATAGGCCGGTTTGGCGAATAGGAGTGAGAAATAGGACACCCACGTTTATTCCGGCACCTCTGTGATTAGAAAGGCTGCTTGATTACAGTTTCCATTTAGGAGGGACCATATAGAGTAAGAGTTGCGGTTTGCCAAGGCTTGTAGCATGCTGACAGCATCATTTTGACAACGAGCTGCTTTAGACATCAGTAACCAATTTTGATAGACTTACTTGTTCTTTTTTTGCACGCTAAGAATCTGGTCTACTGGCAGAAAGTATGTGTGCTTTAGATCTCTTTGCTTCTGTTTTCTTTTGTCCACCAATTCACAGTGGTATGCGTGATTATACGGTATCAGGTTATAATGTCCCCATACATAATGTCACCGGGAAAAGCCATGGCAACATTATATATGGTGACATTATGTATGGGGATGGGTTGTGGGGATGTCCCCTGCATGTTCAATGTAATATTGCCTCCCCAAAAAACTGCAACTTTTTTGTCAGTAGACATTTTTGCGGGGATATTATTGCATGGAACCGATTATAGTTGGTATCAGTGGCCGGGGAACTCTGTGTCACTCGTCTAAAAGGGTCAGGAATCCACTCGTAATCAGGATGCGTAGAGCCAGCAGAGGTGCTGGTGAGGAACTTTATCATAATAGCTTGGACCTCCAGAGGGTCAATCTGAACGCTAATATGTCCATTATCTAGTCGCAGTACAGGTATATTTATGGTAGGTTTTCGCACTGGAGGCGAGTTCCAGGGGTATCAGGTAATATTATCCCCACCAATAATATTGCCATATATATGGTCGTCGGGAACGGCCATAGGCGATATTATTAGTGGGGATAATTTTTGGGGTATACGGGAGCAGAGCTGAGAGGATGCCCCCCGCTCCCTTTAAAATAATATGGGGATTGTGGGGGTGTCCCCTGCCAGTTCAATGGGTTAATATTGCCGCTCAAATACCACTCCATTCTTGTATGGCGATATGTTTTCGGGGATATTTACTGATTTGCAAATAATCCAACTCTGGCAGAAGAGCTGCAGAAGTGAAGATATAATTGAAGAATGCTTGCGACTTTCCCTTATGCCAGGTCGGCGTTGGGGGGATGTCGCCCTTCAACTGTCTGTTAATTAGCAGAATGAATCGCGCTTTGAGCTCTTTTAGCCATATTTTCGCTGTCAAGGGTAACTTTCTTTCAGGGATCAACATTTCTGGTAATTTGAATAGATGTAAATTAACATAGGTATGGTTAGTACCCTGGGATGTGCGCTAAGGTCAAAAAATATATATGAGAGAGAGGCCGGCTGTGGAATCACAGTGAAAGGGGTGTACCCAGGAGCACCCCAGCAAATTAAACATAAAAGGTAATTGACTGGAAAGCGCGCTCAGCCTGAATAGAACAGGAACTATGGGCCTCATTCCGAGTGGGGCGGTAAGGGATACCGGGCACCTTAGCGGGTCCCTCCTTTAACGCCTGGTCTAACCAGGCGTTATGGACGGGACCCGTTAAGGGAATTCAGAGCCAATAACGGTACCGCAATTTGCGGTACCGTTATTAGCACCTTCCCCATTCCCATTGAGCCCTATGTGGGCTCAAATGGGAATGGGAAATGGCTTTTTCAATGGGGATTTAGAGGTCCCGCAAAGGTCGGACTACACCGGTAAATCCACATTGAACGAGACCGGTGCCAGACACGTTATTGGTGGCAGTCATGGCGCAAATAGCGCCATGACTACCACCAATCTCGTAATGAGGCCCTATGTCATTCAATCAGTTAAAGTTTGTATTCTTTAATAGATTGGGTAGTCAGCCGACACGTGTTTCGACAAGCGTCTTGTTCATGGCAACTGTCCTCGTAGAGAAAGAGATATGGTAAAAAGGTATTCCTTAAATTAGGGCTAATGAAATGCATCATATTAGAGCAAGCAGATCGTAAAGTTGCGGATAATATGGAGTAGCCACAAAGCGTACTTAAAATGCAGCAAAAATTATCCCTTAGATTAGGGTTAATATAATGCATCAAATCTTGATTAGCAGAACGTGAAGTTGCGGGTACTATGCAGAAGCCTTATAACGTGCTTTAAATGCAGCATATGGATGCCTGGCGTGCATTGTAAGAGCCGTTTGAATAACAAAGAAAACCTGCTGGCAGGATTGGAGTGGTTTAGATCCGTGGATAACTTGTCATGCTGTTCGCGCCAACATAGTTGAATGACATAGTTCCTGTTCTATTCAGGCTGAGCGCGCTTTCCAGTCATTTACCTTTTATGTTTGAATAGATGTAAGTCCCCACACACGATGAAGTTGATTTCAGGGTAGTGGCTCGCGAGAGAATTAATGGTCTGCAATAGGGTGTCAATGAAGATGGTATCATTCAGTAAGGCTGGGTTCCAGTATAAATTTCAAATCGCAGAATGCTTCACTGGGAGGTCTTGAACGTTTAATGTCGTAATCACAGTGATCTGAGTGAAGGGATTCAGTGTTACAGTTTCCTCAATCTTACGATTACATCCAGCTATATTAGAGTCAATAGCCTAGCCGAAGGGTGTCCCGCTGTATGGGTGGTTGCAGAATTTAGGAGCACAGTATAGCCATCACACAGCGGTTGGTGGCATAGCCACGTCTCCTGCAAGCATATAATATTGTGGCTGCAGAGTTCTAGAGTATCCTCGTCAAAGAGGTGTGCAAAACCTCTTGTATTCCAAGAGCACAGCTTCCACGGCACTAGGTCGGGAGCTGATAGTTGCTAATCATGCTGCTGTGCTCGAGGTAGTGCAGACCTGGTATTAGTTGTGGCTTGATGTTTAGGTCTATCCGATCTTCGTTGATTTACCACATTTCTTTGAGCTTATCTGTCTTGGGGATTACAATTAATCATCATATTCAGACATTCATCATGATATGCCTCCTTTGTGGCCTTAATTGAATCGGCCTTAGCTAATCAAAGCCCATAGGCAAGAAGGCCTCCCGGTGCTCTAATTTTTTTAGAGAAGTTTCTTTGTTGTTAGATGAAGCTTGACCCAGTCCATTCTGTCTTCCTCTATGAATAGCACTATCCTGCTATCCTTGGAGCCAATGATTGTAACGGCGGGATTGCATGAAGAAGCTTTATCACATTGAGGCGATTTAATGTCAGGCCATCCGTCGCTTTGGAAAGTCTTTCTATCATCATTTTATGTTAACGTGGTGCATGTATGGGGTAATCAAAGTCCGGCATCTTAAAAGGCGTTCCCGATCTTAAAGCACAATGGTCAGTAGTCGCCACTTTGGCGATATTAGAGTGGAGTGTGCATGTGCGCTTCTGTGCCACTGTCATGAAGCGCACACCTCGGGAGGCCGCTAGAATATCTTGAGATGGTACAGTCGTTTGTGGTTGATCCATGTCTAATATAGATCTTGGGAGATTGGTGTCAGAGATGTCTTCACATGACAGCTTGGCAAGATGTCAGGTTTCTAAATGCTCCAGCAATTCCTCGTCTGTCATACAGGTAGACATTTCCATTAGAGCCTTCATATTAACAGATTAATCTTCTATCATGTGATCTGTGGCAGGGCATTCCAGCTCTAGCTGTTCGCAAATAACTTTTCCAGGGCAGATTTCTGGGTTTAGGTTTGGATAGTATTGTGTGTGATCTGGCAGCTGGGATTTTCAGGTTCCGCAGGAAGGACCTAGAGCCATTTGATCTCGATTTGGTGATATTTGTCAGATTTTTAATTTTCTTTGCTCTTTTCGATTTTGGAGTGGTGGCAGATGGTTGCAGTGCTGGCTGCTGTTTAAGAAATATTGCAAACAAATCTTTCATCATGGATCTGCCGTCAGAGTTGGCACACAGGTACAGGCATAGGTTTATCCATCTCTCGCAACTCTGCGTTTGTCACTATGATCGTAGCCTCCTCAGTCAGTTCAACATTTGCAAGTGCCTACCCCACCAATGGCAGAGGGTTACTTATCTTGTCATTCTTGGCTGAAAGCATCATCGTCTGTATAGTTGGCTCAGCTATCAGGGTGTCTGAGCTCACTGCACCGGGGTTGTGGACCTTGAAGTACAATGTGGCTTTTATTAGAAGAGATACTCATGGGCGGGAGGTCAGGTTTGTCGATACGATTGTCTCTTTCACTTGCTTGAGGGGTTGCAGAGGAATCTTATCCCCGTTCATCGAAGGTTGATTGTTCAGATAGCCTCTAGAGGAAGTCTGTCTGTGCAAATCCCGGGTGACCATAGGAGGTATCATGTTAGATCCTGGAAAGGATCGTTCTTGCCGCAAATATTTGGCGGTTTTCAAAAATGTCATCATCAGGATAGATTTATCGATGTGTTCCCTTCTGGCTAAGTCAAAGAATCTTGCTTGCCAGATTGAGGACTGCTCCACCTCTATATCTAGTCTGGTCTGAATCTTTGTTACAAACGCTTCAAGATAGATTTGCCTAGAGTGAATTAGAGCTATTAGGGTCGCTTGATCATTCATGGGGTCGCTGTATGTCTCATAAAATTTTAGGAACAGCGTAAGGGAGACTGTCTATGTAGCCATCAGAGTATTTTGCAGTTCCATCATCGTCGTTGGTAGATGTGGAAGACTCGAGGTCTCAGGAACACTCTCTGGACTCCTATTGCACACCAACTTTTTTCTTTCCCTCCAGGTGGGTACATGTCACCAGGGCAGGGGTTGCAACCTCTGTCGTAGGTGGAGTTATCGTCTCAATGGAGGCCAACTCGTGGGGATCTGTAAGCGTGTGTATCAGAGCATTTCTTATGTGATGGCCTAGAGGCCGCATTCAGATAGCAAGTTCTAACAGGCAAAACCATGTCGATGGCAACTTCCTCTGATAAATGGTCTTGGGTATAGATTAAGGCACTGTAGTCAGCATCAGACATATTTTCTTTGTTCCATATTTTGTATCAAGGATTTAATCTCGATGATGTCTAGCGAGAGACGTGCAGCCTTCTGTATCGATGCATTCAGCTCGCTTGACGACTGCAGCAATGGTGAAAGATTGTCCGTAATTGCTGAAGGTAGGGTGCAGAAAAGCGGGCAAGAGGAAAATGGCTGGAGTAACCGGTCAGAGTCATTCCCTGTGCTCCCGAAGAGCACCTCTCCATCCCTGTGTCATGAAGGTAAGACCACGGTGGGCAGACGATCTTGGATGGTATATGGTATCAATGTTGATAAAGGTTCGTTCAGCCGTCTGCTAGCAGAGAGGGAACACTCAGTTTCTGCAGTCTGAGGGCAATGTGGGAGGGGTTCCATGCCTAAGCTGTTCGAACAGCAGTGGCTGATCCGTGATTCTGGGTGTTGGTTTATGGTTATACTCGTGTTAGACCAGAAACGTAAACCCTATAGTCAAATGATATGTATAATATGTTGGCCTGAAACCAATCACATCATGTTACAAACATTGCAATCAGAGAATCGTCAATGTAACCAAAAGGCGTCCATTTTGTGAAATGTTGGCCATTTGTTTTTTTCCTTTCTGTCAAATTGCTTTGCAAATGTATTCTATGCTTCAAACTTGCACACAGTGCGAGGCCACGCTTGAACGCTGAAACACTAACACAGACAGGAATGTCACACTGTACAGAAATACATTGTTTTTCTCTCTCACTAAGTCCTTGAAGTAGAGCAGAAGCCGCATCTAATCAGTAGTCCAGGTGCCGGTTTGTCTTGCAAACGCTGTAGTGAAAGGCAGTTAAAACATGAATTATATTCTTTTAGTGGTGCTCCTTTGCAGAGAATGGTATTTTCTGCTTCAGAACTATCTGACCTTTAGCTCATGACCCACGTCATACAGATAACGTAATAAGGAATGTTTTCCCTGCTGAGAACACGATATCCTTGCTGAGCCAGAAGCTCTATGTTCCCCATAACAGAAAGCTGTCTCTGCTGCCATTGCTAGAATAATACAAAAAAGGTAGCAGGCGCCTCTCTCTCTTGAAAGTACACGGCATGATAACCTGTTCAGTGGTTATTAACCACTTTGAGAGTTCACAGCCATCTGCTTTTTGCTCACTGTACCTTTCACAGATGGGAAATATCCATTTGCATATCAGTCTTTGTCCCGCCCACATGGGCACTCCAGCACCGAAATGCTATGGCAATTCTTTTCTGAACAAGAGTACCGACAGCAACCCCATACATGTGTTTCAGCCTTTTTGGGCCTCATCAGTGAGGTGAAGCTGTGCCTCCCTAAGCACAGTGAGCAGGTAGTCCACGTCTGGTTGTCCCCAGGTAACTTAGGGTGACCAACCCCAAGTTCCTTCCAAAAATACAAAAAAGGTAGCAGGCGCCCCTATCTTGAAAGTACATGGCATGATAAGCTGTTCAGTGGTTATTAACCACTTTGAGAGTTTGCAGCCATTTACTTTTTGCTCACTGTACCTTTCACAGATGGGAAATAGCCATTTGCATATCAGTTTTTGTCCCGCCCACATGGGCAGTCCAGCACCGAAATGCTATGGCAATTCTCTTCAGAACAAGAGTACCAACAGCAACCCCATACATGTGTTTCAGCCTTGTTGGGCATCATCAGTGAGGTGAAGCTGTGCCTCTCTCAGCACAGTGAGCAGGGAGTCCATGTCTGGTTGCCCCCAGGTAACTTAGGGTGACCAACCCGAAGTTCCTTTCAAAAACACAAGAAAGGTAGCAGGCGCCCCTCTCTAGAAAGTACACGGCATGATAACCTGTTCAGTGGTTATTAACCACTTTGAGAGTTTGCAGACATCTGCTTTTTGCTCACTGTACCTTTCACAGATGGGAAATATCCATTTGCATATCAGTCTTTGTTCCGCCCACATGGGCAGTCCAGCACCGAAATGCTATGGCAATTCTCTTCTGAACACGAGTACCGACAGCAACCCCATACACGTGTTTCAGCCTTTTTGGGCTTCATCAGTGAGGTGAAGCTGTGCCTCTCTAAGCACAGTGAGCAGGGAGTCCACGTCTGGTTGTCCCCAAGTAATTTAGGGTGACCAACCCCAAGTTCCTTCCAAAAATACAAAAAAGGTAGCAGGTGCCCCTCTCTCGAAAGTACACGGCATGATAACCTGTTCAGTGGTTATTAACCACTTTGAGAGTTCGCAGCCATCTGCTTTTTGCACACTGTACCTTTCCCATCTGTGAAAGGTACAGTGAGCAAAAAGCGTGTGCTGCAAACTCTCATCTTAGAACAGGTTATCATGCCATGTTCTGTCTGGAGAGGAGCGCCAGCTACCTTTTGTTAAATATTTGTAAGGAACTTAGGGTTGGTCACCCTAAGTTACCTGGGGGCAACCAGACGTGGTCTCCCTGCTCACTGTACTCAGAGAGGCACAGCTTCACCTCACTGATTAGGCCCAACAAGGCTGAAACACGTGTATGGGGTTGCTGTCGGTACTCTTGTTCAGAGAGGAATTGCCATAGCATTTCGATGCTGGACTGCCCATGTGGGCGGGACAAAGACTGATATGCAAATGGATATTTCCCATCTGTGAAAGGTACATTGAGCAAAAAGTGTGTGCTGCAAACTCTCATTTTAGAACAGGTTATCATGCCATGTTCTCTCTGGAGAGGAGCGCCAGCTACCTTTTGTTAAATATTTGTAAGGAACTTAGGGTTGGTCACCCTAAGTTACCTGGGGGCAACCAGGCGTGGGCTCCCTGCTCACTGTACTCAGAGAGGCACAGCTTCACCTCACTGATGAGGCCCAACAAGGCTGAAACACGTGTATGGGGTTAGTGTCGGTACTCTTGTTCAGAGAGGAATTGCCATAGCATTTTGTTGCTGGACTGCCCATGTGGGCGGGACAAAGACTGATATGCAAATGGGTATTTCCCATCTGTGAAAGGTACAGTGAGCAAAAGGCGTGTGCTGCAAACTCTCATCTTAGAACAGGTTATCATGTCATGTTCTCTCTGGAGAGAAGCGCAAGCTACCTATTGTTAAATATTTGTATGGAACTTAGGGTTGGTCCCCCTAAGTTACCTCGGGGCAACCAGACGTGGTCTCCCTGCTCACTGTACTCAGAGAGGCACAGCTTCACCTCACTGATGAGGCCCAACAAGGCTGAAACAAGTGTAGTGGGTTGCTGTCGGTACTTTTGGTCAGAGAGGAATTGCCATAGCATTTCGGTGCTGGACTGCCCATGTGGGCGGGACAAAGACTGATATGCAAATGGTTATTTCCCATCTGTGAAAGGTACAGTGAGCAAAAAGCGTGTGCTGCAATCTCTCATTTTAGAATAGGTTATCATGCCATGTTCTCTCTGGAGAGGAGCGCCAGCTACCTTTTGTTAAATATTTGTAAGGAACTTAGGGTTGGTCACCCTAAGTTACCTGGGGGCAACCAGACGTGGTCTTCCTGCTCACTGTACTCAGAGAGGCACAGCTTCACCTCACTGATGAGGCCCAACAAGGCCGAAACACGTGTGCGGGGTTGCTGTCGGTACTCTTGTTCAGAGAGGAATTGCCATAGCATTTCGGTGCTGGACTGCCCATGTGGGCGGGACAAAGACTGATATGCAAAGCATATTTCCCTTCTGTGAAAGGTACAGTGAGCAAAAAGCGTGTGCTGCAAACTCTCATCTTAGAACAGGTTATCATGCCATGTTCTCTCTGGAGAGGAGCGCCAGCAACCTTTTGTTAAATATTTGTAAGGAACTTAGGGATGGTCACCCTAAGTTACCTGGGGGCAACCAGACGTGGTCTCCCTGCTCACTGTACTCAGAGAGGCACAGCTTCACCTCACTGATGAGGCCCAACAAGGCTGAAACACGTGTATGGGGTTAGTGTCGGTACTCTTGTTCAGAGAGGAATTGCCATAGCATTTCGTTGCTGTACTGCCCATGTGGGAGGGACAAAGACTGATATGCAAATGGGTATTTCCCATCTGTGAAAGGTACAGTGAGCAAAAGGCGTGTGCTGCAAACTCTCATCTTAGAACAGGTTATCATGTCATGTTCTCTCTGGAGAGGAGCGCCAGCTACCTATTGTTAAATATTTGTAAGGAACTTAGGGTTGGCCCCCCTAAGTTACCTCGGGGCAACCAGACGTGGTCTCCCTGCTCACTGTACTCAGAGAGGCACAGCTTCACCTCACTGATGAGGCCCAACAAGGCTGAAACAAGTGTATGGGGTTGCTGTCGGTACTCTTGTTCAGAGAGGAATTGCCATAGCATTTCGGTGCTGGACTGCCCATGTGGGCGGGACAAAGACTGATATGCAAATGGTTATTTCCCATCTGTGAAAGGTACAGTGAGCAAAAAGCGTGTGCTGCAAACTCTCATCTTAGAATAGGTTATCATGCCATGTTCTCTCTGGAGAGGAGCGCCAGCTACCTTTTGTTAAATATTTGTAAGGAACTTAGGGTTGGTCACCCACCCTAAGTTACCTGGGGGCAACCATACGTGGTCTTCCTGCTCACTGTACTCAGAGAGGCACAGCTTCACCTCACTGATGAGGCCCAACAAGGCTGAAACATGTGTATGGGGTTGCTGTCGGTACTCTTGTTCAGAGAGAAATTGCCATAGCATTTTGGTGCTGGACTGCCCATGTGGGCGGGTCAAAGACTGATATGCAAATGGATATTTCCCATCTGTGAAAGGTACAGTGAGCAAAAAGCGTGTGCTGCAAACTCTCATCTCAGAACAGGTTATCATGCCATGTTCTCTCTGGAGAGGAGCACCAGCTACCTTTTGTTAAACATTGCTAGAATAACTATGTTTAGACGGAATGAAGACTTGTCATAAAGTGTCATAATTGTCATGATTGTCAATCACCGAACTCTAGCCTGAATGACATGTTTTTGGGCGGATCGAATTGCCTTCGTAAAGATTATATGTAATTTATATATATTGCTGCTTGAGCGTTGCTCGCTCTCTCGCATCTCACAAGGTCTGGGAACACACGTCGTGAGGCATTGAGACCCCGTCGGCCAACTGAGAATACTTTGAAATAAACCAGACTTGTTTGGAAAATGAACCTCGTGTCTGACGTGTCACTTGGATATATGGTTATTGTGCCTTAGCTTCCATATGCGGTCTTTATGGCCTAGCAAATATGGCGCCCGAATAGGGACCCTCCCACTAATACTCATTGTATACGTTGAAGTTGAAGAAGGCAAAAACGAGTCGAGGACGAAGTCGTTGAGCCGGGATTGGAATGTGTTCGGGGTGCCCCTGTAGAAGTGATGAGAGACTCCTCTGCAAATCTGTACACAGCTGATCACTGATCGACGAGCAGCGCCAGAGAGCATCAAGGCGAGGGTCTTGGAACGAGGCAGATTGAGCCAGACACGCAGTCACGACGATTCTTGGTTGTATCTGTATATGGGCGAATTGCGTCCTGAGTGACAAATTGGTTGATCAGGTGAGTCATGCCCCGATTCTTAAATGTCCTGATATTGGTTGAGAGTTGCTCGTGCAAGATCTGTAACGCTCACCTGATTCTCGCAGAGGCGCCGGTCTTGACTGGGCGACTACCGTATCTCCAAAGGTGATGTGTAGCACCCGGTTGGCTCTTGGGCTGGACCTCTGTGCACTGTATGCCTGACGTGTAGAGTAAGATGTCTGCAGATAGAAAATATGGTTAATGAACTGGGGTTATTGGGGTGTCCCTATCTCTTTCCTCTTCTCCTCTCCTGTAGACCCCCAAAGGTTAACGCTCTCACCTTAGGTAAGTGAATGCCGAGCTCTCCATCTGCCTCGGGGCAGGGTGCTGTAACCAGTTTCTTCACTGGATAGGTAGCGCAGGCCTCTTGACTTCAGAGGACTGCTGTCCGTCGTTTACTGCACGAACGGTAAGTTTTGAGTCATTCAAATGTCTTTAAAGTCTTTAGTAATGATGTCTCTTGTTTTGCAGGGTTCCGGCGATGGCGGATGACGGGCTGAAGTGAGTTGAAGATGGAGCCCGTATGATGAATAGAAGCGCCTGGAAGCACGTAAGTAAGCGCTTGTTGCCTGCTTCACGATGCGCTCTAACTGTCTTTTTATTTTGCAGGTACGAGTTCGGAGCGGCTGCAGGGTGCCGGAATACCCACTGGATTAGATGTGGAAAGGAGTAATGGCACGTGAGTATTAAAGTTCCCCAATGTCTTTAAACGCACCTTGTTTTGTCTTTCAGATGCGGGATGCAGCGCCGAAGGCCTCCGGAGCGTGCGAAGAGTTGGTAAGCTTTTGTCTTTCAGATGCCGGAATGCAGTGTGAAGACCTCCGGAGCGCACGAAGAGTAGGTAAGGCTTTGCCTTTCAGATGCCGGAATGCTAACCTGTTCTTTCTTGTCTTTATAGGTGTTGATGAAGACTGGATTCAGGATGGTAAGCCTTTGCCTTTCAGATGCCGGAATGCTAACCTGTTCTTTCTTGTCTTTATAGGTGTTGCTGAAGACTGGATTCAGGATGGTAAGCCTTTTTCCCTAGGCCCAGGACCGGATGCAGAAGACACGATGAGCGTTCTGCTGCAGAGGTTGCAGAATAACGCAAAGCAAGATTCATCCACCGGGTGTGGTTTAAATAGCCTCCTGTAGTGCTTCGGTATCTCCTTCCACAGCCACGCCTAGGTAAGAAAAGAGTTCCTGCTTTCCAGAAGAGTTCCAGTGTTCTGAATCTAGGGAGTGGCTCCAGCCCCACCCAACAGGAAAAGTAGTTCCAAACAGAAGGGGATCAGAGGCTCAACTGGCAGGCAAGTAAGCAGCATGGTCTGCTGCAGGTAAGTCCACCCAAGCATTATGAGCCCAGCGCTTCCAGCGCTGGGACTGGGCATATTTATGAGCCTGGTGCCACTGGCACCAGGACTGGGTCCAAAAGGTCCCAATTGGGACTGGTTGGCACTTGGAACCTGGGTTATGGATCTGCTTCCAAGGGAGTTGGGAAACCCTGACCTTTTGGAAGCAGAGATCATGACAGTACCCCCCCTCAAGGCCCCTCCCAAACCGGGCTTCTGCGGGGGTTTTAGCTTATCAGGAAATGTTCGGTGAAATCTTTTGATTAGGCGAGGAGCGTGGACATATTCAGCAGGTTCCCAGGATCTCTCTTGGGGGCCGTAGCCTTTCCAGTCAATTAGGTAGAATAGTTTAGATTTGGAGATCTTGGAGTCCAGAATGCTTTTAACTTCAAACTCGAGTTCTCCATCAACTAGGATAGGTTTTGGAGATTTGGTTAGTCGGGTTTGAGGTTGCACGGGTTTTAATAGAGAGACGTGGAAGACCGGATGTATCTTCATGTGCGGGGGCAAGTCCAACTTGACCGCTACTGGGTTTACTATGGTAGTGATGGAATAGGGACCAAGGTATCTTGGGTTGAATGTGCGTGGCCCTTTTAGAGATAGATATTTGGTGGATAACCAGACTTGATCCCCTACTTGATAGTGAGGGGCTTCCTTCCGATGTTGATCTGCTCCTTTCTTGTATTGTTCTTTAGCCCTTTGAAGGTGAGAAACAGCTTCCTTAAAGGCTTGGGTGATTGTAGAATGCAGGTAGTCTACTGCTGGTGTTTCAAGATCTTGGAGGAGATCCAACTCCGAGGTTCGAGGGTGACTGCCGTACAAAAGAAAAAACGGGGTTTTCCCAGTTCCCGAATGGACAGAGGTATTGTAGGCATATTCGGCTATCCAAAGGATATCTTTCCAAGTTTTTTCAGTTTGTTGCAGCATGCAGCGTAAATACTGTTCCAGAGTTTGATTGGTCCTCTCGGTTTGTCCGTCGGTCTGAGGGTGGTGACTGGTCGATAGTCTCACATCAATTTGAGCCGACCGACAGCAACTTCGCCAAAAATGAGAAATAAATTGACTACCTCGATCCAAAATTAGAACCGAAGGAAAACCGTGCAGTCGGACGATGTTTTCGAGAAATTCTCGGGCCAGAGTTGCTGCTGTTGGCAAGCCTTTGAGCGGAATGAAATGCGCCATCTTGGAGAATAAGTCCACGATTACTAGAATCGTATTGTATCCGGAGCATGGAGGTAGATCGGTGATGAAGTCCATAGAAAGCGTATGCCAAGGGCGAGGTGGGATGTCAATAGGGCGTAAGAGGCCTGCTGGTCTTTCCTTTTGACTCTTGTTTTGGACGCATACTCCACAGGACATTATAAAGTCTCTGATATCTTTCTTCCAAGACGGCCACCAGAAGTTGCGCTTGATCTTTTCTGAGGTCTTGGCCATACCGGGATGACCTTCCATTAAAGAGTCGTGATAACAAGAGATTACTTTTTTCTGTAAATCTGTGCTGGGTAGGTATAATCGTTCTTGGAAATACAATAAGTTGTCCTTTACTGCAAAGTCCTTTCCCTGCAGATGCCAATTCTGTATGTCTGCTGGAGTTACAAGTTGCCTGGCTTTATCCTTAACTTCCTCTATGGATTCGGTGGCGATTACACCCAGAATTCTTTGTTCGGGAATGATTGGTACAGGTTTGGGGTTGATCAAGTGTTCTTCCACTCCCATCCGAGAAAGGGCATCAGCTTTACCGTTCTTTGTACCAGGTCGATAGGTAATTATGAAGTCAAACTCGGCAAAGAATAATGCCCAACGGAGTTGTCTAGAGGATTGGGCTTTTGCGGTTTTCAAATATTGCAGGTTTCGGTGATCCGTAATCACAGTAACGGTGTGTCGGGCCCCCAGCAGGTAATGCCGCCAAGCCTTAAAGGTAGACTTGATAGCCAGAAGTTCCTTGTCAGTAATCGTGTAATTGATTTCAGGAGGCGAGAATTTGCGGGACCAAAATGCCACGGGATGCAACTGATTGGTTACCGGGTCCTTTTGTGATAGAACTGCCCCCATGGCAAGGCTTGAAGCATCAGTTTCCACGATGTAGGGGAGTTCGGGGCGAGGGTGTTTTAAGATTGGTGTAGAGATAAATTTAGTCTTCAAATCCTGGAAAGCTTGTTCCGCCTCGGTAGACCATTCAAAACGTTGTTTTTCTTTAACAAGGCAGTGATGGGCTGGACTATTCGAGAGAATTCGGGGATAAACCTGCGGTAAAAGTTAGCGAAGCCTAACATGCTTTGCACACCTTTTACGGAGGATGGTGATGGCCATTTGAGAACTGCATCGACCTTCTTCGAATCCATACGCACTCCGCCAGGTGATAATATGAATCCCAAGAATTCAACTTCAGTCACGTTGAAAACACATTTTTCCAACTTAGCGAAAAGTTTGTGTTGACGCAATCTTTCGAGGACCATTTTCACGTGTTTCCGATGTTCAGATTCCGATGAAGAATAAACGAGGATGTCGTCAATGTAAACAACAACACATACATCTATGAGCTCTCTGAGGACATCGTTCATAAAATATTGAAAGGCGGCCGGGGCATTGCAAAGTCCGAAGGGCATGACCTGATATTCAAATAGCCCATACTTGGTGCGGAAGGCCGTCTTCCATTCATCGCCCTCTTTTACTCGTACCAAGTGGTAAGCTCCTCTAAGATCCAGCTTTGTATATATGCATGCTTTTCTGACTTGGTCCAGGAACTCAGGGATCAAAGGTAACGGATATCTATTCTTAACGGTGATCTGGTTCAGGGAGCGATAATCGATACAAGTTCTAAGGTCTCCTTCCTTTTTTGGAACGAAGAACAAAGCTGAAGAAGCAGGGGACTTGGAAGGACGAATAAACCCATTTGCCAGGTATTGATCAAGGTATTGTCGAAGGTGAAGGTTCTCAGGCTCGGTGAGGGCATAAATTCTACTACAAGGAGGAGTAGATCCAGGTATCAGGTCTATCTGGCAGTCATAAGACCTATGAGGAGGTAGAGAGTTAGCCTGATCCTTCCGGAAAACATCTTGGTATTCTAGGTATTCGGGAGGTAACTGGGGAGTCTCTGAAGAAATTGCGGCCAGTGCAACACCAGGTGGAGGGTGACAAGTAGAGACACATTCTGGAAACTGGACTGTTCTTGCTCGCCAATCGATCAGAGGATTGTGTTTCTCTAACCAAGGTATTCCTAGAATAATCTGAAACTGAGGGGCCTTGATCACATCGAACACGATCTTCTCATGGTGTCCATCTTGACTTACTAGCGTCACCTCTTGAGTGGTATGCGTTACTGGCCCGGAGGCTATCTTCGTACCATCCACCGTAGTAATGACGTCCTTTACAGCCTTGGGACAAAGAGTTAGATTCATCCTCAAAACCATTTCATGATCCACATAATTGCCGATGGCACCGCTGTCGACGTAAGCTTCAATTGCATGTAATCGATCCGGATTATCAGGGCTAATGAGGACCATAGGTATCACGAAATGCGAGGTCACGGAACTGGTTTTCACGCTCGGCAAGAGGACCTCTATTCTTGTCGGGCGAGGTCGTTTCCCTGCTCAGAGTTTGTAACTTTGGTAACTGCAGCTCCTACTGCCTTCTTGGCAGGTTTCACCGGACAGTCTCGAAGAAAGTGCCCTGAGTTTCCGCAATATAGGCATAATTGCAACTGTTTTCTCCTTTCCCGCTCCCTTTGTGTTAGCGGACCTTTCAGACCCCCTATTTGCAGGGGTACCCGGAGTCTACTCCTTTGGAAGGAGTTGGCGGTTTGGAAAATACTCGAGCATCAAACTTGGAACGATCGGCCTTCCTGTTCTGCAGCCTGTGATCTATTTGAACGACCAAGTCTATATAATCCGAACAGTCTTGTGGGGGATTCACTACTTGGGCTAAAACGTCTTTGAGCTCTCCACGTAGACCTCTATAAAACAGCGTAATCCTTTTGTCCTCAGGCCATTGAGTTTCCACTATTAGTCTATTGAAAGATGCAATATAAGCCAAAAGGTCTTGATTACCCTGTCGCAACGAAAGAAGTTCATTGTCCAAGGCCTGCCCCTGTGAATGTCTTGCGAACAGTTTTTCCATACTAAGCTGAAAGGCTTGAAAATCATGGAGAACCGGATCATCTTGATTAACTAGAGGGATCGACCAGTCTGCCGCATTGCCACTAAGGTACGAAAGTACAAAAGCTACTTTTGCTTGATCAGTTGGAAAGGCTGCTGGCCGGCATAAGAAGTGCAACCGGCACTGATTGATAAATACTGCAAACCTCTTTGGGTCACCAGAAAATCGTTCGGGCGGAGCCAGAGGTACATTCCCAGGTAGGTTGATCTGCACTGGATTCATAGAGGATGTTGAAGGAAGATTTGCCCCAGATGCGGGTAACAGGGTCTGTCCGGCTTGTGACTGTAGCACTTGTCTAGCAAGATTGTCTGTTCTCTCCTTGGAAATAATTAGTTCCCTTCTTAGAGCATTCGTTTCCTGACGAGCTGCATGCACTTCTGCCCTTAGTTCCCCAAGTAACCGGGCTAGGGGGTCAGTATCCGAGGTTTCCATAGCGCCTGGGCGAGAGTTTTGCGGTAGGCTTTGCGTTCTGTAACGCTCACCTGATTCTCGCAGAGGCGCCGGTCTTGACTGGGCGACTACCGTATCTCCAAAGGTGATGTGTAGCACCCGGTTGGCTCTTGGGCTGGACCTCTGTGCACTGTATGCCTGACGAGTAGAGTAAGATGTCTGCAGATAGAAAATATGGGGTTAATGAACTGGGGTTATTGGGGTGTCCCTATCTCTTTCCTCTTCTCCTCTCCTGTAGACCCCCAAAGGTTAACGCTCTCACCTTAGGTAAGTGAATGCCGAGCTCTCCATCTGCCTCGGGGCAGGGTGCTGTAACCAGTTTCTTCACTGGATAGGTAGCGCAGGCCTCTTGACTTCAGAGGACTGCTGTCCGTCGTTTACTGCACGAACAGTAAGTTTTGAGTCATTCAAATGTCTTTAAAGTCTTTAGTAATGATGTCTCTTGTTTTGCAGGGTTCCGGCGATGGCGGATGACGGGCTGAAGTGAGTTGAAGATGGAGCCCGTGTGATGAATAGAAGCGCCTGGAAGCATGTAAGTAAGCGCTTGTTGCCTGCTTCACGATGCGCTCTAACTGTCTTTTTATTTTGCAGGTACGAGTTCGGAGCGGCTGCAGGGTGCCGGAATACCCACTGGATTAGATGTGGAAAGGAGTAATGGCACGTGAGTATTAAAGTTCCCCAATGTCTTTAAACGCACCTTGTTTTGTCTTTCAGATGCGGGATGCAGCGCCGAAGGCCTCCGGAGCGTGCGAAGAGTTGGTAAGCTTTTGTCTTTCAGATGCCGGAATGCAGTGTGAAGACCTCCGGAGCGCACGAAGAGTAGGTAAGCCTTTGCCTTTCAGATGCCGGAATGCTAACCTGTTCTTTCTTGTCTTTATAGGTGTTGCTGAAGACTGGATTCAGGATGGTAAGCCTTTGCCTTTCAGATGCCGGAATGCTAACCTGTTCTTTCTTGTCTTTATAGGTGTTGCTGAAGACTGGATTCAGGATGGTAAGCCTTTTTCCTTAGGCCCAGGACCGGATGCAGAAGAAACGATGAGCGTTCTGCTGCAGAGGTTGCAGAATAACGCAAAGCAAGATTCATCCACCGGGTGTGGTTTAAATAGCCTCCTGTAGTGCTTCGGTGTCTCCTTCCACAGCCACGCCTAGGTAAGAAAAGAGTTCCTGCTTTCCAGAAGAGTTCCAGTGTTCTGAATCTAGGGAGTGGCTCCAGCCCCACCCAACAGGAAAAGTAGTTCCAAACAGAAGGGGTTCAGAGGCTCAACTGGCAGGCAAGTAAGCAGCATGGTCTGCTGCAGGTAAGTCCACCCAAGCATTATGAGCCCAGCGCTTCCAGCGCTGGGACTGGGCATATTTATGAGCCTGGTGCCACTGGCACCAGGACTGGGTCCAAAAGGTCCCAATTGGGACTGGTTGGCACTCGGAACCTGGGTTATGGATCTGCTTCCAAGGGAGTTGGGAAAACCCTGACCTTTTGGAAGCAGAGATCATGACAAGATCAAACGCACAGGGTATGAAAAGGGTAAGAATTAACCATGCCTGGAAAATTGTCTTCCTGTTTAGTGAGTTTTTTTTCACTGCGGTAGACAATCTATGGAAACTGGCCAGGTCGCGCAACTCGAAGGGTCGCCAGCGCATGAAATGTACATAAAATACAGCATAGGGGCAATAGGGTTTAATGTGATTTGGCATAGGCAGACAGACGTGTATCAGACCTTCAATGGCCTAATAATGGGAGCTTTGAATTAGCATGTATAGAACACCTAGAATCAGTATTACTACGCAAGAAGGCCCGACCAGCAGCGTTCCACGTTGTGAGAGACTGGAGGAAGGAAGCTAATCTCTGATTGAGAAGTAGAGAGAGACATGCGCGCAGACATAAAACGAATGTAGAGTAAGCACTAGAGCATGATCAGCATCAGCAGACAGAAGCCATTAGAAACATGGACAGGGCCTTCCAATTAGATGTACAGAAAATATATCCTCAGCAAGATTTGCATACATCAGATGAACTAATAAACAAAATATTAAATGAGTTCCTCTCCCCCTGTGCCTGTGACATCATTTCCTCCACTGCCGCTAGAGCATGAGTTAGCCGCTTTAGCAGGCAGTTCTACAGAGATGGGGCCTGCACAAGGAAGCATTAGACAGACTTATAGCATGATTAGCAAAGGTAGGAAAGAAGAACTGAAAGAGTGGGCCGAAACATATATGAATGATGACAATGAAGTGGCTGTGCAGAGTTCCATATCTGATCATAGAGGCCTTGGTGAACAACAGATATGTTTAGAATGCATGGGCAAATATCTTGTGAAAATATGGGGTGATTTGACCGATACAGTAGTACCGCCAGAGTTGCGCGATTTGATTGTTCTTTCAAATTTGCGAGATGATGCGATGAAAGTATGGGAACACGTAAGCCGAATACTTGTGTTTAAGCGAGAACTTGATCGATTGCATAAAGAGCTATTGAAAAAAGATAAACTGACTATTTTGTATGTTCAGCAACGTTTTTTTCCGCCATTGAAACCTGTTAGTGAGGAGATGCGAATGTGTAAATGAGATGCGCTTAGATGGATTACGGATGTCTCCATCCCCCCAATTGAAGTGCATGATATGTTTAGTCAGTATACACCAGAAATACAGAGAAAGGTATTACAGGTGATGGTAGAGTACCTACAATATGAATGCATGAAGAATAAGATATTTTGTCGCGCTGATTTTAGTGACAATTTATAAAAGAGCATTTTTGCCTGAAACTGGAACGGCTGTTTTTTCACTTGATTTAGCTTTGTTACCAAATAGACGAACGAATGTAGAATCGCCTAGTTTGCCATTACCCATGAGGGAGGTGCCTCCCACATTTGTGCCGAAAGTAGAAGTTGCTGCCTCTGGAGGAACTCCAGCGCGAACGATAGAAGCTCATTACATTGCACAGTTTGTACATGTCCCTTTTTCTAGGCAAGATGTCAATACTATAGAGCAGACGATCCCTGATATTAGGAAGAACCCGTCAGGATTCTATAAGGAAATTGAATCTGTTTTGAATTCATCTGTTTTTACATTGAGCGACATTGATTTATTGTTTCCCGTGATTCTTCCTGTAGACATATGGAAACAAGTTAGAAACATAAGTGACGCGCCGATGCTAGGTGATACATGGGAGAATTTGACTAGAATTGATAGTGAGAGAAGCCACCACAGGTAATGTTGGCTTTACCATCGCAAATAGTAGAGAAATTGAAAACTTTGGTGCCCGAAAAAAGAATAGTTTGGGACAAATTGACTGCTTGTTTGCAGGGCAATGAGGAAGGAGAGACGGATTATTTTAATCGATTTGCAGATTTTAGTGGTCAAGATTTAAGTACTGAACCCGGGAAGAGATTATTTGTTCATAAGTTTGTGCAGGTGTTATTGCCGAAAATTCAAAGTTTAATAATGACATCTGAAAGTGCATGGCAAGCAAAAACACAGAGTGAAGTACTACATATGGCCCAGTATTATGAGAACAGAGTAAATTCAGAAAAAGATAATGAATTGAGGGAAAAGGGAAATTTGAAGACAAGAGTATTATTACAGCAAGTAGCGAACAATAATAGAGGCGGTGGGAATGCACCGTCCCGAGTCCAATTTGCATTAACGTCCAATATGCAAGGGGGTCCAATAGGGATTAATCAATGTACCTATTGTAGACAAGAAGGCCATTGGCGAGCACAGTGCCCGCATATACAGAATAGAAATGGGACTTTACCGAGAAGACAGAATAGAAGTCGTTTGGGGATACAAGGACAGAATAGAAACCAAAGAGCACCACAATTTCAGGCTAACCAGGGGAATCGGAATCAAAATCAGAATCAGAGCCAACAGCAAAACAATACAAATGGTGGGAATGTTTTTGACAATCAGACCAATGCATATTACTCTGTCGACTTTACATCTGACGATGTTTTGTTTTACTAGGACAGCCCGAGACAGGGGTTGGAACCTGTATCTATTCCCGTAGACCAGAAAGCGCCCTACGTAGAAATGAAGGTTGGGAATAGGGAACACATTTTTTTAGTGGACACAGGTGCACAAAAATGTTCAATTGACCATCAGCAGGTTCCAGATATACCACTGTCAGGGCATAAAAATGTCTCAGTAGGGTTCTCAGGTACACCAGTAATTAGTCCAGTGTCACAACCAGTACCTATAACATTAGGTCCATTCACAGAGTCTTGCCCATTTCTTTTGACGAAAAACTGCAGTGAAATTTTTTTGGCAGATAATCTATTGAAGAAATTGAATGCAGTCATTTATTGTTCTCCGGATGGAGTGTATTTGACAATCTCGCCACAAAAAACTCCTGTATCGCAATTTGTATCTAAGCCACTACCGACTGAATTGAGTAAAGTACCGACTTGTATATGGACAGTAAACGACAATGACGTGGGTTGTTTGAAAGTAGAGCCAGTAAAGATTGTTTTGAAAGAAGGAATTACATTGCTGCGTATTCCACAATATAAAATTTCAGCTGAAGGAGAAAAAGCTTTGAAATGCATTGTATCAGATTTGATTACACAAAACTTAATTAAAGAAACTTCTGGTAGTACTTGTAAAAGTCCAATTCTTCCGGTTTACAAGAAAGGAAGCAATGAGATACCTTACCATTTTATAATTGATTTAGCGGAATAAATAAAGTGGTTGATCCGCAATTTCCATTAGTCCCGGATGTGACTACAATTTTGCCTATGATTCCAGCCTCTGCTGCATATTTTAGTCTTATTGACCTGAAAAATGCTTTTTTTTGTATCCCAGTACATCCACATAGCAGATATTTGTTTGTCTTTACTTTAGGAGGACGTTCTTTTACATTCACATGAATTAGGCAGGGCTATACTGAAAGTCCAAGTATTTACAGTAGAGCATTAAAGGAACAAGTAGATGTGCTAGAACTACCGACAGGTTGTGTTTTATTACAATAGACTGACGACTTATTAATAGCAGCAGACACAGAAGAGATTTGTAAAGAAAGTACAGTTGCATTATTGACACATTTAGCAGCACATGGACACAAAGTATCGCTTAAAAAATTCCAGTATTGTCGAAAGGAAGTGGCCTACTTGGGCTACCTCCTTTCGAAGGAGGGAAGGAGATTGACACCAGAAAGAATAGAAAGCATCTCTGAAATGCCTATTCCAAATACGCAGAAAGAATTCAGGGTTTTAATTGGCATGGATTCATATTGTAGGCAGTGGATCGCTAATTTTTCTATGATCGTGAAACCAATAGTGGCATTGACAAGGAAAGATGTTACCTTACCTTTGCCATGGAATATGGAATGTCAAGAAGCATTTGACCTGCTCAACGCTGCATTATATTCGGCTACGGTTTTGGGCACACCAAATTATGACAATAGTTTTAAGTTGTTTGTGCATGAAAATAATGGATGTGCTTTGGCTGTTTTGACTCAGGAACAAGGAGAGAGAAATAGACCATGCGGTTATTTCTCTTCCACATTGGATCCTGTTGCATGTGCTTTGCCGCGTTGCTTACGAGCTGTTGCTGCAGCCGCTGCTTCAGTGAAACAAACCGAGGGGATGGTTTTAGGTCACGCTTTAACTGTCATGGTACCCCATTCAGTGGACGTTCTTTTATATAGAACGCAGACGCAACACCTTACATCAGCCAGATTAACAAGGTATGAAATGGTTCTATTTGCACCGCACATCCAAATTAAAAGATGCTACGCTTTAAATCCAGCCGAGTTAATGACACATCCAAATGACAAAGGGGGTGAAAAACAATTCCACCATGATTGCTTAATGGTTACTGAACAAGAGACAAAAGGAAGAATTGACCTAACTGACACCCCACAGAAAGAGCCAGATGGAGAACTGTTTTGTGACAGTTCTTGTTTTAAATTACCAGATGGCACATCAACTGCTGCTTATGCCATCACTACGCTGAAAAGTATTGTAGAAAGCAAAAGAATCCCATATAACTAAGCACAAGCTGCAGAAATCATAGCGTTAACAAGAGCATGTGAAATCTCTGCAAACCTATATGTAAACATATACATGAGATGTCGTTTGAGCCGTTCAGGTCATGCATTGGAGTGTGTTCAAATGTTGTGCACATAGCAGGCAAGCTATGGGGGGAAATGTTCACCTGCAATATCATCAAAGCCGGTGCTGCACTCGCGTCGTCAGCGAGTTCCTCAGACTTGTCGGGGGAAGCTGCTGGCTCAGATGACAAGAGTTCTGCTGCAGCCTCCTCTGAAATTAGATGCTTCCGATGTTGATTGCGCGTCCTGGGGCCAGAGGTGGACATGGCCCCAACACCTCCTTCTTAACTCCTTATAACTCCACACCAACTCTCGCGCCGGCGCTTCATGCCTGTTGTGGGTTATATAGCAAAGGAAGGAGGGCTCCCTTAAAGATACAGTATCCAACAGCTCCAGCAATCAGGAAAGCAGCCAAGTGCAAAGCTCCAGTATCTCCTTATAACTCCATGCCAACTCTCGTAGGAAGCTTATGTGTGCAGCCAGACTGTTTTTTTTTTGGGGTATAGCTGCATTCTAGCAGGATGTTGAGGTGTTCATGGAGTATTGTTCGTATGTAAGGCTAGGCCGAAATTGATTGAGGGGTGTAGCTGCGCTCTATTGTGCGTTGGTGTAGAGTAGAGAGTGAGCATAGTGATAGGAGAGGTGAGTGTCTGGAGTGGATGAGTTATTCTTACCAGTTTCGCGACAGCTGCACTCAGAGGGAGATGGGACAGGAGGCAGCTAGGCATGTGTAGTGGACTCAGGAAGCGGATAGTCAGCAGTCATATATCTAGTGCCTGCAGGACGCTAAGGTTGTCATCTATGGTAACCATTTCCTGATTCTGTCTTGGTGACTTATTAGTCACTTTCAGTGGTCTAATTGATCAGTATCTCCTTGAACATTTGTCCGCAGGCTGTGGTTACTTTCCAGTGTAATGTCATTAAGGTCGTGGTCCATGGTATTGTAGGGTTTCAGCTGCCTAAGATGGTCTTATTCAGGTTTATGGAAAGAGACACGTTTTAGAGCTTTGCGGAAGGCCATGTAGTCTTGGGTGTGTCGAATGTGTGGGGGGAGTGAGTTCACAGAGTTGGTGCCAAGGTTGAGAAGGCGGATCCTCCAATCCTGACTGAATTGGAGGTTGGAATCACTAGTAAGAGGGCAGTGCTTGATCTTAGGGTGCGTGATGGGAGGTAGGGTTTAATCTTCTCTTATAGGTACGTTGGGCCAGTCTTGTGCACTGCTCAGTGGGTAATGCATAGGGTTTTGAAGGTGGTTCTTCATCCTACAGGGAGCCAGTGAAGTGTGTGGAAAGTGGAGGAGCTGTGTCTCTGTGTCCCAGGGCGAGGAGGAGTTTGGCGGCAGCGTTTTGGGTTCTTTGGAGTTTGTTAAGTTGCTATGCCGGTGCTCCCAGATATAAGTAGTTGGCATAGTCCAGTCTTGACATAACAATCAATATAACAGCAGCGTGTCTGTTGGGATAGATGAGGTAAGGGAAAATGCATCTAAGGAGTTTGAGGTGGTAGTGACAGGATTTGACACATTATAGATCTATCGGGAGAGGGTTTTTGACTATTTTGGAGGGAGAGGGGGTGCCCAGGGATGGGCGGCCATGGGAGTGGGTGCATGAGAAGGGCAGTATTGCTGCACACCATGATTTCAGTTTTATCTGGGTTCAGAAGGAGGAGATTTCTTGTCATTATCGGTCAATATCAGTGAGGCAAGCTTCAAGCTCGGGATGAGGGTTGGTGTGTGTTTTGGCAATTCTTAGGACAATTTGGGTATTATCTGTGTAGTTGTAACAGGAGAGGATGTGCATGAAGATGATTCCTGGTAGGGTGATCGGATAGAGGTTGAAAAGGAGAGCAGAGAGGCAGGCGCCTTGCGGTACTCCAGTGATCACAGACAAAAGGGGAGTGGAAAGCGATTTGTTTCCTGTTGCTGAGGAAGGAAGCAATTCTTTTGAGTGCCGAGCTACGGATTCCTAGGGAGTGGAGGCAGTCAAGGATGATAGAATGCTTAATGGATTTAAAGGCTGCTAACAGATAGATCAAGGCGAATCAGTGCTGCGCAACCCTCAGAGTCTGCTGCGACCTTTAGATCATCCCAGATTGAGATCAGAGTGGTTTCTGTTCCATGGCGCAGCCTGAAGCCTGATTGCGCAGGGTTGAGTAGTTTGTTTGATTCTACAAAGCGGTTGAGCTGGGAGTATGCAGCCAAGGGGGGATCCCGATTGTCTGCTGCCGGATAGTAGATCTAGGAACTCATTTCTCGAGATGGGTTGGAAAGAGCCGAAGGCTGGCATTGCAGTTGGCATTGCAGTTGTCAGGGCAAGGGGATCAGCAGGGGTAGGTGTGGGGCAGGGGGTGAGGGTGGAGAGTTTAGTGTTAAGTGTTGCAGTCCTGTCAAGTGCAGTGTTGTAGAAATGTAGCGATAGGGAATCGCAGAGGGTTTGCGTGGGGGTTGTTTGGGCAGAGGTGCATTTAGGTTTCACGAATTCGAAGATGATCTTGTGGAGTTCTTTGCTGCTGCTGCCGCAGTTCAGAATTTGTTTATTATAATAAGCCTTTTTGCCCTTTGGAGCTCAGATTTGTAATTACGGTGGTGGTGGGCGAACATAGATCTGTTGAATGCGGTTTTAGAAGCTTGCCATTTGTGCTCAGGAGAGTTATTTCTACTTTTGAAAGTATTCACGTGAACCATTTGAGGGATGGTCCTTTGCGTGAGGTTGCAGGGCGTGAGGGGGTCAGAGGAATTAGTGATTCTTTAATCTAGGAGTCTAAGGATTCAATGGTTAAGGATCTACCACAGGTCAGCGTCGCTGGGGGGCAGAGTAGCAGGGCTTTGGCTAGGTCGAGGAGTACCTTGACTTTGTTCCAGCATTTGTGATCAACGGTGAAGGCAGGGGTGCTGTGGGAGGATGGGCTGGTGTGTGGATAGAGAAAGGGGTGGCAGCGTGGTCTGTCCAGATAAGTGTTTTGGGACTGGATGTAGATACAAGGTCATAACTGCTGAAGATCGCATCAAGGGTGTGACCACCTGAGTGAGTTGGACCTGTGGTATGACGGGAGAGGTTGAGTGCCTCAAGACTGTCGACCAGGGGTTGGGTCATGGGGTTATTTGGCACATCAACCATATATTGAAGTCTCCCAGTATTGTGAGTGTTGGGTGATTTACCTGAATGGTAGTTATTGAGTCACAGAGATTGTTGGCAAAATATCTGTCATATTCACGGGGTCTGTATACGAGTAGGAAGCTGTGAGTGAGTGTTGATGATATCGAGAGTTTTACTAGAAGGGATTCACAGTTAGCATTGCATGTCCAAGTTTCAGTGAGAGAGATGGAGGAATGTGGTTTGTAGAGAATTGCCACTCCGCCTCCTCTGGAAGATCTGTTTTGGGAGATAAGCGAGTAGCCGGGGGGAAGGCCTTGTAGATGACTGGTGCAAAATCATCAGAGAACCAAGTTTCAGTGATAAAGGTGAGGTAAGGGTTGTCAGAGTATAGGAGGTCAAAGATGCTGTGTCTGTTTTTCGCCACAGAGCGGACATTGAAAAGGAGGCATGTGATTTCTTGAAGTGAAGTGATTTTCTTGATGCTCGGGCAGGGAGTGTTTGCTATACATAGGTGCCCTTTGCGATGTTGGGAGTAGTCAGATTAGTCTGGCTAGTTGAGACTGACAGAGGGGTGGTAGTGGGGGATTGGGACGTAGGCACTCTTTGGGGAAGGGTGAGTGGGTTAGGTTGATGGGGTGCGGGAAGAGTAGGCGGGCGGTGGTGGGTATGTTAGAGGGATGAGGAGAGGATCAGTGGTGGGGGTGGAGAGTGGTGCATATGAGGTGTATGGGGTAGTGCAAGTTGTTTGGGGTTTAAGTCTGGTGGGAGCTAGGGGTTTAGGAGTACTGGGTGAGAGGTCGACTTCAAGGGGGTGATGACGGGAAGAGAGGGGAGGGGAGGGCCTGATGAATGGGGATGGGAAGGATGGGAGGTTGGACCGACGAAGACGTGGTGAGGCTTAATTTGACTCAACACGGGAAACCTCACCTGGACACAGAAAGGATTGACAGATTGATAGCTGTCGAGAGTCGAGGGAGAGGGCGGTCACCTTTTCTGCATTTTCTGGGTCTAACTGCCGGGGGGGTGTGAGAGAGGGTACGAGGGTCAGAGGGGAAAGAGGATGAGGCAACGGTATATCTTCAATGTCACATGTCATGTCTGATTTCCTTTTTCGCTATTTTCCTGCTAGTACAGGATTGCCGTTCTGCAGGTGTGATGAACGTCTATGACAACATGCGTCAACGTATGCCTTTATTTTCCCTTTCTGTCTCCTGTATTTATCTTCAATGATTGAGTTTTCTTAATGTTTGTGAGATGGCCATCTTGGTAGATGCGTACATGGTGTTCGGCCAACCATTAGTTCAGCTGGACAATTGTTTGTGCTGCTGTGGGGAGAGTTCCTGTAATCTCTGAGCATAGTGCACAGAGCCAGAGTATGAAAAACATTACTCACTTCCAAGTGGTGTATGGTTTTCTTTAAGGTTCCAATGAACCTGTCAATCATGCCGTATCTTGTGGGCATAGGGGCATAATTCTGCTATGTGTTACGCCAATGTAGTTCATGTACCTTGAGAATTTATAACTGATGGATGCAGGGCCATTGCCAGATTTTAATATCATTGGGACGGCCAAGGCTGAGAAAGCAACAGCATGTTCTCAGATGCTGATGTGGACGGAGTGTAGTACACCAAAAGAAATCTGGAATATTTGTCCTCTAGTACCAACAGGTGCTTGCCATCTTTTAAGGGTCAAAATAAATCACCTGCTATGTATTCCCTCCCTGCATCTGCAAGTGGGAACATCACAAGTAGTGCATGGTTGTCTGGGCGACTAGTGTGCTGACACACATGACAAGATCCAACTGTAAATGTGACTTTGTGGTACAATGAGGGGAACCATATGGTGTCTCTAATGTCAAAATCAGTTTAGCTACTTTGCATAATGTAGGGTAACTTTTAGTGTTATCAATTATTGGTTGAAATTAAACAGGACCAGGAGTTTGTGTGTTGATAAAGTTGATGTATTATTCTGCAGTCGACATCTGTATTCCATACCTTGTGAGTGTCTCGACATGTAGTCAACAGGCTTGAGCCCTCTCCCAGGTTTGTGTACTATATTAAAGGCGCATTCTTGTATCTGGAGCCCATCTCTCTATTTGAGGGGCATCTTGCACCTACGGCTGACTAAATGGTAAAAACCAAAGCCTGATGATCCTTGACAATGAAAAATGGTCCTTGAAATATGTAACACATGGTAATGCTTGCAAGCTCAGATCATTGTCCTTCCTCATCTGGTTCAGAGCATGCTTGCTCTGTCCCAGAGAGGCTTCTGTTTGTGCAGGACAAGCATTATGCGTCAATTAGAAAATTAATAATTAAACCCAGACCTTTGAGAATGCAGGTCTGAAACGTAATCTTAATTTCGTTACGAGTTGCAGTACTAAGTACGTGATATATGCATTAAGATACCACTGTGATAAACGTTACATTGGAAAAACAGGATGTCTATTTAAAACGCGGCTGTCAGAGCACAGGTCCAAGATCAGAGTTAATATTCAGGCACCTATGATCCAACAATTTCTGGAACAGGGCCATGATGAAAGCAATGTCTCCTAGACCATCATTAATGTTGTCCAAAACATACTACAAACATTTGGTACTGAAGCAAGTCGAGGTCATATTGAACGGAAATGGATTTTACATTTTAAGTCACACATTTCTGGTCTGAATGACCAATTAGAATGGACATCATTGTTATAAATATTTCCCTTCAAACAAACTTGAAAATTACACCATGAATCAACTTTGAATAACATTCATGTTTGTAAGTTATCTAATGATTTGTTAACATGGAGCGTAGTGCTTGTGTCAACATTGGTTTACTAACGCACCACTTAGGAAAAGGAGGGAAAATACAGTAGAATTGGGAAGTACACAATAGGGCAAGCAGCACTACAGATGAAGGGTGTATCAGCTAGGTGTACTCTGTAAAAATAGGCAGATACTCCGAACAAATAAAAACAGGGAGTAAAAATCCTCCCAACAAAAATAGCAAGGAAAGACAGGAAAGCCTGTGACCCTGTTTCACTCGCACAGCTCTATGGGTAACTTTGGATCATTAGCACACATACTGTCACAGGAAGTAACCCTACCACTAATACTGCTCGATCTGAAGAGGTAAACATTTACCTTTTAAAATTCATGAATAACAAGGTGCAAAAAATATTTCTTATAAATTCACTTTGTTTTTACATTTAAAATGTTTTACACTCTTTGGCAAGGGGTGTTACTCTTTTACCCCCTAACAAAATCATTTCACTCCCAAATTTAAAAAGAAAATAGGGAGTAAAATACTCCCACTTCAAAATCTACCTGGAGCAATGAGGACAAGGCAGCCTTTGGCTAGCCAGATGTTTTAGATTACAACTACCATCAGCCATCATCAGCATAGTCTACGCTTAGTGATAATGGTAGTTGTAGCCGGAAACACCTGGAGAGGCACAGGTTGCAGACCCCTGCAATAGGGCATAATGGGACTAGCCCAATAAGTGGTATTCTCCATGGGAACGTTCAGTGGCAGTTTAATAAATCCCTTTCATGGTTCACGTCCTAAGGCTCTTTCATCCTCATGACTGGGGTGACGGAAGCTGCCTAGGTCCTTCCTGTGATCTACCTACCAACTCACTGACACACGCAAGAGCAGTCTCAAAGGTCCTTGCCTGCATCTTGTACATTACTTTCAGATTCTGAGATATCTTTCATTTCACCAATGCTTACACATTACTTGACGTGTCCTAGGTTTTGTTACCCACTGCCTGCTTTCCGTCACTCGAAATGTGTATGACATGTTTCTGTTCATATTCCACATGTAAATCCATTAGCTTGAATATTCAACAGAGTACTCACTTTCCATCTAGGCAATTACAAAATTGTATCAGATCTCCTCTTCTTGTTGTGTTTTTGTACACTGTGCCTGACAAATACCATGAGTAGCCAGTAACTAACCCTCAGGAACAATGGTAAAAGGCATCTGCGTTGAGAGGCAATCGGAGGTGTGCATAACTTATGGTGCCAGACTCCTCTCCACCGCCATATTGTAGATGCGAAAGACGTTACTCACTAAGGCAACTCTACCAACCCTACCCAGGAGGGTTCGAAGAGCAGCTGAATTTGCAAGCTAAGGAGGACATGCACATGTAACCAAATGATAAAAGCAAATGAAGGCACTGCTGGAACGGACAGAAGTAGAGGCATTAGACACAAAGCAGATACACACCCACCATGAAGCTACACAGACAATAGGTCAACCTGCGCTTAGACATGAAGAATATGCTGGCATCCAATAGGCTAGAAAACATATACACTATGTATTCTGAAAAGCAAGATGCAAAAGATTACATATAAAGCTTGCTTAACGCAGAAACCCAACAAGAACAAATGGTCATTTTAAACAAGATGAATGGTGCAGCCACGTTCAAGTGAATGGGAGACATCAAGAAACCTTGAAGCTGCAGGCGGTCCTGGCTCACTCAGTTAGCAGAAAACTCAGACAAGAACAGCCCAGACAAACAATTTTACAGCCTGTGCTAAGGTAATCGTGAACAGGGAAGGTTTGGATTGGCACCCAAGAGAACAGACGATAACAGTTCCCAGGCGTGGGAGACATTGCTCTTAAATTGAGCAAAGAAACAAATAATATTGGAAGGCCAGATTCCCATTAACTGAGGCTCAATATTGGGAAGAAAGTAGCTCCAACTAGTCCCTAGCGGTCAGGAAGGGTAAAGAAACCTGCATTAATAAGGGCTAAAATCCTAGTAAATGCTGAGCAGAATAATCCAAAATGTTGTCTCCACACACATGACCTGCAGGTAGAGAATAGTGACTATTCATTATCTTCAAGGATAGACTGCCTGGGGCCTTCGTTCCCGTTGAGTTTTCAGGACAAAAGATACAAAAACTATGCCCAGTCCTGGCTTATGGCATAGAGAATCAGAGATGAGAAAAGTAGCACCTTGGTTCCGTTCTCACCAACCCCTATTGTTGCTCATGTGCTGATAACCTTACAAATTTCCAACGCTGGGAAAGCTAACGTTGACCAATCCCTACCCTCCAGTAACGCTCTCCTATAATTGCATCGGCCAATGAAATAGTACGTAGATGAAATGTATTTGGTGGTCTCAGGTGGAACCATCAGATAGAAAGGGACCAATGAAAACACTAATCCTTATGTATCCTATAAATAGTTGATGCCCCTAGCCAATCACTCCACGCCTTAGGTTTTTGTAATCATGAATATGATGACCCATCAGTTGTGATGTAATTCTTGTTTTTAAACTGTTGTTAAGCCTAGGAATGATCGAGAACTCTGAGATTTTGTCTTGATGGCCACAGCTGTACCTCTTTTATATGGATTTTGAATAAAACAGGATTTTTGTCAAATTCTTTGGACTCTTACGTTACTGGATGTGGGATTTCCCTGGCCGCCCTTTCTGCTTTACCCAGGGGGTTTCCACCCCTTCTTAACATCTCTGTTGGAAAAGTCAGTGTACACTAGAACTGTTTCCACCCCTTCGTAGCATCTCTGTTGGAAAATGCAGTGTACACTAGAACTAACAATTGCAGTTATTGGCTTTAAGGAGAAACAGTAGTCTACAGCAATTGCTTAGCTCCATTTCACACTAAATTCCAGCTCTGTCATCCACAATTCATATAATGTGTGGGAAAAACACCCTGCCGAGCTAAGGAGAGTTGATGTGAACTTGCCTGACTAAATTACCAGTTCTGAGCAAGGACGTCTCCTGCTACATGTCTAGATTCAGTGGACAGTCTGACATGCTTTGAAGTCCAAATAAGCCCTTTAAAGAGCTTTGTAGCTGGAAGCCACAACACTCAGCCTATCTAGATAAAGGGGCAGTTTGTGCCCATTGTGGCACTAGCACTGTGCACGAAAAAACACAGCAGGATCCAAACTTGTATCCCTGCTGACAGTAGTGCCCACAAGGCCCTGGTGGATTGATCTTTTGGAAACGTACACTAAAGAATGGACATGGACTAGTTTTGTGCAAGAGAGTGAGAGCTTGTGGAGAAGAAGATGCAGCTCTCCTGGCCTGTGCGGACATCCGCCCTGAAGAACGTTGCTCGAGGGCAACCAAAAAACCATGACAACAAGCTATGTGCAAGCGCAGTTCGCTTTGCAAACCTCATTGCATCAGACACTCCACTGCCACGATCTGCCTTAAGAAAGACCAATGGTTCTTAAATACGGTATCTGAAATATTGGCCACATCCAGGCTCAAATAGAAAACTTGGGATAGGGAGAAACACCATCATGGAAATACTGTACACAATCGCCCCATGAAGAGCTGGTTGTCATGAGCACCACCTACAGATCAGGAGGTTGAGTACCATGCAATGGTCTCCAGGGATTTTTCCCTGTTGCCAGAACTCCCTCCTCGGCTAGAACTGGCAACCACAGGATTCTAAATTGACAAGGGGGGGTCCTGGGAGTCTCTCTGCCAGACATTAGTCCTGGTTGCGAGAGACTTACCCAGAGTCTTTAGCTCACTATCTTTCACAGAGAAGAAATATCCCAAACATATCAGTCTTCGTCCTGCCCTGGGGCAGTCCAGCACCGAAATGCTAGGCAATTCTCCTCTGAACAAGAGTACCAACAGCATCCCAGACACGTGTTTCGGTCTGGTTGGACCTCATCAGTAGGAAGGAGCTGTACCTCTCTAAGAATAGTGAGCAAGGGGTCCACGTCTGGATTCCCCTAGTAACTTAGGGTGAGACCCAAAGTTACTTAAATATGCAAATTGACAAGGGGGGTCCTGGGAGTCTCTCTGCCAGACATTAGTCCTGGTTGCGAGAGACTTACCCAGAGTCTTTAGCTCACTATCTTTCACAGAGAAGAAATATCCCAAACATATCAGTCTTTGTCCTGCCCTGGGGCAGTCCAGCACCGAAATGCTAGGCAATTCTCCTCTGAACAAGAGTACCAACAGCATCCCCAGACACGTGTTTCGATCTGGTTGGACCTCATCAGTAGAGAGGAGCTGTGCCTCTCTAAGAATAGTGAGCAAGGGGTCCACGTCTGGATTCCCCTAGTAACTTAGGGTGAGACCAAAAGTTACTTAAATATGCAAATTGACAAGGGGGGTCCTGGGAGTCTCTCTGCCAGACATTAGTCCTGGTTGCGAGAGATTTACCCAGAGTCTTTAGCTCACTATCTTTCACAGAGAAGAAATATCCTAAACATATCAGTCTTTGTCCTGCCCTGGGGCAGTCCAGCACCGAAATGCAAGGCAATTCTCCTCTGAACAAGAGTACCAACAGCATCGGTGTTTCGGTCTGGTTGGACCTCATCAGTAGGGAGGAGCTGTGCCTCTCTAAGAATAGTGAGCAAGGGGTCCACATCTGGATTCCCCTAGTGACTTAGGGTGAGACCCAAAGTTACTTAAATATGCAAATTGACAAGGGGGGTCCTGGGAGTCTCTCTGCCAGACATTAGTCCTGGTTGCGAACCGAAATGCTAGGCAATTCTCCTCTGAACAAGAGTACCAACAGCATCCCCAGACACGTGTTTCGGTCTGGTTGGACCTCATCAGTGGGGAGGAGCTGTGCCTCTCTAAGAATAGTGAGCAAGGGGTCCACATCTGGATTCCCCTAGTAACTTAGGGTGAGACCCAAAGTTACTTAAATATGCAAATTGACAAGGGGGGTCCTGGGTGTCTCTCTGCCAGACATTAGTCCTGGTTGTGAGAGACTTACCGAGAGTCTTTAGCTCACTATCTTTCACAGAGAAGAAATATCCCAAACATATCAGTCTTTGTCCTGCCCTGGGGCAGTCCAGCACCGAAATGCTAGGCAATTCTCCTCTGAACAAGAGTACCAACAGCATCCCCAGACACGTGTTTCGGTCTGGTTGGACCTCATCAGTAGGGAGGAGCTGTGCCTCTCTAAGAATAGTGAGCAAGGGGTCCACATCTGGATTCCCCTAGTAATTTAGGGTGAGACCCAAAGTTACTTAAATATGCAAATTGACAAGGGGGGTCCTGGGAGTCTCTCTGCCAGACATTAGTCCTGGTTGCGAGCGACTTACCCAGAGTCTTTCGCTCACTATCTTTCACAGAGAAGAAATATCCCAAACATATCAGTCTTTGTCCTGCCCTGGGGCAGTCCAGCACCGAAATGCTAGGCAATTCTCCTCTGAACAAGAGTACCAACAGCATCCCCAGACACGTGTTTCGGTCTGGTTGGACCTCATCAGTAGGGAGGAGCTGTGCCTCTCTAAGAATAGTGAGCAAGGGGTCCACATCTGGATTCCCCTAGTAATTTAGGGTGAGACCCAAAGTTACTTAATTATGCAAATTGACAAGGGGGGTCCTGGGAGTCTCTCTGCCAGACATTAGTCTGGCACTGAAGAAACTAGAGGCACCGTTTGGTAATCAGATAAATGTGGTGTTAGAGAGAGATACATTTGTCTCGAGGAAACAAAATGTAGGGGAATCTGTGGATACATGTATTGATGACTTAAGGGGATTGTTGGCATCATGTGCGTTTACAGGGAGGGAGGATGAATACATTTGTGATCAATTGATGATGTATACGTCTAATCCCAAAATTGAGGAGCGCTTGTGGGAAGCAAAAATACACCAATTGCAGAAGGCATTTTTAATTGCTAAAGGAATGGAACGAACAAGCATGTGTTTGATGGAGGTCAATGACAAGGGGCGGCAAAGTGAATGTACAGGTTGTAAAGGAAGTGGAGAGCGACAAAGAGTCGGGAGGAGAGGAGGCAAAGGTATGTGTGGTGAAGAAAAATGATAGGCTGGGAACAGGAGCTGATGGTGGGCAAGCACCATCACAGGGTGTGCGCAAAGGCCAATGCGCTAGATGCATATTCGAAAAGCATGCTCTGAATGCTAGGGGATGTCCCACCATGAGGGTAAAGATTAGGAAATGTTGGAGAATGACAAGAGCATAAAATATGTGGGAGAGGAGAGAGGAGAATGGTAAAGCAAAATAGTTCACATTATGAGTGAGGTGGGGGAGGATGAGGAAGGTGAATATGTTCCCCCTGCGGTGGAGATAATTGTGGCAGGGTGTACAGTGAACGCACCAGCTGATTCAGAGGCGAAATGTAAGGAGATCTGGGCTGGGAAGAAACACACTTTACATAACAGTGATAGAAAGGCCAAAAGCTATAGATGGGGCAGGATTGTTGTGATGGGGGGCAGGATTGTTGTGATGGGTTTTGTAAGGGGAACAAACACGTATGGTACGAGGCACATTCAGGCAAAGGTGTATGTGTCAACCAAAGGTGATTGTTTACTTGGGTGGAAAAACCAGGGCAAATTAGGATTGGAGTTGCACCCCGGAAAAGAGCAGCAAGTAAGAAAAGTTGAGGTAAATAGATAAGAAATGTTTGCTCAGGAAGTTGTGGCAAGGTTTAGAGGTGCGCTCCAGAAAGGCATTGGTAAATTCCAGGGATACTGCCATAAGGTTCTGTTATCGGTGCAAGCTGTGCTGTGTGAACATTTGGTTAGAAATCTGCCTCCAGATGTGAGAGAGAAAGAGAGAAATTAATTACTAGGTTTATGTGAACAGGGAATAATTGAACCAATAGAGAGCAGTGAGTAGCTGTCTCCAATTGTGGTAGCGCAGCGACCTGATGGTCACATTAGATTATGGGCCTCATTATAAGTTTGCCGATCTGGTAACAACGGTACCCTGTAGGTATGAGGTATTATCACCGTGGGGCTCAGGAGGGCAAAATGATTTCAGCGCTGCAAAGCCTGATGATTGCCTAGAAGAGGCATCTTGGCAGCAAGGTAGTTCACATTTCCAAGCTTTAATGATTTATAAATCAGACAACCTAACCTGAAAGGATTTCTGCAGTTAAAGGGCAGCCAATATTACCTCCTGATTTTCATCATACTACACCTCTGCACACTATGAGCTCTCATATTAGATCCGAGTCTTGCTTGTTCATAGAGTACTCTCAAAATGTACATTCCAAAGTCATTTCCGGCCCCTGTGGCAAGGTGTACAGTGAACCAGGCAGAAGAGCAGGCCTGTTATGGTATTAATGATGTGTTTCCTTATTGTACGGCCTGGTGAGAGCGCCTCCACTGCCCCAGCAGTACCTTTCCCGCGTTTAATGCCGGCTCTCCATCTTAGGAGTGCTACTTGCATGGGTCCCAGGAGAGGCCGAGCTGTCCCTGGGAGAGAAAGATGTCTTCATCTCAGCTCGTGGGTAACGGAGGCAGCGAGTCTGCAAAGCACCTGCTGCTGCCGCGGCCTTTCGCCATTTGTTGCCGTTACTCACCAGAGACCGGAAGCAGTGGCACATCCTTCCTCTTTACAGCCGATATTGACAGCAAGGTGCTAGGAGCCTGGGGTGGGGGATGGCAAGTTAAAACTGCCCGTGGACCAGCACGGCGAGGGGAGTGAGACGCGTAGAGGTGCAGCTCTCCAAGGACCAAGGCGTGAGGTGTTGTGCTCCGGCGGTGAATTTGCCAGCTGAGAGCAGCATTCGAACACCATCTTCGCCCAAATGAAGCCAGACTAAGGCTTCTTACGCACACAACCAAATAAAAATGTTCTTTAAAATCTTTTTATGGGTGGCATTAACAATTTCGAAGGAACACATGCAACAAAGCCCCTTAATAAGTCAGAGACATGCGATCCCCGCCTCCCGAGTAACTACTCACTATAAGTCACAGGACATAAAACACCACGAACACGTCTTTCTTCCTCTTCTTTGCTGCATGTCACTGCAGGTACATCTCTATATCTAATGCCAAATCCGGTTCCTTGTTGTAACTGATGAACCCATATGCAAGCATCATTATTGGCCGACCCCGAACCCTCACCTGAAATAATTTGCCTCACAACATTTTGTGAAGTGTTGGCAATAAAAGGCCGTAGGATTTTATTGTGCAGATATGGTTAAGGAGATAACAGTAATCACATATCATAATAATATCATACTTTTGGGCACCGGGTCCTGAGGTTACCCCCTCTGGCCCGTGCCGCCTTCTCATGTCCCACGACTTGTTGTGGACACCGTACAGTGCTCTGTACTTCTTTTCCTTTGTTTTTCTCCCTTATTTGTAGGGTGGGAGGGTTTTGTGGTAAAGAAGCAAAGTGTGGAAGACGCTGAGTGAACAGCGAACCTCCTGTTAGTTTGGGTCCCCGTTCAGGGTCCACAAACAGATTGTGTTTTCTTAGAGAATTCTGCTCTAATTTATAACACCCAGGGGAGCCCTGGGTCTTTGATGTATATAGTAGCAGGGGCGGTGCGCCAGCCCCCGGCCGGATAGCCGACATGTCTGGCCCCCTGAGGAGGGGGCAGGTCTTTGAACCTGGGCCCTGCCTGACTGTTGGTTTTCCTTAGTTGCTTAGCACCCTGTTGCTTGGAGGAAGGGTGAGGCGATTGTTCACACCTCACCATTCCTCGGCTTTGTGTGACAGAGACTGCATGTCTCTGTAGCTTGTGTGGGAGAGGAGCAGGCGTGGGGGCGGGAGCTGCCCCTCTCCTGGCCTGCTGAATGGTAACATCAGTTACCCTGCCTCGCCTTGGGCGGCCCTACGGCATTGCCCATACTGAGGTTAACAATGTTAATGTTAAAGGTGTTTATACCACGCAGCAATGCCACTTGTGTGGCCTCCAGGCAATGTGCCTTTTTGACTTTTATGTCATCTTGTTTGTGATCCGGATTATGTACTTTACTGCTGCCTCATTCAAGGTGTAAAAATGTCTTCATTCCACGGAGCACATCTGTGTGCATTTTCTAAACCACACGCTTGCGATGGAAGCTTCCGTTGTGGGCACGGCTGCTCCATTCGGCTTGTGGTGCACCTCGTGTGCTGCAGCGTTTAACTCTGTGGAGCCAGGCTCCCGTAAGCCCCTACTTCCTGCAGTGGAATACCCGCTCCTTTGATGTGGGCAGGGCGGGCTGGGCAATCACCCGGGCCGCCATAGCTGCCCAGGGCGCCATTAGCCCCTCGCCACGCCAGCTTGGGGGAGTGTTACAATGGCTCCTCCGAGCTGGCGTAGTGGGAGAAGGCGCGGCAGGCGCCCTTTTGTTATTAAATGTGCCTGTGGTGGCGGGGCACATTTATTAACAAGAGGTTGCTGATGCTTTTGCATCAGCACCTTATTAAGATGATTACCTCCGCTCCGACGTGGGAGCGAGTCGGTTTTCATTAGCATAGAGCGCTCATACATTAGCACGAGCACCCTATTTCAGTGATTAACAACTGCTCATGCGCCGTAGCGGGGAGTTAAAAAAAGAATTGGCAGCGGCTCCTACTCCCTCTGCATTGACCAAGGATGGGGGGAGGAGTCGGGGCAGCGCCAAATGTGTCTTGAACCGCCCAGAGCGCTGCACTGCTAAGGCCGTACTGGTAGTGGGTGACAGTAATGTCTCCATTCTGGGGTAACCCTTAGAGGATGTTATGGAGTGATGCCCTGTAACACAACAGACTGGTGGGCAGAGCCAAAAAACGGACACAGAGGCCAGTGTCAAGATCAGCTTCCGTGTAATTCCTGCTTGAGCTTGGCACACAGCCCTTTTTTAATGGGTGTTGACGTCAGACATCACTCGTTCGTAGACCGGTGTATACAGTGGCGGTGTAGCACTAGGCAAATGAGCCTATGAGCTGCCTATGGCACTGGCCTGAAGGCGGTGGAGGCACCAAAGAGCAATTTATCCCCTCTGTTTTCGGGAATTACATAAGAGATGTTAGCCACTGTGAATTAAAGTAGATCAATAATTTCTTTCTGCAATTAGGGAGTGCCCTGCTGCAAATCACAGGGCTCACATCTCTAAGAGTCTCTACCATGGCAGCAGAAGCAGGGCCATTGTCTATTGACAAGGTTTTTGTGCAACAGAGTACATAATCTGGTTCAAATAAAAGCACACTGGCTTAACAGGAAGAATTCTTGATAAAACAACATGGTCAAAATCGGGGGCCTCACACCAGGAAAGTCAAGAGTCATGGTAGAACTATCCAGAAACTTTTGGATGCACAGTGTGGACCATGCGAAGTACACCTGAGTTTATGACCCTTTGGAACGTGCACATGGTAATGGATGGGATTACACCAGAATAATTCTGAGTCCAAATAATGGAACCAACTCAAGAAGATGGCAAAGTACTGTTTTATTAACAATTATATAAAACGAGGAGGTTACAAGGAACATCGACGGATGTGTGCTCAGTCTCTCAATGATCTCTACAAAAAATACAGTTCTTATCGGTTATGCGTCAGAGGGCCGTCATACTACATGGCAATAGTGAAAAACCTATCAAGGGTCGGGATTGGTTAAGAGAAGCATCTATCTATGCATTTGTATAGGAGCTAGGATTTATATTGGCTGTCCTTTATCAGGTGGACAACTTATGCCTACCTCTTAAAACATGTCACTTTGGAAACATTCAGTACACAGTTTCTCATTGGTTTTACCAGCTATAAGGTCCTTCGATATATGGACTAATACAATCGGTTGGCACAATTGCCATGTCAGTTTCAATGCATCTGGGCTCCAAATAAACTACTGCCTAGAAGAAAATAACTATGGCTGCGAGGCAATATTTGGAAGTCAGATGGCAAAAAATAATTTGAAAGGAAATGCTAGCAGTTTTCAACACATGTGGAAAAATAGGCTTTTGCTAAACTGAAGGAGAAACATGCCAGTTTAAAAAGTAAACTGTTGAAGGAAAGCCTGCCATTACCTAGCAATTTGAAGGGAGTTGTGGCTGGTGAAAATACATACATGGGCTATTTTATTCCACAGGATTGTTTTAATTCAGGACCAAATATCAGAAAATAAAGGTTTTAAAGCACCTCGGCTGGATTTGCAAGCTGTCAAAAACAGGTTATTCTGGTTGGCAGAGTTAAAGCTTCCCCCTAAGAAGGGAGCCACACCATAAACTTCCAGGACACGAAAGTGATAATTGCTACCTTGAAAAACTTTGAATGGACCAGACAAAGAAAGTTCACATGCTCTTCAGACATTTGTCTGTGCTCCAGACTGGGACAATAGAAGTCTTGGGACACTAACCTGTGAAGTGGAGGGGGGCATAAACCCTTCTATCAAACTGGGAACCCCACCTCCGGGCTGAAGTGACAGTTGGTGGCAGCTGAAAAATAAAATAAAATGGTCCAGAGCAGACAAAGGACTGCCATTTGCTTCCAAAGACTATTTCATAAATAAACTTTAAAGACTTTTTATCTCTGCAGCAGGAATTTGTAAAAATGTAAAATGTTTGCAGTTTTAAAGTGATTTTATGGGCTTTAATTGAAGACATGGTAGAATTCACTGACACTTTGGGGACAGAAATGGCAAAGTATTGCGGATTACAAGAAATCATCCATGTTGCAAATGCAAATTTTTGTACATGCATCCCTTATGATCATCCACACTCATGTATAAAGTTATGGAATTTTAGGCCGAAAATTTCACACTGAAAATGACCAAAAAAGTATTTAAGGAAAAAACATTGTCTCATAGATTGCAGGATTGGACGTTCGTGCTCTAAATAAAATATGTAACCTGATTATGTTATTTATTAAGGTGCCACAACTGTACAAATGTGTAATTTCTGGTATGACAGATGTTTGGCTAAAAGGTCTGTGGGAAGTCTTTTTACACCATAAAATGCAACCTCCTGAACTGAGTCACATCCCAGGGGAGGTGTAATGACCACTGTTAGGGGGCACAAGTTGTGCCACAAGCAGGCTCCCACCAGAACCCTGAGGGCCTTAAAACCAGCGCAAAAGGGCTCCTGGAGCCAGTCCTGGTGCCTTTGGCACCAGGCTCATATGTAGGAAGGAAGGGCTGTTCAAACTAGGTCCTATTTATGTAGATGGGCCTTTAAATCCAACATGGAAGATAATGCATGGCTCAGTTCCTGTGAACCAAACCATGCGGTCTAGTGTCTTGGGTGTGGCTGGGGCCTGGAACTACTTTACCTGTTAATATTTTACAAGGGGCATATAAACCACACCCAGGCTACAGAACACGATTTGCGTTATTCTGCATCTAGCAGCGTGATGCTCACCGTGTCCAGCTCCTGGTCTTCAGCAACTTCCTGCAAGAACAAGAACAAGGTTATTCTGCCTTACCTGAGAATTCACCATCCAGCACTCAGCATCTCAACCGGGCTGCAATCTGTGGAAACCGAGAGAAGAAGAAACATCACTCACCGGTGAGTACTAGCTTAAGGACTTCTGGCAAACCGCTACCATAGCTGCTGCTCGAAACATCACAACCTGCATTAACAAGAAAAGCAAAAACAATATTAGAACGTGCGTGCTTCCAAAACATCGAATTCCATTAGTCTCACCTGAATTCCATCGCGCTATGCAGCGCTTCCATCCGGAGCACCACAGCAACATCCTTCAAAGGAAATGGAGACGTATTCAGGTTCGCTTTCAATATTGAACAACTGCACAGCGCTTTACTTACCTTAACGGATTCCGGGGCCAGTTTTTTCATCGCGCTCTCATCCACTCGCAGCATCACAGCGGCCTGTGAGGAGAAGAAGAAGAAAACACAGGTTACCTTAAGGCGCTGCGCTCCGTGCTTTCCCTTACCTAAAAATGTGCCCCTCCATCCGGCGCGCCAGCATCAAGACCTTCACACCTGAAAAAATCCCACCATTAACAGAACAAAGACTTACAATTAACAAACCTACCTGCCTATGAGCAGATTCAGGGTCACAGCAGGCATGGACCCAAGGAAGGCGCACTGCACCAGTGAAGCAACTCGAGCAGCTCGCCAACAAATGTCAAGCGCCCCTGCACAAGAAACGCAGGACGGATAGCTCACCCTACAAATAACTAAGGTGAGAAAGACTAAGTGGGAAGGGGATCGGTCAGAGGGAGGTGGGAGATTCACCCATTAGAGACAGTTTTTACAAATCCTCCCTTATGTAACTGCAGATTCATTTTTCAGCACTGGGCAACCACGCATCCAGGGTTCCAGATCTCAGTGCCTTCCAGTCGCCCCCGGGGATATCAGGTGAGCGTAAGAGGAGGCAACCAACATTTTGATTGTCCGATCCAGTTGCTTAGAGACGGGCTTAGCTAAGCCGGCCCAGCAATATAGTCGATGATGTCACCATGCATTATAAATAAGAGTCCCTGACAAGACTCCAAACACACACTCTTGCTGACGTTCCTGCACTGCATTCCTGTTCCATCCATCCAGATTTCAGATCCCAACTACAAGGCCAAAGCATTGCTGACCCTACTCCAGGGCCCATTGCAAAATCCAAGCAGTGCTGATCACATTCTCAGCAAGGCCTCAATTCTAAAAACCCACTTATCTCCCATGAAAAAGGGGAGAGTTTTGGTCCTTTTTGCATCCTGAACCAGCCTGGCTTGCTGCCCCCTAACTGCATTCATCCTGCAATCCTGCCATTCAGCTGATCTTTAGTATCCAGTGAAAAGAATTGCCAGTCCAGAAGTTCCACCCAGTGACCAGAACTGCCGAGCTGTTTGCCAGACGCGCAGCCGTGTAGTGACCGGAACCATTGACGGTCCAAAAATCCCAAAACTAAAAAGTGGACTGTGAGTATAATCGCCACCCCATAGAAACACATAGCATATCTTGCCTTGTCCTTATTCTACTCTCTAAGCCATCATATCCTTACCCTGATAACTTGTTGAAACTGTCAGACTCATTCTTGCAACCCTGTCCTTGATTTCTAGTGCTAGCGCCATCTCTTTAGTAATTAATTTTGTCTTGTGTAATCCTAAGCCATTAGTCCTATTCAAGTGATAGGACTGGTTTCCGCCAGGGTTGGGTGCTGGGGTGACAGGGTTGAAGTCGCGAATCAACCCTGGCTCTTACTGTGTCCCTCTTTGGTGGGCTAGCCTGAATACTCTAGTTTAAAGTAAAACTGTTTATGTCACAACTGATTTCCTTTCCTATTTCACAGCTCAATTTTATTCAAAGCGCACCTTTTTATATCTTGCATAACTCATCCAATTTACCAGCTACAGACTTAATTTTGCTTCCATATTGTTCCTGTGATATACCTCTACCTCACAACCAAAAAACCGCATTCCACCCGTTTTTATTAAAAAGCATTTGGGTAATTTCAGACAGGAATGAAAAAATTGCAAATTTTCCAACGGTTCAGTTTGCTGCAATCTGTTTTAAACTTTCCACTCATTTTCGAACTGTATGCTCTTGGTAATCTATTCTTGGTGATTGTTAGCATCTTTGCATTGTTGCTTTAGTGAGGAATTATATTTGCTTCAAGGTTTTTAACACTCATTAGTTATTTATTTGTCCATTTCCCAGTGTCATTTCATAACATTGCAAGAGGTTTAACATCTGTTTTTCTCTCTTATGTGGGGAGGAAAGGTCAGATTTGGATTCCTTTTCCTGTTTCTTATTCCTGATTACCTACTGCTTCTGTTAATCCACTCAGAATTGATTATTTGTGGGTTGTGGAACATTGCAGGGGGAAATTCTAACTTGGGTGCTATCTTTCCTAAACCAAAAACTGCTCCTATTCCGCTGTGCTGTGTTTATGTTCCACTAGAAGGTTAAAGCCAGCGCATTGCTCACATTCTCATTGTAATTATCACCCCATTGGTGATTGCTGCCCCATATAAAAAAGTGTATGATTTCTTTTGAATTTTAAAATAAATATTGTATTTTACCAACCAGCCTGGTTCATGGTCCATTGTGACCCGGGGTATTTGAAAAGGGGGTGTGATATGAGTGGTGTACCATCTCAATATTTAAGTATATACATACAAAGGGATAAGCATTTCAGTTGTGCCCGGCATACACAGCCGAGACAAAGGTGTGTATCGCCTGATTGAAATCCTTAACACCCTTGTGCAAGGAGATAGGATATGAAGCTACCTCACCACCCAATTAGCCCAGCATCTCCCATCATCTTTGCCTTCTGCCATGAAATTGTCTTTGTACTTGGCCTTGTAGAGTATTCTCATCATCTTTGAGAATCCACAGGAGTGAGGGCACTCGCTATCGTGTCTGGAAATTCAAGTTCAAGCTCTATTTCCATCCTTGACTCACGTGACAGGAGACCACGATCTGGTCCATTTTGCAGCTTTCAAATTCTCTAAATTAATAAAAACCTGGCATCCTTTGTGTTCTTTCTTGCACCTTAATGTGAGACGATTCATCCTCTGCACACTCGTTCTTCTTCAGAGTAGATAGCGGTCCTCGATTCCTAGGATCTTGACTTTAGGCCAGGCAGCCTTGCTGCGCAGCTCCATGAGCCTGCTATTCGGCTGTGACAGAGCTTTCCATTCATCCTTCATGTTTTCTGTCTTACTTATTTCATGATACTAATGTCCAGTTTCTGTAGAATGACAGCTTCTCCTGCATTCTATTCACTACTCGTAGCTAGCTCTTATGATAACTTGATCTACCTTGTATTTCAGCATCTATACATTTATTGAAGTTTTGTTTTCTGGAATATTTTGTGGACGTGTAATCTTCTTTTACACATGAAAGTTCACTCGGTTCTTTACTTCACCATTAGTTTCTTCAGGGTCCATACATTATCTGCAGCCAATATCTCGGTACGTTGTGCACACTTTCTTATGATGTCATCAGTCACTTGCTTAGCCCTCCCTCATATTCCTTCAGGGAGTTCCTCCTGCAGGTTGTCATCACTTTGAGGGTACATTCGATAGGGTTATATCAATGGGTATCTTCTTTCAAATACTCGCTGCAGTATTGGTACAATGGCTGGTGTTAGGCAAGGCACAATCTCATGTCTCCAATACAGGGGAGGTAGGGGGCGGGATCTCCGGCAGATGTACACAGCGATTCCTCTACACACCTCACAGGAGGGAGATGAGTTGTAGGGCTGCATGCAAGTTCAGCAAAAAGGCGTTAAAGATCCTTATCCACATAATCTCAGAATAGGTCAAAGTGTGCTGTGCTTGCAGCACATCGGGCCTCATTACAAGTTTACTGGTCCGGTAACAATGGTACCGGTAAGCTTGCCGGTACCGTTGTTACCGGACCGGCAAACTACGAGTTCTGCTCATGGGTGCCTTTCCGCCCACCAGGTCTGACCTGACGGGCATACCGCCACCCGCAAGCAGACCGCAACGGATGCACCGGCACCATTCATGAATGGTGTCGGTGCATCTGGCCTCCCCATTCCCATTGAGTGCAATGGGGATTTACTGGATGCACCAGGGCTGTAATGCCCCGGTGAGTCCCCATTACCAGGTGCCGGTAAATTCATAACTCCGGCGGCAGCCATGCCGGTATTTACTTGTATGGCTACCGCCGGACTGCTAATGAGACCCATTTACTCTGAAAAGTTTTCATTAGCATGAACAACCTTATAGATATGAATGTTTGAGAGATGCTGGAAGCGCTGACTACTGACCTCACAATTGACGTGTTGCAGCTTTTGCTCTCAAGTGAAAGTAATGCATATTTATACATGTAACTTTTAAACTACTTCACTAATAAACAGACTTTTATTGGGCACATATGCTATTTGAAATTTGAATTTCTTTATATCTGGGTATATTCACAGCTGCAAGTTTTACCTAGAATTCCTTGGAAAATTAACAAAGAGGCCCAATTAGTTTGCAATTTTCTGTGCTTACTTTCAAATCAATACTGATCCGTTTTGGTCAAACCTTGCTGTCTCTGCCAGTATATTTATATCCGGTGGAGGTTATCAATCCAAGATAAGCATGCTGGCTGAGAATAGGTGCATGTTAGAGTTAACTGCATAGCACTAAACCTGTCCGTTTTATGTGGGTCTTCTGGTATTAAAATGTGCGTGAACCTACTGTGAAAATATTAAATGAATTGAACAACTTGGAAGGTCATACTAGCAACTTGATGATGGAAAAAAGGTCTGACCCTCCAAATCGATGGCACTGAAAAGCAGGGCCAGCACAGCTAATAATCCACTGGGAGTGCTATTGAACATACAGGACGCTGATGGAACTTTGCCTGCAGTGCACTTGCACTACAAAGGCCCACGTATGCTACAGCCAAGTTGCACTGTCCTGCAGTCTTCAAACATGCCCCCTGGATGTCCCCTCCTACCTCCTTGGTCAGCCTGAGATTGGCTAGTGGGCATCCTGGGTAGACTTGGAAGTGAAAACATTTTGCATTGGGTAATGGTTTTGTGGGCAACAGCTGCCCTTACCTACCCATCTTCTTCACCTCACCCTTCCACCCACAACCAAGTAAGTCTGGCAATTAGATATTAGCGAGACAGAGTGCAGAAAGTAGTCAGGTTTGCACATTGCACTTGCACATTGCACTCCCCAGCCAGCACACTGCCACTTATAGGAGCTGCGGATTGGATTAGAGGGTCATATAAAAGAGGAGTTATCCACATTCATGGGAGCTAGCCGGCTGCATGGTTCTAGAGCTCATGCTGTACCTGTTCTTAGCAAGCAAAACTTGCACTGTCACAGCCCATGCTGTGCACGTTGTCTGTTGAGGGAGCTTGCCCTGGCTCTTACCATGCTGCACCTGTACTAGTTTAGGACGGAAACCTGCACTGGTCTTGCAAATGCTGCACATATAGTGGTGTGTGAGGAAAGCTTGCACTGATCCTGTTTGTGCCAGAAATGTACCCATTTGGGTGACGTGTGCACAGGCTCTTGCATCCAGTTGCTCTGCTAATACTGCACTTGTTCATATTTGTGAGGGAAACCTACACTGTCCCTGGCATGCTGTGTCAGTACCTGTTTGCACAGGCCATGCCCTGCTTGGCATGCTGTGCGAGTACCTGCCGGCCCTGCCCATGTTGTACCGGTTTGTTAGAGAAGTTTGAAGTGACACTAAACATACTGGGCCCGATTCATGGAATTTTTTGCATGGTTCAAAGTTACTTTACACTTCTGAAAAGTGACTTTGCACTGCCGACACAAACCCTGATTCATGGAAAGTGTATTTGTGCAGTGCAAAGTCTATGCAAAGTTATTGTGTCCTGCAAAAATGACTTTGCACAAACTTTGCACAGTAAAAATACACACCACATGAATCAGGGGTTGTGTCGGCAGTGCAAAGTCACTTTTCAGCAGTGCAAAGTCACTTTGCACCATTCAAAGAATTCCATGAATCAGGCCCACTGTGTCTATTTGTGAGGGAAACTTGTCTTGCTCTACCCGTGCTGTCCATGTTCCCATTTGTTAGCCTGTCCACTCTATGCCTGCACTTTTCATGCAGGGCCCTTGCATTGACTTTTTGTGAGGCAACTCCCACTTGACCATACTGAGCCGTTTGTGAGAGAAGTTTGCTCTTGTTGTATAAATGCTGTATTTGGTTGCGATGGAATGCTGCACTAGCCCTGTCAATGCCATATATGCACCTGGCTGTTAGGGAACCTTTCAGACACCCCTCACATGCTGTACCCATTTGTGGAAAGCGTCCACTGGCCCTGCCCATGCGGTTCCTGATGGATTAAGAGGAACGCTTCAATAGCCTGGTCTATGGTCTATGGACTCGGGAGGATAGCCTAGGGGCAACATGCTTGCCCTGGAAGCAAGACAACACGAAGCAACACAGGTTCGACCCCTGGGTCCGCGCTTAGAAACCTCTGGATATTAAGCACGATATAAATAACCTATCATATCATATCATGTATGAGATTACTGCGTGGCCCAAAATACCACAAACAGAAATTCGAAATGCGAAAATGGAGTTGCGCAGTGATCACATAGATTGCAAATCTTTGTGTGACTTCCCCAATTCCTGCCTTGTGACTGCGAGGGTCCCCCCTGAACCCATTATACCGTACCCCTGTTCCACTTGTTCGGTATAATGGGATTCAACATTTTCGCTACTGACGAATGCACCGTAAATATACATTCTTTTTTTGTTCGATTATTTTTATGCAATACTCTGTTGTACCTGTTGAGGAAAGCATGTGCTGGTCCCGCCTATGCTGTGACTGTACCTGCTCTGTTTGTGAGGAAAGCCTGTGCTGGTCCTATGCATATAGTAACTTTGTGTGCTGTATTTGTGAGGAGATTGTGTACTTTTGAGAACCTTGCAGCACTGCTGAGTAGCCTGTGACTTATGGGTACCTGTTAGGGAATTTTGAGCTGCTGCTTCTCATTATAGTAACTCGCAGTGTTGCTGCGCATGGTGTATCCATCCAGTGTGTGACGGACGATTTCAGTTCTGCTCCCTATCTAGTTCCTGTTATTTGTGTGAGGGTAACTTGCTCTGATACTCCTATTGTACCTTCCCTGTAAGACAGAGAAGTTTCCACTGCTGCTGTATTTGTTGACTTACATTTTCTGGGTGTGAATAACATTTACACCGTTTGTGCTAATACTGTACCTGTCAGTGAGTTAAGGAAACAGTGTGGCACACATTTATGAAAAACAATTAATAACTTCACGCAGCATGCTGAGTAGTGCCAGGAGGACCTTCTTTGGGCAGTTTGTTAGAAATAGGACATTTTACACCGGGCTGTTAAAATTGGTTAAAACTCCCGGCTGCACAGCGCACTAAAAACCCTATTTTGGAAACCTAGTGAAAGCAGACCTTTCACCACATATTCACTGTATACCATGGCGGACTAGCCGGGGGGCAGAGCAACTCTCCCATTTTTGTAATTGGCCCTAATGGCAGCCCATTGGTCTTTATCAGCCTGGATAAAGAATGTGTGGATTTCCTGAAACACCAGATACTTTCCACCTTCTTGGGGATGGCTCACTCCCGTTCTCCTCTTCATCTCTGAGACACCAAAGGATCCCTCCACTCTTCTGCCAATGCAGTAAAGGGTGTTCTTCTGTGATCCCTGATATCTGGAAAGAGTATGCGAGGGGGCTATCACCAAGCAGAGCTAGCAGTGGCGGTAGAAAAGTTACAGAGACCCCCACTCACTTTCAGTCGCTGGAGCAGGGGTTTCTACCACTCTCTTTAGTGGATGCTTACTGGATGAAGGCGTAGGCAGGGCAGATGCACCTACCTGTCAAGCAAAACCAGTGGAAGTTCCATCTCCAAATCGGGAGTGCTCGCAGAGATCCAGTGGGGTTGGTGGAAGGAAGGAATAGCCTCCTTCCAACAACTGTTAAATAGACTCTACGGCATATACATAAAGAGTCTCATAATAACCCACAAAAAGGCCTCACAGAGGGACATACATATGTGTGTGGGGGAGAAGGGGAAGGGGATGTCTGGGTGTCCTAATTCTACTGTGTCATAGATTGTTCATGCTTATGCCTATTTGTATTGCTAATCCTTCCTGATCTGGCCATAGTTTCTAATCCAGCCTGCATATTATATTCTGCGTGGGTAAAATGGAGTGATTTAATTTCACCTTTTTATGAAATAAATGATCTAAAACATGATGGAGAAAGTTCAGCTTGTGTACATGGTGGGCAAGGCCTGCAAGCGAAGTGGTGAGGACACATCTGTGATGAGGGGATTGTATAAATCAGGACAAATGGGTTTGGTAGCGGGGTGGCAAAATTATCTTTCTCCTAGGGTTCCAAAAATCCTTGCACCAACCCTGGAGTGTGTGCATGAGAGAGAGTGGTCACACGCCACTTTAGATAGCATCTATCCCAAAGTTCAGATTCAAAACAGTAGTATAATGTCAACTAGGCATGAGCATCGATCACCAGTAACATCAGTGCCCAGGTCACAGTCTTTCCCCATGACTGGTGGATGCCTGTGTCAACGGAGCATGCAGCAAGGCTCGGCTTCCCCCACGCCAGTCAGGGACTAGCTGGAGGCTGCTGTCGTCTGGCTGGTAATGCGATCCTCTCCCACTGTGCTGATGCCAGGCTCAGAACTGTAGTCTGACTGATCTCCAGCGAGATTGACCTCTGGCCTCTCATGGGATCCTTGACTTAACTGTTAAGATTGTTTAGCAGCTTCTATCCAAAGGGATCCACTAAGTCTTTTGAAATGGTGTATGTTCCTGGTGACGTACCCTTGGCTTTTCTCTGCGGTTATGTGTGTCCTTCGATGGTGCTTGATAGTCAGGGGAGTTTGTCTCAAATTGCATAGCAGCCTTTGCTTATGGATGGCGATTTTGTACAAGGACCGTGTCCACTCTCTCGATGTCTCGATCACAGGTATGGCAGGAAGTATTCATTTGGTTGTTTGTCTGTTGTTGACCATCTTGAACCGCTGCTTGCTCTACCATGTGTGGGAATCGTGTGTACATTATGGTTGTTAATAAGGGAAGCTGGACTGCAGCCTGTGGATGAATGGGGTGAAGTGCGATAGTTGCATAGAAGCTGGCATATATTTCGTACTTGATGTCTTGCTGGATATCCGTTGTGATTCGGGCTACCTCATTCAAGTTGCCCATGAAGCACTCGGTGTCGCTGTTTGCCAAGGTTCAGCGGGTATGAGTTTGTGGTGATGAATTCCTAGACACTATTCTTTCAACTCATTGCCCTGAAAAACTGATACGGGAGTCTGTTGTCAGCCTTCAGTTTGTCTGGCGTGCCCTTTGTTACCAGATTTTCTGTAGCTTTGGAATTTCAACACTGGATGGCATTAAGTATACAACCACTGCTTCCAGGTAGCTTGAGCAATTATCCACGATGACCAGTAGGTACCTGCCATTGGAGAGAGAGAAGTCAGCACTTGCTTTGCTCCAGGATTTAGCGCCTCATTCCTGCATATGGACTGGAGAGGTAAAATCGTTTCTTTATGAGTGTTAAACACATGGCACATGTTGATATCAGGGCCTCAATTCTCTTGTCAATTCTGGGAAACCAAATGTTCTCCCAAAAACCAGCATTGGGTTAGCAAATCCCTAGGTGACTTTCAGGAGCCAGCTTCATGACTTGGTCTTTGAGGTTGTCGGTCACCATGATTCTGCTTCCTTGCAAGAGGAGTCCTTCTGAAGACTTGGATAGTTCTCTGTGAGTCATCATTATGGCTGCCAGTCATGATTTAAATGTGAGGCTCCTACGGGTATGATCATGGAGGAGGTTTCTCCAGATCCCAGATTTGGCGGCCTGCAGTGCCGCTTGGAGGCATTAAACCTTCATTGTTTCTGCTGCTAGCTTGCTAGGTCTTATTGCTTTTGGGAGACTGCTCTGGCAATCATGCGCACATGTTCCTCAGTGCATACTGGTTCTCTGCTTTCACATGCAGCGGCCTCACAAGGGTGATGGGACAGGAAATCAGCCATGGTGGTGCTGCCGTACATATAGAGGTGGAAGTGCCAGATTCTCAGGAAGACGGGGATGACCTCCTCGATGTGAGAGTCCGACAGCCTCCTCAGTGTGATTGCATGGCTACCATACACTTCTGTTATTGAACTCCCTGATCTATGGATCTCATCCAGCACAGCTCTGAGACTGTGAGATGGCATTGACTAGAAGTTTTGCTTGTTTTCGGTTTAGTCCAGTCCTTCAATCTCGTGCTCCTCCGCACCCTCTCCTTCCCTGCCTTCTGGTGCACCCACGACTTGCGTGGTCCCTCACAATCCTGTGATCGCGTGTGCTCTAGCGCTCTCTCCATCCTTTGCCATGGCCATGGTCGTGTTCTGCTCGTTCCTCTGTACTTCCACGATCTTCGTGCAATTTAGCACTCTTCCATTCTCGCCGATGTTCGCGCCAGCGCGCCCTTGCCCGCGTTGTCCCTCGCAATCCCTGACAGCATGGTTCCTTGCACTTTCCACTCTGGTTTCGCTCGCAGCAGCACATCCCTGGTTGCGTGTCCCTCGCAACCCCCTGATCGCATGTTCCTCGCAACTCCCAATCGCATGTTCCTCGCACTCTCCATCCTTGGTTCATTGCAGCTGCGCGCTCCTGACCATGTGGTCCCTCGCAACTCCTGATCGTGTGTGCCTTGTGCCCTTCGCCAGCCTCCTCCACCCACACGGCCCCCTTTCTGTCGACTGCTCTGTTCTTTATATTTTGTTCTGTGTTTTACTCATTGATTGCCCTGTTTTGCATTGTACTGCTTGGTGTTCTGCTGCATTCTTCCCTCTTCTAGATTTTCATTTGTTGACTGCTCTGTTCTTCTGTATATTGCTCTGTGTTCTGTTGTGCTCCACCCTCCCCTATGTTTTTCTTTTCAGCAACTACTCTGTTTCTTGATGCCCTGGTAACCTGATTTGTTTACCGGACTTCTTTGTCTGCCTTGCTCTTCCCTCTGAGCTCTTGCCTGCTTAGTTTAAAATGTCCACTATTTGTCTTGTCCCTTTCTGTCTCATCTGCTTGCAGCTCTCCTTGTGTCCTCCCCCCTCCCTTTCCCCTCCACCCCTCTTCCTCTTTCCTCTTTACCCCACCTACTCTATGGTGCTCTCTGTTTCTACTATCTTTTCAAACTGATTCCCTATTGACTTTCATGTTCTCCTCACTAAGTCTGTTAGGAAGAAGTTCAAAAAGGATATCCTGGTCTCCAACCCAGGCCTCCCTATCGCTGACACCTATACCAGGGCATCCTCCAGAGAGACCCTCACTGACATCCTCTTTGTCATTCCCTTGCCAGACCTATGGACTCTTCATATGGTCTCTGTGCTCTCACCTTTCTCCCATTAATGGTGGCACCTGGTGGGAGGCCCTCCTGGCCCTCTTCAACTCCTCTAAGGTCATCATTAATGTTTACCTGAATGGCACCGTCTTCGTCCAAGGCCCTCAGGCCAACCTTCTCCTCTTTGATGGACGCTTCCTGCACCTCATCAATTTCCTTTCTTCTCCTGCAGTCCCTTCTCTCCCTCCTTTGAATTCCTTGCCTCCCCCCTCTGCCTCCTCCTTGGCTACTGTGCCCTCTCCTCCTTCCTCTTCTGCCCTCCCTCTGGATCCTTCTACTCCTCCGCAGGGCATACCTCTGATTTGTACTCCTCCATGGAAGTCTTTCAAGGTTGGCAACCATCTCCATATTGCCACTCTTAACTCTCTCGCTCAGCTGTCAAACACTCCTCTGACATCTTCCGCCTCCTGGAAGAACTTGACCTTTATGTCCTCAATCTCACCGAGACATTGTTCACAGCCAGCTCTGTAATGAGCTTTGACACTCTCCTCCCTGATGGCTCTAAGATCCTCTCCACGCCCAGATCCAACCGTTCCAGAGGGGGTGTAGTCTTGATCTTCCCTGAGTGGATTCCTGCCTCTGTCATTCCTATGCAGGCCTACTCCTCTTTCAAATAGATTGTCTGCAGGCTTTCTCTCTCCCCTGGCAACTTTCCTACCATGGCTACTATCTATCGGCCATCTGGTCAGATCACCTCCTTCCTCTCTGAGTCAGCAGACCTCTCCTCCTCCCTCCTGGCCTGGACCACTCAACTCCTCCTCCTTGGAGACGTCAACATCCACCTGGATTCTTACTGTCCCTCCTCTGGACTCTTTGGCGACCTCTGCAACTCTCTCTCTCTCATTCTATTCTCCCCTCTGGCCTGACTCACTCTGCAGGGCACACTCTGAATGTTATGATCTCCTCAGACCTCCCCCTCTCTATCCCTCTCACCACTCCTCTCTCCTGGAGTGATCCCTTTCTCCTATCCTCCCAAGTGCAGGGTGGCAGAGAGGAAATGTCTGGCATCTTGTGCATCCTCTGATAAACTGGCCTGCCGTCTGTTCCGAAGGCAATACTGGCTCTCTGTCCGCACTAAGAGGAGAGCCCACATCCAAGTCCGCGTCTCTGTGGCATCCAACAACTCAGCCGAACTCTTTCAAATCTGCAAGGAGCTGGACAATCCTGCTGCAGTCTCTACTTCTCCTGTCCCTTCTTAGGACCTCTGCACGGCCCTGGCTTCTCATTTAATCTCTAAAACCCAGGACATCCTGGCCACCCTCTCGTGCTCTCCTCCTCCCTCTACTCTCTCCTCTACCTCTGGCCCCCTGTGGCCACTTCTCCTCCCTCTTTCTCTTCCTTTCCTCTGTTCCCCCCGACGAGGTGTCTAGACAAGTCTGATCTATGAAAGTCTCATCAAAACAGGTTCTTCCCTGTTCTTCCAAAACATCAAGGACCATATTGACACCCTCGCTCCTGACCTTGCCGTCATTTGCACTCACTCCTTCACCACTGGAGCCTTCCCTTCCCCCCTGAATCACTCTCTTGTGCACCCTCTTCTCAAGAAAGCCTCAGCCGACCCCTCCTGCTCGGCTAACTATCACCCGATCTCCATCACTCCTTTCCTGGGCAAACGCTTGGAAAAGCTGCCCATCTCCCAGCTTAATCTACACACTGAATCTGTTGGTTGTCTCCATGACCATCGGTCTGGCCGCAGAGCAGCCAGAAGCATCGAAACTGCTCTCCTGAACATCCGCAAAGACCTGGTCTCTAACCTTGATGCTAATCACCGTTTGTCCTCATTTTACGCAATCTCTCTTCTGCCTTTGACACGGTCAACCATGCCATCCTGCTCAACCGTCTCTGTGATAACCTGGGTATCACCGATCAGGCTGTTAGGGAGAATTCTCAAGAATATGCTAATTTCCCTTACCTTTTAAGACCCCCAGCAACTTTGCTGGATTTCTAGGATTTGATTTTTTACCTGGAAAGAGTGTGAGCCTTTTTTTCCCCCTCTTCCATGTATTTTGATGTGTGTTTCACTTTTGTGTTCTTTGGTTATGGAGTTTTAATAATAATAATAATAATAATAATAATAATAATAATAATAATAATAATAATAAAACAACTCCTTCAGTGCAGTGACACAGGGATGTCTTTCAGACTTCCCAAGGTTTAAATACTTTCTCTGGGACTGACTACTGTCTCCCAGAGCATGTAAAGTTAAATTGACTTTACTAGTCTATTTAAATTTACAGACCCAGCACACACTATCTTCCTATAGAGTGCTGGAGGAGTTGCCTAGCTTCCCCTGAGTCAAAACACTCACGTAACAGTCAAATGTTACCCTTTCCTATTTTAAATGGCCGGTGGCAGTGGTTTAGAACAAACTACCATGATTATTCCCGACCGCGAACAACGGTAGCTAAAAATCGGGTCAGCCATGTTTTTCAATATGGCGCCCAGGACCTCTCTGTAAAAACAGACTCCGGTCCACTTTTTTCGCCATTCCTTTTTGGAAAGGTCCTTCTTGTGTTTAACTTTGTGGCCAAACCAAGTCTGGTCCCTTTGTTCATTGGCCTTTGGCGGGCTTCAGTGCTGAAACCCTCCTCTGGCGCCTGAGTGTCTGGGGTGGACAGGATGTGATGGAGGTGCTCGAAAATCCCTGTGTTTAGTCTCCTAGGAGACTTGAATGACCTCTGGCGTGATTGGCCGGCTGGCTGTCCGGCAAGGACAGCCACCCTGCTGTGTGAGTGAAAGCCGGGCTGGAATGAAAGGGGAAAACTGTTTAAAAGCAGGTCTCTGGGACTTGGAAAGCAGAGGCGACCACTGGAACGAAAGAACCGAAGACGAGCTGAAAGAAGAGGACTGCAGCAACTCCTGGACGACTGGTGAAGCCCTGCTGCAGGTCCGAATTGCCTGAAACTCCATTGACAGAGAAGCCCTTCAAGGTTAACTTCTTCCCTTGAGTTTGGTGGGAACAACCAACTCGTAAGCTGCCTGGACACCATCCCCTCCTGGTCGAATTTTCTGCAGAGTGCTGTGGAAAACCGGATAGCCAGTGCTAAGGATATCAGTTTGTGGTCTTTAAGGCACTCACACCTTAAACCGACATTTTGCCAAGCTTGTGGCCTCTTCCCTGCGCAGTGCAGTAACCTCCCGACGTCCTCCTTTATGTCCCCATGACTGAAGCTCAGGAACAGCGAGATCTGCTCGAACTGCCAGGAACAACTGCCTCAGCTACAGCTCTTCTTCACTTTAAAGTTACTGTGCAAACGCAGTCCGGAAATCTTTTCGGCCACTGTGAAAGTTTGTGAAACTTTCGCGACTTCGAAGGTTTGTCCTTCCCTAAACATTTGTCTAACTTTTCACCTAGCCAAATTCTTCTAAAATCTGTGGCAAAGACTTAAACGTTTACTACTAGAACTGTGCTATCCTATACAAAAGATCTGAACCATTGACTTTGGCCCAGGCCTATGAACTGAATTGCTGGTTGTAGTTCACTGAAACCCTTTGCCCTGCCTAGGCAAGTATTTGTGCTATTGATTCTTATAACCTTGACTTTTTACCCCTTTTTAAAGTATCTGAAGTGCCATTTTGCTCCCACTTCAGGGGAGCTGAACTTGTTCAGTAACTTATTGGTTGTGTATTTGTAGTGTATTAGTATATGATAATGAGTTGCTCTTGCTAATGTAATTTTTTCAAACTGACTGAGTAAAAAAATGTATATTCTTTTACCAAGAAACCTCGAGTAAGTGTTTGTTTGAATCACTGTATTGGTTGGTCCTTTGTGTAACTTGTTCTACTGCTAACTCAACTCTTCAGATATGTCTGGGTGCTCAGCCACTGCTACCACTTAACTGTGTAGTTCAGGCTTGTACCAAAAGTGAAATTGTACTGACACTTGTAATCCTAATTGCATGCAGTGCTCCCAAAGGGTACTGCATGTGATTCTGCCTAACACAGGCCATGGCCTGGCTGACCTCATTCCTCTCTGATCGACTCTCTCAGGTCCAACTTGGGTCCTTCCTATCCTCTATCTCATTTTCTACCGGTCTAATCACTCTCCCTGGCTATTCATCCAATACATGGCACCTCTCGCCAACCGCATTGCCGCCCTCTGCTCCAACTTTCAGTGCTATGCGGATGACACTCAGCTCGTTTTCAGTCTCCCCTCTGCCACCTCTTCTCCTACTCTCATCTCTAACTGGCTGTATGCTATCCAGGAGTGGTATGCCGCCCACGATCTCTACCTTAATGCCTCCTTTCCTGTCAGTGTCTGGCCATCCTCCCTTGGCCCTCTTCTTGCTCCCACATGTGAGTCTAAGAACATCTGGGTCATCTTCAACTCCACACTCTCCTTTTCTCCTCATATCGCTGACATCTCTAAGCAGTCAAACTACCAGCTGCACCTCCTCAGAGGTATTCTTCCTTTCCTCTCCTTCCCCCAGAAGCTCACTGTCTCTAGAGCTCTGGTTCTCTCTAGGCTGGATTACTGCAACAGCCTCTTTCTAAATCTGGATGCTTCTACTCTCTGCCCTCTGCAACTTATCCAGAACAGGACTGCGAGTCTTGTCCTTAGCCTCAAGCCCAGGGATCGTATCTCTCCAGCACTGAAATCACTCCATTGGCTCCCAGTGGCTGCAAGGATTAAGTTCAAGACCCCATGCATTGTTCACAAGGCCTTCTGGGTCCTGGGTCCTGAATACCGCCAACTCTCTTTTCATAAATACCTTCCTACTCGAGCTCTTTGCTCCTCCAACTCCCTCAGGGTCAGTCGCAGGGGTGTTGCTAGGTCTGGAAAGGACCGGGGCTACACTAATGTCGGAACTGTTGGGACTGGGGGCTAGCTAGCCTTTTGGTTGTAGATCCTGAGATTCTATCCGGGGCTACAACCAAAAGACCAGGGGCTGTAGCCCCCTTAGCCCCCCCCAGCAACGCTTCTGGTCAGTCGCCTCTCCAAGCAACGAGTTGGGGGTAGATCTCTTTCTTCTGTTGGGGCCTCCGTCTGGAGCAGCCTCCCTGCCTCTCTGAAACTTGAGGAGCACCATCTCCGGTTCTGGAAACACCTCAAGACCTTCCTCTTTGCTTCTGCCTTCTCTCTTCCTCTCCCCTGCTGATTTCCTGTCTGATACTGCACTGGTCACCTGGCTACTCTCTGATTTCAGGCACAGGTCCCTGCCTGCCCATTTGCACACCCGCACTGCCTCCTGGCAACCTCTGTACTTGGGTCTTTATCTGTAACTCTACAGTCCCCTTACCTACTTATTGGACGCCCGCTGTCTGCACTTACCCTCGCACTTGCCACCTGCTGGCTGCACTTCTTGTTATTGTTTGATCCCATGTACAGCACTGCCCCCTCCCCTGGAACTTTTTCCCCTCCCCTCTCCCCTGCACTTGAGCGACCTCAATGTCACTTGGCCTAGTCAGATTGTTGTCTCCGTCCCCTCTCACTTCCCCCTCCCTTGCCTCGTCGCACCTTGAAACACTTGTGTATAGGTGTATTATAAATGCCATATAATATCATATCATATGGGTCATACTTGGTTAGTATTATTGCCCATCATACTGGCCCAAACTAGTATACTCAGGCGATTGCCCTGTTGCCCAACAGGCCAGTACGAGCCTGAAACCCAGCCCAATCCCACCACCCAATCTTCACTTCTTCCCCAGACACAATTTGCACCCAATTTGCACCTCATCCATCATCAGTTGAAAGGAACCGGGCTGAAATGACCCAAGCCTGAAGCTCAACTGTAACCTCAAAGTTCCCCTTGCACATTCCCTGCAAACAGCAAACATGCATACCCAGAGGCCGGGATTTCTCTCAACCCTTCAATGGCTTGTCCATGTTAGCTGTGGTTTCGCATGTGTCAATGCTCAACATGAACTCACAGGGCACACAACGCTAGACAAAAAGCCTCCAGAGCTACGTGAGCCCCAGTGTGCACATTTTTGCTGGAGACATGCCCAGAACCCACTTCCTCTGATAGAACAAGCATTGTCAATCCCAATAGTCTTGGCGTTTGTGTAGGCATGGGATAGGCATTTGTCAGGCGCTGCCGTAATGGTACTAACTGGTCATTAATGGTAGCAGCTGAAAAATTGTGTGGGCACCTGGGAATATAATAGCAGTACCTAGCAAATGCCCATACACTCAACACTGCTTGCTTTACCAATGCTTGTTTCTAACAGGATCTCATTGAAGGGCACACATATTGCTTATAAAGGAAGGCACACTTGGTTAAGATATTTTTATTTCATCAGTAACGCATTTACAGCTCCAGGTAAGCAGTTAACTTTTAGAAGATGGCTTTGAAATAGCACTGACAGGCACTTCAATCACAACATTTGATACTTGCTCAAAAGGATCCAAGAAGCAGGTGGCCGGGAGGGGTAGGTAGTGGGAAGTAGGATTAACATGGCCGGTAAATATGTGGTTAAATAACCAAAAGACACCTAACAGCTTTGTACACCACCTACTTTGCCTTCGCCCTCCTAGATGTACTCCAATGCAGAATTTCCAGTTTAAAGGTGGCGCTTTAGCACCACTTAAAAGCCAAAAGTAAAAAAAAAACGATGTTTCCCCTTTCCACCTACTCCTGTCGCCGGCTTTTATTGCAAATCCTGTCTGCTGGCTCGCCACTCCTTCTCCTGCTGTCGTCCTGACATCCATCTCTTCTCCTGGTCCTCTGCCCTGCCTTGAAATGCTCCCAGACTCCCCTCAACTCACCCCTTCCTGTGGCACCATCTGCTGCTTGCTTCTCCTGACTGTTGCTTATTTCACTGCCTTCTTCCCGCTCCTCGCCCTGCTCGCGCCTGTTCCATCTGTATTGTGACTGCTCACAGGCTCGGGCTGGCCCTAGGGCAATAGGGCAGGCTTTGAAGTCCCCCCTGACAGACCAGTGTGTGCCACTTTTCTGGGACTATTGTGGTGGTAGCACTGTCTGTTTTAACTAATATTACTGTCTTGTTTTTTAAAAGACACTATTGCGCACACTTGTTCCCCAATAAATGCGCTACAAGACTCAAGTACTACTGAAACGGTTTGTCAAGAAAAGACATGAATTGCAATGTTCAACTTCTTTTGTGTCCCTACCCAGAGGCTACCTACGCTTGTCCCTGCTGCTTCCTCTTTCCTGCCCATGCAGGAAATGTACGTCATTGGGCAGATGGGGAGCAGGTGCAAGTGGATCCAGGTCACCTGCCCACCTGGCACCTTCCAGGTTGCTGCTCTTTTTCCCCACTTACCAAGCCCCGCCCACCTGGTGACTTCTTGGTTGTGGCTCTTTTTCCCTACTTAAGGAACCCTCCAGCCTCTTTTCCTTTGCAGATAGGGAGCAGGTGCAAGTGGATCTAGGTCACCTGGCCTAAGCCCTGCCCACCTGGCGCCTTCCAGGTTGCCGCTCTTTTGCCCTACTCAAAGAGCCCTGCAGCCTCTTTTCCATTGCAGATGCGGAGCAGGTGCAAGTGGATCTAGGTCACCTGCCCTAAGCCCCACCCACCTGGCGCCTTCCAGGTTGCTGCTCTTTTTCCCCACTTAGCAAGCACTGCCCACCTTGTGCCTTCCTGGATGCCGCTCTTTTTCCCTACTTAAGGAGCCCTCTAGCCTCTTTTCCTTTGCAGATGGTGAGCAGGTGAAAGTGGATCTAGGTCACCTGGCCTAAGCCCCACCCACCTGGCGCCTTCCAGGTTGCCGCTCTTTTTCCCCACTTAACAAGCCCCGCCCATCTGGTGCCTTCCTGGTTGCTGCTCTTTTTCCCTACTTAAGGAGCCCTCTAGCCTCTTTTCCTTTGCAGATGGGGAGCAGGTGCAAGTGGATCTAGGTGACCTGGCTTAAGCATCACCCAACTTGTTAGCCCTGCCTCTTCCTTTCCGCTCTTAATTCTTAGATTAAGGGTGTCTCTCGCCCTGGGTCCTCCTGGTCCAAAGGGCTGATGAAGAAAAGGGCAATTCCTGTTTGGACCTTTTCGGACCTTTTCGGACCCAGGTCCCGACCTCCTGCTCAGATAGCAGGTAAGCATGCACCAACATGTGTTTATTCCCTCTGTCCCCACAGGCCATCCCCACTCCCTCTGGTCCCCCTGTGATGTTCCCTCGTACCCCCACCCTTCTAGCACACAGGTGTTAACTGTTTTGCTTGATTCTTCAACCCTGAGCCCCCTCTCACTCCACCAACCCCGCCCAAGCCTACTTCTGCAGGAGGCTGTACTGATACATTCTGATTTCACCATTGTTGTCTTGGGACCAATGCTGATTCACGGTGCATCACCCTTTCTCAACTCTCATGCTGGACTTCCTTTCATCTTGTTCATCTTGTACTCATGGTGTCACTGAATCATGTTGTTCCCATCTTCATCTTGTATCCTGGCTTGCAACATTATGTATTACTACTGACTTCTGCAATTGTATTCTCTGTTCCCTCTTGCTTCTCCACTCTTTTTGACTGCTTACTCTCTGTTCTCTCCTCCTCTCCCTTTGACACTTTTCCTTTCTCCCTTTTCCTATCTCCTTCCCTCCTCCCTCACTTTCTTCTATGCACCTACTCTATCAGAATTGTCCCTCGACCTAGTATGATAGCAACCTTGTTTGTCTCCCTCGACCCATGATAGCAACCTTGTCTGTTAGTTGTCCCCTCGACCCCCCAGCACTATCTGAAATGTCATCAGGACTAGTACGATAGTTGCTTGTTTTGTTCCTCTCCTCCCTTTCTGCACCCCTCTCCCTCACCTTTTGTTTTTCTCCGACTCTACCAGAAATGTCATCAGGCCTAGTACGGTAGTCGCCTGTCTGTGTCCATTTCCTTCCCACTCTCCCCCTCCTTTCCTTATCTATGTCTTACCTCTTGCACTATCTGAAATGTTGTCAGGCCGAGTACGATAGTTAATTTCACATCCTTACTGTTCATGGCCTGTAAGAATGTCATTGTATTTTCCCTTGTTCCCTCCCTTGCCTTCAAGCGCTTTGAAACACATTGGGCCTCATTACGAGTATGGTGGTAGTCATGCTGCTTTTAGCGGCATGGCTACCCCCATACTGGTTACCGGGTCCGGGTCCCTGGAATGGGGAAATACCAGGCCATTCCGACCTTGGAGGGCCTGGTATTTTCCGGTACATCCCCATTCCCATTTGAGCCCCCATAGGGCTTAATGGGCCCGTTAATGATGGGCCCGTTGTTAGCATCCTGGTCTGCTAGCGGGTCCCGCTAAGGACGCCTGGTTTTACCAGATGTCCTTAGCGGGTCCCGTGAGCAGACCTCATAATGAGGCGGTAGAGGGTTAACGGGGCCGGCAGCTCTACGGCGCCTCTACCGCCTTCCTCGTAATGAGGCCCATTGTGTATAAGTGCTATATAAATAAACTATCATATCATATCATCATATCCTGCACTGCCATTTGAGCATGCAGGACGCCAACTAAGAGGAACATTCTCAAACCAAGGATTAATGGTCCTGGGGCAAGAGAGTGTGAAAGATTAAAGATCACTGTGGGAGATCATTCCCATAGAGATGCCTGCAGTGTCTTGGTACCCCCATAGCCTTGATGACTGAAAACAAAGATTGAATGGCCTCAAGAGGCATGCTGCTGGAAGGTTCAAGAACATCATGGTATTGTATTGACACAGGAGAGAGGACCCTACCATGACCCATCCTGCAGCCATCACCATCATTGACATTGGGGGCTTCAAAGGAATCTGTGGTCTGGAAACAGAAGGATAAGATGTAGGAGGTGCACCTTGCAGAAGTAGCCTCCATGACCTCCGATTTGCTATGTGATCAGGTCTTGCCATGCCCCAAAAAAACAAGCCCTAAAACTCTGCTCCCCGTCAAAGGTGGCGCACAGGACGGTGCCTGGCAGGGAGGTGAAGGATGCACAATGACCTCTCAGTGGCAACATCCACAGCAGGACCATCATCACAGGTCTCTATGTCCCAGCTTGTAGGACCCACCATTCTGCCTTGACCGCTGGCTACTGCGATCACTGCAAATCTGCGGACACTGCACAACTTTAGGGTCCTGGATTCATAGGACATGAGGTGGAGGAAGACCTGGTTGGCATCCCGGGAGGGCAAAGTGAATCCGAAGTACAAGCAGAGCAGATCAGCAGCACCTTGCTGTCTTTGAACCCCCCTCTCCTTGGTGGTCCCTCCCTTCACACCATCTGCTGGCCGATCCCACATATCATTAGTGGCCGGGATGATTTAGGCAACGGCGGACTGGCCTGAAATGTGATAATTGACAATGGGAGGGTGATGTCGAGGTTGTGCAATTGTAACTCATGTAGCAGTGGGGTTGGGACAGCATATCCATGACCATGTGCAACCCAGCAGACCAGAGAAAAGGCCCATTAAGGCCAGGGAGTTTGCCCACGAAGCTGTTGGGGTGAGACAACCTCTAACAGGTCCTTGATACAGCACATCTACTACCTTTCGTGAGCTCTCTATCTAGGTTGCGCGGATAGCTCAGGGGAAACACATTTGCCTTGGAAGCAAGACAACGTATAGCAACACAGGTTCAAATCTCGTTATAAAAGAACAATAATTATAACTCTCAACCATATTGCTACTTTTAACCTCGCCCTCATAAAACAGCTGATGTCCAACAATGAAGCCCATGTCATGTTATTAATTATTTATCAAGTAGACATTCTATCAAGGTCTTCTGTGGGATAGACATTAATGGCACAACCTGGCTCAAGCATCATAGATGATAGAAGATCTCAGTCAAATTGCTGATCTTTCCATAATAGAGCCGTTTGTTGCCAATTAGAAGAACCAGGTTCGTACCTTGTGCTTTTGGGGTTGGGCACAGGCATAAAGAGTTTAGCTAGAACTTGGCACTCCAATGTCCAAGACTTATGACCATTCAACTACTTTAATAAGCCTGAAGCTGTACCCAGGTCTCCATCCAATCAAACAATGGACTGACTATCAGAGGTATACGTATAGAATGGTTTGCCAAAAGATCTTATGAGTTTAACTAGAGGCCTCATATAGATAGTAAATGGTAGTGGGAACAGGGCAGAACCCTCTGGTACGCCACACAGCAACTACCAAAAAGCTGGCAGAAAAGGAGAAATTAAAATGATTTGTGGTGTGGAAATATTTTACCCAGTTCGGGGCCTGATCATGACTCCCCACCTTGTGTTGGTGGCTCAGAAGGATACCATGGTCGACAATGTCAAAACCAACAACAGACCCAATGGCACTTGAGAAACTGCTACCAGCCACCATCATCCTCAACCATTATCTATTGTCCCTTACTATGACAGAAACTGATCAGCTAGGAACTAAAAGTTTGTTTCTGCTGAAACCTGAAGGTGTCATGTTGCAGTTCTCAGACTTTAGCCAGAAAGGCTACCTCTAATATAGGGTGATAGTTGCCTGGTTTGGTACTATCCAGCTGATGCATTGATCAGGCTCTTCGAATGACATGAGCAAACCCTATAATTAGTGCTGAAAATTTAATTTCATTTGTCGCAAATTCAACACTTACCATAACCCTAATATGTGTGCAAGCCACAAGCTATATAGACTAATTTCAAAGGTGCTTGTTGGTGGATGTGAGGCTTGAGCTGTTCCCCTTGAGTAGAGGGCATCTAATTTCCCTAAATGTTTTACAGAGTTTGTAAATTAATCACTCAGCCCCCCTTATTTATTGAAGAGCACCTACACCAAGGTGAAATTGCTTAGACTGCGTGTGTGCGATGGATTTTGAACACTTACCCCTGGTAGGTTTGGGCCCAGTAAAACAGTTTTGTGGGTGCACAGCTCTGACTTGTTCAAGCCCAATTCCTCCTGTGCATAACCGATGTACCAGTACTCTGTGAGGAACTCCACCATAACCTTCGTGTTACATATTGCCCTTTGCACTACTTCCAGCTGCCTTCAGCAGGGCCCAGAAGCTATTCAGTAGGATGGACAACAGGCTGCTCATGGACATTTGTTGGGGTAAGGAATAGGGTGGGAATGGCAACAGGATACATATAGTGTAGCAGGTTAGGGAAAGGATAGGATGTTTAAGTATTTTTATCCTAGAGGGCCTTCTCAGATTTAGAGGAACATAGATAGTTTATGTTGCATGTTCGGAAGCTTTGCACAACATGGTCACTATTCTATTTGCGGCTGCTTGCTGAAGAGTGACAGGCAGGAGAATGGGCTTGTCATCATCACCGTTTTGTCACATGTCAACCTCTGGTGGCACGTGTACACAGTGGCATGTTAGAGAATTCGCATCATAGCGCTACGATCCTGTCAGGGTCGGACTGGGACATGTAATCATCTCCGGCATCAATGCCAAATGGACAGTGTGTACAAATGACTATGAACTATTGCGCGGTGTCACCGCTCCCTATTCCCAGTATGGTAAGTGGAGGGGCATAAATATTTCCCACAAAAATGGCATAGCGACCGAGCGCAGCGAGGGAGCCCGAACCAATCAATGGGGGCTCTTAGGGGGTTTTCTGCCTGTGAATGTTTTTTAAATAATGGGTTAAAATGTTGCATTTTAGAGCATACTTTAAAGAAAATAGGTAAAAAGCCACAGTTTGCAATTGGAGCTGGGGGGCCAAGGGGAAAACATGGTATTTTTGTCTGGACATCTACTATAGATGTCTAGTAAAAAAAAATACCATCCCTGTCCCCACCCCCTGGCTCCATAGCACCTCAGAAGAAGAGCTGATTTTGGCAGGTGCGTAGGGGGATTGTGCAACTAAGGCATTTTTAAAATGCCTTTGTTGTACAACCCTCTCCCCCCCACCCCTGACTCGCCAAAATCAGCGCAACGGACCAAAACAAACACACACACACACATTCACACAGCAATCACTCTATCATTCATACGAGCACCCATCACAATACACTCACTCATAACACAAGCATACATGCATCCATACACATTTAAATAAATACATGAACATAAACATACCCTCTGAGGGGGCCTGCGAGTGGGTGCTGAAATGCCCCGCTCCAGGTTGCTCTGTTCCAATGTGCAAGGAGGTGCTGGAGCTCCCCCTCACACATACTATACAGTGCCCCACCCAGCATTCCCAATGAGCTATGAAAGACTGGCAAAGCAAAACGCCCCAGCGTTGCATGGCTCAGTGAGCATGTGCGGCTGGGGAACTGAACTGTCAAAGGGAAACACTCTTTCCCTTTGACAGTTGGGCCAGCCCAGGAGCACTCCCTCAGCTGGAGAAAGCAGCTGAGGAGAGTGCTCAGTGTTTCACTGGGCTGGCTCCTCATCTCCTTCATAATGGGTGAGGGGGCCACTGGGTGGATGCACTCCGGTCCATTATGGATGAGCCGCCAGGCTCGGACTGGCCAATAGGGCACTAGGGCGATGCCGGTACCAAAAATGCAAAATGCTAGTGTATGCCAGTCAAAATGGGCCACTTTTTTGGCCGATGTTGGCCAGTTTGATGAGGTTCTTCACTATGCAACTAGTCGTTTTAACCATTTTTGCTGAATAAATAGTCTGTGACCAAAGGAATGAATATTCATTTGCAACTGCGGGCCACCTTTTCATTGGCCACCTTTTCATTGGCCACCTTTTCATTGGCCACCTTTTCATTGGCGCCTGAGACAGTTTTATGGTCCAGTCTGACCATGTTAGCCACCCCAGCCCATTTTCTCCAATTGCCCCCCAGTTTGAAGACCTCTGCCCTATTGCCAGGCTCAGACTGGCCTATAGGGCATAGGCCCATGGCCAGACCAAAAACACAAAATGCTGGTGTGGGCCAATTTATTGGGTCAACGTGGGCTACTTTTTTGGCCAATTTGGGCTAGTTTTATGAGTTAATTCACTCTGTGGCTAGTAGTTTTGACCAGCGTTGGCAAATAATAGTGTTTGGAATGCACAATTTGCATCACACTTATCAAAACACTCCACCTTGGTTACTATTCAAATAGTATCACAAAAGGAATGAAAAGCCATTTGCAACTGCGGGCCACTTTTTCATTGGTGCCCGAGACAATTTTATGGCCCAGTCCGACCCTGCCTATTGCACTATAGGTCAGTCTGTGCCTCACTCCCGTGCTTTGCCCCTCCCTTCATGCCGCAGTGTGGATATGCGCCAAGAAGTTTGCTGCTGCCACATCAGCCTTCCCTTACTTTTAAGTGGGCCATCCTGGGATTTGTAAGTTTCCGTGCTGAATTTGGGCACAGCCTTCAATGGGATCAGTACCACTTATGCGCTTGTAAAAGGTTCTACGTCAGCGCAAACCATGCACCCATTCTGCACGTGCACATTTCGCATGCAGCAATGCCCATAACTTAAAGGGATGAAGGTGTGTCTCTACCCGCACTGCAATGGTCTGCTTCGCTCCCTTATTCTGAGTACAGGGTTTGGAATACCTCTTTCCAACAATACTAATTATGAGTTGTGAGGTATTTAATTCACCTAATGCAGTATTTCTTAAGTATGGCATGTGGTATTTCTTAAATAATGCTTATTTGGTATGCATTTGATGCCTTCGGGGCAGTAGAGTCTCAATAGTTGCAGACCCCTTAGGATACTTACTGCAAGCGGGTGTGCTAATTACCACATGTGCTTTATATAACAGGAAAATTGCAAAACACGTAATGTGACCCTTGGCTTGATGTTAACTGGGGTGAGCTTCTGCTCCACACCCTTACCCACACGGTCCCCAAGTGCATACACTCCCAAAGAGGAACGGACACCAGGAGAGGGCTTAAACGCGTCTTTATTTCACTGTGTCCCTCTATTCACTACCCGACTCCTCCTCCTCCCCAACACGTGATCCTGACTACCCCTCAAACGTGACATGGGTGCAGGCATCACAAGGATATCACAACCCCCCCTTTCTTAACACCATGTTATACTAAGTTCATTTCTTCAATCAATCTGTGGGGTCTATTCCTCGCTTGCTGGGTATTTCCCATTTGACGGGCTTGTGGGTGACCAACATTCTCCCGCAGGGGTGAACAGACCTGCTCTTCACTGGAGTCTTCACCATCACCTCCATACCGGGCATTCCACTCTTGAGGTCCTGTCTCCTCTGCTAATGCTCTCATCATGATGACCCCAGGCATCTTCTTGAAATGTGAGGAATCTCTAGTCACTGCTCTCCTTTCTCCTTCTGCAGTGATTAAGGACCCTTTGACCTATGTGACCGTCAATGGGTCCTCATTGAAAGCAGTGATGTGCTTACAGCTCAGGGGCTGGCATACTATCACAACATCCCCTACCTCTAAGTAATTTTTGCGAGCTTTCCTGGCCACATCTGTTCGTTCCTTCGTTGTCTCCTTGGCACTCCTGTCTTTTTCTCTCATTTCTCTGTCTTCCACATATTCTTCTCCCTGGGTTCCAGCATGGGGAATTCGGGTGCCTAGGTTCTGCCCAAACATCACTTCAGATGGTGCCTTTCCAGTGGTGCTGTGGGGTGTGTTGCGATAATCACGCAACAGTTGATATAAGATCTTCTCAACAGGCTCCCCCGTCAATCGTGCAATTTGTGCATTCCTTTTGATGTTGCTAATAAAGCGTTTGACTGTGCCATTGGCTTTGCGTCTGTGGGTGAAACCCATGTATTCTGCAAAAGTCTTGAAGTCTTGTCTGGTGAAAGGGGGTCCATTGTCGGATTTAACGACTCTTGGTATCCCATAGGTGGCAAACATTCTGTCCAGCGCTGGTACGGTGTGACAGGCCGCAGTGGTTGGCACTGGCTGTAGATCCCGGAATCGAGAATATTCATCCATTGCTACAAATATGTACCCCCCCCCTTTCTGGGGTCTGAAGAAATCTACTGCTATTTCGGCCCATGCTTTCTCTGGGAGTTCTTTCATGCACAGTGGCTCGGGTCGTGTGAGCGGGCTAATGACGGCACACGTGGGACATTGTCAGAGAAGCATTTCCCCCTGTCTGTCCAATTGTGGGAACCATACCTTCTGCCTTCGTATCCTCTTGGTGGACACGATTCCCCGGTGTGCCTCATCTGCACGTTCCAGAATCTTCCTTTGCAATATCCTGGGAATTACTATTTTTGTTCCTTTGATTAACAGCCCTTCCTCTGACTGGGCCAGTTCCTATCCCACTGCCACCAAACTACTGAGATCTTGCTGAATGTCTGAGGTCGTGTGCTCACCCACCTGTTTGGCCTGTTTCCATCGTCCTGATTTAATGCAAATGCAGATAATTTGTATGGCCTGATCGTTCTCCATTTCTTGTGCTATTTGCTCCACGGTTACTCCTTTTGGGGTGGCTGCATGCACAATGTAATGTATATACTGGTCTGCAACGGACAGCGTTCACATGTTCCTTTTGCACGGGTATCTCAACAGGAAGTCAGCAGGATTGTCCTCCTTTGCCGGGTAATGGACGATGCAGAAACTGTAGTCCTGTAGTCTCAATGCCCATCGTGCAATTCTGGGGCCATTTTTGCTTGGGGAAACCTTTGAATGAAGGTTAGTGCTTGGTGATCAGTGAACACTGTGGAAGGTTTACCATATAGGAATCGATGAAAATGTTCACAGGCCCACACTACGGCCAGCCCTTATTTTTCATCCTGTGAATAGGCTTGGTCAGTCCTTGACAGGCTTCTGCTGGCCTATGAGACGATACGGCGCGTCTCTCTGTCCTTGTTAGCAATTTGCGTCAAGATGGTGCCCAGCCCTACAGGGCTGGCGTCCACGACCATTTCTGTTTCCCTGGAGGTATTAAAGTAAGCCATGTTTTGGCATCCGCAATTCTGTGATGGATTGTTTCAAATGCTTGTTGACATAGACCGAACACACAAACGTTGCTTGCTGTTTCGTCAAAGCCCTCAGGGGCTCACTTATTGATGCAAAATCCTTGATGTATCGGGTACAGTAGCTGGCAAGGCTGAGGAAGGATCGCAGGTCGAGGCATTTGCTGGGGGGTGTGCTTCAGTGAGGGCAGATACCTTTTCCGGATCCGCTGTCATGCCTTGTGTCCCAAAAATATGTGTCCAAAAAACTAAAGGGTATGTTTCCTGAACTCGCATTTTTCTCAGTTTAGGGTGAGGTGTGCTCCTCTAATGTCATACATACTCTCGTGAGGGTGTTGTCATGTTGTTCTTGATCTTGTCCGAATACCAGAATGTCGTCACTGTAATTTAAACAGTTGGGGATATGTTTATGACATTGGGCCTCATTATAAGTTTGCCGGTTTGGTAACAACGGTACCGGTAAGCTTGCCAGTACCGTTGCTAGCAGACCTGGTGGGCGTACCTGCACCCGGCACCCGCAAGCAGGCCTTGTCGGATGCACCGGCACCATTCATGAATGGTGCCGGTGCATCCGGCCTCCCCATTAGGGCTCAATGGGAATGGGAGTAATTATTACTGGCACCCGGCAAAGAGAATTACCGGGTCTGCCGGGGCTGGAATGCCCTGGTAGATCCCCATTGCCGGGTGCCAGTAATTTCGTGACTCCAGCGGCAGCCGTGCCAGTATTTACCGGCATGGCTACCGCTGAAGTCATAATGAGGCCCATTGTGTATTTCCACCTGAAAGATTTCGGCAGCAGATGAAACTCCAAAGCTTAAACGTTTGTACCTGTAGAGGCCTAGGAGTTTATGTACCTTTATTCCTTGCTCAGTTCCAGTTGGTAATAGCCTTTGTTAAGGTCTAACTTTGAAAATACTGTGGTGCTGTTTAGCAGGTGGACCATGTCAGTATTCCTCGGGCTTGATGACGCTCTCTTAATATGGCCTTGTTTGGTCGGCGCATGTCTACACATATTCTAATGTCCTGCGAGTCCTTTTTGTGCACTGGAACTATTGGTGACACCCACAGAGTTGGGCTTACTGCTGGCTCTATGATATCGGTGTCGAGAAGTTTGTGTGGCTCTTCCTCTACTTGCCGTTGGTTGTTCACTGGGATGCCAGGATAGTGTTGGGCTACTGGTGGTATTTGTGGGTCTACGTGCAAGTCGATTTGTCGGACTTTTAGTTTTCCGAGACCCTTGAATTGTGTCGGGAAAAGGTGCTCTATCTTGGCTGATGGATCCAGATATTTGTGTGCCATGAGTCTGTACAGCATGTGTATGAGGCCCATATCTATTGCGGCTTTAAAGGTTATTATGCACCCGCTGTCTGTGGCAGCTTCCAGTATGTGCATGGTTATCCGTTGTGTCTGCATTTTGTATTTGCACTGTGCCATGAAGTAACCGTTGCAGGGTAGCAGCCTTTTTGAGCCACATGGATAAAAGTTTACCTATGCTGGTCGTAGGCAAGGAGCTTTTGGGAGGTTGTTGTACACTTCTTTGCTCATGACATTTCCTGTAGCTCTGGTGTCCACTAGAAATTCAGCCAACAGGTCATTTCCTTGGAGAAGCAGTATCAGACTTTGTTGTTTTGCCGTTGGGTTCCCCAGTGCGTAGAGGCAACATCTTTTCCTTTGCTCTTCCCTGGGGGCATTTCCTTTCTTCTTGATCCTTCTTCTGAGGATTCACAGCATGTGCTGTCTGTTTGCGACTGTTCAACTAGATGGCGAACATATCTTTTGGGTCTTCTCCTTGATATAGAACCTGTTGTCCTGTTTGATCGCCACTCTGCCATTGATTTGTCTTGTGTCTTTTCCGTCCTCTCTCCTGTCCCTCTGTCTCAGTTGAGGCGGCTCATATGATTGGCTCGCTGACCCTGTGGAACTTTGCATGCCTCTTTCTCTGGCTTGCAGCAATTGCCGGCTATTACCCTCACCTCGAGCTTGACTCCGGTAAATGCGACACACTGCTTTAAAGTGGTTGTCGCCTCCACAGGCTAAGCATTGTTGTCCGATGGCAGGGCAGGTGCCTTCATGAGGAAATTCGTATCCACATGTATAACAGAAAGGTTCTCCATTGCCTTTGCTTGTTTGCGTCATCTCAAGCTTGTGGATGTTTTCTCATGCGAGATTTTGATTTCACTCAGACCTTCGACCTGTAGTGCGAGGGCCGCATCCGATCTCGCCAGGCGTAGGATCTCATACAGGGAGCGAGGTTTCTGAAGCAATCTTTTTTTTAAATCAGCACATTCACACCCCGCAATGATATGGGAACGTTGTGCCTCATCATTTGAGTAATTGTTGAAATCAAGTGTTTTAAGAGAATGTTTAGACGCATGACATATGAGTCAATCGTTTCCCCTTTTTGCTGTTCTGTTGTGGGAACATATGTCGTTCATACTCCACATTTGTGTGAGGTGTAAAGTAGTTGTTCAGAGCTGTTTTTAGACTGTTGTAGGTGTCTGTGGTTACTGTTGTCAGTTCATCCACAATGTCGCATACATTGAGGCCTATGGACAGGGTAAGGACAATGTGTTTTTTTTCTTCTTCCAGGGGTCTGATGGCCTTGATGTAGATCTCAAAATCTCTCATCCATCTCTTCCACCTGTGGCCCACACTGCTAGCTTCTATTAAGTCAAAATGTGTGGGTAGCTGTGTAATTAGATTGTCCTGTAGTCTTGAGGGGAGGGTTGCTGGTGGTGTAACAGGCACAGTCAGCTCCTCCTCCTCTGACATGTTGGTTTGGTGGGTAGCAGTGTGGTGGGGCTTCGATTGTGCTTTTCTCCCTGACTGTAGGCTGACTGCTGTTGATGATTGCCTTTAGCTGCAGCGCCTCTCCAGATTGCAGGTGATGCAAAACAGAACAGGCAGGGCGTTGTCCCCTGCTCCCCTGCGGCTGTGTCCTCCCACACTGCTTCCAAGTGTTCCCCTTGTGGCACTCCTCATGGGGATGCATTTCCTCTATTGATTTCCCTTAGTGTTATTTTCTAATATACGCGGTGCTGTCTGCACTCCTTTGCTCAATCACACACAGGTGTGACAGCCACCCAGAAATATCAGCTGCGTTGGGTTTATAGGCCTCACACTCTTCATCATGAGCGTAGGCCATCTGCTGGGCAGTCCGGGCCTCCTCTCCTGGGCCCGTACCTTTCCTTGCAGTAATGCGAGCCGCTCCACCCGCCAACACACCTTCTCTGGCTCCTGATCACTCGCCTGCAATTCCGCCGGCAACTTCTCTCCTCATGGGCCGCTCCGCTCCTCTGCTGTGCCACTTCTCGACCCATCTCACACTGCCTTGGACCTCTGACACCAGGTCCAGGTGCACGCGGCTCAGACAGCTTGTTGCCACTTTGATGTTCCCTGAGGTGAGTTTCTGCTCAACATCCGTACCCATACGGTTCCCCAGTACATACACTGCCAAAGAGGAACGGACACCAGGAGAGGGCTTAAACACTTCTTTATTTCACTGTGTGCCTCTATTCACTGCCTGACTTCTCCCCATCCCCAACATGTGATCCTGGCTGTTGGGGCCCACTCTCAGGTACCCCGACACAAAACACAGGACATGGTGCTGGTCACGTCTAACTCCTTTATTTTCCTTGTTACAAGTAACTTCCTTTCCCTTGTCCCCTCCCCTTCCGCCCTCCTCCTGCCTTCCCCTGCGGTGTGTAGATCGTCACTCTTAAAGGGCCCTGCTCCTTTTCCACCGCAACACCCCCCCCCGTTGCTTATCAGGGATGTTTCCTGTATACATCTGCTCGATGAGGTGTGTAGGTTTCCTTGTGGTTCGCTGCGGGTGGCCGAGCGACTCACAGGTCTCACCGTCCAGCTCTCTGACCAGCGGATCTCCGGTCTCTTCTGTTCTCGGCTCCTCTTCTTCTCTCGTTGTCTCCACGGCTGTGTCCGTCTCCTCTTACAGCTTGCGGAAGAATGAGGCATTGCTAGTCATCTCTCCTTCTTCCCCTATCATGGTAACCATTGGTCCTTTCACTTCGGTCACCAGTAGCGGACCCGGCGCGTTCTGAGATTCAGTCTTCTTCTGCTTCTGCTGTCTGGTGAGTACAACTTCACCGATTGGGAGGTGGTGGTCTTTCGCTCTCCTTTTCTGGTCTGTCCACTCCATTGCCTTCCTTATCTTCTCAGCTTCTCATTCTCTGATCTCTGCGTCTTCCTTCGGCGTGCAGTCTTCCAGCTGTGTGACCCGGGTCCTCAGTTTATATTTTATCATCAGCTGTAAGCAAGTCCGCCCAGTTGTTTCATGGGAGGTGTTTCGGTAGCTTCTCAGCATCTGAGAGATGGCTTGTGGCATTGCCATCTGGTCCGCGGCTGCATTCTGGCAAGTCCTTTTGATGGTGGTCATAAACCGTTCTACCATGCCATGGCTTGCGGCCATAGTGGTGTGATCTTTTGGTAGCTGAAGCCTAAATGCGTAGCAAACATGTGGAAGTCTTGGCCCTGGAAGGGCGGACCGTTGTCGGTATTCAGGGTGTTGGGGATCCCCCATTCACTGAATAGTTTGTCGATCACCCCTACTACATGGTGAAATGCTGTGAGTGCTTAATTTGTGCCGGATTTTGCCGGTGGGCAGCACCGGCACTCTTTTTTGGGCACCGGCACAGATGCGCACGACGTTTAAGCATTATCCAACAGAAGTGAGTCAACAAACAAAACTTTGTTGACTCATTTCTGTTGGATAATTTATGTCGTGTTCAGCGCTTGTTTGCTTGCAGGCCCCAGCCCAGCAGAGGCGTAGACAGGGTAGGGCCTGAGCGGGCAAGGCCCAACCAAAAATTCTAAATACCCGCATTGATCTTGGCTGGAGTGGCGCCCAAATTATTTTTTGTTTCACCCCTCCTCCCTCCACTCCACGTTGCTTTGCGAGGGAGCAGGCCAGTGCAAACTTTTTTTATTAATGTTTTTGGCGTGCACGCCTGACACACTCAGTGCTGGTTGCTATGCAACCACTTTATCCATGCAAAGGTCGGCCCAAGCCAACCATACCTGCACAGAAGCGCCGGGCCACCCCTTCCGCCGTGCACCGGCTCCTTGTTTTTTTAAGGCGAACAGGTCTCCAGATTGTAAAACGTGTCCGCCTGCCGTCTCTTTCTCTGCCAGCTGCTCTCTATATGCTGAGCAGCTCTGTGTCCAGGCTGCTGCTGCCACTGTGCCTGGGCCGACCGATCGAAGAAGACTCTTCTTCCGAAGGTAAGCACTACAGCGTCAGCAGCGAGCCAAGCATTATTTTAATGTTATGTTAATGTTACGTGTATATGCCTGCGTGTCATGAATGCTGGTGCGTGCGTGCGTGTTTGCTATGTGTGTAATGTCTGAAATGTCTATGTAAACATTGAGTGAGTGACTTGTGGCTGAGGGATTGTGGTGTTCTTGTGTGTGTATGTTGTTAGCAGAGTGTTAGTATAGTGTGTGTGTGCAAGTGTGTCTAAGCGAATGTATGCTCATGAGCTGACTGAATAAAGTAGGCATCTATGCAATATCTATTGCTACTACAGCTGTAAGGATATATACTGCATAGATGCCAACCATCCAGGTGTGCAGTAAGTGCACAAGCATTTTGGGGGTGCGGAGGGCTAAGAGGCCTCACAGCGAATCATTCTGCAAGCGCCTTCATGCCTGCCCATTGCCCTCCTTCAATCACAGCCCTGGGTGCAGGGAACTAGGCAGCATTGCAAGAGTGGGGGGTGGGAAGGAGGGAGAGCCACGAAAAAAGTCCTGCTACAGTGCTACTTTTCCCCACAAATGAAGTACACGCAATTGCATATGGTCTCATTCACTCCCACTAAACCGCCCACCTCTGCCCCAATCTAATTTTGTTTTAACATTAGTGGCAGATGGCATTTTAACACATAAAAAAAGTTAAACTGCAGAATCATAACTGATGCAGAAACTCACCTATTGGACCTCTTCCAGGCGCTCAAGAGCAAAACAAAGGCAAACCTCCTAATTTGCATATGGATTGCACCAACAGATGTGACTTCATAGAGAAGGAGATCATAATAAGCATAATCGGTCTTTCATACTTGGACACACCATGGAAGCGAGCTCAATTGACTAAGTCACAAATAACCCTTTGGTGCAAAATACCTAAATTGCGCTTTTATTATATATGGAGCAACCCTGTGGGCATTTGTTTTTATTTTTATAATAGCATGATATATTAACATAAGCTTTGAAGGGAGTCAGAATCACTTACAGGGCTGCAGATAAGACACAGTGGGCCTCATTAGGACTGTTGCGGTAAGGCAACAACGGCACCGGTAGTGCTACCGGCGCCGTTGTTGCCATGCCGCAACATTACGAGTTTGCTCGCGGGTGCCGCTCTGGACACCTGGTCAGACCTGATGGCTTTGTCGTCGTTGAAGTTGGCAAAGTCGCAGTATGTTATTTTCCTTTGGAGTCGGAGGATGAATTCGCCAATTGTCTTGTGTGGTAGTTGTGTACACTGGTTGAATGTATACCTTTCGTAATCCCTGTTGGGGAGGACAACTAACTTTCCATTGATTGCAGCAGTGAGGCGTTGGTATGTCGTTTTCTGTTGGGGTGGGATGGTTTTTATGATCCCTTTGATCTCCTTCCCCACGAGGTTCGTGAAAATGTCTATCTTGTTGGGTGCTTCCTGCTTCCCCACGGCTCTCAAAGTCCTCGAATTCCTCCATCCATTCTTCCCATCTCTGGCGTTGGTCTTGTAGTGGTTGTAGTGTGAATGGGTTGGGGAGCTGTAGAAATCTGGCTGGGGGTGTGAGGCTTGCCCCCACGGCGGCTTGTGCTCCTGCATCTGCTGCTGCTCCTTGCAACATTTTGCTGAGTGTCTGTGTTCATCTTGTCTGTGGGGGTGGGTATGGCTGAAGTGTCTGCCCTCCACATGGCCCCTATGCTTGTTCATTCTCATTCTGTTGTCGTTATGTGTGCTGTTCTTCCTGGTTGCCACTGTGGGTGGCTTTGTGTCTTGTCTTGTGGCTCCTATCACGTGGTGCAGGGTTAACTATCTCCTTCACTCGGATTTCCAGCACCCTCTCCATGTTGAGATGGAGGGCGCGTGCTGCTTGCGGAGCATGCCCTCTGTGCTACCGTGGGGTTTTCGCTGCCTCCTTTGCGCTGGTTTCCTCCTCCCCCTCCTCATTTGGGTGGAGCGCTCGTGTTGCTGGTGAAGCGCGGCGTCCGTGCTTATGCCTTGAGTGTATCCCCCTTAAATAGAGGCCGCGACTGCTGCACGCCCCTGTGTTGTGGCACGGTCGTGGGCCTTCCCTTCTGCCTCAGCAGTCCTCTTTATTATTATGATGGTTTTTTTTCTCATCCTCATGTTCTAGTGGCGTAGTAGGGGGCGAGGCTGCGTGGTATGTATGATATACTGCCTCGTTCGAGGGGAGACGCACGTCAAGTGCTTCTGGCATTGTGTGCAGCTTCCTGGCAACCCCCCCTGGGTTGGTCTCCTCCGGTTGCCGTGCGCTCCCTCCTTTCACCCACTGGGTGGTCCTCCTTACCGGTGGTATGGGCCGTGCGCATGTGGTGTCGCGTTGGCCTTGTTTTTCTCTGGCACGTCCTTCCTCACATGCCGCAGCAGTGACTTGCTGCTGTGCCCTCTCCAGTCCGTCCTCTCCTCGTTCGTGCTGCTTCACCAGACCTGCCGCGAAGTCCACCGGGCGCTGGCCTCCTCCGTCGACCACACCTGCCTTCTTGGTTGCGGTTACCTCTGGTACCGGCCTCCTCCGCTGGCCTTTCCACTTCTCCTGTTGCATGTGTGCGGGCCGCAGTCTCGCTCCTGGTCCGCACCGTCTTCTGATTGGGGTTGTGGGCCGGATGGCGATATGGGTCTTGGCGCCTCGTCGCCAGTTGTTGGGCCCTACCCGCAGGTACCCCTGACACAAAACACAAGACACAGTGCTGGTCACGTCTAATTGCTTTATTCTCCTTGTTACAAGTGACTTCCTTTCCCTTGTCCCCTCCTCTTCCTCCCTCCTCCCGCCTTCCCCTCTGGTGTGTAGATCGTCCCTCTTAAAGAGCCCTGCTCCTTTTCCACGCAACACTGGCTACCCCTCACACGTGACATGCGTGCCGGCCTCACAAGAACATCACACTTGGTCGCTCTTCCTCCCTGTCTCTCATCCTCTCTGCCTCTCCTCTCCCCCTTGAACTTTCTTTGTCCCTTGATTTGCCATCCTTGGCCTCTCCCTGTGACTCTCCTTGTGGCTCAGTCTTCACAGTCACCCACGTCCTAGTTTCATGTTGGACATTTTCCTTTACTTTGCCGCTGTAAGAGATTAAAATAACAACCAAAAAAGCACCAGGCTCTGAAGCGGATTGTTGTACCTATAACTCGCAATGGCTCGCCCACGGCTCCTTAAGTCGATCGTTCTTTATGGAACAGTCAAAGGTCTGCACTTAAAGCGCCCACTCTAGTAAAACGCAATATGTCACACTTCGTTCCTACGCTCTAGCTTCAGAGCGAGCGCGCACCCGAGGCTGTGCTACGGGCCGCTTCCTTTCATGTGCTCATGAAATATTGAGCTTTTGGCGTGGACTGTAAAGCATGTATTAACCGGTCCTGGGAAGTTATGTGATAAACACTGGGCAGGTAATGGGGAACGCGCGCCTTGCCCGTGAGTGGGAAAACGTCCTGTCTGTAGCGTGCTAGTTCACCTTTCTTCCATTGCCATGTTCGCGCGCCTTGGCCGTCTGACTGAACGTGGCAACGTCACAGGTTCACGAGTGGTGCTTTGGCCCAGGGTCTGGCCTATGAGTGGAGTTCAAGGCTTTCAAAGAGGCTGCTGTCTCTGAGAGGCCGGTATAGCCAGGCGTGTAGGTTGCTCTGTAATATTGTGGTGTGTGTGTGTGTGTGTGCGGTGGGGTGACTGTGGCATTTCCCAGCAAGCAATAGGATGTACCCAGCTAAAACGAATATCATGATATGTCAGGAACCCACACATTTTTATATTTTAAATTGAATAATAACTATACTACTACAATTGCTGTTCCTTCATAGCTTACATTGTATTGCTCCACAGGTGCAGGATGCATCTCTCTTATAATTATTCATTCTTCTTGAACCCGTTTGAGGGAAACTGAAAGCAGGTGGTTTGAGGTACCTCTGTACTTGAGGGCATGCTGACATCCACTGCAGGCCATTGGGCCTCATTAGAAGTTTGGCACTTTGGGGGAAAAATGGTGGTCATTCTGTTACCACCACTTTTTTGGTGGTAGCGAAATTACTGCTGTTTTTTCCCGAACCGCCAAATTATACATTTGTAGGTTAAGTGTTGCTGGAGGTAAATTTGCCACTTTACCTCCAAAGAATGGTGGATTTACCACACAGTAAATCAGCTGGTTGGAAATCCTCCAAAAATCCTCATGGAGTCCAATGGACTCCAAAAATGGGGAATTACAACACCCTGCTATCACTTGTAATCCCATGGCAAACCGGCAGGACCAAGTGGCGGTAACTGAAATCAAGTTTGGGAGTAATTTGGCAGATTACTGCCGAATTACCCCAGAATCAGAATGAGGCTCAAGTGTTTGTTCTATTTCAAACTTCAGCAGTGGCTCACTCAAGAAATAGAAAAAAACAAGTTATTTCTATTTCTAGTGCAAGCAAACCCTAGCACCAGAATTTCTGGCACATTTGTAGTTCTGACTTTTCTATTTCGAGTAAGGGTGTCTACAGATGCCAAAAGATGTATTTTTCTATTTCTAATCAGTAATCAGCAATGGAACCACCTCACAGTTCAACAAAGTAAGGATAGAGAAAAGAAGGGAAGTTTGGGGCAGATTACTCCCAATACGAGTTACCAATGATGTGTGGGCTATCAGACTTTAAAATGATGAACTGTGAATATTCCTGGGTCACGTGAGGGGTGGTTCTAACACCCCTAGCCATAATCACATCCTTGAATGCTCCTAGACAGCATTTAGAAAGGGACTCTCTAAACCGCTCACTCCCACCCAACATTCTAGCATCATTTCATTCACTTATCTGTGACAGGAGTGAGCCATTGCTAGTGACATTTCATGAGTGAGCCGAGATACAAATCACCCTGTTGAAGAGGAACACGGTAGACCATTAATCTATGCATGAGGGGTTCTCTTTTCCTAGTGCACATTTGAGAAAATCAACTTCTTAGTGACTCTCACATTTGCAGCAAAAGGGAAATAAAACAGCGCGATGCAAATTGATTTGTCCAGGATGAACTATTTCCTGTTTCCAAGTTGTGCAGTTTATTCAGTAGTCTATATCTCATCCCATGCCGTTTTTAGGTGCACAGCAATGTACAATGCTGCATAGTTCTCTGCATAGTTCTCTTTCAAAAGCTATACTGTGTGCAATACATTTAAAGCATTAAACCACAAAGTAAACTAACCTAACAATATAAACGAATTCTTCATAGAACCACATTAGGCAAACCAAGTATCATTCAGTCTAAAAAGACAACGGAGCACAAAAGAGAGCATGGGCCTCATTCCGAGTAGGGCGGTAAGGGTTAACGGTCACCGGTAACGAGACTGGTGCCGTTAAACCCTTACCGCCCTACTAGGAGTTCCCTTTGCGGGTCCTTCCTTAACGCCAGCTTTTAGCACGGGACATTAAGGACGGGACCCGCAAAGGGACTTTAATGTTAATAACGGTACTGTAGTTTACGGTACCGTTATTAGCGCCCTCCCCATTGAGCCCTATGGGGGCTCAAATGGGAATGGAGAAGGGCCCTGGTGAATGGGGAATCACCGGTCCCTCCAACTTTGGAATGGACCGGTAATTACTCCATTCAACAGGGCGGAATCGGAACGAGTTTGGAGGCAGCCATGCCGCAAATAGCGGCATTGTTACCTCCAAACTCGGAATGAAGCCCCATGTGTCTGCAAAATGTTTATAATGCAATCCAGCAACGTATGTGATTTGCAAATGAAAATATGACATCCTCTACAATACAATTTCAAATACAAGGAAGGGAAACAATGATTTGTTTAAAATGAAATCAGTGAGGTACACTAATATACATTAGTAACTATTTCATAAGTTCACAAACGTGATGACAACAGATACTTCTAAGTATGATTTAGTGATTGATTAGTGTGGTGTGCTCAGATGCATGCAAATATAACGATATACCCTAACATACAGGACACCAATAGTAGCATAGCTCAGTGGGTTCAATGCTGTCTGCAGATATTTGTGTGACCTCTATGTCACAAGTTGGAATCATGTTATGGCCAACATGGTGTTTCAACATCTGAAGTCATTAAAATGATTAGCACTATGCAGGGTAATAATAATATCCATTAATGACATGCACCGAGAAAGACTTTGAGCGCATTCCTAAGTGGAAAGCATTTTGGCACTGTGTGCAAAAGGCTCACTTCCCATAAACTGACATCTACTAGAACCAATGCCTCATATTCATGGGACAATTCGGGACAATAAACCTACTGCCAGAGGCATACATATTCTGTTGCCCAACTAGGAATGCGGGGGCAGCAAGCCACCTTGCTAACAGCAAGTCAGGGGAAACTAGACCCAGTTGGACACGCATACAATTATCCTGCAGGAATAATCTGGTGAAACCAACACATTACTTTTGGGAAGAGGCACAACCTAATCATAATATACCTTCACATCTACTTTCTATTAGAATGGCAAAACAGCTTCTAAGGAAAGAAAGATGTTAACCATACTTTTAAGAATAGCGCATCACACATCCAAGGTAAGTTAGAACTTTTGTAACTGTTCACTATTAGAGTTACAGTTACCAACCAACTCTTTTACAAGTAAGTAACTTTTAAACACTTATTTTCTTTTCTAGGCAAAAGGCCCAATCCCTTGAAAGTCTTTCTCTTATTCTTGGAGCATGAGTGTTCTCAGTGGCAGAAGGGGGGTCACTCGGATCTAGTGTCCAACAGGCAGTGTCAGGATAGGTTCTTAAATAGCAAAAGTCAGAGTTCCTTAGGAAGGCTGAACAAACAGGTGAGTACTTTACTTCTAAGTTAGAAGAGGGTCCAGGGGCTTCGCAGAAGACATCCTAGCAGGATTCTAGCAGTGGGACTGGGTGCACTGGATGAAAGGCCTCCCCATCACAGAAAACACACCACAGCTACAGAAATACTAAGAGACTTAAGGTAAGTACATACCCAAGCCAACACAGTACCTCAGCATTGAAGAAGATTTTGCAGCAGGAAGACTTCAGGATCTGCAGTCAAATTCCCGGTCAGTGGATTCCTTGTCGGCGTGACTCAAAACAAGACCTCATAAAGAACGTTGCAGCAGGGATCAATGGAAAAGGCTCTAGGCAAGGTTTTCCTCATGGCTGAATGCAGTTCTGCGGATTTGGGGCCTATTCAAGGAGCACAGAGAAGACAGAAAATTGTGGTTGAATTCTCGTCGTTTCAAAGGTCTAGCACTCTGTTGAGGGGACTTTTTGGTCTTGATTCGTGTCTCTGGAGATCCACCAGGATGCCCACGAAGTTTCAGCGAGAATCGGAATTCGGAAGACCGCGCACCTTGCAGTGGTTCGAGGTCCCAGGGTATTGAGGTATTGCAGCAATGCAAGATTGCAGCAATACGTGGGATGACTCAAAATACAGGTCTTCTTGAGTGTAGTGGGTCTCACTAGGCTATGGGTCATGGTCGTCTATTAACGGAGTCCCCAGGTCGATTGGAAGAAAGGGCTGAAGCAGGCTCCGGTTAAACAGCCGGCTCTCCAGTCGCTGGAAATCTTTTCAGCCACTTTTCCTTCATCATCCTCTTCGTTTTCAGTTCCAGTGGTTGACCTGTCTACAGCTTCCAGGTTCGCAGTATTTAACAGGAACTACAACACAACTTCTGCATTGTTTCCTTGCATTTTACAAGAAGGGGCGGTCTGGTTGTCCAATCAAACAGTCTGCCCCCTCTGGGATTTGTCCCCATTCAGACAAGGAGGAAGATAAAGGGCTGAGGAGCTTTGGACTTCTCCCTCGCTTCCTGCCCTCACAGACAGACTGGAGCCTGGGCAGGGAGAGGACTCCCGCCGAAGATAAAAATCACACAAAGGAATTTCCTACCCTGGATGTCAGGGGAAGGAACAAGAAAGGAATGAAAGACTAAAATGGCGAAAAAAGAAGACAGGGGCCATTTTGGTAAAAGGAGCACCCTTAGGTGCCTGTACTTCAGCTGTGAACACAGCCCGCTATAAAGGTTCACCAAATTAATACAAGGTATCACTGCCACCAGCCATTGTAGGTACGCTTGTCCCTGTAACAGAATTGTTACAGTTTTAGTGTGAAAGGGGATACATTCTACCTCCCAAGCACTCCACATAAGGTGGGGTGTGGTGGTTTCACAAAGTAAAATGTAAAAGGGATCCAAAGATCCTTTCTAACCCTGGGAACTGTAGTTCTCTCAAGGTTAGCAAAATAAAGTTTAAAGGTGAGCTCATTGTGCAACCCAGTAACAGCAGGCATTTATTGCCAATAAGTTGTTAAAGAGGATAACTTTAAAAAGACACTATGGCGAGTCAATAAAATGACACCCATAAAAAGAATAAAAGATTCTGTGAGTGTGGAAAAAGGTTCTCACTCACAGAGGTATTAAGGAAAATTACCCAACTAGTAAAACAAGAAGTTCTGGGGTTGACCCAGGTCACAAAGATTTACCAGTTCTGTGAAAATATTACCTAACAGAAACATTGTCACTTGACAAGTGTTTGCCTACTGCTGCCAAGTGCAGTTTGCATGGAAATTAATCAGGGTTGGAAGAGCTGTCTGCAGACAAATTGTGAAATTTGCTATTTCTGTAAACGGCTCAGTTTTCTATTATGAAAGTAAAGAACTTCGTTTTGTTAGGCATTCAGTCTGTTGATGCACATTTTGCGATTCAAGTGTGAATTTACACGAACTAAAACATTTTGTATTTTTAAAACAGACATGCAGCTATGTGAAATTTTGCAAAATGTACCCTTTATTCTGCAAGTTAATCAACTGCACAGTGTGACAAAAGAACACAGCAAGCAACTTTGATGTTGGAGCACCAATGTCCTGACTGCTTCTGTGGTGAGCCATTGAACAGCTCACTCTCAACCAAGCAGTTCCTCCCAAACCCATCAGAAGCCTGACAACGCTCCACAATGAAAAGGGTGTAACATCGCACACATCCCATGGAAGCTGCGCCCCTGAGTATAGCTGGGGTGCAGTTAGGCAACAATTCGTGCAGTGGTGGGCCGTACAGGTGGTAACAGGCCTCTGCTCGAGACGAGAGGGCATCGGGTAACTGTAATGAAAGCATTATGACATTACCGCACCCTGTGGGGGGTTATTATTTGAAAGGTTGCTGATGGGGTAAACGGTGTGCAACACGAGTGAGAAACACAATGTGGGGAGCATGACAAAAGGAAAGGAGCTCGGTGAGAGCAGATGAAGAGGGGGCAGCATCAAAAAGGACCTGGTCTGATGTGGAGGGGGGGGGTTGAAGGCAGGCGCGTACAATTCTTCACAGCACATTGGACTCCCAAACAATGCATGCACGACAGAAGACAAGCCTGCCACATTGACAGTGTAACAGGGCCTCTTCGGCAGCCATGTTGGAAGCAGGAGCAAGTTACTAGCCAAGCTAAAAACATAGAAATGAAGGGAACGAGAGAATGTCAGATACTGGGGGAACCAAGTGTGCAGGGTACACAGAAGGCACCAAGGAGGGCAACAAGAGAAACACGCATTGGCAAAGTCAACAGTTTTGACTTTTCTGTAGGCATGGAATACGCACTACCTGCCCATAATTTGGTTAAAAAAACGGCAAATTATGTTAACACCTGTGCATAATATGGCAGTGGTGGCAAATGCCTATCTAATGCCTGTAGAAGGGCAGAACGTATTGGCTTGGTAATGTTTGTTTTAGCAGGATTTCAGTGCAAGGAATAGAGGCAATGACGCACATATTGAGGAAAAAGGAAGTGGTTGATAGCCCACTCCATAAACACATGTTTATCAAACCAGCAGCTGGTTTACAGATCCAACTAAGCCATTGCATATCAGAAGGTTGTTCCAAAGTTTAATTGATATCGTCGTGTAAGCGCAGAGCTAGCTCAAAGAGATCCCATGGAGGTATTTTGGGTGGGGCAGAGCAGGTGGTGAATGGAAATATCCAGAAGGACTAGCATGGCCATGGGAACCATTAATAGGCGGATAAAAATACCAAACAACACCCACAGGCTCTGTGTCCCTCCTGGCACCCCATCTCTCTCCTATCTTCACCTACCATGCCAATAGTTCTGGCTTAAAGGCAGTGCTTACAGTGTTACTTAATATCCAAAACTAAAAACGAGGCAATTGCAAAGCTTAGGGCCAGCTTATGCCAAAGGTGTAAACTGTTTTGTGGGATAGGAGGGGAGATTCCTCCATGAAGATGGGTGCCCCACATCGCAAAACGTGCCGAAGAAGTCGCAATAATAAGCAGATGACGTTGAAGTAGGAGGGAAGGGCAGCCAGTGGACACAGGGGGAGGGAAAGATGGCAGAGGGGTATAGAAAGTAAGCAACAATGGTGCGTTCCATAAAACATCACAAATTGTGTTTTTAGGGCTTTTTCCCAAAATAGCAAAGTTAATTTGCACTTAGGCTCTGTGACAGTCTTTCCGTGGAATGAGAAATCGAGTGGGCATCCAACAAGGGCATGAGACCTAAGTACTGTGTGAGAGGCAGAAGGGGTGGGCAAGAGTTGGCGGTGCATTTTTAAATTTTGGGCAAATAGGTGGGGCTTGTTCCACTTATAAGTCAAACGATGGCATTAGAGTACAGATAGGGAGAAATAGAGCAGGAGGAGGGACACAAAGCGTGTTGTTCGGTTATTTGGCCACCCATTAACTTGACCATGGCATGGCTATGCAAATTCCTAATGCCATTCCCACCCACCGATCCCCGCCCAAAACACCTCCTCATGGGAATTCTTTGAGCTCACTTTATTCAAGTCTTACCATTAACCTTTGCACTGAAGTGCCTACCAGTGTTTTCACAAAGCAGTCTTCTGAGAGTCAATGAGCCGCATTATGAGTCCGGCGGTAGCTGTTCCGGTAAAAACAGCACAGCTGCTGCCAGAGTCATTTTTTTTCTGATGCCCAGCAATGGGGACTTATGGCCCTGGCGGTCAGCATTACGACCCCGGCGGTTCTGGTAATTGCCCCATTGCATGTTAAAAACAAGCATTGGCAAAGCCAACAGTTTTGGCTTGTATCTAAGCACTAGGCATTTGCCAAGATCTGCTATTAGATGGAAGATGCTTGCACCATTTTCTTACCGGCTACCATCAATGGGCATTTAATGCCTACCTAGTGCCTTTCCCATGCCTACACAAAAGCCCAAACTGTTGTTGCCAATGCTTGTTTAAAATGTTAATGGGAGATGTGTTTTTTTGAAAGAGTATCCTGCTTGCGCCCTGGCTAGCCCTAACCAACTTAAAACCCTCTCTGCACCCAAGAGCCTCAAGTTATAGAGATGCAATTCTCCGGCTGACTGAACGCGCACCATGTTGGGGGAATAAAAGAAACACCAATAGAAGCAAGGTGCACGGAATTGGTACCACACAAACAGGAACGTTTTTGGAACATGTGGTTTTGGCAGTCACAGAAGGGCTGATGTTGTATGGTGAGGGGTGTGAAGGGGTGGCTCCAGAAGCATGAATGGAAAACAAACAGGTCTTTATGTGGCCCACTACATCCAACTCTCCCGAAATACCTTCTTGTTAGAGCCCTTCAGTCTACGAGCGCCAACTCTCTGCGAATCAGACTCTTCTCTGAGCATGGGCTCTTCCCATGTCATCCTGGGCACCTTCTCCTCTCCTACTTCCTTCTACACCTGTGGTGTCCCGCAGGGATCTATCCTCTCACTTTAACATCTACCTTGCACACCTGGCACGCATCATCTCCTCCTTCTCCCCCCACTTCCAGTGTGATGCAGATGACACTCAACTCTTTTTGAGACTTCCTGCTGACTCACGCGCACCTTCCTTCATCCCTGACAGCTTGCCTGCCATCCAGGCTTGGTGCTCTTCCAGTGATCTCTGCCTCAATGCCAGCAAAATGGAGATCCTTCCTATTGGGACCCCTGCTCCCTCCTTCTTTCATTCTCTCTGGCCTCCCACTTTGGGCTCTCCCCCCTGCTCCTTCTTCTGAAGTCAGAAACCTTGGAGTCATCTTTGGCTCCTCTTTATCCTCCCTCCCTCACACCTAGGACATTGCCAAGAAGTCCCACGTCCAACTCTTCCTTCTCAAATGAATTCTCCCATGTCTCACTTTCCACCAGAAGCTCAATGTTTTCCGAGCCCTGGTTCTCTCTAGGCTTGACTATTGTAGCAGCCTCCTCCTCAATCTACCTTCTTCCACTATTCGACTCCTTCAGATAATCCAGAATAGAGCAGCAAGACTTATCCTTGGCCTTAATCCCTGTGACTGCATCTCTCCTGCCTTAAAAAGCCTCCATTGGCTCCCAGTTTCTGCAAGAATCAGATTCAAATTCCTCTGCATTATCCACCCTGCATTTGCACCTGCTGGTCAGCAGGCTGATTCCATAGGAATCCATTAGACATTGCCACCTGCAAAGCATAATTTGAAGTTAGCGTTTGCTTTTTTGCCACCTGGAGCATAAAAGGGAAGAAGAAAGGCCCTGTTTGTCTTGTTTTACTCCACCTTGCAAATGTATACATTTGTATGCAGGACATCCAACACCAGGTAAGTGTCAATGGTGGAGATACCCTGAATGCAACTTGCACTTTTAACAAAATGACTGACCCCTAGTGAGAGGTCATTTGGCTTCATGTGAGCTCAGCAGGTAAATAAATAGCACCAGTTTGCTACCATATCTCCAGTGGCGGCTCCTCTAGAAGGGAGAAAGATACCTCCACTTGCTTGAGTGGCAGGCAGCAGAGTTCACTCGGGTGCTTTATTTACACTGTTGACCGTGCTGCCTGACTCTGAGCATGGCCATTTCTCCCTACTATGTATTTTTTTTGTGTTTTTTCCACAAAGTAAGTAGTCTGCAAAATGAGAGGCTGGTGGGGCGTAGGAAGCCAGGCCTCACCACCTCTCATTATTGTGTTAACAGTGTAGACAGTATGCCTATGCATGTGTGTTTGTTTTTATGTATGCCTGCATGCAAGTAATTGACTGAATATTGTATAAATGCATTGGTGAATGAGAGCGTGTATGTTATATGAATGCATATGAAGGAGAGCATGGCATGCCTGCATGTGTGAAGGATGAAAAAGCCACTAAATGTAGGGACGTGGGGAGGATGCTGGTGGCATTGCTTGCTTTAACCTTGATGCCGAGTAAAGAATTCCATGCTGCATGATGTTATTTACTGTGCATCAAGGGTAACACAAACATGATAAGTGCTTTTTCAGGGCTATAATGCCCTACTTTGGTGGCACTAGTGTTCATATACTTTCTTACCGTGGCATGGCATTTTTACTTTACTTTGCATCAAGGGTAAAGAAAATATGATAAGTATTATTATGGAGCTAGTCTGGCCTATTTAGTGGCCCTAGTATGCATATAGTTTCTTACTGTGACGTGGCATTTTTACTGGGGATCACGGTTAAAGCAAAGATAACTGTTATCATGTGGCTAGACTAGTAAACATTGGTGGCGCCAGACTGCTCATATATTATTACTGTGGCATGGCATTTTTTACTGTTCATCAAGGGCAAAGCAAACATGATAAGTGCTAGTATGTGGCTAGGTTGGCCAACTTTGGTGGTGCAAGTCTGCATATACTTTCTTACTGTGGCAGGGCATTCTTTACTGGGCAGCCACGGTAAAGCAAACATAAGTGTCATTATGTGGCTAGACTGGCATCCATTGGTATAGCCAGTCTGGATACATTGTTTTACTGTGGCAAAGCATTTCTTACTGGCTGACTAAGCCAACATGCGTACTTTCTTATGGACATAGACACATCTAGCATGAAAATCATTATTTGTGCTGGCACATATTGTGCGCAAAGGCATTATGAAAATGTGTTGGAACATGGTTCTGTGCACTGCTGGAGGGCTTGCATCGATTGGATTTGGATACCATACAAAACCGATTGCAAACTGAGTGGCTTTTGACCCTATTGTTCACACAAATTGTGCTGTAAAACACACCACTTCGACCCATTATTATTTAAATGTTCTCAGAGGGCATACACCCCAGATCCTCTCCTGGTTGGTTCAGTCACTACGCTCGGTCGCTCCTGCATATTCGGGGGAAATACATTTGTTATTTGTGCCCCTCCAACAACAACAAAATCTCCAGCTGCCAATGTATATCCTGTACTAGTCGGCTAAGAACACATTTGGTTTAGCAGAATATCTAAACACAATGGCACATTAGCCCAAAGTGCAATTTGCCTTTTCACTGGTTTTCTGACCTACTGCCCAATTGTAAAAGAGATTTTGAGAAGCGGAGAGACAGAGTTAGAGAAAGTTGACTCAGGAGAAAGAGCAGGCGAGAGAGACAGAAAGAGGCAGGACAGAGAGATAAGCAGGGGAGTGTGCAGTGGAGAGCCGGAAAGGGAGACAGGAAGAGAGACGGAGACAGAGAGAGAAAGAGAGAGACAGAGGAAAGCGAGAAAGAGGGGTGAGAGTGGTACAGGAGCGCCTGTGGGAAAGATACAGTGAGAACGAAAAAGGAAAAAGAGCGACAGACCATAGGCCTGTGGTCGATAAATGAAATAAGATAGAGAGAGAGCTGGGGAGGAAAGGACACCGTAAGAGAGGGAGGGCAAAGGGTTGTTAGAAAGAGAGGGAGGGCAAAGGGTTGTTAGTAAGAGAGGGAGGGCAAAGGGTTGTTAGTAAGAGAGGGAGGGCAAAGGGTTGTTAGTAAGAGAGGGAGGGCAAAGGGTTGTTAGAAAGAGAGGGAGGGCAAAGGGTTGTTAGAAAGAGAGAGAGGGCAAAGGGTTGTTAGTAAGAGAGAGAGGGCAAAGGGTTGTTAGAAAGAGAGGGAGGGCAAAGGGTTGTTAGTAAGAGAGGGAGGGCAAAGGGTTGTTAGAAAGAGAGGGAGGGCAAAGGGTTGTTAGTAAGAGAGGGAGGGCAAAGGGTTGTTAGTAAGAGAGGGAGGGCAAAGGGTTGTTAGAAAGAGAGGGAGGGCAAAGGGTTGTTAGAAAGAGAGGGAGGGCAAAGGGTTGTTAGTAAGAGAGGGAGGGCAAAGGGTTGTTAGAAAGAGAGGGAGGGCAAAGGGTTGTTAGTAAGAGAGGGAGGGCAAAGGGTTGTTAGAAAGAGAGGGAGGGCAAAGGGTTGTTAGTAAGAGAGGGAGGGCAAAGGGTTGTTAGAAAGAGAGGGAGGGCAAAGGGTTGTTAGAAAGAGAGGGAGGGCAAAGGGTTGTTAGTAAGAGAGGGAGGGCAAAGGGTTGTTAGTAAGAGAGGGAGGGCAAAGGGTTGTTAGTAAGAGAGGGAGGGCAAAGGGTTGTTAGAAAGAGAGGGAGGGCAAAGGGTTGTTAGAAAGAGAGGGAGGGCAAAGGGTTGTTAGTAAGAGAGGGAGGGCAAAGGGTTGTTAGAAAGAGAGGGAGGGCAAAGGGTTGTTAGTAAGAGAGGGAGGGCAAAGGGTTGTTAGAAAGAGAGGGAGGGCAAAGGGTTGTTAGTAAGAGAGGGAGGGCAAAGGGTTGTTAGAAAGAGAGGGAGGGCAAAGGGTTGTTAGAAAGAGAGGGAGGGCAAAGGGTTGTTAGAAAGAGAGGGAGGGCAAAGGGTTGTTAGTAAGAGAGGGAGGGCAAAGGGTTGTTAGTAAGAGAGGGAGGGCAAAGGGTTGTTAGAAAGAGAGGGAGGGCAAAGGGTTGTTAGAAAGAGAGGGAGGGCAAAGGGTTGTTAGTAAGAGAGAGAGGGCAAAGGGTTGTTAGTAAGAGAGGGAGGGCAAAGGGTTGTTAGTAAGAGAGAGAGGGCAAAGGGTTGTTAGTAAGAGAGAGGGCAAAGGGTTGTTAGTAAGAGAGGGAGGGCAAAGGGTTGTTAGTAAGAGAGGGAGGGCAAAGGGTTGTTAGTAAGAGAGGGAGGGCAAAGAGTTGTTAGTAAGAGAGGGAGGGCAAAGGGTTGTTAGTAAGAGAGGGAGGGCAAAGGGTTGTTAGAAAGAGAGGGAGGGCAAAGGGTTGTTAGTAAGAGAGGGAGGGCAAAGGGTTGTTAGAAAGAGAGGGAGGGCAAAGGGTTGTTAGAAAGAGAGGGAGGGCAAAGGGTTGTTAGAAAGAGAGGGAGGGCAAAGGGTTGTTAGTAAGAGAGGGAGGGCAAAGGGTTGTTAGAAAGAGAGGGAGGGCAAAGGGTTGTTAGTAAGAGAGGGAGGGCAAAGGGTTGTTAGAAAGAGAGGGAGGGCAAAGGGTTGTTAGAAAGAGAGGGAGGGCAAAGGGTTGTTAGAAAGAGAGGGAGGGCAAAGGGTTGTTAGTAAGAGAGGGAGGGCAAAGGGTTGTTAGAAAGAGAGGGAGGGCAAAGGGTTGTTAGAAAAGGGCATCCATAATGGAATAAAGAAAAGCAGAAAAAGGAGAGAAATAGTGATACAGACTTGTAAACAGCAAGCTTTTGTTTTTTCAAAATTCGATTTTATTGGTGTTTCCTTAAAGAACTCTGTTTTAGAGCAAAGAAAAGAGGACTGGCCTTGACACCACGCGGCAAAGCCAAGAGGAAATGAGCGTGTTTGAATGACCCTGGGGGAATATTCGCCAGAGACACTCTCTGTTTCTTCTCTGCTGGCGCTCTTGTAAAATCCTGATTGAAAAAGTGGGTCATACAGCTGAGCTGGGCAAGGATCCTTGCGCTGCAAAATTCAAATACAAAAAAAGGCCTTAACTGTACTCGCGGAAAGACTCAGCGGCCACATTAAGGGCCGGGAAGATCAAGTGTTGGGGGAAGGCAATATAATTGTTTTCCGTCGTAGCGGGAGGGAGGGAGGTGGGGAGGGAGTTAGTGTAGTTTTGGAGATGTATGTTTAGCGACATGACCAGGGCTGTTTGTATTTGGTATGGGTCAAAGATGACTGGCTGTGACCGGATCAAACATATCCATTTGGAGGACCGGAAATGTATAGTTGGGGCAGGAGGCGTCTAGTTAGAGCATGACTAATGCATGGGGAGGATTTAGTAAAAAGATTGGAGATTGTTCCATATCCATAGTCAGTGGCAGGCGTAGACGTAGCACAGTGTCCTGTCCTGTGCCTGTGTTCATGACATGGGCACAATCAGAGGAAGTGTGTCATGGACAGGAAGAGGCATGGCAGTAGGAACCAGATACGCCAATAAAGTAGACGTGTGAAATATATCTCTGTGTGGTCTCGTCCTACCCAAACCGAGACACACGATTCCTAAGTGATTTTGGTGCCTGATCACTTCCTGGAGCCTGAAGTCAATACACAACATTGGCGACAAAGGGAAATGAGCAACCACGTTCCTGCCGCCATGCCTGCTCACTGCCTGCGTGCCGCGCAGAGGTTCCCTGGCTACACTGATCGGCCCTGCTCGGGCTGAGTATCTGGAGCTAAAGGCTCCCACCACTGTCTGGATCTCACTGTGTAGTAAACTATTGACTGCGCAGCGGATGCACACTATAAGGCCTACAGTTGCCTGCACAATGGACACCACCGATCACCATCAAGATGTGGGTGGACACGCATGGCTGGCACGTGTGCGGTCTCCAGCCCCGAGGGCTGTTGTTCAAGAACACTCCGTGTTCAGCCGAGACAGCGTACAAAAGAATCAAGAAGATCGGGGAGGGACTCAAGACCACCGCAACTCGAGAGAAGGAGATTGTAAGCCCCGAAATACAGAAGGTAGGTGACGTTGAGAGCCTCATCGTACTCCAGAGCCAGAAGAATACAAACAGAGGTTGACACGCCAGAAGCTGAGATACCTAGAAGAATCCCCAAGACGCTTGTGCAAGCCAGACTCGTCCTCCAGTGGAGAATGGAAAATGGGCTACGTGTATGCCATAGGCAACAAGACAGCAATAGAACACAGCCCCACGGTATTGCTACAGGTGAACTTAAGTGCTCATGAATTTCTCATTGACACAGGAGCCACCGTAAATGTCAGGAACGAGGAGACATACTCAGGACTCAAATGTCCTGCCAGGTTGCATACGCTAGATGTGGACATTTACCCTTATGGCTTGAAGAGAGCACTTCTGTGCAAAGGCATGTTCAAAACTACATGCTCGTACAAAGACAAAACAGCACAAATGAACATATACGCCATCAAAGGCGACATACCAGGAGCAAGTATATTCAGCTTCAAATCTGCTATTCAAATGGGGCTGGTGCACATCATGTACAGAATAATAGTGGTGTATACATCTAGCGCAAACTACATGGTCATGAAATTGTATCCAGCATTATTCAAGGGCTTAGGCAAACGCAAGGACAGGCAATCAAACTGCCAGTGGTCGAAGTGTACGAAAACAAGTAGTGGAACGGTGCTCTCTAATCCTGCCCCAGCTTCCCACAAACCCCACTGCTGCACCCCTCCCACGTGAATACCAAACCCCCAAACTGCTGTTTAAGGGAATGTTCAGTGCAATGCACTGAAGTGCAAGTTTCAACTTCTTCCAACACTTTTATTTTAAAACTAAGCCACTCCGGAACAGTTTCTTTTGAAAAATAAAAGTATAGGAACAGTAAACCGTAATTTAAAAAATTAGAGAAGTTCTGCTCCGACCCACTTCGACCACTGCAAACTACACATTGATGAGAAGATCAAACCCGTCGTGCAACACTATAGAGGTATTCCGTTAACCATACAAGCCCAAGTAGAAGACAAAATACAATCTCTTTTGAAACAAGACATAATTGAGCATGCAAAAGGACCGACACAATGGGTGTCCCCAATAGTGCCAGTCCCCAAATGAGAAAACAGTTGTCGAATTTGGCTATGTGTGGACATTCACACTCCAAATCCGGCCATAATAAGAGAACATCACTTATCGCCTAGAATGACTGACATGATGCACCTGCTACACGGAGCCACTGTATTCTACAAACTGGACCTGAACAAAGGGTACCACCATCTTGAACTGCAGTCTGCTTCACAATCTATAACAACTTTTATCAACCTCCTAGGACTGTTTAGGTACAAGAGACTCAGCTTCAGAGTATCCTTGGCAACTGAGATATTTCAAAAGGAGATCCATAAAGTCCTAAGACACATCCCTCAGTGTCTCAATTATAGTGACAACATACTGGTATTTGGAACAACACAAGAAGCCCATGATGAGAAACTGCGATGAGTATGTATGGCTCTGGAAGATGCCCACCTGACGCTGAATGCAGACAATAGCGAGTTCAGCAAATAGAATCTAAAAGATTTTGGGCACATATTTTCTGAAAAGGGTCTTCAGCCCAATCCAGACAAGGTACAAGAGCTAGTATCCACTCCTGTGCTGACCTCCACGTCTGCCGTTAGATCATTCCTGGGAATGGCCTGTTACTGTACCAGCTACATCCAAGACTTTGCGTCCATCAGTACTCCACTAAGATTATTCACCGGTGTGGGACAAGAATTTCAGTCACAAGACTGTGAGACAGCATTAAAGAGATAAAGGATCGCATATCTTCAGCAGCCTGCATGACTTACTATGACTCAGATCTGGTAACATAACTTATTGTCGATGCTATTCTGGTGGGCCTGTGGCCCATTCTAGCACGGTTCAAACCAGGATCGTCATCCCCACGCAGAATAGTCTCCTACATGAGTAGAAGTTTATCAAACATGGAATGTGCATTTTTTCATCCCAAGAAGGAAAGCTTAGCCATAGTGTGGGCCTGCGAACATTATCATCTGTTTCTATATGGGAAACATTTCCTGATCATCACTCACCATCATGCCCTCATGACGAGCTACGGAAAACCAAATGCGAAAATAACACCAAGAATCACACTGTGAGGGTTATGCCTGTAAGACTACCAATTTGACATTGTACATAAACCAGGAAACCAAAACAGCCCAGCTGCCTTTCTGTCCAGACATACATTGCATGCCTCAGAGAATCCTCAGACATTGAAAGCAGACCAGTATGTCAACTATGTTGTACAACATACCCTCCCAAAGGCTCTTGAGATGTCCTCACTTGTAATGCAAGCGAACGAGGATCACCTATCGACCAAAGTATGTTTGAGAATACTATCTGGATGATGGAAGGAGCCGTCATCAAAGGAAGAGTGCAAGATATTGCAAACCTTAACCTTTGCACTTATGAAGGATGAGATTTCCATATCACCTCAAGGCCTACCTCTGAAGGAAGAATCCTGTCTGCAGTACAAAGGAAGGTCATAGAGATTGTACACTCTGGACACTGAGGAATCGTGTCCACCAAACGAATGTTAAGAGAAAAAGGGTGGTTCTACAAAATGGGCATAAAGATTGAAACTCTTGAAAACCTGCATTATCTGCAAGGTGGTTGCACCCAGGGCATTCCCTGAGCCGTTGCAAATGACAACTATGCCCTCTGGTGTATGGGAATAAGTGGCTGTTGATCTATTGGCACCACTGTCAAATGGCAAGTATGTCTTAGTGGCTATGGAGGAAATGTCGATGTTCCCCGAGGTGCAATTGATTGTCCCTGCCCGCGACAAGATGTTTGCAGATTATGGCATTCCAATAGTGGTGAAGAAAGATAATGGGCCTCCATTCAGTAGGACATGACTTCAGGATGTTCACTGAGTATCTGGGTTTTGAACACAGGATTATAGAAGAACAAGTGGATGCCTCTCCTCTGGCCCTCGCCCATCACCACGTCCTATTGGAGTAGCTGACGAAGAGTCACAATTGGGAACCCATGTATCAAACCATGCAACATTCCTATACCGCGTCGAGTCTATGAAAGACGATATGCACTCAGGCAGCCATTCAGAATATACTCTCGCGTAGAGGCAGAAGGAGGATGCTACCAGGAAGGATGTCCACTGCCAAGATGCCAGAACATGGATATGGGTAATGTGGATGAAATCTAAGTAAAGTCTGATGATGACAGAATAATGTCATAAAGAAGATGTATGAACCTATGCCAAAACAATATGAAAAACATACTCCCTTGAATGTTCTAGAACAGTGAACTGACTACGAGGTCAACTACAAACAGAAGACCTTGGCTAAGGATCAGGACCATGACATACAATGGAATAATTGGGAAAAAAAGAAATGAATTGACACATCTCGAGCAGCTAGGTTTTGTTTTGACTCACATGCTGCTAAACAAGCCAAAAGTCCAAGGTTGGATGGGGTTGCCAAACAATGGGCCTCATTACAAATGTGGCGGTCTGGAAATAAGGGTGCCGGTCACACCGTACCAGCACCGTTTCTGGACCTGCCGGTGCAATGGCCCCGGAAAGCAGAGTTGCCACAGAAGCACTGGCACCATTAACAACAGTGCCAGTGCTTCTGTGAACCCATTCCCATGGAGTCCTATGGGACTCCACTGGAATGGAGATTTACCAAATCGGCAGCCTGACTTCCCGCTCCGCCGGGACTTGTAATGTCCCGGTGGCACTGGGAAGTCAGGCGGCAGATTCAGTGTTAGGAGGACCGTGGTGGGTTGCTACCGTCTTTGTAATGAGGCCCAATGTTGCATTTTCCAGTCCGCTGCCATATTCTCTACTATAATCAGTTTATTACATATGTAGAAGTAGCTCAGGGTGTGTCCTACAGACAAGGGGGAGCCAATGAGATATTAATCCTTATGTAATTCTATAAGTAGACATGTTCCCCTAATACAATCCCTTCAGTTAATAGGTTTTGCAAATGCCACGTAGGATGACATCATAAATGACATATGTAAAAGGATATAAGCTCTGTACAAGCATGGTAAAGGTGTGAATATTCATGCATACGTTTTGATACATTTTACCATCTTCCTTGGGTCTGTACGGTTATTTGGTCTAAGATATTTACTGGAAATTCAATCTATGACACATAGAATATGCTTCAAAGTGCTAGAGCTCAGGAAGATCAGCCCTTTGTGACTCCATGCTAATGGCACACTGGAACGATTCATGGCAAATGCGAATATCAAAAGGACACTGCAAGTATGCAATATCACCAAGGGGCATTTATGCAAGCCATTTTCACTCTACTGAGAGACTATCGAAACACTCCAAATAGTACCACCGGAGTGTGCCCGTCGGAATTTATGTTCAACAGAGAAATTGGAAACTGGTTGCCGCAGGTGTCTAATAGCTAATCAGGTGAAGGTACAGAGCAACGAGCAAGACAGGCAGATGAAGAAAGCAAATCAAAGATCAAGGACTATGCAGATCATCCATGAGGGGCAAAAGAATCAGACTTCCAAGTAGGTGATTGTGTGATGACATGTTACACAGAGTCACATATGACATGCCTTCGTTCAATTCCACCCATCTGACAGTTACGGGTGTCAAGGAATCCATGGTTATGGCTGAAGATCAAGGTTGCACAGTTACCAGGAATGTCTCTTTCTTCAAGAGAACATCAGCTGACGTTTCAGCTACGGATGATTCCTCAGGCTGGTCAAATTCGATAGATGACAGCTGTGACGAGATATAGACACAGAGGTCATCAACGAGAGTGATGGAAGTGTTGTGATCCCTCTAAGAAACCTATCCCAGCGAGTAATCAAGAAACCGTCCAGATGGATTGAAGAAATGGGTTAACTGTTGTTTTATGTGAAGGGGTGATGTAGCGTCCTGTCCTCTCTCTGTGTTCATGACACGGGCACGAAGAGACTAAGGGTGTCTTGGACAAGAAGAGGCAGGGCAGTTGGAACGAGATACTGTCACCGGCCTATGCAACTGAAGTTTGTGGAACCATGATGTGAAGTCATTTAGACCACATTCTAAGTCACTACCTCTTACTAACCCACACTACAAAAGAGTGAATGTAAAGAACCAATGTATGAGGTTGTTTATAATGCCTTAAATACTGAAACTATCCACAATTATTTCGGCTAAGCAAAAAAGGACTTTGTTAATAGCTGTGTTATGCAACTTGTTTTAAATTAAAATACAAATAAATGTAATTGTACTGCATACAGTTTGGGTGTTCTCATATGTGCAGACTAACCATCAGAGATCTGTTATTTGTGTGCTGGACCTATAACCGGCCAGTGTGAAACAGGTGGTGTAGCCTAGGTTCCTTCCTTTAACTAGTCATATATTACGACTACTAAGTGTTGGAGAACCAAAATCCACACTCACATCTTGACTTGGGGTAGTGCTCCTGGAGATGCTATAAGTGGTTGCCCATTTCTCACTGCTGTTGTCTGACACCTCGCACATGTCTGGACTAGTTTGGCCACTTCCTTTTCCAGTACCAGTACCACACGTTTCATTAGCCCGGACTTAGTCTTCACTAGTGGCCAGCATGTGTGAGCTGTATTACTGTGTCCACGAGAGACAACAGTATGACATGTTTAGAGCCTCAAAGCAGAATGCCCTTGGTTCTTGAGAACAGTTCAGTGCAAAACTTTCACAAGTTTTAAGTATTTCCCATGCTTGTTTAGGGCATTTGTGGGCCCACATAAGAAAGCCTTCCATCTTCCAAATTTGAAGCACTTGAGAGCTCCTTGTGTGCACTCACCAAGCAGGGTTACCTCAGGAATATCATTTTGGTTCAGTGCATTGTGTAGAATTGTTTGAGTGACCAGGTGTATGTGTTCCCCTCCCATGTTTCTTCCACACCCCAGGACTCTGTGTTATGGTGAGCAGTGATGTCGGCACAAGCCCAAGCCCTAAATTCCTGTTATACACATATGATTGCAACTGGAGTAGCCACCATTTGATCCTTGCAGTGTGGCAGTCCCATTCATTATTGGCCGGAATGGCTTGTGGGCAGTGATGACCCCAACTGGATGCCCGTAAAAGTAGCAATGGAAAGGTTCTGGGACAGTTAGGGCCTGCCTTTCAATTTGGTAGTATCTCTGCTCTGTGGGTTAGTGCCCAGCTTGAAAACACAACAGGGAGTCTATCTCCTTTCCCGTCCAATTGGACGAGTATGGATCCAAGGCCCACCAGGCTAGCATCCACACCAATTCAGTCCAGGAAAGATGGATTGAAGAATGCCATTGTGATGTGGAAGTTCAGGGCATGTTTAATTTGGCCAAACGCCAACTGTTCATTCTTTGACCATTCCCACACACTGTCCTTCTGGGTGAGGTGGCTCAAAGGCTCTGCGTGGGTTGCCAGGTCCAGCATAAGATGTCTGTAATGATCGGCCACTGTATCGTGGATCATGGGCATGCGATGTCCCTCCCTCTTTATGGCCCTATTTGGTAGCCATTAGTCCGCCCAAACCTTGACAGCTTTGGGTTTGTTGTGGACATTACAATCAGAGAGACCCACAGTGCCAAACCTGGGGTTGTCTCATTGAGGAATTTTGGCCCCCAGTTTGTCCAGTTCAGCCTCCACATTGTTTCTTAGGTGAATCATTGGTGATAAAGCGCCACAGGCTGGATTATGCAATTCACATGTAATTGTTGCTTGTGAGTCGCATAAGCAGTTTATTGCTTCAATTAACCTGGAGTATTTGTACAAAATATAGTCCCTATAAGCTTTGTAGACACTGAAAGCAAAGCTTACCAGATCTAAAGTTTCAACAGTATTGCAGCTCACCAAGGAACTTTAGCCCCAATTTAGGCTTGGTCGGGCCGTACTTCCATGGCAAATGCTGCACCCAGTGGCAATGGCATCGATCTGCAGCACTTATATATTTAAATTCACTGACGTGCCAGTGTCAACGAGTATGTGGATGAAGGTGGATTGGATCTGAGCATGTCAGAACAGTTTGCGCCGGTTGCCTGTGGTGAAGAAGAACATCCTTGAGACAAAGACAACTTCTTGACCTTCCTTGTCTTCATTGTCAATTAGAAAGTTCAGTTCTGCTGCCGTTTCTGCAGTGAGGGCAGCCATCTTTGATGATCCTGTGTGGATGTACACTGGCTGCGGTGCCACTTGTACAGCATGACTAGCCTTGCATGAAATTGGTGTCATCGAGATTTGTAATTTTGGCTGATACCCCTTGTATCGTCGGGTGAATGTGGCTGATTTATTTATTTTCTTGCTATCGCTGATGAGCCTGTGGTGACCACGTGTCCACCTCGCCACTCCCGCCACGTTGTGGTGCCTGAAGTGACCAATCTAGTGTATGTGTTCCCTATCCACCAGGGGTGACAGTACATTGTGCTTTGCAGAGCAAATCCACAACAAGGATACAGTACCCGTTTGCATCTCTAGAAGGAGAGGCATGTGTGTTGCTGTACAAGGTACTGTGATACACACACTGTACAGTAGGGTGTTGGTCACAGCTCCTTCTCTCCATTCAATATACAGCACATTAAAAGGTTTATACCTCTTTTCATTTGGAACAAACCCCTATTGAATCGTACACACCTAATTGCCCCCCCCCCCACCTCCTCCCCGTCCTCAATATTGGCCATCTCCCCAGCAACCACCAAGGAACTTCTGTATTATAAAAGTGGCCTCACACTGCTGATGGAGCAATTAAAAATGGATCTACGTTATAACAACGTATTTTTAACAAAAAATTGGAAAACATTGATTTTCCTCCCCGAATTTTCAAACATTTCCTTGAAAGAAAATGCAGGGGAAGACTCCGGCAGCCCCTCTCACATCCCCCCACTGTAAATAATACCCCAAACCGCCCTCTATTTATTCAAGGAAATGTGTGTAAATTCGATTTACAAAACTCGTCATTTTCTGCCTCGCAGTGTTTGTGTTCTGATATTTTCATGCAGTACCTTATAAATACCTTCCATTTCACTATGGCTCCCGATCTGTACGAATCTGAACGTCATCCTCAAAACAATCCCCCACAAAAGACCTCTTTTTAACTTAGAAAATAGAGCAAGATCTCCTTGGATCAGCTAACTACTCAAAACCCTGAACACCCCTGGATGTCGTAAAATGGTTAATACTCACCTTTCTGTCCTGCCTACTCAAAAGAAAATATTCCTGAATCTGTCGAAGCAGATGCAGCTGACGATGCTGAATTAGGTGCAGGTTCCAAAGCAAGTGTAAGGGTGTACTCGCTATTCATGTACTCACATATTTGCAGTGCCTTTTTATCTGTTATGTGTCTACATTACCGGGGCAGGAAAGGTAATAACAACATTGCGATCTAATCATGATCCTCTTGCAGCTAACAGGATGCACTGGAAAAACAGTAATGAATCCAACTGTAAAGTGTGATGACATCTCAAAGCAGACTAACATGCATGCACTGTTATTTTGGTACAACCACACATGCTGGAAACTTTTAATTTCTCTTTTAAAGATCCTTGGCTTTAGACTGCGTCGAGGTGCTTTTTACTGTTTGATGATGGCGAATGATTTTAGAGTTGGGTGGTCTCTAGCACATTTGATCCCGGCTCTAAATAGAATCAGAGCCTAGGGGTCAGCTGGTTGAGCAAGCTCCTGCACACATCTCTCCTTACCCCATGGTGTCTCTCGACAGACTTTTAGCATTTTGAATGTACTGTATATTGGCCAATTTGAATCGACTGTTTACTCTAGGAACTTTGTGTGTGACTTGTAGCTGGCGGTTTGATTTGATTTGTATGCATGTTTAACTGTTTTAGAATTTCAATGTATCAGAGTGTAATTATATCCTTTGCTGCTCTTGCTACTCCCCTGCAACGGCCAGGCCGAAGATTCCACCAGTGAGCGAGAATCTCATTCTGCTTCATGCTGCTGAGTACACCATTGGGCAGATCCACCAATGGCTACTAACTCTCAGGATTTCTATAATGCTGTCTGCAATCTACTGCCACACCAGTGCAAAAGCTAACCCATAGAAGAGAACTATCAATCATTAGGACAAGTAAGTACGGTATTGTGGTACCATCGCGAGAGCCGCAGTTCTGTACGCAGCATATTGTGCTGGCATTGCCTTTCTTTTCTCTCCTTCCATCAGGGCATCCTTTCCCATCAGCTCCTTCAACAACAACAACAACAACAACATGATCAGAGTGCAGTTTGGCCGCTCACAGCAATCTTAGTTTGGAAGCATGGGCTGAAGCAAGCCACATGTGTAATCTACTGTGCCCACCTGGCATTGGAGTGGAAATGGAAATCAGCAAAGTGAGTACAACATGTAAAGGTGGACCATCTCTAGTTCAGGACACAGAAAGAGAGAGACTACTGGGACATGCACTGTTGTCACTGCCAGCTACTGTATACACCCGCAGTGAGATTTGTGCTCTTAAGGCAGTGCATATGTAATTTCAAGCATTTGCAGTCAATTTTTTATTTTTTATTTTTATTAATATGTATTAGTATTGTGCCTAAGCACGGGCCTGTGGGCATGATAGCGCAAACAAGACAGATACAACAGAAAACATGCACATTATCAAATCCAGAGGTAGGTCAAGGGTCAATACAATAAAGTGTGCTCTTAACACAATGCCTGCAGGGGCGTGAAGTCTCTGCTAGATATGCATCCACAGTTAGTTTTGTGCTCTTAATGCAGTGCATGCTGGGATGAGTAATCGCTGCCAGATATGTGCCCAAAGAGAGTTGTATGCTATTAGCACATGCATGACTAATTCTGTATATTTGTGCAGCAATTGTTGTGCCCTTTAAGCAGTACATGTTGTGATGAATCTAGTGAGATCATCACTGAGACCCTGGTATGGGCCCTCTCCCATGTTGCTAGAGGAAGGCAGCTGCTACCTGATCTTGACCCTGGGGCCAGTATTATGTGGGAGGATCACATGGTGGGAGACTCATGCCAGGAGAAATCACTCATGATTCCCCTGCTTACCCTGAAGGATTGATGGCCTATTGTAAAATGGCAAATTAACAAGGGGGGTCCTGGTTACGAGAGACTTACCCAGAGTCTTTAGCTTACTATCTTTCACAGAGAAGAAATATCCCAAACATATCAGTCTTTGTCCTGCCCAGGGCAGTCCAGCACCAAAATGCTAGGCAATTCTCCTCTGAACAAAAATACCAACAGAAACCCCAGACACATGTTTCAGTCTGGTTGGACCTCATCAGTAGGGTGGATCTGTGCCTCTCTAAGAATAGTGAGCAAGGGGTCCACGTCTGGCTTCCCCTAGTAACTTAGGGTGAGACCCAAAGTTACTTAAATATGCAAATTAACAAGGGGGGTCCTGGGAGTCCCTCTGCCAGAAAGATAGTGAGCTAAAGACTCTGGGTAAGTCCCTCGTAACCAGGACTAATGTCTGGCAGAGGGACTCCCAGGACCCCCTTGTCAATTTGCATAATTAAGTAACTTTGGGTCTCACCCTAAGTTACTAGAGGAATCCAGACGTGGACCCATTGCTCACTATTCTTAGAGAGCCACAGCTCCTCCCTACTGATGAGGTCCAACCAGACTGAAACACGTGTCTGGGGATGCTGTTGGTACTCTTGTTCAGAGGAGAATTGCCTAGCATTTCGGTGCTGGACTGCCCCAGGGCAGGACAAAGACTGATATGTTTGGGATATTTCTTCTCTGTGAAAGATAGTGAGCTAAAGACTCTTGGTAAGTCCCTCCTAACCAGGACTAATGTCTGGCAGAGGGACTCCCAGGACCCCCCTTGTCAATTTCCATAATTAAGTAACTTTGGGTCTCACCCTAAGTTACTAGAGGAATCCAGACGTGGACCCATTGCTCACTATTCTTAGAGAGGCACAGCTCCTCCCTACTGCTGAGGTCCAACCAGATCGAAACACGTGTCTGGGGATGCTGTTGGTACTCTTGTTCAGAGGAGAATTGCCTAGCATTTCGGTGCTGGGCTGCCCCAGGGCAGGACAAAGACTGATATGTTTGGGATATTTCTTCTCTGTGAAAGATAGTGAGCTAAAGACTCTGGGTAAGTCCCTCGTAACCAGGACTAATGTCTGGCAGAGGGACTCCCAGGACCCCCCTTGGCAATTTGCATAGTTAAGTAACTTTGGGTCTCACCCTAAGTTACTAGGGGAATCCAGACGTGGACCCCCTTGCTCACTATTCTTAGAGAGGTACAGCGCCTCCCTACTGATGAGGTCCAACCAGACCGAAACACGTGTTTGGGGATGCTGTTGGTACTCCTGTTCAGAGGAGAATTGCCTAGCATTTCGGTGGTGGACTGCCCCAAGGCAGGACAAAGACTGATATGTTTGGGATATTACTTCTCTGTGAAAGATAGTGAGCTAAAGACTCTGGGTAAGTCCCTCGTAACCAGGAATAATGTCTGGCAGAGGGACTCCCAGGACCCCCCTTGTCAATTTGCTATTGTAAAATGGAGCAAATCAATGCACTGCTGTGTAATCCATTATGGACTTCAAGATCCATAATTCCTGTGGTACACGGGGGCAGGGGGAAGAAGGGACAAGAGACAATGAGGATCAAAGGTGGCATTATACATAATGAGCAGTCTAATTGTTGTGGTGTGTGACACTTGAGTGGGACATTTAAATCCAAGCATACTTTACAGCTCAGAGGAGACTGTGATATGTCCATAATGCTAGGCGGACAACTGCTTGATGGTTTATCAAAATATGCCATTTTAATCTCAAAAGAAATATAATAAAAAATGCCTCACTATCCCTACTCTGCTGCGGATTTCCCTGCATAACCAAAGCTAAGGGGAAACACTAACACAGGAGAACTGGCCCTCACACTAAGCAGCAAATACACAAAGAAATCAAGGGGTACCTGAAAAGTGTCCACAAATCCACAAGTAAGCCAGAACTGATTAATGGGATTACTAAATTTTGGTTCAAGGTAATGACACCTGACACCTGTCTGCAGACTATAAAGTATGTCAGGATGGTCCTTCCCTTCGTGCTTGAGTGGAATGGTGGAGCAACAGAAAAGTAAATGAAGTAGTGTTTTTGGTTTATGGACCCAGTGGTGCAAATCTAATGTTCTGTATATGTACCTGTATTGTAGTCTCATTCAAAAGTATGTAATGTAACAAAGAAATAGACACTGTTTCTTTATTTGCACATTTTCCAAATGTACTGCATCAATAAACATGCAGCATGGAAGACATTGTAGATAAGTGAGACTTATGGAATGCAGTGCTTTGTGTTGGATTAGAAATCAAGTGGGGACCTCAGCTAGTCATGGAAAATGATTTAAATGAGAGCTGTGACTGAAGGAGTGCCAGGCATGGCTGTTTGCAAGAGAGCGAGCAATGGATCACTAGCTGTGCTGCCAATTCTTGTTCGTACTCAAAGGTCACCAAATGTTTGAACAGTATCCGTGCCATATTGCCTGGGTATTGGTTGCACATATCAATAATCACTCATTTATCCTCAGCTGAAATGGTTTTCAGTGGAAAGACTGGCAACACAGAACCAACAGCCTTCTCCCATTGAGTCATGCCCCATGGGCAGTGGCGACATGGGTCTTTCAGGAGTTTACTGTGGTGAACCAGAAGGAGTCTGACAATTTACTGAAATGTTAATTTTTTTTTTTAATTGGCAGAATACGCCTAACTTGCCCTATCGCTATGAGTGAAGTTCCCTACCTAATAAAAGTAAAACTAAGTGTGCACGTCAAGTCCAAACAAAAAGTCTTCTGTCCAAATCCTAAGCACCTAACTGGTCTGACCACTTTAGAAAAATGTCCAACTAAAAGAAAATGAATGCTTGCATAGTAGCCTTAGTATGGACTTATGCCTGGCCCACTTGTATTCGACTTGTTCTCGGTCTCACAGTTCTTGCAGATTGTCTTCACAGCTTTAGTATCAAATCCTTTTGGAAAATTAACAAATATCGTCGGTCTGGTTTTCCCTCTCCCTTTGATAAGGAAACAGTTTCTGGTTTTTAAAATGTTCCAATCCCTCTAGGATGCTTTGAAATCACACTTCTTTCTTTCCCACCTCCATAATATTGGGACTTCCCAAAGTCCAGTAGCTCTGTGATTAAGGGCCTCATTACACGGATGGCGGTAAGGATTTAACGGTACCGGTAAAATACCGGTACCGGTAAATCCTTACTCCCTTACTATGAGGTCCCTTTGCGGGTTGGGGGATTTAACGCCTGCTTTTTGCAGGTGTTACAAACCAACCCGCAAAGGGACCTAGGGAGCTAATTACGGTACGCAATTTGCGGTACCGTAATTAGCGCCTTCCCCATTCCCATTATGCCCTATGGGGCAAAAATGGGAATGGGGAAGGGCAATGGTGGAAGGGGGAATTACCGCCCCGCCAACCTTGGAATGGGGCGGTAATTCCCCTTTCCGCCAAGGCGGTGCCGGTATTTTACCGGCATGAACCATGGCGCTAATAGCGCCATGGTTCTCCGCCATCCATGTAATGAGGCCCTAAGTGTCTTATTTCAAGGCACAAACGTAATTTAGGGCTTCTGCCCACAACGGGGAATACATCCTCCTGTGATTTCATGGACTTTGCGTTCAGAGTTACAGAGTATTCACCGTCCCTTCATTCTCTTTCAACATATGCCCTGTGCCTGTGCTTCCGAGATACTCTTATTTGATTTTATTTATTTATTTGCATTTATAAAGCACGCACACAGCTCTGTTACAAGGAGATTACTTGGTTACAACACAAAGCTATGCGGCTAGGTTACATTAGCCACTTGATAACATGTACAGTTACATTACTAGGATAATTGACTTGATTACATTAGCCCATACCTGAGTTTAGAACTATAGGATTAGTTACAGGTGTGATAGTGCAACACAGAGTTACATATTAAACTGCATATCATGATACAATGAGGATGGGTACAGTTGTTTGATTCAGGACACACAAAGTTCGAAGTCAATACTATACAGTTGTTTGACATTCATTAGACATGTAGCGGTGGCTGGGTAGAGCTTTAGGGCCTCATTACACGGATGGCGGTAGGGATTTACCGGTACCGGTAAAATACCGGTACCGGTAAATCCCTACCGCCTTACTACGAGGTCCCTTAGTGGGTTGGTGCTTCAACGCCTGCTTTTTGCAGGCGTTAAAAACCAACCCGCTAAGGGACCTCGGAGCTAATTACGGCACCGCAAAATTGCGGTGCGTAATTAGCGCCTTCCCCATTCCCATAGAGCCCTATGGGGCAGAAATGGGAATGGGGAAGGGCAATGGCGGAAGGGGGATTTACCGCCCCACCAACCTTGGGATGGGGCGGTAAATCCCCTTTCCGCCAAGGCGGTGCCGGTATTTTACCGGCATGAGCCATGGCGCTAATAGCGCCATGGCTCACCGCCTTCCGTGTAATGAGGCCCTTAGAGTCAGTGGGCCTCATTACACGGATGGCGGTAGGGATTTAACGTTACCAGTAATATGTTACCGGTAACGTTAAATCCCCATGTGGATCACGACCCGGCACACTGCTAATAGCGGCACCGCTAATTACGGTGCCACTAATAGCGGGCAGGCCGAGTGTGCGCAAACCACCATCCCGTTAATTACGCCATGCCGCTATTAGCACAGCATCACAAGGCCAGTGCACATGCTAATAGCGGCATGGTAAATCCCCCAAACCCCTTACCGCCATGGTGCAAATACCGGCATCGCGGACCACCCGTTAAGGGAAATGAGCAGTGTTCCCACCTGCCACAGGTGGACCAAATCAGCACAGGCGAAGGCAATGGAGACTGTGGCAGCTCAAAAGGAGCACACCACACCCCTTCCCACACCCCTCCCCACACCAAGATGGTTCCAATACTGACAGCATTACATGGCCTGGAGGACCTCATTGCAGCGCAGCTGCTACAACAACAGGCAGCACAAAGGAAACGCAGGAGGAGGAGGAGGAGGGCAAGACAGGCACAGCAAGCACCACAATGGCACCTAATCATACCACAGAGGCACCCACCAATACCCAGGATCAGAGCCAGTCCATTCAACCTGACCCCTGAGCAGATACACACCCTGTACTGTCTGGGCAGGGCTGCCATCACCAGCATCGTGGACATGATCCACGACGACATTGTGAGCCTCATAGACATCAGAACTGCCATCCCCCCGCTACTGAAGGTGGTGAGTGTGCTCCACTTCCTGGCCACAGGCACCTATCAGCATACAGTGGGACAGATGCATGGCATCTCACAACCAGTATTGTCACACACGCTGAACCAGGTACTCGATGCACTCCTGAAGCATGCACCTGAACACATATCCATGCCACAGACTGCCCAGGAGATTGCAAACACAAAAGTTGGCTTCTATTCACTGGCAGGCATTCCAAGTTGCATCGGGGCCATCAACTGTACCCATGTGGAATTGGTGGTCCCACACCACAATGAAGTAGTGTACCGAAACAGGAAGCAATTCCACTCTATCAATGTCCAAATGGTATGTGACGCCAACAAGATAATCACACATTGCTGTGCCAGATTCCCAGGATCAACACATGATTCCATGGTTCTGAGGAACTCAACTATCCCACGCTACATGGAGCGACACACCGGACAACGTTCATGGCTACTTGGTGAGTAGCAGGGCAAGCACATGGCAGCGTGATTTGGGGGGGGGAGATACATACCCCAACTGGGTGTGAATGGGGGGGAGAGATACATACTCCAACTGGGTGTGAATGGGGGGGGGATACATACTCCAACTGGGTGTGAATGGGGGGGGGAGAGATACATACTCCAACTGGGTGTGAATGGGGGGGGGAGAGATACATACTCCAACTGGGTGTGAATGGGGGGGGGGAGATACATACTCCAACTGGGTGTGAATGGGGGGGGAGAGATACATACTCCAACTGGGTGTGAATGGGGGGGGAGAGATACATACTCCAACTGGGTGATGACTGGCATCCGTAGGGAAAATGGACATACAGATGTACGCCAATGTCCTTCAGGGAAGGCCATGATGTACTTGAGAAGAACCCACATGCAATTCGAAGGTGCACAACATTGAGAACAATGCAGGTTGCAAAATATCACACATCCATCCACATTGCACATCATGCCACGCCACATATTACACAAATCAACAACATGGCGTCAAGACAGTAATACAGAATCAGTGCAGCACAACATCAATCCAGCAACGCGCCCTTGAATGTATGCAAAGGGATCACCCCTAGACATAACACTGAACCGCATACCTATGGCACCACTGAAGTGATGCTTCACAGCATGGCAACATGTCAGGACACTAGCAGTGTGGTACCTAATTTGGATGGGCCAGGGACACCTAAAACCTGGCCTCACCAAGGACATGTCAATTACTGTTGGAGGCATGAATGTGGCATTTCTACTTGCAGGGTCGACCTCCCCCTTCCACGTTGCTGTCACACAGACCATCTGCATGTATGCTGTCAATTCAGTACTTGAATCACAATGCAATGTCAATTTGTGTGATGTGAACAGGCCGATCTTGAGGTGAACAGTAACAGGACCCCGTTCATTCCCCCATAGAGGTGATGCGGGCTATCCCCTGAAGACCTGGCTCCTCACACCTGTACGGAACCCACAGAACAGGCACGAGGCGGAATACAATCGTGCACATACCCGTACCCGCATCGTGATCGAGCAGACTTTTGGACTTTTGAAGTCACGTTTTAGGTGCATTAGCAGGTCTGGTGGTGCTCTCCTGTATGGACATGAGAAGGTTGGCAAGATCACCATGGCATGTGTCATGCTGCACAATATGTGTATCAGACGGAATGTGCCACTGCCCCCTGACGTTGAAATAGAAGCACCTGGTGAGGATGATGATGGTGATGAGGACGGAGGTGAAGGGGATGCAGGTGTTGCAAGAGGGGATGGCCAGGAGGGACGTGCTGTGAGACAGCATCTGATCAACCAAATATTCTGAGGAACATGTTTCCGTACTGTCACATGGATATGGGGGGTAATGCACTGGTGTATGTTTTGAAGCACGCAATGGACCCTGTCGCCAATAAAGTACACACACACAATGAAGATGACCAAGCCTGTGTTTTGATCAGAAACCAGTGTATTGAGTGACATAAAGGTGTAGTAGTGCAAGCCCAAAAACATCCCACCACCCTTCCCCCCCACAACATACCCATAACACCCTTCCCACCACCCCCCACAACAGACCCATAACACCCTCCCCCCCACAACAGACCCATAACACCCTTCCCACCACCCCCCACAACAGACCCATAACACCCTTCCCACCACCCTCCACAACAGACCCATAACACCCTTCCCACCACCCCCCACAACAGACCCATAACACCCTTCCCACCACCCCCACTACAGTCCCTCATGTGTCTGCCATGTATTCCCTGGACAATGCATACAGAGGAATCTCCATCAACCCCCTATTTTCCATTGTCCTTGAAAGGATCTTGAGGGTTGCCAGACGTGCGCCTGGTGGTGCGCGATGAGCGCCGGAGGGGGCTTGTTTGCCTCGACCCGGAAGATGAGGACGGGGCAGACTGGCCTTGTTGGGAAAAGTGGCGGTCCATAGTGTCAGCCATGCGGACAAGGACCTCCCTGAGCCTCGCTATCTCATCGCATAGCCTGTCGGTGTTGGCATCCATCCGCTTAATGCAGTGCCTCGCCGCCTCGACAATGTTCTCTCTGAGATTGGCAGCCTCCTCAACATGCTGGCCGACCAGCACAGTCAGCTCGTTTTGGCGCTGCAGGATGGTGGTGAGTTGGGGGGCAGTGCTGGGTGACCGTGCACTGGATGCTGTGCCCTCCGATGCATCCACTGCAGCAGGTGATGGTAACATGGGGGACATGATTGCAGGGTTGGTGTCCTCAACAGTCCCATCAGACCCAGGGGTCTGGAATGGCACAGGCGCTGGAGTTCCAGGGGGGCTTGGGGTGTGCATCTCCATGTGCTGGCCTAGGGTGTCCTCGGGATCGGATAGGGGGGCAGTGGCTGCTGCCTCACCAGCGGAGCTAGCTGCAGCTGATGGTGGTCCCTCGGTGGCTGGCATTGGTGCCAGTGGGTTCACCTCCGGTGGTGGGGCCGCAGTTGGTGGTGCAGCTACTACTGCCCTGGCAGTGACACCATGACGATGTTTCCTACCCGTCAGGTGTGCCCTTCCCCCCTTGCCCCTAGATGTTGTTGGGGTATCCTCCGGCTCCTGTGCCCTTGCCCTCTTGCATGTAGCTGGTGCCTTTGATGCATCAGCGGCATCCTCCCCATCTGTATGTGAGCCTGTGAGGGACGAGAAGGGGGATATCATTGGTTGCGATTCAATTTACTTAATGAAGATTACATGAATGATGCAGTTGTGGCCATTGGGACTCAGTGGTTGTGGATGCAGGTGATGCGCCAGTTCAGTGCCTCATCCATGCATGGGCGTGTTTGGGACTTGTCTTGGTGATGTGTGCATGTGTGTGTGTTTGGGTCTGACACTGACATGGTGAGGGATGGATGCAAGTGTGGATGTGTGTCCATGCATGTGAGGAGTCTGTGCTCACATATGGGGGTAATAGTACATTCACACCGCATCCTGTCATGTGTACACTCACCTCCATCTGAAGTGGTAGCCACGCCGATCTCCATACTGCCGACTCCCTCAATGGATTCAACGGCAATCATGTTTGCGCATGTCTCCTCCCATTCCTTCATCCGTATTGGTGAGCCATCTCCACCGGCACTGGCAATGCGGTGGTTCTCAGCCAGGATGCCACTCACCCGCAGCCTGAGGTCGTCCCACCTCTTCTTGCATTCGCGCACGGTGCGCGTGCTGGTGCCCACAGCACTGACTTTGAGAGCTACCTCCTCCCAGATGACTTTTTTCTTCAGCAAGGTTGGCCGGCGCATGTCATTTGCAAAGACTACCTCTGCATGCTCTGCAAGGGTCTGTGTTAACATGACCAATGCCTCATTGGTATATTTTTCCTTGCGCTGCCTGTCACTGGTTTTCTTCAGAGCCTTGGGCATGATGCAGGTGTCCCAGATGAATTTGCACTGCTCCCAACTCAAAACAGGTCCAGGGTGCAGAGGATGGCAATGGATTGTGTTTTTAAAGATGGCCGCCGTGCTCTTTCCCGTTCCTGTGCGATGACGCTATTTCCGGTTCCGCAATTTAACAGTCACCGCTAATAGCGGTGATCGCTAATAGCGGTGACCGCTAATGGCGCGAGGGCGGAGGTGCTATCTGCACTTTCGCAGAAGGCGGTAAATGACTTTTTGGGGACTTTAGCGGCATGGCGGTAGGGTCATTAATGCGAGGGCGGACACGTTAATAGCGCCATGCCGCTAATTTGCAGTTTTTAGCGCACAACATGTAATGAGGCCCAATATGTGTGAAGTTTTTAGAAAACAGTCTGGTTTTGATTGCTTTACGGAAGGCGTATCAGTTGTTTCAGCTTGGATAAACCATGTCTGTATCTTTTCCACTCTCATTCATTGGGGCTGTGTGCCTTTTTAGTTTTCTCCACTTCTCATACTTTTGGCGGGTATTCAAGCTTAGTGTAACAGTGTTCAGATCGCTTTTTTTGAGATTAGTGGGGCCGGGTGCACGTTATGACTTACCTTTCATACTTTTGGCAGCTATTCCAGCCTTTCATCACATTGTTCATATCCCTTTCTCTCTGGGTTCTCTCTGGGTTAGTGGGGCCGGGTGCCGGGTGCCTGTTACATACACTTTGTCTTTCGTATCTGCATTGTATGTCTAGTTCACCTCCATACGTCCGCAGAGTCTCTTTCCCAATCTGCACCTCTTATGGCAGGAAAGGCGCTTGTTGGCAGGAGCTCAGGATCTCTGGCTCCTCTCTTCTTTAGGATCCTGTTGCTGGGTGACAGGTCCACCACTGCTCTTCAATGGTCATACCACCCTGAAGATGGTTGGCTTTCCATCCTCCCCTTCCCCTTGGCCTGAGCCTCTTGCTCGATCAAGTTATCTGCCTGCCAGCCTCCAGCTCTCCGGTTTCTCACTCGGCATGTCACCGCTGGCTCTGCGGCTTGACTTGGCTCCACCCCTCCAGGACGTCGGTGCTCCAGGGGCTTGCCTCTGCGTAGCACTTGCTAGCCTCCCAGAGGGGGAGCTCCTCCTTCATTCACAGTTGGTTTTCCTCTTATGTACGTCATTAGAATCAATTCAATGATGTCCGTCTCCCTTGATCATGGCCCTCAGGTAATGTGGACATGTGGACCATTACCTGAAGCCAATGGAGTTAAGGAAAAATCTCTGTACGTTATAGTTATAACAGGGAATGCAACAGTTTTTTCGACACCCATATATGCAGAAAGGATGCTTTGGACAGGGAGTTCCCTTTTGAAATGGGAGTGCTTGTCCCCAAGTGGGGAGTCACTCCCACTGAGGTTCCACTTGCCCAGCCCCTGGGGAGGGTCTTGCATAGCAGGCTCACCTCCCTAGCCTCAAAGTGGTTGGCTCCCCTCTGGGGAAAAGGGACTAATTGTCTATATTCATCACAATACATGACATTGTGGTTGAAGACAAGGGTCCTAAAGGAGGCATGGTGGTGGGTAACCTCGATGTGGGAACCAGTGTATATCTAGTGGGGGGGTGGGTACTGTGATGAGCAAGGGTGAGCTGCGGTCTCTCATGAAGGGGAGAAGGAGGGTTTCGCAAAAGTGGGCTCAGGATTACAGTCACCTTTACAAATATGATGCTCCTCAACTACATGTAACTGTAGGGTGGCTACAGGCCCGCGTTCTCTCCACCATCATATCTAGTTGGTCCTTTATCATGCCCACTTGACGTCTCTGACTTCTGAACAACCTCCTGAACTCCTCCAACTCTGAAGCTTGCCACTGCATGTTCTGAAAGAAACCAAAGCTAAGGTGAATGTAAGCCTAATGTACAGTAGAAGGTAACATGTCAGAGAAGACAATACTGTCAGTACAGCAGCCATAGCTTTTTTTTATTAGTATACTAGCATATTATGGTTATTACAATATTTTATACAAAGAGTATTCTGCCAATTGGTACATCAAATGGTACACTAGTATTTAAGCAATCTTATTAGTAAAACAAATTTACAAATCATCAATTATTTTGCCATGACTTAACACATTCCAATTCCTTCCAGGACAAATATTGTCCGACAAGAAAGTAGACACATTGTAGATTTTATGGCAAGTGCTGAGTTAACATTCATCCAGTTTAACTAAATCCCAGATTCATAAAATTCCTGACCCTTTAGCTATTACCTCATGCATCAATGTCATTAACCTCTCTGGACACAGTATGATTTTCTCTGCTATTGGTCACTCTTTTGCATCACTCCGTGTACACCAACTCAAACCTCACAATTCTCTCTTTATCCACCTTTGGTCATCACCATCACCGCACACAGTATCCGTTTCCCACTTATACCAGTCTTTTTGGCCTCAGATAAACTGGTATGAGATACACAGCAACACTTCACTGTAGCATTAGCAGAATCCCTGAGGTAGTCATGTGACACACCATGCTCCAGAGATTGTCCTCTGTCTTCATTTGGTGTTTGGGTAAGTTCCTATTGCATGGTGCTGTCTGGGGGTACTTGAGGGATTCTATAAGAAAGATAGGATATAGTGAGTCACATGGTACAGCAAATCACGTTGCAGGGGTGAGTCTAGCAGTGGCAGTATTTTCATTTAGTAGAGTATGTGTAGAGTGCAGTTACAGTATCAATGAGCCGTTGCAAGCATTGCATTGCAGTAGAAACATGTGGTCTTGGGCATATGGTATTCATTCTGAGCTCTTGTGTTCTGAATGAATCCATTACATGCAATAGGGTCTAGTATAAGCAGTAGCAAGCTGTGGTGTCTTTTCTTAAAATTCACCTCATTACAATCACTTGTCTGCCCGCTCTATATAAGGCTCCCAAATGAGTAATATTTGTAAAAGTAACCTCTCTTAATTTGGCCCCATCAGTAATGATCCAGGCCCCGAATTATGGTATTTCACTCATGTCAGGGACAGTTCACGATGATACATTGAAAAACAACAAAGAGCTTCATTGTCCCGAGCTGTACTATAGTTGGTAGGGAGGGGAGTTGTGCCTGACATTGTACCGCCAAGCACCCTGGTTCTATCAATGTCCCGCATATTGTACATGGCTGATGGGCTGTGTCCACCGAGCTTTATGTAACGCTTTGCCAGAACAGACTGGATGTCAAGACTTAACTAAATATTTTGCACTACTATAGAGCCTAGCCACTAAAATGGATAACCTGCACACAATACAGCATTTGGACCGAGGCGTCTACTTCATGTAAGTGCATAAAAACAAATTTTTGTTGCATCAGGTGAAATTACTTTTCATGGGGATTTCTGCGAGATGGTGCCTGCCGACGAAGCCGTAAACCATATTCACTGGGGAGGGAAACAAAACATGTTGTTTCTAAACAAGCTTTACAATGCTGTAAACCATGTTCACTTGGAAGGGAAACAAAAATGTTTGTCGCATCAATGAAATTACTTTTACAGAGGATTTTTTGCGAAATGGTGCCTGCCGACAAAGCCGTAAACCATGTTCACCGGGAATGGAAACAATACATTTTGTTTCTCAACCGGTCCCGATACGAGGAACTGAACTCAGGTCACAAAACCACATTTCAAGGCCTTAGTATGCACAGTTTCCAAGATATTCACAATGCAATGCACCGCAACAAACTGCACCATGCCAGGGTGAGGTGGAACAGCGACCTACAGGATCACTCATTTTCAACAATTGATGAGAGTGTTATCATATCGGTCGGAGAACGGTACTTCTGCTAGTTTGTTATAAAAGGTGCCTAGATTGTTTAGCTATGAGGAATGCTGTTGCTTCCCCACACATGAATGCTCAGCGTCGCCCTGATCAATTACTCCACCCTGTGAACCCACAGCCACTGACTCCAAGAAACTTCTCCAAATGTCTTTACTCTATTGAGGTGCCCGGTCAGAGTTTACAAATTTCACTTATGATTTTGCCATATTTTAATGGCATTCCAGCCCAAGGGATTGGAGATACATCTGCTGCAGCAGGTAACTTGCCTTATTTCCATTTTGCCCCCTGCTAACACCAGAGCTGTAACCATGCATAGGAGGTTGAGTTAAGCAGTAAGCCACACGCTGGGGGTGGGCATTACAGCTTCAGGTAATGCCCCAGTGCCCATAGTTACAGGCCAGAGCTAAGAAAGGGCCTTAACCTCTTCCCCAGAGCATTATCTGAAGCGGTAATGCCCCTCTCCCCCAACAAGGGGTTTATTGCTATCAGTATGCTGGGGTAAAATGCCTGGGATACTAATAGCAAAGAAGCAGGTTTAAAGCTCCACCATGTCAGGTCTCTGGCAAACGGAAGAAGGTGAGCGTTGCTTGGCTAGAAAAGCCTACACTGAGCAATGAGGTCCATTGGAATGAAGAGGAAGGGAGCCATGTTGGAAGGATGTTCCACTGGCGAAAGTGATATACCAAAGCATTTCAACTTGGCAAAAAATGTTTATTGAAAATGACAATAAAACATATGGAAAGTAAAACTGGGAAAGGAGGAAATGAAAACGAAAAGTCTGTCTTCACTTTCAGTGCAGGAGTTCTCCAGCCACTCGTCGTGGGAAAGAGGTCCTGTGAGGCTGAAAGATATATTTGCAGATTGAACAGCACAATAGGAGTGGTCTCAAAATAGGACCTGATCAGACATCAGACATTGCGGCCTCGGGCGCACATGGGCCAAAATCACTGCAGAGAGCAGAAAAATGTGCTGAAGGTGGTAATGGCACCGGAAACTGTGACATTGACGGAGATGCTGCAGGCTGCTGTCTAGAATGCGGAAAGGGAAAGAACGTTGAGAGGCATTGGGAGCAGGAAAGAACAGAAGGAGAAGGATTCTCGAGCAGGTAAGGCCCATCAAAGGACCACCCGCACTGCCGTTTGGGGGTACTTGAGGGATTCTATAAGAAAGATAGGATATAGTGAGTCACATGGTACAGCAAATCACGTTGCAGGGGTGAGTCTAGCAGTGGCAGTATATTCATTTAGTAGAGTATGTGTAGAGTGCAGTTACAGTATCAATGAGCCGTTGCAAGCATTGCATTGCAGTAGAAACATGTGGTCTTGGGCATATGGTATTCATTCTGAGCTCTTGTGTTCTGAATGAATCCATTACATGTAATAGGGTCTAGTATAAGCAGTAGCAAGCTGTAGTGTCTTTTCTTAAAATTCACCTCATTACAATCACTTGTCTGCCCGCTCTATATAAGGCTCCCAAATGAGTAATATTTGTAAAAGTAACCTCTCTTAATTTGGCCCCATCAGTAATGATCCAGGCCCCGAATTATGGTATTTCACTCATGTCAGGGACAGTTCACGATGATACATTGAAAAACAACAAAGAGCTTCATTGTCCCGAGCTGTACTATAGTTGGTAGGGAGGGGAGTTGTGCCTGACATTGTACCGCCAAGCACCCTGGTTCTATCAATGTCCCGCATATTGTACATGGCTGATGGGCTGTGTCCACTGAGCTTTATGTAACGCTTTGCCAGAACAGACTGGATGTCAAGACTTAACTAAATATTTTGCACTACTATAGAGCCTAGCCACTAAAATGGATAACCTGCACCCAATACAGCATTTGGACCGAGGCGTCTACTTCATGTAAGTGCATAAAAACAAATTTTTGTTGCGTCAGGTGAAATTACTTTTCATGGGGATTTCTGCGAGATGGTGCCTGCCGACGAAGCCGTAAACCATATTCACTGGGGAGGGAAACAAAACATGTTGTTTATAAACAAGCTTTACAATGCCGTAAACCATGTTCACTTGGAAGGGAAACAAAAATGTTTGTCGCATCAGTGAAATTACTTTTACAGAGGATTTTTTGCGAAATGGTGCCTGCCGACAAAGCCGTAAACCATGTTCACCGGGAATGGAAACAATACATTTTGTTTCTCAACCGGTCCCGATACGAGGAACTGAACTCAGGTCACAAAACCACATTTCAAGGCCTTAGTATGCACAGTTTCCAAGATATTCACAATGCAATGCACCGCAACAAACTGCACCATGCCAGGGTGAGGTGGAACAGCGACCTACAGGATCACTCATTTTCAACAATTGATGAGAGTGTTATCATATCGGTCGGAGAACGGTACTTCTGCTAGTTTGTTATAAAAGGTGCCTAGATTGTTTAGCTATGAGGAATGCTGTTGCTTCCCACACATGAATGCTCAGGGTCGCCCTGATCAATTACTCCACCCTGTGAACCCACAGCCACTGACTCCAAGAAACTTCTCCAAATGTCTTTACTCTATTGAGGTGCCCGGTCAGAGTTTACAAATTTCACTTATGATTTTGCCATATTTTAATGGCATTCCAGCCCAAGGGATTGGAGATACATCTGCTGCAGCAGGTAACTTGCCTTATTTCCATTTTGCCCCCTGCTAACACCAGAGCTGTAACCATGCATAGGAGGTTGAGTTAAGCAGTAAGCCACACGCTGGGGGTGGGCATTACAGCTTCAGGTAATGCCCCAGCGCCCATAGTTACAGGCCAGAGCTAAGAAAGGGCCTTAACCTCTTCCCCAGAGCATTATCTGAAGCGGTAATGCCCCTCTCCCCCAACAAGGGGTTTATTGCTATCAGTATGCTGGGGTAAAATGCCTGGGATACTAATAGCAAAGAAGCAGGTTTAAAGCTCCACCATGTCAGGTCTCTGGCAAACGGAAGAAGGTGAGCGTTGCTTGGCTAGAAAAGCCTACACTGAGCAATGAGGTCCATTGGAATGAAGAGGAAGGGAGCCATGTTGGAAGGATGTTCCACTGGCGAAAGTGATATACCAAAGCATTTCAACTTGGCAAAAAATGTTTATTGAAAATGACAATAAAACATATGGAAAGTAAAACTGGGAAAGGAGGAAATGAAAACGAAAAGTCATGTCTTCACTTTCAGTGCAGGAGTTCTCCAGCCACTCGTCGTGGGAAAGAGGTCCTGTGAGGCTGAAAGATATATTTGCAGATTGAACAGCACAATAGGAGTGGTCTCAAAATAGGACCTGATCAGACATCAGACATTGCGGCCTCGGGCGCACATGGGCCAAAATCACTGCAGAGAGCAGAAAAATGTGCTGAAGGTGGTAATGGCACCGGAAACTGTGTCATTGACGGAGATGCTGCAGGCTGCTGTCTAGAATGCGGAAAGGGAAAGAACGTTGAGAGGCATTGGGAGCAGGAAAGAACAGAAGGAGAAGGATTCTCGAGCAGGTAAGGCCCATCAAAGGACCAATGGGAGGATGCAGGTAAGTGGGACAATGGCCGATGGGGAACTCATTCTTTTTATTCAATTTTTTTATGAGAAGTGCATGTACCACTTGCATATATTTAATATTTAAACTTTACCAGTGGACAAGATTGGATGTAGACATTTAGTTATGTTGCATTAATAGAGTAACAGCAGGCCCTATATAAATAACAAATAAATACAAATAAATAAATACAACAAACCAGATATTACCAATGAAACCAAAATTCCTCATTTCAACCTTCTCTTACTTGTGTGCAGTTGGCAGATTTCTTATGTTCTTTTCACTTCCTCTAAAAGATTGTGTCTATGAAAGTAGACAATAAGCTGTAACAATTACCTCTAGTGCACTTGTGAAAAGTGAAAAATAATATGAGGCCGGGAAACCCAAACGAAACACACCAAACACTGGTTACAAAGGAACATACAAAGTACTTTATTTTAAGGTCAAGCAATGACAAAGTCAATGACAGATCGGATAGCTATCGGCCCTCAGTACAACACAACGAACTTCAACGGGGTTCGATGTATTCAGTGAGAGACTGTACATTAGGACATTCAGGCTTTTATACATTTCTCCAGCCTGTTGTCCAACCCCTTCGCGGGTTAACCATTCCATGAATGTATTACTGGTCTAGGGTCTCTGCCAGGTCAACTTTAATTTATTCATCAGTATGTGCATATATTAGTTCCGTTGATACAGGTAATACATTTACACATAGGTCAACAGAAGGACAAGATCTCAGTTCATGACCCTAACAAGTGGCCTGTAGGCAAGTTATACATTAGCTGTACGGAGGTCATGTCGACCAGATTCTGTTCAGAATGGCATCGTCCACCATTTTGATGTACAGGGTGACTTTTACAAAGCAAGAGAACCTAAAATGGCGGTTTGATTCAAGATGGCGACCTACATCAATTTCTAAGGTCAAGACCTTGCCGTAGAGAGTTATTCGGGTACAGTTTGAAGCAACTTGGCGTAGGCCAATATACATACAATTGTTTACAATAGGAGGCATAATTTAATATCCAGTTTGACAAACCCTCCTTTTGGCCTATGCCAAGTGCTAACACTACTTCTGATCTCCTTGCAAGTAACTCCATATGTCATCGTCCATACACCCTGAATCGCTGTCAGAGATATCTATGGCCATCAGGTCGTTCACTAAGATCTCTTTTAACACATACTCCTTGGAAGTTTTATCCGGGGTATATACTTTTTGTCCTATCGTACCTATCGCCTGAGCACAACATCCCCCTAGCATCGAACATATACTAGGCAGACATTGGATACAACAACAAAAGAATAGCAGAACTCCCAAAATGATCAACAAAACTGAAAGTACCTTCCAACCCCAAGATCGCAAGAAATCCCAAAACCAAGCACTAAGATTCCAGTTCCCCTCGGGAACATGCACTTCTGAGCTAAGGACGTGCAGTTTCTGAATTGCTTTGAAAATGGTTGGGGAGGAGTCTGGTACGAAAACACAGCAAGCGGACCCCACTAATTTACATACTCCACCACGTTTAGCCAGAATGACATCTAATACCATCCGGTTCTGGAGTGCTACTAATCCTATCGCTTTCTGCTCTAATGTCATGTTATAGAGTATATCTGTGGTCCGGTTGATGGTTCTCTCCAGTACTCTCGCTAGTCTCCTGATGTCTTTGGAATTTGCTCTCTGCCCCCAAAATGGCACAACTGATTTTGCTATATCTCCCATCACTTGTGCGGGGGTATCACCATTCCCGTCCCGCCGTGGATGAGCCTTTGAAACTTCCAAAGTGCTTGCTATGAATACCCCAGGTAACAGGATTCCTTAATAACAGGTTCCCTGCCAATCCCTGGGCAACCATGGAAATGCTACATTACCGCAAACAAAATAGATAGGTTCACCCACATACAAAGGTCTGTTTTCCCAAGTCAAATTTGCAACGTTGGCACAGCCTTTAAAATCTCCCATTGACCGGGTACCATTCCTCTGTATGCAGAAAGAAAGTGAATCGGGGCTATGGTTAATAGAGTAAGAAGGAGGCACGGCATCCTTATTGCCTATCAGAGCCATTTTAAAGGAAACCAAAGATTAGAAAGGATGAGATAGTCTATCAGAAGGCCTAATTGAAGCAACGTTGAGTTTGCTCCTATTTGCGAAAAGCGAGCATCCCAGGGGAGTCAGAACACGTTTTTCAAAATTATTCAAATTAGTTCCATCAAAATTCCCCGAGATGCTATCATTCCATCGGCCAAAGAACAGTGCTCTAAGACAGGCATAACAAGCAGTCGTCAAAGGTAAGGGATGAATAGACCAACCTAGCCCCTTATCCCCATGTTGCGATTAATGCAAGCAGACCCAACAATTGGTTTTGTTAAAAATGGCATGTGTTGAATTCATAATCAACATCATAGTAGTATTGTGATACTTATCTCTATGCTGAGAGTCCCTAGGTGACAGAGTATGCAAATGTACAAAAGGAGTGAAAACAGTAGGTACAATTTCAGTTGGCAAAAGAGGCTCTAGAGGATAAATCTCCTCGACGTGCCAGAATCCTAAAGCAGTTACTATAAAAACCCCAATTATTATCATCAAAACACAGCAATATGTTTTCGGGGCCCAGGCACATTGTTCATTGTCCAAGTTGGTCACCCCCTTATTTACAAGTCCAATACGGGCAGTAGCGGTGGCAGGCATCGTAGTCTTCGGATGGAAACCCCAATGTCCGTTGCTGGCGAGCCCCCGGTCGTGTGGCTTCTTAGTCCTTCCCCAACCCTAGCCAACATAACCCTCTTTCTCAAATTTGGGCAAAAGCAAGCCCTTGATGATCCTTTCCTTCTTTCGAATGCACAGTCGAACCGTGCCATAGGTCGATTTTCTCCGCCGAAGATTATATCTGGTGGTTCCCGGTACTGTTTGATCTGGAAATAAGGTAACGTCACTCCCTGAGGGAAGCAACGTATCAGAGGCAACGGAAGTTGCAGAATTCGGAGCAATGGTTTCCGGAAATGACTTTTCCAAAGAGTGTGGAGACAAAATTGACAGTTCCCCAAGCCCCACGGGCTCAGATAGATTCTCCGACACACTCACAGTGCTATTTGCTGCTTCAGGATCATCGATTGCAGCGTTAGTGAGGGGTTCTGTTTCTTCTGTAACGTGCGGTGTTGGGTGAGGAAGTTTCTTGACATGCGTCGCATGTATCCAGTTCTTCTTTCCAGCCACCCGCACTGCCGTTTGGGTGACCAACAAGACCTGGAATGGTCCCCGCCAGCGAGGCGCGAGGCAAGAGGACAGCTCGTATGCTCTCACCAGGACCCAGCTTCCACGCCGGATGTTGTGACCTGGGCCCTCGTAGCGTACAGGTAAAGCTGAGCGTACCTGATGATAAATGAAATACAGATTTTTAGTTAACTGGTTACAGTAGTCTGAAAGCAATACATTCTCAACACTTCTCAGTGCTTTAGGTTTCGGAAGACCCCAAATATTGGCAGGCCTCCCCATCACCACCTCAAATGGAGAGAGCCCAGTCTTAGTTTGAGGGGTAGTGCGCATGGCTAGTAACACGATCGGTAAGGCATCCGGCCATTTTAGTTTGGTACCAGCACACGTTTTAGCGAGTTTGTTCTTTAGGATACCAGTATGTCTCTCTACCAACCCGCCACTTTGAGGATGTCTAGCCGAATGAAATCGCTTATCAATATGTAGTGCCGTACATATCTGTAAAATTACAGCAGCAACAAAATGTGGACCATTGTCCGACCAAATGACTCTTGGCAACCCAAACCGCGGGAAGTACTCTTTTATCATAATTTTCGCAGTGGTCATGGCTGTAGCATCTTTGACAGGGAAAGCCTCAACCCATTTACTAAAGGCACAAATGACCACAAGGACATATTTTAAGCTATTGCACCGCTCCATCTCAATAAAATCAAAATGAATCACTTCAAATGGGACAGAAGGAGGCCCAAAGCTACCCCTTGGAGTTACCGTCCCCTTCCCCACATTGTGCTGTAGGCAAATCATGCAATTTTGGACATAATGCTGAGCAATTTTTGAAATCTTATCATTTATCCAGACTTTCTCTAACATTTTCGTAATCTGTTGAGCACACACATGTGTGGGACCGTGTGCCATAGTAACCATCATGACTATGTAGGCATTAGGAAGTAACCATTTCCCTTCAACTGTGTCCACCCAACACACATCATCATCTAATTTCCCCAAGCCTTCAGCCCATTTCTTAGATTCTTCCATTGTGGCATCAGCTTGGATATCCCGCACAGACCCAATGTCCTCGTTCATTACATAGACAACCCTAGTTTCTCTTAGAGCATACATTTCTGTGCGAAGATCTGTGGCAGTTTGTCTGGCTATCTGATCAGCGAAAGCATTCCCTTTTCCTACATCGTCTGTAATCTTGCGATGTGCTGCGCATTTCATGATCGCTAACTGACTAGGGAGCGCGAGAGCAATTGTACTATCAGGGGGCCATGCTGAATCTTGGTCCCATGTGAAGTTAAAAACCCTCTCTCTGACCAAAGTCTCCCAAAGTTGTGAGCCACCCCAAAAGCATACTGACTATCAGTATATATATTCACCGTTAGCCCTTCGGAAAGCTCACAAGCTCGGGTTAATGCTATAATCTCTGCGGCCTGCGCGGAGTTATGTGTAACTCGCTTGGTCTCTACAACCGTGCTTAATGTAGTGACTGCATAAGCAGCTATGGATGTACAATCCGGAAGTTTGAAACAGGAGCCATCACAAAATAGCTCACCTTGCGCATTATCCAAAGGAGTGTCCTTAAGATCAATTCTGTCCTTCGTTTCTTGTTCAGTAGTATACAGGCAGTCATGTGACTCATCATCACCACAAACAGTATTTTGCGGGAAAGGTAGGAGTTCAGCCGAATTAAGAACACAACACCTCCTAATTTGTATGTGGGGAGCAAACAAAATCAATTCATATCTCGTCAATCGTACGGAAGTGAGGTGTTGCGTTTGAGTTTTGTTCAATAGAACATCTACAGAGTGAGGCACCATCAGGGTTAGATCATGGCCTAGGACCATTCCCTCACTCTGTTTTACAGACGCGGCAGCAGCAGTGACAGCTCGCAAACATCTTGGCAAAGTGCATGCGACAGGATCAAGGGCGGAAGATTAGTAACCGCACAGCCTATTCTTCCCTCCATGTTCCTGCGTTAATACAGCCAAAGCACATCCATCACATTCATGCACAAACAACACAAAGGCCTTGTTATAATTTGGTGTACCCAAACCCGGTGCAGAGCATAATGCAGTCTTGAGAAGCTCAAATGATTGTTGATGTCCCAATTTCCAGGCAATGGCAAAGAAATGCCCTTCTTTGTCAAAGCCAACATCGGTTTTATCACTAGTGAAAAGTTTGGGATCCATAACCTACAGTAAGAAGCCATACCTATTAAGGCTCTGACTTCCTTCTGTGTATTTGGGACAGACATGCCAGAAATGTGTTTTATTCTTTCAGGTGTCAATCTTCTTCCCTCCTTTGACAGGAGGTAGCCTAAATAGGCGACCTCCTGGCAACAATATTGAAACTTTTTAAGCAAAGCTTTGTGATCATGCTTAGCTAGATGGATGAGCAACAATACAGTGCCCTCTTTACACGAGCTCTCAGAATCTGCTGCTAAAAGCAAGTCGTCAACGTACTGAAGCAGCGTACAACTAGGGGGTAATTCAAGAGTATCAAGCTGTTCTTTGAAGGGCCTACTATAAATGCTAGGACTCTCGGTGTAACCTTGAGGTGCACGAGTAAATGTGAACGAGCGTCCCCCTAAGGTGAACGCGAACAAATATCTACTGTCCTTGTGTATAGGAATACTGAAGAAAGCATTCTTCAGCTCCACAACACTAAAGTAAGTAGCCATAGCTGGAATCATAGTTAATATCGTCGTCACATCAGGCACAATTGGAAATTGTGGAGCGACAACTCTATTGATGGCACGCAAATCAATTATAAAACGAAACGGAATAGCATTATCACCTTTTTTGTACACGGGTAAGATCGGACTATTGCACAAACTTCCTGTAATCTCCTCAATCACCCCACGATGCACAAAATCGGAAACAATGCTCTTCAAAGCTCGCTCACCTTCAACCGAGATCTTATACTGCGGGATACGTGGCAGCTTAATACCATGTTGCAAGACTATTCTAACAGGCTCAATCTGTAGAACACCGACATCATTGTCGTCAGCCGTCCACAATCACTCCGGGACATTACTGAATTCTGGTGGCAAAGGTCTAGTCAAAAATTGTGAAACAGAAAACTGCTGTGGTGAAATCGTCAAACGCACTCCATCAGATGAACAATGAATTACCGCATTTAATTCCTTCAACAGATTCAACCCCAACAAATTCTCTCCACAATTCGAAGTCAAAAGAAATGGACAATGCTCCGTAAAGGGACCGAAAGAAATAGGTACCGGCGAAGAAACCGGACAAATGACTGGTGTGCCAAAAAACCCTACGGAGACATTGGTTTGCCCTGACAGTGGAATGTTTGGAACCCGAGAACGATCAATGGAGCACTTCTGAGCTCCAGTGTCTATCAAGAACTGATGTTTCCTATTTCCCACTACCATTTCAACGTAGGGACCTTTCTGACTAACGGGAATAGGTGTAGGTTCCAAACCCTGCTTCGGGCAATCCTAACGAAACAGAATATCATCAGATGGAAGCTCCTCAGAGAGGTAAGCAGCAGAAGGGTGATCGAATATGTTTCTAGTATCCACACTCGAAGTCTGATTGTCCTGTGAAAAAGGTTGCTGAGGATCCTGTGAAAACAGACCTCTACCAAGGCCCCCGACCCCGGGGCGACCTCTGGGTGTTATTCGCAAATGTGTTATTCGACCTCTGTCGAAGGACGGGGCATTGTGCACGCCAATGACCCTCCTGGCGACAATAGGCACACTGGTTAATGTTCACAGGACCCAAGGGCACGTTCCCTTGTGGAACATACTGGCCTCTAATCTGCAAACTACCCCCTCTGGGGCCTCTAACAATTTGTTGTAAGAATACTTTAGTCTTTAAGTCTCCTTTTCTCTTTTCTACTCTATCTTTTTCATTATTGACACGGTTCTCGTAGTACTGAGTCATGTGCAGTACTTCTGATTGGGATTTCGCCTGCCAAGCGCTCTCGGAAGACATAATCTGTGACTGGATGTCAGGCAGCAATCCACGCACAAATTTGTCTGCAAATAACCTTTTCCCAGATTCTGTGCCTAAATCCTGTCCACTGAAGTCCGAGAATACTTGTTCGAACCGATTAAAGAACTCGGCGGCATCCTCAGATTTTCATTGGACACAGGCCGTAAACTTGTCCCAAATAATTCTTTTTTTGGGAATTATAGTTTTTAATTTCGCAATGATTCTGTCAGGCAAAGTGAGTATCACCTGAGGCGGTCTATTGTTCTAACCTGCTTCCACAAATCTACGGGCAGGAGTACAGGGAATAACAAGTCAATATCACCTAGGGTGAACACTGAGGACTGCATGATGGACTCTATCTCTTTATAGAATCCTGTCGGATTTTTCCTAATGTCGGGAATAGTGTTAATAGTGTTCACTTTCTGTCGTGAAAACGGGACATGAACAAACTGCGATACATAATGTGCAGGAATGTCCACAGCAGCTATACCTGCTGCAGCATTAGCGGCAATCTCAACTTTTGGGACAAATGTCGGAGGTACCTCTCTCATAGGCAACTGAGATATAGGCAACTCCGAACGCTTACTAAGCAACAGAGCTAAGTCGAGCGCTAAAGCAGTCGAAGAAGTGTCAAGTGAAAAAGCTCTCTTATAAATACCCAGTAACTCTGTGGAACAACTAACCTTCTTCCTCACACATTCATCCTGCAGGTACTCTACCATTACCTGAATCACCTTCCTCTGCATTTCTAGCGTATATTGACTGTATGTGTCATATACCTCAACCGGAGTTATCGATAAATCCGAAATCCATCTAATCGCATCTCTTGTACAAATTTGTTCCTCCTCAGATGGCCATTTACGACACGGAAAAAATTGTTTCTGTACATACATACTCTCTTCTTCGTCATCCTCATTCCGTAACTTCTCCAAATCTCTCCTATACTCAAATAACCTCTCGACATGCTCATGTACTTTCTACACAGTATCTCTTGATAGTGCTAAAGTATTCAGATTCTCAGCCCTTGTGGGAGATCCACATTATTTAATTTACCCCACATTACGCATAAATGAATCCCTAAACCTTCAATAAAAACATTTTTCTCAGGAAAATTATTCATATTAGACAGTGTGGCAAAAACATTAGCTCGATCATCTCTCTCCATACAATGCTTAGCCCATGCAAACAAATCCCACTTTTTATCTGTAGGAACAGTATTACGAGTAACAACCTTCGACCCCGCACCCCGATCAACTATAGTCGGTACAGAACCACTTGGGAGTGGAGGTGCAGGCAGATTCAATGGAGGTGTTATTACTGGTGCAATGGGAAGAGGTAGTAGAGCAGGCGGAGGAACAACAGCCGGAAGAATAGGATCAACAGGTTGAGCAGGGAGAGCAGGAATAACAGCAGGAAGAGGCAAAGCAACAGGAAGAGGATCATACGGAGGTGGTGCAGAGGCACCAGGCCTTCGCTCGTTTAACAATTTGTCGAGAAACTTGTCAGAAACATGAAGGTCTTTAGAAGGATAGATTTTCTGAATACCGAGTGAGAAAGCCCTATCCATATTCCTAACTGACTCAGACTGTTTGTCCGGATCATATAACGCCTTTTCAGCGTTCGTTTTATGACGGCGCGCATGTTTTTCCCTACTCTTAAGCTGCTGCAACGCTTCTTTTTTCCAATTCTGTAGAACATCAAATGCTGCGGGTCTGGCCTTTTTCTTTAACAAGGCCGATTCTAAGTATTCAATACGAGGGATCTCAAAACTACCATTGATTGGCCACTGAAGTTCGGAGGCCTGTCTGGTTTGTCTCTGCCAAATATCATTAAATACTACACTTCCAATGCCATGTTTACAATACATAGTAAACGCCGGCGACCCCTCCTGTGGTGCCGGGCGGCTAAATTCCAAAGATTGTCGATCGCTGCGGAATAATGCCCTAAAGCAGCTAGACAATTTCCCAGGCATTTCTCAAAAACTTGGTGTTACCTGGTCAATAATTGTGTCTGCAGATACAATGCGCCAAATTCAAATTGTCAGGGTTAAATTAAGAGTCGGATCACGACTCACCTGACCAAACCTAAGGAGGACCGTACGGTTTATCAAAGAACTTACCTAACGAATTTTACCTTGTGTTTGCTGATTTCGGCAAATCTGCCCGGCTCAAAAGTGGACCCTCGTCAAGATGCCGTCTCAGACCGCACGGCTATCGTCCAAGGATCGGATCGTGCAGCGCTGTAGAGGTGTCGCGTCTCGTTCAGTCGGGCCCGTAGTATCACACCGTCCGATCCTGGTCCCATAGCATGCGTCAACCTTCAATGGTCCGGCATCAATCTTGAGGGTCCATATTCGGGCGACAACTGTGAAAAGAGAAAAATAATATGAGGCCGGGAAACCCAAAGGAAACACACCAAACACCGGTTACAAAGGAACATACAAAGTACTTTATTTTAAGGTCAAGCAATGACAGAGTCAATGACAGATCGGATAGCTATCGGCCCTCAGTACAACACAACCAACTTCAATGGGGTTCGATTTATTCAGTGAGAGACTGTACATTGGGACATTCAGGCTTTTATACATTTCTCCAGCCTGTTGTCCAACCCCTTTGCGGGTTAACCATTCCATGAATGTATTACTGGTCTAGGGTCTCTGCCAGGTCAACTTTAATGTATTCATCAGTATGTGCATAGATCAGTTCTGTTGATACAAGTAATACATTTACACACAGGTCAACAGAAGGACAAGGTCTCAGTTCACGACCCTAACAAGTGGCCTTTAGGCAAGTTATACATTAGCTGTACGAAGGTCATGTCGATCAGATTCTGTTCGGAATAGCATCGTCCACCATTTTGATGTGCAGGGTGACTTTTACACAGCAAGAGAACCTAAAATGGCGGTTTGATTCAAGATGGCGTCCTACATCAATTTCTAAGGTCAAGAGCTTGCTGTAGAGAGTTATTCGCGTACAGTTTTAAGCAACTTGGTGTAGGCCAATATACATACAATTGTTTACAATAGGAGGCATCATTTAATATCCAGTTTGACACACTCAACTGTAAAACACACTGCCTTCTCCAAATCTTAGGCAGCAGAGATCTGATAACACTCTTTCAACTAACATAACATAGAAGATGACAGTCTTAAACTAATAGAGAGGAAGCAATATCTTTCTAATCCCTGAAACCTTAAAAATGTCCTTATAATGTTATGGAGCCGAAATTCGGGACAAAATGGAGGTGAAGGGGCGTAGGGGTGAAGGGGCGTTGTCTGGAGGAGGTGGACAGTTTGTTAAAGCTGCGGAATCTGATAAAGCTGCAGAGTCTGGCAGAGGTGGAGTAAAGTTGGGGGGTCAAATGCCCTGATTTGGTCCTAGGGCAGCAGAAAGACTAAATATGCCACTGAACACCCATAGGATGCATCTAAGGATTTGTGCACAATGGGACGAGCCTGCCACACATGAACCCTCTCATAATAATAATTACTTGGTACCATGTTGCAAATAGCCCTGTCGGTGAAACAGGGGAGCATGAGTGTCATGGCAGCATCGTTGTCTTTCCTTGACATCGTGAAAACATTTTTAGGTGTTTGACCCAAAAACCTCCTGTGGGTGCCAAGAGCACCAGCACCTCCACATTAAACTCTGATATTCAAACATTGGGAATTAATAAGTTCCCCCTAGCAAACCGCCTGCAGAGCCCTACCCACGCTACCTTTCCATGAAAAAGTCTGCAGGGAGTGTGCACCCCTGCAGGTCCGCAAAGAGACCCCAGTATACTCCTCATGTGAAATGGCATATTTGGCAGGTTGATCGTTTACTGCACCTTACTGGGAGACAGATTTAGGTGGGCACACAATAGACAGCTTAACCCTTCACTAATAACTTGACCCGCCTCTTACCTGTCTCCAAACCCTGTTCCCCTGGGTTCAAGATCACCCCGGTGTACCTTTCTAGGAAGGTTGTATGGTAGGAGGATAGGACAGGCAGGTTTCCCAAATACCCCTAAGGAGAAAACACAAGGTTAGAGTAACTGGAGCACAAAAGGAAAGGCAGGCAAAGGAATGCTGGTGTATGGTTCTTTAGTTGTTGAAACCTTACTTTTTCTCTACCAGTACACCAGCAGGGTTTTGTGAGTTTTTTATGTAAAAATGACCTTAAACCTAGCCGCTGCGTAACTAAATAAATAAAATACACAAATATAAAAAGAGCCTGTTAAAAATATAAAAGTGTCTTTTAAAAAATATAGGAAGTCTAACCGATGCACAGTATTAAAAACTATTTATAATGACCTTACTTGCAAGACAACCTGGCCAGGGTTGTCTCAAGGTCCTTGTTTCTGCCGGTATCTGGATGTTCATGGCTGGTGTCACGCCCTGCTGGCAATGGGCAGCAGCAGCAGCCACTCTCATACAATGGTCCTGGCAGTGGGCAACAGCAGCAGCAACAGTGTGTGTGGGGCCCAAAGTTTTTATATGGGCTGGGCTGCATATGTCAAATGCAGCCAAGCACTCAGAGGCAATGTGGGGGCCACGCACTACTCTCTCCACCTGGGCCATGTCTGCCAGGTGTGGCCCAGCAAGTTTAGGTGGGCCACCTGAAAGAGGGTGGCCCTTAATTTAAATTCAGCCTCCAGGAGGGTTAAAACACATTTTGGGCGCTATGTGGAGTCAGTAAAGATGCCAGAGGCCCAGTGGTGATGGGATGCCACCTGGAGGATGGCTGTGCGAACAAACGCTCCCCTGCTAGTCAGGGGAGCACCAGCATGAAGGCCCAGGCTACGGTGGTGAATGACGCTGAGCAGAGCGCCTTTAATCCTTTATCAGGGTTTTACCGTTATCCCAGGTGCTCCGCTCGCACTGACATCAGTCTTTTTGGGCACATACAAGGGTCCTTTACTCTTTTTTTTTCTTATTATTATCCCCTGCTCTAGAGAAGGACGGACCAAAGACTGAGAGGAACGGACTGGAACCTCACACTGGACCCCTGGTGTATCATATGTTAACTTAATAACAGGTCTGCTCTCCCTGGTGCTACGACAGAGAGCAGTCGGGATTTCATCTAGGTTTTTCCCCAGACTGTGCAGTGTGCTCTGCACCAGGTCGGGGACCCTATCTTCCAGTGGAGGAATGGGTAAGGGTTCCTCTGCCACATCCACTGTAGCAGGGGTAATTGGAGCACAATCGGGAGCAACCTCTGAAGGAATACTCTGAGGATGAGGTTCAGGTTCCCTAGAAGTGGGATCTGGCTCTGTGGGTGTATAGACACACACAAGTGTCTGATGTAATGATTGGTCTGGGTAGATGTCAAACTGCTCGCTGTCAGTGTCTTATCTGGCTTCCGGCTGACCTTCTGATGTTCTCTAGGCCTCTGTAGCTGGCAAAACTTCTGGGGATTGAGCCTTTGAAGGATCCTATTTGGCACTTTCAGTGTGGAGTCACAGCTGTCTCGTCACCGGCCCCTTGGCCAGTTCTTCATCGGTCATCTCCGGTGTCATCCCAACCTCATCCCTGACTAGGAGCAGGTGGTTGCGGTGCAAGGTCTTGATATTCTTTGGCCGTCCTTCCTCTCGCAGTTGGTAGACAGGGAGCTCTCCCAGCTGACGCTTCGTGATAAAAGACTGATACTTCCACTTGTTGCCTATCTTATTTCGTCCCCTCTTTCCCAGGCTGTGGATCAACACACAATCGCCAGGTAGAAGAGCATGAAACCTGAGCTTTATGTTGTAGCAGCTTTTGTTCCCTTCCACTGTCTTTTCTGTGACAGCCTGGGCGAGCTGAAATGATTGCTCCAGTTGAGGCTTGTGCTGTTAAACAAAGCTGGAGTAGTTCTCGCTGCCTGTCCCGCCTGCGAACACTCCAAAACACAGGTCTACAGCCAGCCGGACTTCCCTTCCAAACATATGATGTAAACCTTGTGGCATAATTCTTCGTACAATTGTATGCATGGGTCAGGGTGGCCACATGCTTACACCATCTGTTCTTCTCCTGTGGCCTCAGGGTGCCCAGCATGGCCAAGAGGGTACGATTAAACCTCTCCACTTGGGCATTCTCCTGAGGGTGATATGGAGTTGTACAGGTCTTCTTTATGCCAACCAGCTCCAGAATCTGCTTGATGAGTGTCGATTCAAAGTGTGGTTCCTGGTCAGAATGAATCCTGGCTGGCCAGCCGTAGTACACAACGTATTTTTCCCAAAACACACGGGCAACAGTGGTGGCATGTTGATCTTTAGTGTGAAACACCAGCGCATACCGAGTGAAGTGGTCTGTCACCACCAGGATGTTCTGTACTCCTCGCCTGTCCATCTCCAGCTTGAGAAAGTCAATCAGATGAAGTCCATGCCACTGGGACCCTGCAGATGATGAAGATAGGCTGCAGCATGAGCCGTGGTCTTCCTGGTGACACACCTGGTGCAGTGCTGGCAATAATACTCCACATCTGCTGCTAGTCTGGGGCAGAAAAACCTTGAGCAGACCAACTAGAAGGTTCTGTTGCTGCCAAGATGCCCGTGCTGGTCGTGGTGTGCATACAATACAGCTCGATGGAATCTCTGTGGCAAAACCAGGCAATGTAGTAGCCAGTCTCCAACTTTGCTTTCCTTGGACTCCACCCTTCTGCACGAGCGTCTTCCACTCCTTCAGCATTGCAGCTTACTCTGGGTCATGAAGGACGTCTCTGGACATATTTGCTCCTGTGGTCTTAGATTTCAGGACCAGAGCGATTCCAGGATCTCCTAGCTGTGACTTACAGATCTCATCTCGGGTCAGACACGGCATGCTCAGATACCTCCAGAATGATGCAGTAGACGGCGGCTACTGCCTCAGCTGAGGATCCCAAGCAATCTGTGCTTCTGGCTCCTGCTGACTTGCAGCCTGGCAGATCACTCTGACTCCTGCTGAAGACAACTCCTTCCATAGGGTCGATCCAGCTGTATCATCCGGCTGAGCAGGAAGCCTCCGATAGAGGGCATCGACATCAATGTTAGTTTGCCCAGGTCTGTACTATAGACTGAAGTTGTATGCTGACAGTGAGGCAAGCCAATGGTGTCCGGTAGCATCCAGCTTGGCTGACTTCAACACATATGTAAGGGGGTTGTTGTCCGTCCTCACTGTGAAGGTGGCCACTTAGAGGTAATCATGGACCTTCTTTGTAACAGCCAACCTCAATGCCAAAAATTCCAACTTGTGGACTGGGTAATTATTCTCCGCTGAATGCAGGCTTCGGCTGGTGAAAACGACTGGTCTCGTCTCACCGTTGGTCCCCTGGTAGAGAATAGCTCCCAATCCCTGCAAACTGGCGTCCACAGTCATGCAGAATATAAGGTAACTGCAGATCCAAGTAGGCCAGAACTGGTGCTGTGGTGACCGTCCACCTGCAGGCATCAGTCAATCAAACACTCACCAAAGGGCTCCCATGGAGGATATTGATGATCTGCAGAGTTGGAAGTGTGCTTCTGGTTCATCTGTGTAGGTGGGTACCCGTTGGTGAGGTCCACAAGTGGTCAGGCAATGTTGGCGAATCCCAGGAAACTCTGTAACTCCTTGAGGGTTTGAGGTCTTGGCAGGTGAGGAGGACATCCATCTTTACTGGATCCACGACGATGCCATCTGTGGAGACGATGTGTCCGATGTACTTGACACTTGTCCGGCAAAACTGGCACTTGTCCACACTAGCCTTTAGCCCTTGCTCCTGCTGGCGATCCAGCGCCTTCATGAGCCTCCTGTTGTGTTCTTCAAGGATCCTCCCGAACACTATGATGTCATCTAGGTGCACCAGTACCTCCAGGATGTTCATGTTGCCGACTGGCACAATGGAGATTCCCAGAGGCATCCTGATGTACTTGTCAAATCCCAAGGGACAGATTAAAGCTGTCTTCTCATGATCCGTCGGCTGCATCAAGATCTTGTAGTAGCCACTATGCAAGTCCAGAACCTAAACCAATTACTGCCAGTCAGGCAGTCTAGTGCCTCGTCCAGTGTGGTGTACTGGTCTGGTATAGTACAGGTGTTGAGTCGACGGTAGTCTGTGCACATCTGGACATCCCGAATTTTCTTCGGGGCGATGACAATGGGAGAGGCATAGGGGCTCCTGGACTCCTGGATAATCCCTGCCTACAGAAGATCATCCAGATGATGGCATACATCCTCCAAGTTTACTGGGGCCAGGCATTGCAACTGCTCCCTGAAGTTAGTATCATCAGACACCTGGATCCGATGTTCAACTCCGTGGGCCTTGCCAATGTCCCAGGGGCTTGTGGAGAATGCCTCGGCGCACAGGGCGAGCTGCTCTCTCAGGTGTTCCTTGTGCCTCTCCAATACTGGGGAATCTCCAAAGCTCAAGTTCTTCATATCCAATACCATCTCGGATGAGCTGCTGGCAACACTCGCTGGGGGCTACAGATGCGGCCAGGTGGAACTGTCCAATGATGATGAATCCTGGTACACCGATGGCCCTATTGGCCACATTAATGACCAGTACCTTGATGGTCTTCAGGTCCATTCCATCCGTTGTCACCAGGGTCCACTGTACCAGTAAACTCCCTGGGAGAACTCCATGTTCTGGTGCCTCCATCACCAGACATCTTGGTTGTTTCTCCAACCTGAATCGCTCTCTGCCAGGAACCATCACAGTGGCATGTGCCGGGATTGTGATCTGCCTGAACCGGGTGGTACAAACATCTGAAATGGGTCCATCAGGTGGAGCTCTGGACCGGATGCTTCTCTGCAAGCACACGTGTTGGCACATGGGTGCATGGGCAACGCGCTGGTATATCGTGGTCCAGCCATCTCCAGACATAATGCAGCCAGTGCGACGAACATCAAGGAATTTGTTCCAATCACCACCGCTGTTGCGGAATCATCACTCCGACCGCTGCAGACCAGAGCCAGTGTGTTGATTGGAGTGTTAGCTCCAGCTACATTGTGTAAACTGCAGTCTGACCCGGATGTACCCCAGATACTTGCAAGGGTTGTCTTCCACGCCGAGAAGGTTCAGCCCAGCCAAGGGCTTCAATCGAATATGCATCAGGTGTTTTCTGTAGATTGGCTCATAAACGATGGTCACCTGTGAGCCGCTATCCAGAAGCGCTTGTGCCTGTCGACCAGTGCTGGCAATTGTCACGGTGGCTGGTGGTCCTACGGGCCCTCCGGGTATTGCCCATGATATTCAGGTGCTGCCCTTGCTGGTAGCTTGACTACAGGTGATCTTCCTCTCGGGTGAACTAGCCGTTCTCGGTGGATGCTGGTTCACAGATGACTTGCCCATGGGTCGTGTCACTGCAGTCTTGGGCCCATCTGGTGGCGCAGACTTGTTGGCTATCACCTCTACGCGGTTTGAGCATGGTAGTATTGAGGATTCAGGTGCTCCGCTTCCTGGTCCTCGCTGGCGTTTCCCACCATCGCGTGGGTTGGACTAGTCAAGGCCTGGAACCTTGCAGCGACTTGGATGTAATCCGGTGGGTTTGTGTACATACAGAAGATGTGGTCCTCCTGTCCACACCTGTGGCAGAACTGAAGCTGGTGTTCTCTCTCTCGGGATGGTGGTGTAGAGCCTCTTCCACGCTTTAGTGGCCTGGATGTCATTACAGGCAGTGGCTTGGCAGGCACCCCCTGCAGTGGCATCAGCTGGATGTCTCAGATCATACTCCTGGGCAGCATATGGAGACACCAGTTGACTTAGTAAACTGTCAGTGCTTCCTCCATCTCGCCCTCCAGAGTATGTACCTCTCGGACCAGGAGATCAAAGGGTGGTAGTTTCTGGGTTAGTTCTTGGAGTTGTAGCTGCAGAAGTAATAGTGGCAGCAATTTGGCTCTGTGCATGACCTGTTGCAGCCTGACCAGGTTGAGGCTGTTTGGCTCAATCCCCTTTCCGGTGCAAAGCCAGCTGAAGAATTGGCTCAGTCCTGGCAAGATATTCAGAGAGACTCTCACCCTGGTGGAAGCGGGTGGTGTAGTACTTCATCGTCAGCTGCGCACCACACTCAGTGGCACCAAACACTCCATCCAGTGTGTACATGATGTCCTTCGCAGTGGGGTCTGGATGCGTGGCATGGAGCACCTGGATGTCGCTCAATGCAGGACCGTGCAGACTTTCAATGACACAACGCCTCTTCTCCCGGCCTCTAGCTCTCCAGTTGTGTATTATCTGATTGGTCTGGTGCTCCCAAAGTTGGTATTCCTCTTCACCCCCCGGGGTTGGTTTCTCCCCCGAGAAGGGTCTCGAGCAGACATAGGGGCCATGCTCAGATGGTGTTGTGATGGCCTTGTGTAACACGTCCTTGAAAGCATCCACCATGGAGGAAGCGATCAGTTTGGCACCTCTATCCTCTGGAATAGCACTGGCATGAGCTCTAGGCCATGGTAAGATAGGGGTGCTTACAGGCACAACCATGATGGCATCTGCACTGGGTGCTGCAGGATGATGGGGCACAGTGCTTGGCAAGGCAGGATTTGGGCTAAGCACAGGTGGTGTGACTGGTGCACTAGCCTGCAACTCTGACCATGTGTTCAATGCCCAGAGAGGATAGGACACTCTTGCTTTTCACTCGTTCTGTTCTTACACCAATGTCTCTCACTCACACCCCTGCTCCCAACTTGTGAGCGGGGACAAAGCACTCCAGGGTCACTCACTGGTCTTGATGTGTGCCTCTGCTCCCCACTCGTTTCACAGGACTTCTACTGCTCTAACTCGTCACGACATGGCAAACCTCTTTAGTAAGTTTTCGTTCACGCCACCAATTGGAGCACCTCTTGCTCTGGAGGCCCACTCGTGCATGCCAGCCATAAAAGATAGGCTCACAGGTGCACGGCTGCCACCCGAAACAGCCTCCTGCATGCTTCCTGCTGCGCAGCCTCTGCAAAACGGGTCAAAAGGGGGAACACCTTCTCTCTGCATGCTTCCTGAGGCAAGACCTCTGAACTTCAGGTTTTTGGGGATATGGACCTTCTTAGGACCGGCAGCGGGTTTCTGCCCTGAAGTTGTCCCAGTGTCCTCTCTTTCTTCCAGCTTCCATCTGGGCTGCCAACTCAAGCTACCTGCTTTCTGCTTTTGACTTCCTCTGCTCTTCACCAGTCTTCTTCTCTATGGCATGCACCTGAGGGAGCCTTTTAAGCCTCTGAGTCTCCCTCAGGTATGGGTCATCTGCACTAATAACCTCACCACTCCTGCAACATTATGCCTCTTCAGCCCTCTTCCTTGTCCCAGGACTTAGGGAATTCTGGGGCTTGAAGTCCCTAAGGGAAAATTTAGGTTTTCCTATCGCTGTTGTTCTGCTTTAAATCATTATTTTAAGGGATTTTATAAGAATGAGCCATTCACCCCGATTGTACAGAAAAGGGCAATTATTTTATGCTGGTGCTTTTCCCAACTATCCTATCACTGCCTCTTTGGGTGCAAGGGTGGTTCTTAGTTTTATAGGTCTCCCGAAATTTAGAAGGGTTTTGTTTTCGCTCCAGGTCTAGGAGTGTATGAGCAGGTTAACCCCTTTTTATGTGTATTTCTCGTCGGCCAACCAAATGTTTATTACAACAAGCCACTACAGAATTTGCATTGCTGAGCCATCCTCCCTGGAAAAAAATGAATGCTATGTCTCATTGCACTGATTACTTTCACTCCCCTGGGCCATTTATCCTCCCAGGTGATCCTTCCTCAGAATACCACCTCCAAGGGCAGGATCAGGAGTGTGTGCATTTCCCTGGCCACTTGGGAGCCGACTTTAGGCAGGGGATTAGTGAGGGTTCAGTAGGATTGATCACACAGCTCTCCTGTGGTTGCTGCTGCACATGCTGTATTCCCCGGGAGCTCGCCGGGCTCCACTGGGTCTTCAGGTATGCTGGTCTGCTGTAGCAGTCCTCCGACACTCAAGAACACTTCTCCCTCTCTACTGGGCTTCTCGCACCGGTTATAGGTTAAAGGATTGAATGATAAGGATTTAATGACAAAAGGTTCAAGTCAAAAGGGCCGAAGAAAAGGGTTGAATTATTTTTTTTTTGTTGTCAAAAACACTTTTTTTACCTATACGGAAGCCAAAAGAAAATATACATTTCAAAAAAGGCATTCGACCTTTTTGTTTTTCGGTCCTTTTGACTCGAACCTTTTGTCATTCGATCCATTTCATTCGATCCTTTGACTGGACACGTCTCGCACCTCGGCATTCTACCACACTTCTGCTTCCCTCTGCGCACACTCTGTAGAATCCCGAGACTTCTTCCCGTGACTGCAACTTCTGCCATGGCCTCCGCTTTGTCTCCTGCTTCTGCTGCTCCTGACACTCTCCTCCATCTGCTGCCTCTCAGCTACAGCTGGGCTTTTGATATAAATGTCTAGCTCAGCTGTTTAGAATTTAAACAACTAGAGTGCATGGTCTGTTTGACATCACCAGTGATCCTCATCAACTCTTCCCTCCTCTTCCTCATCAAGTATTATAGGCATTTTTGGTATTGCAGTCGATAATGTTTCTAGGTTTCCCAAAGTCACTTTGTTGCGACTGATGGTTAGAGGAAACAGCAGATTTTGATAAGAACATTATATGCAATAACATTAAGTTTAGGATTTTTACCCAAGACAGAACCATTGCGGTCAGGGGGTACCGCATGTGACCCTCATACTTTCAAAGTGGAAAACATATTCTTTTTAGGTGGTCTCTCATATATTGTCTTTGGCCCTTTCACATGGGTGGGTTTTGCGTAGTGGCAGCATGGCATAAGATATTGGGGAATTATAAATTCACCATCTTCACAAAAGGACAAATACTGCACCTCCCCTAAATTAGTCATCACTTCTCCCCGACAGCCATCTCCTCCCATGTGATCCTCCATCATAATGTCACCCCCAGGGTCTGGATCAGGTAGTGGCTGTCTTCCCCTGGCCACATGGGAGGAGACTTTAACCTAGTGATCAGTGATGACTCTGCAGGATTCATCACATACCCTTCCCCTAAAGAACCGGCCTCCCGCTCCAGGGTCATTGTTTGATCAAAACAAATGACCTCCCCCATATAAGATGAAGATTCTTGACTCTGGATTTCACAATTCCATACAGTGTCCTCTAAGGGGAATCCTTCTTTCTTTCTATCGTAAATTGACTGGGGAATAGAAAAGAGATGTTTTCTGATTTTCATCCTTGATCTTGTTGAGTGTTCTAACCTAAATTAAGGCCACCTCAAAGAGCCACTGATCAAAGTGGGGTATTTCACTATCAAAAACCAGCTGAGCTGGCAGTTCAGGAATTACTGCCACTAATAACTGCATTTTCCTCCCCAATATAGTAACATGAATGTAAGTCAATGGATGTCCCCTTTCTTGGCCATGAGCGCAACCTACAGTCCGCTGTCCTGTGGGTCCCCCCTCCAGAGGGTGCAGATCTGCTCTTATGGCACAACCTTTACTTCCGCTTCCAATTGGGCCCGGACAGTTTCTCCCTGCAATACCACTGGGATTCGATGCAGACTCTTCTCCCCAGTACAAAGCGTCACATCAAGGGTTTTACAAGATGCTGCCTTTTCAGTTTGAAAAGGTGTAGTGCTACTAAAAGAAACCGTAATGTCTATATTGTCCCACCTTTCCAATTTTGTAGGACTGGGTGGATAATGACATGGGCACACTGATGGGAAAAGTGTTTAAAACTCCCACAAATAAAGCACCTCATATCTATTGGAGGAAGGTTCTCAAAAGAGTTGGCACCCTTCCAAAAAAACTTAGATTCTCAAAATAGGAGACGTCAGGACTTTGGTTCCCTTGTTTTAAGGATTTTTGAGTAGCACCTTTTAGGCAGTCTATTATCTCAGGAGGTCTAACTTCTTGACTTGGAGTACAATCCTGATTTATTTTACAATTAGTTTCTCTTATCATAGCAGAAGGGAAAACACATTCTGAGACATGATTCCTTACACAATTCCTAGGGCTGGTTTTAGCTGGTTCCAAATACCCACACTCCAAAACATTGGTGTCCTGATAGTCGGGCTTTAGGGACTCTGGTAAGGTCTCCTCAAAACATGCTAACATATTGGAAAACTCCATCTCTTCTTTGCTAGCCTTTCCTTTAGTCGATTTATAGTTGGTTTCTGTTACCACAAAATGGGGAAAAACATTTTTCTGGTTGGTTGTTATTCACATGATTTTCAGGTTGGTCTCTACTTCATGACTCCCAGGCCATTTCATATCCCAGATTTGCCATTCTATCACCCCTATTGATTTTGAAAGGAGCCAGAGAAAAATTGAGGAAAACTAATTTCAATTCTTTTCCACAAGAGATAAGATGAAACATTTTCAGCTGTTTCTCTTGACAAGGTATCACATAAAGAGATGTATTAGTAGGGTAAATCCTGGGGACACAACAGAGGATACATATTACCCTCTAGGGTCCTCCTAAAAGGGAGAATAGCTTGACTGGATAATCTTTGAAAGATCGCCCCTCCTTAACAATACAAAGGGCAACCCTATCCTAGATCATCTCTTAGTGTTCCCCTTCCGTTGGTAGTAAAGGAGTCTTGTGAGAATTTCTCTCCAGTTATGGATGCGATAGAAATAGAAACTGGGTCAGGCGCTTGAACGTATCACCTATCAATGGAGGGATTGTTAGGCAGAATTATATGCAGTACCCTTTGGGAACACCACACACAATTAAGACTACAAGTGACAGTACAGATTCACCTTTGGTACAAGCCTGTACTACACAGTAAAAGTGGTAGCGATAGCTGAGCAGCCAGAGTTATCTCAAGAGCAAGTGAGCAGTATCAAATTGTTACACAAAGGACAGCAATTACTATGAGTCAAACAAACACTGACTCAAGGTTTCCAAGTAAAAGAATATACATTTATTTACTCATCAGTAATATATAACATTTCACGGGTTCCGGACGAGGTTGGTTGGCAGAAAAGTTAGTTCAAAGAGAAGAGAAGGGCAAGCCTTCGGAATGGAGAAAGATTTCAAACACTTTCACCGCGGTTGAACGAAACAAACAACCGGATTTGCACAGTAGCTTAAAACAGAGAAGAAGCTGTAGCTGAGGCGGACGTTCCTGGTAGTTCCTGCAGGCTCACGATTCCTGAAGAGACTGTCGGACTGACAAGAAGTAAGAAGACTGGAGGGTCCTGCACTACCCAGGGAAGAAACCAGCAGCAGAGCAAAGCAACGAATAATAGGTGTGCTCCTTCAAACCCAAGCAGGGTCCGACTTTCCTGGCTATCCGGCACACTGTAGCTCTGTACAGCAAATTCGACCAGAGGAAGCGTCCTGGCTTGAAGTTTGGGCGAACTGAATGGTCCCACCAGCTCAAGGGAAGAAGATTCCTGGAGGATCTTCTCTGTCGTCGGATTCTGAAGATTCAGACCTGCAGCAGGGCTTCACCGGGCGGTTCAGTTGTTGTAGGGGTCCTCTTTTGTCAGCGCCTCATTGGTTCTTTCGTTCCAGTGGCGACTTTGCCTTTCAAGTCCCAGAGACCTGCTTTTTATGCAGTTTTCCCCCATTCACACAGCCTGGCTGTCAATCACACAGCAGGGTGGCTGTCTGGCAAGGACAGTCACCCAGCCAATCAAACAGGAGTGTGACATGGGTTACCAAGGGAACCTATGGCAGGGGTCCTAAGACCCCTCCTTCAGATCCTGCCTACCCAGACTTTCAGGCGCTTAAGGAGGGCTTCTGTGCAGAAGCCTGCAAAAAGACGGCGAACAAAGGAAACAAACCTGTGTTGGCATGCAGAGTAAAACACGAGAAAGACTTTAACAAAAAGAAATGTTGAATAAACCCAGCCGGAGCCGAAATAAAATATATTTGGTCAAGCGAGTTTATGTTCGAGGCTAATAAAATAGCCTAAAACAATACCATGTTTATTTAAGATAACCGCGGTATGAAAAATAGGGTAGTTACCACTGCCAAGTCTTGATGAAAAGGGAGCGAAACAGTACTCCAAGAGAAACAGACAAAAAGGGATAAGAATTAACCCTTTCCAATACTCCATGTAAGATGGGGTGTACTGGGTCTGTGAGTTAAAGAGACTTCATAAAGTTAATGGCAACTTTACATGTTTCTGGGAGACAGTATTCAGTCCCAGAAAAATGGAGTCAGTGGGAAGTCTAAAAGACAACCCTGTGTCACTGCACTGAGGGTGCTGTGTAACACACACAAAAATGATGCTCATGGAGTAGGTGAGGCTCCAGAGCCAAAGATCTCACAATTGGTAAAAACACACACAGCAAAACACATGTAAGAGTGGGAAAAAGTCTCACACTCTTACCAGGTGAAAAAAATAAACCCTAGAAATCCAGCAAAGCTGCTGAGGGACTCATTAGGTAAGGGAAATAAGCCATTTATGAGAATTCTCCCTAACAGGGATGATACCCGTTCCACTCATCTCCTGACATAACATCTGTGGGGTTATTATCTACCATACACACGTGGGATTCCCACTTTCTATCAATTGAATATGATTCCACTGCTGACACCATATATGAGGATTCAGAAATGAGAGACGGACACAAAGTTGAAATTGCCTTCTCTGCCCTTTCCCCTGCATGTTCGTTCCCACTATGGAGTCTGTGTGCTTGAGCTTCTCTGTTGCATTCCTTACTGTGCCTCCCTCGGTGTCACCACCCCCCCGCTATGTCCCCACCCAGTGCATTATGTGTGGAGTAGTTCTGTGCTTCCTCTCTTCTCCCTCTCGCTGTCCCTCTCCTTTTGTACCTACACCCTTCTGTGGTGCTCTCTGTACCACCCATCTTCTCTAACTGCTTTTCTATCACCTATCCTATCACCTATCCTATCCCTCTCACGAAGTCTGGAAGGAAGTTCAAGAAGGACATCCTGGTCTCCAATCCAGGCTGTCCCATTGCTAACACCTATGTCAGCGACTCCTCCAGACAGGCTCTCGCTGACATCCTCTTTGTCATTCCCTCTCCCAACCTATGGACCCTACATATGGTTGCTGTTCTCTCTCCTTTCTCTTCATCTACCATTAATGGTGGCACAAGATGGGAGGTCCTCTTGGCCTCCTTCCTGTCCTCCAAAACCATTATCTTAATGGGAGGGTCCAGAAAAACTCAGCTCAAACTCCTCCTCCTGGAAAGGCGTCTCTCATGTCTGATCAACTTCCTCCTTCTCCTGCTACTCTATCTACCACCTCTGACCACCTCTGACACCTTAGTGACCTTACTCTTCTACCGCTCCGACTCCTCTGACACTCACCTCTTCCTCTGCTGCCTCCTCTCTGGTGCCCTACTCTTCCTCCTCTCTGGGCCATCTGCCCCCTCCTTCTACCTCTGCCCTCTTGTGGGCCCCTCTGCCTATTCCACTGGGTGTACCTTTCCCCAGTACCCCACCCTGGAAGTCTTTCAAAAGTGGCAACCTGGTCCATGTATTTACTGTCAACACTCGCTCTACTGTCAAACACTCCTCCTCAGTTCTGTTTTTCCAGGCTTTGATTTGAGAACAATGGCGTGCTTCGTTTTTCACTCGAGAATAAAATTCCTCTTCTTCTCATTCGACCCCTAAATCGGGTTTCAAAAAGTGTTATGACTGTGGGGCAAAAATGTCCATCACAGACCTCCACCGCGTTTGCCTTTGGTGTCTGGGTAAAGACCATCGAGTCGACGACTGCGGCTCCTGTCAGTCTATGACTGAAAAAGCTCTTTGCAAATGAAAAGGTAATTTAGCGGTGGGGCGGGATGCTTCGAAGGACTCTTCGAAGAAATACGCAAAGACCGGGGAGTCCAGAGACTCCACTCAGCATAAACACCTGACGAGGTCTCGATCGAGGAGTTGGTCAAGACATTCTTCGACTTCTTCTGCTACGAAGTCAAAGAAGAGACATCACAGGTCTCCCTCTTCGTCATCAGACACCTCCACTGAGGTGATGCGATGCCCGACTAGGTCGGATTCCCCCAGCAAGTGGAATGCTTTCAGGGCGGAAATGATGTGAATCTTTGAGAACACGGCCTCAACCCCCTCAAAGGAGCCTCACAAGAGTCAGACCCCGGTCGCTCCCTTGGACAACGCATGCAGGTCAAAAACTACTTCGGCAAGTAGTAAGTCAGAGTCTTGACATTCTCAACCTGACAGCAAGAAGTCGAAGACTTCGACCCGGGAACTGAGTCGATCCCTGGTTCTGTCAAAGAAACTTAAAATGTCAAGATTTTCGATGACTTTAATCGACACCATTGGCGCAGATCGCTTCGACACCGAAGTCAAAACCATCTTCTTCGGAGAAACTGTCAACGCCTTTGATGGTTCCTTTGAATCCCTCGAGGCAATTTCCACTACAGGAAAAAACCTATAAACCTGTAACGAAGTCTAACTTTTTTTAAGTCAATGTCCTCTATTTTTAAAGAGGAAAGCGTCTCTGAGGAGGACGTGTCTCCGTTAGAAGTCAAGTTTGACTCTAGGGAACTTCCTAAAAAACAAATTGACCCTGAGACAAGGTTGAAAGACCTCTGCGACTCTTTCCACTTTGCCAGTGGCCTAGCTATATCACCAGAGTTGGAGTTTACAAAACCTGACCCTTTAGAACGTGCTGATTATTGGCACAGGAACCTTATTAACAAGGTGACTGAATTTATGAGTTGGAGCAGAGCCTCACCAACCTTTGAGCAGGACGATATGACAGATATCCTGAATCTGATCCGCAAAAAGACCCAGTTCTACCCTTCCATAGGGCTCTACAAAGGAAGGTATAAACTAACTGGGAGACTCCTGAGTCTGGTTCAGCTATTGATAGGAGTTTTACCAGAAAGTATAGACCATCTTCCAGAGACCCTGATTATCTCAGGAAACACTGTACACTTGAGTGCTTGGTGATCCAGGTTGCGACTTCTTCCAGACAGTCAGCCTATCCCTCTATTCCCCCAGATAGAGAGGATAGGAAAGTGGATGCTTGCGCCCGCAAAATGTTTACCTCGGGCAGTATGGCCCTAAAGTCCATGAATGTCAACTGTACCCTAGCCAGGTTTACGCATACCCTGTGGGACTGTATTAAATGGGCGGCTGAACATATTCCAGAAGGCAAAGATGCCCACGGAGGCTCTGAAAGACCCAACATTTAAGGAGGAGCTGGGAGAAAAACTAGCGGAGTTTGTTACCAATAACAGTGGCAGTGTGGATCGCTGGAGCACAGTATGGGAGGCCCTGAAGGTGGTAACGAGGGGAGAAGTTATTGCTGGGACAGCGGGAGTCAGGAAAATGCTAAAGAGGGAACTGGAGGAGAGGGAGGAGGAAATAAGGCTGGGAGAAGCTAATAATGCCGGAACTAGAGGGGAGGAGGAGATTTTGCAGGAGGCTCGGACGAGGTGCCACCAGGCGTGGGGGCGGCTGGCAAAATTTGATCATGCAACGCGCACCACTAGAGCACACATGAATGGGGACAAACCAGGTAGGCTGCTGGCCTGGCTGTGCAGGCGCGAGCAACCAAAACACCCAGTGACCGCGATAAGAGACAAGGAGGGAGTGATGAGAACAACCCAGCACTCAATAAATACCACCTTTGCTGACTTCTACTCCACACTCTACGCACATGACACCCAAGTACTACTGACGGACATACAAGACACCCTGGAAGAGATAGGACTCCCCAGGCTGACTGACCAACAGCGGGACTCATTAGAAGAGCCCCTTACACCTGAGGACATCACTGACGCTATTAGATCCCTGTCCACATACAAGACCCCAGGAACGGACAGGCTCCCCCCGGAGTTCTACAAGGCATACGAGACGACACTGACCCCACTACTACACGAGGTATTCCAAGAAGCCTACGAGACGGGAACCTTACCCAAGACCATGAGGGAGACGCTAATAGTCCCGATTCCCAAGCCCCACAAACCAACTGACGAATGCGACTCTTATCGACCGATAGCTATGCTAAATTACGATAGTAAGATACTGACCACTATCCTGGCCAAGAAATTATCCAAGGTGATAGGTTGTCTGGTCCACGAGGATCAGAATGGTTTTGTCCCTGGCCGCAACACAACGGCCAACTTGCGGAGACTACAGCACATTATAGCGCACACAGAAGGAAGCCAGGAGCACATGGCGGTATTGTCTTTAGATGCCATAAAGGCATTCGACTCCATCTACTGGGAGTGGCTGGTAGAGGTGCTAAGGGAGTTCGGATTCGGGGAAGGTTTTGTGCGCTGGGTCAAGGTACTCTACAATGATCAGACAGCCACGGTAAAGAGGGGCAAATGGGTATCCAGGGAATGGAACATACAGAGAGGCACTAGACAGGGCTGCCCCCTTTCGCCCATGCTCTATATCTTGGGGCTGGAGCCAATCGCAATCTATATAAGGAAGCAATTCTGGGATGCTGGGATACGGTTGGGAAGGGAGCACCACGTTATCTCATTATGTGCAGATGATGTCTTGATTTACTTGACAGACCCAGAATACAATGCCCCCACAATTTTGGAGGTGCTACACAACTTTGCTCGCTACTCAGGGATACACTTTAGTATACGTAAGTCATGCATGTTTCCACTGGCGGGCTTGAGGGGGGTAGGAGTAGATGACCTACCGCAGGTTGGGGTGCAGTGGCAGCCCGAAATGTTTAAATACTTGGGGGTCAAGATCAAACACACACCTGAACTCACGCACGAACAAAACACTCTGTCGGTATCTCAGGGGCTCCATAACTCCATGAAATTCTGGTCTAGGCTACCACTCTCAATGATGGGCAGGGCATCAATAGCAAAGATGATCATACTGCCTCGTTACCTATACTTTTTCCAGACCATTGGTTACTACATCAGACCACCTTTTTTCCGAAAGTTGGAGGCCCAGATCAAAGACTTCATATGGGGGAAGGCATGTCACAGGCTAGCATTGAATATCCTTACCCTTCCGCATGACGCAGGGGGCATACAGCTCCCGGACTTCGAAAGGTACTACCTGGCTGCCCAGCTCAGCCACGTTACCAAATGGCTGTCAGATGAGGTCACCAATGAAACCGGCCTACTGGGCGATCTTGTCAAGCCCATATACCTTAAGGAAATAATCTGGGCGCCTCGGGATCGGGCGGGCAGAGCCCCGATGCTGGCTGTGTTGGGTAGACAGGTATGGGAGAGAGTCAAAGCCATCACACACTTGAGGAATCCCTACTCCCCGGAAATTCCATTAATGACAGGCATGAGAATGACACCAGCTGATGTCAACACGCTTAGGCAATGGGAGGGCCTAGGTATATGCGCTTGGGGGGACATGTATGGGGATGGGGAGTTCAGGGAGCTGGATTCACTGAATGAGATAGAGGGCCTACCTATGGGGCAATTTCTATGGTACCAGAAAATTAAGCACGAGGCGAGGGTGAGATGGCCTGACTGGCCAGAGGAACCAGCCCCGACCCCATTAGTGACAGAGATGTACAATCTTGGTGACGGGTGGAGGCTAGTGTCGAGAATCTACGCGCAGCTGAATGACAGGCCCAACCCCCGCGGGGCCGTACTGAGGGCCAAATGGGAATTGGACACCGGAGGGGAGATCTCAGACAATGACTGGGGAAAGGCACTGCAATACCCAAAGGCAGTGTCCAGAAATGCCAGGTTCAGGCTAATTCAAATAAACGTCCTATATAGGACATATATGACTCCGAAAAGGGTGGCAAGCTTCAAACGGCTTGCAGAGGCGCACTGCCCATGGTGCTCTAATGATGAAGCAGGCCTGATACACATGTTCTGGGGGTGTGCAAAGGTAGGCACCCTATGGGCCAACATCAAACAGACATGCAAGAAGGGCGGAGTAAGTAGTTATGAGTGGACGATGAAGGAATGCCTGCTGGGCATGTATCCCAGGTTGAGCAAATCAAAGCACATCGTACGGGTGATGGACATGGCATGCATACTGGCAAAGAGAGAGATAGCGATGTCGTGGAAGTCAAAAAAAGGCCCACAATATACGAGATGGAGGAGGGAAATGGAGCAATGGACTTCCGCAGAAACAGAAGCATGGGGGATGGGGATCGCCGGGGATGAGGGTGGTACTAATGCCAACTTTGATGCATGGAAGGCTGTGGTGAGAGATATGTTCCTACCCTCCGATGACATGCCCCCGTGAACCAACAGGCGGGACGAGTGGTGCAAGGTTGCACAGACTGCGAAGCTCATATTGCAGTAAAGTAGGAGACGCCACATGATAGGCCGGATAGTCTACCCCACCCGCCTCCCCACCGAATGGACATGGACAGGCCATCAAGGGGACCCAAGATAATGTAATCGCCACATTCGTCCAACATGAAGACAATCCAAGCTTTTTCAATAACTGTTTTGTTCAAGTTTGTTGTTGTTGTTTTTTGAGAATCAGTTGAATATGTTTTAAAGTTGTAAAATGGCACAAGGAATCTGAGGGGAAGGGAGTTTGATGATGATGTAATGATAATTCCAAAATGCCAATAAAAACATTTTAAAATAAAATTCCAGAAGGCAAAGAAAGGGAAGGCTTTCTGAATATAATTAAGGATGGCAAGGAGGCGATGGGGGAGTGTCTCCAAGCAGGGCTGGATACTGCTGACACCATCAGCAGATCCATGGCTGCTAGCACGGTACTGCACAGATTTCTGTAGACGTGCAGGCCAGGCTTCTCAACATGCCTTTCGATGGCTCGAGGTTGTTCGGCAGCAAGAAGGACGAAAGCTTGGAGAAGCTGCAGACCTCCAGGGCAGCGGCTAAGTCCCTTAGCGCCTCCATTCGACAATATCAGCAACCTTATTCAGGCTCATCTTCCTGGAGAGGTTGTTGTTTTCGTTACTACTCCTCCTTTGGTAGAGGAAAAGGACAGGCTGTACAGAAAGGACAAAGAATGTTCCCTTGTGGTGGACGAGGAAAGAGTGCTAAATCAGCCTCAGCTGAGGCATCTTTGTCCTCAGCCGCTGCTGCAGCTGCTTCTAAACCCCTCTGAGGCCTTAACCCACAAGTCCCCGTGGGAGGCAGGATCTCTCAGCATCTAACGAATGGCGGGGCATTACTTCAGATGCTTGGGCACTGGAAATAGTATCCCAGGGTTACTGCCTTCCTTTTCTAAAGAGGCCTCAGGATCATCCACCGGGGGCCAGCTCTTTCAAAATTCCAGATCCGCTCCTTGTGCAGGAGATATTAACCCTGCTAGAGAAAGGTGCAATAGAACATGTCTCTGTAGCAGAGAGGAACAAGGTTTGGTATTCCCCTTATTTTCTCATCCCCAAGAAGGGCAGAGGACTGAGACCCATCTTGGACTTAAGAAGCTTGAACAAGTTCCTCAGGAAGGATAAATTCAAGATGTTCACACTTTGTCAGATCCTTCAGGCTCTCCAACTCTAAGACTGGTTGATATCATTGGGACTTCAGGATGCTTACTTTCATGTGCCAATCCATCTCAAGCACAGAAAGTACCTGAGGTTTGCGGTTGGCGGCTCTCATTATCAATCTTGAGTTCTACCATTCGGGTTGACCTCCGCCCAAGGGTTTTCACCAAACTGATGGAGGTAGTGACAGTAAGTCTCAGGAGAGGGGGGATTCACGTCCACCCCTACCTGGACGATTGGTTAATCAAACGAACAGGCCCAGGAACATCTGAGGATCACCTGCCACTTCCTACACAGACCGGGCTTCTTCCTCAATTACAAGAAGTCCCATACAATATCATTACAAAAGCTCCAGTTCATCAGAGCGGTCTTGGACACTTCCTCGGGGAAAGCCTCGCCTCCCGAGGTGAGAGCTCAACACATTCTGCATATGGTAACAAAATTCCAAAATGCCCAGCGTCTGCCGTCCTACTATGTTCTGAGGTTGCTCGTCCTCATGGCATCCTGCATTTTTCTGGTGCCAGAGGCCAGATTGAGAATGAGATCCGTTTAATGAGCCCTCAGGACTCAGTGGTCCCAGTTTTCGGGGGAATATGTCAGATCCTTTGCAGGTCCCGAGCAGAGTGGCTCAAGACCTTCTATGGGGGGCCTGCAAGGACAATATTCTCAAGGGGGAATCTTTTTGGCAGCCTTGGCCGGAGATAATGGTAGTGACGGATGCCTCGCTCACGGGGTGGTGAGCTAACGCCAGCGATCTTACAATCAGCGGTCGTTGGTCCCCATCAGAGTTCAAACTACACATCAACCTTTTAGAGGTAAGGGCGATCAGACTAGCGCTGAAAGCCTTCCTGCCCTCTGTACGGGGAAAGAACATCCTGATAATGACAGACAACACAGTGGCCATGTACTACCTCAGCAAGATAGGAGGCGTAGGGTCACTACCACTGTGCAAAGAGACAATGCAGCTCTGGTTCTGGGCAATACAAGAAGGAATCTCTCTGTCGGCAGTTCACCTAGCCGGAGAGCAGAACACAGCTGTGGACGCTCTGAGCAGGCAGAGCAGTCTCCCCCAAGTGGGAACTAGCTCAGGAAGTCCTTAAAGAGATCTTCACCCTTTGGGGAACCTCTCAAGTGGATCTGTTCGTGACCGAGTTGAATCGGAAGTGCGAACAGTATTGCTCAAGGGATTTCCTCGGAGAGGAGCTCTAGGGGACACGTTCGTAGTGGACTGGGAATTTCCACTCCTGTACGCGTTTCCTCCAGTCCGCGTCATTCCTCATGTAGTCAGGAGGTTGAGAAACTTCAGGAAGACCATGAACCTAATTGCTCCGGATTGGGCCCGGAGGACGTGGTACCCGGACCTTCTGGACATGTCCCTCTGCCCTCCAATAAGTCTTCCACAAAGAGAGGATCTTCTCTCGCAAGAGGATGGTCGGGTTCTCCATCGAGAGGTCAAGACACTCAGCCTTCACGCATTGCTTCTGAGAGGCTGAGATCTAAGGATTGGGACCACTAGGATGACGTAATGGAGAATTTGCTTTCGGCCAGAAGGCCAGCAACAAAATCCTTGTACCAGTGTCTTTGTAATAAGTTCAATAACTGGTGCAAGGACAAGAATGTGGATCCTTTCCAATGTGGCACTCCTATAGTGCTATCCTTCCTATTGCATCTGGCCAATCTGGGGCTCCAGATTGGTACAATAAAAGGATACTTGGCTGCGTTTTCCATCTTTAAGCGCTCCTCTGAGGAGGTTTCTTATTTCAAGATTCTGTTAGTTATCCACTTTCTGAAGGGACTCACAAACGTGTACCCTCCAGTACTATTTCATGGCCCAGCCTGGGATTTAAATCTTGTGTTAAAGTTCCTAACAGGCATACCATTTGAGCCTTTACATTCCTGCCCATTAAGGCTCTTGACATTGAAACTGCCCTTTTTGTGGCATTAACATCAGCCCGCAGGGTAAGTGAGTTGCAGGCTCTTTCATGCAAACCTCCTCATACTATTTTTCATAAGGATAAGGTAGTTCATAATGCCACCTGCAGGGTCTGTATCAGGTCTGCCTTCCACTGGCCACATGAGAGGAGACTTTAGGCTGTGGATCAGTGATGACTCTGCAGGATTCATCACAGGTGCATCAGGTTACAGAATCTCTCACTGTCACTTTAGGTTCTATAACTGACATACATGCTTTCCTTCTCAGCCCTTCATCCCCCGTGAAGCTGCTGGGCAGAGAAATGTTATGTATACTTAGGTTACTATTTCTTGCATGTCAGAAGGAGCATTTCTGAGTTTTCCCAGAAAGAATACTGTAGCTGTTTAAGCATCTTTTCAGGTGGGCTCTGACAGACAACGTGGTAGTACCAGGGGAAGGGGGCTGGTCAGATGATTTGTAAGATTAAATAGACTCCATACTGAAGTCCTTGTGGTCTGCTCATGAAAAAGAATTAGACTATATTCATAATGGTTAACTTGTAAAAATCACAATTGATCCCTATAAGCATGATCCTGAATTCCTCAGTATCCTTTGAAACCTGAAGCGGGAAAAGGTATAACCCCAGTTATCGAACCACCCATAAAACACGGTATCATTATCCATACTTTCAGTCCTTGCAACACTCCAATTTTGCCTGTCAAGAAGCCCAATAGAAATACTTTCAAATGCATTCAAGACCTGCAGGCAGTGAATTAGTTTGTTATTCCCTCCTTTCCCTTTGTGCCCAATACAGCTATACTCTTAGCATATATACCACCAATAGCAACTCATTCTTACAGTAGTAGATTTGTGATCTGCTTTCATCTCTGTTCCTATACATAAAGATAGACAATATGTTTCTGTATTTTCCCATATAAGAAGCCACTACACATGGACCAGGCTTCCCCGGGGGTACACTGAATCCCCCACCCTGTTTTCCCAAAACCTAAAGAAAGGTTTGGATGACGCCAGGTACCCAGGAAAATCAGTGCAAGTGCACTAGGTGAATGATCTGCTATTAGCATCTCCCTCATAAGTGGCTTGCAAAAAGGATACACAGGTGTTACTGACCACACTGGCTAACAAAGGTAATAAGGCTTCAAAACATAAATTACAATTGTGTGAAGAAAAGGTACACTTTTGATATTGTAATGGTTCAAAGAATCATAGCCTCCTTCAGGAAAGAGGCAGTATACACGATTATGAGACCACAAACATTCACCCAGATGAGAGCCTTTCTAGGTATGGTGGTTTACTGTAGGCCATGCAGAATATGCATAATAGGTTAGAAAATGCAGAAATAGTAAACCCCTCACAGCACTATACAAAGGCCAACACTGTAAAACCTTTACAATGGTAATCTGAAGAAGAGGCATTTACAAAAATAAAGAGTAAACTGGTAGTAGCACATGCTTTAGGTGTACCTGATTACAAGAAGAAGTTGTCTTTATACTGCCATAGAAGGAATGGGTTTGTTCTTGCAGTATTGACACAGAAGCATGGTTGGTTTCCATCAGAAGCCTATTGCATACGACAGCAAAGAAGCCAGTAGCAGCAGGAATGCCGCCTTGCTTGCGGTCAGTAGCTGCAGCTGCAAGAGCTGTGCAACAATGTTGTGTTAAGATCTCCTTTAGAAGTAGTTGTTCCTCAGTCGGTACTGTAACAGTTTCTGAGAACAAAAACACACCACATGCTTGTTTCCCGTGCAAACAAGTATGGGATTCTGTTGTTCAATTCATCTACTATTACCCTGACTAGGTGGTCTGTGTTGGATCTAGCCTCCCTGCTTCCCACTCCCCGAGATGGTGACCCACACGAAACAGAGCCTTATGACTATGTTGCTATTTCTGATACCTCTTAACAGCACAAAGCAATTTAACTTACACAGCTCTTCCTAATGCAGACCTGATATATTTTGTCAATGGGTCATGCTACTGAGATCAAAATGGTAATTGGCGGTGAGTTATGCAGTTTGTGCCCCAGGGAGGTTGTGTAAAGTGGCAAATTGGGTGCAGGTGGCTGAGCTTGTACCACTCACAAGAGCATGTAGTTTGGCATTATGTGAATATATACACTGATTCAAGATATGTCTTTGGAGTAGTACACAATTTCGGACAGTTGTGCCATTAAAGAGGGTTCCTGACCTTTTCAGATTCTCCTATTAAGAACCACCCCTACGCGAAAGCACTTTTGGATGCCATCATGCTAACTAAACGAGTAGCCATAATTAAGTGTGCTGCGCAACAGCCATTGGACAGTAATATATGTTGTGGCAATGGCTTTGCAGATCCAACTGTGAAATTTGATTCCCAAAGTGAAAACCTTCTTCTAGTGAGAAATGACCCTGAACTGTCTCCCCATATGCCTCTTGAATAATTGGCAAAAATAAAGGAAATACTCCTTAGGGTGAGAAATACTACTGGGCATAGAAAGGGTGCAGACTACATGAGGATTATATATGGAGAGATGAGCAAGGTCAATTGTTAGCTCCGGAAATACTGCTGACACATTTAGTTACACAGTATCATGGACAATCCCAAGTAGGAAAGAGCGGGATGATTTCCACCGGAGCGAAATATTGGTATGCCCCTGCGTTTGCTGTAATGGCACAGGATTATTGTAAAAGATGTGTTATTTGCTTTCAGAACAATATAGGAAAGGCAGCCTGGACACATGAGGAGCACAACCTCTGTCCTATGGCCCCCTTGTTAACCTTTGGGTGGACGTCCTTCAACTGTTATGCTGCCATAATGTTCCGTATATATCTATAGTATTGTAGGTGTTCTTTGGCAGGGTGGAAACATTGCCATGCAGAACACCTGATGTTATAACTGTTTCTAGGGTTCTAACAAAGGATTTTGTGCTACGATCTGGACTACCTATCACCATAAACAGGGATAAGGAAACACATTTTGAAAAGAGGACAATAAGGAGCTCCTGGATGCCTTTGATGTGCAGCATAGCTCCCCTGAACACACCAGGCAGTCAGCAGGAGCAGTGGAGCACCGGAATGGTGTAATAAAAGCAAGTTGTCCAAGCTTTGTCAAGAGACTGAGTTAAAGTGACCTGACGCTCTCCCTTTTTTTTACATGCGCAGCGCGCCCAGCCGTATGGCGGGATTAAGTCCTCACGAAGAACTTTACGGGCACCCAATGAGACTGCCCTCATATTCCTGGGTAAAGGGTGTTAATGCAAATCTTCGTTTTTCGGATGATTACTTTCTCAACTATGTGAGGTCTGTTTGTGAGAAGGTGGAGAATCCCTTGCGAAGAGGCAAACAGAAGCTTTCCACTCGTTGAAGCCAGGTGACTATCTTATGATCAGGAGATATCGGCAGAAATCTGCATTGGCACCACACTGACGTCGACCTTTTGAGGTACTGCTCACAACTAGTTCATCTGTCGAGATTAATGAGGCCCGCACTTGTGCGCATGCGGCTCAGTGAAAACATGCTGTGGCACCAGGGCAATGAGTGGGAGAAGTATGGGTGGCCAAATAACTGATATTCTGCATTCTGTTCTCTTTCTTTGAATGAACTACAGTCTATTGCTACTCAACATGGAACTGAACGAAAATATAATTAGTCTCACGTGGTGACCAATGCTGAGTTGAACCTTGGCCCTGGTATTGTCGAATTAAATCGAAGTTTGGAATGAGGTATCGATCTTCTGGGATTCTTGCCTAAACTAGCTCAGTGCCACCCAGGTCAACCTTATCCATGCAAAGCACTCCCAAATGTGTTCTCAGATGAGAGCAATGCCCACGTTTTAGCTGCTGGGTATTAACTCATTCATGAATGAACTCAGAATGAAACTGTACCTAGTTTTGTCAATCCTCCTAAAGCAAATGTAAACTTTCCAGAGCTAGCGCATATTCCCAATCGAAAATCTAATGTAAAAACATGTTTTGCACTTTAAACATGGAGAATGGGAAATGCAGCAAGTGATTATATGACCCCACAATAGATTAGTTGCTACAGCTATACTGAATGTTAGAAATTAGTAGGTCCTCATTATGAGTTTGCTGGTATCTCAGCGGTAAATCCGATGAAATGCCACCAAACAGATCTACTGTTACCACCACTTGGTCTGGCGGAATTACTACTGGATTACAAGTGACAGAATGGCAGTATTAGTCCCCATTTATGGATTCCACTCCATTGAAATGTTGGTAGAAATACCACCAGCGGTAATTCCACCACTGGTAATTCTGCTAAAATGGCAGTTTTTAGGCGTTAAGGAGGCAGAATTACCTAAAGCATTTAGCTGGAGACTTTTCCTCCACCTTACCCCTAAACCCATAGTTCTGTGTGATGGATTAACCCACTTATGCTCTGCCCTGCGGCATCACTGTGTGCTGATCGTGCCAGAATTATCAAAATGGCCGCAAAACCCCTATGCGCGCCAAAACCTATGGAAATCGTGCTTTACAACATGAAAAGATGGCTGCCAAATCTACCATGCTTGTTGTCAGTGGTGGAACGGAGACCTCACTCCTGAAACATGTCACTGGGCTGCACAACAAGTAAAAATGGAGTCTGCATGAAAGGCAGTGCTTTGCTGAAAGAAATCCAGAATCTTGTTTTCAAATCTTGTTCTTGGTTGCTGAAACTGCAGAATGCCGGTCCAAAACACCATAAAACATCCAATATTCTTGCTGGGTGTCACAAGTCAATTCATTCAACAAATCATTATGAATAGAAAATGTCCAGAAAAGCTAAATTTGTCATCCAAACATTCACAGCAAAAACGTGTCCGCCTGTGAAATCTGTCAAAATCTGGGCGCAGTACCAACGGCCGCCTGTGGACAGATGTCAGTAGCTTGAATCATAAGATTTAAACTTGAACAACTGAAATCTAATGTCTGAAAACTAAGTGACCTGTTACTAAAAGTAACCTAGGTTGTAACTATTTAAATCCCATAGCTTAGAAGCTGGAATAAGTGTTCTAGCTGCTTGTTTGAAAATTGCAAGTTTGTTTTAAACCAAGAAAATAATGTAACAAAATGACATTTAAATTTAAGAATGCCTCAAAGCAACGAAACCAGTATGATAGCTTCCCCCCACAAAGGCCAGGCACGTCCCTTCTGCTCCACTCCACAAGGAAATCACACTTCTGTGATGATTAGATCAGGGGAGGAGAACTTGGGCTGCAGGGGAAGAGGACAATGGACTTCCTCTGGCTGAAAGGATATGCAGAGTGTAAAGAGTCATAAACGGCCTCTCCCAGAAGGAAGGGGCGGAGATTGCTTCTGAGCTGCCAGAAGGAGAAGGAGGCGGGGACAAACCACCATTTGCTGCTTAACAAAGGCAAAAAAGACTGATAAATGACTGTGTATAATTGTGAGAAATATGTCAACAACAGATTTGTGAATGTGATTTCTGGATGCACGGTTTAAGAGATGCCAGAACTCTGTGAGATGTTCTGGGTAGTAGTAGCGGAAAATATGGTTTTACTCCAAATGTATATATGCCAAAAGCATGAAACTTCATACTCTTATGCCCATATGCAATGTGCACATTTGTACAAATTTATGGATAAACTCGATAGTGTGTTCCGGCCAAAAAGGGAATAATTCTGTCAAAAGCAGACACAAGATCCGACAGCAACGAGGGTTGGAGGAATATCTGCTACACAAAATATGTGATTTATCTATGTTGTTGTTATAAAGATTGCACAGATGTAAATATGTATTGTACCAAAAGTAGATTTTATGTTCAAAGGGACAAGGGGAGGATTCTCTGTCTCATAAACTCACACCATCATGGTGACACCCTGTTTTCTTCTCCAATCAAGGGAGAGAAGAGACTCTAGCCAATTGCCTGCCTAAGAGGCACGCTTAAGATAAACCAGCACACACCCCTTTTATCACATGCATAAAAAGAGACAGCTGAGGACTTAGAAGGACACACAGATTCACCCACTATCCTGATCCTGGCGAAGCACCCTGAAGGAGAACCATCCTTATTCCCTGCTCCAGTCTCCAGAAACTTGGCAAGCAGAAAGGCCCATTCCATTAGTTGAACCATTGTCAACTAGGCCTTGAATTTCAAGAACGCGAATGAATTCCCCAAAACTAAAGGGGAACAAAAGAAACAGCCGGGCTGTGCTGTAACTGCTTGCCCGCTAAAATATTATCTTCAGAACCAAGAAGGGCAGATTAAACCCAATCCTGTGCCATGCTGTGCCGTGCTGTGCCAATCCTGTCCAGTCCTGTGCCGAGCTGTGACCAGAACCATTGCAGATCCAGTCCAATCTGGTGTGCCCAGCAGCCTGTCCCAGAACCAGAATCCCTGACCAGAATCCCTGAGGTTCCGTTTGAAACCCAGATAGTGAGTATCCATATATAGGACTGTGTCACTAGCATATGTACTGTCCATAGTAATCCCTGTCTTAAACCCATTCTCTCTCATATTTAGAACCTGATATAGTTAGGAGTAGTTTGAATTGTCAGAGCTTTTCTTACGCTTAGTTTCTCTCAATTATTTTCTAAAATCATAAATCATTAGGGTTGTGAACCAATAAATTGAATCCCAGAAAGAAATTTATGATCCACTACATGAAGGGTCTGTGGCCAGGATTGATGGAGATTCATGTGTGGCATTCTCTTTTTCTCTAGTCATAATCTAGTATAAGAAATCTTTTTGTCATTTTAAAAGCGTATCCTGTTTTTTCCATTCTTGTGCCTATCTCAGAGAAACGACCTCCACTAAAACATCCAGAACTTTCTAAATTTTCATGCTAGAAACAAAATTTCAACTTCTGCTTCTCAAATCCATATAGTTTTCCCGCAATCGTGATTACTGTGCACAGAAAAGTTTGCAGCGAATTTTGTTTTAGGAAATTTCTATCACGTGTAAAACAGCTTTTCATTGCACCCGACCTCAGTTTTAAGTTTTCCCATTGCTTATTAGTACCAAATCATTGCTAGTGTTTGTCTGCAACTATCTAAAGTGGCTCCCATTATAATTTACACAATTTCGGCAATTTAGCCCATATTTAGTGTTTTACCCAATCCATTCCGAGATAACTTTAAAACCATTTTGACAGTTTGCCAATCATTTCTGTTTCTCTCTTGTGTTTGCTGGGGGGAAATTGGGATTGACATTTTGTTTGAATTCTGCATTCCTGAAACCTGTTCTCCTCCAATCTCTTTACATTGCTTGTTGGGGGGGTTGAGGGGTGTGCAGGGGGAAATAATAACCACACTGCTATTTGATCTGAACACACACAAAAGCATTCTGTCTGTGCTGAATTTGTTTTGCTCACTATTACTCCTTGTGATTAAAGAGATTGCTTAGTGTTACCTCACCCCATTGGTGATTATTGTATAATCATTAAACATAGTGTGAGTATATTGTGAACTACATAAATAAATATTTTAACTTTGCAAACCAGCCTGATTCCTGGTTCAGTGTGACTGAGGGGGTTCCAAGAGAGGGGCGTGATATGAGTGGTACATCGTTCAGAATAAAACAACTTTTAGACATAAAATAAATAAGGATTTCAGTTGTGCATTACACGCTAGGCGTTGACTTAGGTGAAGTGCTGGATTGAAATCACTTACAGATTGGGGGCTTGTCACAAGACCCTGAATTAGACTTACCATGTGTGACAGTCTAATACAGCGTGCTAACTGACGGGGTACATAAACCCTGTTGGGCTACCACACTGTGCTACACTGTGAAAACACCCTTCAATAGAAACACTCTAAGGAGTTGGCCTGTTTTGCAAAAATAAAATAACTTCTGTAAGTCAGAAAGGAAATTAATATTTCCAGAATGGCGACCCCAGTAGAAATGAATATGGCAAAAGAACACCAACTGCACAAATTATTTATCGGGGTGAATGGACAGAGCAGGATCAGAATGTTTGGCTGCAGGAAATCAAAGAACAAGCTACTGCCACAGGATTATATATATGGCAGGATCAGGATCCATTACATATGGCACTTAGTGAATTGTACATGGCCCCTAAGGTAAAAGAAGAGCAAAGTAAAATTGCCAAAATAGCGACATATCTGTACCTCCACATTGGAGCAATACAGGAAAAATATGTCGAAAACCTAGATCTGGCAAACAGGCAAGTACAATCATTAGAAAAAACCCAAACTGATTTGGACTCTGCAGAGCAAAGGCTACAAAAGAGCCAAGAATCAGAAAATGAAACCAGACAGTACCTGATAAAAGTAAAAGGAGATTTGGATATCCTGCAGTGAGAGAAGGTAGAGCAGAATACCAAAGTACTGGTGCTGCAAAAAGAGTGCCAAGAAAGTTTGGAGTCCCTACTACGGAGCCAACAAAAGCTGGAGCAGCAACTGAACTATAATAGAGTCTGTGCAGAGCAGATAGTCACCTTGCAAAACCGCCTAGAATCCTTAAAAGAGGAAAATAATAAATTAATCCTGAAAGACCTTGACTCCCAAACTGAATTCGATGAAGAGTGCCAGAAAGCTAGTGCACTCCAAAAAGAAAGGGACGTTCCTGGCAGCACAGAGGGGTACTCTAATTCAGGAAAGGGACACATTAGGCCAGGAGGTCAGTTATTTAAAAACCAAGATGGAAGAAAATCACCTGGCCCTTCAGGGACTGGGTGAGCTCCAAAAAGACTATGAAAAACTGTTAGAACACACCAGGAGGGTGGAAGATGCTCTAGCAAAGAATAACCAGGCCAGTAAGGACCAATACTCCAAAATTACACAGGAAGCACAGAGAGACAATGAGGCTCTCTGTGAGAAAAATGACAGGCTCCATAGACAGGTAGCTATGCAGGAACAACTAATAGAGACTCGTAAGGTCTTGATAGAAGAACAAAAGGGTCAGGTTCTTGCATATCAAAAGGGAATTGGGACTGAGAGAGATGAGGTCCGCTGGGAGAGGGAAACACCTGAGCATAACCTCAGGAACCCTGACAACAGAGACGTTCATCTCTTCAACTCCATGGACTCTGCCACCCCCATGTTCACTGGCTCACATGAGCCAAGGGCCACAGGGATGGCAGACTTCAACCTAAGGGGAAATATGGGGCTTATAGGTCAGCGCCTCCAGGAAATGGATGGGCGGGCATCCGCGTATGGGTTCCCAAGTGCTAGGGCCATCTTCTCTGATCAGGGAGACTCCAATGAGGGGAGAATCAGAGAAATCGATCCTCAGAAATACCACTTGTCCAGAGATCAGACGGTAACATTTAGTGGGGAATTCCATGAGGGTAGGTCCACTAAGAGTATATTAAAAACCTCTTCCCAGCTAGGACAGTGGGGCGGGTATTCAGCCAATCCTGGGAGCAAGGAAGAGTCAGAAGACTCTTCTGAGCACCACAGGACCCAAGAAACTAGGCCCCCACATTCTGCCAGCCATTCCCAAGCTCGCAGAATCCGGGAGAGCCTAGAGGTCCAGACAGCGACCTCTGGTAGCAGTGCCTCTGAGTCAGAGGATGAGTGGACCAGGGTGACCCGAACTAAGAAAGCCAACAAAGTCAGGAGGGCCTTACTCAAGGATCCCCTGAAAAAAATGAAAGCCATTAGGAGCATCATCACGCCCTACCGCAAGAATGCTAATGATTCAGTTTGGGAGTACCTTGAGTTATTTGAAGAAATGATGGAAACTTTCCATTTGAAGGACAGCCAAAGCTCTATTCAATATGTAAAGTGGACATTTTCTCCCGAGTACTCCAGCTTCTTTGTGGGGCTGGAGGCTCAGAATCATTCCAGATGGTCCACCTATAGGGTGGCCATCCTGAAACGTTTTTCCATTCACAGGAATCCTCAAGAGGCTTGCAAGGTAGCCTACAACTTACAATGTGGGGAAGACCAGGCCCCACAAGAATTTGTTCAAGAGTTAAAACGTGCCTTTGCGCAGACCACTAGAAGGGTGTGCACTGACAGCAAAGAATTTGTAAACACTTTCTTTCATGCGCTCCCTAAGTATATTATGACCCAACTAGTGAGGGACTTTCACGAGAAAAGATCACTAGACTGGGTCATTGAACAAGCCACATGCATTTATGAGGTGCAGAAGCCATTGGAAAATAAAAATAGTGGAAAAAGCCCCAAAACAACCAACACCCATGCTGCTGCTAAAGTGGCGGAGGTGAAGGTTGCCCCCGTTTTAGATTTGGAGATGGGGGGCCGAAAAACTTTCCTGCACAGAATCCAAACAACCCCAAACCCAGAAGGCCCTCGGGCCAATCACAAACAGGGAGCCAGGGAGGTAACCCCACAAATGGGACCCCTAACTCCCCTGATTACATCAGCCCACGCTACAAGGGTAATAGACCCATCCTGGGTTATGTGTGGACTCTTCGAGCCCAAGGGGTGGGGGGACCCAACCAAACAGCAGGAAACCCAGGGAACTTCCCTCCTCACTTTCCCCTGGAGGGCAGTAATCCCCCAAATACCGGACAACATTTATTTCCTAGGTACCCGCCAAATTTCAACCCCCAAAACAACCCATCCTTCTTTCCCCACTTTCCTGAGCCCAGACACCCAATCCGGGAGAGGGGAGGCCAAGTGTGGAGGGGTACGCAAACTTCCCCAAACCAGGGTATTTTGTGAGAAGGGATAGCTTCCCTTCCCGGGGTCAACCCAGGGGAGACATGAGGACCCCGTACCAGCCAGAGCGGGTGTCACAACTAGAGCGCCAGGTCCAGAACATAGCACAGGATCTGGGTTGCATGCTGAGGGCTCAACAGAACCCTCAGATGAGCATGGCGGCCCAGAATGCCTCAAATCCAGGATCTGGTGCTCCAGAGCAATAACAGGAGAAGAACCCCGACAACCCACCGGTTCCCAGGGAGGAGGCACAAGGGGAAGAGAGGTGTAAAGCCTTGGAGGAAGCTTCCTTCCCCTCTTGTGGAAAGCCCCTGGAAACCCAGGAACCAGAACCAAAATCTCCTGCCCCTGAAAGTCTGCCACCCAAGCAGCAGAGGTGGGGTAGGAGAAATAAAGAACCTAAAAAGACCCATTTTGAGGAGGAGGTACACATCTTCCAGTTTGAAGGAGAGGGATTCTCAGAGGATCCTGGGAAAAGGATCTTCTTCAGGGATGGGGGAACTCCTCCCAAAGAAAAATGGGTCCCAAAGGATCCAAATCCAGACTCGGTAGATGTGGGGACTGAGTTAGAACCGCCCATCATCAGTACTCAGAATGACCAGCACGGAAATCCCCTGGTTCAAACCCATCCTGGTGACTGCCTCCAAAAAGGGGGGGGCGCCCAGAATCAGAACCCAGGGAACCCAAAACTTCCCCTATATCTAGCTGTCACCTTTTTCTTCCAGATTCCCAAGACTCCAAACAGAATTCTGCCCAAATCACCTCTTTGTCAGTGTCCATTTCAAAGAAAGTAACCCACCAGTTGAGCAAAAATGTGCATTACTTCTGCCCCCTTAAGGAAAAGGAGGGAAGATTCTATGCCCCGGTCCAAATAAAGGGGCAATGTACAATTTTGGCACTGGTGGAAACTGGATCCCAAGCTACCCTTCTGTCAAAAAGTGCTTTTAATCAACTGAATTCGGAAAGGGGGGAGAAGTACCAAATTCCTCTCACCCCTCTTCCTGGACAACTTCCGAACTTCAACAGGGATGAAATTCCCGTCGAGGGGACTGCGGATTTGGACATTAAAATTAGGCGACACAAGGTAAAGCACCCAGTGATAGTTGTGAGTCCAGAGGGCAGACCTTGTTTACTAGGGAATGACATCCTGCGTAGATTGTCACCCCTCATAGATTGTGTAAACAAAGTCCTTTGGACCCAGACTAAGCGACCAATAAAATTAAAACAGAGTGTCAACCACGTTAGTTTAAACGGCACATGCCACATGTTTGAACAAAAACCTGACCAAATAGAATTTCACTTCCAGAATAATCAAATCCCAGACGTGACAGTAATTGCAGTAGGACATCAAACTGGTGATGGGGAGTCCTCTCTATTTCTGAAAATCAACCTTCCTTCCAGTCTAAGGTGGCATTCCACACTGGCGGAAACACTCTGAAATTCTTTACAAATTCACAATCATAAAATCCCACTCCTATAGTCCAAGAAGATGAGAAATCTGCTCAAAGCTTGGTGGATATTCAGAAAATTTGTAGAGCAGTTGTTCATCCCTATTCAGTTAAATGAAGGGAAGGACTCTGTTCTCGCCCGAGTATGTGTGAACAACGGTAAGAGCTTCATCAGCAAGGCCATGTTCCACAAACTCCCAAAAGATCCAGCCATTCCCACATTTAAACTGGTAGATAATTGGGAAGTAGACCTGGAAACACCCAATTCCAAACATCTCCTACCTAGCTGGTGTATGCTCAAAATTTCTATAGGCAACAAGAGCATAGTCCATAATTGTTGGGTCATGCAAGATGTCCCTGCTGCATTTTACTTAGGCAGTGACATTCTCAATCACTTTGCAATTAGTTTGGACCTAATAAACTTCAAAGCTTGGTCCCGATTAGCGGGTAATCCCATGGACTTTGATGACCCACAGAAAACATTTAGGTCAGCTCAACTTCTGCCTTATGCAGTTGAAATTCAGATTGGAGAGGAAGTCACCATCCGAGAATGGACCCGACAATTCTCACTGGAAGTAAAAAGTAAAAGAGGACAGAAACTGAAAAACCCTGATGCCTATATCCATCTTAATGCTCATTTCCAACAGGAAGGATTGGGGGTAAACCCGACACCACTAGTCCACATAGAACACAACACCATTCCAATTGAGGTGAATAACAGCGACTTAAAGAGTATCACTGTAGCCGCAGGCACAATTATTGGGATGGCGGTTGATGACTGACATTTTTCCATAGATTTAGGTCATGAACTTTTAGGGCCAATCCCTAAGGACTGTTTTGACAGTGATAGCGACAATGACGCAACACCAGACAGGATCTTCAGCCGGCATGGGGGGAATTTTCTGGTGTACACTTCCTGCCCTTATGGTAAGGGAGATGTGACCTGTGACTTCAGGAGGGATGAGGTGATCTTCCAAGTCCACGAGGACTGCCTTTCCCACCTGAAGCCATCAGTCTAAATCAGCACTCTGACCAGGAACTTCCCCACTCAGCTGGAGGAGGCCGCTGAGATAGCCAAGCCGAAATTCTTTCCAGGCTTCAGGCAGATGGTTGAAGAGAGAGTCAACCTAGCCGATGCCTGTGAGACTCCGGAGTAAAAGCAAAAATTGAAACAAGTTTTCTTACATTTTCAGGATCTCTTTGCGGTGGACTCATATGACTGTGGTCGCACCGACATCCACACAACAACAATTCCCACGGACCCTGGCATGACTCCAGTGTTTGTGAAGCAATATCGCTTGCCTCTCGCATCAATGGAGTCCCTTACTGAAATAATTAAGAACCTTGAGTCCCGTGGGATAATTCGTTCTGTCCACAGCACCTTCAATAATTTGGTGCTGGGGATTTTGAAACCAAACGGCCAGTAGAGACTCTGCGCTGACCTTAGGGAGCTCAAGAAACTGATCCATACTTCCCGATGGCCTCTTCGCTACATTGACCAAGGGCTGGCCCAGATCCAGGGGTCAAAGGTATTCACTGCTATAGACCTGACCAATGGGTACTGGACTGTACCTGTCAGTAGAGAGGACCAATACAAGCTGGCCTTTACCTTCAGGGGCAGCAGTACACTTGGACCCGGACTCCCTTCGGAAACATCAACTCCGGCAATTAATTTTATATCTTTCTACACAAGGCCATGCCCGACCTGGGTGAGAGTGGTAACCTGGCCTATGTAGATGATGTTTTAGTCAAAAGCTCAACTGTGGAGGAACACATAGCAGAGATCCGTTATGTTCTGACACAGTTGAGGGCTGCCGGAGCAAAACTCTCCTTTCAAAAGGCACAGTGGTGCAGAACCGTGTCAATTTCTTGGGGCATGGGATTACTCCTCAGGGTCTCTGTCCCCAGGAAAAGAAAGTGGAAGCACACCAGAAAATAAAAGACCCCATAACTCTGCAGGAACAAAGGAGCCTCCTTGGGCTAACTCATTACAGCAGAAAGTTAATTGAGGACTACGCAGAGATCAAAAGACCCCTGATCCATCTTTTGAACGGGGGGTCAAGTGGGAGTGGGGTCCAGAACAAGCCGAGGCAGTAAGACAACTCAAAAGAAGCCTCTCACAAGCGCCTTGCCTAGCTTACCCTGTCAAAAACAAGGAGTTCTTCTTGGAGACAGGGTTCTCAAATACATGCTTGTCTGCAGTATTATATCAAAAGCATGACAAGGCCAATAAAGTAATCTCCTATGCGAGTAAAACCTTATCCTCTGTCGAGTAAAAATTTAACGATTGTGAGAAGGCACTCCTGGCAACGGTGTGGGCATTGAAGAATGACCACCTGTTTATCCAGGTGGAACACATCATAGTGGAGACTCCACACCAGCCTTTGCAATATCTCCAAAGTGACAGAATCCGGGCCGGAAATGTGAGTAATTCCCAAATTACTTCCTGGATTCTATCAATGCAAGGATTTCCTGTGGAGGTCAGATATGGCCAAAACAAGAAGAGTCCCCTCGCGCAAGGTCTGGCTGACTTGCATTATTGTGCCAGAGAAACCCGCCTCGAGGACGAAAGTCTTAAAATCAAGGACAACATGGAGGCATACCTTAATTCCCCACACAAGGTCTATGAAGAAGACCAGTGTGAGGGAATGCCCACTGTCTATGTGGATGGATACTCCTACCATGTTGACAACAATGGGGAAAAAGAACTTGTGGCCGGCGTAGGGAATGCATGGTTGAATGATGCCCCAGAACCCTCCGCTGGGTACAAAATTGGTCCCCGAAGCAGTCAAGTGGCAGAGTTGGTGGCTGTGCATCAAGCCATCCTGGCTGCTGTCCAACACCAACTCCACGAACTGGTCATAATCACAGATTCGGATTATGTACGGAACGGGTTTGTGGAGCACATGGTTAACTGGAAAACCAGAGGCATGCTGTGTGCTAATAACAAACCATTGAAACATGGGAAATTAATACAAAATATTGATCATCTGGTCACCTCGAATGGGATGACCATCTACTGGAAAAAGATCAAGGGTCATACTAAAGTAGTACTAAAGTACAAAATGACATTTAAATTTAAGACTGCCTCAAAGCCACCAAACCAGCATGATAGCTTCCCCCCACAAAGACCAGGCACCTCTCTTCTCCACTCCACCGGTAAATCACACCAGGAAATCATACTTCTGTGATGATTAGATCAGGGGAGGAGAACTTGGGCTGAAGGGGAAGAGGACAATGGACTTCCTCTGGCTGAAAGGATATGCAGAGTGTGAAGAGTCATAAACGGCCTCTCCCAGAAGGAAGGGGGCAGAGATTGCTTTTGAGCTGCCAGAAGGAGAAGGAGGCGGGGACAAACCACCATTTGCTGTCAAACAAAGGCAAAGGTACATTTTTAAAAAAGACTGATAAATTACTGTGTATAATTGTGAAAAATATGTCAACAACAGATTTGTGAATGTGATTTCTGGATGCACGGTTTAAGGGATGCCAGAACGCTGTGAGATGTTTTGGGAAGTAGTAGCAGATAATATGGTTTTACTCCAAATGTATACATGCAAAAGCACGAAACTTCATTCTCTTATGCCCATATGCAATGCGCACATTTGTACACATTTTTGGATAAACTAGATATTGTGTTCCAGCCAAAAAGGGAATAATTCTGTCAAAAGCAGACACAAGATCTGACAGCGACGAGGGTTGGAGGAATATCTGTTACACAAAATATGTGATTTATCTATGTTGTTGTTATAAAGATTGCACAGATGTAAATATGTATTGTACCAAAAGTAGATTTTATGTTCAAAGGGACAAGGGGAGGGTTCTCTGACTCATAAACTCACACAATCATGGTGACACCCTGTTTTCTTCTACAATCAAGGGAGAGAACAGACTCTAGCAAATTGAATGTCTAAGAGGCGTGCTTAGGATAAACCAGCACATACCCCTTTATCACATGCATAAAAAGAGACAGCTGAGGACTTAGAAGGACACACAGATTCACCCACTATCCTGATCCTGGCGAAGCACCCTGAAGGAGAACCATCCATATTCCCTGCTCCAGACTCCAGAAACTTGGCAAGCAGAAAGGCCCATTCCATTAGTTGAACCTTTGTCAACTCGGCCTTGAAGTTCAAGAGCCCGAAAGAATTCCCCAAAAAAGAAAAGGGGAACAAAAGAAACAGCCGGGCTGTGCTGTAACTGCTTGCCCGCTAAAATATTATCTTCAGAACCAAGAAGGGCAGATTAAACCCAATCCTGTGCCGTGCTGTGCCGTGCTGTGCCGATCCTGTCCAGTCCTGTGCCGAGCTGTGACCAGAACCATTGCAGATCCAGTCCAATCCCGTGTGCCCAGCAGCCTGCCCCAGAACCAGAATCCCTGACCTGAATCCCTGAGGTTCTGTTTGAAACCCAGATAGTGAGTATCCATATATAGGACTGTGTCACTAGCATATGTACTGTCCATAGTAATCCCTGTCTTAAACCCATTCTCTCTCATATTTAGAACCTGATATTGTTACCAGTAATTTGAATTGTCAGAGCTTTTCTTGTTCTTAGTTTCTCTCAATTATTTTCTAAAATCATAAAGCATTAGGGTTTTGAACCAATAAATTGAATCCCAGAAAGAAATTGATGATCCACCACATGAAGGGTCTGTGGCCAGGATTGATGGAGATTCATGTGTGGCATTCTCAGTTTCTCTAGTCATAATTTAGTATAAGAAATATTTTTGTCATTTTAAAAGCGTATCCTGTTTTTCCCATTCTTGCGCCTATCTCAGAAAAACGACCTCCACTAAAACGTCCATGACTTTCTCAATTTTCATGCTAGAAACGAAATTCCAACTTCTGCTTGTAGCTCACATCCACAGCTTTGCAGAGAACCGAATTCATATAGATTTCCCACAATTGCGATTACCGCGCACGGAAAGGTTTGCAGGGAATTTTGTTTTAGGAAATTCTATCACGTGTAAAACAGCTTTTCATTGCACCCGACCTCAGTTTTAAGTTTTCCCAGTGCTTATTAGTACCAAATCATTGCTAGTGTTTGTCTGCAACTATCTAAAGCGGCTCCCATTAGAATGTACACAATTTCAGCAATTTAGCCCATATTTAGTGTTTTACACAATCCATTCCAGGATAACTTTAAAACCATTTTGACAGTTTGCCAATCATTTCTGTTTCTCACTTGTGTTTGCTGAGGGGAAATTGGGATTGACATTGTGTTTGAATTTTGCATCCCTGAAACCTGTTCTCTCTCCTCCTATCTCTTTACATTGCTTGTTGGGAGGGTTCGAGGGGTGTGCAGGGGGTAATAATAACCACAATGCTATTTGATATGAACACACACAAAAGTATTCTTTCTGAATAGTTTTGCTCACTATTACTCCTTGTGATTAAAGAGATTGCTTAGTGTTACCTCACCCCATTGGTGATTATTGTATAACCATTAAACATAGTGGGATTATATTGTGAACTACATAAATAAATATTTTAACTTTGCAAACCAGCCTGATTCCTGGTTCAGTGTGACCTGGGGGGTTCTAAGAGGGGCGTGATATGAGTGGTACATCGTTCAGAAGAAAAGAACTTTTAGACACAAAATAAATAAGGATTTCAGTTGTGCATTTCACGCTAGGCATTGACTTAGGTGAAGTGCCGGATTGAAATCACTTACAGTTCGGCGGTGCCCTGATGTGGCGGTAACGGAGTGGTTACTCTGTTGTCACACTGTCAAACTCATAATGAGGCCCTACTGCTTGATTACAAGTGGTGGAATGGAAGTGTTAGTCCCCATTTATGGACTCCATGGGGATTTTGGCAGAATTACCACCAACAGTAATTCCGCCGGTGGTAATTTCACCAATGTGGTCATTTTGTGGCTGTATGACAGCGGAATTACCTCCAGCATTTTGCTGGCGGTTTTCCTCCTCCTCACCACTAAAGTGGTATAGTATGTCGGTCATGTATGTATATCCAACCTGATGTACATGGTATAAAACAGTTAGTCAGATAGATAGGTCTGGTGTTGGTATGTTATTGTCAATGCGTCCTCGGGTACTATAGATATTTCGATATCAAATCCAGTTGAGCATGCTTTATCTATAAAGGCATAGTATTTCAGAGTTGTTAAACATTTGGATTCTTGCTGCAGCTGACCATGCAGAACTTGTTGCCCAAAGGAGATGCACATGGGTCCATTACGAGATGCTTTAGGTCCATGGCCATTCTGAGGTTGTTGACTTATTCAATGGAAAATCCGGTCAATTGCTCACATAGGACCCTGGATGATGGGATTGGGTTTTCCACCGATTTAATTTCTCTAAGCTCCGATGTTGAGCACATGCCACTTGCCAATACCTTCACTCTGATATCTCCCCTTGACAACAAGACCATCTGAGAAATTCCTGCCACTGACTGAGGCAGTGACCAGCAGCAACATCCACAGCGATCACGATATTGGGCTGTGGTGTCTCCACTTCTTTAGGTCAACAATGCAATCTTGATCATATTGACTGACTATGAGAGCAACAGATGATGTGTGCAGCCAGCCAGAACCACCATCCCAGAAGACATGCCTGTAACCCCAAACACTGTTCTGTGTCCATTTGTGCGTCGGGGTTGTCTTTTGGATCTGAAGAATAATAGACCTTCCTGCATCATGCAATAAACCCTCTGTGTTGTGGGGTGTTGCCATTCTGTCTGCACCAAAACAGGTCTCTCAACACTGTATACTAGCCTGGTTCTCTGCAACCCTTACTGAGGACAGCCGAGTCTCTCATCAGCGTGCCTCGACACGAGTGGCGGAATGGCAATTAAACAGGTTGGGCATTCAGCCAGTAAGCCTGCAGCATCAACGACTTCAGGGCCGGTTCCTTGATGGTTTAGGGATGCCTCCATGCATGTGATCACTACCCTCCCCCCTTCCCTCTCAAACTAACGGTCTCTTCAACAGATTCAAAACAATAAAAAAACATGCATCTACATAACTAAAGGCCCTGTGAAGTTTTCTGTGGCCTTCCTCCTACTAGCATAGGCAGTCGGGTACTGTCTGCCACATCTCCTCCAACATATTCCCAATTCCTCTGTAGCGTACTTTGTTTGAATACCTGGGGCCAGACCAAGCACTTATTATTTTGTTAAAACAAGGCAGCAGTTTATTATTACATATTTACAACTATAAACACGCATTAATTTTTAATAACCCAGACGATCAGCAGCACCTTTTGTTTAGACTTCTTCATCATCAGCACCCCCTTTTCCTTTTCAACTGTTTATTCATCTCCAGTGAGCTCTCTTTTTCTCCTTATCAATTCTTTACCAAGCATACTTAGATCTCACTCCCTGATCCTTCCTGAGCCCCTTCGCTCAGGGCGAAACACATTGGCAGCCTCCGCTGTTGGGCTGCGAGGAGCGCCGTTATGCTTTCCTTTCCATCCGCCTAGGCTGGAAGCTGACGACTAAATGGGTGGTCCACCTCTTTATTCGACCTTGCTGTATGTCACACCCCTGGAGTATCACACAACCATTCCCAGCCACGGAAGCCAAATGTAGCTGCCCCTCCCACCTTGGTTGGCATGGGCTCCTGATTTTAGCACATACAGGTACCCCGAGGCAGCCAATCGGGGGAAGAGGGTTAGCAAGAGGTTGTAGATAGGTAGGGTGTGTTAGGGTCACTGGAAAAAGGTTTATTGTTCTTGAAATTAATAGGTATAGGCAACATAAGCTAACACTTCTTGATTAGGATATAGCTTCTCAAAACTCATGTCTACCCCACCTGTTTACCCCCCACAGCCAGCAACAAACATAAGCACATAATGGGTGGGTTGCTAGTAGTCCACAGATAACTGCAGTAGCGTACAACATTAAATGGACAAAAGCACATAGCAACAAACATGTATCTTGCAACAGCGAGGTATTCCCATTGGATAATTCCAAATCCTCCTGCCATGTCACCAGGTGAAGGTTATTTCATAGAAATGTTTTTAACATGAGCGACCTGCCACAACACATGGAATGGAAAAGGAGCAAGTAGCCACAAACAACGTAAGTGTCCTTAGCTTCTTTCTGCTTCTTTCTTGAAAATGCCAGCAAAGTTTTCAAAGTTTAGAACACTAGGATTCCGCTTCCTGCGGTTGGCCCAGCATGAGTTTGTGATAACTCTTACTGCGGAACACACCTGCGGCACTCAGTTGCACCTGTTATGTATTTTACAGCGTGCGAATGAGTATTGCACTGAAAACAAACACACTGTGCAAGTTGCACCGTAGTACTGGCTGGATATGATATAATATGATATGGCATTTATAACGCACCTATACACAAGTGTTTCAGATACCCTCTCGAACCACCCTCACACTCCATGTAAAACTTAACTGAAGCCTGGGGGGGCTTGCCGGCACCAATCTAGGCACTGCGCTATCTCGCGTTGGATGGACAAACCGCCGTAATCTGCTCTGTGCCCCCGAAGAGGAACAGAGTCTTCCTGGCACACCACCTCACTGCATGGGCCCGGGTCATGAAACACGTCTTCCTCAGAATGCAGGCACACCTGCTCTCCTCCGGCCCATGCCTGCCATGCCAACAATCACCAACAGGCAGCACAGGCCGAAGAGAATCTTAAATAGCGGGCATGAGCCTGAGCATGCGCTGGCCCAACTGACAACCCATGAATCATGGGAAATGTAGTCTTCGGCCAATTTGGGCACAGGAATACCATCCTGGGGCCGTTTTGAAGCTTCTGCAGCCCTTTTTCCTTACACTGCACCAAAATGCCACTGTAGCCATGTATTAACACTTATCATGTTTGCTTTATCATAGATGCCAGTAATAAATGTCATACCACAGTAACAAATGGCTAGACTGTCTGCACCAAAATTCCATCCTAGCCAAATAATAACACTTCAAGAAGTGGATGTTCCCAAAGTGGGGAACTCCCGTCCCCTGCAAACTGTCTAAGATCTGTCAAAACAGACCAATAATTATTTGACCATATGGTGTCTAATATACAAAACAACATATGTAGTTAATGCTCTTCAAATGTATTTATATACTGTTCATTAACAATAATTGAAATGGAATTCTTTCATAAGTATTAATACAACCAAAACTTTCATGATTAACACAAGAGCTTCAATTTAATTCATCATTTGATGGCCCAACGCATTTCGAGTATTCACTCTTCATCAGGGGCAAAATTCACAATTTTCAAAGTTTCTACAAAAGCAAAAACAAATTACGGAAGAAAGTATTAATGAATAATATTATAAAACTTAAACAAATCTACTGTGCAACAACAGTTTGTGGCAATCAAAACAATATACATCTTCAATGCATGATATGGGTAACATCTATGTAGTACTTCAATATTGACATCAACATTGTTATCAACCTAATGATGTACATTTTAGATTAAATTCGTGAATTCGACACTCCAATCGGTCCAGAAGACTAAGGACTATTTATTTGAACCAAACCTGTAGATAAGTGTATGATTAAAAAATGTGAAGAGAAATGAAATGAAATGAATTCTGCTGACCTTGTGTTTAGGTTGTATTTTTCAAACTGGAATAGAACGTTTTCTTAAAAAGGATGAAAAAACATCCGGCTTCATAAGTGGGAGGCGCTATCACCCAGGGAATACAGGAAACTACCTATAATAATAGTCATCGGGGATATTAAGGGTTGAATACGCACAATTAACAAAAAGAAATTTATGTTAAAAAGATGGTGCTAACCTTATTAGGTGTATATGTCACATGATGATCCTCATAACCATTTGAGGATTTATTTCAAACCTATTCACAAATATTGTTACCATTAGGTGTGCATAGTGTTGTATCTCTTTTCAAATAATAACACTTATCATGATTGCTTCAAAAGCATGATAAAGCATGCATGATAAGCGTTATTACATTACTATACTGGACTTTTGATGTAATCAGTCTAGCCATTTTGTACTGTGGCATACCATTTTCTACTGGGCATCTATGATACAGTATCATAGATGCCCAGTAGAAAATATCATGCCACAGTAAGAATTGGCTAAACTTAGTACACCAAAATGCCATTATAGGCACATAATTACACTTATCATGCTTGCTTTAAAAGCATGATAAAGCAAGCCTGAAAAGTTTTATTACGTTACTACACTGGCGTTTTGATGCAATCAGTCTTGCCATTTCTTATTATGGTGTGACATTTTTTACTGGCCATCTATGATAAAGGAGGCATGATAAGCGTTATTACATGACTTGCCTGGCATTTTGGTGCAGCCAGTCTAGCTATAATATCCTACTAGGTCATGGCATTTTTTACTGATCATCTATGATGAAGTGGACATGATAAGTGCAATTTTGGGTCTGGACTGGCCTACGTTGGAGCAGCCAGTTGAAAGATGCTTCCTTTTTGTAGCATGGAATTTTTAATGGCAAAGCCAACAGGAGTGTGTTCTTATGTGTGTGTTCTAACATATATGGGAAGAGCCAGCCTAGACATGATTTCTTATGCTTATATCATTACTGGCATTATCCTAAACATGAATATTTTCTTATATTGGAACACTGTCATATATATATGTGCAGTCAGCATGGAAATGTTTGGGCACCAGAAGTGTGAACATGTCTTTATAGTGGCGTATATTGTGGGGAAAGACATCACTGTTGGCGACTTGCATGTATTGGATTTTTTCTTGAATTACCCTGCAAAACTGATTGCAAACTTGCAAGCTTTTCAACAATGTTTTCACAGACAGCATGGGATAAAATGCACCATGTTAACATATTAATACAATCATTTTCGCAGGGGGAAAACCCCTGGACCATCCTTGGTTGGTTCAGGCTCCCTCGCTACGCTTGCCCGCTCTTCCAAGTTTATGGTGAATATTTACACCCCCATCAATTAAAAAATCACCAGCCACCACTGGCAGTGTGAAACCAAACATAAAGTGAGTTTTTAGATCCCGCTTTATTTTTGGAAGTCACGTTGTGAAGTTTGGCTTTCTCTAATGTGCCATATTTGCAGGGTCAAGACTGAAGAGTAGTTTATGTCTGTATAAGCCAGACAGAAGGGATGCTCCAGATGAAGAGGTACTTATCTAGAATCAACTTGTTTGTTTTTATTTTGTGCAAAAATACTTCACGTTTTGAAGTTACTGTGGCCTAGATTTTCCCATATGCAAGTAAAATAATTAGTAGTCGATCATATTTTTATGTATAGCACTTCATGTCTGACTCCTGATTTTAAGTGATCTATAAATAGGTGTTATTACTACGAAATGTAAAAGTACTAACTTAGAAGGATGAAGGACTGATGCAGCTCTGCTGAAAATGAACATGGAAAGTACAGGCTAGCACTTGTTAGAGATGAGCTTTTAACCCGCTGAGCTATCCAATTGCCACCACACATATTGCTGTTTAATCAATTGTGCAGTTAAAGACATTTATCAGGATATCTACTCATCACCCGCTCCTGTCCTCTCCAGTCCTTTTTAAAAGAAAGTAATACACTACTATTATCAGGTTAACTAGTGGGCCATGACATTACATTACTTAGAAGCAGTAGGAATGTAAGTGTTAAGTTAATAAGACACATAACCAGCAGAGCCAATGCATTACCAAATGATGTGGTACTCATGTTTAAGAAGAAATAGCTGGCAAGATAGCGGTTGAAGTGCTCACTCCTGGTATTTATGTGTGCTCTGCAAGACACAGGTGCGAATCATAGCAAGGTCTAGACAACCATATATGCCTCTCACCATAGAGCTCAGGAAAGTATGATCAACAGCATTTATGGTCAGCCACATATTAGAGAACTACGCTTTGGGGGTCAGTCTCTTGCTCATCCTGATGATGACCCATGTAAGGATCGAAACACATTGAGGTGTCATGGGTTCCCTTTCAGTTTGTTTGTTGTGAACTTTTGGATTCAAATTTGATTGGTAGATGTTGACTCTATAAACTTGACATTATGATGAAAGTCTTTCTGTGGTAAAAAGAATAAAGGGTTCTTTGTTACTTATTACGATGTTTGGGGTTTTGTGTCCGTTGGCTCTACCCTCTGACTTTAGTCCATACCGGGACATTAGTCACATTGGGTGGCTTTACTGGACATTTGAGGATGCACTTGGCATTTGAAAGACGCGACTGGATAAGCTTTAACATATTTTGACCATACCTAGGCTGTAAGGCTAAAACAGACATGAGACGGCTGTGTCCTCAGAGGCTGCATTAGCCACACTGTATTATGGAAGCCCCTGTGCAACGTGGGTTTAACTTAGCATATGATTACTAGACCTGACATGTGCAGCAATAATTGGCATAAGTTGTCGGTAAATGGCCAGATGAGGCTATAGCGGCACATGCATGGCAGTGCTCCTGGCCTATGTTGGTTCTACTTGGTCAACCTCTGTCATAACATGACCCCCTTCATGGCAGGTCAAGGCAGCACATGTGAAAATGTGCTTGGTATCTGTCTGCTTTAGTGCCGGTTTGGTATTCTATGAAATGTAAAGCTTTCTTATGTTTTTACACCCGTCAGTCACTTCAGGGATGAGATTGGGGTTAAATGTAATTTCATGTGATGTCACCAGGGTCAAAGGTCATATACCAGCCGGTCAAGTGGCACAGCGAGTAGAGCGCTTGCTTTGACATCAGTGCAGAGCCTGCGAACGCAGGTTCGAATCCTGGCAGCACCAAACTCAGCGTTTCATCCTTCCGAGGTCGATAAATGAGCACCACACACCGTGGGTAATAATAAGCAGCGCTCAGATACCTGAGGGTTCGTAGCGCTATATAAATGCCAAATTATTATTATTAAATTATTATTATTATCACTTCAGTGGTGTCGTTGCGTGTGTGAGGGCTCTTCCACTGCCCCTGGCATTTTGGTGAATTGACTTCCCTGATTAAAACACACACTTTTACTTCATCTGCATTCTGCAACGAGGTGTGTTACATATCACAACAACAGAAATACCCGACCTTGACAGACACGAAAAGGAGATATTTTTACTGAAGTAAAAGTTAATTTGACTACCATTTTTTAATTCACACCTACGCTGCATATCCCTGCCTTTGGAAATCCAATCCCACCCGCCCCAACCAGCCAATTTTCGGGCAGTTGTTCAGCTGGGTCTTTGAAAAGGGAAAACACGAGCGCAGGAGAGCGGCGAAGAAATCTTTTCAATGAATTTGATTGTTCGGGTGTCGTTATTGATGTAATTCCCTCCTCTCCGCCTCCCCTCGAGCCTGGCCTGACAGCAACAATTGAAAGACATTCTATCGGGACCGCCACAATCAATTCTTCAAGGTCATTTTCTTAACAACAAAATTCGAAATTAAAATAAAAGCATCTTACTGACAAACGAGTACGAGAAAACCATGCAGGTCACGTGAACAGTGCGTGGGTAACTAGGAATAACAATGGTCCAGGCCTTACAGCATCTCAATGCGCCTTACCAGTGCCCACCAATCCCATCCCAGGGACTCCAATGTTATAGAGTCACTGAGGAGGAGTGGACTATCCTGCATGACCAGAGGGGGTGAACTCAGCAAAAAGTCCGGACTTTCTTTTTTTTGGATATCGGAATAGTGTTCTCCCAATGTGTGGTCAAAGAAAGCAATGAGACACACGAGCCCATTTCTTGGGCTTCCATAGCTCCCTCCAAAAATACCACTTCAGCCTAGAGCAGGGGCAGCTGGTGAATTTGTGAAGTGGGGTGTGTAATCGTTTCCCCTCAGTTGTCCCGCGCCAGCGTGCATGAACTAATCTGGTAGAAATGTTTTAAACAAAATTGGGTCACAGCCCGTGCTGGACGTTGGGCTGGAATTTGCTGGATCCGAGATTCAGCAAAGAATGTCTGCCTGAATATAGAAAAATAAATGTGCAACTTTCAATTGGTTACAAGAAGTTCAGTGTGCTCAGACTTTAACCATTGCCAAAACGGGGATTCAAACCCAGGTCGGAAGGACCAGGAGTAAGACACTGGGACTCAAGACCACCTGAACATCAAATCAAGATACCTCTGAAACTGTTTGTTAGGATTACACTCTGCAGGAAATATTCGAATACGGCATTTGGGGTTTAAAAGGAGTGCACCTTTTAAACCTTTCCAGCAACATTATAGATAATGCCATATCTTGAGTTAATTTCCACATGTCCATGATTACTCTTTTGAGTGGCAAGGGTTTATGGGGTTTGGGGATAGGGTAAGACACACTCTGCCCCCGCCCTCATCGCTGGTAGGATCACACAGTAAACTATTTCCATTTCCTGCACGGGTAACAACCCATAGAATCTACACACAGCTCAGCAGGGCAGCACTTTAGACACTCACCAACAGTGCACAGGAGCAGTTTGCAACTTGTCTTGATGCTGGCGGTTCCCAAAGAAAAACCATGAGGCCTGTCACAACAATATATGCCAGCATTGCTCCGCTTTCAAGTAGGCTTTGGCCAAATCAGATCATGGGATCTGCCCTCGTTCATGTTAGTTGAGTCCAAATAAAACAAAGATTTCAGTGATACATTGCAACATTGCCACTGTAAAGCCCATTTACATTCTCCTAGATCCCCAAGAAAACATAGCGCCTGTCCTAACAATATTGCCCATCCTACCCTCCTTTCATGCTGCCAGTGTCTAAAAGAAATCCTGTAGGCTGCATCCAAAAAATGCGCACTCTGCCATCAGTGCTGCATCTTGTCTCTCTTACTGTCTGCAAATTGGAACTTTGACCCAAACACACACACATATAGACCAACATGCACCCACACAGGCACCCACTCCCACAAACATACATGCAAACAAACACATTTTGTTAAACATACCTTTTTATTTTTAGGTGCCTAAATCCCAAGAATGGTTATTTCACACCTGACATTGGAAAACCGGAACTCTCCTTAAATTGTCCTATATGTCTTACTAAGTTCACTTTAGCAAAACAAAAAGGTGATGGCTGGAAGGTTTTGAATTAATCATATATGAACAAAAATGGTATCAGGAGAACAAGAGAGACTGAAGAAGGTGGACATACAAATAAGAGCTTAAATCGGTATATTCATTTTATTAAGATTTATCTAAAAAACACTTAGATGCATATTAATTTCATTAATTCTAAAAAGCATTTTACTAATCATACAACCATACATACACACTCTAATACAATATTTGAATAATATATTGACGTGCTGAGAAATTACAGAAGCTGATCATTTCATTAAACCACTTCTTTTCATTGTGTTATAAAACATTCACAATATTATTAACCACAGTTCATTCCTAATGTAATATCGACTATTGGTGCCTAAGACTATTGGTGCCTAACAATATCATTCTTCTTTACAAAAAAGCTTCCCATTTGACTATTGGTGCCTAAGACTATTGGTGCCTAACAATATCATTCTTCTTTACAAAAAAGCTTCCCATTTGTTTAATAGTTTCGACTCGACAAGTTGTGTGTCTTCATCAGGATTGGATGAACAGTAGCAACATTCTAAAAATAAACAAACATACAATTAAGACATAGTTAAAATACTGCTGTCAACCTTCTATCAGTAACTCTCTCTCATAAATTGGACCAAACATTGAACACTAGAACAAAAATTGTCTCTAAGTCCAAGAGGGTATTCCCTTACCCATGATCCCATCAAAACTGCTCAGTGCAGCCAGCTTAAGTGAAACCGACCAAATCAGCCATTTTCATATCCCCATGTAAAGTCCCCCCAATTTCATTCAGGGCTCCAGGGTTCAAAAACGTAAAGTAAGCTACTCCCATATTCATACTTAATGGCACATATCCTTTTAAGTGCTAAGTATATCCCTACCGCCCCCACTGTGATCTGCTTCAGAATTTAAATACAGGTGAGAAAACATACCTGCGAACCCCATTAGGTTCGCCTAGTGACTTGTATCCCAGTGGCTTCTAGTGTAAGTCTAGTAAGGTTGGGTTTTTCTCGAAAAACGAAAAACGAAATCTGTGACAAGAACACAGAAAACAATAAACCAAACTTATTAGTGCCACAAAATGGAGAATTCCTATGCTAATCTCTTTATGGGCAACGAACGTTCTATACCTGAACTGATCCGTTCACCGCATTTATTGTTTTCTGTGTTCTTGTCACAGATTTCGTTTTTCGAGAAAAAACCAACCTTACTAGACTTATACTAGAAGCCACTGGGACACAAGTCACAATGGCTTCCAGCAGGACAAATCTGCATTTGAGTCTGGCCTAGATAATACTTCCCCTGTTCGTGGTCAAGATGCAACAAGCCTGTATCCACAGAGTCGAGCAGGCAGTCAAATCAGAATGATCAGCTTCAATGGGTTGAATCATTGTCAAGGTGGCTCAAAAAGGAGGTACGTGGATCAAAGTACCTTGGAAGACGGCTTTACTCCCAGAAGTGTTCTGGGTGAATCCTCCTTCCAGTGAGCAAAGATGAATCAACTAAGTGGAGCCCTCAAACTCGCATATAAGAAAAGGTCCACTGCAGATTGGTCCCTTACAAGCATGTGGCAAGTGTCCTTTGCCTTCTGATGTCATACCCAGAATGCACTGGCTACAGGAAGTAGGAGGGTGACAGGAAGTTTGGGAGCCCTATCAAAATCCAAGATGGTGGGACCCCACTGTGGACTGAAGCTATCTCCTGGGTTACTCTAATTTCACCCCTTCCTCTGCCTGCCTACAGAAGGAGTCCTTCTCTTTGAAGCACTGCTTTTGAGCTGAAACTAATAGTGTGGGTTCCTATTCCTTGGAGAATGTGTCAAGCCTTCTAAGTGTGATCAAAGAGAGGGTTCCCTGGGTGGTCCCTAATGGTTGTTTTTGTTACAGCCAGCTCAGACAGTTTAATACACAACAGTCCGGTCATCAATGAGTCACTGTTCACTAAACTGACAATAAAATGACCTCATTTGCTTGTGACTGTATAATTGTGTGTTTCAAACAGCCACCATGTCAAAGCCAGACAAGGTTTAAATGTAGTTTTACAAACTGCTGCCAGACCTCTGGGGGCACTCAATTATTATATTTGGAACCAGAGGTGCTCAACATTAAAAGATCACCCTTCCATATTGCAACTTGGGTTCCAGTAGCTGTGTTCAGAAATGTATGTATGACTTTTTAACCTTCCCTGTTGCCAATACAAGACAGCTGCCGGGGGTTGTTAATAGACAGTCGCAGCAGACGTACATGTGTGCACTATACGTTTTGGCGTGAGTATTATGAAAGTGAGCTGGATTAGCAGAGCCCACTTTCAGAGGCAGATTGCCTTCATCATTTTAACACTCAAAACCTTAGGCTATTTGCCCTCACAGCTGGCATTCTGTTATGCGTACACATTCACTTTTAACATTACCCTGTGCATTAACAGATCATAGAAAATCGCACACATTCAATGTTATGCAGCCACATCACGGCTCATAGGGAACACCTGAGTTTTAGTATTTCACTACACACATAGATAATCCATGTGGACTCAATGTGTACAGTCACATAAATGCAAATAGAGAATCACTGTGTTTCATTATCTCACTGTGCATTAACAGCTCATAGAAAACCCATTAACTCAATGTTATTTAGTCACTTAGCAGCACATGGGGACTCCCTGGCTTTCAATATCTCGCTCTGCATTACTGTCTCATACATAATCTCAGGGACCCAATGTTATTTAGTCACTTAGCATCAAAGGCAGCCCCTTGGTTTTAGTGTCTCTCTGTACATTTCCTGCTCGTAGAACACCCAATGGGCTCAATGTTACATAGTCATTTAGTGGGCGGCATTTATTTATTTATTTATTTATTTATTTATTTATTTATGTATTCATTTATAACGCGCGCACAACCTGGGGGCATCAGGGCTCGGTTACAGGGTTCCAGTTAGATGTGGCAAATTAGCCTTTGATAGGAGGTGCATACAACAATGTGTTTACGCCTTGGATAACAGTAAAGCAAACAGGTGTGTAGCAGGCCTCCCAAGTTGTCAGTATCACACCGTGACTAGCAGAACTTAGAACAATCCCTAGTACTAGATGTTATACCGCCATTAAACAGCACACAGCAAAGGGAACCCCAGGGCCTCAGTAGTATAAAGGGACTTTGCAGAATGCAGTGAACCCCAGGGTCTCTGTGTTAAGAGGTGAGGGCAGGATTTAACAGCAGAGGGAATTTCAGTGTTATACATGAATTTAGCAGTACACAGGAAAACCCAAATCCTGAGTGGTACACAGTGACTTGGCAGCACTAAATGAAACCTTGGGACGGGGGTCTAATTTCTAGGCTGTTTCTAAGCAGCACACTGGAAATCCCAGGGTCTTCTGCTGCACAGCGGGGCTCATTTTACAAGGTTCCTGAGGTGTAAATGCGAGGAGTAAAACTGATTTATGTTCGTATTCACACTGAGGGCAACATTTAAAGAGGTCAATGAGCATGTACGCTTTGCACCTTGAAAGCGGGATGTAAACCCCAGGTATTTCATCCACCTTATGTTTACACCTCACTTTACACCTTGGATTTACACTTCACAATTGCACCTAACACAACCCCTCCTCCATTAATGGAATGCCCTAACACTTCAGTTGCCACCCACTTTTACTTCATGAAATAGCACCTGCTCCAGAGATCTCCCAACACCTACCACAAGGCACACGTGAAAAGACTAAAATGAAGGGTGGTAGCAGCATATAAAGATCTGGACCATTTGGTACAGAAACCGCTGTCACAGGCTCACATGGAACACCAACAAAAGCAGTAGCAAGCCCGGCAGGCTGCACCCCAGATCCCGCTCTCAGCTTGTGCCCCTTGTCTACCCAGGCAACTCCTCAGCCTGTGTCCCTCCCCAACCTCAGTCAATTGATCAGCCTGTGTCCCCTCAGACTGTCCATCAGCCTTCTCCATAACCCTCACCCCAACATTGCAATGCCAGGCGTGGCTGCTGGGCGAGTACATGAATCCGCCCTTTTACGCAATTCATGGCATCACACTGCTACCCTGCGGGTGCCCCAACTGCATCCCACCGTGCACACAGGACATGCATTGCCCTGCCAGAGGTATAGGACAACATGTGGATTGGAGGAACATACTCCAGGGACAAACACCACATAAACCAAAAGCACATTGGGGAATGTTGCCTTGGTTAAGTTCCATGCAGGGATATCCGCTGGCAGTGCACCAAAGTCTCGTAGTGGTGGGTGTGATGTCGTTTGGGTTGGAATGACCAATCAATGAGACTGACAGGTATATATGTAGAACCTGTGTGTGGGATGAGTGCATCATCAGTGATGAAGGAGCTGAGGGGCCCTACATGTCAGGAGAATGGACGGCAGGAGCATGTGTGTGACAGAAACCTCTAAGTCAACTGCCATAAATACACATTGAGTGAGAGGCACAGAGGACTGGCCCTTGTTCATCCCCATTCCCACCCCAATGCCACCTCATTAAAAAGGTGAGATGTGTGAAAATGCACCTGATTTTGATGTGCAAGCTATTAGAGATACTGAGGTAGGGAGGAGGGCATCCACCACTTGGATGGACCCTGTCAGAGGTGGCGTTTCACAGATCAATGGTTCTGGGAGCAAGGTGCAGTCTGCAGAAACACATTAGGCCTTCAGCAGCCCAGATGTGAGAGTCTTGGGAGCGATGCAGGGGGGAAGCAGGGCTGGGGGTACTTGAGATGGGCAGGTATTGAGAGGTAAGCCCACCCTTGAGGCAAGAGCCAGGTGGGCCAAAGGTCAGGGACGCAAAGTGAATAGTTGGAGGAAGCAGAGAAAGATAAGGGAAGGACTGAGAGCCATAGAGTGCGGCATGTTGATGAGCGGGCCAGTCATTTCAGCACAAGGATGGAAGGATGCATCATGGGAGAGATCGAGTGGCAATGGCAATAGGAATGGGAAGTGCAGGGGCCAGTGATCTGTGAGTCCTGGGGAATACTGAGGCAATGCAATGATGCTGTGAGGACGAGGTCCATGGTCTAACAAAGGGGGACGACCACAAAACAATCCGAGAAGACACAATACATTGGAGGGACAACTGAAGTAGGGAGCTGATGAGCTAAAGGCATGAGGGAATGACCATCAAGGGAGGTTGAAGGAATGTACTGGCTCTTCAAGGGAGCCACACACTTTGTCCTTTCCATGTGCTGCCATTGATGTGATGCCAGGTGCAGTCATGCCTGGGCACAGGGTGTACGTAGGACACCTGTGAGCAAGATGGCCCATGAAGAAGCCATATTGCCTGCTAAGCCTCAACGCCACCACTGGGACCAGTCTGTGGTCACACATGTATGACAACAGTCCAGGTGTTGGGGAGCACCTGGCGACATGTTTGGGTGCTATGACCTCTCCTGGCACCAGAGTGGTCTTGCAAAGTCAGCCCTCTTCAAATATGGGTAGGCCATCTAGTTAGCTGCCATACTCTGCAGCCTGAGACTAGTATTAAGCCATTACCCATCTCAAGAGGATAGCTCAGGGGCAATGTACTCGCCTTGGAAGCAAGATGACGCGGAGCAACACAGGTTCGACCCCACGCAAGCGCGATATAAATAACCAATTACAATTACATGAAGATAGAATCACACATTGCAACGCAAAGAGAGGCCAACAAACCAAATCAGAGAATGTCACAGAAGAGAATATAGAGATGCCAGGCGCAATCCCACAGCGTATCCCACACCACCACCATGTAATTGAGCATACCGTGGGATTTAATCCCTGCTCCCCACGCATCCATGCGTCTCCCAATCTACCCTGCAATGCTGCATGGACGGTTCATGAGCCAGATGCATGCTAGGAACGGCAAATGTGCAGGTTTGCTACATTCAGCCACATAATGGTTTAATCGGCATGGCGGTGTGGGAGAAAGTCATACGGTAGAGCAGGAAATGGAGGCATACAAGCAAGTCGCACTGCTTTGTAGCCTCCATTTTCCTGTCCTGCCCATGCTCATCTGCACCCAAGGCAAGCGTAAAACACATGTAATCTTCCTCAAAATAGCAGCTGCTAAAGAGTTGCATCTTCCACAGAAATCCATTAGTAAACACCATTTGCAAGATGGAGAGTAAAGTAAAACTGTAGAGCAAAGACATTTTTGCCTGGTTTTACAATTACCTTGGATGTCCCCTGCATGCCAGGACATGGAAATTGATGACAGTGACAAACACAGCCCAACAATAGGAAACACGTTCAACAGAGCAGTACAAGTGGTGTACACTACAGGTCCCTGTAGAGGCATGTCAACGTTTAAAGGGGATTTGGGAAAGGACCGCCCTCATAATGTTGACCGTAGGTACTGCACTCTACTCTAAGGTGGTGCAGGCGACCCCATGCATTCATGGCTGGTGACTCCTCTGCAGAACCCAGCTAACCCCAGACGGCAAGGCTATAATGCTGCTCATAAAGCTTACATTTGGGGTTGTGAAGAACCACTTCCGGTGCCTCCACAGGTGATGCTCTCATATTACATCCGGTCCTGCACAACATCGCCATCCACCAGAATGTGCCCATGCCTGATGATGTGAAATGCTGATACTGACTCAGAGGATGCCGGCCAGGGCCATGGTGGACACCAGGGCCTCAGCACCAAGAGGATCATGATGATGGAATGGTCCTACTTGAGGAAATCATCAACCGTGTTTTCCGGTAGATGTAAGTTCATCTCTACACACTAGAGCCTGGTCCTCTTCCCCCACACTCAAAATGGGCAGAACGCAACTGTGCTTGACAGCAAAACCTCACTCAACACGCATGGGTTGGAAGGGTGCTGCTGCCCTGCCTGCTGGGGTCAGAGTGGAATGCTCTCCCATACAATTGTCTGGTGAACAGTCAATCTGATGCAGTGTCCAGGAAGAGTCCATTCTATGAGAAGTCCAGGGTCTTGTGGAGGAGGAGGAGGAGTCGGAGGAAGCACGGGGTATGCCCACAGAAACAGGAGTGCAAGGTATGGGGTACAACATGCAGGATGTAGTCAAACACACATAAAATAATGGGGCAAGCTTGCCAGGGAAGGTAGACAGGATCAAGAGCGGGATGGGATTTTGTGATAACTTACCCTGGCATATCTTCTTGGGCAAAAGGCCCACTTGGGTACTGTTATGAGGTTGTACCATCCTCACTTGCTGGAAGTGGCATGCCAGCCGGGGATGGGGGCGGGGGCCGCTTTGCTGATGTAAGGGCAGAGGAAGGGAGGGGGGTGTTGAGGTTCAGACAGAAGAATCCCTGTCACGAACGTGTGCATATGGGCCTTGGACTGCCCCGAGCGGGTCAACAGCCTAGTCAATGCAACTTGTGACTGAGCATGGAATGGGCTGCCCTTCACCATCCAGTGCCAGAGGGAGGTATTGCTGTGGGTCAACCGTGGATGGATGCAGAGCAGGTGCAAGAATGTGTCGGCCGTAGAAACTGTGCCCCAGGGAGGAGGAATGGGGAGGAGTACAGCCGATGCCTATCCCTGCCTAGGGACTGATCCCACTGTCCCTAGAGGAGGACAGTGAGCCCTGAATATCGCAGATATAGGGACAGCACCACAAGATTGGGGGTATCCTCCACTGCCACCGAAATGACTCCAGTCCTCAGCTACTGTGGCTGTGGTTAAGCCACTGCGACATTGCCTGGAGTTGCTGCAGGTGATTGCCCCAGTAACCATGACTGTCCAGCCACTGGCTCTTGCTGGAGGTTGGCTGGGGCTCCATGTTGCTGGAAGATGGTGGACCAGTGTCCCATGGAGCTTCAGAGGTTTCCGGCTCACGTGCCCCCTCTGTTGTGTCCACCATGATTGCCATCATGAATATCCTCATCCTTTCCCTCCTCAGGAGTGTCCTTCCGGTCCCTTGTGGGAAAGAGCACACCTTTAGCTAACAATGAAGTATTTCATGCACAAGAAGTGTAGTTGCTGGAGTATTTACCCACAGGAATGGTAAAGTCATTGTGTGGGGTGGAGGATAGATATTCTGCAGTGTTGTTGGAATGTGTACAGGATTCCCTAATTCCTATCATGCACCAATTTGGACTTTCCATTTACTGGCAGGAATGCAACATTGCAAATATGAAACAAGGCTCATGGGTACTCCAGACTTATACCCTTTTAATTGTTTGGGGACATATTCCTGAGTCATGCATTGCTTCAGCAGTTTCACCTACATATTGGTCAATGAAAATGTCTGCATAGTATTTTCAACCTTTGTCAGCCCTTGTTATGTTATGTTAATTGAACTTGGTAAAGCGCACGTACACCCAAAGGCATCTCGGCGCTGGCTGCTGCAGGGGAATCAAAACCAGTGCGGTAAGAACACCAAGGAGAGAAGCGGCTAAAACAGGGTAGTTTTAAGCAGCCGGCGAAAAGTGAAGTGGTCTTCAATGGCGCGGAGGGCCATAGGCAGCTCATTCCAGGCTCTAGCAGCCGCCACCGAGAAGGCACAGCCTCCCATACGAGACAAACGATAGCGGGGGGCACTGAGAAGGCACGCAGATTGGGAGCACAGCAGACGAGCAAGTGTATAGTGAGTAAACTTTGCTTGGAGATACTCAGCACCCAAACCATAGAAGGCACGATGCACCAGGCACATCGATTTAAACAAAATCCAACTGGCTACAGGAAGCCAGTGTAGCTTCTTGAGCAACGGGGGAGATGTGGGATCCAAAGGGGGGGGGCGGAGTACAGAACGGGCGGCAGCATTTTGTAGCAATTGAAGCCTTTGGGTCAGGTAGCACGGCTGGGCCAGATAGAGAGAGTTACAATAATCAAGGGTGCTGAGAACCAGGGCCGCCACTACCGGAACCTGGCATTCAGCAGGAATAAAGGGCAAGACTTTCAGCAAAATGCGAAGTTTGAAATGACCAGCACTACATACAGAAGCGACCTGATTGTCGAGAGACAGAGAGGCAGAGATTTTAACACCTAGATTGCGGACTGATTGAACTGGAAGCGGGAGAGGGCCCAGGCTCGATGGCCAGAAATGCGAGGTCAAAAAAGAAAGAGGGAAGAAGTACCCACCACCAGGACCTCGGTCTTAATGCCATTCAGTTTTAGCCAATTAGTCATCATCCAATGGCCTAGGTCCTCCAAACAATTCCTGAGACGGGCGGCGGTCTCAGCTTGTGTAAGATCAAGGCGAACGAGGATCTGTGTGTCGTCCGCGTAAGAATAATAGCGGAAACCATGTGAGTGAATAAGAAGCAGAAGAGATCTAATATAAACATTAAAAAGAATGGGAGAGAGTGCTGAGCACTGAGGGACACCACAGACATGTGTAGCCAGCTTAGATCGAAAAGGGGGAAGAGAAATAGACTGAGAGCGGTCAGACAAGAACAAAGTGAACCAATCAAGGACCTGGCCAGAAAGACTGGCGTTGGAAAGATGGAGAGTAAGATGGAGTGGTCGACGGTGTCGAAAGCAGCCGACAGATCCAAAAGTAGGACTGCTCTGACACCACCCTTGTCCACCAAACATACCAGGTCATCAAGTACCGAGTTCAAGACGGATTCCGTACCCCTCCCCGGGCGAAAACCAGACTGAAAGCGGTCGAAGAAATTAGAAGACTCAAGAAAGTTAGAAAGAAGAGGAGACACCAAAGCCTCCATCAATTTCATAAGAAAATGGAGCAGTGAAATAGGACGATAGTTGGACAGTACATCAGGATCGAGGGACGGCTTCTTAAGAAGAGGGACAACCAGGGCGTGTTTAAGGGAGGGAGGAATGAACCCTGTTGAGAAGGAGATATTAACAGCAGTGGTGATATGCTCAATGATGTTAGCAGATATCTCCTTTAAAAAATAAGAGGTATGGCATCGTTAGGAGATGCAGACTTTAATCTAGAGATGGCTGACAGTACATCAGAATTAGAGAACTGTGGAAACGAAGACCAGGAGGCAGTAGGAGAAGGGGAAGGAATAGCCTTTGTAGGAGCTGAAAGTGACGGCAGACCATCCTTTATGTGGTCACGGATAGTAGAGATTTTTTCGAGAAAGAAATCGGAAAGAGAGTCACACAAACCTTGTGAAGGAGGAACCAAGGCCTTACCATTCTCAGGCGAGGAAAGGGATTTGACAAGATCAAAGAGAGCTTTAGGTTTATTGAGAGCAGATTGAACTTTCTGACTATAATATAACTTTTTAGCAGAAGTCAATGCCTTGTGATAGGCAGAGAGAGAGTCGTGAAATAGATTCTTAGCAGCAGAGGAGTAATCTAAGCGCCATTTTCTCTCCGCCTGACGACAGTGAAGTTTTAGTGCTGAAAGATCATCATTGAACCAGGGTTCAGTGGTGCGAGTTTTAGGTTTACAGAGTTTAATGGGGGCTAACAAGTCAGCTGAGGCTAAAAAGGCAGCTTCAAGTTTAAGAAGAGAGCAGTCCACAGCATTGCCAGAGTTAGCAAGCAGAGCGGAGGTAAGGTCATGGCTAGATACTCTCAGCCAACTACGCTTGAAGACAGAAGGTTTAACAGGACAGGGAACAGGATCCTGAAGAAGATAAGAAAATGCCATCAGGAAGTGGTCAGAGCAAAGCACAGGACTGACGGAAATAGGGGATAGAGCAGCTGTAGGGGCAAAGAGAAAGTCCAGGGTTTTCCCACGAATGTGAGCTGGTTCAGAAATCAACTGGGGAAGACCCAGGTCCTGCATAGAGGAGAGGAAGTGGGTAGCAGGACAAGTAGAAGCAGTATTCACAGGAAGATTAAAATCTCCAGCAATGAGGAGACCAGGGTGTTTAATGGGAAGCTCGAGCACAAGCCCTTGTCCTGCCCTGGGCCCTGAGCAGGAGCATCTTTCCTTTGTGCAGCTGTGGAAACCTTGCTTTCCATGCTGCAGGGTGGTGTGAGGTAACGATATGTCTGGCTTAGAATGTGGTCACATGGGCCATCATGGCTCCGTGTCTCAGAGGCCTGGACACTCACTTGTCTGCTTTTGTTAATACGTTTGAAAGTCCAGGTTGAAGTGTATGTTGCTTGGCAGAGGGGCCATGTTGTGACATAGTACATATTACCAATCTACTGCAAGGCATGCATTATCAGCAATGTTATTGACATGTTATATTTCTTTTCTCCCATGGAGCTCATGTAGCTCCTAATCGGAATTTGACGGTGGGAACCTGGTACATTTGCACTGAGGCGTAGCCAGGCTTCTTGGCATGCAAGCATGCCAACAGTGTTTACTTGTAATTGTACACGCTGCCTGCCATTCACAGTTACAAGAAAACTCTTCTCACATGCTCACATGGAGGGCAGTGTTTAATTGCAATTGTACACGCTGCCTGCCATGCAAGCATGTCAGGCAGCATGTACAATGGATCCCTATGGGGTCTGCCAGCATTATGCTCCTGCATAAAACTGGCGGGCTCTATAGGGATCTCCAGCATGTGCACCTGCATTAAATTCCATGCCAAGGCAAATGCTGGAGTATTTGTATGGCGGAGAGGAAGGATGGCAGCGGAAAGACAAGTTGTGTTCCACCCCTCCTCTCCGCCACACAAATGATTGAAAATGAGGCGTGGCGTGAATGACCGGTATAAAAGCCTTCGTCAGGGCTTTTACGCCTTTCATTCACGTTACACCGCTGTAAAACATGCGCTCCCATGTGTTTCTGGCGGCATGTTGAGGAATGCTGATGTACTGCATTTATGTTTCCCTACCTTCTTGTCCCTAGAGCTTTGAGGCATCAACCAGGATGTTGGCTTAATGGAGGCCATGGAGTTGACAGGCGTGTTGAGGGAATATCTACAGAAGTGCTGATGGTTGGACAATGGAGACCGGCTTTTTTCTGACCGTACACCAAGCCTCGAACTCACTGAGAGAGTTTGCATTGGTGAGGTAAGTGATTGCATGCTACTGCACACATCCAAATGGCCAGTCCAAGTGTCTCTTCTCAGCACAAGTTAGGTTTACTGGTTTACTGTGGTTTACTGTGTGGTGTGACACATCCCTTGCATGGACACATGGGTGTTCTATTTCCTGGTGCGATGTACAGCAAACAGTGGTTGACTAGTGTGCTCCTGTCACGTATCCAATTTGGTACTACATGGGATTTCCTTTAATTGATCTCGTTTCATGTGTCGCTGGTGTGCTCATCCCACGCCTGCTTCCACATTTGCCGGATTATTCTTCAGACCAGAAGCGCATGCTGGGGGTGCACCAATGGGGTGGCAGGGCATGAAGCTGTCGTAAACACCAGGTAATGGCAGGCAGATAAGATGGGGATACATTGTAGTCAGCACCCCGAGTTATGAATTGTCCAGGATATGTGGAATGGTGTGGTTGGTAAACATGTAAAGCTGGATGCAACAGGTTTCAAATATTCCTTTGCAACCGGATGTCCGAAAGGTGGTTTCATGCATGGGGGGGAGTTTGTAGCATTGGGCTGCAATTAGCACCGTTTCCCTTCATGCAGTGTCCAATGTTGTTGTTATAGCCCCAGGAGGACTCATTTGGTGAGTCGCTGGAGTTTTGAGTGTAAGGAGTGGGCCGGCTCCCATACTTGTGTGCATGCACCACAGTGCACATTGCCGGCAGCATTTACTATTGCATTCCCATTGAACCTGGCTGCTCTTGCCAAGTGCTGAGTACAGGGGATTCCACAGTCTTCCATGCTTGCACATGCATGGAAATCTCCTGCAGGTGCACTTATGAATCGCAGGGTGAAGGTATTGCGGGTATGTACACCCCATTGCGTGACCCTTCACTGTCTTTCTAAACATTTCAAAGTGGGCTGGTGTGGAAAAAGATGTGCACGCATTACACCTTGCTTGTACGCCTGCATTTACCACTCTCACCATTACGAAATGGCCCCTTTGATTGGGCACGTGTTTTTAGGTGCCCTTTTATCTGGGGGATGCGATAGGATACAGGGGGAATCATTTGTCTCTTTGCGCATCAGGAACTGTCTCTGTGTACCCACTGGGGGTGTCTCTTGTTTCTGAGAGTTGACACGAGGGTTACCATTTTAAACATCTGCTTTTCTCTTTTCTGTCACCAGCAATGTTGATTTCTAAGACACACTTTACAGATCCCAAAATAGCTTCTTCTACTGCCTGTATGCTGTACTCACCTTCGACTCCAGTCTCAACTCCTCCGATTCTGTCGAGGCCGAGGCCGCTGATGTTCAATCCCACCCGCAGCTCCAGTTCTGGGAGGGCTTACCGACTCCTGTGCCCAAGCACTCCCTCCAATATTTGCTAACGGCTTGTGAAAAGCCCTCTGTAGCTCCTGCCAGCTCTTCTGGTCCTGGTCCCGGGTGCATCGGGTGTGCACAATGGCATTCCTCTGAATGAGGGTTTGTTCCCAGATCCTATTTTTCTCGTGGGCAGCCAACCTGTGTTGCCCGGGACCTGTGATGTGTGGTCCGTCCTTCACTGCACCCTCCACCAGGACATGTATTTGTAACAAGACATGGGGCCTCATTGAAAGTGTGCTGGTCTGGAGAAAATGTTGGTATTTCCGAGGTCCGGCATTGCTTCTGGACAGGCAAACTTCAAGTCTGCTGGTGGGGACCACTGATCTCCCGGCAGGCCTGACCTGATGGTGATTTATCGGCTCTCCGCTGCCTGTAATATCCTGGTAATACCAGGATATTGGGAGGCAGAGACAGTAAGGCAGCGGTATTCAAAAGGTGGGGTGCGACCCCCTGGGGGCCCATGGGCTCATGTCCAGGGTGTCATGCAACCACAGTCTGAAGAACTCGAGCCTAGATTCTAGACTCAAAGAAAACATCTGGTCTTCAGCTTGCAATGAATATTGTGTTTAATGATACCATTTACTTTTATACTGCTATCATTACACTAAATTCCTTTCTGTAGACAGAAAGAAATGTATTGTATTGATAGCCGTATGTAGGTGTTAGTGGCATTCTCAGTTTTTAGAACATAAAAGGATCTTAGAGAAATACAGCAGTTGTCACCGATGTCCAGTAAAAAATACCATGTCCCGCCCACCATAGCCCCCCAGTGCCAATTGCAAACTGTTTGGCTTTTTGCATAATATATTAAAAATGTGTGCTCTAAAATGCAGCATTTTAACCCATTAAAATGGGCTCAGTCGCTATGGCATACCTGGGGAAATAATGTATGCCCCTCCACTTCAAAAATTCACCAACTGCCAGTGACCCTGTGTCTGTGCTGGGAGCAGGGTGGAGGGAGCCCAGGGACTGTGGCCGGAGCAATGGGATAGTGGTTGGAGCCGGGTGGGGAGAGCCCAGGGTCTGGCATGGGGTGGGGTGGATAGAGCCCAGGGACTGGGCTAGGAGTGGGATGAGGGAGTCCAAAAAATGTGATGGGAGCAGGTGGGGGAGGTCAGGGACTTTATTGGGAGCAGGGTGCAGTGACGGCACACGATAGTTCAAAGCCATTTGGACTTATGATATGATGTGATATTGGATTTATTACGCGCCTATACACAAGTGTTTCAAGGCGTGACGAGGCAAAGGAGGGGGAACAGAGTGAGGACAAAAAACAAAGATCTTATTGGGCCTAGTGACATTCAGATCATGCAAGTGCAAGGCAATGGGAAGGGGAGAAGTGCCGTTGGGGGAGGGAGGGATGGTGCAGGACAAGGAAAATGGAAACAACAAGTAGTGCAGGCAACGGGTGGCAAGTGTGGGTGCTCAGAAGTGCAGACAAGTGTCTAATAAGTGCAGGAAAGAGGACTGTAGGGTTACAGATACAGACCACAAGTTCAGGGGGTGCCAAGAGGCAGTGCAGGTTTGCAGCATGGCAGCCAGCGACCTGGGCCCAAATTCAGATGGTGGGCAGGTGCCCAGTGTGTGGATCAGACAGGAGATCAGCAGGGGAGAGGAAGAGAGAAGGCAGAAGCAAAGAGGAAGGTCTTGAGGTGCTTCTGGAACCAGAGATGGTTCTGCTCAAGTTTCAGAGAGTCATGGAGGCTGTTCCAGCGAGAGGCACCAGCCGAAGAAAGAGATCTGCCCACAACTCGTTGCTTGGAGAAGTGAATGACCCTCAGAGAGTTGGAGATGCAGTAGCGGAGGGCCCGAGTAGGGAGATGTCTCGGTAGAGAGAGTTGGAGGTATTGCGGTCCCTGGCCCCAGAAAGCCTTGTGGACGATGCAGAGGGTCTTGAACATGATCCTTGTCACCACTGGGAGACAATGAAGAGATTTCAGTGCTGGAGTGATGCTCCCTGGGCTTGAGGCAAAGGACAAATCTTGCAGTCCTATTCTGGGTGAGTTGTAGAGGATGGAGAGTGGAAGCATGTTGATTTAAAAAGAGGCTGTTGCAGTAGTCCAACCTAGAGAGGACCAGAGCTCTGGAGACAGTGAGCTTCTGGGGGAAAGTGAGATAAGGAAGAATACCTGTGAGGAGGTGCGGATACGTAAGAGATGTGAGGAGAGAAGGAGAGTGTGGGGGCGAAGATGACCCCAAGGTTCTTAGCCTCACAGTTAGGAGCAGGACGCGGGCCTAGGTTGGGAGGCCAGAGAGTGAGATGAAAGGAGAGCTGGTGGTCCGATAAAGAGGATCACCATCTTACTGGCATTAAGGCAGAGATCATTGGCGGCACACCACTCCTGGATTGTGGGCAGACAATCCAGGATACGAGAGGGAGAAGAGGCAGGTGAGGGTAGCCTGAAAGAGAGCTGAGTATCATCCACATAGCACTGGAAGTTGGAGCAGAGAGAAGCTCTGCGGTGGGCGAGAGGTGCCATGTATTGGTTGAACAGCCAAGGAGAAAGATTAGACCCCTGGGGAACACCACAGGTAGAGAGAGAGATAGAAGAGAGGAAGGACCCAAGTTAGACCTTGGAGGGTCAGTCAGAGAGAAAGGAGGTCATCCAGGCCAGGGCCTGATCAGTGATACCCAGGTTATCACAGAGCCGGTTGAGCATGATGGCATGGTTGATAGTATTAAAAACAGAAGAGAGATCGAGGAGGATAAGGACAGAAGGATATTAGTGTCGAGGGTTGAGAGCAGGTCTTCACAGATGTTCAGGAGAGCAGTTTCTGAAGCCAGACTGATAGTCATGAAGACAACCAACAGATTCAGTGTGAAGGTTAAGCTGGAAGATGGCTAGCTTTTCCAGGAGTTTGCTCAGAAAAGGAGTAATGGAAATCAGGCGATAGTTAGCCAGGCAGGAAGGATCAGCTGAGGGTTTCTTAAGAAGAGGGTGCATAAGGGAGCGCTTCAGCGGGTAGGGGAAGGTTCCAGTGGCAAAAGAGTGGTTGCAGAGGTTGGCCAAGGCTCGAGCGAGGGTGCCAATGTGGTCCTTAATGGTTTTGAATGAATAGTGAAGAACCTGTTTTGACAAGACTTTCATAGATCGGACTTGCCTAGAAATGTCATCAGGGATGAACAAATGAAAGTAAGGGAAGGGAGGAGGAGAGGCGGCCACAAGAAGCCAGAAGTAGAGCAAGAAAGAGGAGAGGAAGAGAGGGTGGAGAAGATGCCCTGGGTTTTAGAGATGAAATGGGAAGCAAATGGCCTGGGAGGGAACAGAAGAGGTAGAGACTGCAGCAGGATTGGCAAGCTCCTTGCAGATTTTAAAGAGTTCGGCTGAGTTGTTAGATGCTGCTGAGATGCAGGCTTGGATATGTATTTGTATTTCTTTTTTATTATTTACATCGCGCACCGAACCCTGAGGTAGGTGGGTGCTCGAGAGACTTCTGAGTTACATATATAAGAGGCAATATACAGTGACAGGTAGGTAGCAAAGCATGCGGGGGACCCTGGTTACAGTTTGGTCAGGTGACAAAATGGTCAAGCAAGAATAGACATTAGTACTGTGATATAATAAAGAATATACATTTGTACTTTGACATAATAAAGAGGGGGCCTGTAACAGGTAGGACAACAACAGAAGACATTAGTGAAGTATCATAATGGAAGTGCACCATAGGAGAAAGTACAGTAGAAGGTGGATGGAAGTGCTTTGAGGTGGCCGGCTGTTTAAGGTATCAACTTAATGTAGAGGCTTAATAATGAGCCAGTTTTTGATTCTGGCTTTGAAGGTGAGGAAAGAAGGTTCTAGTCTGAGATGGTTGGGAATGGAGTTCCATCGTTTGGAAGATTGGACCAGGAAGCTAGCTCCTCCAGCTGTCTTCTGGTTTTACATAGGTACAACCAGCTTGAGTGAATGAGTTGACCTGGTTGTGTGAGAGGCTTGATGTTTACATATTTTGTTGGACAAGTATTTAGGGGCTGTGTTCGAGAGGCATTTGTGTGTGATACCAAGCGTGCGTAGTGTGATTCTGTCGTGAATGGGCAACCAGTTGGTATTGTGTCTGAGCATGGCGATTCGGCTAGATCTAGGTAGACTGAGTGCTGCTCTCAAAGAGTTATTTTGGAGTACCTGAAGTCTGTTTAGGTTGAGTTCAGAGGAGCCTAAGAATAGTGTATTGCAGTAGTCTAATTTCGACAGAGCACAAGCCCTTGCTAGCGTGAGGCAACTGCTTGTCGATAAGTATGGTTTGCAACTGTAGATCAGTTTATTAGTGTAGGCTGTTGAAGTCGCCAAACTGCTGGATTGTTTTTTAAGGGATGGGGTTGCGTTGAGATAGACCCCCAGTGTTTTTATTTCTTTGGAAACTTTGATGTTGTTACCATCAATGTCAAAAGAAGAGTATCTAGAGTCAAGTTTATTCAGTCGTGACTGAGTGCCCACGATCATTAGCTCAGTCTTATCGTTATTGAGACATAAGCTATTGGTGGCCATCCATGCTTGGATTTCTTGGTATATGTCATTCAGTAGTTTAGAGTTTTTGTCGTAGGAGCCAGTGAGGGGAATGAGGACTTGGGTGTCATCCGCATAGTTGGTGTAGATGACACCCAATTTGTCCAGGCGATCGAATAACAGCTTTGTGAATATATTGCATAGTGTTGGTGACACACACAATCCTTGAGGGACTCCACAGAGAATGGGTATCAGGTTTGCTGAAGCTGAAGGGGAGAAAACTCTAGTGGTCCGATTTGAGAGAAAGGAATTGATCCCCTCATATGCATTCATAGAGAATGCTTCAGCTGACGTAAGGTGCTTTGTGAGGATTTGGTGGTCAACGAGGTCGAAGGCCGCTGATAAGTCTAGGAGTAGGAGGATCGCTAGCTTGCCTTTGTCCTTCGCCTTGTCCATTTGGATCTTTAGATCATGGAGAGCTGTCTCCGTACCGTGTCTAGGCCTAAAGCCTGATTGTCTAAGGCCTAAAAGTTGATTTTCCTGTAAGTGCTTCTGAATTTGCAAATATGCCACCCGGTCCAAGATTTTTAGGAGCAACGGGACGGTGGTGATGGGCCTGTAGTTTGTGGGTATATTAGGATCAAGGTTGGACTTTTTTGGTTGGACTTTTTTAGGAGGGGCATTACTCAGGCTTGCTTGAGTTTGTTGGGTACCTGGTTGGTCGAGAAGGAGGTGTTTATCAGGGTGGTGATGAATGGAGCTAGGTTTTTTGCACCTTCCTTGAGGATGGAGGCTGGGCAAGTGTCCCCTTGACAGTGAGAGGGTTTGAGACTTGTTAAGATATCCTCTACTTCCTTGGGTGTTACTTGAGAGAACGTGAAGGGGGTACAGTGATGTGGGATGTTAGTAGGGTCCAGTGAGGAGGGGGGAGTGGTAAGGGAGACTATCCTTCTTGGATTCAATCTCGTTTTGTAATAAGGTGATTTTGTCAGCAAGGGCTTGTTGAATTTTTGTACACCATTCAGCATCTTTAGTACAATCCTGAGCGGGAGGTGCTAGGGATTGCAACTCTTTTAGGATACAGAATAGCTCCTTAGTGCTTGATTTGGCGTTGAGGATTCTCAAATTATAGGCTTTTATTTTTGTAGAAATTATAGCAGATTTGTAAATTGCAGAAGCTGAGGTAAATGCAAGTTTATTGGTGTTGGTAGGTGATTTCCGCCAGGTGGATTCCGCTGATCTTTTGGAGTTTCTAAGGATTTTTAGTTCATGGGTAAACCACTTATTGAGGTGAACTATGTGTTTGGCTTTTCTAAGTTTAGGCGGTGCCGCTATATCTAGCGCTGTTTTCAATGTGTCGTTGTGAAGGTCTACTAACTTGTTGGGATCCAGGCTCTTGAACTTAGACTCGTCGAGAATGTTGCTAATGAGGGGCTGGAGACTGTCAATGGTGATATTACGACAGTTTCTAGATAGGGATGGGGAGGCTAGGGTGGCCTTAGGAGTGCAGGCTCCCGGGATGGGGAACAGGATGAGGTGATGGTCTGACCAGGCTACTGAGTCATTTTGGAGAGTGGTGATAGAGCAGTTCATTTCTGACACCCAGTCTAGAGTGCGGCCTTTGGAGTGAGATGGTGATATGACTCTATGTTTAAAGACCAGATGTGTGATAGAGTTATTCACAGCTAAGGCAAGAGCATCATTGGGGTCGTGCAAGCATAGGTTGAGGTCTCCCAAAAGGATAGTTTGGGATCCGAGTTTGGTGTTGGTCGAGAGGAGGTTTGAAATGTCATCCTCAAATGAAGGAGAGGGGCTGGAGGGCCGGTAGATTAGATGCATGAATATCGTCTGAGTGGGTGAAAGTGTAAGTTTCACCGACAAGATTTCTGTGGATGGGAAGCTGGTAGGGGGTATGGCTCTGAGGGCGAGGTGGGTTTTAGAGATGAAGGCCACTCCTCCACATTTGCCCGAATTTCTATCAGTCCTGATAATGGTATAGCCTTCTGGAAGGGCTAGGGAGAGTGCTGGGCCAGCTGTATGGTGTAACCTTGTTTCTGTGATAGCCAGAAAGTCAAGGCTCTTGGAGGTAATGAGGTCAGCAATCTCTGTGGCATGGGCTACGAGGGATCGAGCATTGGTTAGTGCTCCTTTAATATCGATTGGAGGAGGGGGGATAGGGTTTTATGAGCAGGGTGGTGGGTTGATAGTTTGGAAAGCAGCAGTGAAGCTGCTCGATTCCGTTGGGTTGAGATTTTTTTTTAACTTGGGTAGGACTTTGTAGTTAGTGAAGCGGGAGCCTAATCTCAGGATCCTACTGTGGACTGGAAGTGGGAGAAGTGGCATGGGAGGTGTTGCAAAACGTTGTAGCCATTCAATAGGGCATGGAGTCGGCTACTGAATTCTTGGTGTGCTATGAGGGTTGGAATGAGAATGGAGGTCAGTTGGATTGTTGTCAGGAAGTGTCTCTGGGAGATTGTGTGAACTAAAGGGAGGATTGCGGCCATGGCCAGAGTCACTCTATGTAATGAGGTCATTATTGGTGTGTGGGCACGAGGTCCAGTGGGAGAATGGAGGGCGAAGGTGGCTGAGATTGCAGGAGGTGATGCAGGTCAATGTGGGCACAGCGTAGTAGCACTAGTGCTGTCTGAGGCCGGAGGCAGGGTGGTAGCAGAAAGTATAATTATTTGGTAATGCTTAGCATTAGGATTAAGCAATGCAAAACATGTGCAGTGTGCGTACTGGTAAAGCAAAATAGGCTGAATCAGGATTTCGCATGTGCAGGAGCACGCTATAAAACAGTGGCCAATTAGATAAACAATGCAGAGTATGTGCAAAGGGCAAGAGGTGCACAAAGTAGGCTGAATCAAGAATTTGCATGTGTAGGAGCATGCTATATAAGCAGTGGGCAATTAGATAAACAATGCAGAGTATGTGCAAAGGGCATGAGGTACACAAAATAGGCCGAATCAAGAATTGGCATGTATAGGAGCATGCTATATAAGCAGTGGGCAATTAGATAAACAATGGAGAGTATGTGCAAAGGGCACGAGGTGCACAAAGTAGGCTGAATCAAGAATTTGCATGTGTAGGAGCATGCTATATAAGCAGTGGGCAATTAGATAAACAATGCAGAGTATGTGCAAAGGGCATGAGGTACACAAAATAGGCCGAATCAAGAATTGGCATGTATAGGAGCATGCTACATAAGCAGTGGGAAATTAGATAAACAATGGAGAGTATGTGCAAAGGGCACGAGGTGCACAAAGTAGGCTGAATCAAGAATTTGCATGTGTAGGAGCATGCTATATAAGCAGTGGGCAATTAGATAAACAATGCAGAGTATGTGCAAAGGGCACGAGGTACACAAAGTAGGCTGATTCAGGATAGCGCATGGGGCATGAACTCAATATATAAGCAAGGAAGCATTTGAGCAAAGCAGCACCGTGCATGTGCAATGGGGTGAATGGTTACAATTAGCTAGAGGTATAGATCATATACACGAATAATCATCATAGGCAGAATCACTAGAGTAAATGTTCAATGTTTGAGTCTAGGCAGGTAGGTACTCACTGGTGTCCGGAGTGGTACTGATACATCAGAGAGACAAGGCGATGGTGGCCCAGCGGCCACGGACAGGCACAGACAGGCTACGTGCCTTATATCAGGTGCCTTGCAAAAAGGTGCCGGCCCACGCCTTCCGGCGGGGCCGTGCAGATTATAAACAGTGGATTCTCAAATGAGGATCGAGGATTGTTGCTAAGCAACTGGCATCAACAACTTCAAAATGGTGGCCATTTTGAGTATGCCACACGATTTTCCACGTCAGTGAGGCACGAAAAGTCCAAATCTACTAATTTGAATGCAGCAGTGAGATGGGTGCAGCAGAGGGGTGAACTTAGATGAAGCAGGGTTCTTAAGTCTACTGGATGCGGCCTCGATGTCCCTTCAGGGTGTGCCATAGTCCGGAGTCAGGATCAGCTGTTCGAGCTGATCAGCAGAGGCGGATGGGCTCCTGCCCGTCCGACAAAGAGCGGTGGAGTGCTTTCTTCTTAGTGTGGACAGAGAGGTGGTACTGCCTTTGGAGTAGGCGGCAGGCCAGTTTGTCAGAGGGTCCACATGATGCCCTCCATTTCTTCTCAGCCACCCTACACTTGTGTTTAAGGGTGATGAGGTATGAGTGATACCAAGAGTTGCACTTGGCTTTAGGCTTCAGGTAGATCCTCATGACAGGGTCAAGCACATTGAGAGTGTCAGAGATGGAACAATGGAGTTTAGAAAGGGCTGTGTCAGGATGTGAGTCAGCCAGGGGTGCAGGAGGGGGGAGAGAAAGTTGCAGCAAAAGCCTCAACTGATACACGCTTCATGGGTCGGATGACCAAGAAGGTGGGTGGCAGTGCTGGAGTTGGCTCGGCCTGAGGGGTAGAAAGCGAGAGATGAGTGGAGAGGAAGATATTGGTACCTCCAGGAGAGAGAGGTGGGGAGAGGGTTAGGGAGGGGGAGATCTGAGGAGATCAGAACATCCAAGGTGTGCCCTGCAGAGTGAGTCGGGCTAGAGGGAAGAATAGAGAGAGAAAGAGAATAACCGAGGGTGCAAAAGAGTCCAGAAGAAGGACAGGAGGCATTCAAGTGGATGTTGAGGTCCCTGAGGAGGAGGAGTTGAGTGGTAGAGTCAAGGAGGGAGGAGGAGGAAAGGTCTGCCCACTTAGAGAGGAAGCAGGTTACCTGGCCAGGTGGCCGGTAGATAGTAGCCACAATGAGAGAGCAGCTAGGAGAGAGAGAGAGAGAGCCTGCAGACCAGGCATTCAAAGGAGTAGTCCTGCATAGGAATGATAGAGGCAGGGATCCACTCTGGGAAGATCAAGGCTACACCCCCACCGGGATGGGTGGTTCTGGGCGTGGAGAGGATCTTGTAGCCATCAGGTTGGAGAGTGTCAAAACTTGTGACAGATTTGGCCATGAACAACGTCTCGGTCAGACAGAGGACATCAAGGTCGAGTTCTTCCAGGAGACGGCAGGTGTTGGAGGAGTGTTTGACGGCTGAACGAGAGTTGAGCGTGGTAATGTGGAGAAGGTTGCCACCCTTTAAAGACTTCTGTCTGAGGTACGTTCTGCAGAAGTGTAGAAGGAGCCCATGGGTGGGCAGAGAAGGAAATAGGAGAGAATAAGGGAGGAAACAGGGCAGCGAGAGAAGAAGTAGAGGAATGTCACAAATCTCTGGTTTATCTGCAATATCGAGGTCACTTCCCAAATCGGTATCTTCCCCCTCCTCCTCACTTGAAGAAAGGACCTTTGTTGTCTTCTTCTTTCTTTCCTTGCCGTAGGTCCTCTTTTTTATTAGATATGGTCTACCGCAAAACGACGCCACAATGGTTTCCAAAGAGTACCGGAAACCGGTGGCCCCGGATCCGCGATAACCGGAGGGGAAAAAGCCAAGTAGGCAAAAAACCCCGAGACTCCTTGATGTCGGAGGATGGAGTCCCGATAAACTTCAGCGGAAGAGTTTGGTCTTCGAGGATCCATGGGAACCGGGTAGTAGGTGCGGACTTCACCCGCAATGGAATCAGAGTTGTCTGCAGGCGAGGTGGACCAATGAAAGAGAAGGAATGAGGTCCAAGCATCCAGGGAGAGATCTAAGGTAAGTAACAAGGGGGAAGGAAGGCAGAATGGCAGGAGAAAGCCGGTATCCGTAACAATACGGAAATAGAGAGCCAGAGAGAAACGAGATGGGAGCCAAAGAAAGAAGGACCGTCTGCCAGAGAGGGACGGATGAGAGAAACAGAAGGGACGAAAGGGTCGGGCAGGGGCCCAAGGCAGGACAGGGGGGCTCAGCAGAGCCAAGAGAGAGCACTAGCGTATTAACCAGCAGAAAGGAGCTAACTTGCAACGCGAGTTGCTCAAGGAGTGAGAGCCCTGATAACCCTGGCGGCGGCCATCTTGGGGAAGACTAGTACGCAGCCAGGCATTGCGGCTGTAACGTGGCGGAACATTTCAATGGCGGCCGAGCCTCCATCGAAACCAATGCTTCGTGAAAAAGGGGCACATGACAAGGAAGCCAAAGAGGTAGTAGAGGAGCCGGATAAGGTAAAGAAGGGACTGCAGGAGACGAAAGGACGTTGATGGGCCTTGGACCAAGACAGTGCCATTTAAATGAGCATTAATGATGGTCTTAGAGGAGTGGAAGGAGGCCAGGAGGGACTCCCACTGGGTGTTACCATTAATGGGAGAGGAGGCGAAAGGAGAGAGCACATCAACCAACCATATGTGGAGTCCATAGGTCTGGAGAAGGAACGACAAAGAGGATGTCATCAAGGGTCTGTCTGGAGGAAGCGCTGGTGTAGGTATCAGCGATAGGGAGGCCTGGGTTGGAGGCCAGGATATCCCTTTTGAACTTCTTCCTACCAGACCTAGTAAGAAGGACAGGATGCTCAATATAGAAGCAGTTAGAGAAGATAGGAGAGACAGAGAGCACTACAGAGGATGAAGAGGGAAGTGTGAGAGGGGAACGGGGGAAGCAGGGGAGTGGGCAGGTGGGGGAACAAAGGAGTGGGGAGGAGACACTAGGGGTGGGCACACAGAGGGGGGGTGCAGGCAGACAGGAAAAAGACTGAGGATATTTATTGGCAAATTAATTACAATTCAAAATTGATGAGGCACAACAGTCATGTAGTCATGAGTAACAAACTAGTTAACAGAGCAGAAAGGGACCATTGGAACCTGAAAGAAAAAGAGGAACACAACAGGGGTGGCAGCATTATGATGTAAACCAGTTAACAGATCAAAAAAATGACAAAGGGATCCTGAAAGAAAAAGAGGAACACAACAGGGGTGGCAGCCGGACGATGTAAGCCAGGTAACAGAGCAAAAACCGACCAAGGGAACCTGAAAGAAAAAGAGGAACACACAACAGGGGTGGCGGCAGTACGAAGCGAGGGACAACCAGGCAGAGCGAGGGCTAAGTAACAAAACAGAGATCGAGTGAGCCTAGAGGAGGAGTGTAAAAAACATCATGAAGTAGGTAGTACGAGTATAAAGCAGTCAAGTATAGCAGACTCAAGAACAGAGTAGTAGCAAAGGGTAGGGGGAGGGGCTGGGATGGGGAATGGGCAGGGAGAAGGGTAAGGGCCTGCAGGAGGAGCAGGGATGTGCAGCCGGTCGGACTGGGCAAGGTTTGCAAGGTCTAGGGATGCAGGGGTGTGCGTGCAACTGAGATGCGAGAGGGCACAACTATGCCTAGTTGAAAGAACGTGTGCAACCAAGATTGAGTGGTAGCCGTGCGATCTGGGAATGCATGGAGTGAACGCACCTGGGATGCAAGGGTAGTGCGTAAGGGTTACAGGAGGTTCACGTGATCAGGATTACAGGGGAAAGTGCGTGACCTAGGGACGTAAGGAGTGCGAGAGCGCATGCGATCATAATGCAAGAGAACCACGCCGGGTGAGGTAGATTGGGCGCGCTGGGGGATTGGGATGCATGGGGCGTGGGTGCGCAAGTAATCAAGGATTGCGAGGGAACCGCATGGCCAAAGGACGCGCAGGTGCAATCGCAGCCGAGGAAGAGTGGGGCGCGGGAGCACACACGATCAAGGAATGCGAGGGAACCACGCAGGCAGAAGATGCACAGGCACGGGCGATCAGAATGCTTACTGTCTATTTGGCATTTTGAGGGAGCTCGGCCTGCCCACATTTTGCTCAGGTTGGCCCAGGCCGAAAAAGCTTGAAGACCACTCCGGTAAGGGAAGTTTGCCGGTATCCCAGCAAAGTCTTAATGAGGGCTGTGGTCTTTTGGATGGCCGGTGGAGTGGGCTAGTGAAGGAGATAAGATGGCGAGGAGCTGATGTGTCACCGGTTTGGGTCACAGCAATGGGGGATCACTTCCTGTTCTGGAGTCAGGGAGACTGAGGACGAGGATGAATGACTCAGGGGCAAGCCAAGGAGGTTGGAGGCAGCTGAGGCCAGATTTTGGTGCCAGGAGAAATGTGGGAACTTGAGTGAGGGGACGAACAGCAGTCAGAGGTGTAGTTACAGGGCCAAGAGGAGCCAGGGACAGTGATGGGGACAGTGGAGCACAAACAAGTGGGGAGAAGCGGTGCATGAAATGTCAGTAGGGACAAACACAGTCAAGGAAGGGGCAAGGGGTGGCAGGAACATTCAGCTGGGTATCAGCAGGCCTGGAAGGATGAAGGGACAGCCAATGAGGTGTCAAGGGTGTCTGGTGGATGTCACCAGGGGCACACTTTTAATATAAATGTATTTTTTCTTTTCTTGGTGACGAGTGCTTGCATTCTCAGGCAAGGGGTGGCAAGGGATTAGTGTGTTTGTTAAGGGGACAGAAAAAAATATTTATTTCTATTCATATTGATTTTTTTGTGATGGGGGTGTGCAGGGGTTGCGGGCAAAACTGTGGCAGATGCCGTTTGGAAGATCAGGGGGAGGCAAGGATTGTTGGAAGCCATTTTTCATATTTTTATTTGTGGAGAGGAAGGATACCTGGGTCTCTGGAAACCTTTAGTGATGCTTGGGGAGGTGGGGGTTCGGGGGAGATCACCCCTCCTCCGCGTGTGGCGCAGCTCTGATCACGAGGGGCATCAACCTCTGATCTGGGATCCACTTTGCTTTAAAGCAGACCCCGGAGAGGATGGGACATGGCCTGCTTGTGTATCCCGGAAAACAGCCAGGTGAATAACCAACTGTGTATGCCTGGCACGGCTGTACAGAATGGAACTAGTGTTCCTCTCTTCTGCACTACCACACGAGACATCACATTTAGAAAATTAGGTGTATGTATCGCTGAGTAGACGGGGGCCTTTTAGAGAGCACATTTAACTAGCTCTGTAAAATGGCCCCCATGGATTTAGGAGCAAACATGCAATCTCTGGGTCTCACTTCTACGCAGTGACTTAATTGCACAAATGAAAACTAGCATCACTGCTACGACGCGACCACTGCCAGTCAGTAACTTCACAGCACTGCATGAATCCCAATGTCTCAGAACTATGCAGTGACTTAGCAGCACACAGAGTCTCGCGGCTGCATGATGATTTAGCAGCACACATGAAATCCCTGGATCTTACTGCTCCACAATGATTTATCAGGACTAAATGAATCGCATGGTTTTAGTGGTACATAGTGAGACAGGGAATCCCAAGGTCTCCCTCCTACACAGTGCTGAATGAATCACTGGGGGCTCAGTATTATGATGTGACTTAGCAGCACAAAGGAAATCCCTGGGGATCACTGCTACAGGGTGTCATAGCAGCACTAAAGGAATCCCTGTATCTCAGTTCTGTATTGTGACTTAGCAAAATACAGGCTGTCAGAGCTACAAAGGGACTTAGCAGCACAAAGGAAAACTCTGGGGATCACTGCTACATGGTGTCAGAGATGCACTAAAGGAATCCCTGTGTCTCAGTTCTGTCTTGTGACTTAGCAAAATACAGGCGGTCACAGCTACAAATGGACTTAACAGCACAAAGGAAATCCCTGGGGATCACTGCTACAGGGTGTCATAGCAGCACTAAAGGAATCCCTGTATCTCAGTTCTGTATTGTGACTTAGCAAAATACAGGCTGTCAGAGCTACAAAGGGACTTAGCAGCACAAAGGAAAACTCTGGGGATCACTGCTACATGGTGTCAGAGATGCACTAAAGGAATCCCTGTGTCTCAGTTCTGTCTTGTGACTTAGCAAAATACAGGCGGTCACAGCTACAAATGGACTTAACAGCACAAAGGAAATCCCTGGGGATCACTGCTACACGGTGTCATAGCAGCACTAAAGGAATCCCTATGTCTTACTTCTGTATTGTGATTTAGCAAAATACAGGCTGTCACAGCTACAAAGGGACTTAGCAGCACAAAGGAAATCCCTGGGGATCACTGCTACACAGTGTCATAGCAGCACTAAAGGAATCCCTGGGTCTCACTTCTGTATTGTGACTTAGCAAAATGCAGGCTATCACAGCTACAAAGGGACTTAGTAGCACAAAGGTGAATCACTGTTTGTTTCTTCGATGCACTACTACACAGTGATTTACCAGTACGAAGTGCACCCCAGAGTCTTAGTGCTACCAGGTGCCTTAGCAGCACACAAGGAATATCTGGGTCTCCTTGCTACGCAGTGACTTAGGAGTATGAACTACATCCCAGTGTCTCATTGCTACCCGGTGCCTTAACGGCATACAAGGAATATTTGGTCTCACTGATACAGAGCGACTTAGCAGCACTAAATCAATCCCAGAGTCTCATTGCTACACGGTGCCTTAGCAGCACACTAGGAATATCTGGGTCTCACAGCTACACAGTGACTTAGTAGCACACGGAATCACTGTGTTTTTTTTGCTATACACTGCTACACAGAGACTTAGCAGTACGAAGTACATCCCAGTGTCTCATTACTACCAGATGCCTTACCAGCACACAGGGAATATCTGGGTCTCACTGCTACGCATTGACTTAGCAGCACTAAAGGAATCCCGGAGTCTCATTGCTAAGTAGTACCTTAGCAGCACACAAGGAATATCTGGGTCTCACTGCTACACAGTGACTTAGCAGCACTACATGAATCTCAGGGTGTCAGTGCTACACAGTGCCTTAGCAGCACACAAGCAATATCTGGGTCTCACTGCTACACAGTGACTTTGCAGCACTAAATGCATTCAAGGGTTTCAGTGCAATGCTGTGATTTAGCTGCACTCAGGGAATCCCATGGCCTCACTGCTACACTGTGACTTAGATGAATTACATTTATCCCAGGGTTTCAGTGCTGCACAGTGAATTAGCAGCACTATGGGCATACCCGGGATTCAATGCCACACAGTGACATAGCTGCCCTAAATGAATACCAGTCTTAGTGGTACGCAGTGACTTAGTAGCACACCGAGAATCCCTGGTTCTCATTGCTGCACAATGATGTAGCAGCACTAAATGAATCCCAGGGTCTTAGTGGTACGCAGTGACTAAGCAGTCACAGGGAATCCCAATGTCTCAGTACTACAGTATATATGGCCTCATTATAAGTTTGGTGGGATCTTGGTGGTAAATTGACCATGATACCACCAAACGGATTTACTGTTACCGACACTTGGTCTAGCGGAATGACCGCCAGATTACAAGTGGCAATAGGTCGTTGTTAGTCCGCTGGGATTTTGGTCGAATTACCACCGGCGGTAATTCCACCAAAATTGCTGCTTTTGGCGTAAAGGTAGCAGAATTACATTTTGCTGGAGGTTTTTCTCCAACTTACCTCCAAACCTATAGTCCGGCGGTACGGTAATGCAGTGGTACGTAGCATTGTCTTAGCAGGATGCGCACATGGTCTTAGTGTTACAGGGCAGCATGAAACTAGCTCACCCCATGCACTGCAGAAGAGCGTGGGCAGACTATTGACTTTTGGGTAATTACATTATTTCTGTTTCTATTTGACACTCCCAGTTTTCAGCCACACCCTTAACGAAGGTGAACGGTCTTCCTTATCCGCGACTTCAGTATCGTTCATTCCAAATGAGGCGGGATGGGGTTGATACTCAACTTAATTTATCAATATAGAGCTTTTATCCAAAGTGCTTTCCAACAAATGCAAATCACTCCATATATTAAATTTGATATTACGTTGTTAGTCGCAGCCATAAATCAAACGAAGGCAACTTTCTGGGCTAACGCCCAGGTTTCTGTCAATGACGTGGCTAAGATCCTTAAATCGTTCAAGACTTCCTCTCCAATCTCTTGACACCTGCAATTAGAGACTGCTAAGTCCGAGCTGCCTGTAATTGCTTCCCTGATGGCAGATATGTATCAATACTTCCACCAAACGAGGCGGAGAGCCACACAAACCCAAACCTGCTATCACCACCCCAATTCTAAAGCTGACAATCAGCGGATCTTATCCTCTTAGCCAACTGAAGACCAATCGCAGGAGCTCATGCTCCATAAATGAGTAATTTGCTGGCGGTGAGGCATTACATGTTGACAAACAGGTAGCCAGCTCCCTGCCACCAAATGCCTGTCATTTGCACTGCAGAGTGCAAGAGTGTGTACACCGCCTTTTGCCCTGCACTTTTGGACTCCACCTTGCAAAGCGAGTAACAAATCATTGAATATGAGCCATAACGTGAATGAATGGCGTACATAAGTGACGCAACGCTTCAACGTCATTCGTTTACCTTACGTGCTTATAGAACATGAGCTCGTCAGTGTTTAACCTGTGCAGCCAAATCACTCGAATGGGTAGTGTCCGCTCAGCTTCCCAACGATCTCGAAGAATCCTGCCTTCTGCATGTACAGAGGGGCTTAAATGGCGAGGTTAGATGTCAGAGATAGTCCACTGACTGCCAGAGGTCAGAGCAGGCTTGTGCCCCGACCTTGTTTGACCTGTCAGTGGTCAGAGCAGGCTTGTGCCCCGACCCTGTGTGACCCGCCTGCAGCTTTTTATGCTGTAGACCAGACCAGCCTTACTTGCCATGTGATTTACAAGCACTGCTCTGAGCTGGTTTGTTTACTTCCGGCCCAATAGGCCCCACCAGTTGAGGTTAGGTCCTTTCCATCCCCTCACCATTAAATTCACATGTGTGCCTCTGGCCTCTGCTGAATCATGAATCGTATTTAATGTGTATATTGTCCCCTATATCGCACGTTCTCAATTATCATATGATCGGCCACCAAATATGTGCACCCACTGAAGGCAGCAGCTCCTACACATTCAATGTTGGCATAAACACTAGCCACCTGTGCCTTAATAAGCCAGCACAGTAAGTTAAGCCCCTCCCCTCTGACGACCTGAAGACATCGGTTCAAATCCCCATAGAGGGACCCAGTCCATTATCCTTCCAACGTCTCGAAAAATGTAGTACAGTACATTCGGTGATAATAGTGCCTAAAAGGGAGGAATGTGGCTTTGAACACTATATAAAGAGCTGCTGTTATTATTATTACCTTGAGAACTGAGGTTCACCCCCTTTGCCTGGTGAACCTGTATCCATTACCATGCATTTGTCCCCCTCAAACTTTATTTTATTTATTTTGCGCCATAGCCTGCAGGCGTCGGGGCACACACATACACACAAGACACAAAAAAAACAGGACATAGGTACATGGATGACCAACAGTAGCAGATATAAGTCAATTATTCAAATAAGCGTGTTTTCAGGAGTTTCCGAAATGGGAGCTGGTTCCTTTCCTGACACAAATACAAAGAGTTCCAGGCGTTAGATGCCTGTACTGTGAAAGCCTGTTCACACGCCGGACTCTGGCACAGGACAGAGGCTAGTTTTGCACGAGTGTTGTACTCTCATTGGCTCGAATTTAATTAGACTTTCCCTCAGATAAGACAGAACTGTGCCTTGAAGGCCTTTATGTGTCAGAGTAATCAACCTGAATTATATTCTAGCATCCACAGGCAGCCAGTGTAGTTCTTTTCTGGATTCAGAGACATGAGCTCTTCGAGAGAAGTTTTTCACAATGCAAACTGCCTCATTCTGCACAACTTGTAGTTTCGGAATACCGCCTCTGCTAGCAACAGCCAAGAGGGCATTACAATGGTCGATCCTCAGCAAAATAGTAGCACGGGCCAGAGTTTCACAGATTTGATCAGAGACAAAGAAAGTAATAACTCTCAAATGATATTGTGAATATTTAACAGCGTTATTAATATACGCATCAGCACCAACAGAGGATTCTATTTAGATTCCAAGTGTTTTTACTTTGTTAACAGGAATATTGCCGTCCTCAATAGCGAAATGGGAAAACCTTGAATCAAGTCTTGCTCTGGCCTGAGTTGATCCAACTATCATAAGTTCAGTTTTAGACCTGTTCAGGCACATCCAATGCGTGCACAGCAAATGTTTGATAGACTTAGTCTGTCAGAGTATGCGGTATAATCACCATTCAACTCTAACAGTGACTGGGCGTTATCAGCATTTACTCGTAAATTGCACTCCCATTCGTAAATGTAAACTAAATCACTAAGTGGTTTGATTTAAACATTAAAGAGTGCCAGCGACAGACATGCGTCTTAGGGCACTCTACAAAAAAACAGGGCTGTATACGAAGTTACATCACCCCAATGCATTGTGGATCTCCTATTGTTTAGAAAGGATTGGATCTATTGCACAGTGCTTCCTGAGCATTCTTCCATTGTTGATAGCATCATCAGAAGGCGTTTGGGATCTAGAAGATCAAACGCTATGGATAGATCCAAGAACAACAAAAGCCCAGTCTTGCCCCTATGCATAATATCCAAAATGTGGGTCTGCAGATCGAATAAGGCACTTTGGGTACCATGGAACTCCTCCTGTAATGAAGCCTCAGGTCAGGCTGGTGATATGGCGTTCCATTAGGGTGTGGCTGTGTGCGGGAGTGGTCTATTGAAAGGTGTGTTTTCCACTGTTTGTTGAGTGTTGGCTTATTTCCTTTGGTTATGCAATGAAAAGCCATGTATTTATATTTTCCTGAACCTTCAAGTGGTACTGTAATATACGTATTGGATCTCCATCATGATAGAAAAGGCGCAGCCTTTGTTTTTTTTCTCTTTAGAAGCTCCTGGTTTGTATTAGTACAGGATTTCTGGATCTATGATCTCTACGTCATTGGTAAAGTTAGATTTTGCTTTGGTGTTGAGTACACTTCCCTGACCATGGAGGGCTCTGTGAGCGATGCAGAGGGCCTTGAATTCAATACTATTTTTGACTGGTAGCTCGTACGATGCTCCGAGGGATGGTGTAATGTGCTACCTCCTGTTGAGCTTGAGTAATTGATTAATAGTCTGCTGTGTTTTGGATCCATTGCAGTTTTTTAGTGAGGTAGTCCGGTAAACCTAAGTAAACGCTGTTGGCATAATTGGCATAATCGATTCTTGGGAGGACAAGAGATCGGATGGCCAGTGTTCTGTGTGGTGGAGCCAGACAGGGCATAATGCATCTGACTGATCACAGCTGGTAGAAGCATTTTATTCACTACTGAAAACTGACCTGTAAGTGATCTAATAGGTTATTGGACTCTATATGCTACAAAATATGTCTGTACAAATAGCTTTGTAGAATCTTCAATGTGTACGTATTTTTCGAGATAGGATGATAATTGGAGGGGTCTTCTGGTTCCCCAGCTTCTTTTTTTTAGAAGCTGTCTGACGCAAGCAGTCTTAAATGCTAATGGCACGATTTCTATTTTGAATTAACTACTCATCAGTTTGTAAAAATTGATTGCCAGTGTTTCCTCCTTGGTGAGTATTTCTATCTAGGTATCAGTGGGCATCAATCTATTGGATAGCTGGCATTGTTGCTTAGTTTTACCAATTCTTTGAAGTCTAGTTCAGTTAGTATTTTCAATCTGTTCATCAAAGTGGTTGTGGTTCCTTATTGTTGCATGGTATGTGAGGGTTGCTTCCGTTCTTTACTGTTACACTGATTGGATGTTGTATATTTAATATTTTTTAAATAATTGGTTGGTGATATTTCCGCACCGTTTTTGGGTGGGGGTTGGTGCTGTGGTCCAAGATGTCGGCGGCATTCTCATCTCATTAATGAGTTAGTAAAGTACTTTTTCTGGGGGGGGGCCTTACTGACTCGATCAAAGTTTCTTTGCTTTTAGGATTTCCGCTGTGTAGCGCCAAATCTGTCTTTTTGTAGGCCATCTTGTCTTGTTCATTATAGAGTTTCCTTCATCTTCTAGTATGAGTTTCTAGTATTCAGTTCCTTGCTTTAGGGTTCTTAGGTGGCATGTGAAACATCTTGGTACTGTCTTTTTTTCCAAGTGGGCGCTGCATTTCAAATGGTGTGAGAATGTCCACTGCCTCATTTATATATGTATATAAGAGCAGAAAGGGGATTCCAAACTGATTCTATGTGTACTAATTTTGCTGAATGTCCACTGCCTCATTTAACCAGTTCTGTAGTGTTTCTAGGTTTTCATCTGGTAACAACACATCCAATTCGTGGAGGTTTGGCGTACTATCTTCCATTAGATGTCTTAGTTCTTCACAGGTATTGTCTTCCAGCTTCTCCTGGCAGGGGTTGTTTGGCCTTTTTGTATCAAGACTTTACACATTGGTGTGGTGATAGAACAAGGTGTCATTAGGTCGATGCTCCATAATACCTGAATAGTAGGGGTGATTATCAGGTCTTCCTCACAGAGGGTTGCATCAAGCGTGTGGCCTGCAATGTGCATTGCTCCTTTTACCATTTGTTTGTGGTGGAAACAAGCCATGTGGGAGGTCAGACTTCTGCACGCTAATTCTGTCTGTTCTTTGGACCACATTTTTAAGTCTCCGAGGATGGTTAGTTGTTTCTTTTTGTAAGGGTAGAAATAGAGGTTTTCTGGATTGTGTAAGTGTAGCCGTAGAGAAATAGGAAGGAAAGGTTGTTTTGATGATTGAGCAGGGGTTTTCATGGTTGGAAAGTATGTGTTGTGGTTCCAAAATGTTAGGGTATTCCTTGTGTGCCACAGTGATACCCACTCCTCTTTTTCCAGTCCTGTTGACTTAGATGGGTTTAAAGTTATTGGGGGTGGAATCATGCCAAGCACTATTAGCTTGTAGTTGTCTGATAATTTTTACATTATTAAGGTAATTTGCTTCATTACAAGTTTGGCGGTAATTTTGCAGTAAATCCACCAAATTACTGGCAAACTCATTTAACATTACCACCGCTCGGTCTGTGGACTTATCACAGGATTATGAGTGGTGAAAGGGCAGTGTAAATCCCCATTTTTGGAGTCCATGGGAATTGTGGCAGAATTACAACGAGCTGTAATTCTGCTGTGTTAATTCTGCTGATTTAATTATGCTGATTTAATTATGCTGATTTAAGGAGGAAAAGTGGAGGATTCACCTCCAGCTCTTTCCTGAAAGTTAATCCTCCACTTTTTCTGAAAACTCAGAATTCGGCTGTGCAGTTAAATGGTGATAATTCCATTACCACCCAAAAAAGTGGCTGCAATGGAATTACTGTCACTTTGTGCCTTCATTGCTGAACTGGCTCTTCCTTCTCTAAAGATTTCGTGTATTTCCATTCTGTATTTGTAGATGGAGTGGGGGTTGATCAGACCACATTGTATTTTGGATCTTATCTCTTGTCCATGTTAGGGTCATTGATTTCCCTGTATTGACCTTGCAGTCACAGTTCCTATTAGGATGTGGTTTCTTTTATCATTGGCTGTTTGCTGGGTTAAGGAACTGCACTGGGTGTTGCTTTCTTAATAAAGATGTGCAGTAGACTATGAATTGGGTCATTTACTTCATCCGTTTCCTGATAGATGGTGGCTGCTGGTCAGTGTTTGGTGATGAAAGGTATGTTACAGTTGCAGTTCTTTTTCAGGTCGTGCGAACTCGGACATCAGTGCCATGATAGGCAGGCCATGCTTTCGAAGATGCTGTTCGGAGAATGTTTCCATAAGTCTACCGTATTCTGGAGCAGTCATGGGGGCATTTCCTAGGTTCTGCTTCTCGTTCCTGTTGGGATGCAAGTTTCATGTCCCAATGTAGGGAAGAGGTTCAAGTTGGGCATGTCTTATTAGAACAATGGTGTGGCTAGGTTAGACGTGATGTTGGCACAATGTTGAAATTTACGGGTTGGCATAAATTAACACCTGCACCAATACCAAAGTATGTCATTCTCTAAAATAAATACTTTAACAAACAAAGAAGCCACTACACTAGCATTTACAGAAGAAGAGGCTAAAAGGATCCTTAGCCTAATAAAAGATACCGACAAAGAGACGTCAGGAGATGACAACCCAGAAAGACTAATCTTTAAACTGGAGAAATTGATAAGAAGAGAAATATCTCAAAAATTGCATGCTACAACTTTAGCACAATACTACAAAAGCAAAAAAATCCCCCGCGGATTAAGAGTTTACCTCAGACCTACCTTGTGTAGGGACAACCAATTATTTGTTAAACGTTGGGAGCAAATACTTAACAAATGCTCACTGGACTTAATTCTTTTAACCATTGAGGAACTAGCAGGATCTCTCTCATCAATAAATCAAGAGATTGAGGATTTAACAGCACAACTGTCTAAATTTAAAACAGCAGAGGATCTAACAACCATCCTTGAAGATACCAATCGCAAACTAGAGAGTTATAAACGCGACATTGAACAAAGGAAGATTAGGAAGTTCAGACGGGACACACTAGACTACGCCCGGGACATTGTCTACACTTGGCAAGATTTCTACAATAACACCCGACCTGGTCCTACTAGACCCTTGAGACAACCTGGTACACCGGCACCTATCAACAATAGTGACAGCAGCGACGTAACCAGTGGCGAAATAGATACGCCTAACCCAATACGTCCATCCTTATCTACAAATATACCTTTAGATTCCACGGAACCACGCACACAACCGGATACAGCCACTCCTACAACATCTACAACGCCTTTTTTAGGCGGAGGAAAACCAGAAGAAGCCAAAAGAAAACCAAGGCAAAAGAACAAATAATAGAGTCCAACATTTTAAATATCTCCTCCAAAATTCTAACTAAATCACAAATGGACACACTGAACTTGGGCCTATCATTTATTCCCACATCCAGCACTAACAACTTTGAAGAAGAAGTGAACTTATTTAAACTTATACGTAAAATGGAACTCAAAGTATTCTTTGATTCACTTCCTGAACCGACTGGACAACACAAGGAACATGAGCATCTTGAATTAAAAAATAAAAGTTCTTTTCATCCTCAATTAAATCATCCAGTCATCAATCTCTTCAAGTTTAAAACCTCAAAAGAACTAAAACGACTCAAATACAATACTCCTAAAAAAATTAACATTAGGAAACATCAACTCAAATTGATAAAAGAATTGGCAGAAGACTCATCTATCACACTGAAACCAGCCGACAAAGGCGGCGCCTTAGTACTGATGGATACCAACTTTTACAACTCTGGATGCCTTAATTTATTGAATGACCAAGGCACATATTTGGTATTGGACTCTGACCCTATCCTGGCCATTAAAGACATTATTAAGAAAGCAGTCGAGAAAGCATCAGAAATGGATTGGATTTCTGACCAGACTTGTGACTTCCTCATTAAAAAATTTCCAGTGACCCCGGTTTTCTATGCTCTTCCAAAAATCCATAAAGACAAGACTAAGCCACCATTCAGACCTATTGTTGCGGGGACTGAAAGTGTGTTTCACCCCCTAGCTACTTATTTGGATCAAGCACTCCAACCATTGGTCCAACGGACATCCACTTACTTGAAAGACACTGCTCATTTCCTTAGAGTTATCAATGAAGTACAAATTGACAATTCCACATCTATTCTATTTACACTTGATGTTAACAGCCTGTACACCTCTATCCCGCACCAACAAGGGATAGAAGCGCTGGAATGGTTTCTTTTGAAACACAGAAACACCAGGATACACAAAGTATTTGCTATGGAACTTATTCACATCATCTTATTCAACAACTATTTTAGGTTCAATGATAAATTCTATCTACAAACGGCAGGCACATCGATGGGGTCACCAGTGGCCCCTTCTTACGCAAATATTTTCATGTTCCATTTTGAAGAGACCTATGTATTGAACACAGAACCGTGGAAAACCAAGATAGCTTTATGGAAAAGGTTTATAGATGACATCTTTGGTATCTGGCTAGGCACCAAGGATGAACTCAACCAGTTCTTCCAATATTTAAACAATTGCCATGAAAGAATTACCTTCACCCTAGAGATGGGCACACCCAACATTCATTTTCTGGACATTAATATTGGAATCATTGGTAACAATCTACAAACCAGTATTTACAGGAAACCCACGGATTGTAACAGTACACTACGATTTGAAAGTTTCCACCCAACCCACTTGAAGGACAACTTACCCTTCAGTCAAATGTTACGTCTCAAAAGGATTACATCTGACACTAATAAACTACAAGGAGAATATGAGGATATGAAACAAAGGTTTATCAAGAGAGGCTTCCCTGACGCCACCGTTGATAAAGCTATCAGACGTACCGCGACTCTTTCAAGATCCAACCTACTGGAAGATAAACCTAAGAAGATTAATACCAGACTCATCCATACATTGAAATTTTCCAGTCAGAGCTATCAGATCAAGAGAATAATAACCAAGAATTGGGATCTCATCAAAGCAGACCCTAATCTTAACAGATTATTCCCTGAACCGCCTATGTTGGCATATAAGAGAGGAAAGAACTTGAGGGATAGTTTGGTTAAAGCTGAAAAGAAAACATCATCAGTACAAACGACTTTGAGAAAACAAAAATCTGGAACTTACCCATGTCTACACTGTCAGCATTGCCCTAACATAATTAAAGGTGAATACATCCGACACCCTAACAATGGTAAAAAAATATTCCTATCAGATCATGCCACTTGTGACAGCAAAAATGTCATCTACGCCTTAAGATGTCCCTGTGGGAAATACTATGTAGGCAAAACTAATAGGAAAGCGAAAGAACGCTGGACCGAACATAAGTCGAATATTAGAACACAGAACGACAAATCACCAGTCTTTAGACACTTTAAGGAGAACGGTCATAACATTTCACAACTTAGATGGGTTATTTTAGAAACAGTACATTCTCTACCAAGAGGAGGAGATTTTGCTAAGAAGTTAGCACAAAGAGAACTGTACTGGATCCATAAATTGGACTCAGTTAATCCCAAAGGACTTAACGAAGATTTCTACCTAGGTCCTTTCCTTTGAAACACCTCTCCTTTAACGCAACATCCTTTTTCCTCCGTTGCCTTTAAGTCTAAATATAGGCATCAATTTTTTCCCCCCCAGAGGTATTAGAATTCAGTTTTGGGTTCGCATCTGAGCTAATCACATTTAACCTCAACAGATTGTGCACTCATCTGATATGAGGCAGAGTACAGCATACCTTGTTTATCATATTGATACTATTTATTTACTTGACTTCTATGGATGACTTTACTAGTATGTTTTCATTTACAAATGCATATGTTTTTTATGTATAACATGTCATATTTGGCTACAAATGTCTAATATATCCATGCAGTTTAGAATTTGTACCTCCTATGTATTATCTCTAATGATATTCGGGTTAATCATTTTTGAAGGTTTAAATATACCCTTGCAATGACACTAGTTTTCTTAATTACATCTTTTGTTAGACTCCCTTCACACGTACTTTCCCATGTATACAGACTTTTTGAGAATATTAAACGAACCAGACTAATTTCTTTAAATGACACTACTTATTAGACTCCCTTCATACGCATTTTCCTGCATACATAGACCTTTGTGTCATATTTAATGACTCAGGTAAACTTTACATATCCAGCTTTTCACATTCAGCCGTATTTACCTCTTGACCACTTTTTGCTACCAGACTCGTCTCTTTAAACGGACGTATACATGGTGTTTACATTGGCGACGTCATGTGCGTTATAGCGTGATGACGTCATAATAATGACGTATATATTAACCGCCATGTTTTTTGGAGGCCTATAGCGACTGCGGAATCTCCCCGCTCCTACCTGTCTTTCCTGCCTTACAAAGACTACAGTAAGTTACTTATTCTAGGACAGGGCCAGACTACTATAACCCTATTTTTCAATTTTTGCGCTAGTTGGATACTCTTGACACTGTAGACCTGTTTGGTCGTTCTATTTGTAACGAGTGGCGCCTCCATCTTTTAGGTACCGCGCACAGACTGAAAATACTGTTCTCCTTTGACACCAACACGTCCCCTCAGCCTCTGAGGGATTCAGATACAAGCAATTCATGTTTGGCTAGTAAGTTAACAGACTTTCTTCTTCATCTATCAATTTTTACTTGATTCCAAAGCACAGTGCTCATTTAGTATCTTCTGCCTCTTTGGTTATACTATAGGGGACCCAGACAGCTACAACTTGTTGGGATGACACACTTGTGTTACGACATGACCCAGTCTATCCTTTAATGTAACATACGGTATGTTTATTACTCTTTATACACCTAGTGGTTCTTGCAATAGTCTATTTTTTACATTTGATTTATAATTGTCTAGGATGAAGACTCTGCTATAGCGATATTAACTCTTGTTCCTTGTTACTTTATAACATGATTGCAGACTCCTCTAATTAGTGTACTACCTTTTGCTTTAAGAACTTATGATTTATTGGATAAATCACTGTTTCTAAAACATTAAGTCGATATCATTATTATGTAAATTGACATTATTATTATTTTGTATATACTTCTTTAGAGTTACTGTGATTGACACAACGAATAACTACAGCCCCTGATGAAGAGAACATTATCTCGAAACGCGTTGGGCATTTGCTCTTTGAAAAATAAATCCAGATTGGATAACCAACTCTTCGTCGAATTGATGAATATGTTTCGATACTAAACAGATATCTTGAATTACTATGTTGTTTCATTGTACTTTAAATTGATTTACTCCATTTACTCTGATTCCCCTCTTGGGAATAAACCTTTATTCAGCTTGTTTAAGCGATTAATAGAGTGCAGGGGACGGGAGTTCCCTAATAGGGTTCTTTTTTGTCTTTGTACAATGTTGAAATTTAACATTGGTTCAGTGTAGGTAAATGGATTGGGATAAATGTTACAATAAGTGTTATTTTGTGTTTAGTTTGGATACAATTTACATTTGCATCACGTAGCAACATTATAGAAGTCGTGGGAACACAATGTAATTGGGAAATGTACAACGTGTAGTGCTTAGAGTGGGAAGCAATGGGCTTTATTTATGCAAGAACGAGAAGTCTGTGAGGGGAAAGCCAATGTGAGGAATGCGATAGTCCTGAACAATGTACATGTGGGATTCGATAATGGTTTAGATGGGAGAGATATTCTGGAATATTAGGGGAGTAAGAGGTTTATTGCGAGTACTTGGAAGTATCGCAGATCACTGTTATCCCATAACTGGGTTTCGTGTAGGCCGCAGAGGGTTTGGTTTTCGGAGGTAAACTTTGCATGAGCTGAATGGTTGAATGACCAGGTCAAGGACGGAGGAATGAAGCAAACAATATTTGGGCAGCTGGCGATATCATCAAATAGTTACTTGAGGTGAGGATTAAATGAAGTGCCATTGGGTCATGGGTTTACGACAGGATGGGTGTGTGGATATGGGTAACAAATATTCCTGGGAGCACAGAGTCTTGTTGTTAAGTCCGACCAAATGGTGAGTTGAATTGGGGTTAGTTAATAAAACACATGGGGGGTCATTACAACCCAGGCGCTAATTGCGCCAACTTTACCACCATGGTGTAAACGATGTTTACACCATGGTGGATGGCGGATTTACCGCCCCAATCCAAGGTGAGTGGGGCGGTAAATCCCCATTTCCCATTTTCCCTTCCCCATTCCCATTTTTGCCCCATAGGGCATAATGGGAGTGGGGAAGGCGCTAATTACGCCACCGTAAATTACGGTGGCGTAATTAGCATCATGGCAGGTTAGCGCCATGGATTTTAACGGCTGCTAAAAGCAGCCGTTAAAATCAGAATAGGCGTTAAGGGTTAACGACAGCGTTAACCCTTAACGCCTGGGTCGTAATGAGGCCCATGGAAGGGGTGGTGGAAGGCAGAGTTCTCTGGTGTTTTATGGTTTTGTTAAGGCTCTTAGGAAGATAAGCAGGATGCGTGATGGAGACCATAAAATCTCGTCGCAAATAAGCTGAAGGAGAAAACATGGGATGCCAGCACGTCTGGATGAAAAGATGTTTATTGATTGATCATAAGCATGGTTGGTTGTTTCTCTCCCTCCTCTTGTTTGAAGTGTTCTTGTAAAAGACTTGCACATCACGCACTGGGTTCAAGGTTTCCTACCAAATGGGACAAATCATAATTGAATTGTTTTTAGATAATAAGGAGATTATGTTTAGAATGTCATTACTGATTATGGAAAGAAAGCACGTGTGGAAGGGATTGTGTTTTGTCAATGAGCCCAATGGTGTTTGAGAATGTAGGCGGATTAGATTTCCTTGTACAGGGTTAGCCAATGGGATTTTTATGGATGACTTTGTAACAGAAGTAGGCCCTCATTATGAGTCTGCCGGTAACCCGCCAGTGCTACTGGCGGGTTACCGGCAGACTCACCTTACCATTTCCGCCGCCTGATTTCCCAGTGCTACCAGGATATTACAGGCAGCAGAGGAACGGTAAATTCCCATTCCCGTGGAGTCAAATAGGACTCTATGGGAATGGGAACCCTGAAGCAGCGGCACTGTTATGCTTCAGTAAAAAATCTGCCGGTAGGGGCCAGAACTACCGTCAGTTCAGGCCTTACAGCCCCACCACCAGATTCGAAGTGATCCGGTCCGGAAAAGGTGCCAGTAACATTGTTACTGGCACCTTTCTTTATGGACCGGCTCACTTATAATGAGGGCATATGTGTGATTATGTAATTTGTTCATATCAGTATAAAAGCTGTAAATTTGCTGAGCACTGGAAGGAACTGTTTGTTTTCAGCTTCAAAAGGCTGACTAACCCCTTCGGGCGACAGCATGCAACAAACTTGCTTTTCTGACAAAATGCATTTAATCTCTGTTGGAGCAGTTTTTTCATGTTGGATTTTGGAGTCACATTCCTACATTCCCATTCTGTCGCTTTCTTGTCTGGCCTCTCCAGGTAATGTCTGTGTAATGCATGGAGTGTGTCGGTAGGTGGAGTGGTAGCGTGAGACATATATGGTTTTGAATCTGGCTTGTAGAATTTCTCCCCAGATGCGTGTGGGTCAATGTTAATTGTTGTTGTGGAGTTGAGCTGTTCGATGGATGATTGGATGCTGTCTGTATTATGACTGGTCTGCTTGATGGTTAATTCCCTTCAGACTCAGCTGCCTTTCCTTGGTTTTTCCATTTCCCAGGCTGCGGTTTTACAGACCGCATGTACTCGAGTGAGCTAGTGACAAATCCTTTGGTGTTAAAATCAGGGCAGAGTACAATGCAGTGCCATACAATACATCTGGTATACTTTGCCTGCAAAAACCTTACTGTGTAATACAGTATATAGTACTTTGCGGAGCTCTTTACCCTAGGAACATTTTGATGCAGGACACAATCTAAAAAGTGCAGCACATTTTACGCTTGGAATGCCTAAATGCAGAACATTATGTTGCACCATGCAATATGCCTTAGCCTGGGGATCTAGATGCACCAGATCAGATAGAAGAGTTAAAAACATATGTGCATGGACACCCAGATGCAGAAGACAATATTCTTTTGTTGTAAAACATTTTTTATTATTTTTCTCAATAAAACATACAAAGAAAATATCATAATAAACAATATTGGCAGAAGACCATATTGGACACGGCTTTTGTATGGGGTACCCAAATGCAGAAGACCCTATAGAACAATGCATTCTGCCTTGGTTTGCGGCAACTGGGTGTAGAATGCAATAGTGACATGTGAGTCACTTTATCTTGGGAATATCTAGAAGCAGAACACAGTAAAGTGCAATTCAATATGCTGTGGTCTGTGAGACTAGGATGTAGAGCACAACAGTACAGCGCAGCTCGCTTGGAGCTGGGACTATCTGGATGCAGAACACAGTGTAGTGCAATGTAATACACTTTACACTGAGACAGCTGGATGTAGAACACAATTATACAGCACAGCTTGCTTGGAGCAGGGACTATCTGGATTTAGAAGGCAGTCTAGTAGAATGCAATACGCTTTGCTCTGAGACACATTGATGTAGAGCAAAACGTACTGTAACCTTTGGTCTCGGGCACCTAGATTCAGACCACAGTGGTACAGTGCAGAACACTTTTAATCCCAAGAACACATAGGTGCAGAGCTGCACACTTTACTGTGGGACCACCTGGTTGCAAAACATAATATAGGACAATTCAATATGCTTTATTCTGAGGCACCTGTATGTAGAACACAATAATACAGTGAGGCATGCTTTGCCCTGGTAATACCTAGATGCAGAACATGATACAGAGCAATGAAATACTCTTGAGGCACCCAGAACACAATCTAGAGTGCTGCATGCATTCCACGGGGAATACCTAGGTGCAGAGGACTATATATAGAACTGGGTCTGTTGCTCAGTGGACAGTGCAATGTGGCATCCACTTGAAGGCCCTGTGTTTGACCTCATGGTCACACGTTCCAATCCCGGCAGGTCTACTCAGCCCTTCATCCTTCTGAGGTGGATAACATGAGTACCTTTAAGTTGGGTAACAATAAACAACTGTTATCTGTCAATTGCATCATACAAGGAGATGGACAAATGTACACTCAAAATTACAAATCCACGCACTCCAGTCAAAGGGAGAACTTGGGTCCTATATTCCAGAAGTGTGAAGTGATACACGATCTACAAATGCACTTCCAGGCAGACAATCTACCATTCTAAAAAAACAAAAAATCAAAACACCAATTAAAACTAATCAGATCTTCCCCTCCACCAAGGACATCCTCAACCCACCCTATCCAAATGTGCAACAAAAGATGGATAAAGCCATAACCTCCAACATACCATGTCCATTTACGCCGGTATCACACATTACTTATGCTATGCTTCTTCATTTCAATTGGGACCTCAAAAGTAGGTCTTTCCATAAAATGTCAGGGACCAATTTGACTCCTAGAATCTGTGTTGGGCAAACCAGAAAGAAACTGTTTACCATTACAAAACTGGGGAGAGAGAGAAAAACACCCCTATACCAAACACTCAAGTCTTCGGTACACATCCCATAGGGAAAACCTATGCAGGCAAGATGTAATAAAACACCCAAGGTGTGCAGCCACAGGAGAGCAGCCACAGGAGAGCAATACCATTGCCGTGCATGCAGACCTACACAGGCAAGATGTAATAAAACACCCGAGGTGTGCAGCCACGGGAGAGCAATAGCATTGCCGTGCATGCAGACCTACACAGGCAAGATGTAACACCCAAGGTGTGCAGCCACGGGAGAGCAATACCCTTGCCGTGCATGCAGACCTACACAGGCAAGATGTAATAAAACACCGGAGGTGTGCAGCCACAGGAGAGAAGTCACAGGAGAGCAATACCATTGCCGTGCATGCAGACCTACACAGGCAAGATGTAATAAAACACCCGAGGTGTGCAGCCATGGGAGAGCAATAGCATTGCCGTGCATGCAGACCTACACAGGCAAGATGTAACACCCAAGGTGTGCAGCCACGGGAGAGCAATACCCTTGCCGTGCATGCAGACCTACACAGGCAAGATGTAATAAAACACCGGAGGTGTGCAGCCACAGGAGAGCAGTCACAGGAGAGCAATACCATTGCCGTGCATGCAGACCTACACAGGCAAGATGTAATAAAACACCGGAGGTGTGCAGCCACAGGAGAGCAATAGCATTGCCGTGCATGCAAACGTACACAGGCACGATGTAACACCCAAGGTGTGCAGCCACGGGAGAGCAATACCCTTGCCGTGCATGCAGACCTACACAGGCAAGATGTAATTAAACACCGGAGGTGTGCAGCCACAGGAGAGCAGTCACAGGAGAGCAATACCATTGCCGTGCATGCAGACCTACACAGGCAAGATGTAATAAAACACCCGAGGTGTGCAGCCACGGGAGAGCAATAGCATTGCCGTGCATGCAGACCTACACAGGCAAGATGTAATAAAACACCGGAGGTGTGCAGCCACGGGAGAGAGCAATAGCATTGCCATGCATGCAAACGTACACAGGCACGATGTAACACCCAAGGTGTGCAGCCACGGGAGAGCAATACCCTTGCCGTGCATGCAGACCTACACAGGCAAGATGTAATAAAACACCGGAGGTGTGCAGCCACAGGAGAGCAGTCACAGGAGAGTAATACCATTGCCGTGCATGCAGACCTACACAGGCAAGATGTAATAAAACACCGGAGGTGTGCAGCCACGGGAGAGCAATAGCATTGCCGTGCATGCAAACGTACACAGGCACGATGTAACACCCAAGGTGTGCAGCCACGGGAGAGCAATACCCTTGCCGTGCATGCAGACCTACACAGGCAAGATGTAATTAAACACTGGAGGTGTGCAGCCACAGGAGAGCAGTCACAGGAGAGCAATACCATTGCCGTGCATGCAGACCTACACAGGCAAGATGTAATAAAACACCCGAGGTGTGCAGCCACGGGAGAGCAATAGCATTGCCGTGCATGCAGACCTACACAGGCAAGATGTAATAAAACACCGGAGGTGTGCAGCCACGGGAGAGAGCAATAGCATTGCCATGCATGCAAACGTACACAGGCACGATGTAACACCCAAGGTGTGCAGCCACGGGAGAGCAATACCCTTGCCGTGCATGCAGACCTACACAGGCAAGATGTAATAAAACACCGGAGGTGTGCAGCCACAGGAGAGCAGTCACAGGAGAGTAATACCATTGCCGTGCATGCAGACCTACACAGGCAAGATGTAATAAAACACCGGAGGTGTGCAGCCACGGGAGAGCAATAGCATTGCCGTGCATGCAAACGTACACAGGCACGATGTAACACCCAAGGTGTGCAGCCACGGGAGAGCAATACCCTTGCCGTGCATGCAGACCTACACAGGCAAGATGTAATAAAACACCGGAGGTGTGCAGCCACAGGAGAGCAGTCACAGGAGAGCAATACCATTGCCGTGCATGCAGACCTACACAGGCAAGATGTAATAAAACACCCGAGGTGTGCAGCCACGGGAGAGCAATAGCATTGCCGTGCATGCAGACCTACACAGGCAAGATGTAATAAAACACTGGAGGTGTGCAGCCACGGGAGAGCAATAGCATTGCCGTGCATGCAAACGTACACAGGCACGATGTAACACCCAAGGTGTGCAGCCACGGGCGAGCAATACCCTTGCCGTGCATGCAGACCTACACAGGCAAGATGTAATAAAACACTGGAGGTGTGCAGCCACAGGAGAGCCGTCACAGGAGAGTAATACCATTGCCGTGCATGCAGACCTACACAGCAAGATGTAATAAAACACCGGAGGTGTGCAGCCACGGGAGAGCAATAGCATTGCCGTGCATGCAAACGTACACAGGCACGATGTAACACCCAAGGTGTGCAGCCACGGGAGAGCAATACCCTTGCCGTGCATGCAGACCTACACAGGCAAGATGTAACAAAACACCGGAGATGTGCAGCCACAGGAGAGCAGTCACAGGAGAGCAATACCATTGCCGTGTATGCAGACCTACACAGGCAAGATGTAATAAAACACCCGAGGTGTGCAGCCACGGGAGAGCAATAGCATTGCCGTGCATGCAAACGTACACAGGCACGATGTAACACCCAAGGTGTGCAGCCACGGGAGAGCAATACCCTTGCCGTGCATGCAGACCTACACAGGCAAGATGTAATAAAACACCGGAGGTGTGCAGCCACAGGAGAGCAGTCACAGGAGAGCAATACCATTGCCGTGTATGCAGACCTACACAGGCAAGATGTAATAAAACACCGGAGGTGTGCAGCCACAGGAGAGCAGTCACAGGAGAGCAATACCATTGCCGTGCATGCAGACCAACACAGGCAAGATGTAATAAAACACCAGAGGTGTGCAGCCACGGGACAGCAATAATATTGCCGTACATGCAGACCTACACAGGCAAGATGTAATAAAACAGGAGAGCAATACCATTGCAACAGCTCAAAAGAGGGTAAATCCAGTACAGGGTGAAAGAGGAGTAGATTAAGTCCCCACATCATGGTGAAAAAAACCTAGCCTCAGGGTGTATATACTACACCCCACATATTTCACGTACTTTGCAATGATCAATAGCCTGGAAAATGTCAATGAATATACAGGACCACAATCACAATACTGATTGATAGTATCCAGGCCAACTCCGATCAGTTGCTAGTTCCAGTGCTCAACAATCAGCATCTAGGAAAATGCTACACAAAATGGAGAAAATATTCATCTATGAGCTCACTGTATACAAATGGAGGCAAGCTCAAAAAAACGCTGACGTACGACCATAGGCCTAAAGAGTCAAATAAATGACAACCCAATCTGAGCAAACTAGGCAAAGGCAGCGTTACCTCCAAAACAGCTCAAAGTCACCACACTATAAGTACGGGAAACGATCCCTGTACTCGGCAGCGATCCAAAACGGCAAGTTTCACATAGTCTAGCCAATGGCTTGAAATGGATCAGGTGTGAGAACTCACGTGATCCTAGCAGACGCATTACAGGCCCTGCGCGATCCGGACCCATAGCCCAATCAGCGCCGGCCAAAATGCGAATGAGGCAAGGAACACACTACAAAGCCAGCAAGGCATTGGGGTTAGGCACCCAGTGGGCTTTCAATTAACACAAATCAAAATCAAACAAAACCCCACTAATGGAGATTCAGGCAAGTCCATGACTAAACATGCGGTTAGTCAATAAATCCCAAGGCACTGTCTAAAGTGGCGTCGAGCCGCTAACTTACTGCACACATCCCAATCACCACCTGACTTCTCAGTACCCCAGGGAAAGGGGTGACATAAGGACAGGGATGTACAGACTCAATATATACCTTACATATTCATGATGGTCAGAATGATGGATCTAAGAACCATTTCACAGGCAACATTTCGAAGGCATCATACAGTTGAAATACAAGATTAATACACAACATGCAGAGGCTCTGATAACAGCCACCCCAACAATTGCATCCATCTGTGATATTTATACATGTATCCCACCTGATAACCCTATCGCCTTGTTAAAAATGTAATTTCCAAAAGTGAGACAAGCAGAATACCAAACAAGCATTGATATATATCATTCATCTTATACATTGTGCCATTCAATGCCTTCATTTAGGCCGGTCACATGACTTTGTAATTTGAAAATTAAGCGCTGTTCCATCTCCAACAATCTACGATCCACCTGTTCCTGATTTTGACCTCTGACCTTCATTAGTATAACCCATCGGAACTTGTCAAACCCATACTTACTTTCTGTGAAATGATGTACAAAGGGGTATTCGCTACAGAATTTTTCAGACAGCTTCGATGTTCAATCATGCAAATTTTGCATTTCCGCTTGGTTTTACCAATATATCTCAAGCCGCATGGGCAAACCAGCATATAAATTACATTACTTATATTACAATTAGTCAAGTCACACCGTAGCCAGGGTTCAGAAAGGCCAAAATCGATAGTTTTTGCATTGTCGATCTGATTACACATTGTACAACTTCTGCATTTGTAATAGTACCAAGATGCCCCTCTGGAGGTCAACATGCGTTCTATAAATACACCTGTTATGGTTTGTTATATAGAGCAATGTAATATGCGTTGGTCCGAGGCACCTGGATGTAAAACAAAATAGGTCAGCGCTTCTCCCTGGGGAATGGCAATACCTAGATGCAGAATAAAACATAGTAAAATGCATTAGGATTTAATCTGGCACTATTATACTATTATACATAGAGCAAAATATACCATGATGCAGTTGGCATTGATCTGGTGCACCTGTTTGCAGAACACAGTATAGAACAATGCAACACGCTTGGGTTTGTGACGCCTAGATGTAGGGAAAAAGCTTTGGTCTAGTGCACTTAGATGCAGCAAGAAAACAGTCACGGAGGCCAAAAGTTATTTAAAACATACAAATATTTGTCTCCACCATTATGAACAAAATCCATGTGTATGACACCAGAATGGTGTGGAGCGTGCAGCATTCAATACGAGAATACATATGCATGGAATCAATCCAGGAGAACACTAGCACTGATCCTCAACAAACAAACACCCTCATCATGGGGTGCTGTCTCTAGATCGGCAGTAGTGTGCCGCCTATCGAAAAGAAAAGGAGAGGAAAGCTGTCCCTTTGCTTCAACGTGTTTGTGAACATTGATTTTAAAAAACACTCAAAAGCCCAAGAGTGAGGACTCCATTATTCTCACTTTGTCATGCTGTAAACATTCCAGAGGGAAATTCGTATGGTTTTGTATCCTTTTATTCACCCACAGGGGAATATGTTCAATAGATGCACTGATGGTGCTTGGTGTTGTTTCAAACTTAGAAGAAACGAAAGGCGAGCAATGCATGTAGTGCTCGATGTACCAATCAACTGGCGAGGTACTGATTTTAAAAAAGATGGGTATCCCACCTATTCAAAAGGATATCGAGGCAGGAAAAGGTTGACCGTTTTGATGACTTTGGTTAGTTAGGTCATCATCTTCAGGACCAGTGAGTTGGGGAATGTATTATTCACTACGATCCATGGTTCACAACCTGGCAGCCATCCCATGACCTTCTTGCCACTGTATAATGATGGTGTGGCTCAAGGAAAGGGTGCCTGGCTAGCCAGGGCTGTGACTGGATGGTTAGTGTCACTCGTCTCGCATTGTCAGCTTCTACAAGACGAGTGACACTTTTCTCAAGATCAGAAATGTAATTAAAGTAAAAGTTTGATGATAAAGCCTTGCTTGTCCAACTCTATCAGGGAAATCCTTACTTACTCTAAAGACTAAGGGAACAACTCCTAACATAGGTAAACTGTCCCTGACACTAAACAACAAAACATTCAAATGTAACCATAAAAACATAAGATAATAAACAATAATTCAACAGTATTTAGATGACTTTCACCTGTCCTGTGTAAGTCCCGTCCCCATATTTTCAAAGTCAACCTCAACATTTTCAAACCAAAAATAAAATTCTTGAACCTATTCTTATCAGTTCCTCAATATGTTAAAAAGGAAAAGAAAAGTCTTAAACCAGCTCTTGTAAGTTCCAAGTCAAAACAAAAGTTCATCAAACAAAAATCCACTGGTAACAATTCTCTGGCTTTGGTTGAAAAGGTCCCCTTCCAATTCGAGTCAGGAAAATAGCACCAATGGTAATCCTGGATATCGTCTTTACAAGATTATTTGCCACAGTTCAAAGACTAGGTAAACAACTTCTTCTTCTACAATTTTAAAATTGGTTAGAACCTTTTGGTATTATTGTTGGGATGCTTCTCTTTGGGTTGTTGGGTTCCTCCTAACAACCACCCTTCTACTACTGTTACCGTGAGAACAATCTCCTTTGTTCCACAGTATGCCACTACTTCAAACAACTTCAATTTAACATCCACCACAGTTCAGGTACTTCTGATTCAATTTTATACTTCAGAATTATTAGGCATATAAAGACAAGACACTTTGACCTCTACAGATAGGCAAGGCACGCTTCTTTCCTATGCTCAAAGAAAAGGGCAGCTCTTTGCCTCTTCTGTCTGCCTTACTGCCACAAATATAACCTGCCTGTGCCCCAAGACTGACTTTCTCTCAGCTTCTGCAATCGTGAGCATTACAGGTTATTTTCTTAATCTTCTTTGCAAGCACCCAGCTCCCCTCCCCAGCTTTATTCACACCTTCTTGGTTCCAGTAATTACCCAGAAGCTGTATTGCCACTCTTCCAGCATCAGGTAACAATGCCACACTTGTATCAGAGGACACCAGACAATTAACAACCTCACGGATCAGGTGGATAGATCGAAATAGGACTTGTTTTACAATGGCTTTGGTAACGCGTGTTCTCATCAGTACAACAACTTCTGGAATTAAAGAAAGATTGTTCAGACTACTACAAAGGGAAAACAGATTTAGGCACACACGACCACTCTTTAAGGTAGATCTTTAACCTTAAATGTTTGCAAGTAATTCCTGTGTAATATCACAGAGATCATTTGAGACTCCTTTAAGGAAATACAATTGGCCACACGTGACCTTCCTTTGATGCTGTATTCACGTGTAACTCCGTGAAAATCAACGTTAGGTTTCAGAATGTATTAAGCAAGCGTTCCCATCTCAATTAAAGACACGTGACCACTTCGGCAACAGAAAGAAATGTTCAACAATGGAAATAATGTGCTTTTCTTCATACGCAAACACTACGCCTTTAACTATTAGTGTATGTGCTACATTTCCATTGCTAGAAAGGTTTTTAGTACAACTAACGGCTTCTACTCGCTTCCAAGTATACGCAAGTCATTTTAGAACTGGATACATTTAGTGGCAATGTTTACTGAGTGAACCTGAATCCTGAGCTTCACTCACCGGCTCCAAGAACACTGCAGTTGCAGGCTGCTTCACTATCCTGACTTCTTCAACTTCTACTACTACTTTGGGCATACTTGGGACCATCACCCTTCTGCGGCAAGGGTGTCTTCGGTCTGGCCATGCCACTTGGGTGTCTCCTTCATTCCTCAGTCCCTCGGCTTGCCTTCTGCTACGGACCTCGGACTTCGGCACCGTCACGGCTCTGCAATCACAGAAACTTGGCGGACAGGCGGAAACATTCACTCTCAGCACATCTTCCTCAGTACAGCCATGGCAATGCAGGTTTTGAGAATACATGACCCTGTCAGAACTTGCAAGTGAAATCTGCTGTCTCTACGTTCCGGTGTCCCTTCTGTGATCACTCTTCCTTGTGAACTGCCAGCCTTGTGCTCTTCTATTACCACTACTACTGCCAGCCTTCCAACTCCTGATCCAGCTCCTTCCTTCTCTTCTCTCCTGCTGCAGCCTTTTATGCCTCGCAGGTTTGGCAATTAGCTTCAGGTGTGGGCCATTAGCTTCAATTGCCTGACTCCTGCATTGGCTGCAAGGCCTAATTGCCTGACTACTACATCTTCATGCTTCTTCAGTCCTCTTCCTCTTCTCATTCCCTTTAGGATTCTGGGACATGTAGTTTGTTTCATCAAAGTTAGGTTTTTCTACTTCTTGTGTACTTTTAAGGGTAGATCTAATTCCTGCAGTAATTTTAACAGAGGGGCGGTACGTTTTTTAAAGTTTACTAGAGGAAGATGGTTTAGAGAAGACAATATTTCCTCAATCCCTTATAGTGTACCCTTGCAATTGAGGAGGGCATTTGATTTGAGGAACCAAAAAAATTATTTATTTTGGCATAATATGCTTTGTTGATACAACCTTAGGATTTACCACCTTGGATTTAATAGGAGGTTGCGAGACATTAAAATTACAATAAGCCATGACCTCTTCTGGCAGAGTGGTAAGAGTTTCCCTATCAGGGGAAACATACTGTGTATCATCCCACAGAATCTCCTCATTGCCCTAGGCCCTGTCTCCACCCAGGTGATCCCCCCACAGCACACCACCCCCAGGGTTGGGATCAGGGAGTGACTGCCTTCCCCAGGCCACCCGGGAGGAGACTTTCAGCAGAACAGCACACATTGTACCCTGACAATCCCTAGGTGCACAACATAATATAAAGAATCAAGATATGGCTTGGTCTAATGCACATAGAACATGATAGTGCATTGCAGTGTGCATTACCTGGGCACACCGATGCGTATCGTAATATAGGACAATGGAGTGAACTTTGCTCTGACAAACCTGGATGTTGAACACAATAGTACAGTGCATATCAATTTGCCCTGGGTGCACCCAGATGCATGACACAATACAGAACCATGCATACACTTTTGTCTGAGCTACCTAGATGTAGTGCAGGATATAGTACAATGCTCCATGCTTTAGTCTGACTAGGTGCAAAAGACAATAGTGTGTTGCTTCATGCTTTACCCTGAGAATACCTAGATGTAGTGCAGAACAAAGCAGTACGCTTTGTTCTGGGGGATCCTAGATGCAGAACACAATATACTGTAAACGCTGATGACCCTCGAGGGAGGGAGGATCTGATAATGATGAGTGAATTAACCACAAAATGGGAGGAGTCCGGGAACAGTATTTTATACCCACAGTATTATAAACTATGTATGTGCTCAAGATGTTTGTTATTTTTCTTTTTCTTTACACAGACAGTGGATAGGGATAGCCCCACCAATTGGCTGTTGGTATCACGTGCCACAAGAGCTTATACTATAATGTACATGCGTTAGAGGACTGCCAAGACAGCCCTTTTGGAAGCTCTCAGGGGCACTGGGTGAAGGCTACCTGTACCTCCATCTTGGATTGTACTGGCCTAAACCCTTTTGGGCAATGGGGTATTATTTTCAACCAGATGTGCATCAGGGGGTGTCTGCCCCACAGCCTTCCCTTGAGGAGGACGACACTGGATACCATCAGACTAGAGTGACTGACCAAGAAGTGAAGAGCCTTGTGGTGCCAGGAGGATAGACAGAAAACAAAGACGGACTACGATTGTTCACAAAGTGTTTTATTGATTTGAAGGGGGCAGGGATTCCTAAATGGATGTATGACAAATGTATGGGGAGAAGACCATGAGGGGATATAAGGAAAGGCAAACTGGAGGCAGGTTGGGTTATTAGTTTTGGCAGTGGGTTGATAGGATGCTATCTGTTTATTGTGGTTGCAACTCCCTAATAAATGTAGTCTTGCTTTCTCCATTTCCGATACTACTCCAGAGTCCTTTTTTCCCTCATAATTTCAACAACGCAAAGTCTCAGGAGCAAGAACCAGTGGGAGCACGCACTTGAAGGAGAAGAGAAGGACCTAGGTTACAGTTGGACAGGTTGACAGAGAGGGGACCTGTTCATAGGATGCTCCGATCAAGAGATGGTTGCAGTACTGAGGGAAGAAGAGCCACATGGCTCTATCACACTGTTCCTCCGAGAATGGGCTGATTTCTCCTCCTTTCTCCTCACATCTACCTCTAAACTCCTTCTCCTGGGTGACTTCAACGTCCACCCGACTCTTCATTCATGGCACCCACTCTCTTCCGTGACCTCTGCACCTTGCTCTCCCTCTCCATTCTCCCCTCTGGTCCTACCCGGTTTAGTTCTACTTGGTCAAAAATATTTGACCTTTTCACATTCGACCGAATTTCTTTTGGTCATTTATTGGTCTAAAATGGGAGGGGAGCTCCCCATATTCCCTTACCCCACCCCATATATATATTTCATTAAATTTGACTGAATTTTAACCAAGAAAACGATCCAAAAGAATCGGTCAAAAGTAAAACGTCAAATGTTTTCTGAATAAGTAGGCTAATACCATCCTACCCAAGTGGCTGGACACACTCTTGATGTCTTGATCCACACTGATCTTTTGCTCTCCAGCCCACTCACCATCCCACTCTCCTGGTCAGACCATTCCCTCCTCTCCTTTCACCTGGGTCCTCTCTGCCGTCTGACTGCACCTCCCCCAGCTCTGCCAACCTTGTTCACGGACATCCGTCCAATAAAACAAGAATCAGCTGCTGCCTTCGTATCCACCTTCATCCCGCTTATCCTCCACTGCAGGCTCTACCAGACTCTACTTCTGACTCCACTCTGAGCAACCTCCATCTTGTAATCACTAACACTCTCGACATTCTTGCCCCAGTCATGAGGATCCACCTAAAACATGCCACCAAGCGAAACACCTGGTACGATTCTGAACTTGCAGCCGTGAAACGCCAATGCAGAGCTGCGGAACAGAAGTGGCAGACCTCAGGCTCACACTCCAACAAACTGGCAATACTGACTCTCCATTCGTTCCAAGAAAAGGGCCCACATCCAGGCTCATGTCTCTGGTGCATCCAACAACATGGCTGTACTCTTTAAAATCTACAAGGAACTAGCCAACCCTACCGCAGTCTCCATCACACCTCTTCCCTCTCAGGTCCTCTGCAATGCATTGACCACATACTTCACTGCAAAAACTCAGGACATCCTGAGCACTCTCTCTTCTTTTTCCCACTCCTGTACCCCCATCCCCCTGCCACCTATGGCTTCCCATCCTCCCTCTGCGTTTCTCTCCTCCTTCTCTCCTATCACATCAGATGAGGTCACTAGAGTTGTCCGCTCTATGAAGGTATCCTCCAGCCAGGTCTCCCCTGTTCTTCGAGAACTATTAAGGACAACATTGTCTCTCTTGCCCCTGCACTTGCTGATTTCTGCAATCACTCTCTTGCTACTGGGTCTTTCCCCTTCCCTCAAGAACTCTCTTGTGCGCCCTTCCTGAAAAAAACCTTCTGCTGACCCTTTGTGTCCAGCTAACTACTGCCCCATCTCTATCACCCCCTTCCTTGGGAAACTCTTGGAGAAGCTGATCTTCCCCCAACTGACCCAGCATACTGAGCTTGTTGGTTGCCTACACAACCATCAATCGGGATTCCAAGAATCCAGAGGCACAGAAACTGCTCTCCTGAACACCTGTGAAGAGCTGCTTGAAGAGACTCTAAGTCTCCAGCTGTTCTCTTTCTACTTGATCTCTCCTCTGCATTTGATATGGTCAACCACTACACTCTCATAAAACGGCTCCACAATACCCTTGGTATCTCGGAGCGGTCACTGGACTGGCTGACCTCCTTCCTCACTGACTGTCACTCCCAGGTTATCCTGGGCTCTTTCTCCTGTCCCACCTCCATCTCCCCAGGGCTCCAACCTTTCTCCCTGGCTCTTTAACATCTATCTTGCTCTGCTTGCACACCTTATTTCCAATTTCTCCCCTTACTTCCAGTCTTATGCAGAAGACACAAAAGTCTTCTCCAAACTTCCATCTGATCCTTTCCTTACCTCCTCCATCATTCCTGACTGCCTATCTGTCATCCAGTCCTGGCGTGCCTCAAATCCAGCAAGACTGAGATCCTTCACATTGGGGCTCCTGTTCATCTTTGACTCCTCTCTTTTCTTCCTCCCTCACATCCAGGACCTTGCCAAGAAGGCCAACTTTCAACTCTACCTCCTCAAAGGAATCCTTCCTTACCCCACTTTCCCCCAGAAGCTCAATGTCTCTAAAGCTCTGGTACTCTCTAGGTTGGACCACTGCAACAGCCTCTTCCTTAATCTACCCTCTTCCTCTCTACGTCCCCTTCAGCTTATCCAGCATAGGGCTGCAAGACTTATCCTTGGCTTCAAGCCCAGGGGCGGCATCTCTTCAGCTTTAAAATCTCTCCACTGGCTCCCAGTTGCTGCAATGATCAAATTCATATCCCTCTGCATCATCCATAAGGCTGTCTGTGGCCGGGACCACGCTATCTACAACTCGCTCTCACCAAATACTCAACAAATACTCTCCCACCAGTTCTTTACGCGCCTTCTGTGCCAACTCTCTGTGTGTCAAGCGCTTCTCTAAACAGCGAGCTGGTGGCCGATTCCTTTCCTCAGGTGGCTCCCTCCTCCGTCTGGAGCCGGATCTCCTAAAATTCTGCAAGCTCCTGAAGACTTTCCTTTTCACCTCGTCCTTCCCCATCTCCCTCCTTTGCTAAATCCCACAGTCGCTGAGATTGGTGACTAGGGCCCTTATGTGTCCTTCTGGGTCCTGGCCTTCACCCTCAATCGCCTTCAGCCTCAGCCCACTACAAGCACCTTCCTTTAGGCGCCCACTGGCTTGTGCTGTCTCACAGGCCTGCACTTATTGTATTGGCAGTTGACCACTTTTACCAATGGATCTTTGCCAGGCACTTAACGCTGCTTGCAAGTTACTCCTTTGCCCTTTGCCGGCTGCCTGGGCATGCTTGCCCAGAAGGCTTCTGATTTGAGGGAGAGAGTAGTCATGTGAACTCGTGACACTAATTCGAACGCAGAGGGCAGGACAGGAGGGGGTAAGGGTTTAACTAAACACAATGGAGGTCTGGAGGGATGTGGGTGTAATACAGATTACAGCAAAGTGCAGAAAAGAGCCCTGTGAGGGGGAGAGCTGTCAAAAAAACACTCACCGTGGGTCCAAGGGGAATCAGAGGCATAAGGACAATTATGGTGGTGCACCAGAGCAGGAGGCACCAGACACCATGTTCCAGGTCACATGACCACAAGGAGCAACAATTGGGGCTATGGGGGCTGGGATCAGGACGGGAGAAGTGCAGGAGGTTAAGTAATTGCAGTGGAGGTTTTGGTTACAGAGGGTCTGGGCTCACTAAGTAGCAGCAGTGGCTCTCTCTACATGTGTCAGGGTTTTTTGTCTCTGCCTAAAATAATCCAGGGAGCGGGAGTGCTCCCTCTGGCAATTGCAAATTCAGGGCCATGAAAAATGACATGACAGGTTGTGCTCTGTGGGCCTAACAGCTTATTTTTCATCAATATTTATTGTCCCACGCAGACAAACCAGAAAACTTGGGCTCGGAGCCCGGCTTCCGTACTTGACTGATCTATGATCTTGGGCAAATTGCTCTAGATACATCAGCCTCATTTCTTTGGTTCCCAAAATTGAGAAATGATTTCATGAAGTGTGTGCTGGAAAATGTAACTTCATTCATCCAAGGTTTAATAGAATTTTTCTTCATATGCAATAATACTGTAAGAAATAATGGTAATTTCAATACTACACGCCAGACTTTGAATTGACCTTTACCCTTCTCATGCCACCATCACTACTCAGCCATATCGATCTCCTAACAGAAAAGTAAAACAAAATCTTTACTGTTTGGTGGGCTAGGGACCTTTCTGGCAATATGTACTTTGTCAGTGTAACTAGTGCACAACACTATGGGGGTCATTATGAGTTGGGCAGTGTTACGGGGGTAAATCTGCTGGAATACTGCCCAACGGAATGACCATTACCTCCACTTGGTCTGGTGGTACTACAAGCGGATTACAAGTGGTGTAAGTCTCCATTTATTTTTCGTTGATAGGACTCAATGGGGCATTTTCAGTAATTCCAGCAAAAATGTACGTTAAATCGGTGGATTTACCTGCAGCTCATAGCTATAGGTGAAGCCTCCAACCTCTCGCCCAACTCATAGTTGGGTGGTGTGGTAATGCAGCGGTATATGGTAATACTAACTCATTTAACTCCCTATTTCTTTTACCTCAACGCAATTTAGGATCAGTGGCCATTGGGCCTCTACCTAGTACCCTGTTTGTGAGAAGGATGAAGGGTGGCATATTTATCTTGGGCATGGGGGATGCTTGCCAGTTGCCAGTCATTGCTTTAGGTATTCCTTTTTCTCCCACCATCCACAATGTGTGGAGGGTGCCTGCTGCTCCCACTTATGCCTGCTGTGAAACTGGGGAACGCAAACTTCCCTAAGGCATAAGAGTGCTAGCCACACATTTTGCCGTTCTCTCCCACTACCTCTGTCTACTCCCCAGACAGAAAGGCAAAGGCTGGAGTGTAACAAGGAGGTGTTACCTTACCTTTCTGAAGGATCACTCTGGGGTCTGAGACATTGGAATTAGTTCCTTTACTGTTTCATTTAGCTCCTGATCTCATTTTTGTGCCTTTCTCGATTGTAGGAGGGCATTTGAATCTACTATTTGCTTCCCTCCTGTGTCTTGGAAGAGCACCTGGTTTTACGCTTGCATGAGATTTTCATTCAGGTGTAAAACTGTTGCAAGCAGGGGCGGAAGTCCCAGGCCCCTCAGCGATTTAGGACGAGATGGTTGTAGAAGGAGATGGTGTGGGGGAGCTAACAGAATGGTGGGGGAAAGGGTGTGCGCATAGAAGCAAGATTATGGAAATATAGTGTATCTTGGTACTAGCAGTATGTGTGGAATGAGATTGTATTTTAGAAGTTAGACACCATCTTGAAATCGATGCCTAGTGTTAGAGCTATGCCAGTGTGCTTAATCCATCCCGAGGGTTAGAACGGTGTGCATGCGTTTTCTGCCCACAGCCCTGGAAGCTCTACAGAATGTTAATTCATTGGAAATACACAGTTCTCCATTATGTCTTATATTTTGTGCTTGTAACCCAGAAGGAATGTGCCCTGCAAGAGAGGGACAGAATTGATCTTTGAAAAGCTGTCCCATGGGAAGGGGTTTGGGGGCGTTAGGCCTCTGCCAGTTCAGCCCTTTAAGTTATAGCGGCCAGAGACGCCCGAGCCCAGGACACATGCTTTTGAGAGCACTGACCAGCCCAAGACCCCTGGCCATAAAACTGTACATTGGTCGATCAAGAAGATCAGAGAGGGGTACGGGTGGCCCCACCATCGGTTCATGTGATTTGTGCTGCAAGGTGCCAGGGGAGAAAGTAACAAATTTAAGCTGCGGGTGGGAAAGTTGTGGAGGCGCCAGCGTGGCTGGGATTGGAGCGGGGGTTCACTTAGTTCTTTAAAGTTATCATGACCTCGAAAGTATCCACCTCACTCATGTCCTTGATACCAGGTGCACTGTAGAAGCTATGAAATAATGAATTGTGTAACTAAATTTCCAATTAGAGCCTGTGTACCTGATGACAGAAGAAGAAGATCCCCACGTGGAAGAAGATGGACAAAAGATGCTGGGACCAATCGCCTGACATCCCATACAGAGCAGGCTATATGTCCATAGGGTCACACCAACCAGCTACCTGGATTTGTAACCTATGTGATGTAAGTCATTTGTGATGCTGTGTACCTTTATAACCCATTGCTTATGCTGTTTTAGAGCGGTTCGTGGCAGCAGAGTTCTTTGTGGGCACGCACTTGTATTTTTGTGAGAATAAACCTTGTTCTCCTTGCAAGAGGTGTGCTGAGCCTTTTTTTTCCTAGTAAGTTGCATTTTTTCTAGTGTGAGCGTTCAGGGGGTTGTCTACAAATTTAAAGGATTCCTATGGAATACTCTTTGCATTTACACCTGGTGCACAGCCAGCGGATTCCAAAAGAATCCCTTATGAAACGCTGCTTGCAACTAGACTTATCCTTAATGAAAAGTATCCTTCTCGCTTAACCATTCCCCCTTTCCTCCTCTTCCCTCTCTCCACCTTACAGTATTCACACAATCACCCCTGGTAAATGGCAGCAACTGCCTGTGAACACAGCAGTCGGAGTGTCTCCACTGCTCACTTCTCCAAGCAGCCTCACACATCATCATGCCAGCCACTTACTGCTTCATCACAGCCCTGATTCTATCTCACTGACCGTGGCTCTCCCTTCTGGATGAAACCAACACTCAAGGTTCTGAAGACTCTGGAACTTCCGGCCTGGAAGGATCACCGCTGCTAGAATCACATCTGCCTTTCTCATTAACAACTCCCACTCCCCCTCTTTTCTTTCAGGCCACATGAAGCAAGGCTGTCAAAATGGCATAAGAGCGCTTTACGCTACCACATTACATTACAAAGGTAAAGATGACAGTGTGTAGCCAGTCCAAGAAGAGGAGATAGCAGCTCCTTTTCCAGTCCCCCGGATTGGAATGAAGGGTTCAAAAGGCAGACATTGTGCACAAGCGGTTGGCTTAGCACATGTTTCCACTCCATCTGACCAAAAAAAAAGCATTAACGCCAACATGACATTTCCATGCTGGCGTTAATGCTTTAGCTTCCTACGGAATCCACCTGGTTTTAGCAGCTGCTAAAAGCTGTAAATTCCATAGAAAGACATAGAAAGACATTGTCGCCCCTCCCACAATCATTAATTAATTGTGTGATGCCTTTACACCTTTTTCCAATGTGTCGCAGGGACGTCATTTTGGAATGACCTGAGACTGTGGTTGGCCTTGAGGTCTCGGTCAGAGCCCCCACTTTCTCTGGGTCCGGTTTCATCCCTTGCTTCAAGAATATGTGCCCAACGAATTTCAGTGTGATATATGATATGATATTTTATTTATATTGCGGCCATACATAAGTGTTTCATAGCCAAGGGAGGGCAACAAGGGGGGACAAAACAATGATCTTACTTGGCCCAGCGACATTGAGAACGCGGGGGTGCAGGGGAGAGGGAAGGGGGAAAGTGCAAGGGGCAGGGGAGGAGTGGAAAGTGCTGAACACGAAACTCACATTTATTTTTGTTCAGCATTACTCTTGCCGTTTCTAAAGCCAAACAGACTCGATGTAGGGTTTTGCTGAAATCAAGAATGTCATGGCTATATTTCAAGCAATTTGGTATATGTTTAATAACTTGGTGTATTTCTTCCTGAAATATTTCCACAGAAGATGATATACCAAAATTGAGTCTCTTGTAACAAAATAGACCCATGTGCGTAACAAAAGTGGTGATGTAACTGGATTCAGAAGCTAGTTCCAATTGGTGGTATCCTTTATTAAGGTCCTATTTGGAGAACACAGGGGCAACGTTTAGGAGGTGGATCATGTCTGTGATCCGGGGGGCCTGGTGCTTTCTCTTTGAATGGCCTTGTTCGGTCTGCACATGTCCGCACACAGGCCCATGGTCCAGACACATGGTGTGGAGCCGCTCACCCGTTCAATGATGTTGTGGTCCAGTAAAGGGTGGATCTCTTCTTCCACTTGCTTCTCTATGTTAATCAGAATTCCTCTATAGTGTTGGGCAACTGGTTTGACAGTGGAGTAAATGTGTAAATGTACTTTGCAGTTCTTCAGTTTCCCCAGGCCCTTAAAAAGTTTTGGGACCATCTTGACTACATTACCGTCCCACGCCATGTACTTGTGTGCCATGATGCGGTATGGAATATGTACCAGTCCCATGTCCAAAGCCGTTTTAAAGCTAAGGATGCATCCACTAGCTGTTGCCGCTGACAATGCATGCAGTTGAATGCGTGCCGTGTGTGATTTATGCACGCACATAGTTGTGAACATATCCTTGCAGGGCAGCGCGGTGTTGGATTCAAATGGGTATAAGTCCACCGTTGATGGCTTTAGCTTTGGGGGGGGTGTGGGAGTCTCTTGTATGTTTCTTCACTCATAACATTCATGGTCGCCTTGTGTCAAAGATAAATTCTGTGGGTGAATTGAGGACTTTAAGAGTTAGCGTGAGGCTGTGTTCTTTAGCCATTTTGTTATTTAGCGTTCATACATAGCCCCTTTTCCTTTGATCAGTGGGGGAGCCTGAGGACTCACTTTCTGACTGGGAGCCTGTCCCTATGTATCATAGTCTTCGCCGGGGGCGGTGTGAGCTCCTCCTTTCTGAGGATCTGTGTGATTTCCTTTTGTGATCCTTGCTGTGATCTCCCTCAGCGGATTTGTGTTTTCTGGGGTCACAGGTGCTGTGATGGCTAGGGTAATGCCTTTTTCGCCCAACACCATTCTGCGCAGTTTCTCTGAGTGCATGCCGTTGATGATCTGGCACCTTATTTCCTTTTCTACGTTGTCAAATTCAAACAAGAGTGCTATTCTCCTGACTCTTGTGTGGTAAGCCTACAGTGTTTCATTCTCCCTCTGTACTGTGGTGCAGAAGTTGAAGGTTCCATAGTCCGGATTCCACTGTGGCATGAAATGTGCTGTAAGGGCATCTTCGGCCAGTTGGTATATGTCCGCACCATCGCCAATGGCCAGCGTGTTGAAAATGCGCAGGACGTTGTCACCCACGTTGAGCAGAAGGTGTGACCTCATCTTCCTGGATGTTGTGACATCCTTACAGTCCATCGCCATCTCAAACTTTTGAATCTATAGCATCCAGTGGGGCCCCACTGATGATGGATCGGTATAGGGATCGAAAGCCCTCAATGCAGCCGTGGTGCCTCCACGAGTTCGAGGGGACGGCACCGGCGGCATCAGCGACGCAGCTATCCTTGACGGTGTGCTGTGTCTGGGAGTGGAAAGGTCAGTCGCCATGTTTTCTTGGCGCTGTGTTCACCCCATGTGTGTGGGCAGAAATGGATCCTTCCTCACCTTCGTATGCCGATCTGTTGGCGCGGCACCATAGAGTTGACCGCTCCTGGGTGTCCCCCTCGGTGGTGCAGTGGCTTCCTCTGCAGGTCTAAGGGAGAAAAAATAAATCTCCACATGGCTTCCACCAGGCACTGTTTTGTGGATGATTGACTTTGGAGGAAAAGAAATATTTATTTTTGTTTTTTTTGTTTTTGGGGGTGGGGAATGGCACCCCCACCGTGTGTTCCAAAAATGTGCCTGTGTCATGGGCTGATTTAAGGCCTGAAAGCTTGTGAGCGTAATTCAATCCCTGTTCTCATTGCCAGTGTGATGTTCCTCCCTGCCGGTGCTGCTGGGGGAGAGAGGAACAAACAGCGCCTGCATCACTGGCCCAGCTGAGGGGATGCAGGAGCTCACAAAGGACACGACACGCTTGGATGGCTCGTGCCCGGGACTGCCTGCCTTCCGGCAGGGCAGGCCCTTTATTCAACATGTACCTCACGTCACTGCGCATGCGGGACGTGAAGAGAATCCAACAGGTGCTTCTGCGTTCTCCCCTTTGGTATTTCGTGTGTCGTCTGCCACTAGTTGGCGAGGAGGTGCGTGGGGAGGATTGTGGGGCGTTTTTGCACACTGCTCGAAAGTGGTCCCCCCCTCAAGCTGCACACTTTTGTTCCAAGGCTGTGCACGTACCTTTATGTGGGTATTCATAGCCACACTGCTAGCACATCATGCCTGTCCTCATTCCTCTCTCTCCCTGCGTGAGCGATAGTTTCTGGACGCGCTACCGTTCTTTGGCCATTGGCATTATCTTCAATTTCCACATGTTGAGGACCAGTAGGAAGATGGCAGAGTCTGATCTGGATGTGAGCGCCTCATCATTGGAGTAGCGGTGAGAAGCGCAGTGTTTCATGCGGATGTGTAGCCTCATGACAAATTCTCAAGAGTTTCCCACCCTTCCTGAGTCTTTGTGTGGAATATGTGGCGTTCATCGTCAACATTGGTGTGGGGCAAAGTACAGGGCCAGGGCGTCTTACATTTCTTGAAAGGTGGCCTTCTCTTCATCCACCATCTCATACAGGATGTGGCATACTGCTGCACCCACTGCCAGGGTTAGCAAATTCTTCTTTCTCTCCTCATCCATGAATCCCATCACCCCTATGTATACCTTGACGCCTTTGGACAACTGGATTCACCGCAGGCCCAGATACTTGTGTCTGTCAAGTCAAATGCCACAGGGACCTACCATTGAACGGTCTCGGTCTGCGCCATCTTGAATGTTCCTGTGGGGCGTGTTGATACAGTGGCCGGGAAGTCTTCTTCTGACATGGCTGCGCCCTCTCCGGGTCCTGTGTGGCTCTGTGACACCCTTCATCTGTGCTAATCACTTTATGGGTGGCCTGGTGGTTCCAAGCATATTTGATATGATATGATATTTTATTTATATCGCGCCCATACACAGGTGTTTCAGAGCGTATCACTTGTGTTGGAGGGGTAATATTTTCCCCATGCCCCCACTTCCCTGGGCTGCTGTCAGGAGTCAAACAGGGACCCTCATGCCCCCTTCTGGCAGGCCCCTCCCTGATCTGGGTGAGCATCAGGGAGACCAGTAGCCTTTATATACAGGGTGGTCTGACTATTCCTCTGCACTGCTTTTCCTTTCCAAAGGTCTGTAGCTGGCTACACTCACGGCCGCGGCCCGGATCTGTGTTGTCTCTGTCACTGGACGAAACAGTTATGTGCCGGTATGTTGGGAGTATTGCCGCTTCCCAGGGTGTGCCCGCCCTTCAGAGGGTGAAAGCAGCTCCTGGACTGCAATCCCGACAGGCAGACCTGCCTGCGATCACTGTCCCCGCCCGGGCGTGATGTCTCTGCGCAGATATGGTTGCGGCACAGACGCACGTGCTGGCGCACTCCAGGGATGTCATTTCACCAAAATGCCAGGAGTAGCGGAAGTGGCATCACACGACCCTTGACCCCCTGATGACATCACAGGAAGTGATGTCATTTGACCCCACCCCGAAGTGATATTGCAGGGAGCGATCGAACACAACCTTTCACCTATTGACAAAACAGGAAGTGACATCACATAGCATTGTACACTACGAAAAACATGGTTACAATATCACTATAATGTCATGTACATTTCATGCAAGAATGGATCGCCATATGTAGTGTTAAGATCAGTGTGTATAGGCCCATATTATCAAATTACTATGAATGCAAGCAGACATCCATGACCAAATGATAATGATGTGTTATTATATAGCACTTATGCTTAAGCGCTTTATATAGAAAAAATATACACCCGATATCATCCAACCTGTGTTTTACTCATTTATACTCATTTATCGACCTCAGAAGGATGAAAGGCTGAGTTGAGGCATTTAAGAACAGACTAAATCAGGGACTCACTTCCTGAAGTGTGCCTGAAATAAACCTTTAATGAGTCTAGCAATTATTGTATAGAATTCCAGAAAGACACATTATTTGCTTTCCTATTCTTTCTTATTTAGGGTCAGTGCTGAAAGTGTTAGACTTGTGGCACTCCTGTTCTTATTTTACTTATTTTTTTAAAGGGCCTGTACAAGAAAGCCAGTCATTCCAGGAGCTTGCATTACAAAAAACGGAAAAAAGAAAGATTTTTTTTTACATTTTCTTTTTTTTTTACAGAGGTCGCAAGGGAGACCACAGAGGTCGCAAGGGAGACCACAGCGGTCTGAGTTGCGACCACTGGCGAACCCTAAATGACGTCCCTGGCGCACTCTCCTGCACGCACGCACGGTGGGTTACGCTTCATCGCCAATGTAGAAGCACTTTGCTCGCTTCTCTAAAAACTTAACTTCAGGTCCGCTGCCCGTAACTCGGGTCGGGCACAATAAAGGAGGTCAGAGACGTGTGACTGATCGCCAGCATTTAAAAACATACAATTGATGACTTCCCGTCATCGCTCTTCACTTCCCCTTTCCACCACACACCCCACCTAGGTCTCTCCCACATAACGAGGCTAACGGGCCTCATATAGCAATGTGACAGAGACATCATGTTCACCCTTTCAGCGCAGCAGAGACCCTAGACCTGACCAACATGCTATTTATTCCCGAGCTGCATTTCAAGTAAAAGTCAGATTTCAGATTGCAGTTAATAGTTGCGTCATTGTGGGCAGGCAGAAGCAGTATGAGGAGAAAGGTACATGTGTGTGTAAAAGCATCTTCCATCAGCGTTCCAGATCTGGTTACAGGACAAGCCCCTGCGCCTGTGAGACTTATACGTTGATCAAGAGCCTTTAACCTTTCAGGAATGCAGGGAAAGGTTTGATCTCCCGGAGACGGAGCGCTTTCGATACATACAATTGCGCCATTGGATTACTAATCGAAACACTCGCAGAGCAGCAGGAAGGGCCCCTCTGGGAATCGAACTTAAAATTCTTGAAGGTCAACAGTCCCACAGGATCTCACAGTGTTATAAACTATTAGAAAAAGCTTCAATAGGTGAGAAGCTCCCATACATGAAAGCTTGGGAGAGAGAGCTAGGCCTGGAGATTCCAGAGGATTCTTGGCAGAAGATCTGGCACCGAACTCAGACTAGCTCTCACTGTACCCTAGTAAAAGAAAATTCCATAGAAATTTGCTTCAGGTGGTACTTCCCCCCCAGCAGACTCCACTCCATCAACCCGGAATATCCGGACACATGTTGGCATGGATACGGCAAACAAGGGGATATGGCTCATATGTGATGGCATTGTCAGATCATCCAGTCATATTGGCTGGAGGTGAGGTCTAAAATTAAAGAAATTACAGGTTCCTTGCTTCCCATGGACCCCAGGATATTCCTGCTGGGAGATGTCCCAGACGATGGGTCCTTCCCTATGTCCGGAAATAAAGCAGGTTTGATTTCACACTTACTAGTGGCTGCTCTTATCACCAGGGCCGACTCTGGAAAACGATAGAGGGCCCGCAGATTGCCTACTGATGGATGAAAATATGGGAATTGTTGGGTTTAGAAAAGCTTACGGCAATGATGCAAGGAAAACTCTCGAGATTCCAGAGGACCTGGCGCCCCTTCCTAGACTTTGTTTCTGATAAGGAACACATGTTCTTCCAACCACAACTCCTGAAACATTTCATGAATTCCTGATCCAACCATAGATCGGTAGCCTTGCACTTATGCACTTTTGAGAGAGAATATGCATCAATGTTAATCAAGTTTATGAACTCTTGATACTTGATATTGTTTAATGAATTGATGTCTTCGATCAACTAAAGGAAAGATAACTGACCAATGAACTTAACCTTTTTATTTATTCTTTTTTTTTCCTTTCCTTCCCCTCCCCCAACCCTTTCTCTCATTACCCCCGATTAATTTACAGAAGACATATTGCACTATATACTTTGTATCTAACACTGTTATTCAATGCCAAATATGTGAGACATTGTGGAATTGTTGGGGAGGTAAAAGATTTTTCTCGAATGAAAGGAAATTAATTGTTGGTTGAATTGTTTGTAATGCCTTTCATGTTGAAAATCAATAAAAATATTTAAACAAAAAAAAAATAGCATCTTCCACTGCCTGCTGACCATGCACATCAGCTCCAGGAACTGTCCTGCTAACTTATTTAAACAGTAGGCACAAGATCCCCTAATTAGTAATGGGGTGGGGGGTAGATTAAAAAAATTGCTTGCATGCGTGTCTGGGCTTTGGGCAAACGGGGAGTTCACCAGAGATCGCTCCCATTGCATTCTGGGTAATGGTAATCCTGCCACGGATCGAGTTCAGCAGAGAAAGCCTCACATGAAAAGCCCGCTGAAGAAGGGCAGATTTGATGTACATGCCACTACAGACAAGCACGCGGGCTAGGGATTAATATAAGCAGTGGTCCAAGTGTACAAAAAGAAGTAGTAGAACTATGTTCCCTGCCGGCCTGCACACGCTCCCTATAAACCGCATCACCACACCCCTCCCACACACAATACAAACCCCCAAACACATGCACCTGCTGTTTAAGGGAACTTTCAGTGCAGTGCACTGCAAGTGCAAGTTTCAACTTCTTCCTACACTTTTATTTTAAAACGAAACCATTATGGAACTATTTATTTTTTAAATAAAAGCATAGGAACAGTAAAACTAATTTTAAAACAGTAGAGGAGCACCGCTCGCGCTCACTTCGACCACTGAATATAAGGCTCCAGGGTGAAGAGAAATCACACGGTATGGGAGCCCGTGGGAAGCGAGTCTTGGGACTGGGGGTGCCACTGCCAGGGAAGGACTGTGCCGGCTGGGACGCTGTGGTCCCTTGTTGCTATGCGAACATTCTTCCTAGTGCACCCCCATAAAAAGAAAACACTGAACAGCTGACTCAGTTTTACTCAGGGAATTGCCAGGCGTTTAGCACTTTTCACGACTTTTAATAAAGAAAAATGTGATACCGACCTCAATAATTAATTTAATACCTCAATTTACAACAATGCAGTACATACCTAATTGCGCCCTTTACACAATGCTTAAACTATCACCAGGAAAGTTCTTCTCCAAGCAACGAGTTGGGGGGAGATCTCTCTCCGCAGCAGGGGCCTCCCTCTGGAACAGCCTTCCTGCCTCCCTGAAACTTGAGGAGAACCATCTCCGGTTCCGGAAGCACCTCAAAACCTTCCTCTTTGCTTCTGCTTTCTCTCCCTCTCTCCCCTGCTAAATCACTGAAACTGTACTGAATCAGCAACTAGGCCACTCACCAATCTCGGCCCTTGGTCCAGCCACCCTCCCCTTCACTGCCTCCCTGGCAACCCCTGCACTGCGGGACTGTCTCTGTATCCTTACAGCCCCCCTTCCCAGCACTTGTCTGCACTTATCCTGCACTTGCCACCAGCTGGCCCTTATTATTTATCTTGTATTTTACTAATCACTTTGTACTGCAGTTTCCCCTCTCCCTTTCCCCCTTGCACTTTTCCTGTCCCCCCTACCCATGCACTTGCGCGATCTGAATGACACCTGGCCTAGTAGGATCGTTTGTCTGTCTCCCCTTGTTCCCCCCTCCCTGCCTCGACGCGCCTTGAAACACTTGTGTATAGGCGCGTTACAAATGCCATATCATATCATATCATTTCCAGAGTTGAAATCCTGGGCACACGAGATGAAAATATTTGAATAATAGCCCATTTCCAATAATACATTGAGCCACAGCTAAAGTAATGTAATAGAGCGGAAGTCAGATGTGAATCCTGTGGCGTTGATGCGTCACGTGTGCACGCTGGCCGTAGCTGAGCGCGAGCAGCGTCAGAGTGACTCTAGGTGGCAAGTGCCCACGAGATTGCATTTGTGTATCATCCAGAGGGGAGAGCTGTGTGATAGGACTAGAAGAAGGAGCCGTGGCATTGTTAGGTTCATTTACTGTTTGTGGGTAGCTCACTGCTGTGTCAGAGGGTTCATTGTGTGAGTAGTATAAGGTGGAGAGAGATGAAGAAGCGGGGGAGGGGTATGTGCTGGCTCCAGAGAAGCTTTCGGTTCAAGATTATTGATCTAGTGTTTTTGAACTATGTGGTTGTCATTTCTGATGATGAAGGGCTCCTGCCAGTCCTCATTAATTTTAAGGGGCGCGGGAAGCTTAGCCTGAAGGGGTCTGAACTCCCTCGCTCCTTGGCTGATGTGTTTTGTCCAGGGTTCTGACACTTTCAGCGCTGGCCAATGGGCCGGCTGTGTAGCCGGATCTCGGGATCCGGCCAGCCTTAGACCCAAAGCGCTCCACGATTGTTTAAAAATAAAAAAGCGCTCCAGTCACTGGTAAGCAACGCAACGAAAAGGGCTTTGTATAATTTAAGCAAATATAACCAACGGTAATGTAATGTGCTCTGTGCTGTGCACAGGGCAGAGCCCCGCAAATCTGCCCTGTGCACAGCCACAGAGCCCATTACTGTTGGTTATATTTGCTTAAGTTATACAAATCCCTTATTCCATATCGAAATACTGTTGTCTAAAAGCACTTCATTGTAAAGAGCATTGAACCATGTACTGTGCTTAACGTTTTTTATTTATTGTCACCTAGCTAAGTGACCCGTTTTCTCAGAGTGTACTGTTGTGTACTCTGAGAAACGGGTCACTTAGCTGGGTGCTTATCAGGAAATACTAGAGTTCACCGTCGGTAAGCGGTGAACTCTAATATTTCCCTAGGGTCAGGGCTCTAAGTGGGACAGGGGTAGCCGAGGCCGAGACCCGGCAGGCTCAGAAATCTCATTCTGAGCCGGGGCCCTGCCAGGGCTCACTAATCTTCTCTGGCAACCCCGGCCGCTAGAGGACAAGGCTTTTTATCTAAAGCCTGAAGCTCTCACTCATGTGCAAAAACTTCAGACTTCAGAAGAAAATGCCTTTCATCCATAATGGTGGCCCCCAAACTGCGAGGCAAAAAATGCCAGTGGGCCGGTGCCACCATTATGGAGAGAAACATGAGGCCGCTGGAAGCAGAAGCCTTTTTTTCAAAATACTAAACCTCCCGCGAATGGAGCAGGAGCTTCAGGATTTTGAAAAAAGGCCTCTGCTTCCAGCGGCTGCACCATTTTAGCCTTAATGATGACGCTGCCCGTCCCCCAGCTGGCAGCGGATTCCATGTGTTAATTTCCCCGCAAAAATATCACAATACAAAAATATCACCATATTTTTGCTGCGATATTGAGGCATGGACCCTGCGGGGGACACCCCCGCAATCCCCACATTATTTTAATATGTGCGGGGGCCACTGCAACTACCGCTCCCACAAATTATCCCCCCCAAAAATATCGCCTATGGCAAGACAAACAACCATATGTGCGGCAATATATTTGGTGGGGATAATATTTAGGGATACCCTGCCAGCAGCACCATTATGGCTGAAAAGGCAAAGGCGCTGTCCCCAGCCAACCGAGCTCTTCCGAAATAAATGCAGAGATCCGCACCCTCTCCCCCAGGGGTCAGAGGGTGCTGATCTCTACAAAAGGCTGCCTGTAACCCATTGAGCTGGGGCTCGTCAAGTGGGCATGGCCTTACGACCCCGCAGGCGACACCGACTCCCCCTGCGGTTAGGCCACACAGCTTTGATGAGCCCCGGCTCATTTTTAAAGCCACTTAAGGCACTGCCTAGGGTGTTCCTAGGAGGCATGGGGTGGAAAAGGAGGCATGTGAGCTTAGTCTAGGCTCGGAGTATATAGTGTGGAGTTTGGAAAAGAAACATCATGAAAGAAATTATGCTGTTATAAAACTATTATTTTGAACATTTAGGCCCTCATTACGACCCTGGCGGAAAGTGACTGACCGGACCGCCACAGCGTAAATAGCGTTTCCGCCATTGCACGAAGGAGCAAAGTGCGGCCCATTCCGACCCATCGGGCACGAGCACCACGCCATGGCGGAAGTGCAAAGTCCGCGATGGCGGAAATGACCCCAAAACGGCCCACACTGCCGCCGTACGGCGCCCTAGGTGCAATACCGCCACCCCTCTTAGCGGTCACCGCAGTGTGCGCCTACCGGAAAGTACGGTGACCGGAAATATACGGAAACGGAAGTAAAAACATGGGCCCGGAACGGGAAACATCCCGCCGTACACCTATAAAACCACTAAAACCACACAACCACTAAAATCACTACCCTGAAACACACCCCAACCCGTCATCCACCCTAGCGAAACCAAGAAAAATGGGAAAAGTAGCGAAGAAAGCGTGCGACCGCAAGCGGCAGGTCCACTTCTCCCGTGAGGAACTCACCGTGCTAACAGAGACCCTCCAGGAGAATGCTGCCGTCGTCTTCTCCACGCAAATGACCAGGACGGCACTTGCAAACAAGAAGGCCATATGGGCTCTGGTGGCACAGCGGGTAAGTGCGGTGGGGACCGCACCCCGCACCCCACAGCAATGCCGCAAGCGATGGGACGACCTGCGGATACGCGTCCGCAGCATACTCTCTGCCAACCGCAACATTGCCACAGCCACCGGGGGAGGTCCTGAATCACCCATCAAGTTGACCCCCTGGGAAGAAATCTGTGCCTCCACCATCGGAATGGAGAGCATAGAGGGAGTCGGAGGGATGGAGAAAGGAGTGCAGACATCCGAAGATTCAGGTAGGTGGGCCAAATAAAACAATGCCAAATCCACAAAGTCCATCCATGTGAAGTACCATGCGTCCACATAGTGCAACAGAAACACATGTCCAGGAGAACGTCCACACACATCGGCCTGATAGCGCACGTTAAAACCCACAATAAATACATAAATAATTAAAAACCCCTAAAACACGCACTACACGTGCAGCAGGCACACCCTAACTGCAGGCTGCCAAACAACTGCACCCTCACTCCACACACAAATGAAAGCACCTCCAAGGCCCCGACCCAAATCACCCTCAGGTACCACCCCAATGCATGTGATACAATGCCATTCCAATTCCCACAGACCCATCAATAACCCTCGCCCTCCTTTACTCCACCACAGGGTCCGATCCAAACGACGAGCTTCAGGACACCCCTACCAGCACACCTGCAAAGAGGGCCAAGACCAACGGCCAAAGACCCTCCACCTCAGCTGCACGCATCAAGACACGGCAGCAGCACAAATCAGGTGGCAGCACAGAGGAGGGAACATCAACAGGCACCCCAGCAGCCAGCATGCCCACAACACCACCACCACAGGTCCCCCCAACGGATGCCACAGAAGGCACTGCCTCTGGTGGCAGCAGCACCATAGGTGACACCCCATTGATGGCAGCATGCTCGGACACAGAAAACGGGGATGTCGAAGTCAGATCCATCCATGACCTGTCCCAATCCCCCTGTCTGTCCCATCCCGTACAACATGAGGATACCACGCAGGGGCACCCACAAGACGACGACTGGCCATCCCCCACAAGCCCTGTGGCAAGGCAACATGAGGACAACAGTCCCTCTGTGACACCCCCGCAAATGGCCATGGCCCAGCAGAGGCAACAGTCCCTCGACCAGTTAATCGTGCAACAGCAGCAACTGGCCACGCTCCTCAAGGACCATGCCGATGAATGTGGGGGCACTAAGGCAGACATAGAAACATCAACTGAGACACTTAGGGCAGAAATGGAGAGAGGTACAGAGACGCTAAGGGCACAAATGGAGAGTAGCACCGAGAGCCTGAGAGTCCAAATGGAGAGTAGCACCGAGAGCCTGAGAGTCCAAATGGAGAGAAGCACCGAGAGCCTGAGAGTCCAAATGGAGAGAAGCACCGAGAGCCTGAGGGGGGAACTGCATGCGACGTCCAAAGACGTATGTGCCGAACTTGCCGCAGTGCGCCGTGTGCTCACTGAGCTCTCGCAAACCCTTAGGGACATGCATGGACGTGAGCAGGCAGACACATCATCCGTTCAGGGCAGCCCCCAACGTAGATCTGGGAGGAACCTGCGCTCCACAGGCAGGGGTGCCCCTGATACCCGCAGAGGGGGCTTGCAATAGCGACAGCCCACTGACAATGAGCATCTTTGGACACTGGTGTTCGGGGGGGAGGTAGGAGGGTGGAGGGGGTGTGTTGGGCTCACTTGGGTGGCGGGTCGATAGGGTGTACAACATGATATCACATATGCCATAAACAGTGCACGATCAACCAATGAGATGTGTGGACATTGATCTTTGTGTACTAGGCCATCATAGGCGTACAGTCCATATTGTGCATGTCCCAGACACACACAGTGCCACGAGTCCCGTGTCCATGTATCAGCCACCAGGCGTGAGTGCTAGAAGCATGCATCAATGAGATGCTGACGAATGTCACGGGCCTCCGGTGCCTCGCAGACTCCATGAGGTGCTGCCACATCCCCACCCTCATCATGACCATCATCAGGTGCTTGCAGTTCTGCGTCAGGGGGCATGGGCACATTTCTACGTACGCACATGTTGTGGAGCATGACACATGCCATGACCATCTTTGCAACCTTCTCATGGCGGTACAGGAGTGCCCCGCCAGACCTGCTGAGGCAGCGGAAACGAGTCTTCAGTAGGCCGAATGCCTGTTCAATGACTACACGGGTACGTGAGTGGGCATGGTTGTAGTCCTCCTCATGCTGGTCCCGTGGGTTCCGGACTGGTGTGAGGAGCCATCTCTTCAGTGGATATCCAGCATCACCTGTATGTGGACGAGAAACGTATGATGTGGAATGCCATTGCTACGTACGCACACCCCCCCCTTCCTGCCAGGTCATTGCCGAATCACATACCCCACATAATCATGCATGTAATGAGACTCACCGAGTAGCCAGGATCTGTTCCCTGCGTGTCGCTCCATGTAGCGTGGTATTGTAGAGTTCCTCAAGACCATAGAATCATGGGTTGATCCAGGGAATCGGGCACAACAATGTGTAATGATCCTGTTGGAGTCACACACCATTTGTACATTCAGGGAATGAAATTGTTTTCGGTTGCGGTACTGGGCCTCCATGGCATGTGGGACGACCAATTCCACATGGGTGCAGTCGATGGCACCAATGCAACCCGGTATGCCGGCAAGTGCATGGAATCCCACTTTTGTGTTGGTAATTTCCTGCTCCGAGCGTGGTAGAGAGATGTAGTCGTCTGCATGCTGCAGGAGGGCATCGAGCACTTGCAATAGTGTCCGTGAGAACAGTGGCTGAGAAATGCCATGCAACTGTCCGACTGTGTGCTGGTAGGTGCCTGTGGCCAGGAAGTGGAGTACAGACACCACCTTCAGTAGGGGTGGGATGGCGGTTGGGCTATCTATCATGCTGACAAGGTCAGCCTGTGTCATGTCGACAATGGCGGCTATGGTGTCCCGGTCCAGACGGTAGAGGGTGTGGATCTGCTCATCAGTGAGGTTGAACGGATGTGCTCGGAGGCGTGGGATTACGGGCTGCCTGCGTGGTGGTAGTGGCTGTGCTGGCGGCCCTTGCTGGCCCTGCCTTGGCCTCCTCCTCCTCCTGCGTCTCCTCCGTGCGGCCGGTTGTAGTTGGTGTTCGTCTTCTTCTTGGAGTTGGAGTACTTGCAGTGCTATCAGGTCCCCCAGGGCCAACATCGCGAGTCCTGCCGGTAGCATTTCGGTGTGGTTGTGGGAGGAGACTGGCTGTGCAATTTATGTGTTTTCAGGCTGTATGGCCTCCACCTGTGGTGATTAATTCCACCTGTGCAAACTGCTCTCCCCTTTGGCCGAGCACGTCCCGCGCACAACGCTGCAATTCGGGGAATGGCATTTTGCTATTGCAATCATGTATTTGTACCCGATGGCCGTGTAAGATTGGTTGATATGTTCATTCTGCTGTGGTCCCATTGTTTCACATACTATCTGTGCAGTCGCGAACAGACTTGTGAAGGGTCAGTGGAACGTAGTACTCGAGTAACGGTGGGCCCTCATGCATCACTGTACCGAGTTGCAACGACGGGCGGGGCGTCCCATTTGTGGGTGAAGGCAGTTGCCATTTTCACACACAGCCGCACTCGATGGAATAATTAGTGATTTCAAACGGCCACAGATGCCTCTTCGACGTGATGTTGCAAATGAGGAATTCGAAGGGCGGCGCTTTCGGTTTTCAGCTAGCGGCGAGGAAATGCCCACAGGTCTGACTGCAAATATAACGTACTATTGTTCAATGTCCTTGAGACAGGGGCCATGGCGAGGATGCAATGATTGATATGAATAGTTTTGGATGCGCAATAGCGACGTGGGCGATGAGGCCGGACGTTCCCAAATACATGTTACTTCACTACACTGGAATTACGGGCTGGGGCACTGTGGATTTTGCAGGCTGCATAACGCACAGACTCAATGGATATTTCTAATGTTATGTGAGTAAATATTCAGGCGTTTTAATCCCGGGATGAGGGAATGATGAATGGATGCATGGGCAGGTGATTTGATACAGAGTTTGCCATGTACAGGGCTTCTTGGGATCTATCCGCCTCCCCTACGCTATGTGATGCAGGGCTGCCATAGTGGGACCATCGTCTATCTGGCCTTGTTGAGCCCTCCCTGTCTCGACGCGCCCTCAGACACTTGTGTCCATGCACGTTAACATTCCCATCTGATGGATTCTGTTTTGACAGACGCATGCACAGGTACACTCGTTTGTGATGGTGTTTGCACCTCGATATAGATGGTTATGAGTGGCAAGTGGTTTTGGGGTGGTGATGATCCTTTGGAGTGGGCTAGCATGCATATGGCTGTGGATTTAGTGTGATCATTGAAGTGAGTTGTTCGAATGTAGTTCTGATGGCCATTCTGTTCTTTTTCTTTTCTTTTGGTTGACAGGTATCTCCTCCCCTTTTGCCACTGCCATCTGTATGCCACTCCTGCAGATGGGTTTTACTCCCGACACCTGCTGCTTCGTGTTAATCAGTGGAGCAGCATTACGATCTTATGGGACGATCGCCAATGGCCCGCATGCCCTTACGCAGTACTGGTGGCTCGGAGCAACATTTCGGCCTTTCAGCTGGACTAGTGCCTCCCCATTGGGACGGTCCTGCGGTTCTGTGCGCTTCCATGTTGCCTTTTCGTACGTGAATGTGGCTCTGTGTACCATGAGGGAACAGGGCGTCACACAAGTAGTGGCTGGTCATTTCTTGCAGATGCAGCCCACAATGGTGAAAACTGTTTTGGAGTTCATGGGCTGATGGCTGTATGGGCTTGGTGATTTTGATGTGCATTAAATTTCTATTCTGATTTGGCCCGTGTAGCGTTCTTCTTTGCAAGTGATGTGGCATATGCCTATTTGGGGGGCGATGTATTGTGAGGAGATCTGCATTGGGTTCCAGCTTCGGAGTTTAGTTGCGTGGTACTGTACTGGGCGCGTTTGCCTACGAAGCCCGTGAGGTCAGGGATGGGGGCTGCCAATATGACAGTTTGAATGTTGTCATGCTCAGGGGCGGGGGATTGGGTTTTGTGTAACAGATGCCGGTCAGCCAGGTGGACTGGTGGAATGATGTGATTCTCGGAATATTGCTGGTCACAGGTGCCTGTGTTTGCGTGCGTTTCTTGGTGGGGGACTGTGGTCATGTCCATTGGGATGGCTTCTGTATTCGTGCCATCTGTGCCCTGCAGCTCCCATTGGCCCCTGTTGTGTTTCTTTTGTTCGTTGGCATGCATGGGTGACTTGTACATTTCAATGGTTGCATTGTGACTTCATTGCACCTACGGGGAGTTGTACTTTGTGGGCAGGGAGCGGTGTACAGGCACTCAGTGGGGCCGTTTACGGTTGATTCGCGATGCCGTACTTCTCACCATGGCGGAATGGTACATTCCGCCATGCTTGATGGCGTTAGGTACATGTCCGCTAGGGTCGGAATTGGCGTACCCTTGCGCCATGGTGGTGTTTGCGGTTTGGCATGGCGCGCGCGCGCGTGCTTGGTGCAGTTAGCGTTGGCGTTCACTACGGTGTCGCTAATGGCTTCGTACTTTGCGGTGACGGGTCATAGTCGCACCGAGCGCTATTCGATGGCGGTATTGCATTTCCGCCATCGTTTTCCGAATTCCGCAAGGGTCGTAATGAGGGCCTAGTCTGATTGGAGGTCAACTGTCAGCTCCGCCCCTCTAAACTCCTCCTTCAAACTCCACCCCCTTCTCCAAACACCGCCCCCCACCCTTGTTAGATCCCCCTCCCATTTCTTTCTATTTCCACCGCTGGCCCTGTTTGTGTGACTAGGCAGGGGAAAGGTCAGTCCGGTGGATGTTGCAGAGAATAGGACGTATGTTGGTTGATGTTGGTCCGAGATGCATAGGTTCAGCGGGAACATTGTGTTATGCTGTGTCAGGAAAACACGGCCATTATAAATAGTGGGTTCAGTAGAACTACAGCCCAGTAGTGGCCAGATTAATTCTCCTTACAATATGTCTTTTACTCCGAGACAAATGGATATGGTCTCAAAATGTACTGCATTATTATTGTGTTTTAATATCTTGCTTTCAAAGCACACTTGGGAAAACGTGGGTAAGAAAGGGAAAAGTGAAAAGCATGGGTAAGTCCCTTATGCATTCACATTACAGAGAACCTGGGACAACCATGCAAACCTGTATTGTCTTCCTCAGTTTCTGCTTATATGTGTGGGCTGTGTGTGTGTTTATGCCTGTTTAATTTACACACATGCGGCGTGTATAAATTATGTGTATTATGGTGCCTGATTGTTTGGTGTATATTCATAGGTGGGCGACTGTCCTTGGGGCGCGTGTGAATAGTTATTCTACATCGTTACTGTGTGTAAAGTGCAAAGTCGAAAGTGCTGTTTAAGTTTTGGAGTGAATATTTTTTGTATTTTCATGAACGTTAAATAAGCTATTGATCTACAACTATTGGAGTGAACTGTACTCTCTTTGTGAGCAGACTAATGCGTCCCCCCCCACCTCATACACTGACATGCCAGGCCCTCCCCTTCCTTACTGGCACACACGTTTCCCCACTGCTACCCTTTCAGACCTCACTCTTTTCTAGATTGGCTGATATTTTAAAGGTTGAATTGGCGCAGATTTTAGATCTATGGGGTGCAATGCAAGGCAAGGCTTCAAATAAAGTACAGAAACAATGGGGCGGTGGTCTGAAGGCAAATGATACACTTTTATAAAAAGGTCTAACAGTCACAGCAGAGCCAAGGCAGGAATTGCTGAGTAATGGCGCCTACTTCTGTGCTGGCTCCAGTCTGAATGTTGGTTTGAAAAGTATACATGACTAGTAGTGGGGTAAGTGTGGGGCGTCTTATCTCCCAAAGGAATGGAATTTAAAGTCAGTTCTGGGGTCCATTAAAGGGAGGCAGTGGAACAAGCTGGGCGTCCCTTTCTCACGAGCTGCTCCTTATGGTACATACACAGCATGTTAAACCACTTAGATCCATCCACAGGAGATAATGGCCCTAAGAGGGGCGTCCTTCCTTCCATGCTTGGCACGCATAAGAAGGCCACACTATCCTTTTAGATAATCTGTGGGATGCACCAAATACTATTTCCGTTTATGTCCTTATGATAATAATAAGGGCAGCATATGGGGAGGCTAGGGTATTTCATCTTCAGCAATCTTAATGCTAAAAGCTTTAAATTCCATAGAAAGACATAGAAAGACATTGTCTCCCCTCCCACAATCATTAATTATTTGTGTGATGCCTTTACACCTTTTTCCAATGTGTCACAGGGACGTCATTTTGGAATGACCTGAGACTGTGGTTGGCCTTGAGGTCTCGGTCAGAGCCCCCACTTTCTCTGGGTCCGGTTTCATCCCTTGCTTCAAGAATATGTGCCCAACGAATTTCAGTGTGATATATGATATGATATTTTATTTATATTGCGGCCATACATAAGTGTTTCATAGGCAAGGGAGGGCAACAAGGGGGGACAAAACAATGATCTTACTTGGCCCAGTGACATTGAGAACGCGGGGGTGCAGGGGAGAGGGAAGGGGGAAAGTGCAAGGGGCAGGGGAGGAGTGGAAAGTGCTGAACACGAAACTCACATTTATTTTTGCTCAGCATTACTCTTGCCGTTTCTAAAGCCAAAAGGACTCGATGTAGGGTTTTGCTGAAATCAAGAATGTCATGGCTATATTTCAAGCAATTTGGTATATGTTTAATAACTTGGTGTATTTCTTCCTGAAATATTTCCACAGAAGATGATATACCAAAATTGAGTCTCTTGTAACAAAATAGACCCATGTGCGTAACAAAAGTGGTGATGTAACTGGATTCAGAAGCTAGTTCCATTTGGTGGTATCCTTTATTAAGGTCCTCTTTGGAGAACACAGGGGCAACATTTAGGAGGTGGATCATGTCTGTGATCCGGGGGGCCTGGTGCTTTCTCTTTGAATGGCCTTGTTCGGTCTGCACATGTCCACACACAGGCCCATGGTCCAGACCCATGGTGTGGAGCCGCTCACTCGTTCAATGATGTTGTGGTCCAGTAAAGGGTGGATCTCTTCTTCCACTTGCTTCTCTATGTTAATCAGAATTCCTCTATAGTGTTGGGCAACTGGTTTGATAGTGGAGTAAATGTGTAAATGTACTTTGCAGTTCTTCAGTTTCCCCAGGCCCTTAAAAAGTTTTGGGACCATCTTGACTACATTACCGTCCCACGCCATGTACTTGTGTGCCATGATGCGGTATGGAATATGTACCAGTCCCATGTCCAAAGCCGTTTTAAAGCTAAGGATGCATCCACTAGCTGTTGCCGCTGACAATGCATGCAGTTGAATGCGTGCCGTGTGTGATTTATGCACGCACATAGTTGTGAACATATCCTTGCAGGGCAGCGGGGTGTTGGATTCAAATGGGTATAAGTCCACCGCCGATGGCTTTAGCTTTGGGGGGGATGTGGGAGTCTCTTGTATGTTTCTTCACTCATAACATTCATGGTCGCCCTGTGTCAAAGAGAAATTCTGTGGGTGAATTGAGGACTTTAAGAGTTAGCGTGAGGCTGTGTTCTTTAGCCATTTTTCTTATTTAGCGTTCATACATAGCCCCTTTTCCTTTGGTCAGTGGGGGAGCCTGGGGACTCACTTTCTGACTGGGAGCCTGTCCCTACGTATCATAGTCTTCACCGGGGGCGGTGTGAGCTCCTCCTTTCTGAGGATCTGTGTGATTTCCTTTTGTGATACTTGCTGTGATCTCCCTCAGCGGATTTGTGTTTTCTGGGGTCACAGGTGCTGTGATGGCTAAGGTAATGCCTTTTTCGCCCAACACCATTCTGCACAGTTTCTCTGAGTGCATGCCGTTGATGATCTGGCACCTTATTTCCTTTTCTACATTGTCAAATTCAAACAAGAGTGCTAGTCTCCTGACTCTTGTGTGGTAAGCGTTCAGTGTTTCATTCTCCCTCTGTACTGTGGTGCAGAAGTTGAAGGTTCCATAGTCCGGATTCCACTGTGGCATGAAATGTGCTGTAAGGGCATCTTTGGCCAGTTGGTATATGTCCGCACCATCGCCAATGCCAGCGTGTTGAAAATGCGCAGGACGTCATCACCCACGTTGAGCAGAAGGTGTGACCTCATCTTCCTGGATGTTGTGACATCCTTACAGTCCATCGCCATCTCAAACTTTTGAATCTATAGCATCCAGTGGGGCCCCACTGATGATGGATCAGTATAGGGATCGAAAGCCCTCAATGCAGCCGTGGTGCCCCCACGAGTTCGAGGGGACGGCACCGGCGGCATCAGCGACGCAGCTATCCTTGACGGTGTGCTGTGTCTGGGTGTGGAAAGGTCAGTCGCCATGTTTTCTTGGCGCTGTGTTCACCCCATGTGTGTGGGCAGCGATGGATCCTTCTTCACCTTCGTATGCCGATCTGTTGGCGCGGCACCATAGAGTTGACCGCTCCTGGGTGTCCCCCTCGGTGGTGCAGTGGCTCCCTCTGCAGGTCTAAGGGAGAAAAAATAAATCTCCACATGGCTTCCACCGTGCACTGTTTTGTGGATGATTGACTTTGGAGGAAAATAAATATTTATTTTTGTTTTTTTTGTTTTTGGGGGTGGGGAATGGCACCCCCACCGTGTGTTCCAAAAATGTGCCTGTGTCATGGGCTGATTTAAGGCCTGAAAGCTTGTGAGCGTAATTCAATCCCTGTTCTCATTGCCAGTGTGATGTTCCTCCCTGCCGGTGCTGCTGGGGGAGAGGAACAAACAGCGCCTGCATCACTGGCCCAGCTGAGGGGATGCAGGAGCTCACAAAGGACACGACACGCCTAGATGGCTCGTGCCCGGGACTGCCTGCCTTCCCGGCAGGCCCTTTATTGAACATGTACCTCACGTCACTGCGCATGCGGGACGTGTAGAGAATCCAACAGGTGCTTCTGCGTTCTCCCCTTTGGTATTTCGTGTGTCGTCTGCCACTGGTTGGCGAGAAGGTGCGTGGGGAGGATTGTGGGGCGTTTTTGCACACCGCTCGAAAGTGGTCCCCCCCTCAAGCTGCACACTTCTGTTCCAAGGCTGCGCACGTACCTTTATGTGGGTATTCATAGCCACACTGCTAGCACATCATTCCTGTCCTCATTCCTCTCTCTCCCTGCGTGAGCGATAGTTTCTGGACGCGCTACCGTTCTTTGGCCATTGGCATTATCTTCAATTTCCACATGTTGAGGACCAGTAGGAAGAGGGCAGAGTCTGATCTGGATGTGAGCGCCTCATCATTGGAGTAGCGGTGAGAAGCGCAGTGTTTCATGCGGATGTGTAGCCTCATGGCAAATTGTCAGGAGTTTCCCATCCTTCCTGAGTCTTTGTGTGGAATATGTGGCGTACATCGTCAACATTGGTGTGGGGCAAAGTACAGGGCCAGGGCGTCTTACGTTTCTTGAAAGGTGGCCTTCTCTTCATCCACCATCTCATACAGGATGTGGCATACTGCTGCACCCGCTGCCAGGGTTAGCAAATTCTTCTTTCTCTCCTCATCCATGAATCCCATCACCCCTATGTATACCTTGACGCCTTTGGACAACTGGATTCACTGCAGGCCCAGATTACTTGTATCTGTCAAGTCAAATGCCACAGGGACCTACCACTGAACGGTCTCGGTCTGCGCCATATGGAATGTTCCTGTGGGGCGTGTTGATACAGTGGCCGGGAAGTCTTCTTCTGACATGGCTGCGCCCTCTCCGGGTCCTGTGTGGCTCTGTGACACCCTTCATCTGTGCTAATCACTTTATGGGTGGTCTGGTGGTTCCAAGCATATTTGATATGATATGATATTTTACTTATATCGCTCCCATACACAGGTGTTTCAGAGCGTATCACTTGTGTTGGAGGGGTAATATTTTCCCCATGCCCCCACTTCCCTGGGCTGCTGTCAGGAGTCAAACAGGGACCCTCATGCCCCCTTCTGGCAGGCCCCTCCCTGATCTGGGTGAGCATCAGGGAGACCAGTAGCCTTTATATACAGGGTGGTCTGACTATTCCTCTGCACTGCTTTTCCTTTCCAAAGGTCTGTGGCTGGCTACACTCATGGCCGGGGCCCGGATCTGTGTTGTCTCTGTCACTGGACGAAACAGTTATGTGCCGGTATGTTGGGAGTATTGCTGCTGCCCAGGGTGTGCCCGCCCTTCAGAGGGTGAAAGCAGTTTCTGGACTGCAAACCCGACAGGCAGACCTGCCTGCGATCACTGTCCCCGCCCGGGAGTGATGTCTCTGCGCAGATATGGTTGCGGCACAGACACACGTGCTGGCGCACTCCAGGGACGTCATTTCACCAAAATGCCAGGAGTAGCGGAAGTGGCATCACACGACCCTTAACCCCTGATGACATCACAGGAAGTGATGTCATTTGACCCCACCCCGAAGTGATATTTTGCGCGATCTGAATGACACCTGGCCTAGTAGGATCGTTTTCTGTCTCCCCTTGTACCCCCCTCCCTGCCTCGTCGCGCCTTGAAACACTTGTGTATAGGCGCGTTACAAATACCATATCATATCATATCATATTGCAGGAAGCGATCGAACACAACCTTTCACCTATTGACAAAACAGGAAGTGACATCACATAGCATTGTACACTACGAAATATATGCTTACAATATCACTATAATGTCATGTACATTTCATGCAAGAATGGATCGCCATATGTAGTGTTAAGATCAGTGTGTATAGGCCCATATTATCAAATTACTATGAATGCAAGCAGACATCCATGACCAAATGATAATGATGTGTTATTATATAGCACTTATGCTTAAGCGCTTTATATAGAAAAAATATACACCCAATATCATCCAACCTGTGTTTTACTCATTTATACTCATTTATCGACCTCAGAAGGATGAAAGGCTGAGTTGAGGCATTTAAGAACAGACTAAATCAGGGACTCACTTCCTGAAGTGTGCCTGAAATAAACCTTTAATGAGTCTAGCAATTATTGTATAGAATTCCAGAAAGACACATTATTTGGTTTCCTATTCTTTCTTATTTAGGGTCAGTGCTGAAAGTGTTAGACTTGTGGCACTCCTGTTCTTATTTTACTTATTTTTTTTAAAGGGCCTGTACAAGAAAGCCAGTCATTCCAGGAACTTGCATTACAAAAAACGGAAAAAAGAAAGATTTTTTTTACATTTTCTTTTTTTTTACAGAGGTCGCAAGGGAGACCACAGCGGTCGCAAGGGAGACCACAGAGGTCGCAAGGGAGACCACACCGGTCTGAGTTGCGACCACTGGCGAACCCTAAATGACGTCCCTGGCGCACTCTCCTGCACGCACGCACGGGTGGGTTACGCTTCATCGCCAATGTAGAAGCACTTTGCTCGCTTCTCTAAAAACTTAACTTCAGGTCCGCTGCACGTAACTCGGGTCGGGCACAATAAAGGAGGTCAGAGACGTGCGACTGATCGCCAGCATTTAAAAACATACAATTGAGGACTTCCCGTCATCGCTCTTCACTTCCCCTTTCCACCACACACCCCACCTAGGTCTCTCCCACATAACGAGGCTAACGGGCCTCATATAGCAATGTGACAGAGACATCATGTTCACCCTTTCAGCGCAGCAGAGACCCTAGACCTGACCAACATGCTATTTATTCCTGAGCTGCATTTCAAGAAAAAGTCAGATTTCAGATTGCAGCTAATAGTTGCGTCATTGTGGGCAGGCAGAAGCAGTATGAGGAGAAAGGTACATGTGTGTGTAAAAGCATCTTCCATCAGCGTTCCAGATCTGGTTACAGGACAAGCCCCTGCGCCTGTGAGACTTATACGTTGATCAAGAGCCTTTAACCTTTCAGGAATGCAGGGAAAGGTTTGATCTCCCGGAGACGGAACGCTTTCGATACATACAATTGCGCCATTGGATTACTAATCGAAACACTCGCAGAGCAGCAGGAAGGGCCCCTCTGGGAATCGAACTTAAAATTCTTGAAGGTCAACAGTCCCACAGGATCTCACAGTGTTATAAACTATTAGAAAAAGCTTCAATAGGTGAGAAGCTCCCATACATGAAAGCCTGGGAGAGAGAGCTAGGCCTGGAGATTCCAGAGGATTCTTGGCAGAAGATCTGGCACCAAACTCGGACTAGCTCTCGCTGTACCCTAGTAAAAGAAAATTCCATAGAAATTTGCTTCAGGTGGTAAGTTCCCCCCAGCAGACTCCACTCCATCAACCCGGAATATCCGGACACATGTTGGCATGGATGCGGCAAACAAGGGGATATGGCTCATATGTGGTGGCATTGTCAGATCATCCAGTCATATTGGCTGGAGGTGAGGTCTAAAATTAAAGAAATCACAGGTTCCTTGCTTCCCATGGACCCCAGGATATTCCTGCTGGGAGATGTCCCAGAAGATGGGTCCTTCCCTATGTCCGGAAATAAAGCAGGTTTGATTTCACACTTACTAGTGGCTGCTCTTATCACCAGGGCCCGATTCTGGAAAACGATAGAGGGCCCGCAGATAGCCTACTGATGGATGAAAATATGGGAATTGTTGGGTTTAGAAAAGCTTACGGCAATGATGCAAGGAAAACTCTCGAGATTCCAGAGGACCTGGCGCCCCTTCGTAGACTTTGTTTCTGATAAGGAACACATGTTCTTCCAACCACAACTCCTGAAACATTTCATGAATTCCTGATCCAACCATAGATCGGTAGCCTTGCACTTATGCACTTTTGAGAGAGAATATGCATCAATGCTAATCAAGTTTATGAACTCTTGATACTTGATATTGTTTAATGAATTCATGTCTCCGATCAACTAAAGGAAAGATAACTGACCAATGAACTTAACCTTTTTATTTATTCTTTTTTTTTCCCTTTCCTTCCCCTCCCCCCACCCTTTCTCTCATTACCCCCGATTAATTTACAGAAGACATATTGCACTATATACCTTGTATCTAACACTGTTATTTAATGCCAAATATGTGGGACATTGTGGAATTGTTGGGGAGGTAAAAGATTTTTCTCGAATGAAAGGAAATTAATTGTTGGTTGAATTGTTTGTAATGCCTTTCATGTTGAAAATCAATAAAAATATTTAAACAAAAAAAAAATAGCATCTTCCACTGCCTGCTGCCCATGCACATCAGCTCCAAGAACTGTCCTGCTACCTTATTTAAACAGTAGGCACAAGATCCCCTAATTAGTAATGGGGTGGGGGGTAGATTAAAAAAATTGCTTGCATGCGTGTCTGGGCTTTGGGCAAACGGGGAGTTCACCAGAGATCGCTCCCATTGCATTCTGGGTAATGGTAATCCTGCCACGGATCGAGTTCAGCAGAGAAAGCCTCACATGAAAAGCCCGCTGAAGAAGGGCAGATTTGATGTACATGCCACTACAGACAAGCACGCGGGCTAGGGATTAATATAAGCAGTGGTCCAAGTGTACAAAAAGAAGTAGTAGAACTATGTTCCCTGCCGGCCTGCACACGCTCCCTATAAACCGCATCACCACACCCCTCCCACACACAATACAAACCCCCAAACACATGCATCTGCTGTTTAAGGGAACTTTCAGTGCAGTGCACTGCAAGTGCAAGTTTCAACTTCTTCCTACACTTTTATTTTAAAACGAAACCATTACGGAACTATTTATTTTTTAAATAAAAGCATAGGCACAGTAAAACACTTCGACCACTGAATATAAGGCTCCAGGGTGAAGAGAAATCACACTGTATGGGAGCCTGTGGGAAGCGAGTCTTGGGACTGGGAGTGCCACTCCCAGGGAAGGACTGTGCCGGATGTGACGCTGGGGTCCCTTGTTGCTATGCGAACATTCTTCCTAGTGCACCCCCATAAAAAGAAAACACTGAACAGCTGACTCAGTTTTACTCAGGGAATTGCCAGGCGTTTAGCACTTTTCACGACTTTTAATAAAGACAAATGTGATACCGACCTCAATAATTAATTTAATACCTCAATTTACAACAATGCAGTACATACCTAATTGCGCCCTTTACACAACGCTTAAACTATCACCAGGAAAAGTTCTTCTCCAAGCAACGAGTTGGGGGGAGATCTCTCTCCGCAGCAGGGGCCTCCCTCTGGAACAGCCTTCCTGCCTCCCTGAAACTTGAGGAGAACCATCTCCGGTTCCGGAAGCACCACAAAACCTTCCTCTTTGCTTCTGCTTTCTCTCCCCCTCTCCCCTGCTAAATCACTGAAACTGTACTGAATCAGCAACTAGGCCACTCACCAATCTCGGCCCTTGGCCCAGCCACTCTCCCCTTCACTGCCTCCCTGGCAACCCCTGCACTGCGGGACTGTCTCTGTATCCTTACAGCCCCCCTTCCCAGCACTTGTCTGCACTTATCCTGCACTTGCCACCAGCTGGCCCTTATTATTTATCTTGTATTTTACTAATCACTTTGTACTGCAGTTTCCCCTCTCCCTTTCCCCCTTGCACTTTTCCCATCCCCCCTACCCATGCACTTGCGCGATCTGAATGACACCTGGCCTAGTAGGATCGTTTGTCTATCTCCCCTTGTTCCCCCCTCCCTGCCTCGACGCGCCTTGAAACACTTGTGTATAGGCGCGTTACAAATGCCATATCATATCATATCATTTCCAGAGTTGAAATCCTGGGCACACGAGATGAAAATATTTGAATAATAGCCCATTTCCAATAATACATTGAGCCACAGCTAAAGTAATGTAATGTGAAGTGGTCTTACATGGTGCACGTCTGCCAGTGTGGCTGTCATGCATGCGCCATGGGCACATCCATTTTTGCTCCATTTGGACTTTGCTAATTAATGATTATTGTCATCTAACTACGCATACCATAATGCACCTGGCCGCAAGCATTGTTTCCTGGCCGTTCCTATTGGAGTTCTATGGAACTACACCCCCCAGAAGCCTTAGAGTCTGGTCCTGCTTCCACCAGCCCAGGAACAGAAAGGGAGGTGGCCGATTGCCTGCAGGTGTGATTCGCCAGGTGAAACCAATTGGCCTGCCTCTGTGCTGGGCTAGGCAGTATATAAGGCTGCTGTCTGCAGTGGCTCAGCCTCTTGCATTGAGAGTCCTTCCTCCACCTTTCGCCTCTGTTTTCGGATCCTTGTATGCTGTTACCCTCACTCCTGCTTGGACCCTGCCTTGCAGCTTGTTACACCCCGCTGCCTACAGCCCTAGCCTGTTGGGCTCCCTGCCTTGTTGCTTGCTCCACCCTGCTGCCTCCAGCCATAGCTTTCCAGGCTCCCTGCCTCTCAGCCCTGCTCCTCTGGGCTCTCCACACTGCAGCTGATCACGCTCAGCTGCCTTCCAGTCTCCGCCTTTGCCCTACCGGGCTCTTCACATTGCAGCGGATCACGCTCTGCTGCCTTCCAGCCTTCGCCCTTGCCCTACCGGGCTCTCCACCCTGCAGCGGATCACGCTCTGCTGCCTTCCAGTCTCCGCCCTTGCCCTGCCGGGCTCTCCACCCTGCAGCGGATCACGCTCTGCTGCCTTCCAGTCTCCGCCCTTGCCCTGCCGGGCTCTCCACCTTGCAGCGGATCACGCTCTGCTGCCTTCCAGCCTTCGCCCTTGTCCTACCGGGCTCTCCACCCTGCAGCGGATCACGCTCTGCTGCCTTCCAGTCTCCGCCCTTGCCCTGCCGGGCTCTCCACCCTGCAGCGGATCACGCTCTGCTGCTTTCCAGTCTCCGCCCTTGCCCTGCCGGGCTCTCCACCCTGCAGCTGATCACGCTCTGCTGCCTTCCAGTCTCTGCCCTTGCCCTGCCGGGCTCTCCACATTGCAGCGTATCACGCTCTGCTGCTTTCCAGCCTTAGCCCTTGTCCTCAGGGCTCCCTGCTCTGCATCCTGCCTCTCTCCGGCTGCCTTTGCCCTTGTCCTCTGGGCTCCCTGCTCTGCAGCCTTCCTCACTCCGGCTGCCGTAGCCCTTTTCCTCTGATATTTCTACCTTACCGTCCCACTCTTGGGAGCTTACTCCTTGCCTTCCTGCTCCTCTGAGCGCTCCACCTACCTTTCTGTCCTCTGTGATCATATCCTGTTACTCGACTTTCCCTTCCTATCCTTCTGTTAGTTTGCTATCATCTCCTTTCCTGGATTTGTCTGTTGTATCTTCTCTTGTACTGTTTGTAGACCCTTTGTACAGAGCTTGTCTGCTGGTTCCCATCAGTCAACCTCTGCCCCTTCCCTTGTCTCGTTTCTATATCACAGACACCCATAGCTGCTGTTCCAAGTTATGAGCAAACAGCGTGGGACTCTGTTATAGCAAACTGTGCAGAAGGCTAGACTATTTCCAAGGTTCGTGGAATACTCTTTTCCTATTCTGCATACACCCCAAGAGGGTATTCACTCTATACCTTTTCCCTTGCTACTCTTCCCTACTCTTCACTCCCTTTCCTTTCCGCGGTGTGTGTTCCTATCTGTCCACTTTATTTCAACACCCAAACTCATCTGGGTGTCTTGTGCCACTCGTATTAGAGTGCCATCCCTGATAGAATGCAAGAGCTAAAAATTTCTTATTCCATTGGCCGGAAGGGCACACACAGACCAAAGATGCTTCCCTTTCGAGTTTAGAAACCTTTGCATAAACCTATGGTTTCCCTAAGGACAGCAAACAAGAAACTTAGTCTAAAGGACAGTCTCGCCTTAGAAAACAAAGATTTACAAGCACGGTACTATACCCACTGGCTAGCTGACCCTTCTTCCATGTACAATTATTATGACATTTGCGACTATGATCCGCAGTCCTTATCTGTTGCAGAGCTACAGCAAGATAATGAATTCTTACAGATCTTATTAGACCAAACAGTGGAAAACTCTCCTGCGTCTTCTGACAAGCCTGCTAACACCGTAACAGCTAAGGACATATCACTCATAGTGAGAGAATCTAAACCAGAATACGCTGTTGCCAGTGTAATATGCGCAAGATCAGCTTGGCAAGCTCCCCAGAATGCTGGAAAACCTTATTCGACAGGACAAGGCAGTTATTATCCTGAGGTTTGTGCATCTGGTTCCGGGTACAAAAGACCTATACTAACCATCGGTTGTCTTAATACTTCCACAGTATCTATTAACCACAATAACCCTAAGGTCAGTCTTCCCATTGCTACAACCACATTTTCTGCCACACCCGCTTCTGAAGCTGTAGATCAAACTAATGATACTTACCTGCTACACAAACAACTCCTACGACTTAAAAGAAAGACCGAAGACCTTTATGATGACTTTGTTTATTTGTATCACAAGAATCTTATGAAGGGACACAAGTCACCAGACCTTTTGACACTATGTGCAACACCTGACATCTTATCTTTAGAGATCGACATGATAAGGCCTGGAGTTGCCATACAGAAAAGTATACAGACATTTACCAAGCAGATGGAAGACCTAAATATATCATATGTATCCCTTCTAGAGATTGACACAGCTCTTTCACCTTCCAGCCGCAGAAGCTCAGGTTGTTGTACTGATAGAAAAGAATTAACTCCTCCGGTGGGTCATATCACGCACACAGTAATTACACCGCAAGACAAGGGTGGTCCACTGATTGAAAATCCTTCTGAGTCAAAGGATGATTCCGCCCTCACCCTTGCCTATCGTCCAGTACCCACACCTACAACATCCTCTGCAATGACAATGGCAGCTGAAGAGACTGGCACAGTTCACACCGAGCATGCGGAAGTGGCAAGCGGGGCTTGCCAAAGTGTGGCTGTGCTATCAGACATCACTCTCGAGCAATTAACATCTTCTGTTTCTTCGATACCCCCTGAATCACCAGTGGTTGTGGTACCCGATCTACCAGTAGTTGCAACACCTGATTTGTCTGTAGCTGCTATAGCACTCGAACTTCCAACTGCTATTCATGATCTGCCTACTGCTGTGGTTCCTAAACCCCCGGACACATTTGAGACTCCTGAAGTCCCTACTACAGATCTTGAGGTCGCTATAGCTATTATGAATCCTGAAACTACTACTCCAGTTGTTCCTGCTGGTATATCTGTAGCACTAAGACTGCCAGACTTTACTCTACCAGTCTCAGGTGTTTTCCAGCCCGCTGGCTCTCTCATGGCTCCCTCACACCTAGTTGTTACAGCCTCGATACCCCCTACAGCCATCCAAGATCACACCGCTGCTGTATCCTCTGAACTCTCTATGGCAAACCCTAATGTTGTCATTACTACTTCGGATGTCTTGGAAAACCTTCCTAAAGATACCAACTCTGCTGTACCTATGGCTCCACTTTCCAGCATCATACTGTGGCCCATCAAGGAAAAATCTATCTTGGAGCCTGCAGCAGTTTTTCACAGTTCCTCTCTTCATGCACACACAGTTGGGGTCTGTGTTCCAAAGACTTCATCTTTTCTGAATTCTACATCCAAGGTTCAGAACATTGGTACCGGCTCTGTCATTCAAGACTCTCACCTTACTACTCGTTTCTGGTGCCTCATGATGTGTCTTTTTGGAGTAAGACTCTTGTACTGTGGAACAGACACTCTTCCTACAGGTCGGTCTTCAGGGAGCCTGGAGAGGGGCCTGGAGAGGGGCATACTGTCATGCATGCGCCATGGGCACATCCATTTTTGCTCCATTTGGACTTTGCTAATTAATGATTATTGTCATCTAACTACGCATACCATAATGCACCTGGCCGCAAGCATTGTTTCCTGGCCGTTCCTATTGGAGTTCTATGGAACTACACCCCCCAGAAGCCTTAGAGTCTGGTCCTGCTTCCACCAGCCCAGGAACAGAAAGGGAGGTGGCCGATTGCCTGCAGGTGTGATTCGCCAGGTGAAACCAATTGGCCTGCCTCTGTGCTGGGCTAGGCAGTATATAAGGCTGCTGTCTGCAGTGGCTCAGCCTCTTGCATTGAGAGTCCTTCCTCCACCTTTCGCCTCTGTTTTCGGATCCTTGTATGCTGTTACCCTCACTCCTGCTTGGACCCTGCCTTGCAGCTTGTTACACCCCGCTGCCTACAGCCCTAGCCTGTTGGGCTCCCTGCCTTGTTGCTTGCTCCACCCTGCTGCCTCCAGCCATAGCTTTCCAGGCTCCCTGCCTCTCAGCCCTGCTCCTCTGGGCTCTCCACACTGCAGCTGATCACGCTCAGCTGCCTTCCAGTCTCCGCCTTTGCCCTGCCGGGCTCTTCACATTGCAGCGGATCACGCTCTGCTGCCTTCCAGCCTTCGCCCTTGTCCTACCGGGCTCTTCACATTGCAGCGGATCACGCTCTGCTGCCTTCCAGCCTTCGCCCTTGCCCTACCGGGCTCTCCACCCTGCAGCGGATCACGCTCTGCTGCCTTCCAGTCTCCGCCCTTGCCCTGCCGGGCTCTCCACCCTGCAGCGGATCACGCTCTGCTGCCTTCCAGTCTCCGCCCTTGCCCTGCCGGGCTCTCCACCTTGCAGCGGATCACGCTCTATTGCCTTCCAGCCTTCGCCCTTGTCCTACCGGGCTCTCCACCCTGCAGCGGATCACGCTCTGCTGCCTTCCAGTCTCCGCCCTTGCCCTGCCGGGCTCTCCACCCTGCAGCGGATCACGCTCTGCTGCCTTCCAGTCTCCGCCTTTGCCCTGCCGGGCTCTCCACCCTGCAGCTGATCACGCTCTGCTGCCTTCCAGTCTCTGCCCTTGCCCTGCCGGGCTCTCCACATTGCAGTGTATCACGCTCTGCTGCTTTCCAGCCTTAGCCCTTGTCCTCAGGGCTCCCTGCTCTGCATCCTGCCTCTCTCCGGCTGCCTTTGCCCTTGTCCTCTGGGCTCCCTGCTCTGCTGCCTTCCTCAATCCGGCTGCCGTAGCCCTTTTCCTCTGATATTTCTACCTTACCGTCCCACTCTTGGGGGCTTACCCCTTGCCTTCCTGCTCCTCTGAGCGCTCCACCTACCTTTCTGTCCTCTGTGATCATATCCTGTTACTCGACTTTCCCTTCCTATCCTTCTGTTAGTTTGCTATCATCTCCTTTCCTGAATTTGTCTGTTGTATCTTCTCTTGTACTGTTTGTAGACCCTTTGTACAGAGCTTGTCTGCTGGTTCCCATCAGTCAACCTCTGCCCCTTCCCTTGTCTCGTTTCTATATCACAGACACCCATAGCTGCTGTTCCAAGTTATGAGCAAACAGCGTGGGACTCTGTTATAGCAAACTGTGCAGAAGGCTAGAGTATTTCCAAGGTTCGTGGAATACTCTTTTCCTATTCTGCATACACCCCAAGAGGGTATTCACTCTATACCTTTTCCCTTGCTACTCTTCCCTACTCTTCACTCCCTTTCCTTTCCGCGGTGTGTGTTCCTATCTGTCCACTTTATTTCAACACCCAAACTCATCTGGGTGTCTTGTGCCACTCGTATTAGAGTGCCATCCCTGATAGTGGCAGCCTCGTTCCATGTGGCCCTGCAAGTGTAGAGGCAGGGTGTGTCAGTGGGATAGAGCGGAAGTCAGATGTGAATCCTGTGGCGTTGATGCGTCACGTGTGCACGCTGGCCGTAGCTGAGCGCGAGCAGTGTCAGAGTGACTCTAGGTGGCAAGTGCCCACGAGATTGCAATTGTGTATCATCCAGAGGGGAGAGCTGTGTGATAGGACTAGAAGAAGGAGCCGTGGCATTGTTAGGTTCATTTACTGTTTGTGGGTAGTTCACTGCTGTGTCAGAGGGTTCATTGTGTGAGTAGTATAAGGTGGAGAGGGATGAAGAAGCGGGGGAGGGGTATGTGCTGGCTCCAGAGAAGCTTTCGGTTCAAGATTATTGATCTAGTGTTTTTGAACTATGTGGTTGTCATTTCTGATGATGAAGGGCTCCTGCCAGTCCTCATTAATTTTAAGGGGCGCGGGAAGCATAGCCTGAAGGGGTCTGATCTCCCTCGCTCTTTGGCTGATGTGTTTTGTCCAGGGTTCGGCCACTTTCATCGCTGGCCAATGGGCCGGCTGTGTAGCCGGATCTCGGGATCCGGCCAGCCTTAGACCCAAAGCGCTCCACGATTGTTTAAAAATAAAAAAGCGCTCCAGTCACTGGTAAGCAACGCAACGAAAAGGGCTCTGTATAACTTAAGCAAATATAACCAACGGTAATGTAATGTGCTCTGTGCTGTGCACAGCGCAGAGCCCCGCAAATCTGCCCTGTGCACAGCCACAGAGCCCATTACTGTTGGTTATATTTGCTTAAGTTATACAAATCCCTTATTCCATATCGAAATACTGTTGTCTAAAAGCACTTCATTGTAAAGAGAATTGAACCATGTACTGTGCTTAACGTTTTTTATTTATTGTCACCTAGCTAAGTGACCCGTTTTCTCAGAGTGTACTGTAGTGTACTCTGAGAAACGGGTCACTTAGCTGGGTGCTTATCAGGAAATACTAGAGTTCACAGTCGGTTAGCGGTGAACTCTAATATTTCCCTAGGGTCAGGGCTCTAAGTGGGACAGGGGTAGCCGGGGCCGAGACCCGGCAGGCTCAGAAATCTCATTCTGAGCCGGGGCCCTGCCAGGGCTCACTAATCTTCTCTGGCAATCCCGGCCGCTAGAGGACAAGGCTTTTTATCTAAAGCCTGAAGCTCTCACTCATGTGCAAAAGCTTCAGACTTCAGAAGAAAATGCCTTTCATCCATAATGGTGGCCCCCAAACTGCGAGGCATCCCTTCAAGCAAAAAATGCCAATGGGCCGGTGCCACCATTATGGAGAGAAACATGAGGCCGCTGGAAGCAGAAGCCTTTTTTTCAAAATACTAAACCTCCCGCGAATGGAGCAGGAGCTTCAGGATTTTGAAAAAAGGCCTCTGCTTCCAGCGGCTGCACCATTTTAGCCTTAATGATGACGCTACCCGTCCCCCAGCTGGCAGAGGATTCCATGTGTTAATATCCACGCAAAAATATCGCAATACAAAAATATCACCATATTTCTGCGGCGATATTGAGGCATGGACCCTGCGGGGGACACCCCCGCAATCCCCACATTATTTTAAAATGTGCGGGGGCCACTGCAACTACCGCTCCCACAAATTATCCCCCCCAAAAATATCGCCTATGGCAAGACAAACAACCATATGTACGGCAATATTTTTGGTGGGGATAATATTTAGGGATACCCTGGCAGCAGCACCATTATGGCTGAAAAGGCAAAGGCGCTGTCCCCAGCCAACCGAGCTCTTCCGAAATAAATGCAGAGATCTGCACCCTCTCCCCCAGGGGTCAGAGGGTGCTGATCTCTACAAAAGGCTGCCTGTAACCCATTGAGCTGGGGCTCGTCAAGTGGGCATGGCCTAACGACCCCGCAGGCGACACCGACTCCCTCTGCGGTTAGGCCACACCGCTTTGATGAGCCCCGGCTCATTTTTAAAGCCACTTAAGGCACTGCCTAGGGTGTTCCTAGGAGGCATGGGGTGGAAAAGGGGGCATGTGTGCTTAGTCTAGGCTCTGAGTATATAGTGTGGAGTTTGGAAAAGAAACAGCATGAAAGAAATTATGCTGTTATAAAACTATTATTTTGAACATTTAGTCTGATTGGAGATCAACTGTCAGCTCCGCCCCTCTAAACTCCTCCTTCAAACTCCACCCCCTTCTCCAAACACCGCCCCCCACCCTTGTTAGATCCCCCTCCCATTTCTTTCTATTTCCACCGCTGGCCCTGTTTGTGTGACTAGGCAGGGGAAAGGTCAGTCCGGTGGATGTTGCAGAGAATAGGACTTATGTTGGTTGATGTTGGTCCGAGATGCATAGGTTCAGCGGGAACATTGTGTTATGCTGTGTCAGGAAAACACGGCCATTATAAATAGTGGGTTCAGTAGAACTACAGCCCAGTAGTGGCTAGATTAATGCTCCTTACAATATGTCTTTTACTCCGAGACAAATGGATATGGTCTCAAAATGTACTGCATTATTATTGTGTTTTAATATCTTGCTTTCAAAGCACACTTGGGAAAACGTGGGTAAGAAAGTGAAAAGCATGGGTAAGTCCCTTATGCATTCACATTACAGAGAACCTGGGACAACCATGCAAACCTGTATTGTCTTCCTCAGTTTCTGCTTATATGTGTGGGCTGTGTGTGTGTTTATGCCTGTTTAATTTACACACATGCGGCGTGTATAAATTATGTGTATTATGGTGCCTGATTGTTTGGTGTATATTCATAGGTGGGCGACTGTCTTTGGGGCGCGTGTGAATAGTTATTCTACATCGTTACTGTGTGTAAAGTGCAAAGTCGAAAGTGCTGTTTAAGTTTTGGAGTGAATATTTTTTGTATTTTCATGAAAGTTAAATAAGCTATTGATCTACAACTATTGGAGTGAACTGTACTCTCTTTGTGAGCAGACTAATGCGTCCCCCCCCACCTCATACACTGACATGCCAGGCCCTCCCCTTCCTTACTGGCACACACGTTTCCCCACTGCTACCCTTTCAGACCTCACTCTTTTCTAGATTGGCTGATATTTTAAAGGTTGAATTGGCGCAGATTTTAGATCTATGGGGTGCAATGCAAGGCAAGGCTTCAAATAAAGTACAGAAACAATGGGGCGGTGGTCTGAAGGCAAATGATACACTTTTATAAAAAGGTCTAACAGTCACAGCAGAGCCAAGGCAGGAATTGCTGAGTAATGGCGCCTACTTCTGTGCTGGCTCCAGTCTGAATGTTGGTTTGAAAAGTATACATGACCAGTAGTGGGGTAAGTGTGGGGCGTCTTATCTCCCAAAGGAATGGAATTTAAAGTCAGTTCTGGGGTCCATTAAAGGGAGGCAGTGGAACAAGCTGGGCGTCCCTTTCTCACGAGCTGCTCCTTATGGTACATACACAGCATGTTAAACCACTTAGATCCATCCACAGGAGATAATGGCCCTAAGAGGGGCGTCCTTCCTTCCATGCTTGGCACGCATAAGAAGGCCACACTATCCTTTTAGATAATCTGTGGGATGCACCAAATACTATTTCCATGTATGTCCTTATGATAATAATAAGGGCAGCATATGGGGAGGCTAGGGTATTTCATCTTCAGCAATCTTAATGCTAAAAGCTTTAAATTCCATAGAAAGACATAGAAAGACATTGTCTCCCCTCCCACAATCATTAATTATTTGTGTGATGCCTTTACACCTTTTTCCAATGTGTCGCAGGGACGTCATTTTGGAATGACCTGAGACTCTGGTTGGCCTTGAGGTCTCGGGCAGAGCCCCCACTTTCTCTGGGTCCGGTCTCATCCCTTGCTTCAAGAATATGTGCCCAACGAATTTCAGTGTGATATATGATATGATATTTTATTTATATTGCGGCCATACATAAGTGTTTCATAGGCAAGGGAGGGCAACAAGGGGGGACAAAACAATGATCTAACTTGGCCCAGTGACATTGAGAACGCAGAGGTGCAGGGGAGAGGGAAGGGGGAAAGTGCAAGGGGCAGGGGAGGAGTGGAAAGTGCTGAACACGAAACTCACATTTATTTTTGCTCAGCATTACTCTTGCCGTTTCTAAAGCCAAACAGACTCGATGTAGGGTTTTGCTGAAATCAAGAATGTCATGGCTATATTTCAAGCAATTTGGTATATGTTTAATAACTTGGTGTATTTCTTCCTGAAATATTTCCACAGAAGATGATATACCAAAATTGAGTCTCTTGTAACAAAATAGACCCATGTGCGTAACAAAAGTGGTGATGTAACTGGATTCAGAAGCTAGTTCCATTTGGTGGTATCCTTTATTAAGGTCCTCTTTGGAGAACACAGGGGCAACATTTAGGAGGTGGATCATGTCTGTGATCCGGGGGGCCTGGTGCTTTCTCTTTGAATGGCCTTGTTCGGTCTGCACATGTCCACACACAGGCCCATGGTCACTCGTTCAATGATGTTGTGGTCCAGTAAAGGGTGGATCTCTTCTTCCACTTGCTTCTCTATGTTAATCAGAATTCCTCTATAGTGTTGGGCAACTGGTTTGATAGTGGAGTAAATGTGTAAATGTACTTTGCAGTTCTTCAGTTTCCCCAGGCCCTTAAAAAGTTTTGGGACCATCTTGACTACATTACCGTCCCACGCCATGTACTTGTGTGCCATGATGCGGTATGGAATATGTACCAGTCCCATGTCCAAAGCCGTTTTAAAGCTAAGGATGCATCCACTAGCTGTTGCCGCTGACAATGCATGCAGTTGAATGCGTGCCGTGTGTGATTTATGCACGCACATAGTTGTGAACATATCCTTGCAGGGCAGCGGGGTGTTGGATTCAAATGGGTATAAGTCCACCGCCGATGGCTTTAGCTTTGGGGGGGATGTGGGAGTCTCTTGTATGTTTCTTCACTCATAACATTCATGGTCGCCCTGTGTCAAAGAGAAATTCTGTGGGTGAATTGAGGACTTTAAGAGTTAGCGTGAGGCTGTGTTCTTTAGCCATTTTTCTTATTTAGCGTTCATACATAGCCCCTTTTCCTTTGGTCAGTGGGGGAGCCTGGGGACTCACTTTCTGACTGGGAGCCTGTCCCTACGTATCATAGTCTTCACCGGGGGCGGTGTGAGCTCCTCCTTTCTGAGGATCTGTGTGATTTCCTTTTGTGATACTTGCTGTGATCTCCCTCAGCGGATTTGTGTTTTCTGGGGTCACAGGTGCTGTGATGGCTAAGGTAATGCCTTTTTCGCCCAACACCATTCTGCACAGTTTCTCTGAGTGCATGCCGTTGATGATCTGGCACCTTATTTCCTTTTCTACATTGTCAAATTCAAACAAGAGTGCTAGTCTCCTGACTCTTGTGTGGTAAGCGTTCAGTGTTTCATTCTCCCTCTGTACTGTGGTGCAGAAGTTGAAGGTTCCATAGTCCGGATTCCACTGTGGCATGAAATGTGCTGTAAGGGCATCTTTGGCCAGTTGGTATATGTCGCACCATCGCCAATGCCAGCGTGTTGAAAATGCGCAGGACGTCATCACCCACGTTGAGCAGAAGGTGTGACCTCATCTTCCTGGATGTTGTGACATCCTTACAGTCCATCGCCATCTCAAACTTTTGAATCTATAGCATCCAGTGGGGCCCTACTGATGATGGATCGGTATAGGGATCGAAAGCCCTCAAGCAGCCGTGGTGCCCCCACGAGTTCGAGGGGACGGCACCGGCGGCATCAGCGACGCAGCTATCCTTGATGGTGTGCTGTGTCTGGGTGTGGAAAGGTCAGTCGCCATGTTTTCTTGGGGCTGTGTTCACCCCATGTGTGTGGGCAGCGATGGATCCTTCTTCACCTTCGTATGCCGATCTGTTGGCGCGGCACCATAGAGTTGACCGCTCCTGGGTGTCCCCCTCGGTGGTGCAGTGGCTCCCTCTGCAGGTCTAAGGGAGAAAAAATAAATCTCCACATGGCTTCCACCGTGCACTGTTTTGTGGATGATTGACTTTGGAGGAAAAGAAATATTTATTTTTGTTTTTTTTGTTTTTGGGGTTGGGGAATGGCACCCCCACCGTGTGTTCCAAAAATGTGCCTGTGTCATGGGCTGATTTAAGGCCTGAAAGCTTGTGAGCGTAATTCAATCCCTGTTCTCATTGCCAGTGTGATGTTCCTCCCTGCCGGTGCTGCTGGGGGAGAGGAACAAACAGCGCCTGCATCACTGGCCCAGCTGAGGGGATGCAGGAGCTCACAAAGGACACGACACGCCTAGATGGCTCGTGCCCGGGACTGCCTGCCTTCCCGGCAGGCCCTTTATTGAACATGTACCTCACGTCACTGCGCATGCGGGACGTGAAGAGAATCCAACAGGTGCTTCTGCGTTCTCCCCTTTGGTATTTCGTGTGTCGTCTGCCACTGGTTGGCGAGAAGGTGCGTGGGGAGGATTGTGGGGCGTTTTTGCACACCGCTCGAAAGTGGTTCCCCCCTCAAGCTGCACACTTCTGTTCCAAGGCTGCGCACGTACCTTTATGTGGGTATTCATAGCCACACTGCTAGCACATCATTCCTGTCCTCATTCCTCTCTCTCCCTGCGTGAGCGATAGTTTCTGGACGCGCTACCGTTCTTTGGCCATTGGCATTATCTTCAATTTCCACATGTTGAGGACCAGTAGGAAGAGGGCAGAGTCTGATCTGGATGTGAGCGCCTCATCATTGGAGTAGCGGTGAGAAGCGCAGTGTTTCATGCGGATGTGTAGCCTCATGGCAAATTGTCAGGAGTTTCCCACCCTTCCTGAGTCTTTGTGTGGAATATGTGGCGTACATCGTCAACATTGGTGTGGGGCAAAGTACAGGGCCAGGGCGTCTTACGTTTCTTGAAAGGTGGCCTTCTCTTCATCCACCATCTCATACAGGATGTGGCATACTGCTGCACCCGCTGCCAGGGTTAGCAAATTCTTCTTTCTCTCCTCATCCATGAATCCCATCACCCCTATGTATACCTTGACGCCTTTGGACAACTGGATTCACTGCAGGCCCAGATTACTTGTGTCTGTCAAGTCAAATGCCACAGGGACATACCACTGAACGGTCTCGGTCTGCGCCATCTGGAATGTTCCTGTGGGGCGTGTTGATACAGTGGCCGGGAAGTCTTCTTCTGACATGGCTGCGCCCTCTCCGGGTCCTGTGTGGCTCTGTGACACCCTTCATCTGTGCTAATCACTTTATGGGTGGTCTGGTGGTTCCAAGCATATTTGATATGATATGATATTTTATTTATATCGCGCCCATACACAGGTGTTTCAGAGCGTATCACTTGTGTTGGAGGGGTAATATTTTCCCCATGCCCCCACTTCCCTGGGCTGCTGTCAGGAGTCAAACAGGGACCCTCATGCCCCCTTCTGGCAGGCCCCTCCCTGATCTGGGTGAGCATCAGGGAGACCAGTAGCCTTTATATACAGGGTGGTCTGACTATTCCTCTGCACTGCTTTTCCTTTCCAAAGGTCTGTGGCTGGCTACACTCATGGCCGGGGCCCGGATCTGTGTTGTCTCTGTCACTGGACGAAACAGTTATGTGCCGGTATGTTGGGAGTATTGCCGCTGCCCAGGGTGTGCCCGCCCTTCAGAGGGTGAAAGCAGTTTCTGGACTGCAAACCCGACAAGCAGACCTGCCTGCGATCACTGTCCCCGCCCGGGCGTGATGTCTCTGCGCAGATATGGTTGCGGCACAGACACACGTGCTGGCGCACTCCAGGGACGTCATTTCACCAAAATGCCAGGAGTAGCGGAAGTTGCATCACACGACCCTTAACCCCTGATGACATCACAGGAAGTGATGTCATTTGACCCCACCCCGAAGTGATATTTTGCGCAATCTGAATGACACCTGGCCTAGTAGGATCGTTTTCTGTCTCCCCTTATACCCCCCTCCCTGCCTCGTCGCGCCTTGAAACACTTGTGTATAGGCGCGTTACAAATACTATATCATATCATATCATATCATATTGCAGGAAGCGATCGAACACAACCTTTCACCTATTGACAAAACAGGAAGTGACATCACATAGCATTGTACACTACGAAATATATGCTTACAATATCACTATAATGTCATGTACATTTCATGCAAGAATGGATCGCCATATGTAGTGTTAAGATCAGTGTGTATAGGCCCATATTATCAAATTACTATGAATGCAAGCAGACATCCATGACCAAATGATAATGATGTGTTATTATATAGCACTTATGCTTAAGCGCTTTATATAGAAAAAATATACACCCAATATCATCCAACCTGTGTTTTACTCATTTATACTCATTTATCGACCTCAGAAGGATGAAAGGCTGAGTTGAGGCATTTAAGAACAGACTAAATCAGGGACTCACTTCCTGAAGTGTGCCTGAAATAAACCTTTAATGAGTCTAGCAATTATTGTATAGAATTCCAGAAAGACACATTATTTGGTTTCCTATTCTTTCTTATTTAGGGTCAGTGCTGAAAGTGTTAGACTTGTGGCACTCCTGTTCTTATTTTACTTATTTTTTTTAAAGGGCCTGTACAAGAAAGCCAGTCATTCCAGGAACTTGCATTACAAAAAACGGAAAAAAGAAAGATTTTTTTTACATTTTCTTTTTTTTTACAGAGGTCGCAAGGGAGACCACAGCGGTCGCAAGGGAGACCACAGAGGTCGCAAGGGAGACCACACCGGTCTGAGTTGCGACCACTGGCGAACCCTAAATGACGTCCCTGGCGCACTCTCCTGCACGCACGCACGGGTGGGTTACGCTTCATCGCCAATGTAGAAGCACTTTGCTCGCTTCTCTAAAAACTTAACTTCAGGTCCGCTGCCCGTAACTCGGGTCGGGCACAATAAAGGAGGTCAGAGACGTGCGACTGATCGCCAGCATTTAAAAACATACAATTGAGGACTTCCCGTCATCGCTCTTCACTTCCCCTTTCCACCACACACCCCACCTAGGTCTCTCCCACATAACGAGGCTAACGGGCCTCATATAGCAATGTGACAGAGACATCATGTTCACCCTTTCAGCGCAGCAGAGACCCTAGACCTGACCAACATGCTATTTATTCCTGAGCTGCATTTCAAGAAAAAGTCAGATTTCAGATTGCAGCTAATAGTTGCGTCATTGTGGGCAGGCAGAAGCAGTATGAGGAGAAAGGTACATGTGTGTGTAAAAGCATCTTCCATCAGCGTTCCAGATCTGGTTACAGGACAAGCCCCTGCGCCTGTGAGACTTATACGTTGATCAAGAGCCTTTAACCTTTCAGGAATGCAGGGAAAGGTTTGATCTCCCGGAGACGGAACGCTTTCGATACATACAATTGCGCCATTGGATTACTAATCGAAACACTCGCAGAGCAGCAGGAAGGGCCCCTCTGGGAATCGAACTTAAAATTCTTGAAGGTCAACAGTCCCACAGGATCTCACAGTGTTATAAACTATTAGAAAAAGCTTCAATAGGTGAGAAGCTCCCATACATGAAAGCCTGGGAGAGAGAGCTAGGCCTGGAGATTCCAGAGGATTCTTGGCAGAAGATCTGGCACCAAACTCGGACTAGCTCTCGCTGTACCCTAGTAAAAGAAAATTCCATAGAAATTTGCTTCAGGTGGTACGTTCCCCCCAGCAGACTCCACTCCATCAACCCGGAATATCCGGACACATGTTGGCATGGATGCGGCAAACAAGGGGATATGGCTCATATGTGGTGGCATTGTCAGATCATCCAGTCATATTGGCTGGAGGTGAGGTCTAAAATTAAAGAAATCACAGGTTCCTTGCTTCCCATGGACCCCAGGATATTCCTGCTGGGAGATGTCCCAGAAGATGGGTCCTTCCCTATGTCCGGAAATAAAGCAGGTTTGATTTCACACTTACTAGTGGCTGCTCTTATCACCAGGGCCCGATTCTGGAAAACGATAGAGGGCCCGCAGATAGCCTACTGATGGATGAAAATATGGGAATTGTTGGGTTTAGAAAAGCTTACGGCAATGATGCAAGGAAAACTCTCGAGATTCCAGAGGACCTGGCGCCCCTTCGTAGACTTTGTTTCTGATAAGGAACACATGTTCTTCCAACCACAACTCCTGAAACATTTCATGAATTCCTGATCCAACCATAGATCGGTAGCCTTGCACTTATGCACTTTTGAGAGAGAATATGCATCAATGCTAATCAAGTTTATGAACTCTTGATACTTGATATTGTTTAATGAATTCATGTCTCCGATCAACTAAAGGAAAGATAACTGACCAATGAACTTAACCTTTTTATTTATTCTTTTTTTTTCCCTTTCCTTCCCCTCCCCCACCCTTTCTCTCATTACCCCCGATTAATTTACAGAAGACATATTGCACTATATACTTTGTATCTAACACTGTTATTTAATGCCAAATATGTGGGACATTGTGGAATTGTTGGGGAGGTAAAAGATTTTTCTCGAATGAAAGGAAATTAATTGTTGGTTGAATTGTTTGTAATGCCTTTCATGTTGAAAATCAATAAAAATATTTAAACAAAAAAAAAATAGCATCTTCCACTGCCTGCTGCCCAGGCACATCAGCTCCAAGAACTGTCCTGCTAACTTATTTAAACAGTAGGCACAAGATCCCCTAATTAGTAATGGGGTGGGGGGTAGATTAAAAAAATTGCTTGCATGCGTGTCTGGGCTTTGGGCAAACGGGGAGTTCACCAGAGATCGCTCCCATTGCATTCTGGGTAATGGTAATCCTGCCACGGATCGAGTTCAGCAGAGAAAGCCTCACATGAAAAGCCCGCTGAAGAAGGGCAGATTTGATGTACATGCCACTACAGACAAGCACGCGGGCTAGGGATTAATATAAGCAGTGGTCCAAGTGTACAAAAAGAAGTAGTAGAACTATGTTCCCTGCCGGCCTGCACACGCTCCCTATAAACCGCATCACCACACCCCTCCCACACACAATACAAACCCCCAAACACATGCACCTGCTGTTTAAGGGAACTTTCAGTGCAGTGCACTGCAAGTGCAAGTGCAAGTTTCAACTTCTTCCTACACTTTTATTTTAAAACGAAACCATTATGGAACTATTTATTTTTTAAATAAAAGCATAGGAACAGTAAAACTAATTTTAAAACAGTAGAGGAGCACCGCTCGCGCTCACTTCGACCACTGAATATAAGGCTCCAGGGTGAAGAGAAATCACACGGTATGGGAGCCCGTGGGAAGCGAGTCTTGGGACTGGGGGTGCCACTGCCAGGGAAGGACTGTGCCGGCTGGGACGCTGGGGTCCCTTGTTGCTATGCGAACATTCTTCCTAGTGCACCCCCATAAAAAGAAAACACTGAACAGCTGACTCAGTTTTACTCAGGGAATTGCCAGGCGTTTAGCACTTTTCACGACTTTTAATAAAGAAAAATGTGATACCGACCTCAATAATTAATTTAATACCTCAATTTACAACAATGCAGTACATACCTAATTGCGCCCTTTACACAATGCTTAAACTATCACCAGGAAAGTTCTTCTCCAAGCAACGAGTTGGGGGGAGATCTCTCTCCGCAGCAGGGGCCTCCCTCTGGAACAGCCTTCCTGCCTCCCTGAAACTTGAGGAGAACCATCTCCGGTTCCGGAAGCACCTCAAAACCTTCCTCTTTGCTTCTGCTTTCTCTCCCTCTCTCCCCTGCTAAATCACTGAAACTGTACTGAATCAGCAACTAGGCCACTCACCAATCTCGGCCCTTGGTCCAGCCACCCTCCCCTTCACTGCCTCCCTGGCAACCCCTGCACTGCGGGACTGTCTCTGTATCCTTACAGCCCCCCTTCCCAGCACTTGTCTGCACTTATCCTGCACTTGCCACCAGCTGGCCCTTATTATTTATCTTGTATTTTACTAATCACTTTGTACTGCAGTTTCCCCTCTCCCTTTCCCCCTTGCACTTTTCCTGTCCCCCCTACCCATGCACTTGCGCGATCTGAATGACACCTGGCCTAGTAGGATCGTTTGTCTGTCTCCCCTTGTTCCCCCCTCCCTGCCTCGACGCGCCTTGAAACACTTGTGTATAGGCGTGTTACAAATGCCATATCATATCATATCATTTCCAGAGTTGAAATTCTGGGCACACGAGATGAAAATATTTGAATAATAGCCCATTTCCAATAATACATTGAGCCACAGCTAAAGTAATGTAATGTGAAGTGGTCTTACATGGTGCACGTCTGCCAGTGTGGCAGCCTCGTTCCATGTGGCCCTGCAAGTGTAGAGGCAGGGTGTGTCAGTGGGATAGAGCGGAAGTCAGATGTGAATCCTGTGGCGTTGATGCGTCACGTGTGCACGCTGGCCGTAGCTGAGCGCGAGCAGCGTCAGAGTGACTCTAGGTGGCAAGTGCCCACGAGATTGCATTTGTGTATCATCCAGAGGGGAGAGCTGTGTGATAGGACTAGAAGAAGGAGCCGTGGCATTGTTAGGTTCATTTACTGTTTGTGGGTAGCTCACTGCTGTGTCAGAGGGTTCATTGTGTGAGTAGTATAAGGTGGAGAGAGATGAAGAAGCGGGGGAGGGGTATGTGCTGGCTCCAGAGAAGCTTTCGGTTCAAGATTATTGATCTAGTGTTTTTGAACTATGTGGTTGTCATTTCTGATGATGAAGGGCTCCTGCCAGTCCTCATTAATTTTAAGGGGCGCGGGAAGCTTAGCCTGAAGGGGTCTGATCTCCCTCGCTCCTTGGCTGATGTGTTTTGTCCAGGGTTCTGACACTTTCAGCGCTGGCCAATGGGCCGGCTGTGTAGCCGGATCTCGGGATCCGGCCAGCCTTAGACCCAAAGCGCTCCACGATTGTTTAAAAATAAAAAAGCGCTCCAGTCACTGGTAAGCAACGCAACGAAAAGGGCTTTGTATAATTTAAGCAAATATAACCAACGGTAATGTAATGTGCTCTGTGCTGTGCACAGGGCAGAGCCCCGCAAATCTGCCCTGTGCACAGCCACAGAGCCCATTACTGTTGGTTATATTTGCTTAAGTTATACAAATCCCTTATTCCATATCGAAATACTGTTGTCTAAAAACACTTCATTGTAAAGAGCATTGAACCATGTACTGTGCTTAACGTTTTTTATTTATTGTCACCTAGCTAAGTGACCCGTTTTCTCAGAGTGTACTGTTGTGTACTCTGAGAAACGGGTCACTTAGCTGGGTGCTTATCAGGAAATACTAGAGTTCACCGTCGGTAAGCGGTGAACTCTAATATTTCCCTAGGGTCAGGGCTCTAAGTGGGACAGGGGTAGCCGAGGCCGAGACCCGGCAGGCTCAGAAATCTCATTCTGAGCCGGGGCCCTGCCAGGGCTCACTAATCTTCTCTGGCAACCCCGGCCGCTAGAGGACAAGGCTTTTTATCTAAAGCCTGAAGCTCTCACTCATGTGCAAAAACTTCAGACTTCAGAAGAAAATGCCTTTCATCCATAATGGTGGCCCCCAAACTGCGAGGCATCCCTTCAAGCAAAAAATGCCAGTGGGCCGGTGCCACCATTATGGAGAGAAACATGAGGCCGCTGGAAGCAGAAGCCTTTTTTTCAAAATACTAAACCTCCCGCGAATGGAGCAGGAGCTTCAGGATTTTGAAAAAAGGCCTCTGCTTCCAGCGGCTGCACCATTTTAGCCTTAATGATGACGCTGCCCGTCCCCCAGCTGGCAGCGGATTCCATGTGTTAATATCCCCGCAAAAATATCACAATACAAAAATATCACCATATTTTTGCGGCGATATTGAGGCATGGACCCTGCGGGGGACACCCCCGCAATCCCCACATTATTTTAATATGTGCGGGGGCCACTGCAACTACCGCTCCCACAAATTATCCCCCCCAAAAATATCGCCTATGGCAAGACAAACAACCATATGTGCGGCAATATATTTGGTGGGGATAATATTTAGGGATACCCTGCCAGCAGCACCATTATGGCTGAAAAGGCAAAGGCGCTGTCCCCAGCCAACCGAGCTCTTCCGAAATAAATGCAGAGATCCGCACCCTCTCCCCCAGGGGTCAGAGGGTGCTGATCTCTACAAAAGGCTGCCTGTAACCCATTGAGCTGGGGCTCGTCAAGTGGGCATGGCCTTACGACCCCGCAGGCGACACCGACTCCCCCTGCGGTTAGGCCACACAGCTTTGATGAGCCCCGGCTCATTTTTAAAGCCACTTAAGGCACTGCCTAGGGTGTTCCTAGGAGGCATGGGGTGGAAAAGGAGGCATGTGAGCTTAGTCTAGGCTCGGAGTATATAGTGTGGAGTTTGGAAAAGAAACATCATGAAAGAAATTATGCTGTTATAAAACTATTATTTTGAACATTTAGGCCCTCATTACGACCCTGGCGGAAAGTGACTGACCGGACCGCCACAGCGTAAATAGCGTTTCCGCCATTGCACGAAGGAGCAAAGTGCGGCCCATTCCGACCCATCGGGCACGAGCACCACGCCATGGCGGAAGTGCAAAGTCCGCGATGGCGGAAATGACCCCAAAACGGCCCACACTGCCGCCGTACGGCGCCCTAGGTGCAATACCGCCACCCCTCTTAGCGGTCACCGCAGTGTGCGCCTACCGGAAAGTACGGTGACCGGAAATATACGGAAACGGAAGTAAAAACATGGGCCCGGAACGGGAAACATCCCGCCGTACACCTATAAAACCACTAAAACCACACAACCACTAAAATCACTACCCTGAAACACACCCCAACCCGTCATCCACCCTAGCGAAACCAAGAAAAATGGGAAAAGTAGCGAAGAAAGCGTGCGACCGCAAGCGGCAGGTCCACTTCTCCCGTGAGGAACTCACCGTGCTAACAGAGACCCTCCAGGAGAATGCTGCCGTCGTCTTCTCCACGCAAATGACCAGGACGGCACTTGCAAACAAGAAGGCCATATGGGCTCTGGTGGCACAGCGGGTAAGTGCGGTGGGGACCGCACCCCGCACCCCACAGCAATGCCGCAAGCGATGGGACGACCTGCGGATACGCGTCCGCAGCATACTCTCTGCCAACCGCAACATTGCCACAGCCACCGGGGGAGGTCCTGAATCACCCATCAAGTTGACCCCCTGGGAAGAAATCTGTGCCTCCACCATCGGAATGGAGAGCATAGAGGGAGTCGGAGGGATGGAGAAAGGAGTGCAGACATCCGAAGATTCAGGTAGGTGGGCCAAATAAAACAATGCCAAATCCACAAAGTCCATCCATGTGAAGTACCATGCGTCCACATAGTGCAACAGAAACACATGTCCAGGAGAACGTCCACACACATCGGCCTGATAGCGCACGTTAAAACCCACAATAAATACATAAATAATTAAAAACCCCTAAAACACGCACTACACGTGCAGCAGGCACACCCTAACTGCAGGCTGCCAAACAATTGCACCCTCACTCCACACACAAATGAAAGCACCTCCAAGGCCCCGACCCAAATCACCCTCAGGTACCACCCCAATGCATGTGATACAATGCCATTCCAATTCCCACAGACCCATCAATAACCCTCGCCCTCCTTTACTCCACCACAGGGTCCGATCCAAACGACGAGCTTCAGGACACCCCTACCAGCACACCTGCAAAGAGGGCCAAGACCAACGGCCAAAGACCCTCCACCTCAGCTGCACGCATCAAGACACGGCAGCAGCACAAATCAGGTGGCAGCACAGAGGAGGGAACATCAACAGGCACCCCAGCAGCCAGCATGCCCACAACACCACCACCACAGGTCCCCCCAACGGATGCCACAGAAGGCACTGCCTCTGGTGGCAGCAGCACCATAGGTGACACCCCATTGATGGCAGCATGCTCGGACACAGAAAACGGGGATGTCGAAGTCAGATCCATCCATGACCTGTCCCAATCCCCCTGTCTGTCCCATCACGTACAACATGAGGATACCACGCAGGGGCACCCACAAGACGACGACTGGCCATCCCCCACAAGCCCTGTGGCAAGGCAACATGAGGACAACAGCCCCTCTGTGACACCCCCGCAAATGGCCATGGCCCAGCAGAGGCAACAGTCCCTCGACCAGTTAATCGTGCAACAGCAGCAACTGGCCACGCTCCTCAAGGACCATGCCGATGAATGTGGGGGCACTAAGGCAGACATAGAAACATCAACTGAGACACTTAGGGCAGAAATGGAGAGAGGTACAGAGACGCTAAGGGCACAAATGGAGAGTAGCACCGAGAGCCTGAGAGTCCAAATGGAGAGTAGCACCGAGAGCCTGAGAGTCCAAATGGAGAGAAGCACCGAGAGCCTGAGAGTCCAAATGGAGAGAAGCACCGAGAGCCTGAGGGGGGAACTGCATGCGACGTCCAAAGACTTATGTGCCGAACTTGCCGCAGTGCGCCGTGTGCTCACTGAGCTCTCGCAAACCCTTAGGGACATGCATGGACGTGAGCAGGCAGACACATCATCCGTTGCAAGTTCCGTCCAGGGCAGCCCCCAACGTAGATCTGGGAGGAACCTGCGCTCCACAGGCAGGGGTGCCCCTGATACCCGCAGAGGGGGCTTGCAATAGCGACAGCCCACTGACAATGAGCATCTTTGGACACTGGTGTTCGGGGGGGAGGTAGGAGGGTGGAGGGGGTGTGTTGGGCTCACTTGGGTGGCGGGTCGATAGGGTGTACAACATGATATCACATATGCCATAAACAGTGCACGATCAACCAATGAGATGTGTGGACATTGATCTTTGTGTACTAGGCCATCATAGGCGTACAGTCCATATTGTGCATGTCCCAGACACACACAGTGCCACGAGTCCCGTGTCCATGTATCAGCCACCAGGCGTGAGTGCTAGAAGCATGCATCAATGAGATGCTGACGAATGTCACGGGCCTCCCGTGCCTCGCAGACTCCATGAGGTGCTGCCACATCCCCACCCTCATCATGACCATCATCAGGTGCTTGCAGTTCTGCGTCAGGGGGCATGGGCACATTTCTACGTACGCACATGTTGTGGAGCATGACACATGCCATGACCATCTTTGCAACCTTCTCATGGCGGTACAGGAGTGCCCCGCCAGACCTGCTGAGGCAGCGGAAACGAGTCTTCAGTAGGCCGAATGCCTGTTCAATGACTACACGGGTACGTGAGTGGGCATGGTTGTAGTCCTCCTCATGCTGGTCCCGTGGGTTCCGGACTGGTGTGAGGAGCCATCTCTTCAGTGGATATCCAGCATCACCTGTATGTGGACGAGAAACGTATGATGTGGAATGCCATTGCTACGTACGCACACCCCCCCCCTTCCTGCCAGGTCATTGCCGAATCACATACCCCACATAATCATGCATGTAATGAGACTCACCGAGTAGCCAGGATCTGTTCCCTGCGTGTCGCTCCATGTAGCGTGGTATTGTAGAGTTCCTCAAGACCATAGAATCATGGGTTGATCCAGGGAATCGGGCACAACAATGTGTAATGATCCTGTTGGAGTCACACACCATTTGTACATTCAGGGAATGAAATTGTTTTCGGTTGCGGTACTGGGCCTCCATGGCATGTGGGACGACCAATTCCACATGGGTGCAGTCGATGGCACCAATGCAACCCGGTATGCCGGCAAGTGCATGGAATCCCACTTTTGTGTTGGTAATTTCCTGCTCCGAGCGTGGTAGAGAGATGTAGTCGTCTGCGTGCTGCAGGAGGGCATCGAGCACTTGCAATAGTGTCCGTGAGAACAGTGGCTGAGAAATGCCATGCAACTGTCCGACTGTGTGCTGGTAGGTGCCTGTGGCCAGGAAGTGGAGTACAGACACCACCTTCAGTAGGGGTGGGATGGCGGTTGGGCTATCTATCATGCTGACAAGGTCAGCCTGTGTCATGTCCACAATGGCGGCTATGGTGTCCCGGTCCAGACGGTAGAGGGTGTGGATCTGCTCATCAGTGAGGTTGAACGGATGTGCTCGGAGGCGTGGGATTGCGGGCTGCCTGCGTGGTGGTAGTGGCTGTGCTGGCGGCCCTTGCTGGCCCTGCCTTGGCCTCCTCCTCCTCCTGCGTCTCCTCCGTGCGGCCGGTTGTAGTTGGTGTTCGTCTTCTTCTTGGAGTTGGAGTACTTGCAGTGCTATCAGGTCCCCCAGGGCCAACATCGCGAGTCCTGCCGGTAGCATTTCGGTGTGGTTGTGGGAGGAGACTGGCTGTGCAATTTATGTGTTTTCAGGCTGTATGGCCTCCACCTGTGGTGATTAATTCCACCTGTGCAAACTGCTCTCCCCTTTGGCCGAGCACGTCCCGCGCACAACGCTGCAATTCGGGGAATGGCAGTTTGCTATTGCAATCATGTATTTGTACCCGATGGCCGTGTAAGATTGGTTGATATGTTCATTCTGCTGTGGTCCCATTGTTTCACATACTATCTGTGCAGTCGCGAACAGACTTGTGAAGGGTCAGTGGAACGTAGTACTCGAGTAACGGTGGGCCCTCATGCATCACTGTACCGAGTTGCAACGACGGGCGGGGCGTCCCATTTGTGGGTGAAGGCAGTTGCCATTTTCACACACAGCCGCACTCGATGGAATAATTAGTGATTTCAAACGGCCACAGATGCCTCTTCGACGTGATGTTACAAATGAGGAATTCGAAGGGCGGCGCTTTCGGTTTTCAGCTAGCGGCGAGGAAATGCCCACAGGTCTGAATGCAAATATAACGTACTATTGTTCAATGTCCTTGAGACAGGGGCCATGGCGAGGATGCAATGATTGATATGAATAGTTTTGGATGCGCAATAGCGACGTGGGCGATGAGGCCGGACGTTCCCAAATACATGTTACTTCACTACACTGGAATTACGGGCTGGGGCACTGTGGATTTTGCAGGCTGCATAACGCACAGACTCAATGGATATTTCTAATGTTATGTGAGTAAATATTCAGGCGTTTTAATCCCGGGATGAGGGAATGATGAATGGATGCATGGGCAGGTGATTTGATACAGAGTTTGCCATGTACAGGGCTTCTTGGGATCTATCCGCCTCCCCTACGCTATGTGATGCAGGGCTGCCATAGTGGGACCATCGTCTATCTGGCCTTGTTGAGCCCTCCCTGTCTCGACGCGCCCTCAGACACTTGTGTCCATGCACGTTAACATTCCCATCTGATGGATTCTGTTTTGACAGACGCATGCACAGGTACACTCGTTTGTGATGGTGTTTGCACCTCGATATAGATGGTTATGAGTGGCAAGTGGTTTTGGGGTGGTGATGATCCTTTGGAGTGGGCTAGCATGCATATGGCTGTGGATTTAGTGTGATCATTGAAGTGAGTTGTTCGAATGTAGTTCTGATGGCCATTCTGTTCTTTTTCTTTTCTTTTGGTTGACAGGTATCTCCTCCCCTTTTGCCACTGCCATCTGTATGCCACTCCTGCAGATGGGTTTTACTCCCGACACCTGCTGCTTCGTGTTAATCAGTGGAGCAGCATTACGATCTTATGGGACGATCGCCAATGGCCCACATGCCCTTACGCAGTACTGGTGGCTCGGAGCAACATTTCGGCCTTTCAGCTGGACTAGTGCCTCCCCATTGGGACGGCCCTGCGGTTCTGTGCGCTTCCATGTTGCCTTTTCGTACGTGAATGTGGCTCTGTGTACCATGAGGGAACAGGGCGTCACACAAGTAGTGGCTGGTCATTTCTTGCGGATGCAGCCCACAATGGTGAAAACTGTTTTGGAGTTCATGGCCTGATGGCTGTATGGGCTTGGTGATTTTGATGTGCATTAAATTTCTATTCTGATTTGGCCCGTGTAGCGTTCTTCTTTGCAAGTGATGTGGCATATGCCTATTTGGGGGGCGATGTATTGTGAGGAGATCTGCATTGGGTTCCAGCTTCGGAGTTTAGTTGCGTGGTACTGTACTGGGCGCGTTTGCCTACGAAGCCCGTGAGGTCAGGGATGGGGGCTGCCAATATGACAGTTTGAATGTTGTCATGCTCAGGGGCGGGGGATTGGGTTTTGTGTAACAGATGCCGGTCAGCCAGGTGGACTGGTGGAATGATGTGATTCTCGGAATATTGCTGGTCACAGGTGCCTGTGTTTGCGTGCGTTTCTTGGTGGGGGACTGTGGTCATGTCCATTGGGATGGCTTCTGTATTCGTGCCATCTGTGCCCTGCAGCTCCCATTGGCCCCTGTTGTGTTTCTTTTGTTCGTTGGCATGCATGGGTGACTTGTACATTTCAATGGTTGCATTGTGACTTCATTGCACCTACGGGGAGTTGTACTTTGTGGGCAGGGAGCGGTGTACAGGCACTCAGTGGGGCCGTTTACGGTTGATTCGCGATGCCGTACTTCTCACCATGGCGGAATGGTACATTCCGCCATGCTTGATGGCGTTAGGTACATGTCCGCTAGGGTCGGAATTGGCGTACCCTTGCGCCATGGTGGTGTTTGCGGTTTGGCATGGCGCGCGCGCGCGTGCTTGGTGCAGTTAGCGTTGGCGTTCACTACGGTGTCGCTAATGGCTTCGTACTTTGCGGTGACGGGTCATAGTCGCACCGAGCGCTATTCGATGGCGGTATTGCATTTCCGCCATCGTTTTCCGAATTCCGCAAGGGTCGTAATGAGGGCCTAGTCTGATTGGAGGTCAACTGTCAGCTCCGCCCCTCTAAACTCCTCCTTCAAACTCCACCCCCTTCTCCAAACACCGCCCCCCACCCTTGTTAGATCCCCCTCCCATTTCTTTCTATTTCCACCGCTGGCCCTGTTTGTGTGACTAGGCAGGGGAAAGGTCAGTCCGGTGGATGTTGCAGAGAATAGGACGTATGTTGGTTGATGTTGGTCCGAGATGCATAGGTTCAGCGGGAACATTGTGTTATGCTGTGTCAGGAAAACACGGCCATTATAAATAGTGGGTTCAGTAGAACTACAGCCCAGTAGTGGCCAGATTAATTCTCCTTACAATATGTCTTTTACTCCGAGACAAATGGATATGGTCTCAAAATGTACTGCATTATTATTGTGTTTTAATATCTTGCTTTCAAAGCACACTTGGGAAAACGTGGGTAAGAAAGGGAAAAGTGAAAAGCATGGGTAAGTCCCTTATGCATTCACATTACAGAGAACCTGGGACAACCATGCAAACCTGTATTGTCTTCCTCAGTTTCTGCTTATATGTGTGGGCTGTGTGTGTGTTTATGCCTGTTTAATTTACACACATGCGGCGTGTATAAATTATGTGTATTATGGTGCCTGATTGTTTGGTGTATATTCATAGGTGGGCGACTGTCCTTGGGGCGCGTGTGAATAGTTATTCTACATCGTTACTGTGTGTAAAGTGCAAAGTCGAAAGTGCTGTTTAAGTTTTGGAGTGAATATTTTTTGTATTTTCATGAACGTTAAATAAGCTATTGATCTACAACTATTGGAGTGAACTGTACTCTCTTTGTGAGCAGACTAATGCGTCCCCCCCCACCTCATACACTGACATGCCAGGCCCTCCCCTTCCTTACTGGCACACACGTTTCCCCACTGCTACCCTTTCAGACCTCACTCTTTTCTAGATTGGCTGATATTTTAAAGGTTGAATTGGCGCAGATTTTAGATCTATGGGGTGCAATGCAAGGCAAGGCTTCAAATAAAGTACAGAAACAATGGGGCGGTGGTCTGAAGGCAAATGATACACTTTTATAAAAAGGTCTAACAGTCACAGCAGAGCCAAGGCAGGAATTGCTGAGTAATGGCGCCTACTTCTGTGCTGGCTCCAGTCTGAATGTTGGTTTGAAAAGTATACATGACTAGTAGTGGGGTAAGTGTGGGGCGTCTTATCTCCCAAAGGAATGGAATTTAAAGTCAGTTCTGGGGTCCATTAAAGGGAGGCAGTGGAACAAGCTGGGCGTCCCTTTCTCACGAGCTGCTCCTTATGGTACATACACAGCATGTTAAACCACTTAGATCCATCCACAGGAGATAATGGCCCTAAGAGGGGCGTCCTTCCTTCCATGCTTGGCACGCATAAGAAGGCCACACTATCCTTTTAGATAATCTGTGGGATGCACCAAATACTATTTCCGTTTATGTCCTTATGATAATAATAAGGGCAGCATATGGGGAGGCTAGGGTATTTCATCTTCAGCAATCTTAATGCTAAAAGCTTTAAATTCCATAGAAAGACATAGAAAGACATTGTCTCCCCTCCCACAATCATTAATTATTTGTGTGATGCCTTTACACCTTTTTCCAATGTGTCACAGGGACGTCATTTTGGAATGACCTGAGACTGTGGTTGGCCTTGAGGTCTCGGTCAGAGCCCCCACTTTCTCTGGGTCCGGTTTCATCCCTTGCTTCAAGAATATGTGCCCAACGAATTTCAGTGTGATATATGATATGATATTTTATTTATATTGCGGCCATACATAAGTGTTTCATAGGCAAGGGAGGGCAACAAGGGGGGACAAAACAATGATCTTACTTGGCCCAGTGACATTGAGAACGCGGGGGTGCAGGGGAGAGGGAAGGGGGAAAGTGCAAGGGGCAGGGGAGGAGTGGAAAGTGCTGAACACGAAACTCACATTTATTTTTGCTCAGCATTACTCTTGCCGTTTCTAAAGCCAAAAGGACTCGATGTAGGGTTTTGCTGAAATCAAGAATGTCATGGCTATATTTCAAGCAATTTGGTATATGTTTAATAACTTGGTGTATTTCTTCCTGAAATATTTCCACAGAAGATGATATACCAAAATTGAGTCTCTTGTAACAAAATAGACCCATGTGCGTAACAAAAGTGGTGATGTAACTGGATTCAGAAGCTAGTTCCATTTGGTGGTATCCTTTATTAAGGTCCTCTTTGGAGAACACAGGGGCAACATTTAGGAGGTGGATCATGTCTGTGATCCGGGGTGCCTGGTGCTTTCTCTTTGAATGGCCTTGTTCGGTCTGCACATGTCCACACACAGGCCCATGGTCCAGACCCATGGTGTGGAGCCGCTCACTCGTTCAATGATGTTGTGGTCCAGTAAAGGGTGGATCTCTTCTTCCACTTGCTTCTCTATGTTAATCAGAATTCCTCTATAGTGTTGGGCAACTGGTTTGATAGTGGAGTAAATGTGTAAATGTACTTTGCAGTTCTTCAGTTTCCCCAGGCCCTTAAAAAGTTTTGGGACCATCTTGACTACATTACCGTCCCACGCCATGTACTTGTGTGCCATGATGCGGTATGGAATATGTACCAGTCCCATGTCCAAAGCCGTTTTAAAGCTAAGGATGCATCCACTAGCTGTTGCCGCTGACAATGCATGCAGTTGAATGCGTGCCGTGTGTGATTTATGCACGCACATAGTTGTGAACATATCCTTGCAGGGCAGCGGGGTGTTGGATTCAAATGGGTATAAGTCCACCGCCGATGGCTTTAGCTTTGGGGGGGATGTGGGAGTCTCTTGTATGTTTCTTCACTCATAACATTCATGGTCGCCCTGTGTCAAAGAGAAATTCTGTGGGTGAATTGAGGACTTTAAGAGTTAGCGTGAGGCTGTGTTCTTTAGCCATTTTTCTTATTTAGCGTTCATACATAGCCCCTTTTCCTTTGGTCAGTGGGGGAGCCTGGGGACTCACTTTCTGACTGGGAGCCTGTCCCTACGTATCATAGTCTTCACCGGGGGCGGTGTGAGCTCCTCCTTTCTGAGGATCTGTGTGATTTCCTTTTGTGATACTTGCTGTGATCTCCCTCAGCGGATTTGTGTTTTCTGGGGTCACAGGTGCTGTGATGGCTAAGGTAATGCCTTTTTCGCCCAACACCATTCTGCACAGTTTCTCTGAGTGCATGCCGTTGATGATCTGGCACCTTATTTCCTTTTCTACATTGTCAAATTCAAACAAGAGTGCTAGTCTCCTGACTCTTGTGTGGTAAGCGTTAAGTGTTTCATTCTCCCTCTGTACTGTGGTGCAGAAGTTGAAGGTTCCATAGTCCGGATTCCACTGTGGCATGAAATGTGCTGTAAGGGCATCTTTGGCCAGTTGGTATATGTCCGCACCATCGCCAATGCCAGCGTGTTGAAAATGCGCAGGACGTCATCACCCACGTTGAGCAGAAGGTGTGACCTCATCTTCCTGGATGTTGTGACATCCTTACAGTCCATCGCCATCTCAAACTTTTGAATCTATAGCATCCAGTGGGGCCCCACTGATGATGGATCGGTATAGGGATCGAAAGCCCTCAATGCAGCCGTGGTGCCCCCACGAGTTCGAGGGGACGGCACCGGCGGCATCAGCGACGCAGCTATCCTTGACGGTGTGCTGTGTCTGGGTGTGGAAAGGTCAGTCGCCATGTTTTCTTGGCGCTGTGTTCACCCCATGTGTGTGGGCAGCGATGGATCCTTCTTCACCTTCGTATGCCGATCTGTTGGCGCGGCACCATAGAGTTGACCGCTCCTGGGTGTCCCCCTCGGTGGTGCAGTGGCTCCCTCTGCAGGTCTAAGGGAGAAAAAATAAATCTCCACATGGCTTCCACCGTGCACTGTTTTGTGGATGATTGACTTTGGAGGAAAAGAAATATTTATTTTTGTTTTTTTTGTTTTTGGGGTTGGGGAATGGCACCCCCACCGTGTGTTCCAAAAATGTGCCTGTGTCATGGGCTGATTTAAGGCCTGAAAGCTTGTGAGCGTAATTCAATCCCTGTTCTCATTGCCAGTGTGATGTTCCTCCCTGCCGGTGCTGCTGGGGGAGAGGAACAAACAGCGCCTGCATCACTGGCCCAGCTGAGGGGATGCAGGAGCTCACAAAGGACACGACACGCCTAGATGGCTCGTGCCCGGGACTGCCTGCCTTCCCGGCAGGCCCTTTATTGAACATGTACCTCATGTCACTGCGCATGCGGGACGTGAAGAGAATCCAACAGGTGCTTCTGCGTTCTCCCCTTTGGTATTTCGTGTGTCGTCTGCCACTGGTTGGCGAGAAGGTGCGTGGGGAGGATTGTGGGGCGTTTTTGCACACCGCTCGAAAGTGGTCCCCCCCTCAAGCTGCACACTTCTGTTCCAAGGCTGCGCACGTACCTTTATGTGGGTATTCATAGCCACACTGCTAGCACATCATTCCTGTCCTCATTCCTCTCTCTCCCTGCGTGAGCGATAGTTTCTGGACGCGCTACCGTTCTTTGGCCATTGGCATTATCTTCAATTTCCACATGTTGAGGACCAGTAGGAAGAGGGCAGAGTCTGATCTGGATGTGAGCGCCTCATCATTGGAGTAGCGGTGAGAAGCACGGTGTTTCATGCGGATGTGTAGCCTCATGGCAAATTGTCAGGAGTTTCCCACCCTTCCTGAGTCTTTGTGTGGAATATGTGGCGTACATCGTCAACATTGGTGTGGGGCAAAGTACAGGGCCAGGGCGTCTTACGTTTCTTGAAAGGTGGCCTTCTCTTCATCCACCATCTCATACAGGATGTGGCATACTGCTGCACCCGCTGCCAGGGTTAGCAAATTCTTCTTTCTCTCCTCATCCATGAATCCCATCACCCCTATGTATACCTTGACGCCTTTGGACAACTGGATTCACTGCAGGCCCAGATTACTTGTGTCTGTCAAGTCAAATGCCACAGGGACCTACCACTGAACGGTCTCGGTCTGCGCCATCTGGAATGTTCCTGTGGGGCGTGTTGATACAGTGGCCGGGAAGTCTTCTTCTGACATGGCTGCGCCCTCTCCGGGTCCTGTGTGGCTCTGTGACACCCTTCATCTGTGCTAATCACTTTATGGGTGGTCTGGTGGTTCCAAGCATATTTGATATGATATGATATTTTATTTATATCGCGCCCATACACAGGTGTTTCAGAGCGTATCACTTGTGTTGGAGGGGTAATATTTTCCCCATGCCCCCACTTCCCTGGGCTGCTGTCAGGAGTCAAACAGGGACCCTCATGCCCCCTTCTGGCAGGCCCCTCCCTGATCTGGGTGAGCATCAGGGAGACCAGTAGCCTTTATATACAGGGTGTTCTGACTATTCCTCTGCACTGCTTTTCCTTTCCAAAGGTCTGTGGCTGGCTACACTCATGGCCGTGGCCCGGATCTGTGTTGTCTCTGTCACTGGACGAAACAGTTATGTGCCGGTATGTTGGGAGTATTGCCGCTGCCCAGGGTGTGCCCGCCCTTCAGAGGGTGAAAGCAGTTTCTGGACTGCAAACCCGACAGGCAGACCTGCCTGCGATCACTGTCCCCGCCCGGGCGTGATGTCTCTGCGCAGATATGGTTCCGGCACAGACACACGTGCTGGCGCACTCCAGGGACGTCATTTCACCAAAATGCCAGGAGTAGCGGAAGTGGCATCACACGACCCTTAACCCCTGATGACATCACAGGAAGTGATGTCATTTGACCCCACCCCGAAGTGATATTTTGCGCGATCTGAATGACACCTGGCCTAGTAGGATCGTTTTCTGTCTCCCCTTGTACCCCCCTCCCTGCCTCGTCGCGCCTTGAAACACTTGTGTATAGGCGCGTTACAAATACCATATCATATCATATCATATCATATTGCAGGAAGCGATCGAACACAACCTTTCACCTATTGACAAAACAGGAAGTGACATCACATAGCATTGTACACTACGAAATATATGCTTACAATATCACTATAATGTCATGTACATTTCATGCAAGAATGGATCGCCATATGTAGTGTTAAGATCAGTGTGTATAGGCCCATATTATCAAATTACTATGAATGCAAGCAGACATCCATGACCAAATGATAATGATGTGTTATTATATAGCACTTATGCTTAAGCGCTTTATATAGAAAAAATATACACCCAATATCATCCAACCTGTGTTTTACTCATTTATACTCATTTATCGACCTCAGAAGGATGAAAGGCTGAGTTGAGGCATTTAAGAACAGACTAAATCAGGGACTCACTTCCTGAAGTGTGCCTGAAATAAACCTTTAATGAGTCTAGCAATTATTGTATAGAATTCCAGAAAGACACATTATTTGGTTTCCTATTCTTTCTTATTTAGGGTCAGTGCTGAAAGTGTTAGACTTGTGGCACTCCTGTTCTTATTTTACTTATTTTTTTTAAAGGGCCTGTACAAGAAAGCCAGTCATTCCAGGAACTTGCATTACAAAAAACGGAAAAAAGAAAGATTTTTTTTACATTTTCTTTTTTTTTACAGAGGTCGCAAGGGAGACCACAGCGGTCGCAAGGGAGACCACAGAGGTCGCAAGGGAGACCACACCGGTCTGAGTTGCGACCACTGGCGAACCCTAAATGACGTCCCTGGCGCACTCTCCTGCACGCACGCACAGGTGGGTTACGCTTCATCGCCAATGTAGAAGCACTTTGCTCGCTTCTCTAAAAACTTAACTTCAGGTCCGCTGCCCGTAACTCGGGTTGGGCACAATAAAGGAGGTCAGAGACGTGCGACTGATCGCCAGCATTTAAAAACATACAATTGAGGACTTCCCGTCATCGCTCTTCACTTCCCCTTTCCACCACACACCCCACCTAGGTCTCTCCCACATAACGAGGCTAACGGGCCTCATATAGCAATGTGACAGAGACATCATGTTCACCCTTTCAGCGCAGCAGAGACCCTAGACCTGACCAACATGCTATTTATTCCTGAGCTGCATTTCAAGAAAAAGTCAGATTTCAGATTGCAGCTAATAGTTGCGTCATTGTGGGCAGGCAGAAGCAGTATGAGGAGAAAGGTACATGTGTGTGTAAAAGCATCTTCCATCAGCGTTCCAGATCTGGTTACAGGACAAGCCCCTGCGCCTGTGAGACTTATACGTTGATCAAGAGCCTTTAACCTTTCAGGAATGCAGGGAAAGGTTTGATCTCCCGGAGACGGAACGCTTTCGATACATACAATTGCGCCATTGGATTACTAATCGAAACACTCGCAGAGCAGCAGGAAGGGCCCCTCTGGGAATCGAACTTAAAATTCTTGAAGGTCAACAGTCCCACAGGATCTCACAGTGTTATAAACTATTAGAAAAAGCTTCAATAGGTGAGAAGCTCCCATACATGAAAGCCTGGGAGAGAGAGCTAGGCCTGGAGATTCCAGAGGATTCTTGGCAGAAGATCTGGCACCAAACTCGGACTAGCTCTCGCTGTACCCTAGTAAAAGAAAATTCCATAGAAATTTGCTTCAGGTGGTACGTTCCCCCCAGCAGACTCCACTCCATCAACCCGGAATATCCGGACACATGTTGGCATGGATGCGGCAAACAAGGGGATATGGCTCATATGTGGTGGCATTGTCAGATCATCCAGTCATATTGGCTGGAGGTGAGGTCTAAAATTAAAGAAATCACAGGTTCCTTGCTTCCCATGGACCCCAGGATATTCCTGCTGGGAGATGTCCCAGAAGATGGGTCCTTCCCTATGTCCGGAAATAAAGCAGGTTTGATTTCACACTTACTAGTGGCTGCTCTTATCACCAGGGCCCGATTCTGGAAAACGATAGAGGGCCCGCAGATAGCCTACTGATGGATGAAAATATGGGAATTGTTGGGTTTAGAAAAGCTTACGGCAATGATGCAAGGAAAACTCTCGAGATTCCAGAGGACCTGGCGCCCCTTCGTAGACTTTGTTTCTGATAAGGAACACATGTTCTTCCAACCACAACTCCTGAAACATTTCATGAATTCCTGATCCAACCATAGATCGGTAGCCTTGCACTTATGCACTTTTGAGAGAGAATATGCATCAATGCTAATCAAGTTTATGAACTCTTGATACTTGATATTGTTTAATGAATTCATGTCTCCGATCAACTAAAGGAAAGATAACTGACCAATGAACTTAACCTTTTTATTTATTCTTTTTTTTTCCCTTTCCTTCCCCTCCCCCCACCCTTTCTCTCATTACCCCCGATTAATTTACAGAAGACATATTGCACTATATACTTTGTATCTAACACTGTTATTTAATGCCAAATATGTGGGACATTGTGGAATTGTTGGGGAGGTAAAAGATTTTTCTCGAATGAAAGGAAATTAATTGTTGGTTGAATTGTTTGTAATGCCTTTCATGTTGAAAATCAATAAAAATATTTAAACAAAAAAAAAATAGCATCTTCCACTGCCTGCTGCCCAGGCACATCAGCTCCAAGAACTGTCCTGCTAACTTATTTAAACAGTAGGCACAAGATCCCCTAATTAGTAATGGGGTAGGGGGTAGATTAAAAAAATTGCTTGCATGCGTGTCTGGGCTTTGGGCAAACGGGGAGTTCACCAGAGATCGCTCCCATTGCATTCTGGGTAATGGTAATCCTGCCACGGATCGAGTTCAGCAGAGAAAGCCTCACATGAAAAGCCCGCTGAAGAAGGGCAGATTTGATGTACATGCCACTACAGACAAGCACGTGGGCTAGGGATTAATATAAGCAGTGGTCCAAGTGTACAAAAAGAAGTAGTAGAACTATGTTCCCTGCCGGCCTGCACACGCTCCCTATAAACCGCATCACCACACCCCTCCCACACACAATACAAACCCCCAAACACATGCACCTGCTGTTTAAGGGAACTTTCAGTGCAGTGCACTGCAAGTGCAAGTGCAAGTTTCAACTTCTTCCTACACTTTTATTTTAAAACGAAACCATTATGGAACTATTTATTTTTTAAATAAAAGCATAGGAACAGTAAAACTAATTTTAAAACAGTAGAGGAGCACCGCTCGCGCTCACTTCGACCACTGAATATAAGGCTCCAGGGTGAAGAGAAATCACACTGTATGGGAGCCTGTGGGAAGCGAGTCTTGGGACTGGGGGTGCCACTCCCAGGGAAGGACTGTGCCGGATGTGACGCTGGGGTCCCTTGTTGCTATGCGAACATTCTTCCTAGTGCACCCCCATAAAAAGAAAACACTGAACAGCTGACTCAGTTTTACTCAGGGAATTGCCAGGCGTTTAGCACTTTTCACAACTTTTAATAAAGACAAATGTGATACCGACCTCAATAATTAATTTAATACCTCAATTTACAACAATGCAGTACATACCTAATTGCACCCTTTACACAACGCTTAAACTATCACCAGGAAAAGTTCTTCTCCAAGCAACGAGTTGGGGGGAGATCTCTCTCCGCAGCAGGGGCCTCCCTCTGGAACAGCCTTCCTGCCTCCCTGAAACTTGAGGAGAACCATCTCCGGTTCCGGAAGCACCACAAAACCTTCCTCTTTGCTTCTGCTTTCTCTCCCCCTCTCTCCTGCTAAATCACTGAAACTGTACTGAATCAGCAACTAGGCCACTCACCAATCTCGGCCCTTGGCCCAGCCACTCTCCCCTTCACTGCCTCCCTGGCAAACCCTGCACTGCGGGACTGTCTCTGTATCCTTACAGCCCCCCTTCCCAGCACTTGTCTGCACTTATCCTGCACTTGCCACCAGCTGGCCCTTATTATTTATCTTGTATTTTACTAATCACTTTGTACTGCAGTTTCCCCTCTCCCTTTCCCCCTTGCACTTTTCCCGTCCCCCCTACCCATGCACTTGCGCGATCTGAATGACACCTGGCCTAGTAGGATCGTTTGTCTATCTCCCCTTGTTCCCCCCTCCCTGCCTCGACGCGCCTTGAAACACTTGTGTATACGCGCGTTACAAATGCCATATCATATCATATCATTTCCAGAGTTGAAATCCTGGGCACACGAGATGAAAATATTTGAATAATAGCCCATTTCCAATAATACATTGAGCCACAGCTAAAGTAATGTAATGTGAAGTGGTCTTACATGGTGCACGTCTGCCAGTGTGGCTGTCATGCATGCGCCATGGGCACATCCATTTTTGCTCCATTTGGACTTTGCTAATTAATGATTATTGTCATCTAACTACGCATACCATAATGCACCTGGCCGCAAGCATTGTTTCCTGGCCGTTCCTATTGGAGTTCTATGGAACTACACCCCCCAGAAGCCTTAGAGTCTGGTCCTGCTTCCACCAGCCCAGGAACAGAAAGGGAGGTGGCCGATTGCCTGCAGGTGTGATTCGCCAGGTGAAACCAATTGGCCTGCCTCTGTGCTGGGCTAGGCAGTATATAAGGCTGCTGTCTGCAGTGGCTCAGCCTCTTGCATTGAGAGTCCTTCCTCCACCTTTCGCCTCTGTTTTCGGATCCTTGTATGCTGTTACCCTCACTCCTGCTTGGACCCTGCCTTGCAGCTTGTTACACCCCGCTGCCTACAGCCCTAGCCTGTTGGGCTCCCTGCCTTGTTGCTTGCTCCACCCTGCTGCCTCCAGCCATAGCTTTCCAGGCTCCCTGCCTCTCAGCCCTGCTCCTCTGGGCTCTCCACACTGCAGCTGATCACGCTCAGCTGCCTTCCAGTCTCCGCCTTTGCCCTGCCGGGCTCTTCACATTGCAGCGGATCACGCTCTGCTGCCTTCCAGCCTTCGCCCTTGTCCTACCGGGCTCTTCACATTGCAGTGGATCACGCTCTGCTGCCTTCCAGCCTTTGCCCTTGCCCTACCGGGCTCTCCACCCTGCAGCGGATCACGCTCTGCTGCCTTCCAGTCTCCGCCCTTGCCCTGCCGGGCTCTCCACCCTGCAGCGGATCACGCTCTGCTGCCTTCCAGTCTCCGCCCTTGCCCTGCCGGGCTCTCCACCTTGCAGCGGATCACGCTCTGCTGCCTTCCAGCCTTCGCCCTTGTCCTACCGGGCTCTCCACCCTGCAGCGGATCACGCTCTGCTGCCTTCCAGTCTCCGCCCTTGCCCTGCCGGGCTCTCCACCCTGCAGCGGATCACGCTCTGCTGCCTTCCAGTCTCCGCCCTTGCCCTGCCGGGCTCTCCACCCTGCAGCTGATCACGCTCTGCTGCCTTCCAGTCTCTGCCCTTGCCCTGCCGGGCTCTCCACATTGCAGCGTATCACGCTCTGCTGCTTTCCAGCCTTAGCCCTTGTCCTCAGGGCTCCCTGCTCTGCATCCTGCCTCTCTCCGGCTGCCTTTGCCCTTGTCCTCTGGGCTCCCTGCTCTGCAGCCTTCCTCACTCCGGCTGCCGTAGCCCTTTTCCTCTGATATTTCTACCTTACCGTCCCACTCTTGGGAGCTTACTCCTTGCCTTCCTGCTCCTCTGAGCGCTCCACCTACCTTTCTGTCCTCTGTGATCATATCCTGTTACTCGACTTTCCCTTCCTATCCTTCTGTTAGTTTGCTATCATCTCCTTTCCTGGATTTGTCTGTTGTATCTTCTCTTGTACTGTTTGTAGACCCTTTGTACAGAGCTTGTCTGCTGGTTCCCATCAGTCAACCTCTGCCCCTTCCCTTGTCTCGTTTCTATATCACAGACACCCATAGCTGCTGTTCCAAGTTATGAGCAAACAGCGTGGGACTCTGTTATAGCAAACTGTGCAGAAGGCTAGAGTATTTCCAAGGTTCGTGGAATACTCTTTTCCTATTCTGCATACACCCCAAGAGGGTATTCACTCTATACCTTTTCCCTTGCTACTCTTCCCTACTCTTCACTCCCTTTCCTTTCCGCGGTGTGTGTTCCTATCTGTCCACTTTATTTCAACACCCAAACTCATCTGGGTGTCTTGTGCCACTCGTATTAGAGTGCCATCCCTGATAGAATGCAAGAGCTAAAAATTTCTTATTCCATTGGCCGGAAGGGCACACACAGACCAAAGATGCTTCCCTTTCGAGTTAAGAAACCTTTGCATAAACCTATGGTTTCCCTAAGGACAGCAAACAAGAAACTTAGTCTAAAGGACAGTCTCGCCTTAGAAAACAAAGATTTACAAGCACGGTACTATACCCACTGGCTAGCTGACCCTTCTTCCATGTACAATTATTATGACATTTGCGACTATGATCCGCAGTCCTTATCTGTTGCAGAGCTACAGCAAGATAATGAATTCTTACAGATCTTATTAGACCAAACAGTGGAAAACTCTCCTGCGTCTTCTGACAAGCCTGCTAACACCGTAACAGCTAAGGACATATCACTCATAGTGAGAGAATCTAAACCAGAATACGCTGTTGCCAGTGTAATATGCGCAAGATCAGCTTGGCAAGCTCCCCAGAATGCTGGAAAACCTTATTCGACAGGACAAGGCAGTTATTATCCTGAGGTTTGTGCATCTGGTTCCGGGTACAAAAGACCTATACTAACCATCGGTTGTCTTAATACTTCCACAGTATCTATTAACCACAATAACCCTAAGGTCAGTCTTCCCATTGCTACAACCACATTTTCTGCCACACCCGCTTCTGAAGCTGTAGATCAAACTAATGATACTTACCTGCTACACAAACAACTCCTACGACTTAAAAGAAAGACCGAAGACCTTTATGATGACTTTGTTTATTTGTATCACAAGAATCTTATGAAGGGACACAAGTCACCAGACCTTTTGACACTATGTGCAACACCTGACATCTTATCTTTAGAGATCGACATGATAAGGCCTGGAGTTGCCATACAGAAAAGTATACAGACATTTACCAAGCAGATGGAAGACCTAAATATATCATATGTATCCCTTCTAGAGATTGACACAGCTCTTTCACCTTCCAGCCGCAGAAGCTCAGGTTGTTGTACTGATAGAAAAGAATTAACTCCTCCGGTGGGTCATATCACGCACACAGTCATTACACCGCAAGACAAGGGTGGTCCACTGATTGAAAATCCTTCTGAGTCAAAGGATGATTCCGCCCTCACCCTTGCCTATCGTCCAGTACCCACACCTACAACCTCCTCTGCAATGACAATGGCAGCTGAAGAGACTGGCACAGTTCACACCGAGCATGCGGAAGTGGCAAGCGGGGCTTGCCAAAGTGTGGCTGTGCTATCAGACATCACTCTCGAGCAATTAACATCTTCTGTTTCTTCGATACCCCCTGAATCGCCAGTGGTTGTGGTACCCGATCTACCAGTAGTTGCAACACCTGATTTGTCTGTAGCTGCTATAGCACTCGAACTTCCAACTGCTATTCATGATCTGCCTACTGCTGTGGTTCCTAAACCCCCGGACACATTTGAGACTCCTGAAGTCCCTACTACAGATCTTGAGGTCGCTATAGCTATTATGAATCCTGAAACTACTACTCCAGTTGTTCCTGCTGGTATATCTGTAGCACTAAGACTGCCAGACTTTACTCTACCAGTCTCAGGTGTTTTCCAGCCCGCTGGCTCTCTCATGGCTCCCTCACACCTAGTTGTTACAGCCTCGATACCCCCTACAGCCATCCAAGATCACACCGCTGCTGTATCCTCTGAACTCTCTATGGCAAACCCTAATGTTGTCATTACTACTTCGGATGTCTTGGAAAACCTTCCTAAAGATACCAACTCTGCTGTACCTATGGCTCCACTTTCCAGCATCATACTGTGGCCCATCAAGGAAAAATCTATCTTGGAGCCTGCAGCAGTTTTTCACAGTTCCTCTCTTCATGCACACACAGTTGGGGTCTGTGTTCCAAAGACTTCATCTTTTCTGAATTCTACATCCAAGGTTCAGAACATTGGTACCGGCTCTGTCATTCAAGACTCTCACCTTACTACTCGTTTCTGGTGCCTCATGATGTGTCTTTTTGGAGTAAGACTCTTGTACTGTGGAACAGACACTCTTCCTACAGGTCGGTCTTCAGGGAGCCTGGAGAGGGGCCTGGAGAGGGGCATACTGTCATGCATGCGCCATGGGCACATCCATTTTTGCTCCATTTGGACTTTGCTAATTAATGATTATTGTCATCTAACTACGCATACCATAATGCACCTGGCCGCAAGCATTGTTTCCTGGCCGTTCCTATTGGAGTTCTATGGAACTACACCCCCCAGAAGCCTTAGAGTCTGGTCCTGCTTCCACCAGCCCAGGAACAGAAAGGGAGGTGGCCGATTGCCTGCAGGTGTGATTCGCCAGGTGAAACCAATTGGCCTGCCTCTGTGCTGGGCTAGGCAGTACATAAGGCTGCTGTCTGCAGTGGCTCAGCCTCTTGCATTGAGAGTCCTTCCTCCACCTTTCGCCTCTGTTTTCGGATCCTTGTATGCTGTTACCCTCACTCCTGCTTGGACCCTGCCTTGCAGCTTGTTACACCCCGCTGCCTACAGCCCTAGCCTGTTGAGCTCCCTGCCTTGTTGCTTGCTCCACCCTGCTGCCTCCAGCCATAGCTTTCCAGGCTCCCTGCCTCTCAGCCCTGCTCCTCTGGGCTCTCCACACTGCAGCTGATCACGCTCAGCTGCCTTCCAGTCTCCGCCTTTGCCCTGCCGGGCTCTTCACATTGCAGCGGATCACGCTCTGCTGCCTTCCAGCCTTCGCCCTTGTCCTACCGGGCTCTTCACATTGCAGCGGATCACGCTCTGCTGCCTTCCAGCCTTCGCCCTTGCCCTACCGGGCTCTCCACCCTGCAGCGGATCACGCTCTGCTGCCTTCCAGTCTCCGCCCTTGCCCTGCCGGGCTCTCCACCCTGCAGCGGATCACGCTCTGCTGCCTTCCAGTCTCCGCCCTTGCCCTGCCGGGCTCTCCACCTTGCAGCGGATCACGCTCTATTGCCTTCCAGCCTTCGCCCTTGTCCTACCGGGCTCTCCACCCTGCAGCGGATCACGCCCTGCTGCCTTCCAGTCTCCGCCCTTGCCCTGCCGGGCTCTCCACCCTGCAGCGGATCACGCTCTGCTGCCTTCCAGTCTCCGCCTTTGCCCTGCCGGGCTCTCCACCCTGCAGCTGATCACGCTCTGCTGCCTTCCAGTCTCTGCCCTTGCCCTGCCGGGCTCTCCACATTGCAGCGTATCACGCTCTGCTGCTTTCCAGCCTTAGCCCTTGTCCTCAGGGCTCCCTGCTCTGCATCCTGCCTCTCTCCGGCTGCCTTTGCCCTTGTCCTCTGGGCTCCCTGCTCTGCAGCCTTCCTCACTCCGGCTGCCGTAGCCCTTTTCCTCTGATATTTCTACCTTACCGTCCCACTCTTGGGGGCTTACTCCTTGCCTTCCTGCTCCTCTGAGCGCTCCACCTACCTTTCTGTCCTCTGTGATCATATCCTGTTACTCGACTTTCCCTTCCTATCCTTCTGTTAGTTTGCTATCATCTCCTTTCCTGGATTTGTCTGTTGTATCTTCTCTTGTACTGTTTGTAGACCCTTTGTACAGAGCTTGTCTGCTGGTTCCCATCAGTCAACCTCTGCCCCTTCCCTTGTCTCGTTTCTATATCACAGACACCCATAGCTGCTGTTCCAAGTTATGAGCAAACAGCGTGGGACTCTGTTATAGCAAACTGTGCAGAAGGATAGAGTATTTCCAAGGTTCGTGGAATACTCTTTTCCTATTCTGCATACACCCCAAGAGGGTATTCACTCTATACCTTTTCCCTTGCTACTCTTCCCTACTCTTCACTCCCTTTCCTTTCCGCGGTGTGTGTTCCTATCTGTCCACTTTATTTCAACACCCAAACTCATCTGGGTGTCTTGTGCCACTCGTATTAGAGTGCCATCCCTGATAGTGGCAGCCTCGTTCCATGTGGCCCTGCAAGTGTAGAGGCAGGGTGTGTCAGTGGGATAGAGCGGAAGTCAGATGTGAATCCTGTGGCGTTGATGCGTCACGTGTGCACGCTGGCCGTAGCTGAGCGCGAGCAGTGTCAGAGTGACTCTAGGTGGCAAGTGCCCACGAGATTGCAATTGTGTATCATCCAGAGGGGAGAGCTGTGTGATAGGACTAGAAGAAGGAGCCGTGGCATTGTTAGGTTCATTTACTGTTTGTGGGTAGCTCACTGCTGTGTCAGAGGGTTCATTGTGTGAGTAGTATAAGGTGGAGAGGGATGAAGAAGCGGGGGAGGGGTATGTGCTGGCTCCAGAGAAGCTTTCGGTTCAAGATTATTGATCTAGTGTTTTTGAACTATGTGGTTGTCATTTCTGATGATGAAGGGCTCCTGCCAGTCCTCATTAATTTTAAGGGGCGCGGGAAGCATAGCCTGAAGGGGTCTGATCTCCCTCGCTCTTTGGCTGATGTGTTTTGTCCAGGGTTCGGCCACTTTCATCGCTGGCCAATGGGCCGGCTGTGTAGCCGGATCTCGGGATCCGGCCAGCCTTAGACCCAAAGCGCTCCACGATTGTTTAAAAATAAAAAAGCGCTCCAGTCACTGGTAAGCAACGCAACGAAAAGGGCTCTGTATAACTTAAGCAAATATAACCAACGGTAATGTAATGTGCTCTGTGCTGTGCACAGCGCAGAGCCCCGCAAATCTGCCCTGTGCACAGCCACAGAGCCCATTACTGTTGGTTATATTTGCTTAAGTTATACAAATCCCTTATTCCATATCGAAATACTGTTGTCTAAAAGCACTTCATTGTAAAGAGAATTGAACCATGTACTGTGCTTAACGTTTTTTATTTATTGTCACCTAGCTAAGTGACCCGTTTTCTCAGAGTGTACTGTAGTGTACTCTGAGAAACGGGTCACTTAGCTGGGTGCTTATCAGGAAATACTAGAGTTCACAGTCGGTTAGCGGTGAACTCTAATATTTCCCTAGGGTCAGGGCTCTAAGTGGGACAGGGGTAGCCGGGGCCGAGACCCGGCAGGCTCAGAAATCTCATTCTGAGCCGGGGCCCTGCCAGGGCTCACTAATCTTCTCTGGCAACCCCGGCCGCTAAAGGACAAGGCTTTTTATCTAAAGCCTGAAGCTCTCACTCATGTGCAAAAGCTTCAGACTTCAGAAGAAAATGCCTTTCATCCATAATGGTGGCCCCCAAACTGCGAGGCATCCCTTCAAGCAAAAAATGCCAATGGGCCGGTGCCACCATTATGGAGAGAAACATGAGGCCGCTGGAAGCAGAAGCCTTTTTTTCAAAATACTAAACCTCCCGCGAATGGAGCAGGAGCTTCAGGATTTTGAAAAAAGGCCTCTGCTTCCAGCGGCTGCACCATTTTAGCCTTAATGATGACGCTACCCGTCCCCCAGCTGGCAGCGGATTCCATGTGTTAATATCCACGCAAAAATATCGCAATACAAAAATATCACCATATTTTTGCGGCGATATTGAGGCATGGACCCTGCGGGGGACACCCCCGCAATCCCCACATTATTTTAAAATGTGCGGGGGCCACTGCAACTACCGCTCCCACAAATTATCCCCCCCAAAAATATCGCCTATGGCAAGACAAACAACCATATGTACAGCAATATTTTTGGTGGGGATAATATTTAGGGATACCCTGGCAGCAGCACCATTATGGCTGAAAAGGCAAAGGCGCTGTCCCCAGCCAACCGAGCTCTTCCGAAATAAATGCAGAGATCTGCACCCTCTCCCCCAGGGGTCAGAGGGTGCTGATCTCTACAAAAGGCTGCCTGTAACCCATTGAGCTGGGGCTCGTCAAGTGGGCATGGCCTAACGACCCCGCAGGCGACACCGACTCCCTCTGCGGTTAGGCCACACCGCTTTGATGAGCCCCGGCTCATTTTTAAAGCCACTTAAGGCACTGCCTAGGGTGTTCCTAGGAGGCATGGGGTGGAAAAGGGGGCATGTGTGCTTAGTCTAGGCTCTGAGTATATAGTGTGGAGTTTGGAAAAGAAACAGCATGAAAGAAATTATGCTGTTATAAAACTATTATTTTGAACATTTAGTCTGATTGGAGGTCAACTGTCAGTTCCGCCCCTCTAAACTCCTCCTTCAAACTCCACCCCCTTCTCCAAACACCGCCCCCCACCCTTGTTAGATCCCCCTCCCATTTCTTTCTATTTCCACCGCTGGCCCTGTTTGTGTGACTAGGCAGGGGAAAGGTCAGTCCGGTGGATGTTGCAGAGAATAGGACGTATGTTGGTTGATGTTGGTCCGAGATGCATAGGTTCAGCGGGAACATTGTGTTATGCTGTGTCAGGAAAACACGGCCATTATAAATAGTGGGTTCAGTAGAACTACAGCCCAGTAGTGGCTAGATTAATGCTCCTTACAATATGTCTTTTACTCCGAGACAAATGGATATGGTCTCAAAATGTACTGCATTATTATTGTGTTTTAATATCTTGCTTTCAAAGCACACTTGGGAAAACGTGGGTAAGAAAGTGAAAAGCATGGGTAAGTCCCTTATGCATTCACATTACAGAGAACCTGGGACAACCATGCAAACCTGTATTGTCTTCCTCAGTTTCTGCTTATATGTGTGGGCTGTGTGTGTGTTTATGCCTGTTTAATTTACACACATGCGGCGTGTATAAATTACGTGTATTATGGTGCCTGATTGTTTGGTGTATATTCATAGGTGGGCGACTGTCTTTGGGGCGCGTGTGAATAGTTATTCTACATCGTTACTGTGTGTAAAGTGCAAAGTCGAAAGTGCTGTTTAAGTTTTGGAGTGAATATTTTTTGTATTTTCATGAAAGTTAAATAAGCTATTGATCTACAACTATTGGAGTGAACTGTACTCTCTTTGTGAGCAGACTAATGCGTCCCCCCCACCTCGTACACTGACATGCCAGGCCCTCCCCTTCCTTACTGGCACACACGTTTCCCCACTGCTACCCTTTCAGACCTCACTCTTTTCTAGATTGGCTGATATTGTAAAGGTTGAATTGGCGCAGATTTTAGATCTATGGGGTGCAATGCAAGGCAAGGCTTCAAATAAAGTACAGAAACAATGGGGCGGTGGTCTGAAGGCAAATGATACACTTTTATAAAAAGGTCTAACAGTCACAGCAGAGCCAAGGCAGGAATTGCTCAGTAATGGCGCCTACTTCTGCGCTGGCTCCAGTCTGAATGTTGGTATGAAAAGTATACATGACCAGTAGTGGGGTAAGTGTGGGGCGTCTTATCTCCCAAAGGAATGGAATTTAAAGTCAGTTCTGGGGTCCATTAAAGGGAGGCAGTGGAACAAGCTGGGCGTCCCTTTCTCACGAGCTGCTCCTTATGGTACATACACAGCATGTTAAACCACTTAGATCCATCCACAGGAGATAATGGCCCTAAGAGGGGCGTCCTTCCTTCCATGCTTGGCACGCATAAGAAGGCCACTGTATCCTTTTAGATAATCTGTGGGATGCACCAAATACTATTTCCATGTATGTCCTTATGATAATAATAAGGGCAGCATATGGGGAGGCTAGGGTATTTCATCTTCAGGAATCTTATTTTGGGGCTTTTCCAACTTTTAGCCAACCTGTTATATTTGCTGTAGCATCGTTCATGTTTGGAAGGTATTGAAACAGCACAGTCAGAGTATTACCAGTAATTGCATTGAAGGATTAAGGATGTGTCCTCTCTTGATGCTGATCACTTGCCAGTCATTGATTTGTTTATGTAATGTTCGTCCTAGTTTATTTTGTTGATTGATTCTGAAAATCCTAGATGCATTGAGCCCCACTCTTGAGGGAAGTGCAGCCTCCCCTCCCCACACCTCACCCCGTTAAAAAAGATTGAAGAAGAGTCATGTATCAAAGTCTAGGAAAGTAAGGTGTTATGTTTGGCTCTGGGTTGTGGGGGGCAACATGTGGTTGCTTGTCACATAACGTAAAGAAAAATGCTCATATAGATAGATGGCCTCAGCTTACACCCGCGCAATAGCTTTATTTCATCTTAGTGGTAGCTGAGCCATAGATACATGTATAATCAAGGAATTTTGGTGATACTAAATCCTGGTCAATTATTTAATTTTCAGGCCTTGCTCGTGCAGCATTTTGCCACCGGGTAGGCAGACAGCGCACGCCTTCCCAGGACAAAGATAACGAGTACCTCTGTGTCCATTGATCTCTAGATGTTTCATACACTTGCGGTAGCCTGTATTCTAGATTTCGGTTACCCTGTTGCAAGAACAGCATTATCTATGTTTTACATATAGACCCGATGTCGGATCTGGAAAATAACAATCCCCAAATGTGTGATCGGAGACAAATCGTGTCTCCCTCTATCCCTTCTTATATCTGGCTGAAATGAGTGCGTCTGGAAACACGGGTGTTAGGCGCATCTGAAACATCTGAAGGTCGTGTGCCATCAATTCCTGGGATGTCACTTAGGGGTGGGGTCAAATGACATCACTTCATGTGATGTCATTAGAGGTCATGGGTCATGTGACATCACTTCCGCTACCCCTGGCAGTTTGGTGAAATGCAAGTCCCTGAAAGCAAAATTGTGAAGGCCACTTATCCTTTTTTTTTTTACACTTCTCTATTCCGCTTCCTGATACAAATGTTTAAAATTGCACAGAGGGTGCCTTTTGCAGGGAAATGCAAAGCTTAGCGACCTCCTCCTTGCAGCTGAGTTTGACAGGTTGTTGCATGACCATGATTATAGCGTGCTGAGCTCCTGCATCTGGGCGATGCATGACTCCCATTGGGAGTGTCACTCAAGCCCAGTTCTGAGAGTGCCAAAGAATGTAGCAAAGGATCCCATGCTAGGCAAGGTGAGACCATGGGAGAACTGGACAGAGATACAGGGGCAAATGATCCAGCCTGCTGCTACCTGCAAGGGGTGGTATCCGTGGAACGTCTGAGGGGGATTCGGGACAAGTGGTAAAATTGAGAACTGGGAAAGAACATAATGGTGACCAAAAGGGGTGCATGTTGCCCTGGTGATGGTTTTCTGGCTGGAATGTGATGCCCTGGTGGATATTGTGGATATAAGGGATTTGGTAACAGGCAGAGGTCATAACAAGGCGATGCAGGTAAATAGTTTGAGTTTATTGTTGAAGAAGATGCCAAGTCTGTTGGCATGGAATGGGGATGAGGAACAGGGAGCAGCTTAGAAGCGTAGTTTTATGATCTGAAAAGGAGGAGACAGAGATGCAAGTTAGCAACATAAAGGCTAGGTAAAGCCACAGGCAGTGACAGGGAGACAAAGGAGAGGTAGGATAGAAGAGGGAAGAGGAAGCAGACTAGAGATACATCAGGTTGGGTGTTCGCAGGGTGAGAACCAGAAGGTAGTGTTGGTTCCTTCCCAATGGCAGGGCAGAGCTACAAGCAGAGCCGTGCCAGCAATGCCCAGACTGGTGAGTTTGTGAAAAGCATGGGATGGCACCCTGCATCTAAATAGCAGATGGCTTGTGGAGGACCTTCCAACAAAACCATTGGGATCGAGATAGGGGTTCGAGACCCCAGAGGGGACAGTCTCATTGGAAGTGAATTTCCTGGAATCGAGATTTGTAGGGAATGGCTTACCAGGAGATAGTGGATGGGTTATTTCAAAACTACTCTTTGACTCATTTTGGAGAAGTGAAGGCGAAAGGCTGTCTAGTTGTCGGAGCTGGTGGAGGGGTCATCTGAGAGTGTCTTAAGTTAAGGGATGACCATGATGGTTTTAGCAGTTTTGAAACAATTAATGAAAGGGTATAATGTGATTTGTCAGTAACTTGAGGTGCATTTAACTGCAGGATCTGTTTTCGTGTTGGGTTCTGTTACTGTGCCCCTTAGCACTTAGGGCCTCAATACAAGTTTAGTGGTATCTTGACAGTAAATCTGCCAAGATACTACCAAACGGATTCACCGGTACCACCACTTGATCTGGCGAATTTGCTGCCACATTACAAGTGACGATATGGCAGTGTTATCCACATTTATTAGAGGTAATTCGGACGATTTGGCATCTTTTTGGCTGTAAAGCAGAGGAATTACCTCCAGCATTCTGCTAGAGGTTTTCCCTCTGCCCTACCCCCAACCCCATAGTTCAGCAGTGTGGTAATGTGCCAGGAATGCAGTAGTAACTTTGTTACCACTGCATTACCACTGGGTTTGGCCACACCACCAAACTCATAATGAGGCTCAAAGCTATGGTCCACAGGCCTTTTAAGAGTTTCCCCACACTCTTCTATTGCAAAGGGAAGATGAGAGCAAGAAGGAATGAAACAGTGGTGTCCAAGGGTCACCTACTCGCAAACTGGCCCTGTCCTCTGTTGCATAGTCCTATGTGGATACAGATTACTTGAGGCCATGGTAAGCACAATTTCCACTAGGATGCTTGCCTATCCATGGCTTGTAATTGTGAGACAAGTTGGCCTTGGAAAACTAAGCAGTTTCATGCTCAAGTCAGACCTTGAGCGTACACTCCATCCAGCATCAATTCAGGAACTTCAATGGAGGCCGGATAACAATAGAGCGCTCGCCAATCCTTTCCTAATCTGGTCTCCTCCTCAATGATCTGACCAGCTGCCAGACTGACCACCTAACTCTTGCTCGTAGTCATTAAGCAGGGAACACACTGTTAACATGGTTGGTTCTGTGTGTCCTCCTGATGTGAGGATGCACTTTGGAGCAAATCTGAAGTTCTGGCAACGTGTCAAAGTGCAAAAATGTATATGGAATTTGGGGGAAGGGAAAAGATAAAACTGTTCTTTCTGCAGAAATAAGTGTTGAACTGTGGTTGAGGACAGCGACAACTGGCATGTCTCATGTAGAGGAGCATGTGGAGCCTTCTTCTCTAGTCCCCGCCCTTTCACCACCATCGTATTGGAGTAGCAGACAAAGGGCTACCATTCAGAATTCATGCACGAGTTTATGTGACATGTCCATAGCACGTCGATTGTGCGAAAGACGATATGTACTCAGACAGCCATTCAGAAGATATCCTCATGTTGAGACAATGGAAAGAAGTTACCACAAAGGATGTCAATTACCTAAATGCAAAGAAAGTGCTCTGAGAATCATGGATGAATTCTAAACAAAAGTTTGATGAAGCAATATGATGTTATAAATAAGACATAAAAGCCTAAGTCGAAACAATATGAACATACTTAAGACTGATGATGTAAACAAAGCACTAAGAGAAATATGTGCCAAAAGATGAAGGATGAAGTTATCATGATGAAAATAAGAAGATGAAGTAACGTGCTGACCAATGCATGTAAATATGCTGTAATGCAAGATAGAAGAAGCATAAAGAAGCTTGCTTAAAAAGAGGCATATAGATATATATAATAATAATAATAATATAATATATAGTAATAATATATGTATATGGTTTAGGGCGGCCATTGGAAGAAAATGGACGACGGCTCGTGTTAAAGAATAAACCCAGCTATCTCAAAAACAAGACTAGGATCGCAAATTGAAGAATTGACGAAGACGCTGTTTTCATATACCGAATATGGGAGTACGTTGGCCTGAAGTCAAGGAGGCTATTTCGAGAGATGGGCGCAAGGCACAGAGAGGGGCGAATGAATAGACCACATGCATGAAACATATTTCTGCTAAGATTAGGAGGGCAAGGACATATGCTGATGCCAAGTATTGAACAACCACAAAGGCAAAAGCTTATGTGAGGTGGATTGAGCATGTCTCTAAAGGCCAGAGAGGGTAATGACACCCTGGTTAATTAAATCAAATAGCAGAAATTGAGAGGCAGAAATGTACAAAATCGTGGTCTCCTGACACGTGATGAATAACTCAAAGCAAAGGCTATTCATTAAAGTGGTGAGTTAAGATCGTGGTGTGCTCACATTCCCTCGAATGTCCTAGATCAGTAAAAAGACTGCGAGGTCAACTACAAACGATAGGCCTTGGTTAAGGATGAGGTCGATGACATACGATGGACTAATTGGGAGAACAAAGAACAAGTTGACCCAGCTTGAACACATATGTTTCACTTTGCTAACGTGCTGCTAAAACAAGCCGAAAGTCCAAGCTTGGATTCGGTTGTGAACCAATCAAGGGGCATGCCAATGCACTTTCATATGCAATGTTGCTGTTAGTAGCCCACTGCTATATTCTCTGCTATAATCAGTGTGTGACGTGCGTAGAAGTAGCTCAGGGTGTGTCCTACAGGTAAGGGGCGTCCAATGAGGTATTACCACTTATATCATTCTATAAGTAGATATGTTCCCCTAATTCAATCCCTCCCAGCATTAGCTTTTTGTGAAATGCCGTGTAGGATGTCACGAATGACGTACGTAAAAATATATAAACTCTGTGCAAGGAAACTTTGGTGTGAATATTGAGAATCTATTTCGATAACTGTATTTCTCCCTGCTTTCTTTCATTGAGATTAAAGTAGTATTTTACCATCTTCCTTTGGTCTGTCCGATTATTTGGTCTGTGATAATTATTGATAATCCCATCTAGCACAAAGAAGGTGCTTCAAGGTGCTAGAACACATTTGGTAGCAGTGTGGATGGTTCAGGTCTAATGACCTAGATCCAGGCCCAGATCCACACCCCGGACAGTCGTCTGCTCCTACCAATAGCCAGACAATTGCAGAGTTCCCTGCGGAGAACAGAGTGTAAAAAGAATCACATGATCAAGATTCGGTTTTTGCAGGTCCCCCTTTGATGAAATTCGTGTCCGGTTTAGCAAGGATAGTAAAAGAAGATGTATGTAGGGAAACAAATTAAAGTGCACATATGTATGGGGAAAACAATTTTTATTAAGGTTTTTTGTGCATGCTTAAACTAATAAATGTCAAACAAAACAAAAAATATATAAATAAAAGTGATGTTTGGTACACTTTTTGAATAAAGGATTGATGTCAATCGGAAGGTCAAAATCAGATTAAACTAATATATAAATAAAGAAAAGAACCTTGAGATACTAAAAAACCAAGAATGATATAAAAATAAAAAAACTGTAAACGAAGGAACGAGAAGAGTAGTGGTGTAAAATGTTTTCAAAATATTTTGATTCACAGATTATGAGCGAAAACTGATGGTGCTTGCTCAAAAAGATTAAAACAACATATTTAGTAAAAATAGGAAGGAGAATAATAGATCATGTAAGTATTGGTTGTCTGAATTGACTTGTCACCATGGAAGACACACCACTTTCACACCTATGCAGAAAATTGCTGGGACATACAGCCAAAATTTGAAAATAGCATTCCAAATGGATCAAGGGCACAACTAATAAAGCACTCATGTCATGGCCTCAAGAGGGTTCATTATCGAAATAGATATTGGGCCTCATTACGACCAAGGCGCTAAGTGAAAAACGATGGCGGTAAATGATTACCGCCATCGTTTTCCGCTAGCTCCGATCATGACCCGTGACCGTTAACTACGATGCCATAAGCGGCATCGTAGTTAACGCTGCCGCTAACTGCACCAAGGACGCGCGCACGCGAGATCCCACACCGTAATTACCGGCATGGCGCAAAGGTACGCGAATGCCGACCCAAGCGGACATGCACCTAACGCCATCACCCAGCCCGTTAAGTACCTTACCGCCATGGTGCTAATTACGCCATCGCGAACCAACCGTAAACGGACATGTAAAGTGAATCCAGCTGCCACAGAACAGCACAGGTGGAGGCAATACAGAATCAGGAAGTATAAAAAGTGCACACCCAACCCCTTCACACACCCAGTCACACTCCACAATGATACCAATAGGACTAGCAATGTTGGGGCTGGAGGACCTGATAGCAATGCAAGTGCTACAACTTCAAATACAACAACCACAACAACAACAACAAGAGGCTGCACAGAGGAGACGCAGGACGAGAAGGAGGGCAAGGCAGGGCCAGCAAGCCCCACCAGCACAGCCAGTCGCACCACGCAGGTAGCCCCCAATCCCACGCATCAGAGCCAGTCCATTCACCCTCACCGCTGAGCAGATCCACACCATGTACCGACTGGACCGGGACACCATCACCGCCATTGTGGACATGATACACAACGACATCGTCAGCATGATTGAAACACCCACCGCCATCCCCCCCCTACTGAAGGTAGTGTCCGTGCTCCACTACCTACCAGCACACAGTGGGGCACTTGCATGGCATATCACAACCATTATTCTCACGTACACTAATCCAAGTGCTGGATGCCCTCCTCAAGCACACAGATGACCACATCTCATTGCCACGGTCTGCCCAGGAGATTGCTAACACCAAAGTGGGTTTCCATGTACTAGCTGGCATACCTGGTTGCATTGGTGCCATCGACTGCACCCATGTGGAATTGTCGGTCCCACGTGCCATGGAGGTACCCTACCGCAACTGTAAACTATTTCACTCAATCAACGTGCAAATGGTCTGTGACTCCAACAGGATCTTCACACATTGTTGTGCCCGATTCCCCGGATCAACCCATGATTCAATGGTCCTGCATAACTCCACAATACCACGCTACATGGAGCGACATGCAGTGCCAAGATCCTGGCTACTCGGTGAGTCTCATGTCATGAGCATGGAAATGTGAAGTGGGTAGGTGATCGACGTACCAATGCCTACTTCACCTGGCAGAAACGGGGGGGAATGATGCATACTTCACCTGGCAGAAAGGGGGGGGGATGATGCATACTTCACCTGGCAGAAAGGGGGGGGGATGATGCATACTTCACCTGGCAGAAAGGGGGGGGGGGGAATGATGCATACTTCACCTGGCAGAAAGGGGGGGTGGGGATGATGCATACTTCACCTGGCAGAAAGGGGGGGGAATGATGCATACTTCACCTGGCTGCGACTAGCAGTAGCCAGATCATACCCTGAAGCAGCACTTACGTCATCTGACACCTATATACGTGATATATGAAACAGGTGGTGGTGCCGGAAACACGAGAGCAACTGAAGAACAAGGCAAAGGGTATTACATCAAAAATTCATTTTATTTTGTTATAGATTGTAAAAAAGTCTTTAATGAATTCATTTTGTAAAACACATCCTATATAACAGACATTCATACATTCATTCATACTAATACAGCTCAATACAGCTCTAAAAATAGTACATTTACATTTTTTAAAGGGAAATGTGAAGAAAGTGCAACAACTGTTCCATTGTTAGGATAAAAATTACGCTTTCTAAAAAAAAAACAATTAATGGGATCAAAAGCAAACAGATACAAATTCTGTGTAATGGAAATTTCAACAACACTTCCAGTGTTCAATGATAATGGTTCATTCCAGACAAAAAGAAGATTGGGCAGGACTTAAGGAATTACAGTCAGATAGAACGATTGTGATAAAAAAAGCCAACAAGGGAGGGGGTGCTATGAAATATGACCATGAAGTTACTCGACAGCTTGAAAACAAAGAGGTTTATGTAAAACTACAAGGAGACCCTTCCCCTAGGATTCGGAAGGAAATTGAAACATTGGGCAAAGATGCATTGGAAAGAGACATCATTTTGCAAAAAGAACTTAATTTCCTGCTGCCCTCTAACACCAGGACTCCTCTTATCTATATGTTACCTAAGATACATAAAAGCATGAGTGCTCCCCCGGGTCGACCTATTGTTTCTTTGAGTGGTTCCATTTTGGAACCTATAGGTCAATACTTAAATTTTTTCTTGAAACCATTGGCAAAAAATACGCCTACTTACCTTTCGGACTCAACGGATGTTATAAGGTTAGTAGAATCTTTTCCTTTTAATAAGGACCATGACATACTCATCACATTGGATGTTGAATCGTTATATTCCAATATCCCACAAAGTGATTCCCTGGGGATTATGAAGAGATTTCTCCAAACCAGAACAGATATTATTTCTGTACCTAGTGAGTTCCTGGTAGAACTATTGGAAATTGCTCTCTCTAAGAACTTTTTCAAATTCAAAAACACATACTACATGCAAATAAAGGGGACTGCAATGGGGGCATCTTTTGCCCCAAATTATGCTACCCTATATATGTGGGATTTTGAAGACTCTAATATTCTCACAGAGTCCAATCCATTTAAACCGGCTCTAAAACTCTACAAAAGGTACATCGACGACATACTGATTATTTGGGACGGTTCAAAAGGTGACTACAATATGTTTTTCACTTGGATTAATAATCTCAATCCAAATTTGAAATTCACGATCCAGACCAGCAACAAAGAGATTGCCTTCTTGGATTTATTAATAGAAGTGGACGATAAGAGATTGGTTGTGGACCTGTACAGAAAGGACTCTGATAGGAATACAATATTGCACCATCAGAGCTTTCACTCTCAATCTCTGAAATCAAATATTCCCTATGGGCAGTTTCTTAGAGCTCGTAGGAACTGTACTAAAGTAGAAGATTTCATCAAGCAAGCCTCTATTATAGAAGATAGACTATTAGAAAGAGGATACCCTAAACAACTTCTCAGACGCTGTAAAAAACGAGCACGTTACCAACATAGAGAACTACTTTTGGAAAAAAATGTTGTACAAGAAAGAAAGTTGAAAGATGATCAAATAGTGTATGCGCTCACATTTAATTCGCAGCACAACCAGATCAAGAAAATTATCTCTAGCCACTGGCATTTGCTCCAACTAAATATGCAGAAATTACCCAAACCAATGTATGCATTCAAAAAGGGCAAGAACATCAAAAACTGGGTTTCGAAAGCAGATAGGAACCATCTACAAGATACACAACCCACTATTTCTATGACTTGGGGCATGTCCCCTATATGTCCCCTATTGTTGGCCATTTCCCATGTGGTAACTGTTGCAACTGTGCTAGCACTTCAGCCACCTCCATTGTTAATATCCATGGGAGGGACTGGAAACTTAGGCAACACACCACTTGCCTCAGTACTAATGTGATTTACGCTATTATTTGCCCTTGTAAGAAGGCATATATAGGAAAGACCACCAGAGCGGTCAAATTACGAATAGGCGAACACACTTTTTGGAACTAAAACACAGCCCAGAAGATCTGTAATGGTGGGCTGTAGAAAGAGTATGTGGCACAGATAAGGCTAATGTGGCCACACATCTTGTGCAAAGAGAACAGTGGTGGATATACCATACTAATAGCCTCACTGCAGGCCTGAATCAACAGGAGGAATGGAGTTAAGAAGGATTTTTTGAAAATAATTTTATTTAAAATAAAGTTATTTGGATTTCATTCCTCCTTGTATTACCAGTACGATGTCTGGTCTTCTAATTTTAAAACTTCAAAACTGAGTGTATCTTTTAGATCCTGGCGACAATACACAGTTTATTTCATTTTTACACACATTATGTGTTTTGAAGAACACCTATATTCGGGCTACAAGAAGTATACAAAATGAGGACACTTGACATTCGTTTTCTTCCTTTGCACACTGATTGGCCATTTAACTGTAATAATTTGGCACCAGATCACTTATACGGCGGTAGAACACGCAAGCGTTAGAAACAACTCTCCTTCGGTAGGTGCATATATGGCGTTGGTCCTTTTTCTGTGTCTGCAAATTGGGGACACACGATAATGGTCCTTTGTTTGTATCTATGCCCCTAACATCCTCGACATAAAAGAGGGACTAGCGCTCTCCGCTTGGTCTCCTCAGTCTACTGGGACTCTCCGTGGGCGACGGTCACTCTGCGTGAGGTAAGCGCTTTTTCAGAAATTTGCTTTGAACCTTCTTTTTTGAAATATGTTTTGGAAATTAGCTTTGAACTTCCTCTTTTTCTTTTTCTCTATCATCAAGCACATATTGGAGTGCTTCCCCATGCAGCCTTAGCGTGACATGTACTATTTGTCATGTAACATCGGCGTAACACTTTTCATTTTGCTTCTTTTTTAGAAGTAGTGCTGCATGCAGAGTAGAAACTGCTTGACAGAAGGGATATTACAGCTACCTCATTTAATCTTCGAATTGCTTGCACAGAAGACATTTGGGAGTGTTACGCCCCATATATTGAGTAAGAAGGGTGGTCTTCTCTCTTGCTTTCCAATTGTTTTCTAATTGAAGAGCACACATTGGATTGCATTTCTCTACAGCCTTAGCGTAGCATTGATATGTTTGATTTCGTTTTTCGCGTTTAGAAGCTGCGTCGCTTGCAGAGTAGGAACTGCGACACAGTGAGGACTTTACGGCGGTTACAGTTTTCTGTCTATCCCTCGTTCATTTCTACGAAGTCGGCCTCGATAAGAGACAGACGGTGCCGACATTTCATCTATACAAAGTCAAGGAGATTTATCCCTTTTTTTAGGTAATTTCGCTGGCATACCTTTTGTGGTGCTTATTTGCCCTATATCTAATACTCTTAAAGTAGGATTGTAATACAGTGGTGACAGAAGTACTGTTCTTTTGTTGTTTGGCGTTTCAGGGATGTTTGATGTTTACAAATTTCCTGGAGTGTGCTTTATAACGAGGACTACCTGTATTTGACCCAGCATCTCTAATACAGAGCAGAAGCTGGTCAAGACAAGACCAGTTTACCATCCGGTGTATGGTTTTCAGGTATTACTTTAGTTGATTGTTGAATGGAATTCCAAATGGAGACATGGGAGGAGCGGGGTGTTAAACTAGGGAAAATATATTGACACAAAATTATAGTGTCCCATCACTGTGAAATGATTTTCTCTTTCCTGATGCATTGAATTCTCTATCCTTTTGTAGAGAAAGGGAGGTATGTGAGGCCTTTTGAGATATGCATTGCCCCTTAGTGGGCAACATTTAAATAAATTGGAGTTGACCCTCTCCATTTAGTCAAATTTTGGGTTGGTTTCAGAGTATGACTTAATTTGTCCTCTCCCCATATTTGGACTATTGGTATTCAAAGAGAGCAACTGAGTGAATTAAGGTTTTTTAACATCCAATTTTAATTGTACCATTGTTTTTTCTTTTTCTTTTTAGAAATGTTGTTAGGTTCATCCCTATCCTGATGAAGACATAGATAACTATTCAAGTCAAAACTATGTATTAAGAAGCCTATTTGACTATAGATAACTTTTGTCTGGAATGAACCATTATCATTGAACACTGGAAGTGCTGTTGAGATTTCCATTACACAGAATTTGTATCTGTTTGCTTTTGATCCCATTAATTGTTTTTTTTTTTGAAAGCGTAATTTTTATCCTAACAATGCAACAGTTGTTGCACTTTCTTCACATTTCCCTTTAAAAAATGTAAATGTACTATTTTTAGAGCTGTATTGAGCTGTATTAGTATGAATGAATGTATGAATGTCTGTTATATAGGATGTGTTTTACAAAATGAATTAATTAAAGACTTTTGTACAATCTATAACAAAATAAAATTAATTTTTGGTGTAATACCCTTTGCCTTGTTCTTCAGTTGCTCTCGTGTTTCCGGCACCACCACCTGTTTCATATGTATTGTTTTACCTCTAGGTGCCGGGTCTGGAGGTTCCCACCATTGTTTGTTGGTTTACCTGTATACGTGATGCCTGACCTAAGCAGCCCTAACATGTGAATGAAGGTGTGTCCAACCATGAAACAACCATCTGCAAGTGATGGACTGGAACATCAATGCACCACAACATAGACAGCAAGGCCCACAAACTGTCCCTATTGGCATCAGTATTGTTCACTGGGGTCATAATGAGGCAGACAGCAATGTTGCGATCATGTGAGCGTTAACCTCACAGGACACGTGCCAGGTCACCTAAAGAAACGGCCTGAACGTACACAGTGGATGGGCACTCACAAGGCACTTGTTCCCCCTGCATACATTGTGTTTTGGCATGCAAAACAGTACATGAGAGCCATGAACATATACCGGTTGCACAGTGTGAATCCATTAGCGCAACTAAAAGTGGTGCAAAGTTACAGTTGAATGCAAGGCATGGTGGCACGTCATGTTCAGAAATCAATCTCATCCCTGACACATACATTGTTGCCCACATACAGGTGATGCAGGCTATCCCCTGAAGAGGAGGCTTCTTACACCAGTCCGGAACCCACAGAACCAGCATGAGGAGGACTTCAACCGTGCCTATGCACGTACGCGTGTGGTGATTGAGCAGGCTTTCGGCCTACTGAAGGCACGTTTCCGCTGCATCAGCAGGTCTGGCGGGGCACTCCAGTACCGCCATGAGAAGGTTGCGAAGATCGTCATGGCATGTGTCATGCTACACAATATGTGCGTCAGACGAAATGTGCCCCTGCCCCCTGACGCAGAACTGCAACCACCTGACGATGAGGATGAGGAGGGTGGGGATGTGGCAGCACCTCAAGGAGGCAGCGATGCACAGGAGGGGCGTGAAATGCATCAGAATCTCATTGACCAATGCTTCTAGCACACACGGTGGGTGTGTGAAACATGGAGACGGCACTTGTGGCACTGTGTGTGTCTGGGACATGCACACTGTGGACTGTACAACAATAAAGCACACATACGCAATGAGCAATGTCCACACATTGGATTTGTGCTAAACGATAAAGTGTATTATAATAGTGAAAAGGTATGACACACCAACTCCTCCCTCCCCCCTCCCCCCTGAACACCCCAACACACCCACTCCCCCTCCCCCCTGAACACCCCAACACACCCACTCCCTCCTGCCCCCTCCCCCTGGACACCCCAACACACCCACTCCCCCTCCCCCCTCCCCCCTGAACACCCCAACACACCCACTCCCCCCTCCCCCCTGAACACCCCAACACACCCACTCCCCCCTCCCCCCTGGAATCCCTACGAAGGTGTGGTTCAGTCTGTGCAGCAGTGTGTGATGTTTTTATTTTTTTAATTTTTTTATTTGTGTATGATTCTATTACAAAGTAACACAATCTTTACAAAATAGAAATGTTTAAGTAAAAATCGGAATATAAAACGGACATTGCAAATTCATTAGCTCCTAAGTTTAAAATATAAAATCTTCATACAATAAAAAAAGGAAAGAAAGGAATATCGACACAAACATACACAGATTTAAGATGTAACATCGATGGTATATAACTTCGCCTGAATTTGATGAATTAGCCTATTTGACTTCTCAATCAATGATGTTAGCAAACTTGTCTAATTCTTTTTCTATCGATTTACATAGACTTGTTAGGGCGTATATGAGAGGTTTATAATTGCCCTGCATCATTCTGGCCCAGAGGAATACTAGACAATCAGTGTAATTAATGTTTACAAATTTCATTAGTAAAACAGTTCTCTGACATTTAAAATGAGGACAATATAAAATCAAATGCTTTAGTGTTTCAGTAGTTTCAGTACACATGGGAAATCTGCAATGCTTATTTGCAACATTCATCTTGTAACCAGCCCAGTTTGAGATCCTTTCCTTGGTATGTAACAGATTGAATTTAAACCATAGATAAGTCTTGCGGGTGTAGTTACAAGGAAATAACACAATATGATCATATCTCAGTATATGTTTTCGTGTGAATAGGTGATATTCTTTATAAAGTTTGTATGTTCCTATTTGATTGATGGTTATGCACCAATTGGATTCGAACAGCTTTTTCTTAGCATATGCAGGTCTAGTGTAAACGTCATCGACTGTGATATTGATTTCATTGAGGATGACATGTACTCTTTTCAAGTATTGGACCATCAAGGTCGTTGGCATTAGCTCAATTGTTTGCTTCATATCCACATATAGAGAATTCATCGTAGGATAGCTTATTTTGGCAAGGTTTGTTAAGAGTCACCATTTCCAACGAGTGGATAGCGCCACTAGGCCCAGCTCATGCCTTAGAACTACATTGGGTAGTGACATTGGAAGGGACTTAGCTCGTTTCAGAGATGTTCCTTGCAATTGGTCCAGTATCATTCCCATTTCACCCAGACATATATCAAGCGAGCAAAGAATAACGCTTTCAACTTTCAATGTGAAGAACTCAATGAGAGAAGTTAGCGAGAACTTGCAATATTTCGCATATATAATTTTTAACTGTGATATGAGTGGTCTGATTTTATTGTTAAGAAGGTCAGTCTACAGTTTGATGGAATTCTTCTCTGATAGATAATACCCTAGATAGATCGTTTGTACAATAGAGGGAATGGTAGTTTGCATCATATGCCATTGGAATTTTCCGGTTCGCTTCTGAACACCAAATTTCATTACTGCTGTTTTAGCAGGATTAGGCGTTAAGTTGTGTGCTATTGCAAATTCTTCGAATAACTGTAGTTTGAATTGAAGGCCTGCCGGAGTCGGATCAAATATAATGATATCATCAGCAAAGGCGAGCCATTTTAAATTAATAAGGCCAACTTTTACAGAAAACATATTTTTTACATCCCATTCTTTGTCGAGATCTGCAAGGTATAAATTGAAAAAAGTAGCGGCTAAATTGCAACCTTGCTTTAGGCCTATTTCTGTGGTGATAGGTTTGGTGGTGCGCCCTTCCGAGGTAAGTTTGATTTTATAAGACGTATTGGTGTGGAGGGCTGTAAACCAATAAATTAGCACTGGAGGGATTCCCATTTCAGTTAGTTTTGCCCACAGTAGGTTCCGTATCACAGTGTCAAAGGCAGAAGACATATCGATGAGCGCAATGTAGACAGGATTTGATAATGTTTTTTTTGCTTCTGCGATGGTAAATGCCATTATCATGGCATTGAGAGACGTGCTAATGCCTTTCCTGAACCCAGTTTGGTATTTGGAGTAGAGTTTGTGCTTTTCGATATGTTTTTCAAGATCGTAAAGTAGAAGAATTGCAAATAGTTTCGCTACAGTATCAATTAGGGCAATGGGCCGGTAATTCTGTGGCAAAACAGCATCTCCCTTTTTGAATATCGGTATAATGTTAGCCGATAGCCATGAAGCGGGAATGATTCCTGAGTTGAGAATGGCCTGGAATTTGGTGTATATAATCGTTGCCCAGAGATCCGGATCTGCTTTGTACAGGCATGGAGAAAAGCCATCAGGACGATCGAGAATAGTTAAGTTTGGATATAGCCCACTTGATATCGGCGATGGTCCAGTTTAAGCGTGGAAGATCTTTATATATTAGCAGAGTGGCGGAAGTATTCGCAAATTGATCCGGCAGCCGAAATTTATTCATGGTATAGGAATGCCAAGTGGATTCTGATATGGCATTGGGTGTTGACAGCGACACTTGATCATTATTATTTTTAATTGTTCTCCAAATTGTTCGCGTATCATGAGCTGTTAAAGCTCTAATCAGATTACAGTTAAGTTCATTGTTTTTTAGAATCCTTATATGTTTTAGATTTTGTTTATAAGAGGCCACAATCCGATTTCGCTGTGTTAAATACATTTCACGGGAAAGTACATTTTTCTTCAAAGCTCTTAGGTCCTTGTTTTTTTCTCGCTTCTGTGTCTTGCAGAGAGGGTCAAATAGATGCCGATTTTTGGTGGCAGCACTTTTTTTTTTGTTAAAGTGTAGTAAGGCCGCATGGATTATTTCAGCACAATGTTGCTCGATGGCGCTCACAGAGGTTCCTTCGATGGTGTGGCGGTTGGCAATAGCCGACTTTACATATTGTATGAATTGTTTGCATAAGGCTTGAGTCCATCTAAGAGAAGTTTGTGGGCGATCTATTTCGCACAGCGTAGTAGAAGAATCGATAGCTGTGATGGAAAAGTTGGATTTTAGATTACCTAATAGCTGTGCGTGATCTCCAAATGGCATCTTAATGATTTTTAGAGGTAGTGATATTATAAGTAGGTTGTGACTGATAAATATAAAGTCAATCGTTGAAGATTTGGCATCTCTTGACCATGTGGTCCAATTTAATTTTTGGTCGGGAGGGATAATATCTAGGTCCCAATCTTTTAAAAAGGTCCTCCATGTTGAGCCTCTACGTTTCGATAATGTGTTAGTTGTAGGGCTATTAAGCTCATCATTAGTCCTACAGTCGTAATTAAAGTCTCCGCCTAGTATTATTTCATTATGTTGATATTCATGAGTTACAAATTCTAAGCAGTTCTCCACTATTTCAATCATCTCTTCAATGGAAGTATGCACTGGATTCCAGTAAATTGTGATAATAATTAAGTGGGGATACTCTCTGGTGTTTGTCTCTAGCAGTATCGCAAGCAGATTGTTAGCCTTCCAAACAATTTTCGAGTTGAACATTAAGGAATTATCTACTGCTATCAAAATACCCCCGGAGGGGCGACCAGCGGAAGTGCGTGTAGCAGGGATGCAATGCGTTGTGTAATCAGGTAAAGAACAGGCTGTGGTTTTCATAGTTTCTTGGATCATTATTACTGATGGACGATTAAGGTAGTCCAGCATTGAATGCCATTTCATAAGGTTGAGATATCCACATGAGTTCCACGATTGAAAAGATAGGGATGTTTTTAAGGGGAGCTACGATGTGGAAGATAGATCCTTAGATTTGAAAAGGGAATTAAGCATTGGAGCGAGCCATGGAAGGTCATGTGAGATGCCTGCTTTGAGTAGTAGTTTGTTAATAGCTTCATTTCCAGTCTCATTAATTTTGGATCGCAGGATAGGTTGTGAGTCGAGAGTAATGGCCTGTGGAGATTTATATTGAATGAATTTCATTGCTTCCTGTTCATTTTCTATTGAGTTTAGGGCAAGGCCTTGATCCTTGATGCCTTCCCTGGTAAACCATAGATATTTCTTGGCAGCCTCAGAGGACAAGTAGCACACGGCACGGTAGTTGTTTTCCGTGAATAGTGATACTCTCAGAATATCCTCTGATTGAAACATCCATAGTTGGGGGATTCGACTGAAGAGTGTCAAAAGGAAGGCTCGATTGATACGATTTGTACCAAGGAAATCACGCTTACCTTCGAATCCTATAAGATGGTGTTTTTCTGTGATAGTGCCTTCTGTCTTCTCAGGTAGGCGATCGAATGATTTTATGTGAGGGTCGGAGGCATTGTCAGAAGAAGGGACGTAGTTGGTCGCACTGATCACATTTCTATTTGGTGAGTCATTATCAGAATTGACTGTCTTAGATCTCTCATATAGTTATTTCCTCAGAATATCAAGGATATCGTGATGAGACAGCGTTGTAGAAGTTTGAGGTTCTGAGATATATTTATGTGCTGGGGGGCCGTGCACCAATGTGCAGTTCTGAGCAGAGGATAGGAGTGCAATGTGTGGGTCTGGTTTATTTGTACTCTGAGGCGATAAGTTCATAGTAGGTAATGATGTGAGTGATGTTACCTTTCCAAAGCAATTGACTACTATCTCAGGTCAGGCTATACTGGAGGGGTCTGTTTTAGCAGGCCCAATAGTAGAGCAGTTGGATTCAATAGTGGGCACAGGAGGAGCAGGTGGTGGTAATTTATTACCAATCGGTTTTGCATTGCTCAGATATAAGGATGGTATTTGTACTGGTAACAGTGTTGGTATAGATATCTCATTATCTCGTCCGTTTGTTCCAGTCATGAGGGCAATTAGGTTAGGAAGGTCGATATTTCCTGTGTAAATTGGTGCGAAGTTAGAGTTGTTTGAACAGACTTCGCTGTAAGTTTTTGTCTTTGCAGTAGTTGAAGAATCTAAAGGCAGAGGATCGTCATGGCGGGTAGTACGAGTTCTCCCACATATTGAAAAATGGTTAACCAGAGTCGGTTTGACTCCCATCAGATGGGCCGAGCTCTGCTCGTTGGTGGATTCCAAGCATACAGGTAGGTTTTTTATTACCGCATTATTTTTTTTGTTAGTTCTTCGTTTGGTTGATATTGGTACGTCGTTGGACTCATTAGGATTTGTTTCCATTTCTTTGTTATCGGAATCAACCGGCTTGTTTTCTTTAATAGCGTTTGATTTGGCAGATAGCACAGGCGTTTCCCATGTATTTAGTGGTTCGTCAGTTGATTTCAGTCCGGATGTTGTGGAAGGGATCAAGGCTTCTTGGCTTTCTTTTGAGAGTTGTTGAAGATCTATGTGGTCCTCGTCTGTTGCTGTTTCAGCAGCAATAGATGGAAGCTGTTTACTTGGATCAGTTTGTAGTTCGGAGCTTTTCATTTGTGCAACATTTCTTCTTTTCGCATTCCTTTTGATGGCCCTCTGGTGGAGTTTTTTTGCTCTTCTAGACATGAAACTGGAGGTCTTCTCGGTGAGAGGGGGTTTCTGTGGATCTGACTGCATTTGGTCAAGTACTTTAAGCAGAGCAGTTGGACTATCAGGGCCATCTTTGGAACGAGTAGCTGTTGGAATGCATAGTGCTATGAAAGAATTAATTTTTTCTATGGCTGTTGTTAGCTCACTATGAAGATTTGGACATTTACATGCAACAGGATTTAACGATGCTTCTATAGGTGATGAGGGAGATATAGAAGTTTGTTCAAGACAGCACTGGATGTTTTTGTTTTTCATGATCATGTTAGTCACAGATGAATGATTGGAGGTGGATTCTAAGTTGAGATTTTTTAATGTTTCAGCTGCCATGATGAACCCTTCAATACGATCCATCTTTGAGAACATAAGTAAGAGCATTGATTTAATGTCCTTTAATTCAAGATGAGTCAGGTCGTGACCTTTATCGAGTAAGTCTAAGATTCGAATAATCACGGGAAAGGAACCAGGGGAATGTTGAATTTGACTCTCATCAAGAGATGGTGGTGGATGAGCAGTTTTATCAAGTGTTAACACTGATTCAGGAGAAAAGGTAATTGGCGGTGGAATTTCCTCTTTGTTTATGTTATTAGCAAGTTCAGAGCTCATGTCCAGGAGACTTTTAGAGCGCTGTGGTGAGAGCGATTGAAAAGCCATGCGCTTTTTTACTGAGTTGAATACTATTGGTGTCAAAGTGCTGATGGAACGACAAACAGCTTTGTCTAACGCCTCCATTTTCTCCATTGTTAGGTCAAATTGCCTTTTGTCAGTCTCGAGAGCCAGGGGCGATTCAGAACAACTTCTGAAATCGTCAATGGCTTTGCGTACTTCGGGGCTAATGGAGGGAGGAGAAATAGGAGGTTCAACTGATGCGTGAGACAAAGGTTGTGTGGAGATCGGTAAGTTTTCGGCGCATGTATTTGAGCAACATGTGCAGCAGGACAAGGTTTGGATGGCTCTTCTTTAAGGGGTGTCACCCCGTGAGCTTCTAAGACCACTGGTTCGGTGTATGTGGTTTTGCCAATACATACAAGCGAGTCTATATTACTGGCTGAAAGCGGAAGAGAGGTGAGTAGTTTGCCCTTAACACTTCTCAATCCGCTTGCCATAGTTATATCAACAGCAGATCAACGTAATGGATCTAGGGAGGTGATAGTAATGATTGGTGGAGTTTGAAATTAGGTTATGCACGTATTAACAGTAATTAGGTGGAAGCTAAGATGTACATACTAATCAGTTCCACAACACATATATAAGTGGCAAAGTCTACAAACAAATAGCTGAATGTATATGAGACCAGGCAAACAGGCAATGAACAACGGTTAGACGCTCCCTTACCGAGTTCCCATCATAATGCACGATTTTTAGGAGGTTGGTAGCAACTAGCGACCAGCGAACAGCAAACAGCGCTACTTAGAGCGCGTACTTGATGCGCGAGCGCAGATGCGCGCAGGCGTCAGTAAATAAGGGCTTCTGGGTAAAAGGGGCAGAGTCACCTACAACAAAGGTAAAGATAGATAAGTATACAGAGTATGTATAATATATATTAGAGTATATATGGAAAGGGATATTCCATTGGGGTGCAGTAGGTAAATACCGTTGTAGTTCCCAGAAAAAAAGTCCACAATTAATTAGAGGCGCAGCTGTCCCATCGAAGTCCTCAGCAGGGGCAGCTTTCCTGGCCAGCAAACAGCGCTACTTAGAGCGCGTACTTGATGCGCGCGCGCAGATGCGCGCAGGCGTCAGTAGATAAGGGCTTCTGGGTAAAAGGGCGGAGTCACCGTTGTAGTTCCCAGAAAAAAAGGCCACAATTAATTAGAGGTGCAGCTGTCCCATGAAGTCCTCAGCAGGGGCAGCTTTCCTGGCCAGCCAGTGTGTGATGTAGTTCTCCACTGTCCGGGCACTAATGACAGTCCCCTCCCCTGGCCCCCGGGGCACCCCTGCCCGTGCTGCGCAGGTTCCTCCCTGATCTGCGGATGGGGCTGCTCTGTGCCGAGCTGGTTGACGAGGAGGGTCCTGGCTGCACATTTGGACGGCTGTTCCGAATGGTCTGCACCAGTTCTGAGAGGACGTGCCGCACAGCAGCGAGTTCTGTGCAGATGTCCCTCGTGGAGGACTCAATGGCAGCCGTGACTCTGTCTGCACATTTCTCCATGGCATCCCTTGCCCCCCCACACTCTGCAACATGTTCATTGAGGAGGGTGGATAGCTGCTGCTGCCGGGTGACAATCTCATCCAGGGTCTGCTGTTTCCTCTGGCTCATGGCCAATGGCATTGGCATGCCCATTCGGCTGCTCACCTCCGGCAGCGGGGATGGGGTGGCTGGCCAATCCTCGCCCTCCGACTGCCCCTGTGTGGCATCCGCCTGCAGGGGGTTTAGGGATGTGTAGGGGGAATGTGGGTGGGCAGTGGGCCTTCCATCATCAATCTCCTCGATGCTCCGTGCCTCACTGTCGGAGGATGCTGCTATGGCAGCAATTTCGCCAAGGGTGCTGCTTGCAGCAGAGCCTGTCCCTTCGGTGGGCACGATGTGTGTCATGTGCGCTGCTGCTGCTGAGTCTGTGGTGACAGTTGTGGTGGTTGTCAGTGCCCTGTCCTCTTCCCCTGGCAGGGTTTGTGGCTGCTGGGGTGTTTTCCTCGGGACGGCAGAGGTGGAGGCTTGCGGCCTAGGCACAGTTGTCCTAGCCCTCCTGGTGGCTGTGGAGGCAGTGGTGTCCTCATCCTGGAGGTCTGAATCAGAGCCTGTGGTGGAGCAAAGGAGGGAGAGTGTTATTGATGGGTCTGCTGACATTGTGCGTGCATTGTGACGAATGACATCTTATCAGTAGGTACATGCAGCACATTTGAGGCAGGGGCATACAGGTTGTCTGCCTTTTGTGTGGAAGTAGCATGGTGGTATGTGGGGGCCGACAGTTAGGGTGTGCATGCTGCATGTGTACAGGGTGGATTTCGGATGTGTCTGTGGGCAGTCTCCTGCTGATGTGTTGCATTTGCACTATGGGGTAACATAGTACTTCACATGATTGGACTTTGGTGATTTTTGCAAGGCTTGATTGGAGCCACCTACCTGCATCTCCTGATGTCGGGACTCCTCTCTCCATCCCTCCGACTTCTTGTATGCTCTCCATTCCAATGGTGGATGCACAGATTTCCTCCCATGCTTGCAATTTGATGGGGGAATCAAATCCACCCCCGGTTGCTGTGCCCAGGTTCCTATTCGCCGAGAGGATGCTCCTGACGCGGAGCCTCAGGTCGTCCCACCGCTTTCCACACTGCTGTGCGTTGCGGGGTATGCTCCCCACTGCACTGACACGCTGTGCCACCAGGGACCATATGGTCTTCTTTTTGGCTATTGCCGGCCTGGACATTTGCATAGAGAAGACCACCGTAGCATTGTCCTGGAGGGTCTCAGCAAGCATGGTTAGTTCCTCCCGGGAGAAGCGGTCCTGGCGCTGCCGATCGCATGCTTTTTTAACAACTTTGGGCATTTTCAGGTTGGTAATTGGGTGGGTTATGAGTTTGGACAGGTTTCAGGGTCGGATGTGGAATGGTTGGGGAGGATGGCAATGGATTGTGTTTTTAAAGATGGCCGCTGTGCTCTTTCCCGTTCCGCCGCGATGACGCTACTTCCGGTTCCGCTTATTTACGGTCACTGCTAACTGCAGTGGCCGCTAATTACGGTGACCGCTCACTACGGTCGCCGCTATGATGGGTGGTGGTAGTGCACCTTGCGTGGCGTACTATGCCGGTAGGGGCCGTTTTAGGGTCATTTACACCATGGCGTAATTTACATTACCGGCATGGCGTAATGCTCGTGCGCGATGGGTCGGAATGTGCCGCTCTATCGCCATCGGACCACGGCGTAAACGTTCATTACGTCATGACGGTAACGTTCAATACTTACCGCCTGGGTCGTAATGAGGCCCATTGTGTCACATGACAACATACTTACATGTCACTCAGAAAGGAAAGAAGTTATAGAAAAGGTTGGCAGTTTTAGAACTCTGGAAAATATATCATAGTGAGAAAAAAGATCCAGTTGAGAGAGAGTGGATGATTAATCAGAATAAAGGAAAAAATGTAATATCTACGGCCCCTATATTACCTTCTGAAAAGCAAGGTGAAAAAGTAGAAGTAAAGGGATTTTATCCTTTAAAGGAATTAAAGGCAGCAGCGGGGTACATTAATCCAATAAATGAGCCCCCTGCTTATAACAGTGAAGACACCTCATAAGAGAGCGGGAATAGAGAGCAACAAAGTATATGAACACACAATGAAAATAAACAGCATGATGAGAGAAAAGAAAGGCAAGATAAGCAAGTGGAGATAAAGGAAAAAGCAGAAAGACAGAAGGGAACAAAGGATATAGCTAAGGGCATGTCAATAGTACTGAAGAAATGGATGGCAGGACAAATATTGCTCAGACTAGGTGAAAATGACATTGATGGAGCATGGGAAAGAGAGGAAAAGGAGGAGAGGGAGAAAAGAGAAAAATAGAAAGAATAAGAGAGATTATACAAATAAGAAAGGGACAAAGAATGTAAGTGATGGGAGTAAGGTGTGAGATAAGAAAAGAGAAGGAAAGATTGGAAAAAGAGAAACAAAAAGTGGCAGAAGTCCATAGATTGAAATTGCATAAATTGCAACGAAGGCGAGAGAAAGGGGAGTTAAGGGAATTAAGGAGAAGAAAGGACAAAATGGACAGGAGTAGGGATTAAACGAAGACAAAATAGAATATTTATGCCACAGAAGATTAGTACCCATAAAGGCACAAGAACAATTGGAAGAAGAAAGAGGGTCACAACAACCCCAAAGGGATTTGCAAGGAATACTGCGATCAGAATGGGCTGGTGGACAGGACACAGAAGACCTAGAGCACAGGCTTGGGAAATTATATAGGCAGATGAGGCACAGAGAAAGGTATGACACTCAAGAGACATTTAAAGTTCCTAACTAAAGGGAACCGAAGGTAAATCAAGGGGTGCTCCAACAGACGACCATAGAACGATGCCCCTAAGTAAGTTATACCTTGATGACATAGAAGAAGATAACAGCCACACAGGCTGGGGTATAATGATGTCAGATGAAGAAAGAGAGGAGAATGAGAGGGTGCAGGAAGAGGGCGCATGCAGATTTTCAAGGGAATCGAGTGCATATAAATGGGGAAAATGGTCAGATTTAGAAGACCCCATTGAAAAAACACCAGGATCAACACCATATGTTGAACAACAGAACAACATCAAGCACAATCAGGTAGTACAGGGGATATATCCCCACCTTATATAAGCAGTTGAGGGCACTGCCAGGACGGGGAAAAACCAGCGAGGAGAACGCTGCTTGGAAAACAAGAAGCGTGGATGGGTATGATTATGAACCAATATTGTTGCAATTCCTACTATTAGGGGAAAGGGGGGGGTCGACCACAATATATACCATGTCCCCAGCCAGATTAAGAGAATTGAAAGTACGCTCCCAAGCTTAAATTTTTCGATTCGGGCATGAGAAAATGGATTTCTGAACTAGAGAAAAGGACGTCAGCAACAACCTTAGCTATAGGCGATATTAAAGGCCTATTATCAGCCATCATAGGGAAGAGAGCTGATGACGTGTGGAAAAGAGTACAGTATCTCAAAGTCACTGCACAAAACACGGTGCAAGATGGAGCACCATTTAATAATTGCAGAGCAGATGTATGGCGATCACTTAGAGTACAATATGTCATGTCTCACTGGCGCCGCGGCTCCCTTTGGCGGCGCTGGAGAGTGCGGACTATGTCTTTGTTTCCCTCTCCCAGCATGGCTCCTGTTACTATGGGTAGCGGTGCAGTGTTTCCGTCTTCAGTCAGACGTCCTCTGACGTCACCGCGCTGTTCCAAGGATCCCGGATATGGTGCAGCAGAACCACAGCTCAGCGCGTCGCTTCTCTCCCCAGACGCTCCGTAAGTTCGCAGCTAGGGTGCATGTTACCTACATCCTCGCCTTTAAACTTACCTTCTCTCTCTACCTACCTACCTACAGACTTGTGTCCTTATCCAGCCTCCCACTCCCGACACCCGAGACTCCTCAAGACTCTTCATCCTTCCAACTCGCTGGGTACTGCTCTTTTCTCACTCCTGTCTGACTTTTCTGTGACTATACTTCAGCTCATTCCCTGTTTGTTTAATTAGAATACAGAAGCAGTCAGAGTCCCGCGAATAGAATCCTTCCTGCGTTGAAGAGCGGCATACCGAGGACGATTGGATCCATCTTCGTTCCGGCAGGGTTTTCTCCCCCAGGAGGGTTTCCCTGGGATCCCTCACACAACCCCTTTTTTTTCCTTTCTAGGAGAGGGGAGGTGTCAGGTTCCCTAGGGGGCTCCCCAACTGCCTCGTTGATTGCTGCACCATCAGGTTAGTGATTGAAATTCTTACAGCAAGCGACGCCCATAAAAACAAGTCTCATTATGACAACGCTGCAAGCAGCGTTAGACCAGGTGCAGCAGTTAACCATCGAGTCTATGTCCCTACTCTCCAACTCCGTACCGAAGTGATGCATATGTGTCATGATTCTGTCATGGCCGGACATTGCGGTATAGCCAGTACTCGGGAGATTGTATTAAGGCATTTTTGGTGGGAAACCCTGAGAAAGGACGTGAAAGACTATGTTTCATCGTGCATGGTTTGCCTCCAAGCCAAAACCCCTCGCAGCAAACCTTTCGGGAAATTGGCTCTGGTACAGATACCTACCCGTCCCTGGCAACTGATTTCCACAGATTTCATTGTCGACTTACCTACGTCTGAAGGTTGTACCACCATTATGGTAACAGTCGATTATTTTACCAAATTGGCCCATTTTCTGGCTTTGCCCTCCATACCGACAGCCCCACAAATGGCCAGACACTTCATCAATACCATATTTTCTCAGCATGGTCTACCGGACAGTACAGTGTCCGATCGAGGTTCGCAGTACATCTCCCGATACTGGAAGCAGGTCTGTTCCGCTTTGGGAATTAAAAGAGCCTTAAGTTCAGGTTACCACCCTCAAACTAACGGACAGACCGAACTCTTGAATCAGACCCTGGAAACTTACCTGCGTTGCTTTGCATCTGCGGCTCAAGATAACTGGATGGAACTGTTACCCTTGGCAGAGTTTGCCTACAACAACGCTCCTCATGCATTCCATTGTACCTATGGATACAATCCCTCCTGTTCTCCTTCCTCCCTTCTCAAAGCTTCGGCATTTCCAGATGCCGACGCCCTTATGGGCGACATCCAACAGGGACACCTTCTGGCCAGGACTGCTTTGTTAGAAGCTCAGGAAAGCTCCAAACGCTTTGCGGATTTGCATCGTTCGCCATCGCCCGAGATTTCTCCGGGGGATTTGGTTTGGCTCTCGGCAAGATTCCTTCCCAGACACTTGATTCCATCTAAATTGTCTCCTAAATTCTTTGGACCTTTCACAGTTTTGAGGTCGAAGGGCTCTCTAGCCTTTGAATTGCAGCTTCCACCTTCTTGGTCCCGAATCCGCCCAGTACTCCATGTGTCTCAACTCAAGCTCCATGTTCCAGATCGATTCGGTCGTTCTAAGGTCTGTCCTCCACCTGTGTCAACTGAGGATGGTCCCGAATTCGAAGTCTCCGGTGTTTGTGATTCTCGTTATCATCATGGTCGGCTTCAATATCTGATCCACTGGAAGGGGTACACTGTAGCGGACCGTTCGTGGGAACCAGCCTCTGCTGTCCACGCACCATTACTTGTTCGCCGCTTTCATAGGTTGCACCCCGACAAACCCGGTGGGGGGGCCCTTAGAAGGGGGCATACTGTCATGTCTCGCTGGTGCCGCGGCTCCCTTTGGCGGCGCTGGAGAGTGCGGACTATGTCTTTGTTTCCCTCTCCCAGCATGGCTCCTGTTACTATGGGTAGCGGTGCAGTGTTTCCGTCTTCAGTCAGACGTCCTCTGACGTCACTGTGCTGTTCCAAGGATCCCGGATATGGTGCAGCAGAGCCACAGCTCAGCGCGTCGCTTCTCTCCCCAGATGCTCCGTAAGTTCGCAGCTAGGGTGCTTGTTACCTACATCCTCGCCTTTAAACTTACCTTCTCTCTCTACCTACCTACCTACAGACTTGTGTCCTTATCCAGCCTCCCACTCCCGACACCCGAGACTCCTCAAGACTCTTCATCCTTCCAACTCGCTGGGTACTGCTCTTTTCTCACTCCTGTCTGACTTTTCTGTGACTATACTTCAGCTCATACCCTGTTTGTTTAATTAGAATACAGAAGCAGTCAGAGTCCCGCGAATAGAATCCTTCCTGCGTTGAAGAGCGGCATACCGAGGACGACTGGATCCATCTTCGTTCCGGCAGGGTTTTCTCCCCCAGGAGGGTTTCCCTGTGATCCCTCACACAACCCCTTTTTTTTCCTTTCTAGGAGAGGGGAGGTGTCAGTGTCCCTAGGGGGCTCCCCAACTGCCTCTTTGATTGCTGCACCATCAGGTTAGTGATTGAAATTCTTACACAATATCCTGATCCATCGGATATTGGGCCAATAATGACTAGGAAGCTAGGGGAGACTGAAGACCCCATTGTCTTTATTCAGGAGATTCAGGACAGATGGAATTTGGAAAAGCATGAACATGGGGCAAAAAAGTAGCATTATTTTACCATATCTTGTTCCAACGGCTGCCAGAACTGGTGCTATGCCAACTAAAGAAACAGTTAGTAATGGAAGCGAAGCCATGGCCAGAGATACAATTGGAAATTGTGCACTGTTGTAGACTCTTAAGGGAAAAAGATAAAAATAAAGCAGAGGGATTAAAACAGGAAGAGGCAAAGTTAGTGCACACAAAATAATCGAAATCTACCATAGCAGGAGCGGTATTGACAAATAATGAGGGAGCGACATCAAAAACAGTGCACTTGCCACAACAGAATAATGCGGCATATGTGATGGATCAGAACGGGTGTCATTTTATGCCAAGAGGCAGAAGGAGTGAGCCTCGGGGAGGAGGATGAGGTGGATTTTAAAACCCAAAAGGAAGGGGAGGATGTAATGGTGGGCAGCCACCGCAATGTTGGGGCTGCAGTAAATCTCCAAGAGGGGGTATGGGATATGCTCCACAGTATAATACAGATTCACAAGGATATTATGTCCAAGATCACATGCAAACTCAGACATATGCGCCGCAAGTACAGCAAATACAGCAGGTTCCAATGCAGATGCAGCCGCTACAGGGGCAGCAACAGCAAGTGCCTATGCAGATGAACAGGCACCGATGCAACCAGTACAATATATTCCAGTGCAACAGACGGGTACATGACAATGGCCCATGGATATGGGAGACACGCAAGTAACTACACCCAAATAAAGGAGGTTGACTGTGGTGGGAGGAAATCCTTTTATCAGTACGGGGATAAATTAATATCCACCATAAGAGAGCCCACAGAAGGACCTTTGTGTTCAGTGCTATCTGTAACACCGGACCCCAGAGAGGAACCAACAGTCAAGGTGACGATAGGAGGTAAGATGTTTTCATTTCTTGTGGACACTGGGGCAACTCGTTACTGTGTCCGTGATGGAAAATATCCAGTGTCAGGTGCTGTCATGAATCCGCAGGGATTTTCTGGGGCAACAAATTTAGTTTCTTTTACAGATGAATTAACGATTTCTATAGGTGAACACGACATGTGTATGCCATTGTTACATTCTAAACAAATGCTGGTGAACATATTATGACGTGACTTAATGATGAAACTGAACATGATATCTTTCACTGATGATGGAATAGTGTGTTGCACTCCAGGAATACTTTATGTACATGTGAGGGAGCTCATACTAGCATTTACAGGAAAGAAAGCTTTACGAGGAATACCTATAGACGAGGAAGTATTTTTGTATGGGGATATTGAGGATACCTGATCAAGTTTTGTTCAGGCCAAAGATTCCTATGGATGATGAGGAAGGGAAAGTTATCCCTTTATAACTAGAAGCAGCAATAGTGAGGGAAGAAAGGGTGATGCTTCATTGGACAGATGATGAGGGAAGAGGATGGAGAACGGTGATAGCACTCGATGAAGGATAGAGGATGACAGATTTGACTGATGAGGAACTATTTAGTGATGACAGTTCAAGTGAGGAGACAGTATTTTCCATAAACCTTACTTATTGGGTTAAGGTAGAGAATTTAGAAATACCACAGAGAATGGCATTGGTAAAAAAGAAACTGCCATTTTTTCAGGAAGACTTGGGAAAGGTGCCAAATATCTTATGGACTATAGGTCCATATGATGTGGGTCTACTGAAGGGAGCAGGAGTAGTACAAATTAAGCTCAAATGAGGAGCAATTTTGCCACAAGAGAAGTGGATGAAAGTATATTTGAAACCATATCTGCTTTAATGAAGCAAGGCATTTGGGTACCATCGGATTCTCTGTGTAGCACGGTTGTTTACCCTGTCAAAAAATCAATGGGGGGTCATGGAGATTAGTACATGATTGAGACCCCTAAAAATATAGTTGAAGCAGAATTTCCTTTAGTTCCAAAAGCCTGCAACAATATTGTGTAATATCCGACCAAAAGCAAGGTATTTCACTGTTGTAGATTAAAAAAATTCCCTTTTCTCAATTCCACTTCATGAATACTCACAAGAGTTAACTTCCTTTTCATATAGAATAATTTGCCTGAAACATACACGTTTGCCTCAGGGGTACTGTGAGGCCCCCTCAGTTTTTAACAGAGTACTTCAGGTGGACTTGGGAAATGTTCATCTTGAAAGTACCATGATCCAGTATGTTGTTGACATTTTAGTGTGGAGTGAGACAGAAGAAAGGTGCAGAGAGTACTCTGTCAAGCTTTTGACTATATTGGCAGAGAAAGAGTACAAAGTAGATAAGGAGAAATTACAATATTGCCAAGAATATAGGGCATTTGATTTCACACAAAGTGAGACAAGTGACACCTGAAAGGGCAGAGGCCATTATGAGGACTGAGTAGCCAAGAACAATAGGACAAATGCAACAATTCTTAGGCCTATGCAACTCTTGCAGGGCCTGGGTTTTCGATTACAGTACATATATTCTACTGCTTTTAAAAGGATCAAAGAAAGCACAGATGTCAAAAAATAAACTAATGTGGACAGAAGAGATGACTGAAGAATTTGAGGAATTAAAAAAGGGGATCAGTACAGCCCCTGGGTTAGGGATTCCAAATTATAGTAACAAATTCTACTTATTCTCTCATTCAAATGGAGAGGTAATGACGGCAGTGCTCAAAAAGAAAACAACATTAGGACATGGTCATAAACCATTGGCTTATTACAGTGGGATCTTAGATCCAGTTATGAAAGAACATTATCCTTGTGAGCAATCTTTGTCAGCAGCTGCCTTTGCAATTGAAAAGGCTTCAAGTGTGACCATGCAGTGTTCAGTAACATTGTTCATAGAACATGCATCATTTGCAATTTTGGAAAAATCTTAAAGTACATTGACTACACAAAGGGCATCAGGATATGAGGTAATTAGCACAAACCCTGTGATAAAAATTGTTAGGTGTGGTGTAGTGAATCCAACAATGTGTGTAGCTCTACGTATGCCAAGTGTTATGATGATATTCCCCATGCTAGAGAGAATGCTCTAGGGAGAGGGCAAGGGGTTTTCATTGACGGATCACCGTGAATTGACCAGAAGAGTGGGGTGAGACATACTGGATTGGCAGTGAGCAAACTGAACCTAGACGGTACATTTGAGGTAATGATGAGTAGGAGATTGTCCCAAAATTACTCAGCACAGACTGCAGAATTAACCACGCTTATCGATGAGCTGCAAAGCTTTGAGGATGAGGAAGCAATGGTGTACTCTGACTTTGCTTATGTGACGTCAAATGTACATGCATGTTTGTCATGCTGGAAAAGGAGGGGTTTCCTCCATGCATACAGCAGATCAGTGCAACATGTGGGATTATTAAAAAACTCATTGACGTGCTGAGTTTCCCTGAGACCATAGTGATTGTAAAATGCACAGCTCTTTCAAAGAGAAAAGATTTAAACTCTCGCGGAAACAAATCCACAGATTTAGAGGTCAAAAAGCGGCCTGTCATCCAACTATATCTGAGAGTGAGGTAAAAAATATAAGGCAGCAAACAGGACGATGCATGCTGGTTAAGGAAAGATTCAATATGACGTCCACTGTACAGTACTCAAAATACAAGGACGAGCATCGCTAGAAGAGAAAGAGTCATGGAAAAAACAGGGAAGTTTTCTGTCCCCTATTGAGGCAATTTGGAGACACGGTAGCACTGGAAAGCCAGTTATGCCTCTAGCACTATTGAGGGTAGCGTTGGAGCAGCTTCACTACCCAGCACATGTGACTTGAGCGAGTCTAGCTGCTACTATTGCAAAAGAAGGTTCGTACCAAACCTATATGAACATGTGACACAGTTCATTATAAACTGCATTATGTGCCAGAAATGTACTGCAGGTCACCCTCAGTGAGAGGAGTAATTCCTAGACCAAACTAACCATTCTAGCATCTGCACACAGATTATAAAGATATGTTGGAGACTTGCAATGTATATAGGTATATGTTAGTTGTAGTATGTCCCTTTTTAGATGGATCGGGCGGTCCATGTACGCACCCTGATGTTGCATGTGCTGCCAAGTTCCTTGTGCGTGAAGTGTTTCCAAGATGAGGTGTGTTCAAAGTTTTGCAATCTGATAATGAAATACACTTCGTGAATGAGCTATTTAAAAATATAGTTCTGCTATTAGGCTTTAGGCATACGTTTGCTTCTGCTTATCATCCGCAAGCAAATGGAATTTGTGAGAAACTCAATGGCCTTTTAAAAGCAAAAATAAAAACCACTTTCAAGAAGCGATGGCGTGCTGACGCCTCATGAGTTGGTGACTGGACGCTGCATGAGAATTCCTCTCACTCCCTCAACAAGGACAAATACAGATGCCAACAATGTAGCGAGGACTCTAGGCAATGAAATGCATGATTATCTAAAAATTATGACTGAAAGTGTTTCCTTTATGTCCCAACAGCTCTGGAATCGACAAGCGGGATCAAGGGAAAAACAGAAAAACATCAGCCCATTCATTTGGAAGAGATGCTCAAACCAAGCAGCCTGTACCCAGGGGACCAGGTGCTGGTGCGTAGGTTCATGCATACCTGGAGTACCCCTCGGTTTGACGGCCAAATGAAGTGGAGTAAGTCAGCCCTACCGCTGTAGAATTACAAGGCAGGCGAGCGTGGATACACCTCCATGATGTTAAACCTTGACCTCTCCAGCAGCTACCCCAAGCAATGCAAGTGAAGAACCACATCAAATACAGACCAGCTCTCGGACAAAAAACCCAAGACAAGATGAAGGAGGAGGAAACACAATTTTTAGATTAGGGTTTCTTAAAAACTAATGGACTTATAGTGATCGTGGAACACTTTCCCTAGACTAGGTACAAGAGACAATAGTACAGAAACAGTATAAGTCATAAGAAAAGGAGAATACTTTATTTTTCTTATGCTGCCCATTGTACACACATTCTTGCTTGCAGTGTTTTTGTACATATTATGGTCTTACCCAGCATTAATACGAAGGCATACCGATATAGTAACATTTCTTGGAAACCCTAAAAATAATATGATAGTTCTGAGAATTATATTGGCGATTATTTTACAGTTATTGCTATAAAGTTATAAATAAGCAATACATTGATACATTTGGTGTATGCCCGAAATAATTAAAGAAATGGAGATGTTGCAAGAGCTACGAACTGTAGCTCCATGGAAAAAAAATACCAAACAACAGATAATTATTGGAGCTTTCTGTGGTATTTTAAGTTTTATTGTCCTCCTTATAACGTTGGCCTTAAACAAGTTATAGGGAACAAGAATGGGGGCTCCAACCACAAAGATAGTTGTTGGCACTACACTTATGTTGGAGTGTCTAGGTTATTTTGTTAACTTTATTTCAAAGTGCTGCTTAAAATACACAAGTTATAAGCAGCGAGGAGCCAGAAAATAGGACATCCCCCACTATTCCCATTATTCCTATCGTCCCTATTAAGAACCCAAAAAGCCCATCATGTTCTGATATTAAAAGACCTTTTTCCCACGTAAAGAGAGGTGCTGAGGAAGATAATGAAAGTATAGATAAATCGGCACAGGAAAGAGGTGCCCAAAATGCTTGCCAGTGTCCCTTGAAGAACACTTTTTTGATATGGAAGGAAGTACTATGTGGTTGTTGTTTTTCAGATTTGAAATAACTCCACACTTCAGAATCTTATTGGGAGTTGAGACAGGCACTAAATGTGTTTCTTTGTTCTTGTGTATGCTGGGTTAAATTGATTACAGTGTGCTAATTGGACTATCTGCGAAGTTGCACAACAATGAACATGTGTGTGTTCTGACCATCTTTATAAAAGACAGTATACTGCAGCACAATATGGATCGTAAATTGGATTACTTGGCACAGTGCTTCAGTTTGACAATTGTATGCACCAGCACATGAAAGAGGTGGGAGAGAGAACATCAAAAGAGAGTTGTTAGGTGTACTCATTAACACTGTATGCCATGAATGCGGCAAGAACATTTATTGCAAGAGATATGTCCCCACAAGAGGCAAAATGTCTCAGTCATCTAGCAGCATGCACCACGAGAGGACCATTTGAGGGGAAGTGGGCAACTTTAAGATGGTGATAGATACATATGTAAAGACAAAAAGAATGGAGAGTGGATTGGGGTGGACAAACAAAAAACATATGTATCCATCCCAATTTGGAGAGAAGATACAAACTGTTGTTATGAAGAGAATGGATTGCTCAGACATGACTGAAAAATCAGGAGAGCGAGGATGCTGGGAGAGAGCACAGCTGTTGGTGTATTGGGCGTGTAGCAACCAGAAATGGATGGAAATATGGTTAATATCATGCCCTACACATCTATTGAACAAAGACACAGTCCACAGAGTGCAAAAGGTTAACGATGAATGCCTCGGATGATGGGCCAAGTATGCAAAACTACTAACCTGGGTTGAGAATGAAGCAGTATCAGTGCATATACTACAATTGAAGAACGCAACTCACAAATGATGGCAAGGTCTATCTTGGAAGGGCAAAGGATGTGGAGAAACAATTGAAGTACCAGGAATGAATGGAGGAACTGCAGTACTACATCCATATCTCCCATCCCTCTCTCCTCCACAAAACACCTACTTGGTCACTACTAGTCCATTCCATTGCCTGTCCAGGATACATTCCCATGCCCTTACCTGGCCTCCCTTTCTGGAAACTACTGCTTGACTGCACTCAGCCCCAACCAGGCCATTTCTTGATCCATAGCAGCAGGCCCCGAGGCTGCCCTAATCTGACACATCCTCTCTGTCCCCAATCTCCCCACCTTGACATTGTTCCATGCTGTGGACCCACACCTCTAACACCCATTGTTGCCTATTCACCAAATCACCCACCCTGTGCTGTCGTCTTCGCCCTTCGCAAGTCTATCCATGACCCTCTGAATCCTTATTCAGGGTTTCCAACCTCTCCATCATCCTGTCACCCATACCAGCAACCCCATCACCTGCACACTTTCCTCCCCTCTTAGGCCTAACACCCCTTTGCCCTTCTTTGCCTTGGGCCCCACCATCACGCTCCTCCCAGCCTTATTTTCAGGCTGACCCACTCCTCCTGAAATGGCATTAGTCCTTGTAATTTGCCTGCCCATCACCAAAGTTCCCCCGGTTCCATGCGCACTCCTGCCTCCTGCCCCATCTGTCCTTTCTTTCCTTGTTGTCCTGCAGGCCTTGTATCCCCTCCCACCCCCCACTTTTCTTCCTTTTAGAGCTTCTGCATGCCCAAATATCCCCTGCCAGGCCCAAGAATAGGGCCCTCTTTGTGGGAATCTCTTGCACTCTAACTACAATCACAACATACCCTCACCCCCACCCACACTCTATCCAAGCTGCAGCTTGAAGCACTGCAATGATGGCCTTAGTCTCCACTTTGGAACGCCATTGTTGCTTCCTTTCATCTCTGTTGCAAAGGAGATGGATCCTCCCTCCCCCCCCCCCGCCACCTGATTTTGCGGTTCTGCATTGAAATAGCAACAAAAAAAACCTGAGGCCCAAAACAACAACAAAAATGTTGGTCGAATTGTATACCCTTACCCAACCTCCTCTTTTTTAAATTATAGGTACAAAAATCCAGCAAAAATCCAGCCCAAAAAACGTGTTGTTTTTCATTCGTTTATTTTACATGATACTGATGTTGTTTGTTTTGCCGACCTGCCAACCAATCCGTGCAGACCAGCATCACGCATCAACTCACTTTCTTCCTTCTCCTCCCACAACATTGCCTTTCCATCCATGGGGCCCACCTTTTGCACTATACAATGGAAATTGAGTCAACGCCGCCTGCCGCTTGGGCATGGCAGGCAGCTTTTATAATGGATTTGATAGGAACCCATTGGTTTTCCGCTAGCATGAACATTTCATGCGAGCATAAAACTGTGTGGGTTATGAAGGTGGAGGTGAAAAGGGAGGCACTAAATTAAGTCCTGTTCCATGCCCACCCCGTTCTAAAATCAGAAAAATGCCCTGGGCGTAAATAAAGGTGTTTAGACAGGCATAACACCTTTACGCCTGTCTGTAGCACCTTTAATTACGCTTCGGGGACTCCGAAAATGAGCTCTACTGTGTGCAGCCCACAGTAGGTCAAACATTTGCACAGCTACCATGCATTTGTCACCAAACTTACAGGGTACCTCCCACTAGGCCAGAGTGTTTGAGTTTGACCGACTTGATAAACGCCCCTGCAAAGGATTTTAGATACTTCCATTCCAGCAGGGGGCATCAGACTTACTCTTCCTTATCTCTCTAATGTAGGGGTTGCATCAGCCTTACAAAATCTCCCCTCCATCTTTTGGGTGAGGTTCGAGCATGGAGGCAACCTCTGCGTCAACAAAGAAAACATGTTTGCACGCCCCAATGCCATAGGGTGACTTCCCAATACAATGGATGTCACACAGACAGGCCTTTTCCTACAGAGACAGGTGTCCATTGGGAGGAGAGAATCGCACTATACAATTCTTATGCGCATTTTGCTTTTCATTAGAACTCTGAAACATTTGGTTCACCAGATGCTTAAGACTACAACTTCCATCAGCTCCTGACAGCATAATCAAAGGTGAGGGTTTAGAGAGTTGTAGTCCAACGTAGCCAGGTTGCGGAGATCTGATTGGATGGTTTCGACATCATGCTCTCCAAGCTCAGGTGTTCCATACACTCACTGGGTGATGCAGCCAAACCCCACACTGCATGGTATCCTGTTCACTTTTAAACATTTTACCACACATAAGGAGACCACTTACATAATTTTCTCTGTAATTAGCCGTCCATCATTGCTCTACACCCGTAGTCTGCAATTTGTGGCTCTCTTGATGTTTTGAACTACATCCCCCACGATCCCTCCCTCAGGGACTGGCTGTAAATGGAGGCAAAGGGGCAATTGCCACCCAGGATGGCAGGATTATTCCTCTCAGGGCCACTGCTACAATATGTAAAAATACATCAAAAAAAGAGAAAGTCCTTTTGAATGTATCCTACGAACGAACCGTGTAGTACAATGTCTGCTCGACGTCTGTATAGATGGGGTGAGGCAGCCGTGTTGATATCAATGTTGCAAATGTGCCTGGCTAGCTCCCACACATGGGCCTCCAGAATGAGTGAGTGTTAAAAGGAGTGAGACAGATGGCACATGTTCAGACCACCCACAGACAATGTACACATTTGAATGACCGACTCTGTGACCCTGGGTGGTAGGGTTGGCACCACTACGGCCCATACACCAGCGGTTGGTTACAATCCTCAGTAGTTTATAACAATTCCTTTTTTTGCCAAGAAAGTAAGTGTCCATATCGTATTAGAGTTTATCATCAGTTTCGCCTTGTAAAAATGCTCACCCTATGCTCTGGAGAATTTCCTGGTTATTGGTGAGTTCATTACAAAAAGAGTTATGGTGGCGGCTGTTGGATTGTGTGTGGTACTGACTTTTGGGCAAGATTGCCAAACATGCACAGAAAGGTGCAGTATTCAGGTTTCACTTATTAAAAGGTTACGGATTAACTCCTGGGCAGTTTTTTATTGTCTTGTCCAGAACACGTATGTGAACAACAAAAGGCACACTTTCAAATCAACAACATATACACATAGATACAGTTGCATGGCCACACACATACATCCTTCCACACATACTGTACAGTCACAAGTACACTCCACACATCACCACAGTCACACAGAGCAAAACATAAATGAAGACACATACACATCACCTTCCTTGTAAACTCCAATAAAGGTAATAGACCACCCTTTCACCCTCCTCATCCCCAGCTTCCAGGCAGACTTTCCTCGCAGTCTTCTGCCTCCAGGAATCCAGGAGTTGAAACATGCAGCCAACTTTCCAATAAAGTGCAACTTGGAGGAACAATTAACGCAAAGTACCATTGTAGCCTTTTGCTCTGCGTTGTCCAAGTGCTGAACCCAGTGCCACGCATACCCACAAGACCCCGCTCCCACCCCCTTGTCGCGTCTGGCAGAGGCTGACTGACAAACCTAGGTTATTCACTTTCTACATGTGAGCCAGAGGGGCGCAATGTGGTGAGGGACAAGAAATAGGCTTCGTGGGATGGAAAATGTATCGGGTTGGCAAGGAATTGGTGAAAGTGCAGCATGCGTCAGGGAAGGGGTGAGTGCAGGATAATTGCAAAGGATTGAGTTAATGGTTAAGGGATGGAGTAAAGAGAAAGGAGGTCAGAAAATGCATTGCAAGGGAAGGGGGCTGGCAGGCATTGAGGATGAGGTGCAAGGAAAGGACACCAGAGAAAACGGTAAATGACACAGAGGTACAAATATGGTAAGGTAGTGTGCAGATTGAGTAAGTGACTTGCAAAGAGCTGCGCCTAGCGTGCAGGCCACCACACCCAGCTGTGGGGCTGGCTACGCCCCTTTCTTTTTCTGCATACTTGCTTTTTGAACATATGTTTCTATTAAGATTTATATTATATGTTGTCATGGTGCTTTATGTGGGTACATACTGTAGGGCACCTGGCAGGGTCCTGATTTAACCAGTTGGGTATATGTATAATAGATAAAAAATCAGGATGACGAGATCGGACAGAAAACAGAGAAATTCTGTGTGTGTGTATTTATTTTGCATCAACACAGGAAGTTTAGGGTGACTAGACAATTTATTTTACAGTTCTTTCGATAAGCACGAAAGGTAAGTGAAATATAAACGGACAAGGTCGGTGATGGATAGTAGTAACACAGATAGGCGTCGGCCTCAGAATTATTGAGGTAAAAACTTCAATCGGATGCACATTTCCCACAGATGGAGGGGGTATAACAACCCTATAAAGCAGGGAAACATGCGCCTGAAACTTGCATAGGTCCAAGGCATAGCTTACACATGGTGCACACAACAATATTTACATATAACATACACGAGGGGGGTGGTATAGTTGTGTCACAGGGATCGACACAGGGTGTGTTTCGGCCAAAAAGGGGGCTTGATTAGCGCCTGTCTTTGTGCTGGCCTTCGTCAGGAGAGGCACCTGTGGTGGTGCTGTCCGTTGAATCTGTGGATTTAAACAGACCTGTGAGGATCTCGGGTATAGATTGACTAAGTACTAAAAGTATTCAATACAGGCAAAGTAGTGCCACGGCGATACATCATGTGGTGTATCTGGAGAACAGCTTACCTACTGCTGTGGTAGCAGAAGGTTGCTATTTAGGTAATCCTTAGAAAATGCATCACTTTTTGCTCACTGTACTTTTCACAAAGGAGGAATATCCATTTGCATATCAGTCTTTGTCCCGCCCACAAGGACAGTCCAGCACCAAAATGCCAGGCAAACCTCCTTTGAACAAGAGTACCAACAGCAACCCCATACACGTGTTTCAGCCTTGTTGGGTCCCATCAGTGAGGTGGAGCTGTGCCTCTCTGAGCACAGTGAGCAAGGGGTCCACGTCTGTGTTCTCCCAGGTAATGGAGGATGACCAACCCCAAGTTCCTTGAAAAAATACAAAAAAGGTAGCAGGCACTCCTCTCTAGAATGAACATGGCATGATAACCTGTTCAGTGGTTTTTACTTGGAGATTGGGCTTATATTACTTCTGGTACTTGTAGCTTTCCAGTGAAAATGGGGAGGAGGATGGGTTGGGGCAACAAAAATTGTGTTTATTTTCTTTTTCGTGTTACACATATTTCTATAAGGAAATGTTTGTCAGCGTGGTTTATCATGTGATTTGCATACTTTTTAAGCCATCTCCATCAAAACCCAGACATGTCCACAAGCTGTAGCTGGGAAGATATGTGGTTAAGTACTTTAATTGCAAGACTGGACTCCAATCCTGATTTCACCACTTCCCTAAAGTGTCTTATCATGGGAAAATCATTTTGATCTTGCTGCCCCCAGTCTAGTATACCTTGAAATTCTGAGACGATAATAGTCTCCAGAGGCACAGTAAGTGTGTAATATACATTTAACAGTTGAGACACTGCAAATAGGCCCGTCAGCGATTTTGCAGTTTTACCAGTGCAATTTAGGGGAGAAGACAAGGGAGAACAGACAGAGGATCTTCAGGCACGTTGCATTTGCATCGTGCAAGTGCAATGGGAAAATCGGCAGCTATTAACCCATGGCTGTATTTCTTGCTCTCCATTATGATGTATGCACCCCACAGGTGCCTCAGACTGTTTTGCATTGTAAGCAAAGGGTCCCCCAACCATCATGTTGAATTAGGCCCCCATACCTCTTCAGCCAGGCCTGACTATAAGACTGGCCTACATTGTACATCCAGTTTGGACATGTTTTCTCACTGTGATATGGCATTTTTAAAGCTAAACCCAAAAGGAGTGTTTTCTTAGGTGGGGAGACTAGAGCTAGGAGATCCCAGCGGAGCTCGGGCCAGCACAAGCCTCACCTAGGACTCTGGCCTAACCCCCCATCGTGGCCCAGTGCCTGCCAGAAGCAAGTGCCGGCCACGAGCCCCACCTGGTAATCATATTATTTCTTTTCTGCTTCTTTTCTGCTTGGTTTACTTACATCTGCATAAGAAATGTAAATTATTTAAGAGTACCATACATAGTATTTATTGTTTGGTGTAGAGACAGTAGGCTATTCAGGCATGGTTTTCTGCCAATGATCCAAATGTCACAAGGCATAGCCGGAATGTTGTTATCTTTCTCCCTTGTTCTCTCCTGCCCCCTTTATTTTGTCTTGAGGTGCCTTGAAACACCATTTTATGTGTAGGGGACTTACAAAGTATCCAATAAATAAAAGAAAGAAATAAAATAGTAATTGCGGGTGCATTCTTTTTTTTCAAATGTAACAGAACAGATATAGAGCCAGGGGTGGTAAACAGAGGAGCACAGAGGAGGGGTACAGCTGTACCGGGTGGCAGGCAGGAGACAGTCAGCCACCATCCAGCGAGTCAGGTGGCGCGATGGGAGATGGGATGGCCGAGGTGTTAGCATTCCTTCTACCCATTGCTGCAAATTGATACACCCTGAATGATAGCGACTGGGCATTATTTACTGGAGAAATTAGTTAAGTGCAGTTTGACATTATTTTTCCAACATTTAAATGAAGTAAAAATGTGTGCCTATGTTACTGGATTGTTTTTACAGAGATACAAGTTGGAAAAAATCAAAAATAAATCTTCCAATGTAGCCTTGCTTGCAAAAGAATCCAAAATAAATGCAGTAAAAATGTGTAGTGTTGCTGGATTGGTTCTATTGAGAAACAAGATGAAAAAAATACAAAATAAATCCTGTAGAAATGCCTGCCTGCCAATTATTGTTAGTGGATTGTTTTTACTGAGAAACAAGTCAGTAAAACTCCAAAATAAATCCTTTAGAAATGCCTGCCTGCCAATTAGTGTTAGTGGATTGTTTTTACAGAGATACAAGTTGGAAAAAATCAAAAATAAATCTTCCAATGTAGCCTTGCTTGCAAAAGAATCCAAAATAAATGCAGTAAAAATGTGTAGTGTTGCTGGATTGGTTCTATTGAGAAACAAGATGAAAAAAATACAAAATAAATCCTGTAGAAATGCCTGCCTGCCAATTAGTGTTAGTGGATTGTTTTTACTGAGAAACAAGTCAGTAAAACTCCAAAATAAATCCTTTAGAAATGCCTGCCTGCCAATTAGTGTTAGTGGATTGTTTTTACTGAGAAACAAGTCAGTAAAACTCCAAAATAAATCCTTTAGAAATGCCTGCCTGCCAATTAGTGTTAGTGGATTATTTTTACTGAGAAACAAGTCAGTAAAACTCCAAAATAAATCCTTTAGAAATGCCTGCCTGCCAATTAGTGTTAGTGGATTGTTCTTACTGAGAAACAAGTCAGTAAAACTCCAAAATAAATCCTTTAGAAATGCCTGCCTGCCAATTAGTGTTAGTGGATTGTTTTTACTGAGAAACAAGTCAGTAAAACTCCAAAATAAATCCTCCTACCCAAGGCAAATAAATCCTTGCTTGAAAAAATCCCCAAAAAATCCAAAATAAATCCAAAAAAAATCTGCAGCTTGAAAACAAGCCAGAAGCAATCCCAAAACAATCCAAAAAGTGGATTTCTTTTTTACTAGGGTAGCCAGCTATTAAAGCTTGCCTCCATGTCATTGGGCCTCCCAGTCTGCTGTTCACAAGGTGGGAAAGAAATCGGGAGGGGGAGAAAGTAACAACTCCTCCAAGTGCCCTGTTAGAGGGGCACGCTGGGTGCCCTACAAACAAATAATTCACACTTTACAGTGCAAAGCCCAAGACCCAGGGGATATTGCCCTTTCCCCTCCCCTCCCTCCCTTCATCCCTGCCAGCTACATTTCCCTCATGGACCTTTCTGCATACCCTTTTTATTTGCAAGCACCCGCAGGCATCAAGGCGCTGTTACAGGAACATGTTTCTCTTAGTTGCGTATTTATAATGTGCTCAATACCCGGAGGTTTCTAAAGGCAGATCCGCGATTCGAACCTGTGATGCTTCGTGTCCTCTTGCCCCCAAGGGAAGCACGTTGCTGCTGAGCTATCCTATCCTCATACCCTCGTGCTAATAATGTGCCCGCACCAGAACAGCCTGAGGCCCATAAGGGGACAGAAATGAAGCTGGAGGCAAGGGAAAGGAAGCAACACTGGAGTAAAAGGGCACATTTAAACCTAAGAGAAAAAGTGCAATGTTAAGAAGCGCAAATTTTCCCAAGTGGGGAGAGAGCACAGAATGCTCTCAAGGAAACTGTCAGCATGCCAAAAAATGGATTGCGCCAAGTGACAGTTCGCAGTTCCGCTGTGCACCTGCAGATGGCGCACATATTTATATCTAATGGCTCCTGCATGCTGATGCGGTTGGCTGAGCTTGATCTGGCTACTGACAAGTGTCTGCCATAGAGACTCAGAGAAACGGGCTTCATCATTTTCTCTGAAGGGGCTCAGTGTAATTATGCCTTTAGGTCAGTGCCTTAAATGGGATAAGAAATCGAGGGGGACCCCTAACATGCAGTGGTCAAAGTGTATGAAAAGAAGTAGTGTAACTATGTTGCCTGCAGGCCTGCTCTCCACGAACTCCATCGCCACGCCCCTCCCACGCACCATACACACCCACAAACACATGCGCCTGCTGTTTAAGGGAACGTTCAGTGCAGTGCACCGAAGTGAAGTTTCAACTGCTTCCTACACTTTTATTTTAAAACAAAACCATTCCGGAACGGTTTCCTTTTAATGAAAAAGTATAGGAACAGTAAAACTTAATTTAAAAAAGGTAGAGGAGCACTGCTCCCAACCGCTCCGGCCCACTTCGACCACTGGGCATTGGTCCAAGAGGGTCCTGAAAGATCCTATGGAAAAGGTCCTGAAGGTCTGCGGCTGCGGCAGGGCCGCTCTCCGGGACAGTTTCCATGAACTCTTAGAGCCACTCGAGATGTGGTATGGGAACCGGTGAGTCTCTGGGGATACTCCCAAACGTTGGCAGGCAGCCCACTCTATGATCTCGTACACTTTGCCATCCATTATGGCAAAGTAGATGACCTGCAGCCCAGCAGTCGCCTTTTCGGCAGGGGGGCTCTTGCTGCACTCAGCACAGTGACAGGCATACAGTAGGTCTCTCTCCGTTTTAAACCTCTTTTGTTTGACCTGACATTTGCTGCACATCATGATGTTGGGTGCCTCCTTCAGCTCATCCTGTAATTTGCTAAGTGATTCACTCTTGACTTGGCCAGCTGTCTTTCTGGCATTTTCTTGATTTCACTTTCCTATGGTTTTTCAGGGTTGCTTGCGATGCCCTAGGCAGCTCTCGCCACCTTGAAGACCTCCTCTGCTCCTGGGTGAGTGTCCTTATCAGGTTGAACCAACCCAGCCAGCTGATGATAAGCTTTCCTGAGCTCTCTGTCTGAAGCATTCCTCTCTACTCCCAGGACCTGGGATGGGTTCAGCTCTTCTTCTGAGATGCCCGACAGAGCCAGAAGATACTCCACCTCACCAGTGAATGGGAAACGCCCCTGTGTGCTGAGGAAGCTGGTTGGGGCTGGTGTCGCCCCTGCTTATGGTTGTAGCTTCTTGAAGTCCATGGGTTCCATGCCCACTAACTCAACATCCCTGTCAAGAACTTACAAGTTCTCCATTCCCTGTGTAGAGGAGGTCGCAAATAAAGCCTGCATTCCAATCATCCATTTTGAAGTTCCAGAAACGTTCATACCGAGATATGTGACGTATGATGAGCAAATACACCAGCAGAGCGACGCAGTAGGGCCCAGCCCAGTGCCTATTAGAAGAACAGTACCTATTGAAGTACCAATACCAAGGAAACCATGGAAAGTAAGGTATCCATTGAGAAAACCTTACCAACAAGTGAAACGAAATGAAGATTGCCTAAGTACAGTCCTGTAAGAAACCAAAAAGGCCTTAAGGGAAGACGAATGGTGACGTCACGAGGGCCTGGACTGACTTACAGATAGAAGAAATGACAACCAGAGACCGATGCAAAGAGACTAAATGCCATGAATAAGGATATTGTGAACCTAAAGTGAAAGGACGATGTCAAAATGCAAAGAAGTTTAAGCTATAAGCAAGATGAAGATATTCGACCAGTTTACACCTGGAACCGCAAGAAAGCTAAGAAAACAGTGCAGCTTGCTATGCTTAGTAGAAGAATAGTGCGGCAAGCGCCATTATACATAATCTACTTGAAAGAAAGCACAGTATTATAAGTATATTTCTACTTTGCACAAAAAGCAGAATCAACCCAGGTTACTAAAGGCCAAATGAGAAAGATTCGTATTTAGCAAAACGGGAAGAGATGGGAGAATCGAAACTCAGCAGAGGCAACTCGTGCCAGGAAAGTCAAGGTCATACTAATAAAAGAGCTGAACATTAGCTTCATCTAACTGAAACTGAGAACCAAAATTAAACCATACATATTCAGAGCAAAAGAGATTCTGCATGAATATTCAAAATAATGACATTATATGCAGCCATAATAAACCCCATTATTACAGCATCAATACAATTATACAGTGAGAAACAAAGAAAACATTCCATTGTAAATTATAAAGAAATATTATGCGAGAAAAGGTGGGAGAAAGAAACATACAAACAAACAAGAGACAAAAGACGGATATTACATTAGTTACTTTTGTTCTCTAGTTAAGGTGTGCACTGGAAGTCACGGCTACTCCATGTAGCCACACAGGGGGTCATTAACTTCTCATTCAGCAAATGTGTATTGGGTCAAATCCCATTTTTATAATCTGTTACCAAGAGACAAATGTCACAAATTGTGTATTTGTGTTCCATATCTATTACATATGAAAATGCTGCGCTCGAGACTTTGTGTCATTAAGGTCTCATACACATTGAAATAATGTAGTGTCCAGATATCTACATATTGAAGCCCGTTTCACTAGTCATAAAGTCATTAGCACCATGCATGAACTAATGTCTAGAAAGTATTTCAGATTAACAAATCCGGCACCGTGGTTAACTCGAACACAGAAGAACAAGCGCAGCATGGCTTCCTCCATTTTACAGTGTATGTATTAGATCGGCGTATGCTATTCGTGTATTAGTCTGCGGCTTTTTCGTGTGTACAAATCAGAACACGGAAATATACAAATCGCTAGTATTCGAGAACAGCTAACGCTACTTACTTCGCAAAAAATGCAGTCACTCGCGTTGGCTTCACAATTGTAAACGGGCGCCATCTTGGGCCTCTTTTATCTGTTCCCATGGTGGTGTGATGCTCAATCTATCGCTACGCCCGTTGCATAGTAACTTGCACGCGGATTACTAATCTAAACAAGATCATTATCGTTGATTATTTATCGGTTCTCCCCATAATAGGTCACATTGCGTAATGTAGCGTCAAGGGGCAAATTACATTACTCGAACTTATTATGCAAGTGTATATATTCATTGAATCCTTGTTATGGCAAAGACCTTAAAGGTATATACTCAGATTTTCAATACTCAGATATTGAATACTTTTTTGGGACTGTCAAGTCAAGAACAATAAGGAGTGTTAATCAGAAAGTGGGCATATTAGTAAGTACAGGTGTTAGTATGTATTTAGTGTATATATTCATGGAATCCTTGTTATGGCAAGAACCTTAAATGTATATACTCACTAATTAGTGCATTACCCAGATATTGAATACTATTTTGGGACTGTCAAAGTCAAGAACACTAAGGAGTGTTAATCGGAAAGTGGGCATATTAGTAAGTATACGTGTCAGTATGTACTGTCACAATTGTTCAAACAATAATCACATATATTGCAAAAAATAAATAATGAAAGCTGTTAGCTAAATCATAGAGCATCATTGTCATTGTTACGAATGTTGAAACTATAAATCACCTATGAATACAAAATTGATATAAAAACTGTTAGCTGTTAGCTAAATAATAGAGAATCATTGGGCCTCATTACGACCCAGGCGGGGCGGTAACGCCATGGTGGTTGGCGGACTTACCGCCCCATTCCGACCTTGGCGGGGCGGTAAGTCCCCAATCCCCATTTACCCTTCCCCATTCCCATTTTTGCCCCATAGGGCATAATGGGAGTGGGGAAGGCGTTAATTACGCCACCGTAAATTACGGTGGCGTAATTAACTCCATGGTCCCTTAGCGCCATGGATTTTAACACCTGCTAAAAGCAGGTGTTAAATCCGCCATGGCGCTAAGGGACCTCGTACTCAGGTGGTAAGGGTCGGCACTGTTTACGCTGCCGTAAACCCCTTACCGCCTGGGTCGTAATGAGGCCCATTGTCATACATGTCACACAATTGTAACCTCTTTGGTGAAATTAAGTACATTTATGTTTCTATAAGAATGATGCCATTTCAGCATCTAAATTTAGGCCAAGTACAGTTGTGTTGAAGAAACAGATTATTCTAGCTTCCGCTTGACGTAATGATCGAACTCTGTCTCCACCCCTCTTGTTCACTGTAACATACTGTAGACCAATAAATTGTATATTGGCCTTATCGTCCAACTGATGATTATTTTGCTAATAAACTGCAAGTGGTAGGGTAGGGTCTTGACTCCCAATTTTGGCGAGGTGTTCATGAATTCTAGTTCTGAGCTCTCTTTTAGTGCTGCCTATATACAGTTTTTCACAAGTGCACCTGATGGCATAAACAACATACTTTGTTCTACAGTTAATCGAATGCTTAATCATAAATACTTTTCCATTCTGACCCTCTAGGCTTCTGGTTTTATCACCTGCAAATTTGCACATCGTGCAGAAACCACATTTTCTGAAACCTGGCTCAATTTTGGTAAGCCAAGTAGTTTCATTATCTTTTGATAGGTCAGATAACATGGATGGGCAGATGATATCTTCAAAAATATGATTTTTTATCTTTTGTGCAACATTTATATTGTAATGTTCCTTTTCTATAAGTATGATTACACCAGCCCTGATTTGAAAAAGGCTGGTAGGGGCCGAAAAATGTGTAATTTAAAAGGGGACCTTTACTATTACAGATGAGAATAAAATACATCTGCATTTACCAATGTCCTGGATCTTTTTGGATGTTTTTGCATATCTTTATTAACTATTTTTGACAGGTTTTTTGTGGCTTACCGTCGCTCCAGTGGTTTGCGACGAACCAATAAATGTGAGGAACAGAGGGGTGATTCCTGTCTCCTGCTTGGATTTGGCTTAAACTATTTTTTGTATCAAGCTAATGTTGAATGAGTCGCCCAACAGACCAGCTGTAACACGAAGCCCAGCAACTTTTTCTCATATACAGATATAGTACCTATATTAAAGTTACCTTTTCCTAACCAATAGAAATGCATATTCATTTTGAGTGTTACACCTCAATGATGACGAGTTTTGAGTATAAATGTTACAACTTGTATGAAGTTCGTTGGAGTTTGAAACGAGAAGGACGATCGCATCACTGCTGATATCCATGACTCCCTGTTTTCTGTACTTGTCATTAAACGGACTCCCTTTGCCAAACCATTGAGTTGTCCTTATTGATTGGTGTTGGAGTAATGAATCTGCCCCCCCATCCATCTCAAGGGTGCAGCTATCTCATCTTAAAGTACTTCTGAGCAAACCTCGGCTCTATGGGCCGGCCGGGGTTCTCGGAATACACTTGGTAGCAGAGATTGATGGTTATCGATTATCGATTAAAATAAGACACCCATTGACCGGCAACATAAAGTAACTCTAGGTCTTCAGCAATATCACGAGTCCTTTGCCATTTGGCTGAGTAGACAGTGAATCTCCCCGTAGACAGTGGTAGTGTAAGAAATAAACCTGCAGAACAAGGTCTGAAGGGACCTGTGTTTCCCCATGGAACCCATTCCCATTCCTACGGGCAGCTGAGCGGGAGAAAGCCAAAGAGGCAGTAACGAAGGCAATGATCCAAAGGGTCTAGAGAAGAAACATGCGAACGGTGAGTGGAAAAGACTGAGTGTTTTGGCAAAAATACATGCTTTAGAACAAGTAAAGGGAAAAGGTAATGGAGGGAGGCGGGAAAACAAAATATAGCTAGAATTAGAGAAGAATGTATATATATATAGGGGGAAGGGAATAATGACTTGAGAATAATGAAGTAAATAGAGGAAAGATACCGGGGAGGACACCCGAGAAGAGCGAGGTTCCCGGGGAGGACACCCCAAGAAGAGAGAGAGGATTCGCCTTATTCCTACACTAATATAGCGGCTAGAAGTGTGTATCCATTGTCCCAAATAAAAAGGGAACGAATAGACTACCACGGCGATTAAAGGTGCCATGAAAGGGATACGTTTAAACTCCATGTCGGGGTAACTTTAGAGGCAGAGTTACATGTGACCAGCTGGTGTTCGTCCAGTCTGTTAAACGTCTGTCTTACATGTTGTTTGTTGTGATGTCATAAATTGAACATTTTCTTTAGAAATATTGACTTAAATGTTACGCGATTCAATAACTGAGATATTATAGTATATGAATTGAGGTTTTTTGAGTAAATTAGAAGATATACAATTTTTGGGGAAAAAATCTGGATTGGAGCTTGCAGTGATTGGTGCTCGCTCATATTGTGGAAATTGTTTAAAGTCACGTGAAGCCTTAACAAGTGTCATATAAGGAGAAAGGGAACAGATTTAAGCATGGAAGACATAACTCCATTGGCACACCTATGCAAACAGTTGCCGAAACATACACCTAAGCTGAAAAAATACAGTACAGAGTGGGTTAAGGGGACCACCCACAAAATGTTTATGCCATGGCCACAGGGTGGGTCCTTATCTAAAGCAGTTTTGCAACACATGATGACATACTTGCACGGCACACACACGGGAAAAATTTCAGACAAACGTCTAGCTATTCTAGAGCTTTGGAAGATGTACGAACAAGAGAAGGGAGAGGAGCCGCCAATAGATTGGATACTTAATGTATGTTCAGAGGGGCGTGAGACGACTACTGCGCCACCTGCCCCATCCGAAAGGAAGGTTGATGAAAATAAAGACGAGGGACTATACCCGCTGAGAGAACTTAAAGCAGCCACGGGGTATAGCAACCCAGCATATGAGTTACCTACGCAAAGTAGTGACAAAAATCAAGGAGAAAATAAAGATAAGGATATCAGCTCCACAATCTCAAGGGACAAGGAGAGGCGTGATGATGAAAAAGGAAATCAGACACAGACAAGTGCATCTCTCGATAAGGAGAGAGAAGGCAAAAGATGGAAAGGAAGCAAAGATCTAACTGATGAGATAGCATTCGCAAAAGACGAATGGATGGGAGGGCACATTTTATTGAAACTCGATGGCAAAGGCATCGATGATGCGAAACAAAGGGAGAGACTTGACGATGATCAGAGAAAAGAGAAAGAGAAAGAAGTAAGAGACGAAAGAATAAGAAAGAAATATAGACAAAGACGAGAACAGATAAATCGCAAATAGCAAGAAAGACAGCTCGATCGCAAACAGAGAGAGGCCAATGATCAAGACAGACAGGAGCAGCGTAAGTTAGAGGAAGAGCAGAAGATCCGAGAGAAGAGAATAAAGAGACAAAGGGATGAGGAAATCCAAAGGGAAGATGAAGGTAGAAATGAAAAGAAAAAGGAAGAAGATAGGGTCAGAGAAGAGGCGAGGAAGCGCAGAGAATTCGATGACGACGTAGAACGTAAACGAAGACAGAGAGCACGCGATCTTGAATATCTGGAGGGAGAGGTTAAGAAACCTGAGCCAGTAGTAGATTGGGAAGATATAAAAGAATTCTTCCCTGCGTACGATTCAGTACCAGGCATGTCTAGGGCAAATATTGAAGATGACTTCGACACCAGAAGCATCAGAGAAACGATCGCTAGAATATATGATGAAATGGGGTTAGAACAAATACCCCAAGGGGAGGGGGAAGACGAGCGCCTAGAGAGCACTCAGCTTTACAACACTGAGGATGTCTCCCGAAGTAATGGGAATAGAGAACAATCCCTGGATAGATTAGAAATAAGTAGGAATAAAGAAGATGCAAGAAGCTGCACGAGTTGGGGACAGACAATGTCCGACTCAGAAAGGGAGGAGCGCAAGGAAAAGGAGGAAGAGAGAAGGAGAGAAAAATGACTCCCAAGAGAGAAAGGGATAAGGTGGTCAGACACTAGCGAGTCTGCACCGAGGGTATCAGAGTCAGCAACACAGTCAGACCAACACGAAGAAGTATCTCACGGTCAGAGGGGGGTGGCTCCATCGCCCTATGTGAACAAGCTTAGAACATTTCCAGGCAGACGGCGATGCGGGAACATTACCCCTGCAATAGACAGGAGAAAAATGAGAGAAGAGGGAGAGAGCTATTCATCCCAATTTCTGTTACTTGAGAAAGGGGGAGCAAGACCACAATATATTCCATGGCCACACATGGATCGAAAAAATTTGAAAAACAAGCTTCCAATGCTGACATTGGGAGCTGGAAAATGGATACATGAGTTAGAAAAGATGGCAGGAGGAAACACGTTAGATATAGGGGATATCAAGGGTCTCCTAATCGCCATACTTGGTGAGAAAGCAGACGATGTGTGGACACAAGCAGGGTACCCTGGTGTGACCACAATTAATACGCGCATGACAGAGCTCCATTTAACAATTGCAGAGCCGCAGTATGGAAGGCACTACGAGTGCTTTACCCAGACAGTTCTGATATGGGGTCTATAATGACACGAGTCTGAGGATCTGTTAATTTACATAAAGGATTTTCAAGACATGTGGTTACTCGAAACTCATGAATCTTGTACGAAATCTATACCTGTGTTCTACCATATATTGTGCCAAGGCCTGCCAGAGCCGGTACAGAAACAGATCAAGCAATTGGTAGGAATCGAGGCTAAACCTTGGGCAGAAATACATCTGAAAATCGCACATTATTGCAGGCTGCTGCAAGAAAAGAATCGCAAGCTACATGAAAGGGTGAGGAAGCAAAATTGGTGCAGAAGAAATTGTCAAAATATGCTCTCGAGGGATTCATGATAACTAGCACAGCTGAATCAAACATGCAGCAGGTCCTTAATCTGCACCAGAATAATCAGGGCAGCACTGGGTTTTACCCCAGGGGAAGAGGATTTAGGGGAAGAGGATGGCAGAGTAATCAGGGAGGTTTCCAGAATAATCAAGGAGGTTTCCAAAACATGCAAAATTGCAATCAAGGCATGTCAAATGGGCAAATGTCCCGACCACCGCCAGTATGGTGGATGTGTGGGATGACAGGGCATTTAGCGCGCACATGCAGAAGTCAAGGCATGATGCAAAATATTCAAGGAAAAGGAGTAGGCGTGGCAAATCCACCCGCCTTCGCACAACAGGGAGTTGCAGCAACAGGTGCCAGGAGCGCAACAAGGTTTGCAACCTCAGAATATAGTGAATTTTCCACAAGGACAATCCCAACAGTCACCGTTGCAATTGTCACAAATGATGAGCGTAGGGCAGACCGTGAACCCTGGAATGGGTAATAAAACTGGGAATGGGGGAAATCCATCGGCACACTGTGGGCCCAAGCTATGTATGGATTAGGACAGCTCAATGGGAGCCCTGATGTGTTCTATCCTATCAGTGACACCAGACCCTCACCGGGAACCTAGGGTGGATGTCGTTATAGGGGATAAAGAATATTCCTTCTTAGTTGACAAGGGCGCAACACGTTTGTGCATACGTGAAGGCAAGTTTTCCTTGTCTGGCGATGCCATAAACACTCAGAATTTCACAGGAGTTACAAGTCGTGTTCCCTTCACAAACGCACTTCCAGTCTCTACAGGAGAATGTGAGATGAATGTGCCTTTATTATATTCACAACAGACCCCAGTAAACATTCTAGGTCGAGATCTTATGACAAAGTTAAATATGGCAATCTCGTTCACGGAGGAGGGCATAATATGTTCAACCCCAGGAATGCACTATTCAAACGTATGCGAAATGATTAGAGCATATGTGGGACACACAGCCATGAGGGCAATACCATTAGAGCCAGAAATATTTGCATATGGAATGCGTGTGCTAATGGCAGGGCTGCCAGGCTTTGCAGACCGAATCATGAGAACCCCAGATGAGTTTCTATTTAGACCAAGAATACCTATGCATGAGGAGAAGGGACAAGTATTTCCCTTGATGATATACACAGCTGCAGTACGAGGGAAAATGGCCTTGATAGAGGTTATGACTGACGACAAAGGCCGGCAATGGTGCGCAGTAATCGCCATTGAAGAAGGATACCGATTGACTGACGTCACTGATGCTGATCTGTTTGAAGAGCAAACAGACATGGGGAAGACAACAGTGGAGGTGAGTCTCACCTTTTGGGTGAGAATGATCAAAAGGGAAGTGCCTCAGAGAATGATGTTGGCACGAAACCGTCCTGAATATTTTGATGGCAACATGGCCCAGGTGCCTGTCTCAGTGTAAACCACAGGACACTATGACGTAGGATTGAAAGGGGTTGGAGAAGTGAAAATTAAACTGTAACCAGGAGCAATTTTACCCAAAGGATGACAATATCCCATATCCAGAGAGGCAGATGAAGGGATTTTTAAGACAATTTCGGCTATGATGGAGCAAGGCATCTTAGTGACGTCAGAGTCGTCATGTAATACTGCGGTTTATCCGATCAAAAAATCAAAAAGAGGGTCTTGGAGGCTAATTCAGGATTTACGCCCAATAAATGATATTGTTGAGGCCGAGTTCCCTTTAGTCCCGAGCCCGGATACAATTCTATGTAATATACCTGTTGAGGCAAAATATTTCACAGTGATTGACTTGAAAAATGCATATTTCTCAATCCTGTTGCACCGTGACTCACAAGATCTGACGTAATTTACATTCAGACAGATGCGTCTGAAAAGCACGAGGCTACCCCAGGGGTACTGTGAGTCTCCATTGATTTTTAACAGAGTCCTACAGATGAACCTAAGAAATATTGCATTGGAAAGCATTGTCCTGCAATATGTGGATGACATCTTAATTTGCAGCACGACAGAGGAGCAATGCAGACACGATTCTGTTCAGCTATTGACTATACTGGCTGAGAAAGGATATAAGGTTGACAAGGAGATGCTACAATATTGTCAACAAGAAGTGCTGTACATAGGCCAGCTGATCTCACATTAGAGAAAAAGAGTGACCCCAGAAAGGGCTGAAGCCATACTGAACACGGCTAAGCCACACATGATAAAACAGATGCATAGCTTTTTAGGCCTGTGCAACTATGTCAAAGCATGGGTCTTCGACTATAGCTCCTACACTAAGCCTTTAGTTCTGGCCCTAAAAAAGGCCCAAGTGACGAAAGAAAAAATTGAATGGTCTGAAACCATGGAGGAGGGATTTGCCGAACTCAAAAAAAGCTATCTGCACGGCACCAGTTTTAGGGATTCCCAATTATGCCGAGGAATTCTACCTGTTCTCACACACGAATGGCAGCGTTATGACGGCAGTGCTCACACAGAGAACCACATTGGGGTACAAGCCCCTGGCATGTTACAGTGGGAATTTGGACCCAGTAATGAGAGGCCATTTCCTGTGCAAACAAAGTTTAGCTGCTGCAGCGTTCGCCATAGAGAAGGCTACAACCATTGTGATGGGTTGCTCAATGTTGTTGTACGTCGAGCACTCACTATTTGCTATCCTAGTGAAACCAAAGCGCACACTAACATCCCAGAGAGCTTCTGCCAATGAGGTGATCATATCGAATGCATTGATTAAAGTAGTCCGATTAAAGATAGTGAACCCAGCTATGTTTATAGCAGAGCCAGTCACTGAAGGAGAGCCAATACATGACTTTGCAAACTATGAAGAATTCTATGATGAAATTCCCAGGGTAAAAGAAAATGCTTTGGCAGAAGCAGAAAGTGTCTTTATTGACGATTCTTTGAGAATCGATCAAAGTGACGGACAAATATATACAGGCGTCGCTGTGATGAAGCACACAGCAAATGGAGAATTTTGAGTACTTATTAGGGCATGAATACATCTCACTATTCAGCACAGGTGCACAGGCTGCAGAATTATTGGCATTGATACTCAACATTGAGAATCACGGAGACCAGGAAGTAGCGGTGTACAGGCTTAGCGCGCTGGAAAAGGAGGGGCTACCTCCGAGCAGACGGAACGCCAGTGCAGCACGCAGCCTTATTGGACAGGCTGATCAAGGCACTACAGCTCCCAGTGGGCATAGCGGTCGTGAAATGCACTGCCCACACGAGAGTGTCAGATTTTATCTCATGCGGAAATCCATCAGCAGACACGGAAGCCAAACGTATGGCATCCAAAAGTGAGACGATCATGGAAGTGGAAGTCAACCATACCAATGAGAGAATGATGGTTGCACGAACTACACCTGAAAGCTATAACAATCTAGGGCCAACACAGTTGATGGAACTCCAAGGGGAGGCACCACAGGAAGAGAAAAATCTATGGAAATGGTGAGGGTGTTCTTTAAACCCCTCTGACAGTTTGTGGCGACAAGACAGCAAGGTAAAACGGTGATGCCTATAGCTCTGTTAAAATTAGTGCTGGAGCAGCTACATTATCCGGCACACATGACAAAAGAGAATCTAGTGGCTACGCTCGCAGAAGACTGGTTCAATTTTTGTGCTGTGTCCATTCTCTAGATGGATAGAGGCAGGTCCATGTACACACCAAGACTCTACCTGTGCGGCCAAGTTTTTAGTGAGAGAGGTATTTCCCAGGTGGGGGGTGTGTGAAGTCATGAGATCAAACAATGAAGCTCTCTTTGTAAACGAGATTTTTTGAACAGATTAGCTTGCTGCTTGGTATAAAGCACAAGTTCCTGTCTGCGTATCATCCGCAAGGTAACAGGATCTGTGAGAAGCTCAACGGCTTATTAAAGGAAAGGATAGCCAAGTTGAAGCTTACTCTAAGAAAGGGATGGTTGCCCTGCTTTCCCTTGGCACTGTATGCTCTCAGGAACCAACCCGGTTCCGACTATCATCTTACGCCACACGAGATAGCCACAGGAAGAAGAATGCGCACTCCCCTGACACCCCGATATAGAGCTCGATGTGATGCCCAGTCAACAGGAGAAATCTTAGGGTCTGAAATGCAAAATTACCTGAATTGCATGACATCTTGCCTTACTGTAATTTCAGACCAGCTGCAGGGATGATGAAAAAGGTGCAGGGCAGCAAGGAACACAGAAGGAGATACTACTACAGACACAGCTCAAGGACTTTGTGTACGATCCGTTTTCCCTGGAGATTCCGTCGTTGTAAGGAACCATCCGAGGAAAATGTGGGACGAGCCAAGATTTAAAGGTCCCTTTACAGTAGAGGACTGCACTCCCTCCGCAGTGAAACTACAAGGCAGGAGAGCTTGGATTTTCCTGGGCGATATCAAACCCTACATCAGAGAAGGCCCCCTGCCTGCACCCCAGCACGAGGAGACCACGAGCGACGGCGAAGAACCACAGCACGTGCAGACAAGATCCATGACGAAGAAAAAGGACGCATGACCAGCCAGAAAAAGACAAATAACTTTTTGCAAATTGTGGCTTAAAATTGGACATTCCTCTAAGCAAAAAAAAGGATTAGGACATAAAAACGGACACTCTGTGCATCCTAGTTGCAGGGTGAAGAAGAAAACTGCATTTATAAACCACAACATAGTCTGTTAACTTTGAACTTTGGATTGAGGCACACCAAAACTGTGACAAGAAAATAGCATGCCAAATTCTGATCGAGGACACATAAATTGGAAGAAAATACAGTATCCAGACTCATTCCACACCAAGACCCTATTCAGAATCACTTTTGGTGTCCCACAGTAGTGACATCACCAAAGATGTGGTAACATATTTAGGTCAAGTGCTAAAATCATACCCTTCATTGGTGGGAAGGCTCACCAGTGTCACTGACTTTCTTCAAGATCCTGAAGACAAAAAGATCATAAAGAGATTGCTTACTGTAATTGCCGAACAATTTCTCCTACTTCCTGAATACAGCGAGAAGAACCCAAATGTCCCAAGCAAAGAAGGAAGTAAATGAGCTTGTCAATATATTGTTCTTTTGCATAATCGAAGACTGTCCAAATCTTATCGGAAGAATAACTGATGTACTCACGTTTCTTCGAGACCCAGCAAATACAGAACATCTAAGCCAACTCCTAAATAAAATCGTGATTTTAGTTGCACTCCACGCAAACAGAACTTGCAGACATTGTTTATATTGAAGTGAAAGCATACAGTCGTAAACATCAGCAGAACGGGACAAATGTCCCTGTCACCAGAAGACAGTAGGTTGGCCCACAACGTTCTCTTTTGTTTAGTCACTGATTTTCCAGAGCTAGTGGGGAGACCGACCAATGTTGACGTCCTCACATTCATCAGAGACCCAGCTAATATTGCACAACTGGGCATGCTCTTGCATGGTATAGTGATGCAGATCAAACTTTCGAACCATCAGCAGAACTATCTGTGGAGATTCTAAAAGCTTTCCGCCGAGGGACAGATCGAGAGAGCATTGCCAGAGATTTCCTTTCTTATTTTCCATTAACAAAGGCAACATGTCTTCTGGAATGAAGCAGATTAGAGGCAATGACTGGGAGCTGACATACTTTGAACATGCACAGTAAAGTGATTTGCTGAATTATTTCTTGATTTTGACACTTCCCATATCCGAGTAAAAGAACTGTATCCAGAGATAATAGACAATTCATATTCACAAGAGGGGGGACAACACCTGCAACTCTTAACACAGAATCTGAAAGACAATATTGTTTAAAGGAGTCTATTAAAAGTTAACATTGTGCCGAATGATTGAGATGGGGATCCAGAACAGTAATCTAGTCCTCCCGCAGGAGGAAAGACGTCCATGTTTCTCTGGAAGTAAATGCTGCCGCCTGACCACAGGGCCATAATGTATTTGTGTATTATATTCATCATTGTTTTACTGTCATTTATGATCAGAACTGCATTTTTCATTGGTGCTCAAAGCGTTCCTACCCCAGTGCACTCACCTAATGATGCACACATGAAGCCTACAAAAGCACTCAGACCTTACATAGTCATTGCAGTCCCTAGAAGATCTGATGGTAGAATTAATTAACTTGAAATGGATGTGATTAGCAATGACACACACACACTTGTGGTGACAAGCAAATCAAAAAGTCGGAGACAGAGTAGGCAAAGTGTGGATGAAAAAAGGTTATTGACAACTACACACATGCAAACACGTAATGCACACACAACAGGCCTAGTGTCAATGACTGCAGAAACACAATCCACAGCATGGGAGAAGAAAAGACTGCCTACTATGAGAAATCCCACTACAGCCGAAGAAAAAAGACAAATGGTAGAAGCTGAACCCCTGAAGAGACAAGAGGAGTCAGAGAATCAACCTGCAGAGACAGCATGGACAAATCCATATTTTCCAGTAAAAGAGACAAACACAAGTTCTACAGTACACCCACATACTGGACCAATGTCAGGGTGGATGATATGGGCATTCATAACCAGCAGGAAAAAGATATACGAGGACAAGGAAAGAGCTGCCAGACTTTTGTCTACTCAAATGGCACAGATGAGGAGGCTTGCACCATAGACCGGGATACCTGAGAATCCTCCAGCAAGAAAACAGATGCATTCAGATATGTAATTATAGCAAACTACATGGAAACCTTAAGAATCAAGAGGAGTATGCACGGAGATGACAACGAACTAAACGATTACCTGGACAGCACAGCACATTTGGGAAACAACATTTGGTACCAGCACATAAAAGAAGTTGGAAGACGAAGTTCAGAGGGAGAATGCTTTGTTTGTGCACTCCTACCATACAGCATGGGGAAGTTCAAGATCTTCGTAGCTGTAGAAATTGATGTCCAGACAGCATACTGTCTTTCACACGTAGCCATGTGCAAAACCAGAGGCCAGTTCATGGGTAGTGATGCCTAATTGAAATTGTCAACTGAAGCAACCGATCCAAATGAAGATGATTATATCCAGCATATAAAGACAAGAAACAACAGAAAAACGAAGCACATTGGGGGTCATTACGACCCAGGCGCTAAGTACGCCAACTTTACCACCATGGTGTAAACTACGTTTACACCATGGTGGATGGCGAATTTACCGCCCCATTCCAAGGTGAGTGGGGCGGTAAATCCCCATTTCCCATTTTCCCTTCCCCATTCCCATTTTTGCCCCATAGGGCATAATGGGAGTGGGGAAGGCGCTAATTACGCCACCGTAAATTACGGTGGCGTAATTAGCATCATGGCGGGTTAGCGCCATGGATTTTAACGGCTGCTAAAAGCAGCCGTTAAAATCAGAATAGGCGTTAAGGGTTAACGACGGCGTTAACCCTTAACACCTGGGTCGTAATGAGGCCCATTGTGATCAGATATGAGAAGCATGGAGTTAAAGGTGTAGAAATCAGAAGAGAAGCAAACAAGAAGTTAAATGTCCAAGGAAAAACTCCAGAAGAGACTCGAAGTTGGAAAAACAGAGGCCAAATGAGGATTTGGGGAACATTGCTTTCACCAGCCGGATGGGAAAAAGGAGTAGTGATATGCAGAGCATGGGTGCTCACTGGTCGTTACCAAGGCACCATCGACATTGTACAGAATGGATGCAAGCCATTATGGCCAAAGCTTTCAAAACTGCTGACATGGGTCGAAGACAGAGGAGGACCTTTGCAGATAGTACCACTGGAAAGCTCAAAATTGTGCTTCAGGAATAATGGCACAAGAAAGATGGGAGAGAATCAGAATTGTGGACAAATCTTTGATGCCCCAGGCATGGAGCACGGAACTGCAGTGATTATGGATCACGATTGGGCATGTGGATCCAAAGCATACATCAGACTGCCAAAAAACTGGGGAGGTATATGCACCATAGTGAATGTCCTCGTTCCAGCATTGGTGATCCCGAAAAGTGACCTGAATATTGACAGTTTTCTGAAAGCAGATGCTCACCTGAGGAAAAAGAGATCTGTGAAACTAATGGTTCCATTGAAAAGGGAAAATTACTTCTCTGCCAAATCAAAAGAAGCCTTTCATGCAATCCCATATGAACACAGGCTGTTCAGCCTCACCTCATCAGTGTCCGCAACAATTTTCATGCCAAGATTCCAAGTTGGAGCTAATACTAAATGGTTACAGATAACCAGATGGGAGTTACTGCAAACCATAAACACGATAATAAAAGGATTTCATGCAATCAAGGAAGAGTTAAGAGCCATCCGACTGATGACTCTCCAGAACAGATATGTGCTTGACATGATCACAGCTATGGATGGAGGACTTTGTGCAAAAATCTCAGAATTATGTTGCACATTTAAACCATCTCACAATGAGGAAAATGGAACCTTAACAGAAGCCAGAGGCATGCTGACAAAACTGCAGAACCAGATGATTGACGAAACAGACGAAGTTGATGATGACGGTTTGGATCACTGTTCTGATGGTTTCCACAATGTATGGCAGATGCATTCAAGTTCTTAGGAGCCATGTTAGTGATGGTATTACTTGGATTTTGTCTGATCAAGATAATAATCTCTCAATGCCAGAAGACTGCAAAACAGGGGATGAAGATCATGATTGATATCAAGCCAGGATGGAAACCCAAAGACCTGACTGATGAAGAAATAAGAGACTTTGTGAAGGCTAGCATTCACGCACCAGAGGGAACATAGTTCCTCTATCCCAGGAAGCACAGCAACTATGTGGGAACATGGGTTTACTGCAGCCCAAATGGACAATGTCAATTGATGGCATGGAATAAAGACGAACATGTAAGGACAGCAGGAAGCCTGAAAGGAGTAATAAAAATATGGGCTCCAAAGAGACACTTCTTCAGACCATCATGCATAGATCCAGAAGATGAAGAAGGAATTAACCCAGGCGATCAAGTGAAGATGAATGCAGAAGAAACTGAGTAAGATGAATGCACAGATAGAAGTGAAAGTGGTCGATGAATCGCCCAGAGGGGGAGTGTAGAGGAGGTCCCAAATAAAGCCTGCACTCCAATCATCCATTTTGAAGTTCTGGGAACGTTCACACCGATATATGTGCCGTATGATGAGCAAATAAACCAGCAGAGAGGGGCAGTAGGGCCATGCCTAGTGCCTATTAGAAGAACAGTACCTATTGAAGTACCGGTACGAAGGAAACCATGGACAGTAAGGTATCCATTGAGAAAACCTTACAACAAATGAAACGAAATGAAGCTTGCCTAAGTACAGTCCCAGAAGAAACCAAAAAGGCTTTAAGGGAAGACGAATGGTGACATCACGAGGGCCTTACTGACTTACAGATAGAAGAAATGACAACCAGAGAACGATGCAAAGAGACGAAACACCATGAATAAGGATATCGTGAACCTAAAGTGAAAGGACGGTGTCGAAATGCAAAGAAGTTTAAGCTATAAGCAAGATGAAGATATTCGACCAGTTTACACCTGTAAATATGCTTGGAACCACAAAAAAGCTAAGACAACAGTGTGGCTTGCTATGCTTAGTAGAAGAATAGTGCTGCAAGCACCATTATACATAATCTACCTGAAAGGAAGCACAGTATTATAAGTATATTTCTACTTTGCACAAAAAGCAGAATCAACCCAGGTTACTAAAGGCCAAATGAGAAAGATTCATATTTAGCAAAACGAGAAGAGACGGCTGAATCGAAACTCAGAAGAGGCAACTCGTGCCAGGAAAGCCAAGGTCATACTAATAAAAGAGCTGAACATTAGCTTCATCTAATTGAAACTGAGAACAGAATATCCTGCCTCTGAAAGGTCGAGATAAGAAGACGTAGGCAGGTGGCGGGCTAAATGAGAATCAAATACATAAATTGAGAGAAAAGAACAAATTCACGGTGTAGGAATCACGTGACCAGCCGAGCAAGGAGAAACAAGGGTTCACACTTATGCTTGGCACCTGACCAGGCAGAGATATGAGACATTTTCCACACAGAAGATGCAGTCTCGAGGCCAACCGCCGTGAACTAATTCACACATGGATACTAAAGTGATGATTGATTGTAACCATAATCGGAGGAAGGCCGGGTAACTAAGGGGCACCCCGCACCTGGACAACCATTCTGCGTGCTGCTAAGCGAAGTGGAAAAGTATGCATGGGGTTGGTGCCAACCCAATCACAGTGGACCAAATAATCTTGGGTCCTATAGTTAATAGAAAAAAAAATATGCAGAAGACCAGGTAACAAACCTGGCCACACAGCCGCTCTCTCTATAAGCCCTACCAAGGGCAGTGCAATTTGCAAAATTAGAATCAACTAGTAAATGTTCACTGTATTTACAGAATGTAACTCATCCAAATAAATCTCTTAGTCGGATCCAAAAGTAATATGAGTTTATCAAAAAGAAAATTCCAAGTTGGTCACTAATAAAATCTTAGTGAGGCCGCGGCTAACTCATCCCATAATTGTTATAAACATAAAGTGCCAATGCATTTCGGAGCATACAGCTCCTTCATCAGGGCAGGTCTAATTTACACAAACTGTGGAACATTTATACAAAAGCATCAAATTTTGAAAAACATAAACAAAATCGTGATTGTGTTACAAAATATAACCATGCGTGAAAACAATATAAAAATAACATACCAATTTTCGATGAGTTGCAAGGTGAATGGAAAAGGTGAATGAAGCCACACAGTAGGGAAAAGAAAAGATGCCAAAATAAATAATGTGTAAATGAAATAACACAGTTAATTTGAACATGATCAGAAAACCAAGGAAAGTTACCTCAAGGGATCGAGGTAGCCCGTGGAAAAAATGTGCGGGGAGTTGACAACAACTTCACGCAAGATCAAAGGTCTGGAAACCAGACCAAATCAATTCTTCAATCTGTAGGTGCAACGACATGTGTTTTAGTGGGTTGTCTCAGAATTTGTCATAGACACTAGTTGTAGAGGTCTGCAGGCTTACCTGTACTCGTAAAGCTACGAGTGTACTGAGGCTGGGATTGCAGTCAAGCAGGGGACGCCATTCCGCATAGCCAGGGAACAGTGTTCCCAAGGTTACTCATACTAATATAAACACGTGACCCAAATGTGTCCATTGATCGACACGATGCCGATAGGCAGTTGCACTCTATGCAATCAGGCAATCAAGGCTAAGAATCATGGAAATAAAGAATTTTCAGTAGAGCTGATGATAATTACGGAATTATAGAAGGAAAAAAATCGAAAATTAAATATGAGAAAAACGGCTGATAGACATAGAAAACATACTGCCGATTACACTCTATGCAATCAGACAATTCAGGCCAAGAATTCAAATAAAAAAGAATTTGCAGTAGAGCTGTTGATAATTACGGAATTATAGAAGGAAAAAAACAAAAATTAAATATGAGAAAAAAGGCTGATAGACATAGAAAACATACTGACGATTGCTCTCCATGCAATCAGGCAATTCAAGCCAGGAATCCAGATAAAAAAGAATTTACAGTAAAGCTACTGATAAATGTAGAATTGTAGAAGGAAAAGAACAGAAAATTGAATATGAGACCTCTCTCTTTAAGGGGGTCATTCATGTCTTTTATTTTAGGATTCAATATGAATTGTTATCACATTAGGATCCAATCACCAACGTTTATACACCATTGTCGCCCTTCCCGAACTTAGGTTTGGGACCCAAGGTAGCGCCTTCCGGGGGCTACCGCATGCGACTGGTGTATTTATGATAAATGTACATGATATATCCACGATTACACCCATTAGTTGTTTATGTAATGGTTTAGATACACATGCTACCCTTGCATGATTTATTCCATATATCGCAGTGTGTCTAATATGCTTATTATTATCATTATTATTATTATCATAATGTTTGTTTATTTTATCTATGACATTTTCACTCATTTATACACAATTGTCAGTATGTTTTCTATGTCTATTAGCCTTTTTTTTCTCATATTCAATTTTCTGTTCTTTTCCTTCTACAATTCTACATTTATCAGTAGCTTTACTGTAAATTCTTTTTTATCTGGATTCCTGGCTTGAATTGCCTGATTGCATGGAGAGCAATCGTCAGTATGTTTTCTATGTCTATCAGCCTTTTTTCTCATATTTAATTTTTGTTTTTTTCCTTCTATAATTCCGTAATTATCAACAGCTCTACTGCAAATTCTTTTTTATTTGAATTCTTGGCCTGAATTGTCTGATTGCATAGAGTGTAATCGGCAGTATGTTTTCTATGTCTATCAGCCGTTTTTCTCATATTTAATTTTTGATTTTTTTCCTTCTATAATTCCGTAATTATCATCAGCTCTACTGCAAATTCTTTATTTCCATGATTCTTAGCCTTGATTGCCTGATTGCATAGAGTGCAACTGCCTATCGGCATTGTGTCGATCAATGGACACATTTGGGTCACGTGTTTATATTAGTATGAGTAACCTTGGGAACACTGTTCCCTGGCTATGCGGAATGGCGTCCCCTGCTTGACTGCAATCCCAGCCTCAGTACACTCGTAGCTTTACGAGTACAGGTAAGCCTGCAGACCTCTACAACTAGTGTCTATGACAAATTCTGAGACAACCCACTAAAACACATGTCGTTGCACCTACAGATTGAAGAATTGATTTGGTCTGGTTTCCAGACCTTTGATCTTGCGTGAAGTTGTTGTCAACTCCCCGCACATTTTTTCCACGGGCTACCTCGATCCCTTGAGGTAACTTTCCTTGGTTTTCTGATCATGTTCAAATTAACTGTGTTATTTCATTTACACATTATTTATTTTGGCATCTTTTCTTTTCCCTACTGTGTGGCTTCATTCACCTTTTCCATTCACCTTGCAACTCATCGAAAATTGGTATGTTATTTTTATATTGTTTTCACGCATGGTTATATTTTGTAACACAATCACGATTTTGTTTATGTTTTTCAAAATTTGATGCTTTTGTATAAATGTTCCACAGTTTGTGTAAATTAGACCTGCCCTGATGAAGGAGCTGTATGCTCCGAAATGCATTGGCACTTTATGTTTATAACAATTATGGGATGAGTTAGCCGCGGCCTCACTAAGATTTTATTAGTGACCAACTTGGAATTTTCTTTTTGATAAACTCATATTACTTTTGGATCCGACTAAGAGATTTATTTGGATGAGTTACATTCTGTAAATACAGTGAACATTTACTAGTTGATTCTAATTTTGCAAATTGCACTGCCCTTGGTAGGGCTTATAGAGAGAGCGGCTGTGTGGCCAGGTTTGTTACCTGGTCTTCTGCATATTTTTGTGTTCCACGAGTCGGGGTGTCTCCAGACTCATCGTAGCCAGCTCCTGTGAATTTTTTGAAAGATGATTTATAACCTCAACCTTTTTTGATCTGTTTGAAAGTGAATTTAAACAAGTGGTGCCCACTTACTTACCTTCCTGCTCTTGTTCTTCCTTTTTTGAGACACACGTGAGTGGAGGCACACAGTGATAGAGATTGTAATTTAACTCATACGACAATTTTAAACAACATAATGTCCTTTGAAGATATCGAAGGTCTTTCATCCAAATGCGCAGAAACCCTAGGGTTTTCCACAGAGGAGGCGGCAGCCATTCTAGAACTGATTAGTGAAACAAGCATTGGCACACACTCCACCACAACTAAAGACCCGGCTAAACGCATTAAACAACTTGAATACTTGATACGGAAGGAGATAAACCGCAAACTACATGCGATCACTCTAGGCCGCTATTTCAAGAATCAACGTATACCAAGAGGGTTACGGATCCAACTTCGCCCAACACTTTGCAAGGAAAGCAAAGAATTTGTACGGAAATGGGAGGCTATTTTGAATAAGTGTTCCCTTGACCTGATTTTATTAACCATACAGGAATTATCAAAAAATTTGGTTACACTAAACACTGAAATTCAGGAAATTGAGAAAGAACTTGTAGGTTCACTAGGAAAAGAAGAATACGATATCATTCTAACTGACATCAATGCGAAACTGGAAGACTACAAAAACGAGTTGGAACAAAAGAAGGTGAAGAAGTTTAAAAGGGACACATATGATTATATCAATGAAGAGGTTTATACATGGATGGAGAAGTATGGCCCGATAGCACCAAAGAAACTCCACAGGTATCCATCAGATAACACTTCCAGCTCCGATTCAGACGCACAGAGGGAGACCGAGGTCCCGACAGAACAAGCATCGAGCGATCCCAACCAAACAGCCAGCCCGTCCACACGCACATCTACGACTGGACCTTTTTTAGGAGCTCGCCCAAAAGAACCCGCAGGGGGAGGAGGAAATCTAAAAACCAAACCACAAACAAGATTACAACTGAGGAAAACCTAGTCATAAATATATCTCATAAAACTCTGAATAAAACTGAAGAGGATACCCTACAAAAGGGGTTGAGTTTTGTACCCACTTACAGTACCACTCTATTTAATACCAAGATTGAGTTGTACAAATTCATAAGAAAACTTAAATTGAAAGTATTCTTTGAGGAGTTAGAACCATACGAGAACACCTCGGATGCCCCAGATTTTCAAGAATTCAGAACTAAGAGTGGCTTCATACCACCAATCTCAGTACCATCAATTGATATTTTTCAAAAACTTGTTACTCAAGACATTGAACGGATCAGTTATAAAACTCCACCGCATAGAAACATGAAACCTCATGAAATGAAAATCATCAGAGATTTATATTGTGATAAGGATATCACCATACGCCCAGCTGATAAGGGAGGCGCCCTAGTCATCATGAACACTACAGATTATAACATTGAATGCATCAGACAACTGCAAGATCGGACCATTTATGCACCTTTAGACCAAGACCCCACTCTTTCTATCAAATTGAACCTTGAGATGTTGTTGGATAAAGCCATGGAATTAGACTGGATAAATGAACACACCTATAAATTCCTCAACAACCCACACCCAAGGGTTCCCAATTTCTATACGTTGCCCAAAATTCATAAGGATCTTGTTAAACCACCGGGGAGACCTATTGTTGCTGGAATGAGTAGCATCAATCAACCATTGGGAGTGTATATTGACTTTTTTCTGCAACCTTTAATACAACAAACTTCCACATACGTTAGAGATACCACACACTTCTTACAGCAACTACACTCTGTTATGTTTGATTGTGATCACATGATGTTTACCATTGATGTGAAGAGTCTATACACATCTATACCTCATGACCTTGGGATAGAATCAGTTGAATGGCTGCTGTTAAAAGCACCAGAAATTCGAGCACAGAAGGAATTTATACTATCTCTCCTTCACTTTATTTCAGAGAACTCATATTTTCAATTTCAAGACAAATTCTTCCTTCAAGTGTCTGGTACATCAATGGGGGCCACTATGGCACCATCCTATGCGAACTGTTTTATGCATAAGTATGAAATGGACCATATACTGAATAACCAGGAATGGAACAAAAATATACACCTCTGGTTACGGTTCATCGATGATATTTTTGGAATATGGACAGGCACGGATGAGAGCTTCAGTGACTTTTTCACATATCTTAACAACATCGACCAGCGCATCCAGTTCACCAAAGAGACCTCCAGAGACAGAATCACATTCCTTGATGTTCAGATTGAGAAAAAAGACGCCAACTATTCTACTACATTATTTCGAAAAATCACAGATCGCAATAACTTACTTCACCGCCTGAGTTTCCATCAGTCCAGTTTACTCAAAAATCTTCCTTACAGTCAATTGTTGAGAGTTAAAAAGATCGTGAGCGATCCTGAAGACTACTTAGCACAGCAATTGAACATGAGAGAGAAATTTGAAGCACGTGGCTACAGAAAGGATGAATTAGATTTGGCAGTCCAGAGGGTTAATTCCCTTGATCGTGACAGCCTATTGAAAAGTACTACTAAACCCAAGAAAGAACTCAAAACTCCAGTATATGTTTCTAAATTTTCCATTCAGAGTAACAAAATAAAGAATTCCATTAAGAAACATTGGAGCATTTTTAAGAATGATGTAAGGGTCCAGAATCTATTTGAACAACTTCCAGTCTTTGCTTATCAAAGGAGCAAAAACCTACGAGATGAACTGGTCCACACGAGGCCACCGATGAAAGAACCCATTACTTCACGCACAGGAACATATCCGTGCTTACATTGCATCAATTGTAATTTGGTGATCAAGGGTGACACGATATACCATCCCAGAACAGGCAACAAGATTTTCCTGAAGACATTTGGTACGTGTGATAGTGTGAACATTATATATGGTATAAAATGCCCCTGTGGTAAGTATTATGTAGGACAGTCCACGAGATCAGCAAAGGCACGTTGGAACGAGCACCGTTCGTGCATACGTACATGTAACACCAACTCGGCGGTGGCACGCCACTGGCGTGATGAGAACCACAACCTGACTCAAATTAGATTTGTCATTCTTGAAGTGTTAAAGAAATCGAATCCCCATGAGGATTTGGGCCTGCGACTCAACCAAAGAGAAACCTTTTGGATAGACAAACTTGGGAGCCTCTACCCAAATGGCCTAAATGAAGAGATTAACTATCACTGTTACATTTGAATCATTGTTTTCCATGCTTGACTTAAGAGGATTATGTTGATACATGAGTGACTAGTACATGATTTCCTTCCTCTACCAATGTACATTTATACCGTGACACTTTGGATGACCTCTCTCTTTAAGGGGGTCATTCATGTCTTTTATTTTAGGATTCAATATGAATTGTTATCACATTAGGATCCAATCACCAACGTTTATACACCATTGTCGCCCTTCCCGAACTTAGGTTTGGGACCCAAGGTAGCGCCTTCCGGGGGCTACCGCATGCGACTGGTGTATTTATGATAAATGTACATGATATATCCACGATTACACCCATTAGTTGTTTATGTAATGGTTTAGATACACATGCTACCCTTGCATGATTTATTCCATATATCGCAGTGTGTCTAATATGCTTATTATTATCATTATTATTATTATCATAATGTTTGTTTATTTTATCTATGACATTTTCACTCATTTATACACAATTGTCAGTATGTTTTCTATGTCTATTAGCCTTTTTTTTCTCATATTCAATTTTCTGTTCTTTTCCTTCTACAATTCTACATTTATCAGTAGCTTTACTGTAAATTCTTTTTTATCTGGATTCCTGGCTTGAATTGCCTGATTGCATGGAGAGCAATCGTCAGTATGTTTTCTATGTCTATCAGCCTTTTTTCTCATATTTAATTTTTGTTTTTTTCCTTCTATAATTCCGTAATTATCAACAGCTCTACTGCAAATTCTTTTTTATTTGAATTCTTGGCCTGAATTGTCTGATTGCATAGAGTGTAATCGGCAGTATGTTTTCTATGTCTATCAGCCGTTTTTCTCATATTTAATTTTCGATTTTTTTCCTTCTATAATTCCGTAATTATCATCAGCTCTACTGCAAATTCTTTATTTCCATGATTCTTAGCCTTGATTGCCTGATTGCATAGAGTGCAACTGCCTATCGGCATCGTGTCGATCAATGGACACATTTGGGTCACGTGTTTATATTAGTATGAGTAACCTTGGGAACATGTTCCCTGGCTATGCGGAATGGCGTCCCCTGCTTGACTGCAATCCCAGCCTCAGTACACTCGTAGCTTTACGAGTACAGGTAAGCCTGCAGACCTCTACAACTAGTGTCTATGACAAATTCTGAGACAACCCACTAAAACACATGTCGTTGCACCTACAGATTGAAGAATTGATTTGGTCTGGTTTCCAGACCTTTGATCTTGCGTGAAGTTGTTGTCAACTCCCCGCACATTTTTTCCACGGGCTACCTCGATCCCTTGAGGTAACTTTCCTTGGTTTTCTGATCATGTTCAAATTAACTGTGTTATTTCATTTACACATTATTTATTTTGGCATCTTTTCTTTTCCCTACTGTGTGGCTTCATTCACCTTTTCCATTCACCTTGCAACTCATCGAAAATTGGTATGTTATTTTTATATTGTTTTCACGCATGGTTATATTTTGTAACACAATCACGATTTTGTTTATGTTTTTCAAAATTTGATGCTTTTGTATAAATGTTCCACAGTTTGTGTAAATTAGACCTGCCCTGATGAAGGAGCTGTATGCTCCGAAATGCATTGGCACTTTATGTTTATAACAATTATGGGATGAGTTAGCCGCGGCCTCACTAAGATTTTATTAGTGACCAACTTGGAATTTTCTTTTTGATAAACTCATATTACTTTTGGATCCGACTAAGAGATTTATTTGGATGAGTTACATTCTGTAAATACAGTGAACATTTACTAGTTGATTCTAATTTTGCAAATTGCACTGCCCTTGGTAGGGCTTATAGAGAGAGCGGCTGTGTGGCCAGGTTTGTTACCTGGTCTTCTGCATATTTTTGTGTTCCACGAGTCAGGGTGTCTCCAGACTCATCGTAGCCAGCTCCTGTGAATTTTTTGAAAGATGATTTATAACCTCAACCTTTTTTGATCTGTTTGAAAGTGAATTTAAACAAGTGGTGCCCACTTACTTACCTTCCTGCTCTTGTTCTTCCTTTTTTGAGACACACGTGAGTGGAGGCACACAGTGATAGAGATTGTAATTTAACTCATACGACAATTTTAAACAACATAATGTCCTTTGAAGATATCGAAGGTCTTTCATCCAAATGCGCAGAAACCCTAGGGTTTTCCACAGAGGAGGCGGCAGCCATTCTAGAACTGATTAGTGAAACAAGCATTGGCACACACTCCACCACAACTAAAGACCCGGCTAAACGCATTAAACAACTTGAATACTTGATACGGAAGGAGATAAACCGCAAACTACATGCGATCACTCTAGGCCGCTATTTCAAGAATCAACGTATACCAAGAGGGTTACGGATCCAACTTCGCCCAACACTTTGCAAGGAAAGCAAAGAATTTGTACGGAAATGGGAGGCTATTTTGAATAAGTGTTCCCTTGACCTGATTTTATTAACCATACAGGAATTATCAAAAAATTTGGTTACACTAAACACTGAAATTCAGGAAATTGAGAAAGAACTTGTAGGTTCACTAGGAAAAGAAGAATACGATATCATTCTAACTGACATCAATGCGAAACTGGAAGACTACAAAAACGAGTTGGAACAAAAGAAGGTGAAGAAGTTTAAAAGGGACACATATGATTATATCAATGAAGAGGTTTATACATGGATGGAGAAGTATGGCCCGATAGCACCAAAGAAACTCCACAGGTATCCATCAGATAACACTTCCAGCTCCGATTCAGACGCACAGAGGGAGACCGAGGTCCCGACAGAACAAGCATCGAGCGATCCCAACCAAACAGCCAGCCCGTCCACACGCACATCTACGACTGGACCTTTTTTAGGAGCTCGCCCAAAAGAACCCGCAGGGGGAGGAGGAAATCTAAAAAACAAACCACAAACAAGATTACAACTGAGGAAAACCTAGTCATAAATATATCTCATAAAACTCTGAATAAAACTGAAGAGGATACCCTACAAAAGGGGTTGAGTTTTGTACCCACTTACAGTACCACTCTATTTAATACCAAGATTGAGTTGTACAAATTCATAAGAAAACTTAAATTGAAAGTATTCTTTGAGGAGTTAGAACCATACGAGAACACCTCGGATGCCCCAGATTTTCAAGAATTCAGAACTAAGAGTGGCTTCATACCACCAATCTCAGTACCATCAATTGATGTTTTTCAAAAACTTGTTACTCAAGACATTGAACGGATCAGTTATAAAACTCCACCGCATAGAAACATGAAACCTCATGAAATGAAAATCATCAGAGATTTATATTGTGATAAGGATATCACCATACGCCCAGCTGATAAGGGAGGCGCCCTAGTCATCATGAACACTACAGATTATAACATTGAATGCATCAGACAACTGCAAGATCGGACCATTTATGCACCTTTAGACCAAGACCCCACTCTTTCTATCAAATTGAACCTTGAGATGTTGTTGGATAAAGCCATGGAATTAGACTGGATAAATGAACACACCTATAAATTCCTCAACAACCCACACCCAAGGGTTCCCAATTTCTATACGTTGCCCAAAATTCATAAGGATCTTGTTAAACCACCGGGGAGACCTATTGTTGCTGGAATGAGTAGCATCAATCAACCATTGGGAGTGTATATTGACTTTTTTCTGCAACCTTTAATACAACAAACTTCCACATACGTTAGAGATACCACACACTTCTTACAGCAACTACACTCTGTTATGTTTGATTGTGATCACATGATGTTTACCATTGATGTGAAGAGTCTATACACATCTATACCTCATGACCTTGGGATAGAATCAGTTGAATGGCTGCTGTTAAAAGCACCAGAAATTCGAGCACAGAAGGAATTTATACTATCTCTCCTTCACTTTATTTCAGAGAACTCATATTTTCAATTTCAAGACAAATTCTTCCTTCAAGTGTCTGGTACATCAATGGGGGCCACTATGGCACCATCCTATGCGAACTGTTTTATGCATAAGTATGAAATGGACCATATACTGAATAACCAGGAATGGAACAAAAATATACACCTCTGGTTACGGTTCATCGATGATATTTTTGGAATATGGACAGGCACGGATGAGAGCTTCAGTGACTTTTTCACATATCTTAACAACATCGACCAGCGCATCCAGTTCACCAAAGAGACCTCCAGAGACAGAATCACATTCCTTGATGTTCAGATTGAGAAAAAAGACGCCAACTATTCTACTACATTATTTCGAAAAATCACAGATCGCAATAACTTACTTCACCGCCTGAGTTTCCATCAGTCCAGTTTACTCAAAAATCTTCCTTACAGTCAATTGTTGAGAGTTAAAAAGATCGTGAGCGATCCTGAAGACTACTTAGCACAGCAATTGAACATGAGAGAGAAATTTGAAGCACGTGGCTACAGAAAGGATGAATTAGATTTGGCAGTCCAGAGGGTTAATTCCCTTGATCGTGACAGCCTATTGAAAAGTACTACTAAACCCAAGAAAGAACTCAAAACTCCAGTATATGTTTCTAAATTTTCCATTCAGAGTAACAAAATAAAGAATTCCATTAAGAAACATTGGAGCATTTTTAAGAATGATGTAAGGGTCCAGAATCTATTTGAACAACTTCCAGTCTTTGCTTATCAAAGGAGCAAAAACCTACGAGATGAACTGGTCCACACGAGGCCACCGATGAAAGAACCCATTACTTCACGCACAGGAACATATCCGTGCTTACATTGCATCAATTGTAATTTGGTGATCAAGGGTGACACGATATACCATCCCAGAACAGGCAACAAGATTTTCCTGAAGACATTTGGTACGTGTGATAGTGTGAACATTATATATGGTATAAAATGCCCCTGTGGTAAGTATTATGTAGGACAGTCCACGAGATCAGCAAAGGCACGTTGGAACGAGCACCGTTCGTGCATACGTACATGTAACACCAACTCGGCGGTGGCACGCCACTGGCGTGATGAGAACCACAACCTGACTCAAATTAGATTTGTCATTCTTGAAGTGTTAAAGAAATCGAATCCCCATGAGGATTTGGGCCTGCGACTCAACCAAAGAGAAACCTTTTGGATAGACAAACTTGGGAGCCTCTACCCAAATGGCCTAAATGAAGAGATTAACTATCACTGTTACATTTGAATCATTGTTTTCCATGCTTGACTTAAGAGGATTATGTTGATACATGAGTGACTAGTACATGATTTCCTTCCTCTACCAATGTACATTTATACCGTGACACTTTGGATGACCTCTCTCTTTAAGGGGGTCATTCATGTCTTTTATTTTAGGATTCAATATGAATTGTTATCACATTAGGATCCAATCACCAACGTTTATACACCATTGTCGCCCTTCCCGAACTTAGGTTTGGGACCCAAGGTAGCGCCTTCCGGGGGCTACCGCATGCGACTGGTGTATTTATGATAAATGTACATGATATATCCACGATTACACCCATTAGTTGTTTATGTAATGGTTTAGATACACATGCTACCCTTGCATGATTTATTCCATATATCGCAGTGTGTCTAATATGCTTATTATTATCATTATTATTATTATCATAATGTTTGTTTATTTTATCTATGACATTTTCACTCATTTATACACAATTGTCAGTATGTTTTCTATGTCTATTAGCCTTTTTTTTCTCATATTCAATTTTCTGTTCTTTTCCTTCTACAATTCTACATTTATCAGTAGCTTTACTGTAAATTCTTTTTTATCTGGATTCCTGGCTTGAATTGCCTGATTGCATGGAGAGCAATCGTCAGTATGTTTTCTATGTCTATCAGCCTTTTTTCTCATATTTAATTTTTGTTTTTTTCCTTCTATAATTCCGTAATTATCAACAGCTCTACTGCAAATTCTTTTTTATTTGAATTCTTGGCCTGAATTGTCTGATTGCATAGAGTGTAATCGGCAGTATGTTTTCTATGTCTATCAGCCGTTTTTCTCATATTTAATTTTCGATTTTTTTCCTTCTATAATTCCGTAATTATCATCAGCTCTACTGCAAATTCTTTATTTCCATGATTCTTAGCCTTGATTGCCTGATTGCATAGAGTGCAACTGCCTATCGGCATCGTGTCGATCAATGGACACATTTGGGTCACGTGTTTATATTAGTATGAGTAACCTTGGGAACATGTTCCCTGGCTATGCGGAATGGCGTCCCCTGCTTGACTGCAATCCCAGCCTCAGTACACTCGTAGCTTTACGAGTACAGGTAAGCCTGCAGACCTCTACAACTAGTGTCTATGACAAATTCTGAGACAACCCACTAAAACACATGTCGTTGCACCTACAGATTGAAGAATTGATTTGGTCTGGTTTCCAGACCTTTGATCTTGCGTGAAGTTGTTGTCAACTCCCCGCACATTTTTTCCACGGGCTACCTCGATCCCTTGAGGTAACTTTCCTTGGTTTTCTGATCATGTTCAAATTAACTGTGTTATTTCATTTACACATTATTTATTTTGGCATCTTTTCTTTTCCCTACTGTGTGGCTTCATTCACCTTTTCCATTCACCTTGCAACTCATCGAAAATTGGTATGTTATTTTTATATTGTTTTCACGCATGGTTATATTTTGTAACACAATCACGATTTTGTTTATGTTTTTCAAAATTTGATGCTTTTGTATAAATGTTCCACAGTTTGTGTAAATTAGACCTGCCCTGATGAAGGAGCTGTATGCTCCGAAATGCATTGGCACTTTATGTTTATAACAATTATGGGATGAGTTAGCCGCGGCCTCACTAAGATTTTATTAGTGACCAACTTGGAATTTTCTTTTTGATAAACTCATATTACTTTTGGATCCGACTAAGAGATTTATTTGGATGAGTTACATTCTGTAAATACAGTGAACATTTACTAGTTGATTCTAATTTTGCAAATTGCACTGCCCTTGGTAGGGCTTATAGAGAGAGCGGCTGTGTGGCCAGGTTTGTTACCTGGTCTTCTGCATATTTTTGTGTTCCACGAGTCAGGGTGTCTCCAGACTCATCGTAGCCAGCTCCTGTGAATTTTTTGAAAGATGATTTATAACCTCAACCTTTTTTGATCTGTTTGAAAGTGAATTTAAACAAGTGGTGCCCACTTACTTACCTTCCTGCTCTTGTTCTTCCTTTTTTGAGACACACGTGAGTGGAGGCACACAGTGATAGAGATTGTAATTTAACTCATACGACAATTTTAAACAACATAATGTCCTTTGAAGATATCGAAGGTCTTTCATCCAAATGCGCAGAAACCCTAGGGTTTTCCACAGAGGAGGCGGCAGCCATTCTAGAACTGATTAGTGAAACAAGCATTGGCACACACTCCACCACAACTAAAGACCCGGCTAAACGCATTAAACAACTTGAATACTTGATACGGAAGGAGATAAACCGCAAACTACATGCGATCACTCTAGGCCGCTATTTCAAGAATCAACGTATACCAAGAGGGTTACGGATCCAACTTCGCCCAACACTTTGCAAGGAAAGCAAAGAATTTGTACGGAAATGGGAGGCTATTTTGAATAAGTGTTCCCTTGACCTGATTTTATTAACCATACAGGAATTATCAAAAAATTTGGTTACACTAAACACTGAAATTCAGGAAATTGAGAAAGAACTTGTAGGTTCACTAGGAAAAGAAGAATACGATATCATTCTAACTGACATCAATGCGAAACTGGAAGACTACAAAAACGAGTTGGAACAAAAGAAGGTGAAGAAGTTTAAAAGGGACACATATGATTATATCAATGAAGAGGTTTATACATGGATGGAGAAGTATGGCCCGATAGCACCAAAGAAACTCCACAGGTATCCATCAGATAACACTTCCAGCTCCGATTCAGACGCACAGAGGGAGACCGAGGTCCCGACAGAACAAGCATCGAGCGATCCCAACCAAACAGCCAGCCCGTCCACACGCACATCTACGACTGGACCTTTTTTAGGAGCTCGCCCAAAAGAACCCGCAGGGGGAGGAGGAAATCTAAAAAACAAACCACAAACAAGATTACAACTGAGGAAAACCTAGTCATAAATATATCTCATAAAACTCTGAATAAAACTGAAGAGGATACCCTACAAAAGGGGTTGAGTTTTGTACCCACTTACAGTACCACTCTATTTAATACCAAGATTGAGTTGTACAAATTCATAAGAAAACTTAAATTGAAAGTATTCTTTGAGGAGTTAGAACCATACGAGAACACCTCGGATGCCCCAGATTTTCAAGAATTCAGAACTAAGAGTGGCTTCATACCACCAATCTCAGTACCATCAATTGATATTTTTCAAAAACTTGTTACTCAAGACATTGAACGGATCAGTTATAAAACTCCACCGCATAGAAACATGAAACCTCATGAAATGAAAATCATCAGAGATTTATATTGTGATAAGGATATCACCATACGCCCAGCTGATAAGGGAGGCGCCCTAGTCATCATGAACACTACAGATTATAACATTGAATGCATCAGACAACTGCAAGATCGGACCATTTATGCACCTTTAGACCAAGACCCCACTCTTTCTATCAAATTGAAGCTTGAGATGTTGTTGGATAAAGCCATGGAATTAGACTGGATAAATGAACACACCTATAAATTCCTCAACAACCCACACCCAAGGGTTCCCAATTTCTATACGTTGCCCAAAATTCATAAGGATCTTGTTAAACCACCGGGGAGACCTATTGTTGCTGGAATGAGTAGCATCAATCAACCATTGGGAGTGTATATTGACTTTTTTCTGCAACCTTTAATACAACAAACTTCCACATACGTTAGAGATACCACACACTTCTTACAGCAACTACACTCTGTTATGTTTGATTGTGATCACCTGATGTTTACCATTGATGTGAAGAGTCTATACACATCTATACCTCATGACCTTGGGATAGAATCAGTTGAATGGCTGCTGTTAAAAGCACCAGAAATTCGAGCACAGAAGGAATTTATACTATCTCTCCTTCACTTTATTTCAGAGAACTCATATTTTCAATTTCAAGACAAATTCTTCCTTCAAGTGTCTGGTACATCAATGGGGGCCACTATGGCACCATCCTATGCGAACTGTTTTATGCATAAGTATGAAATGGACCATATACTGAATAACCAGGAATGGAACAAAAATATACACCTCTGGTTACGGTTCATCGATGATATTTTTGGAATATGGACAGGCACGGATGAGAGCTTCAGTGACTTTTTCACATATCTTAACAACATCGACCAGCGCATCCAGTTCACCAAAGAGACCTCCAGAGACAGAATCACATTCCTTGATGTTCAGATTGAGAAAAAAGACGCCAACTATTCTACTACATTATTTCGAAAAATCACAGATCGCAATAACTTACTTCACCGCCTGAGTTTCCATCAGTCCAGTTTACTCAAAAATCTTCCTTACAGTCAATTGTTGAGAGTTAAAAAGATCGTGAGCGATCCTGAAGACTACTTAGCACAGCAATTGAACATGAGAGAGAAATTTGAAGCACGTGGCTACAGAAAGGATGAATTAGATTTGGCAGTCCAGAGGGTTAATTCCCTTGATCGTGACAGCCTATTGAAAAGTACTACTAAACCCAAGAAAGAACTCAAAACTCCAGTATATGTTTCTAAATTTTCCATTCAGAGTAACAAAATAAAGAATTCCATTAAGAAACATTGGAGCATTTTTAAGAATGATGTAAGGGTCCAGAATCTATTTGAACAACTTCCAGTCTTTGCTTATCAAAGGAGCAAAAACCTACGAGATGAACTGGTCCACACGAGGCCACCGATGAAAGAACCCATTACTTCACGCACAGGAACATATCCGTGCTTACATTGCATCAATTGTAATTTGGTGATCAAGGGTGACACGATATACCATCCCAGAACAGGCAACAAGATTTTCCTGAAGACATTTGGTACGTGTGATAGTGTGAACATTATATATGGTATAAAATGCCCCTGTGGTAAGTATTATGTAGGACAGTCCACGAGATCAGCAAAGGCACGTTGGAACGAGCACCGTTCGTGCATACGTACATGTAACACCAACTCGGCGGTGGCACGCCACTGGCGTGATGAGAACCACAACCTGACTCAAATTAGATTTGTCATTCTTGAAGTGTTAAAGAAATCGAATCCCCATGAGGATTTGGGCCTGCGACTCAACCAAAGAGAAACCTTTTGGATAGACAAACTTGGGAGCCTCTACCCAAATGGCCTAAATGAAGAGATTAACTATCACTGTTACATTTGAATCATTGTTTTCCATGCTTGACTTAAGAGGATTATGTTGATACATGAGTGACTAGTACATGATTTCCTTCCTCTACCAATGTACATTTATACCGTGACACTTTGGATGACCTCTCTCTTTAAGGGGGTCATTCATGTCTTTTATTTTAGGATTCAATATGAATTGTTATCACATTAGGATCCAATCACCAACGTTTATACACCATTGTCGCCCTTCCCGAACTTAGGTTTGGGACCCAAGGTAGCGCCTTCCGGGGGCTACCGCATGCGACTGGTGTATTTATGATAAATGTACATGATATATCCACGATTACACCCATTAGTTGTTTATGTAATGGTTTAGATACACATGCTACCCTTGCATGATTTATTCCATATATCGCAGTGTGTCTAATATGCTTATTATTATCATTATTATTATTATCATAATGTTTGTTTATTTTATCTATGACATTTTCACTCATTTATACACAATTGTCAGTATGTTTTCTATGTCTATTAGCCTTTTTTTTCTCATATTCAATTTTCTGTTCTTTTCCTTCTACAATTCTACATTTATCAGTAGCTTTACTGTAAATTCTTTTTTATCTGGATTCCTGGCTTGAATTGCCTGATTGCATGGAGAGCAATCGTCAGTATGTTTTCTATGTCTATCAGCCTTTTTTCTCATATTTAATTTTTGTTTTTTTCCTTCTATAATTCCGTAATTATCAACAGCTCTACTGCAAATTCTTTTTTATTTGAATTCTTGGCCTGAATTGTCTGATTGCATAGAGTGTAATCGGCAGTATGTTTTCTATGTCTATCAGCCGTTTTTCTCATATTTAATTTTCGATTTTTTTCCTTCTATAATTCCGTAATTATCATCAGCTCTACTGCAAATTCTTTATTTCCATGATTCTTAGCCTTGATTGCCTGATTGCATAGAGTGCAACTGCCTATCGGCATCGTGTCGATCAATGGACACATTTGGGTCACGTGTTTATATTAGTATGAGTAACCTTGGGAACATGTTCCCTGGCTATGCGGAATGGCGTCCCCTGCTTGACTGCAATCCCAGCCTCAGTACACTCGTAGCTTTACGAGTACAGGTAAGCCTGCAGACCTCTACAACTAGTGTCTATGACAAATTCTGAGACAACCCACTAAAACACATGTCGTTGCACCTACAGATTGAAGAATTGATTTGGTCTGGTTTCCAGACCTTTGATCTTGCGTGAAGTTGTTGTCAACTCCCCGCACATTTTTTCCACGGGCTACCTCGATCCCTTGAGGTAACTTTCCTTGGTTTTCTGATCATGTTCAAATTAACTGTGTTATTTCATTTACACATTATTTATTTTGGCATCTTTTCTTTTCCCTACTGTGTGGCTTCATTCACCTTTTCCATTCACCTTGCAACTCATCGAAAATTGGTATGTTATTTTTATATTGTTTTCACGCATGGTTATATTTTGTAACACAATCACGATTTTGTTTATGTTTTTCAAAATTTGATGCTTTTGTATAAATGTTCCACAGTTTGTGTAAATTAGACCTGCCCTGATGAAGGAGCTGTATGCTCCGAAATGCATTGGCACTTTATGTTTATAACAATTATGGGATGAGTTAGCCGCGGCCTCACTAAGATTTTATTAGTGACCAACTTGGAATTTTCTTTTTGATAAACTCATATTACTTTTGGATCCGACTAAGAGATTTATTTGGATGAGTTACATTCTGTAAATACAGTGAACATTTACTAGTTGATTCTAATTTTGCAAATTGCACTGCCCTTGGTAGGGCTTATAGAGAGAGCGGCTGTGTGGCCAGGTTTGTTACCTGGTCTTCTGCATATTTTTGTGTTCCACGAGTCAGGGTGTCTCCAGACTCATCGTAGCCAGCTCCTGTGAATTTTTTGAAAGATGATTTATAACCTCAACCTTTTTTGATCTGTTTGAAAGTGAATTTAAACAAGTGGTGCCCACTTACTTACCTTCCTGCTCTTGTTCTTCCTTTTTTGAGACACACGTGAGTGGAGGCACACAGTGATAGAGATTGTAATTTAACTCATACGACAATTTTAAACAACATAATGTCCTTTGAAGATATCGAAGGTCTTTCATCCAAATGCGCAGAAACCCTAGGGTTTTCCACAGAGGAGGCGGCAGCCATTCTAGAACTGATTAGTGAAACAAGCATTGGCACACACTCCACCACAACTAAAGACCCGGCTAAACGCATTAAACAACTTGAATACTTGATACGGAAGGAGATAAACCGCAAACTACATGCGATCACTCTAGGCCGCTATTTCAAGAATCAACGTATACCAAGAGGGTTACGGATCCAACTTCGCCCAACACTTTGCAAGGAAAGCAAAGAATTTGTACGGAAATGGGAGGCTATTTTGAATAAGTGTTCCCTTGACCTGATTTTATTAACCATACAGGAATTATCAAAAAATTTGGTTACACTAAACACTGAAATTCAGGAAATTGAGAAAGAACTTGTAGGTTCACTAGGAAAAGAAGAATACGATATCATTCTAACTGACATCAATGCGAAACTGGAAGACTACAAAAACGAGTTGGAACAAAAGAAGGTGAAGAAGTTTAAAAGGGACACATATGATTATATCAATGAAGAGGTTTATACATGGATGGAGAAGTATGGCCCGATAGCACCAAAGAAACTCCACAGGTATCCATCAGATAACACTTCCAGCTCCGATTCAGACGCACAGAGGGAGACCGAGGTCCCGACAGAACAAGCATCGAGCGATCCCAACCAAACAGCCAGCCCGTCCACACGCACATCTACGACTGGACCTTTTTTAGGAGCTCGCCCAAAAGAACCCGCAGGGGGAGGAGGAAATCTAAAAAACAAACCACAAACAAGATTACAACTGAGGAAAACCTAGTCATAAATATATCTCATAAAACTCTGAATAAAACTGAAGAGGATACCCTACAAAAGGGGTTGAGTTTTGTACCCACTTACAGTACCACTCTATTTAATACCAAGATTGAGTTGTACAAATTCATAAGAAAACTTAAATTGAAAGTATTCTTTGAGGAGTTAGAACCATACGAGAACACCTCGGATGCCCCAGATTTTCAAGAATTCAGAACTAAGAGTGGCTTCATACCACCAATCTCAGTACCATCAATTGATATTTTTCAAAAACTTGTTACTCAAGACATTGAACGGATCAGTTATAAAACTCCACCGCATAGAAACATGAAACCTCATGAAATGAAAATCATCAGAGATTTATATTGTGATAAGGATATCACCATACGCCCAGCTGATAAGGGAGGCGCCCTAGTCATCATGAACACTACAGATTATAACATTGAATGCATCAGACAACTGCAAGATCGGACCATTTATGCACCTTTAGACCAAGACCCCACTCTTTCTATCAAATTGAACCTTGAGATGTTGTTGGATAAAGCCATGGAATTAGACTGGATAAATGAACACACCTATAAATTCCTCAACAACCCACACCCAAGGGTTCCCAATTTCTATACGTTGCCCAAAATTCATAAGGATCTTGTTAAACCACCGGGGAGACCTATTGTTGCTGGAATGAGTAGCATCAATCAACCATTGGGAGTGTATATTGACTTTTTTCTGCAACCTTTAATACAACAAACTTCCACATACGTTAGAGATACCACACACTTCTTACAGCAACTACACTCTGTTATGTTTGATTGTGATCACATGATGTTTACCATTGATGTGAAGAGTCTATACACATCTATACCTCATGACCTTGGGATAGAATCAGTTGAATGGCTGCTGTTAAAAGCACCAGAAATTCGAGCACAGAAGGAATTTATACTATCTCTCCTTCACTTTATTTCAGAGAACTCATATTTTCAATTTCAAGACAAATTCTTCCTTCAAGTGTCTGGTACATCAATGGGGGCCACTATGGCACCATCCTATGCGAACTGTTTTATGCATAAGTATGAAATGGACCATATACTGAATAACCAGGAATGGAACAAAAATATACACCTCTGGTTACGGTTCATCGATGATATTTTTGGAATATGGACAGGCACGGATGAGAGCTTCAGTGACTTTTTCACATATCTTAACAACATCGACCAGCGCATCCAGTTCACCAAAGAGACCTCCAGAGACAGAATCACATTCCTTGATGTTCAGATTGAGAAAAAAGACGCCAACTATTCTACTACATTATTTCGAAAAATCACAGATCGCAATAACTTACTTCACCGCCTGAGTTTCCATCAGTCCAGTTTACTCAAAAATCTTCCTTACAGTCAATTGTTGAGAGTTAAAAAGATCGTGAGCGATCCTGAAGACTACTTAGCACAGCAATTGAACATGAGAGAGAAATTTGAAGCACGTGGCTACAGAAAGGATGAATTAGATTTGGCAGTCCAGAGGGTTAATTCCCTTGATCGTGACAGCCTATTGAAAAGTACTACTAAACCCAAGAAAGAACTCAAAACTCCAGTATATGTTTCTAAATTTTCCATTCAGAGTAACAAAATAAAGAATTCCATTAAGAAACATTGGAGCATTTTTAAGAATGATGTAAGGGTCCAGAATCTATTTGAACAACTTCCAGTCTTTGCTTATCAAAGGAGCAAAAACCTACGAGATGAACTGGTCCACACGAGGCCACCGATGAAAGAACCCATTACTTCACGCACAGGAACATATCCGTGCTTACATTGCATCAATTGTAATTTGGTGATCAAGGGTGACACGATATACCATCCCAGAACAGGCAACAAGATTTTCCTGAAGACATTTGGTACGTGTGATAGTGTGAACATTATATATGGTATAAAATGCCCCTGTGGTAAGTATTATGTAGGACAGTCCACGAGATCAGCAAAGGCACGTTGGAACGAGCACCGTTCGTGCATACGTACATGTAACACCAACTCGGCGGTGGCACGCCACTGGCGTGATGAGAACCACAACCTGACTCAAATTAGATTTGTCATTCTTGAAGTGTTAAAGAAATCGAATCCCCATGAGGATTTGGGCCTGCGACTCAACCAAAGAGAAACCTTTTGGATAGACAAACTTGGGAGCCTCTACCCAAATGGCCTAAATGAAGAGATTAACTATCACTGTTACATTTGAATCATTGTTTTCCATGCTTGACTTAAGAGGATTATGTTGATACATGAGTGACTAGTACATGATTTCCTTCCTCTACCAATGTACATTTATACCGTGACACTTTGGATGACCTCTCTCTTTAAGGGGGTCATTCATGTCTTTTATTTTAGGATTCAATATGAATTGTTATCACATTAGGATCCAATCACCAACGTTTATACACCATTGTCGCCCTTCCCGAACTTAGGTTTGGGACCCAAGGTAGCGCCTTCCGGGGGCTACCGCATGCGACTGGTGTATTTATGATAAATGTACATGATATATCCACGATTACACCCATTAGTTGTTTATGTAATGGTTTAGATACACATGCTACCCTTGCATGATTTATTCCATATATCGCAGTGTGTCTAATATGCTTATTATTATCATTATTATTATTATCATAATGTTTGTTTATTTTATCTATGACATTTTCACTCATTTATACACAATTGTCAGTATGTTTTCTATGTCTATTAGCCTTTTTTTTCTCATATTCAATTTTCTGTTCTTTTCCTTCTACAATTCTACATTTATCAGTAGCTTTACTGTAAATTCTTTTTTATCTGGATTCCTGGCTTGAATTGCCTGATTGCATGGAGAGCAATCGTCAGTATGTTTTCTATGTCTATCAGCCTTTTTTCTCATATTTAATTTTTGTTTTTTTCCTTCTATAATTCCGTAATTATCAACAGCTCTACTGCAAATTCTTTTTTATTTGAATTCTTGGCCTGAATTGTCTGATTGCATAGAGTGTAATCGGCAGTATGTTTTCTATGTCTATCAGCCGTTTTTCTCATATTTAATTTTCGATTTTTTTCCTTCTATAATTCCGTAATTATCATCAGCTCTACTGCAAATTCTTTATTTCCATGATTCTTAGCCTTGATTGCCTGATTGCATAGAGTGCAACTGCCTATCGGCATCGTGTCGATCAATGGACACATTTGGGTCACGTGTTTATATTAGTATGAGTAACCTTGGGAACATGTTCCCTGGCTATGCGGAATGGCGTCCCCTGCTTGACTGCAATCCCAGCCTCAGTACACTCGTAGCTTTACGAGTACAGGTAAGCCTGCAGACCTCTACAACTAGTGTCTATGACAAATTCTGAGACAACCCACTAAAACACATGTCGTTGCACCTACAGATTGAAGAATTGATTTGGTCTGGTTTCCAGACCTTTGATCTTGCGTGAAGTTGTTGTCAACTCCCCGCACATTTTTTCCACGGGCTACCTCGATCCCTTGAGGTAACTTTCCTTGGTTTTCTGATCATGTTCAAATTAACTGTGTTATTTCATTTACACATTATTTATTTTGGCATCTTTTCTTTTCCCTACTGTGTGGCTTCATTCACCTTTTCCATTCACCTTGCAACTCATCGAAAATTGGTATGTTATTTTTATATTGTTTTCACGCATGGTTATATTTTGTAACACAATCACGATTTTGTTTATGTTTTTCAAAATTTGATGCTTTTGTATAAATGTTCCACAGTTTGTGTAAATTAGACCTGCCCTGATGAAGGAGCTGTATGCTCCGAAATGCATTGGCACTTTATGTTTATAACAATTATGGGATGAGTTAGCCGCGGCCTCACTAAGATTTTATTAGTGACCAACTTGGAATTTTCTTTTTGATAAACTCATATTACTTTTGGATCCGACTAAGAGATTTATTTGGATGAGTTACATTCTGTAAATACAGTGAACATTTACTAGTTGATTCTAATTTTGCAAATTGCACTGCCCTTGGTAGGGCTTATAGAGAGAGCGGCTGTGTGGCCAGGTTTGTTACCTGGTCTTCTGCATATTTTTGTGTTCCACGAGTCAGGGTGTCTCCAGACTCATCGTAGCCAGCTCCTGTGAATTTTTTGAAAGATGATTTATAACCTCAACCTTTTTTGATCTGTTTGAAAGTGAATTTAAACAAGTGGTGCCCACTTACTTACCTTCCTGCTCTTGTTCTTCCTTTTTTGAGACACACGTGAGTGGAGGCACACAGTGATAGAGATTGTAATTTAACTCATACGACAATTTTAAACAACATAATGTCCTTTGAAGATATCGAAGGTCTTTCATCCAAATGCGCAGAAACCCTAGGGTTTTCCACAGAGGAGGCGGCAGCCATTCTAGAACTGATTAGTGAAACAAGCATTGGCACACACTCCACCACAACTAAAGACCCGGCTAAACGCATTAAACAACTTGAATACTTGATACGGAAGGAGATAAACCGCAAACTACATGCGATCACTCTAGGCCGCTATTTCAAGAATCAACGTATACCAAGAGGGTTACGGATCCAACTTCGCCCAACACTTTGCAAGGAAAGCAAAGAATTTGTACGGAAATGGGAGGCTATTTTGAATAAGTGTTCCCTTGACCTGATTTTATTAACCATACAGGAATTATCAAAAAATTTGGTTACACTAAACACTGAAATTCAGGAAATTGAGAAAGAACTTGTAGGTTCACTAGGAAAAGAAGAATACGATATCATTCTAACTGACATCAATGCGAAACTGGAAGACTACAAAAACGAGTTGGAACAAAAGAAGGTGAAGAAGTTTAAAAGGGACACATATGATTATATCAATGAAGAGGTTTATACATGGATGGAGAAGTATGGCCCGATAGCACCAAAGAAACTCCACAGGTATCCATCAGATAACACTTCCAGCTCCGATTCAGACGCACAGAGGGAGACCGAGGTCCCGACAGAACAAGCATCGAGCGATCCCAACCAAACAGCCAGCCCGTCCACACGCACATCTACGACTGGACCTTTTTTAGGAGCTCGCCCAAAAGAACCCGCAGGGGGAGGAGGAAATCTAAAAAACAAACCACAAACAAGATTACAACTGAGGAAAACCTAGTCATAAATATATCTCATAAAACTCTGAATAAAACTGAAGAGGATACCCTACAAAAGGGGTTGAGTTTTGTACCCACTTACAGTACCACTCTATTTAATACCAAGATTGAGTTGTACAAATTCATAAGAAAACTTAAATTGAAAGTATTCTTTGAGGAGTTAGAACCATACGAGAACACCTCGGATGCCCCAGATTTTCAAGAATTCAGAACTAAGAGTGGCTTCATACCACCAATCTCAGTACCATCAATTGATATTTTTCAAAAACTTGTTACTCAAGACATTGAACGGATCAGTTATAAAACTCCACCGCATAGAAACATGAAACCTCATGAAATGAAAATCATCAGAGATTTATATTGTGATAAGGATATCACCATACGCCCAGCTGATAAGGGAGGCGCCCTAGTCATCATGAACACTACAGATTATAACATTGAATGCATCAGACAACTGCAAGATCGGACCATTTATGCACCTTTAGACCAAGACCCCACTCTTTCTATCAAATTGAACCTTGAGATGTTGTTGGATAAAGCCATGGAATTAGACTGGATAAATGAACACACCTATAAATTCCTCAACAACCCACACCCAAGGGTTCCCAATTTCTATACGTTGCCCAAAATTCATAAGGATCTTGTTAAACCACCGGGGAGACCTATTGTTGCTGGAATGAGTAGCATCAATCAACCATTGGGAGTGTATATTGACTTTTTTCTGCAACCTTTAATACAACAAACTTCCACATACGTTAGAGATACCACACACTTCTTACAGCAACTACACTCTGTTATGTTTGATTGTGATCACCTGATGTTTACCATTGATGTGAAGAGTCTATACACATCTATACCTCATGACCTTGGGATAGAATCAGTTGAATGGCTGCTGTTAAAAGCACCAGAAATTCGAGCACAGAAGGAATTTATACTATCTCTCCTTCACTTTATTTCAGAGAACTCATATTTTCAATTTCAAGACAAATTCTTCCTTCAAGTGTCTGGTACATCAATGGGGGCCACTATGGCACCATCCTATGCGAACTGTTTTATGCATAAGTATGAAATGGACCATATACTGAATAACCAGGAATGGAACAAAAATATACACCTCTGGTTACGGTTCATCGATGATATTTTTGGAATATGGACAGGCACGGATGAGAGCTTCAGTGACTTTTTCACATATCTTAACAACATCGACCAGCGCATCCAGTTCACCAAAGAGACCTCCAGAGACAGAATCACATTCCTTGATGTTCAGATTGAGAAAAAAGACGCCAACTATTCTACTACATTATTTCGAAAAATCACAGATCGCAATAACTTACTTCACCGCCTGAGTTTCCATCAGTCCAGTTTACTCAAAAATCTTCCTTACAGTCAATTGTTGAGAGTTAAAAAGATCGTGAGCGATCCTGAAGACTACTTAGCACAGCAATTGAACATGAGAGAGAAATTTGAAGCACGTGGCTACAGAAAGGATGAATTAGATTTGGCAGTCCAGAGGGTTAATTCCCTTGATCGTGACAGCCTATTGAAAAGTACTACTAAACCCAAGAAAGAACTCAAAACTCCAGTATATGTTTCTAAATTTTCCATTCAGAGTAACAAAATAAAGAATTCCATTAAGAAACATTGGAGCATTTTTAAGAATGATGTAAGGGTCCAGAATCTATTTGAACAACTTCCAGTCTTTGCTTATCAAAGGAGCAAAAACCTACGAGATGAACTGGTCCACACGAGGCCACCGATGAAAGAACCCATTACTTCACGCACAGGAACATATCCGTGCTTACATTGCATCAATTGTAATTTGGTGATCAAGGGTGACACGATATACCATCCCAGAACAGGCAACAAGATTTTCCTGAAGACATTTGGTACGTGTGATAGTGTGAACATTATATATGGTATAAAATGCCCCTGTGGTAAGTATTATGTAGGACAGTCCACGAGATCAGCAAAGGCACGTTGGAACGAGCACCGTTCGTGCATACGTACATGTAACACCAACTCGGCGGTGGCACGCCACTGGCGTGATGAGAACCACAACCTGACTCAAATTAGATTTGTCATTCTTGAAGTGTTAAAGAAATCGAATCCCCATGAGGATTTGGGCCTGCGACTCAACCAAAGAGAAACCTTTTGGATAGACAAACTTGGGAGCCTCTACCCAAATGGCCTAAATGAAGAGATTAACTATCACTGTTACATTTGAATCATTGTTTTCCATGCTTGACTTAAGAGGATTATGTTGATACATGAGTGACTAGTACATGATTTCCTTCCTCTACCAATGTACATTTATACCGTGACACTTTGGATGACCTCTCTCTTTAAGGGGGTCATTCATGTCTTTTATTTTAGGATTCAATATGAATTGTTATCACATTAGGATCCAATCACCAACGTTTATACACCATTGTCGCCCTTCCCGAACTTAGGTTTGGGACCCAAGGTAGCGCCTTCCGGGGGCTACCGCATGCGACTGGTGTATTTATGATAAATGTACATGATATATCCACGATTACACCCATTAGTTGTTTATGTAATGGTTTAGATACACATGCTACCCTTGCATGATTTATTCCATATATCGCAGTGTGTCTAATATGCTTATTATTATCATTATTATTATTATCATAATGTTTGTTTATTTTATCTATGACATTTTCACTCATTTATACACAATTGTCAGTATGTTTTCTATGTCTATTAGCCTTTTTTTTCTCATATTCAATTTTCTGTTCTTTTCCTTCTACAATTCTACATTTATCAGTAGCTTTACTGTAAATTCTTTTTTATCTGGATTCCTGGCTTGAATTGCCTGATTGCATGGAGAGCAATCGTCAGTATGTTTTCTATGTCTATCAGCCTTTTTTCTCATATTTAATTTTTGTTTTTTTCCTTCTATAATTCCGTAATTATCAACAGCTCTACTGCAAATTCTTTTTTATTTGAATTCTTGGCCTGAATTGTCTGATTGCATAGAGTGTAATCGGCAGTATGTTTTCTATGTCTATCAGCCGTTTTTCTCATATTTAATTTTCGATTTTTTTCCTTCTATAATTCCGTAATTATCATCAGCTCTACTGCAAATTCTTTATTTCCATGATTCTTAGCCTTGATTGCCTGATTGCATAGAGTGCAACTGCCTATCGGCATCGTGTCGATCAATGGACACATTTGGGTCACGTGTTTATATTAGTATGAGTAACCTTGGGAACATGTTCCCTGGCTATGCGGAATGGCGTCCCCTGCTTGACTGCAATCCCAGCCTCAGTACACTCGTAGCTTTACGAGTACAGGTAAGCCTGCAGACCTCTACAACTAGTGTCTATGACAAATTCTGAGACAACCCACTAAAACACATGTCGTTGCACCTACAGATTGAAGAATTGATTTGGTCTGGTTTCCAGACCTTTGATCTTGCGTGAAGTTGTTGTCAACTCCCCGCACATTTTTTCCACGGGCTACCTCGATCCCTTGAGGTAACTTTCCTTGGTTTTCTGATCATGTTCAAATTAACTGTGTTATTTCATTTACACATTATTTATTTTGGCATCTTTTCTTTTCCCTACTGTGTGGCTTCATTCACCTTTTCCATTCACCTTGCAACTCATCGAAAATTGGTATGTTATTTTTATATTGTTTTCACGCATGGTTATATTTTGTAACACAATCACGATTTTGTTTATGTTTTTCAAAATTTGATGCTTTTGTATAAATGTTCCACAGTTTGTGTAAATTAGACCTGCCCTGATGAAGGAGCTGTATGCTCCGAAATGCATTGGCACTTTATGTTTATAACAATTATGGGATGAGTTAGCCGCGGCCTCACTAAGATTTTATTAGTGACCAACTTGGAATTTTCTTTTTGATAAACTCATATTACTTTTGGATCCGACTAAGAGATTTATTTGGATGAGTTACATTCTGTAAATACAGTGAACATTTACTAGTTGATTCTAATTTTGCAAATTGCACTGCCCTTGGTAGGGCTTATAGAGAGAGCGGCTGTGTGGCCAGGTTTGTTACCTGGTCTTCTGCATATTTTTGTGTTCCACGAGTCAGGGTGTCTCCAGACTCATCGTAGCCAGCTCCTGTGAATTTTTTGAAAGATGATTTATAACCTCAACCTTTTTTGATCTGTTTGAAAGTGAATTTAAACAAGTGGTGCCCACTTACTTACCTTCCTGCTCTTGTTCTTCCTTTTTTGAGACACACGTGAGTGGAGGCACACAGTGATAGAGATTGTAATTTAACTCATACGACAATTTTAAACAACATAATGTCCTTTGAAGATATCGAAGGTCTTTCATCCAAATGCGCAGAAACCCTAGGGTTTTCCACAGAGGAGGCGGCAGCCATTCTAGAACTGATTAGTGAAACAAGCATTGGCACACACTCCACCACAACTAAAGACCCGGCTAAACGCATTAAACAACTTGAATACTTGATACGGAAGGAGATAAACCGCAAACTACATGCGATCACTCTAGGCCGCTATTTCAAGAATCAACGTATACCAAGAGGGTTACGGATCCAACTTCGCCCAACACTTTGCAAGGAAAGCAAAGAATTTGTACGGAAATGGGAGGCTATTTTGAATAAGTGTTCCCTTGACCTGATTTTATTAACCATACAGGAATTATCAAAAAATTTGGTTACACTAAACACTGAAATTCAGGAAATTGAGAAAGAACTTGTAGGTTCACTAGGAAAAGAAGAATACGATATCATTCTAACTGACATCAATGCGAAACTGGAAGACTACAAAAACGAGTTGGAACAAAAGAAGGTGAAGAAGTTTAAAAGGGACACATATGATTATATCAATGAAGAGGTTTATACATGGATGGAGAAGTATGGCCCGATAGCACCAAAGAAACTCCACAGGTATCCATCAGATAACACTTCCAGCTCCGATTCAGACGCACAGAGGGAGACCGAGGTCCCGACAGAACAAGCATCGAGCGATCCCAACCAAACAGCCAGCCCGTCCACACGCACATCTACGACTGGACCTTTTTTAGGAGCTCGCCCAAAAGAACCCGCAGGGGGAGGAGGAAATCTAAAAAACAAACCACAAACAAGATTACAACTGAGGAAAACCTAGTCATAAATATATCTCATAAAACTCTGAATAAAACTGAAGAGGATACCCTACAAAAGGGGTTGAGTTTTGTACCCACTTACAGTACCACTCTATTTAATACCAAGATTGAGTTGTACAAATTCATAAGAAAACTTAAATTGAAAGTATTCTTTGAGGAGTTAGAACCATACGAGAACACCTCGGATGCCCCAGATTTTCAAGAATTCAGAACTAAGAGTGGCTTCATACCACCAATCTCAGTACCATCAATTGATATTTTTCAAAAACTTGTTACTCAAGACATTGAACGGATCAGTTATAAAACTCCACCGCATAGAAACATGAAACCTCATGAAATGAAAATCATCAGAGATTTATATTGTGATAAGGATATCACCATACGCCCAGCTGATAAGGGAGGCGCCCTAGTCATCATGAACACTACAGATTATAACATTGAATGCATCAGACAACTGCAAGATCGGACCATTTATGCACCTTTAGACCAAGACCCCACTCTTTCTATCAAATTGAACCTTGAGATGTTGTTGGATAAAGCCATGGAATTAGACTGGATAAATGAACACACCTATAAATTCCTCAACAACCCACACCCAAGGGTTCCCAATTTCTATACGTTGCCCAAAATTCATAAGGATCTTGTTAAACCACCGGGGAGACCTATTGTTGCTGGAATGAGTAGCATCAATCAACCATTGGGAGTGTATATTGACTTTTTTCTGCAACCTTTAATACAACAAACTTCCACATACGTTAGAGATACCACACACTTCTTACAGCAACTACACTCTGTTATGTTTGATTGTGATCACCTGATGTTTACCATTGATGTGAAGAGTCTATACACATCTATACCTCATGACCTTGGGATAGAATCAGTTGAATGGCTGCTGTTAAAAGCACCAGAAATTCGAGCACAGAAGGAATTTATACTATCTCTCCTTCACTTTATTTCAGAGAACTCATATTTTCAATTTCAAGACAAATTCTTCCTTCAAGTGTCTGGTACATCAATGGGGGCCACTATGGCACCATCCTATGCGAACTGTTTTATGCATAAGTATGAAATGGACCATATACTGAATAACCAGGAATGGAACAAAAATATACACCTCTGGTTACGGTTCATCGATGATATTTTTGGAATATGGACAGGCACGGATGAGAGCTTCAGTGACTTTTTCACATATCTTAACAACATCGACCAGCGCATCCAGTTCACCAAAGAGACCTCCAGAGACAGAATCACATTCCTTGATGTTCAGATTGAGAAAAAAGACGCCAACTATTCTACTACATTATTTCGAAAAATCACAGATCGCAATAACTTACTTCACCGCCTGAGTTTCCATCAGTCCAGTTTACTCAAAAATCTTCCTTACAGTCAATTGTTGAGAGTTAAAAAGATCGTGAGCGATCCTGAAGACTACTTAGCACAGCAATTGAACATGAGAGAGAAATTTGAAGCACGTGGCTACAGAAAGGATGAATTAGATTTGGCAGTCCAGAGGGTTAATTCCCTTGATCGTGACAGCCTATTGAAAAGTACTACTAAACCCAAGAAAGAACTCAAAACTCCAGTATATGTTTCTAAATTTTCCATTCAGAGTAACAAAATAAAGAATTCCATTAAGAAACATTGGAGCATTTTTAAGAATGATGTAAGGGTCCAGAATCTATTTGAACAACTTCCAGTCTTTGCTTATCAAAGGAGCAAAAACCTACGAGATGAACTGGTCCACACGAGGCCACCGATGAAAGAACCCATTACTTCACGCACAGGAACATATCCGTGCTTACATTGCATCAATTGTAATTTGGTGATCAAGGGTGACACGATATACCATCCCAGAACAGGCAACAAGATTTTCCTGAAGACATTTGGTACGTGTGATAGTGTGAACATTATATATGGTATAAAATGCCCCTGTGGTAAGTATTATGTAGGACAGTCCACGAGATCAGCAAAGGCACGTTGGAACGAGCACCGTTCGTGCATACGTACATGTAACACCAACTCGGCGGTGGCACGCCACTGGCGTGATGAGAACCACAACCTGACTCAAATTAGATTTGTCATTCTTGAAGTGTTAAAGAAATCGAATCCCCATGAGGATTTGGGCCTGCGACTCAACCAAAGAGAAACCTTTTGGATAGACAAACTTGGGAGCCTCTACCCAAATGGCCTAAATGAAGAGATTAACTATCACTGTTACATTTGAATCATTGTTTTCCATGCTTGACTTAAGAGGATTATGTTGATACATGAGTGACTAGTACATGATTTCCTTCCTCTACCAATGTACATTTATACCGTGACACTTTGGATGACCTCTCTCTTTAAGGGGGTCATTCATGTCTTTTATTTTAGGATTCAATATGAATTGTTATCACATTAGGATCCAATCACCAACGTTTATACACCATTGTCGCCCTTCCCGAACTTAGGTTTGGGACCCAAGGTAGCGCCTTCCGGGGGCTACCGCATGCGACTGGTGTATTTATGATAAATGTACATGATATATCCACGATTACACCCATTAGTTGTTTATGTAATGGTTTAGATACACATGCTACCCTTGCATGATTTATTCCATATATCGCAGTGTGTCTAATATGCTTATTATTATCATTATTATTATTATCATAATGTTTGTTTATTTTATCTATGACATTTTCACTCATTTATACACAATTGTCAGTATGTTTTCTATGTCTATTAGCCTTTTTTTTCTCATATTCAATTTTCTGTTCTTTTCCTTCTACAATTCTACATTTATCAGTAGCTTTACTGTAAATTCTTTTTTATCTGGATTCCTGGCTTGAATTGCCTGATTGCATGGAGAGCAATCGTCAGTATGTTTTCTATGTCTATCAGCCTTTTTTCTCATATTTAATTTTTGTTTTTTTCCTTCTATAATTCCGTAATTATCAACAGCTCTACTGCAAATTCTTTTTTATTTGAATTCTTGGCCTGAATTGTCTGATTGCATAGAGTGTAATCGGCAGTATGTTTTCTATGTCTATCAGCCGTTTTTCTCATATTTAATTTTCGATTTTTTTCCTTCTATAATTCCGTAATTATCATCAGCTCTACTGCAAATTCTTTATTTCCATGATTCTTAGCCTTGATTGCCTGATTGCATAGAGTGCAACTGCCTATCGGCATCGTGTCGATCAATGGACACATTTGGGTCACGTGTTTATATTAGTATGAGTAACCTTGGGAACATGTTCCCTGGCTATGCGGAATGGCGTCCCCTGCTTGACTGCAATCCCAGCCTCAGTACACTCGTAGCTTTACGAGTACAGGTAAGCCTGCAGACCTCTACAACTAGTGTCTATGACAAATTCTGAGACAACCCACTAAAACACATGTCGTTGCACCTACAGATTGAAGAATTGATTTGGTCTGGTTTCCAGACCTTTGATCTTGCGTGAAGTTGTTGTCAACTCCCCGCACATTTTTTCCACGGGCTACCTCGATCCCTTGAGGTAACTTTCCTTGGTTTTCTGATCATGTTCAAATTAACTGTGTTATTTCATTTACACATTATTTATTTTGGCATCTTTTCTTTTCCCTACTGTGTGGCTTCATTCACCTTTTCCATTCACCTTGCAACTCATCGAAAATTGGTATGTTATTTTTATATTGTTTTCACGCATGGTTATATTTTGTAACACAATCACGATTTTGTTTATGTTTTTCAAAATTTGATGCTTTTGTATAAATGTTCCACAGTTTGTGTAAATTAGACCTGCCCTGATGAAGGAGCTGTATGCTCCGAAATGCATTGGCACTTTATGTTTATAACAATTATGGGATGAGTTAGCCGCGGCCTCACTAAGATTTTATTAGTGACCAACTTGGAATTTTCTTTTTGATAAACTCATATTACTTTTGGATCCGACTAAGAGATTTATTTGGATGAGTTACATTCTGTAAATACAGTGAACATTTACTAGTTGATTCTAATTTTGCAAATTGCACTGCCCTTGGTAGGGCTTATAGAGAGAGCGGCTGTGTGGCCAGGTTTGTTACCTGGTCTTCTGCATATTTTTGTGTTCCACGAGTCAGGGTGTCTCCAGACTCATCGTAGCCAGCTCCTGTGAATTTTTTGAAAGATGATTTATAACCTCAACCTTTTTTGATCTGTTTGAAAGTGAATTTAAACAAGTGGTGCCCACTTACTTACCTTCCTGCTCTTGTTCTTCCTTTTTTGAGACACACGTGAGTGGAGGCACACAGTGATAGAGATTGTAATTTGACTCATACGACAATTTTAAACAACATAATGTCCTTTGAAGATATCGAAGGTCTTTCATCCAAATGCGCAGAAACCCTAGGGTTTTCCACAGAGGAGGCGGCAGCCATTCTAGAACTGATTAGTGAAACAAGCATTGGCACACACTCCACCACAACTAAAGACCCGGCTAAACGCATTAAACAACTTGAATACTTGATACGGAAGGAGATAAACCGCAAACTACATGCGATCACTCTAGGCCGCTATTTCAAGAATCAACGTATACCAAGAGGGTTACGGATCCAACTTCGCCCAACACTTTGCAAGGAAAGCAAAGAATTTGTACGGAAATGGGAGGCTATTTTGAATAAGTGTTCCCTTGACCTGATTTTATTAACCATACAGGAATTATCAAAAAATTTGGTTACACTAAACACTGAAATTCAGGAAATTGAGAAAGAACTTGTAGGTTCACTAGGAAAAGAAGAATACGATATCATTCTAACTGACATCAATGCGAAACTGGAAGACTACAAAAACGAGTTGGAACAAAAGAAGGTGAAGAAGTTTAAAAGGGACACATATGATTATATCAATGAAGAGGTTTATACATGGATGGAGAAGTATGGCCCGATAGCACCAAAGAAACTCCACAGGTATCCATCAGATAACACTTCCAGCTCCGATTCAGACGCACAGAGGGAGACCGAGGTCCCGACAGAACAAGCATCGAGCGATCCCAACCAAACAGCCAGCCCGTCCACACGCACATCTACGACTGGACCTTTTTTAGGAGCTCGCCCAAAAGAACCCGCAGGGGGAGGAGGAAATCTAAAAAACAAACCACAAACAAGATTACAACTGAGGAAAACCTAGTCATAAATATATCTCATAAAACTCTGAATAAAACTGAAGAGGATACCCTACAAAAGGGGTTGAGTTTTGTACCCACTTACAGTACCACTCTATTTAATACCAAGATTGAGTTGTACAAATTCATAAGAAAACTTAAATTGAAAGTATTCTTTGAGGAGTTAGAACCATACGAGAACACCTCGGATGCCCCAGATTTTCAAGAATTCAGAACTAAGAGTGGCTTCATACCACCAATCTCAGTACCATCAATTGATATTTTTCAAAAACTTGTTACTCAAGACATTGAACGGATCAGTTATAAAACTCCACCGCATAGAAACATGAAACCTCATGAAATGAAAATCATCAGAGATTTATATTGTGATAAGGATATCACCATACGCCCAGCTGATAAGGGAGGCGCCCTAGTCATCATGAACACTACAGATTATAACATTGAATGCATCAGACAACTGCAAGATCGGACCATTTATGCACCTTTAGACCAAGACCCCACTCTTTCTATCAAATTGAACCTTGAGATGTTGTTGGATAAAGCCATGGAATTAGACTGGATAAATGAACACACCTATAAATTCCTCAACAACCCACACCCAAGGGTTCCCAATTTCTATACGTTGCCCAAAATTCATAAGGATCTTGTTAAACCACCGGGGAGACCTATTGTTGCTGGAATGAGTAGCATCAATCAACCATTGGGAGTGTATATTGACTTTTTTCTGCAACCTTTAATACAACAAACTTCCACATACGTTAGAGATACCACACACTTCTTACAGCAACTACACTCTGTTATGTTTGATTGTGATCACCTGATGTTTACCATTGATGTGAAGAGTCTATACACATCTATACCTCATGACCTTGGGATAGAATCAGTTGAATGGCTGCTGTTAAAAGCACCAGAAATTCGAGCACAGAAGGAATTTATACTATCTCTCCTTCACTTTATTTCAGAGAACTCATATTTTCAATTTCAAGACAAATTCTTCCTTCAAGTGTCTGGTACATCAATGGGGGCCACTATGGCACCATCCTATGCGAACTGTTTTATGCATAAGTATGAAATGGACCATATACTGAATAACCAGGAATGGAACAAAAATATACACCTCTGGTTACGGTTCATCGATGATATTTTTGGAATATGGACAGGCACGGATGAGAGCTTCAGTGACTTTTTCACATATCTTAACAACATCGACCAGCGCATCCAGTTCACCAAAGAGACCTCCAGAGACAGAATCACATTCCTTGATGTTCAGATTGAGAAAAAAGACGCCAACTATTCTACTACATTATTTCGAAAAATCACAGATCGCAATAACTTACTTCACCGCCTGAGTTTCCATCAGTCCAGTTTACTCAAAAATCTTCCTTACAGTCAATTGTTGAGAGTTAAAAAGATCGTGAGCGATCCTGAAGACTACTTAGCACAGCAATTGAACATGAGAGAGAAATTTGAAGCACGTGGCTACAGAAAGGATGAATTAGATTTGGCAGTCCAGAGGGTTAATTCCCTTGATCGTGACAGCCTATTGAAAAGTACTACTAAACCCAAGAAAGAACTCAAAACTCCAGTATATGTTTCTAAATTTTCCATTCAGAGTAACAAAATAAAGAATTCCATTAAGAAACATTGGAGCATTTTTAAGAATGATGTAAGGGTCCAGAATCTATTTGAACAACTTCCAGTCTTTGCTTATCAAAGGAGCAAAAACCTACGAGATGAACTGGTCCACACGAGGCCACCGATGAAAGAACCCATTACTTCACGCACAGGAACATATCCGTGCTTACATTGCATCAATTGTAATTTGGTGATCAAGGGTGACACGATATACCATCCCAGAACAGGCAACAAGATTTTCCTGAAGACATTTGGTACGTGTGATAGTGTGAACATTATATATGGTATAAAATGCCCCTGTGGTAAGTATTATGTAGGACAGTCCACGAGATCAGCAAAGGCACGTTGGAACGAGCACCGTTCGTGCATACGTACATGTAACACCAACTCGGCGGTGGCACGCCACTGGCGTGATGAGAACCACAACCTGACTCAAATTAGATTTGTCATTCTTGAAGTGTTAAAGAAATCGAATCCCCATGAGGATTTGGGCCTGCGACTCAACCAAAGAGAAACCTTTTGGATAGACAAACTTGGGAGCCTCTACCCAAATGGCCTAAATGAAGAGATTAACTATCACTGTTACATTTGAATCATTGTTTTCCATGCTTGACTTAAGAGGATTATGTTGATACATGAGTGACTAGTACATGATTTCCTTCCTCTACCAATGTACATTTATACCGTGACACTTTGGATGACCTCTCTCTTTAAGGGGGTCATTCATGTCTTTTATTTTAGGATTCAATATGAATTGTTATCACATTAGGATCCAATCACCAACGTTTATACACCATTGTCGCCCTTCCCGAACTTAGGTTTGGGACCCAAGGTAGCGCCTTCCGGGGGCTACCGCATGCGACTGGTGTATTTATGATAAATGTACATGATATATCCACGATTACACCCATTAGTTGTTTATGTAATGGTTTAGATACACATGCTACCCTTGCATGATTTATTCCATATATCGCAGTGTGTCTAATATGCTTATTATTATCATTATTATTATTATCATAATGTTTGTTTATTTTATCTATGACATTTTCACTCATTTATACACAATTGTCAGTATGTTTTCTATGTCTATTAGCCTTTTTTTTCTCATATTCAATTTTCTGTTCTTTTCCTTCTACAATTCTACATTTATCAGTAGCTTTACTGTAAATTCTTTTTTATCTGGATTCCTGGCTTGAATTGCCTGATTGCATGGAGAGCAATCGTCAGTATGTTTTCTATGTCTATCAGCCTTTTTTCTCATATTTAATTTTTGTTTTTTTCCTTCTATAATTCCGTAATTATCAACAGCTCTACTGCAAATTCTTTTTTATTTGAATTCTTGGCCTGAATTGTCTGATTGCATAGAGTGTAATCGGCAGTATGTTTTCTATGTCTATCAGCCGTTTTTCTCATATTTAATTTTCGATTTTTTTCCTTCTATAATTCCGTAATTATCATCAGCTCTACTGCAAATTCTTTATTTCCATGATTCTTAGCCTTGATTGCCTGATTGCATAGAGTGCAACTGCCTATCGGCATCGTGTCGATCAATGGACACATTTGGGTCACGTGTTTATATTAGTATGAGTAACCTTGGGAACATGTTCCCTGGCTATGCGGAATGGCGTCCCCTGCTTGACTGCAATCCCAGCCTCAGTACACTCGTAGCTTTACGAGTACAGGTAAGCCTGCAGACCTCTACAACTAGTGTCTATGACAAATTCTGAGACAACCCACTAAAACACATGTCGTTGCACCTACAGATTGAAGAATTGATTTGGTCTGGTTTCCAGACCTTTGATCTTGCGTGAAGTTGTTGTCAACTCCCCGCACATTTTTTCCACGGGCTACCTCGATCCCTTGAGGTAACTTTCCTTGGTTTTCTGATCATGTTCAAATTAACTGTGTTATTTCATTTACACATTATTTATTTTGGCATCTTTTCTTTTCCCTACTGTGTGGCTTCATTCACCTTTTCCATTCACCTTGCAACTCATCGAAAATTGGTATGTTATTTTTATATTGTTTTCACGCATGGTTATATTTTGTAACACAATCACGATTTTGTTTATGTTTTTCAAAATTTGATGCTTTTGTATAAATGTTCCACAGTTTGTGTAAATTAGACCTGCCCTGATGAAGGAGCTGTATGCTCCGAAATGCATTGGCACTTTATGTTTATAACAATTATGGGATGAGTTAGCCGCGGCCTCACTAAGATTTTATTAGTGACCAACTTGGAATTTTCTTTTTGATAAACTCATATTACTTTTGGATCCGACTAAGAGATTTATTTGGATGAGTTACATTCTGTAAATACAGTGAACATTTACTAGTTGATTCTAATTTTGCAAATTGCACTGCCCTTGGTAGGGCTTATAGAGAGAGCGGCTGTGTGGCCAGGTTTGTTACCTGGTCTTCTGCATATTTTTGTGTTCCACGAGTCAGGGTGTCTCCAGACTCATCGTAGCCAGCTCCTGTGAATTTTTTGAAAGATGATTTATAACCTCAACCTTTTTTGATCTGTTTGAAAGTGAATTTAAACAAGTGGTGCCCACTTACTTACCTTCCTCCTATAGTTAATAGAACCAATGAGACATCGTACTTTTAGTGACGTCTACAGTAGTCATTTTTGAAGGAAGGGCTTAGATGCCCACCCAACAGTGTTTTACCCAATCCCCACACTCCGTTACCATATACAGATATAGTACCTATAGTAAAGTTACCTTTTCCCAACCAATAGAAATGCATATTAACTTTTGAGTGTTACACCTCAATGATGACGAGTTTTGAGTATAAATGTTACAGCTTGTATGAAGTTCGTTGGCGTTTGAAGCGAGAAGGACGATTGCATCACTGCTGATATCCATGACTCCCTGTTTTCTGTACTTGTCATTAAACAGACTCCCTTATTGATTGGTATTGGAGTAATGCATCTGCACCCCCATCCATCTCAGGGGTGCAGCTATCTCGTCTTAAAGTACTTCTAAGCAAACCTCGGCTCTATGGGCCAGCCGGGGGTCTCGGAGTACACCTGAATGAGCCCCATGCTCTTTGTATAAAAGGCAGCCCAGAAGGGCAGGAGGCTCAGTTAGCCCCACTGCCAGTCCTGCAAACCTTCTCTGCGATTGATCCAACAGCAGACACTGCATGCCCGCAGCAAAGTCTCACACAGCCTGTGAAGACCATTAGGGCCAGGATAAGCGGAGCACAGGGCATCTTCAAGAGCCTAAATGCCATAGCCCTCCAGGAGAAACCCCAATGCACAAGCTTCAGGGACAGGGTCCTTGTCCACAGTCCAAGGCCCTGAACTTCAGAGAGGCTCTTACAGAATCCACTTTACAGGGTTTGAGGTGGCAAAACGTGTACAGAGCCATGGTACCTGATTCCACATACTCCCCACACCGGTGAGTGATAAAGACTACAAGTTCAATAAACATTCGTAAGGAGGAAACACAAAAGATGGCCAACTCCAAGTGATGCCTTCCTTCTATCGGCTTTTCTTCTGAGGCAACCTGTACTTTGTCGAAGGGACGCAACATTGCTTCTTAGCTTCATCTTTCACTTCTTGCTGTTCTTTTGTGGCAGACCGATTCTTCTGCCATTTACCACCCTTTTTCCTGATAGAAGGCTCGCTGTGCTGCCTTTGCATCGCTTCTTCTGGTGCAACTTCATCATACTGTGCCTCCTCCTCCTCATCATCCTCTTGGCCATCCTGTGATCCAAGTGGGTCATGGCAGTAGTGGTCTTCATGCTCATAAGTGAAGTGGTGGCAAGAAAAACTGCAGGAGCTAGTTCTGCTTCCAGAATACAGAGGTTCTCGGTCTGAACTTCCACCCTGGTGGCTGCAACTGGCGGTGCCTGGTTTTTTTTCGGATGTTGTTTTCTGTGAAGCAATGCTCTATTCTCACTAACCGTTGGTGACCAGTCACACCTGTCGCTACCACGAAGGTCAAAGTTGACATAACTGGTATAGCCTGGTCCCCTCCCAGAATCTCTGGTGAGTCATCCTACTTCTGTCTGCACATATCCTCACAAACCAGCTCTTCAATCTCCCTGTAAACCCCTTTGTGGCCACTTCCAATAGTTTGATGTGCCCGAAGCTGGGGGTGCAGTCCCTGCTCTTGTCTTCATTGGCCATGCCTTTAGGACTACAATCTCCCAGGACAAGTGGTGCTCCATTTGGAGCATTGCTCCAAGAATCCCCCAATCTTGAAATGTGGCTGTTCGCATGGAGTTGACTCAGCTTGTAGTCAGTGCACTGAGTGTCCTTCTCACCAGAGGGCTCTGTACACCATGGATGACTGCTCGCAAACTGACTCCACTTGCACCACCAGCGGTCTGCTTCTCCATGTTTTGCAGCAGTCTCCCTTGTTTGGATCTCATAGGACTCAAGTCACAGTCGCCATGATGGATTTCTCGGATTTGGAGGTGCTTCTTGCGCCCCCTCTCTAAGTCTCAGAACCCGATCCAGTGTGGATAAACCTTCCATGCAAGCGCTCTGGCTGCAAGGAAGCGACTTGTAATGACAGACAAGAACATAGATATGAAGCAGACTTCTTCAAAAGTGTACAATACACCCACTACATGCAAAACAGTATCACAGAAACGCAGGACATAGCACCTATACTCCAGTGTTGAACATGACTTGGTCTGTCTCTTAATGTGACCATCCAGACATTTCTGGAGGTGCAACCGTAGAACCATGCCATGTCCGGTGCTGTGACCAAGCCAAGTGTAGGTGCTCCAGGCTCCTGAGTATTGCCCTGACTGGGTGTAAATGAGGAAAGCATCACCGGGGAATGATCTCCACGCTCTGTCCAAGGCTGCGCGACCCTTGTGCTCATCTTTTCATTTGCCCGTCAGTATAGTCTTACTTAGTCCTTCTTCTGGCATTTCTCTCAATGGCACCCCCTTAGCTGCCTCCTGTCCTACTCTACATCACCTAAACGTTTTACTTGTATATCTATGCCAACATAGGTGTATCATAGGAATAGTGAATGTGTTATAACTTTTTTTTTAAGTTCTTCATCTTATTGAATCGAACTAGTCATAAATGATTCCATGTGCTCATGACTCTATTTAGAGCTCCTTATAAAAGTATTGCTTCCACCAAGCACCTGCTCTGCAGGTGGAGGTCCTATTTCGCAAATAGTGGCCCAGAGTCAGGGAAACGTCTGGGGGATTTGATTCAGTCAGGCGGGTCCTGCACTGCCAGGAGGTCTGGGTAATGAGGATCCCAAAGAGCCCCTTGGCTAGTGGGGCAGGTCTGGTGCTATCCTGAGCTGGCCTGTGTTAGCATTTTGACCACCATCACTCAAGCTCCCTCCATCCACCTAATCGCTGCCTGTTGATGATATGGTGGCAGGTGGCAGGTGGTGGTGAGAGTAATGCCTCATCCAACTACATTCCAACTTGGCCCCTTGTATTTCTTATCCAGCTAGAAGCTTTTCCCTCTGTCTGCTACAGGGAGCTGGGGTGGCTTTGATAAGTCTAACCTTCCTATGGTGTGTCACCCCTTCCTGGGAGCATGGTATCTCCCAGGGCTCGTGCTATGGTCACATGGTGGTGACCATGTGACTTATATAATAAAAGCAACTAGCCAGTTCCGGCTAGTCAGTAGATGGAATCCTGACTCCTGCCTGCTGTGTGTGTCATTGGCTGCAGCGCAATGCTGATGCTGCGCAGTATGCCAAGGGCCTGCTGCTGCTGCAGGGCCCTACTTAACTTACAGTTCCCCTGCTCGGCAACGCTGTGCATGATGCCCCCCCCATGGATGTAGAGCCCCTGCTGGGCAGCTCTACAGGCGAGTCTCGCAGAGCCCCTGCTGGGCAACCCTGCGTACAGGTGCTGGCGCCGTCTTGTGGTGTTGGCCTTGGTATCCCCAGGCCATGGAAGAGCCTGTGTGCTCCCTGGCAGGCAGGGAGCCCCCTGTGAACATTTGTCGGCTGGGTTCCCCCAGCATGTCGGCTGGGTCCGTGTGATCACGGCCCATCAGGGTGATCCCTGCAACTAAGCAAGGTGGGTGTCTCCACCGTCCGACAAGCTGGCTCATGTACCCATGATCCAGCCTGCAACAACAATGTCAAGGTGTGTGCTGGGCGTCCCCAGCCTTGGTCTAGGGCATAACACTTCCTATTAGACTGAGTGCGACACTGTTCCTGCTGTTTCAGACTCACACAACAAAATGTTGTGGTCGTTTTGATGCAGCCGGCCTAAGATCTACCATGGTCCCTTGTGACACACTACTTCAGGATATGTTTGATCATTCAAACTATGTGACCCATGCCATGTTAAGAAGGTCATGCAGCTATATTCTGCGGCTGCCACCTAACTCAACCATACACCATAGCCCATACCCACACCATTCTACACTCCCGCCCTTTAACTTTCTTCTTGCCTTCACCCAGCAATCATTACATAAATCAGGCCTTCATCAAATGTCTCTGGCAGCACTTATTGCCAGCCAAGTCCTACTGCCAGCCAAGTCCTGCCACATTTGTTAACCGCACCCTACCCAATTGCAGCCTCTGCTCACTATACTCCCACTTACCCACCCACAACCCCACCTTTTTACTTGTGGATTGTAAGTGCCAAGAGACCAAGCAAATAGCAGACGTGTGCTCTTCTATCTATCTATCTATTGTGTTCTTATATAGCGCGATTCGCCCATAAGCCTCATTGCGCTCAGGTGCGCTAGATCTTTTGTAAGACCTAGTACCACAACATAACCTGACACTAACCCTCCCATTGATTGAAGACTGGACAACATCCTCACAGCTATGCAATGTAATGTAATGTAGTCTCACATAGTATAACTTCTGCCATCTGGTCTTCCACAAGTGGACTTTGGACATCAGAACCCTGAATGATACCACCAGGGCTTATAACCCGGACGGCATCTGCTTCTTTCTTTCTTGTCACACTGTGTGATTCGCTGCCTCTGAAAATGAGAGTCAAGGATGGGCCACCCTGCTTTTGTTTCACCACCCCTTTCATCCGTTTCCGCCCCCACACTCGCGCGATGGTGGTGAGGCACCTTTGCACGAGATTGGCATGCTGGCCGCAATCTTCAGTGCACTCTCAGCCCGGACTGCCATGACCTAGAAGGCCCTTGCTGCAGGGGCTAAGATAGCAGACATTATTTGTGCTGGGCCTGGCCCTCCGACTCGACTTTTAAGCGCTTTTATTACCATCCAGTCGCTAGCGTAGCGTCTCTTGTGGTTGCAAGGCTTTGAACTTGCACAAGTGAAGTAACCAAAAAGAAGATAGAGGGTAGTCCAGTTCATTATGTATATATATATATATCACTGTTTTATGGTTCCAATTACTCTTAAGCTATACACAAGAGAGACCCCCCCCCCCATGGTCATCCTTGTGCACTCCAGCTGAGGTCCCCAACTGACACATTTAGAACATTCACACTCAAGTACTCATCAACATTCTCCTGAGCTGTCAGTCACACCATGCACCAACATTCCATCAGCATTCAGAGCTGGCCAGCAGGTGAGGACAACATTCAGCCAGATTCTGCAATATGTGTCATGATGTTAAAGATAGAAACTCCATGTCTGGGTAGAGATTCAGGATTTCATTAAGGACACAGAGACTGGGATTATCCCATCCTTTGCTGCCTCAACCTTTCACCTCTCTCATGTCTGCTACAGCCTTGTGACTTGCTCTCTGCCGGCTAAGGCCATGTGCTTCCGCTAGGCTCCTTCCTTCTCCTCCTCTGTTCCTGAGCACTGCCTTTGCTGGGTCCTGCTTCACCCACCAAAAAGAAGCAAGAGGGCTGGGAGACACATCCATATACACCTGACCTGTTCTGTGACATCATCCGTGGGGCCCTGCTCCCCCTTTTGGTGCAGTGTCATGGGTAGCAATGAAGATGTGTTTCATAATCCCAGCCTCTGCATCCTTAATAATATCATGATTCTCTACCCACAGAATGGGAAGTGTTGGGGTGATCAGAAAAGGTCCTACCGAGGAAGAGGGGATCACAATTGCAATTTTATATGTATCCTGCTTAGTTAATGTGAATGGGATGTGTTACTTTAAGTGTTACTTTGTGTTTAAGTTGATACATTTTAGATTTGCACACGCGCAGGAAGATAAATGGCAAAATCACCAATGAAATATAAACGTAATCTAGATATGGTGTGCTATGAGGTGCCTAGAAGCTGGGCAACAAGGAGCTTCATAATGCTCCTGCAGGGAAGGGGACTTGTCACGAAAAACCCATTGTGGAGAAGACACAATAGTTATTAAATATGCATGCACTAAAATACACACATAGGGAATTTACAAATCTAAACACAGTATTGGTTATACCCTGCAGTCAGGGTTCTTGAGGTGAATTTTAAGCGACTGGGAAATACTGGTTCTGCAGGGCTGGAGGCCAAAGGAGAGGTAATGATTAACAGCGACATTAAGCAGATGGTCAAGCCAACAAGCCGGCCTGGTATTTTTATGGCTTAGCAGTATTGCAGAAGGCAGATGTAATCTTTTTAAATGCATGGGAGTTCGTTATTTATTGTTCAGAGGGATACGGCCATTTGCTTTGACCAACAATAAACTTTGGCTGAAGTGACGCTTGAGGCCTGAGTGACCGATACTTCACGGGTTTGTGATTATTTTCTCAGGATGTGACAAGAGGCCACGCGTGTTGAATTGGTAGTTGTTTAGATTAGAATGTTCCAATGATGTCAGCAAGTCGGGTGGGTGAGCTGGTTATCGCCAGTTCAAAGGGAACCTGTTTATTCTACCCCTGTTCATCTTGCTTGAAGTACTCATGCAAACCATGTGCAATTACGTTCAGGGTTAACAACGTCTCAGGCCAACTGGGGCTTGTAATGAATTTTTTTTGTGTGTGAATGTGTAACTGTATGATGATGTATGACCTGCCAAGGACACATCCTAAAAAGGGGTGTGTTGTAGACATGAGCTGAAGATGGTAGTTAAGATTATCGTGACCAATGAGAACGGGAATTGGAGAAAGATTGGATTTCTTTTGTATAGTCCTTGGCCAATCATATGTGTTTGGGTAGATTGTAATAAAATATATGGAGTGTTTTAACTGTTACAAAAATGTATATAATGTGTCAACTTGTGTGATTCGGAGAGACTCTGGTTAGTTTGACTCTCCAGCATCATCCAGCTCCTGCCGGCTGATTGTACAATACACTTGCTTTACGTACAAAAGTGCACTCGCTTCTTAAGTGGTCTGACTGCTTTCGGGTAAAGTGATTTGATGCCCACCCCCACATTTGGCAAGCCAGTGGTAGGATCACAGGCTGTTCCAAGACATTGGGGGTTTCCTGTCCGCACAACTCAGCTGCAGCACCTCTCTGCGAGCACCAGTCTTCCGTGCATGGTGAAAAAGGGACAGTTTATGGCCACCATATTGGTTAAAAGCCTGTCTGTTCCCTGGAGGCGTGGTACTGTGGTCCAACTGTGCTGGTTGAATTAAAGGAGCACCACTTCGGAGCGCTTCGGATTCACATGAGTGCACTTTTGGCGGGTAAAGCAAGAGGGAAAAGAGGGTTGTTTCTTTGATTTAAGGACTTTGGAAAGGGTAGAAGTGGAGTGCTTGTGTGGAGTTAGCCGAGGTTATGTGACTGAAAGGGTCAATGCTTTGAAGGAATGAGTGATCTGTTTTATGTTGCTAGTCCTTTGTATTTATTTTTACCTAGTTGATTATTTTAGAGGTGTGAGGTGGTATACCCACCAACACGTCCAATGTGAGATTTGTCCTGATACCCTTAAGTTTGCTTGTCTAGTTGGCTGGAGCCCTCATCTAGGAGTGAGGTGGCATCTTATGGTAAATCCACCCGTAGATACCTTCCTGAAGTATACCCTTGGCACCCTTCATTTTGTATTGACTGTGCGGACAGAGCCCTTGCTTTTCTTGGTTAGTCGAAGTAATGAAGGGTATCTTCCTGTAGTCAGGAAATGACAGAGTTGTAGTAGAAAATACCATACTATTGATGAAGAGAGCGAGAGCAGCCATGTTGTAGTGGAAAACATTGTGCTCCTTCTATGTTCGAGTGAAGGAGATATCTCAGAGATATTGGCCTGTGTCTGTTTTTTTTTGGATAAAGATGCTGTCTCTTGTGTAAGACTGAGAAGTATAATTAAAGTGAATAGCTAAGCAAGGTGATTGCGGTAAAAGTGAGCAAGGTGAGTGATTGTGGAGGAAGTCTAAGAAACTGGGATGGAAAAAGGAGTTCTTTGGGTTAAAAATGTGTGCCGCGGATTCAGCTACTGTGTTGTACATAATGATATTGTTAAATGTTGGACTAGGGTTAGGGTATGGAGACTCCATTGAATCAATTTGTGTCAGGTACTTTCTGGCTATAAGGTAAAGATTTCAAAGTACCATTGGGAATGGCTGTGGGAAACTAAGGGTAAAATACGCAATTCTTGGCTTACTGAAGGGATGGCCTATGATAAAGGGATATTTGAAAACGTGTATCCTTTTTTAACTATAAGGGTTCAAAGTTAGGGAATTGGTTAAACAACTTAGAGCTATGGAGGATGTATGAGAAAGGCGGGGAGGTCCATAATGTTAACATCTCAGAGGAAGGGCTGAAAAAGGAGGGTGCAGGAATTCCTTCTGCACAGCCCACATGTGGGTGCTATCTGTTAAGATGGATTTCGAAACTCTGACCTGGTGGGCAGAAGTTTACGAGGCCACCCTAGTTTAGTGTACCAGGGGAACCTTCTAGACAAACCAGACCAATCTACAGTAGTTTGGCAGGCGGTCAAGACTAAGTCTCAGGAGGGTTGAGAGTGATCAGAGGCCCACAATGAGCACACACAGTAAAACTCCACAGATTACCCTTAGACAGTTGTATATCAAAAATACATGTATTATAGGCCTTTATAACAAAACACAATTAAACCACAGTTATCAAGAAAACCATTACCACACACGCTTATTCACTATGTAACCTATATACAATAATCTGTTTAGGCTAATGCTGATGAAAGGAGAGAACATGACCACAACCATGACCACAAGGGATACAATCCACACAGATATCAAATCAGGCAGTTATTCGTATTCAACCCCTAATTTATGTAGTCCAGGCCTACTAAGTGAGGAGCCTAGCACTCAAAGTACTGCAGTGCATTTGCAATGTGCGGTCATGCATAAAACGAAAAGCGGGTTCTCTTCAGGGGCCTGTAGCTGCTCAGGAAGACGCTTGAGGTGATGAAGAATAAGTTCTCATTCCTAGAGGAGGGTCTACCCTTGTGGATAGATTGACTTTGGAGTTCAGGAATAGCTGGGGAGCGAAGGCTAGCCCATTCAAGGTCAGTATCTTTTAAAAGATTCTTGTGCATAAAAATAGATGGATGTGCCACAGGGCCACCGGTAAGTGATGAAAGTACTCACGACCCTCGACACAGTCAAGACCAATCTTTAGCAGTCTAGCCCACTTCGCTCATGGGTATTAACCCTGCAGTTTCAGGATGCTCCAGCTCTCATAGGCTGCGGGACGGGACGATCAACCTTTGGGGACAGTAGCCTTTTCTCCGCTCTCGAAGAAAGGAGAAGGATAATTCTGGTGCAGCACATCTCAGGACATGGTGGGGAAGGTCTACAGGCACTTGCAGTGACAGTCACCATAGCGGGGCGACACAGGGACTGCAAATGCTCTCGGCATGGCACACTCTCATAAATCGCAACCCAGAGGAGCTAGTTGTGGCGGGAGAGGGCCCAGGACAACAAGTAAGCAATTCCCAAAGTCTCGAGTGTCAACTCAGGAAGGCAGCGATCCTGTGCGGTAACCTGGGTTCGAGCACAACACTTCCAAAAGGGCTCTTTGCGAGGGTAAGAAAGGAGGTGCCAAGAGTAGTTGTTCCCACTACTCCAAAGGCGTGAAGCATCCTTGTAAGCCTTCTTGGTACGATGCAAAGGCAGGCATCCGACGGGACAACAGTGGGGTCAGGGTGCCAAACCTCCCTAGCACGTCACCAGCGGTTCCTCAAGTCTGTTTTCTCGTTAAGGATACTTGGCTCCCTATGAAGTTTGGTGTGAGCATCAGGTGATTGGCCTGCAATGGATGCAGAGCCCATTCTCTTACCTAAGATTCCGTTTGCGCTCAAATCTCAGCTAGCCAATAGAAGTTCTGCTCTACTGGAAAAAGTCAGGTTTGGTAAGCCAAACAAAAGCAAAATGGTTGAGGGGTAACACATGTAGGGAAAATTGCACCTTAGGGAAATCTTTCCTAAAACAATCCTTTATTGCTGACAGAAGGGTATACAGACCGTGAATTCGAACCTCCATTTTCTCCAGTGGCTACTACAGTGGTTGTGAGACGAACACAGGTAACACCTCCATCAGCTACAATTCCTAGAAAATGAGATATTGAGGAAAGTGGAAGGATAAGTCCTTCAATGGTTAGGGTCAATGGTTAGGGCTGAAGAAATGTTGAGAATGGAGAGTGGAAAGGGAATAACTCCCCCGACTGCTAGGTTAGCATAGAGTTTAAGGATGGAGAAACGAGAGAAAGTTATTTTTAGGTTGGATAAATCAGTTATCAAAGAGGTCAATGTGCACCTGGAGGATGGAAGCATTGCTAAGGGTACAGGATTTAAGCAGGGAGAATGGGAACCGGCACCCTACAGTTGTGCTGAGTATGCTTTTGTGCCTGTAGAAGTATCAGGTGAAGTGATAACAGGAGTAGGAGACAAAGGTGAATAGGAATCGGATGTGAACAGGGAGAGCAGGGTGTAGCAGCCCCACCTCCTACTCCAGTAGCAGCGACAGAGAGTACACCATGAAGTCGTAGTGCGTGCCATAGTACTTGCATGGCCATAGTAAGTATCAGGGCAGAGATGGGAGAAGTCCCAGTAAAAGCGGGTGTAACTCAATTTACACTGCTGCAGCAGTGTCAGCGAAAGGCATATTATGTCACATGGTCACACATCGACCAGAATAATTTGATGAAGACACTCGCTTCGCTCACTGCAGGGACGGGGAAGTGCATTTATGCATTAGAGAAACACACTGCTGGTGTCATGTTGGCCCTGGGGGATATGAAAAACTTGTGCATGGCTCTAACGGGGGAACAGTCAGGTGAGCTTTGGAGGCGAGCAGGGTATCCGAGAATTCAGTTGGATAGAAATAACCATGATAGAGCAGCATTTTATAATTACATGGAGCAGGTATGGTGGTCCCTGCGGGTTATGTATCCCAATACACCCAATATAAATTCTACTCTTCTTAAAACAATGAAATTGGATGATGATCCTGCCACACACATCTAGTTAACTCCTGAGATGTTGGGGGCAGAGACGGGAGAAACATGGGATAAGAATGTGGTGATTTTCTAACCACATGCTAAAGAAGGGATTTCCTAAGGAAGTCCAGCACAATCTAGATAAAGTAGTAGGGATGGAGGCCAAGAGTTGGCCGGAGGTTCAGGCATATATTGTGCATTTTGTAAAAGGAGGCAAGAGAAGGAAAAAGAGAATATAGAACAGGCACAAAAGGCAGAGGCCAAGCTACCAAAAATCTGTTTGGAAGGAGCAGTGATTGCCAGCCGCATGGAGGGACAGCAAGGACAATTGGGACAACAGGTACATAGTGAATTGGGTATGACACAAGGTTGGAAGGATAGGTATGCTCCCGATCCAGCGCAAATGAGAGGGTTTCTGTGAGGTAGGGGAGGGTTTTCACAAGGAGGTGGGTCATTTGGTGGGTTTGGAGGAACGGGCCCCAGTTTGACGTGAGAATGGGAAATAACTATGGACGGTTGTATGGGGTTCAATGTTGGTCATGAAGAAGGGGACATGTGGCACGAGATTGCTGGAGCAGGCCACAGTATTTTAACTTAGGGGCTCAGCAAATGCAATCCCCGACCATGCCATATGCCCCAGGCTCTGTGCAATCACAGCAGGTATGGACTGAACAGAACTCAGCGACTGGGGCTGCACAGACCTATGTGAGTCAACTGACCATGCAAGCACAGGCACTGGTACAGACATGGAAGAGAAATTCTTTACCCCAAGGAACGGTCACTCATTGCACTGGAGCAAGTGTTTCTGGAGGGAATCTTTCTTGCGAATTTGTACCGAGGATAGCCCTTGGGGATCACTGGGATCTCTGATGTGTCTAGTCCAGTCTGTTATCACCTATCCGCAAGAGGAACCCCGGATAGGTGTGCAGGTAGGTGACCAAACGTTGCCATTCTTGGTCGATACAGGGGCTACACAATCTTGCAGCAAGAAAGGTGAGTCCCCATGTCAGGCAAAACTATGGACACAAAGATATTCTCTGGGGCTATCCTGTCGGTTCCTTACACTGAAGATCTACATATTAAGGTTGGTAAACAAAATGTATCTCCTCCTTTGTTGTATTGCACAGATACCCCGACGAATCTCTTGGGCAGAGATCTCCTAAGTATGCTCCACATGTCGATCACTTTCACGGAGGAAGGTATAGTATGCTCGACTTCAGGTTTTTATATAGTAAGAGAAGCGGCACGTTTGCATGCATATAGTAACAGCATGATAAGGGGGGTGTTGTACATTCACATTTGTTTCTTTATGGGGTAATGGTTTTGTTAAGTTGGGTCCCAGGAATCAGAGATCAGACATGGCCGGTACCAATTGAGTTTTTGTTTCAGCCTGTTGTGTCGCAGGAGGTAACACCAGGCACTATTGTTACACTTCTCCTGGAAGCAGTAGTTATCAGGAAGAATAGGGTGATTCTCTCAGGCACTGATGAGGAGGAGGAGAGTAACGCACAGTTTTGTGCATCAATCTGACCTTATCGCTAAGGGACGTGTTCAATTAGCAATTGTTCAAAGATACCGAAGACACAGGAGAGATCATTTTTGAGATTGGGGTGCCTTGCCAGATAGCGATAGAGCAAAGGGAAGTATTACAGACCATGCTTATCATTAGAAACGCATTGCCACATTGGAAGGAGGATTTGAAAAAAGTGCTGGACCATTTATGGACCAGCAATCCTCATGATGTGGGGCTGCTAAAGAGTGTTGGAGCAGTGCAAATAAAATTGAAACCTGATGCGATATTACAGCGAGTTATGCAGTACCCCATGTCTAGAGGCAGACAAAGGTATTTATGAGACCATTATGGCATTGTTGAAGCAAGGCATAATGCAACCTTCTGTGTTCCCATGTAACATGCCCATCTACCCTGTGAAGAAAGCAAAGGGGTCTAGTTGGAGCATGGTCCAGGATTTGCACCCCCTAAATAATATTATTGAGGCAGAAATTCCAGTGGTACTGAATTCTGCTACCATTCTGTGTAATATCCCTACTGGGTCAACCCACTTCATGGTGATTGATCTAAAGAATACATTTTTCTCAGTCCCCTTATAACCCCAATCTCATTACCTCGCGGCGTTTATGAATTGTGGTCAGAGATTCAAACACAAGAGGTTTCTCCTGGGGTACTGTAAATCTCCAAGTGTTTTCAACAGGGTGGTTCAAATGGATTTGGTAAATGTACATGTGTACAGTACAGTAATCCAGTACGTGGACGATTTTCTAGTTTGTAGCACTTCAGAACAGCAGTGTCAAGGAGATTCAATAACGCTCCTCACCCTGCTCATGGAGAAGGGGTACAAAGTGGACAAAGAAAAATGACAGCACTGCCAGACAGAGTAAGTATTTTTGGGCCAAGTGATATCACCCGCAGGAAGGAAGGTAATGCCAGAGAGAGCCGCTGCAGTTCGAAATACACCTCAGTCAGTCACAGTGAAACAAATGCAGCAGTTTTAGGTACTCTGCAACTATTGTAGATCATGGAGCTTTCACTACTCTAGTTATGTGAGGCCCTTACCAAGGGAACTTAAGGAAGCACAGAAAGGTGAAGGGTCAGATAGAATGGTCTGAAGAAATGGTGACTTGCTTTCGGGACTCAAGGCTGCAAATAACAATTCTTCGTCCTTGGTGACCCCGAATTACAAGAACCATTTAATCTGTTTTCTCACTCGAACAGGCACGTAATGACAGTGGTCCTGGCCCAGCAAACATTGATAGGGCATAAACCTTTAACATACTATAGATGACTCTTAGACCCAGTGATGCAGGGGCAGTTCCCTTTTGAGCACAATTTACTGTGAGCAGCTTTTGCAATTCAAATGTTTTCAAACAATACCATGGGTTGCCTGGTGACAATGTGCATGGATCATGAAGTCTTCGCGATTGGAATAATCCAAGTCGGCTTTGATGACCCAAAGAGTATCAGGGTATGAGGTTATTCTATCAAATGCATCTATATTTCCCGTACGGTGTCACCTCGTCAATCCTGAGACATGTGTAGCCGAGCCAGTGAAACCTGATGACATTGTCCACGATTGTGCAACATATGAGGGAGAAGAGAAAGAGAGGATGAATGTTAAGGAGGATGCTTTGGAGGGAGGTGAGGTACTTTTTGTTGATGGGTCCTCGTAAATTAATCAGGACACTGGTGGGAGGTGTACGGATGCAGCCGTTGTGGGCCTTGTGAATAGGGAATACAAGGTCAGACTGAAGAAACAGTTGGCTTCACATTTCTCCACACCAGTAGCAGAATCAGTGGCAGTTATAGAGGTGCTAGAAATGAGTACGGGGTAGGTGGTCACTATTTATTTGGACTCTGTGTATTTAACCTTCACTGTGCATTCAGGGTTATCAAGATGGCAGGGAAGAAGGTTTAGGAGTTCTGACAGGACTCCTGTCCAGCATGCTGTGCTACTATCCAGACTAATCGAAGTGATAACCCTGTCCACAGAGGTAGGGATCATAAAGTGTGCTGCGCACACTAATCATACTAACTCATAAGCATTTGGAAATGATGCCGCAGACAGGGTAGAGAATGAAGCAGCATATCTGCCATTTACAGATTCCCAGAAAATGGAAACCATGTCCCAGCAGGTATAGTTGCCAGTTTCATACACCGCAGATCCTTATAAATGAAATGAAATGATATTTTATTTATATTGCGCTCGTACACAAGTGGTTCAGAGTGCGACCAGGCAAAGGGAGGGGAACAGGGGAGAACAAAAACAGCAATCTTACTAGCCCCAGTGACATTAAGAACGTGCAAGTGCATGGGAAAGGGAAAAGGAGGAAAGTGCATGGAAGGGGGGAGACGTGGAAAGTGCAGAACAGAGGAGAGAGCAGAATAAATAATAATAAGTAAAATAAATAAATAAAGGCAATAAAAAGTGGTAGTGCAGGCAGCAAGTGGCAAGTGCTAGGTTAGTCATATAGGGAGTATCTGATAAGTGCAGAAGAGAAGTGGGTGGGGGACTGTATGGGTACAGATACAGACCCCAGTGCAACGGGTGGCCCGGAGGCAGAGCAGGAGGGTGGCAGGGTGAGCAGGTTCCCTGGGCCCGAAGGACAGAGGATGGCCAGGTGCACGGTGCAGAGAGAGAAAACAGGTCAGCAGGGGAGAAGAGGGGAAAAGGCAGAAGCGATGGGGAAGGTCTTGAGGTGCTTCCGGAACCGTAGATGGTTCTCCTCTAGTTTCAAGGTGGCAGGGAGGCTGTTCAAAAGGGAGGCCCCAGCTGAAGACAGAGATCTACCCCCAGCTTGTTTCTTCGAGAAATGACTGACTCTGAGGGATTTAGATTTAGAGGAGCAATGGGCTCATGAGGGGAGGTATTTATAAAGGGATAGTTCAAGGTATTTTGGACGCAGGCCCCAGTAAGCCTTGTGGACAATGCAGAGGGTTTTAAATGTATCCTTGCATCTACTGAGAGCCAATGAAGGGATTTCAGAGGTGGAGAGATACGATCCCAGGGCTTGAGGCCAAGGACAAGTCTTGCAGTTCTGTTCTGGATAAGTTGTAAAGGGCGGCGAGAGGAGGCAGGTAGATTTAGAAAGAGACTGTTACAGTAGTCCAACCTAGAGAGAACCAGAGCTTGGGAGAAGGTGAGCTTCTGAGGGAAGGAGAGGAAAGGCAGAGTACCTCTGAGGAGGTGCAGTAAGAAGTTTAACTTTTTAGAGACGTCAGAGATGTGAGCGGAGAAGGGAAACGTGGAGTCAAAGATGACACCAAGGTTCTTAGCCTAGCAAGTAGGAGTAGGAGGAGGGCCAATGGAGTCCGGCCAGAGAGTGAGGGGAAAGGGTGGTGAAGGTGTACCAATGAGGAGGATCTCAGTTTTGTTGGCATTTAGACAAAGATAATTTGCGGCACACCAGTTTTGAATGGCAATTAGGCAATCAGAGATTAGAGAAAGAGAGGGGGTTTCTGAAGAAAGCTCTGGAAATTTGAGCAGAAAATGGAAATGCAGTAGGCAAGAGTTGCCAGATATTGGTTGAAAAGCCAGGACGAGAAGTTAAACCCCTGGAGAACAACACAGGTAGAAAGGGAGATAGAAGATAGGAAGGACTCAAGTTATACCTGGCAGGGTGGATCAGAGAGTAAAGAGGTCAGCCAGGCCAGAGCCTGATCAGTGATACCCAGGTTGTCACAGAGACGATTGAGCAGGGTGGGATGGTTGACCATGTCGAAAGCAGTGGAGAGATCAAGTAGGATGAGGACAGAGGGAATGCTAGAGTCAAGGTTGGAGAGCAGTTTCCGTGCTTCTGGCAGCTCTGAAGCCAGATTGGTGGTTATGGAGAGAAACAACAGAATCGGAATGAAGGTTAAGCTGAGAGATGGACAGCTTTTCCAGGAGCTTACCCAGAAAGGGAGCAATGGGAATTGGGCAATAGTTAGCCGGACAAGAAGGATCAGCTGTGGGTTTCTTGAGGAGAGGATGCACAAGGGAGTGCGGCAGAGGGGAGGGGAAAGATCCAGAGACAAAGGAGAGGTTGCAGAAATCGGCAAGGGCCAGATCAAGGGTATCAATGTGGTCCTTAATGGTTTTAGAGGAACAGGGATGGACCTGTTTTGATGAGGCGTTCATAGATCATACATGTCTAGCAACCTCATCAGGGGAGACAAGAGGAAAGGAGGAGAAAGAGGGAGGAGGGAAGCAAGCAGAGAAGGAGACGGGAGAGCAGGGGGAGCAGAGGAGAGGGTGGACATGATGTCCTGGGTTTAAGAGAAAAAGTGAGAGGCAAGGGCATTGCAAAGAGCCTGGGAGGCGAGAGGAGGGGTGGAGACTGCAGCAGGGTTGGCAAGTTCCTTATAGATATTAAAGAGTTTGGGTGAGTTGTTAGATGCCGCAGAGATGCAGGCTTGAATGAGGACCATTTCCTTGGTACGGCCAGAGAGTCGGTATTGCTTTGGAGCAGGAGGCAGGCCATTTTGTCAGAGGATGCCAAGAAGCCCTCCATTTCCTCTCAGCCACCCTACACTTACGTTTAAGTGTAGCTAGGTCAGGGTCATAACAAGAATTGCACTTGACTTTGGACTTCAAACGGATCTTTATGGCAGGGGCAAGAGCATCATGTGTAGCAGAAATAGAGGAGTAGAGCAGGGGAAAGGCTGTGTCAGGGTGTGAGTCAGCCAAGGGTGGAGTGGGGGGAGAAGTTGGCAGTGAAAGCCTCGCCTGACACACGCTTCATGAGCCGGATGTCCAAGTAGGTGGGTGGCAATCTTGGGGTAGGCTTGGCTTGAGGTGAGGAGAAGGAAAGATGAGAGGAGAGGAGGCAGTGATCACTCCAGGAGAGAGGAGCTCTGAGGGGAGTAGAGAGGGGGAGGCCAGAGGAGATCAAGACATCAAGTGTGTGACCAGCAGAGTGAGTCAGGCCGGAGGGGAGGATAGAGAGGGAGAGTGAGTCGCAGATGTCACGAACCAGCACAGTTGAGGAACAGGGAGAGTCAAGATGGATGTTGAGGTCACCAAGGAGGAGGAGTTGAGTGGTTGAGGCCAGGAGGAAGGAAGAGGGGTCTGCCCACTCGGAGACAAAAGGGGTGATTTGACCAGGGGGCTGGTAGAGAGTAGCAACAGTAAGAGAGTGGCTAGGAGAGAGAGAGAGAGAGACAGAGAATGCAGACAAGGCATTCGAAAGGGGAGTAAGTCTGAGTGGGGATGATGGAGGCAGAAATCAACTCAGGGAAGATCAGGGCTACATCCTCTCCGGGCCGGGTGGATCTGGGGGCGGAGAGGATCTTGTAGCCATCACGGAGGAAAGTATCAAAGCTTGTGACTGAGCAGACCGCGAACCATGTCTCAGTAAGACCGAGGACATCAAGGTCAATTTCTTCTAGGAGGTGGCAGATGTCAGAGGACTGTTTGACAGCAGAGCGAGAGTTGAGAGTGGCAAGATGAAGGTTGCCAGCCTTAAAGAACTTCTGGGGAGGGGTACAAATCAGAGGTACGCCCTGCAGAGGTGTGGAGGGAGCTTGAGATGGGGCAGAGGAGGAAGGAAAAGAGGGCAAGGTAGCCAACGGAAGATAGTAAAGGACAGCTGGAGATGAGAGGAAGTTGATGAGGCTAGGTAACCGCCTATCAAAGAGGAGGAGATAATAATAATTTAGCATTTATATAGCGCTACGAACCCTCAGGTATCTGAGCGCTGCTTATTATTACCCACGGTGTGTGGTGCTCATTTATTGACCTCGGAAAAATGAAAGACTGAGTTTGGCCCGGCTGGGATTCGAACCTGCGTTAGCAGGCTCTGCAGGGATGTCAAAGCGAGCGCTCTACTCGCTGTGCCACTTGACCGGCTGAGGGCGTTGTACCATGACAGTTCCCTTTAGGTAGACATTAATGATGACTCTGGAGGAGTCAAAGGAATCCATGAGGACTTTCCAGTGGGTGCCACCATTAATGGGAGAGGAGGAGACTGGACAGAGCACAGAGATCATATGAGGGGTCCAGAGATCTGGCGAAGGAACGACAAAGAGGATGTCAATGAGGGTTTGTCTGGCAGAAGCACTGGAATAGGAATCAGCGATGGGGAAACCAGGGGTGGAGGCCAAGATATCCTTTTTAAATTTCTTCTTACCAGACTTAGTGAGAAGGGAAGGATAGTTGAGTAGAGAAGCAGTGGAGTAGATAGGAGAAACAGATTGCACCATGGGTAGGTAGAGAGAGGAGGCAGTAGGAGAAATATGCAAGTACAGTGGTATGGAACAGTCACTGGGCTAGCAGGTTACAATTGATGGCCAAAGTAAAATGAAAAACACACCCGAATTTGACTTTACAGAAACACACCCAAATTTGACTTTACAAAAACACACCCCGAATTTGACTTTCAAAGGCAAATGCTAATGCAGCATAGGTATAAGAAATGAGTTAGAGGTGAGTGCTGCAACGAGAGGATTAGAGAGCATAACAGGGAGACCAGTTGGAAAAGGCAGAGAGGAGAGTGAAGGTCCATGAACTTCTAGTACAGCATGAGGATGCCGGCAGCCATCTTGGAATGGGTTCATGGCTGCTGCATTGCTGGACCAAAAGGATCAAGGTCCGGATGATCAGGAGCACACGCAATTGTTGATGAGCGAAAAAAAGAAAAACATGTGCTACAACACACGTGCATTCCTTGAAACAAGCGGCTGCATTACAAATATGCAAAGTATACTTCTTTTTCCTCCATTTTCTTTTGATTGTTAATTATTTTTTCATTCTCAGTTCCTGTATTCTGGCCATTCAAACTGCACCATAAAAAAGCAGAAAGGGGCCACTGGTAGAAAAGTTTTGCCACAAGGCTTACCTTGTAATGAGTGGCAACTGCAGTATAGTAGACACGGTCTTTGGGTCAGTTGCCGATTAATTAAATGGAATGCGCACTGCAGCATGAGATCAGGAATCCTTTGCAGGCTCTAAATCATAGAAATGCAAAGAAAAGCACCGAAAGAGGAACGGGAGTTTTGGTCAAAAAGAGGATGTGCCCTCTCGCCCACAGATTTGCTGTGGAGACAGGAGCTGATGGGGAAGGTAGTAATGCCTGTAGAACTACTTCTTGTGGCTCTAGACCAACTACATTACCCAACACACACTTCTTGATGACAGGTTGCAGCAGAGCTCCATGAGGAATGGTTCATACCAAACCTCCAGGAACAGGTAAGTAGATTTGTAAGAAACTGCATAGTTTGTAGGGAATTCAATCCTGGAACACCATGAGGTAAGTAAGGGGAGTTTTGCCTAGGCCATTTCAAGAACTCTATATTGACTTTGTCCATATGCTTGTGAGATGTAACATTTACCAGTACCTTATAGTTGTGTTTGCCCACTCTCCCAATGGCTTGAGATTGGTCCCTGTGTATACCCTGATGCTAACTCTGCAGCAAGATTTCTGGTGAGGGAGGTATTTCCCCAGTGGGGAATTTGGGAGGTCTTGAAGTATACCACCCACAGGCCAACAGAATCATGGAATGGTTAAATGGGGTGCTTAATGTCCGGTTGACAAAATGTGTAGTGATTCAAATAAACCATGGTTCCACTGTCTGCCTTTGTTTTTATTTTATTTGAGGAATCAGCCGGGGAAAGAGCACCAATGTAGCCCTTAAAAGATCATGACAGGTTTAAATTATGCACACCGGTCTCACCTGCATGCACAGCATCAGATGCACACAAGTCAGCAGAGGTCCTGGGTGAGGAGTTTAAGGAGTACCTTAGGGCCTTAACCAAAAGTGTCAGATGTATATCTTCACAGGTTGTGTCTTCTCACCAACAGCCTACAGGAGAAAATGGCAAAGAATCTGGCGATACGTACAAACAACTAGTGTTCCCCGTGGACCAGATTTGTGCGTACCTTCATGCAAAGCTGGAATGAGTGGCATTTCCATGGTGATTTTCGGAACTCCAACTGCTGTGAAGATGAAGGGCAGCAAGAGCTGGCTCCATATCAGCAACAAACAAAGGGATACTGGTGAACCGCCACCAGCACAGGAGCAGGCTCAAAGCTAATTATGCCCGAAGGATTCACAGTTCATTCCAGTGGAAAAGGAGGGTGCGAATGAAAATCAGGAATTGAAATTTTTCAAGAAGAAGAAAACTTTGGATTTATAATGTATATTAGAATGGTTGTTTATATGTCTTTTTTATTTCTTTGGTCATATTCAAAGATGGAAAACAGTATGAATGTGAATGGTTTATATGTATCTAGAATCATGGAATGTGATGACATATTACTGAGGTCAGCAATACATGGTGATGCTGATTTCCTGAACAATGAGGACAATGTTCATTTAGACCCAGTAGTAGATTCATATGGTTTTTCAGCAGATAATGTATGTTATAGCCATATGAGGAGAGTTGGGAGAGAGAGATCTGGATGATTATGCTACATCTGAGCTCTAACCCCCCATGCTTCTGGTGTCCCTAGGGTGTTTATCCCAGATGAAATAGAGTTAGTAGATGCACTGTGTCTAGTGTACCTAGCTTTGTGTAGCGTCTCAGGGCAGTTCCAAGGGCAGCTATAGATAGTAAAGAACAGAAGAATGTTCAGTGTATGCAAAGAGTCCAATTGAATTTAAAAGGGGCTATTATCACCAATAACCGATGGAAGCAAGGGGTGAAGAGTTGCAGAGCTGGAGGGATGAGTGGATTCTCAGAAGAAAGGGTGGCACATGTAATCCAAGAATTTGCAAATGTGTGACAGAAATAATTAAAACATCAGACATGGCTCAAGGAGCCAGAAAAACCTGTGAAGATACAGACACTTACCCATTTTTCTCTGTGTTTTAAGGGCAAAGGCAAAGTGCCTGTTGGCGCAAATGGGAACTGCAGCCGCATGCTTCACACACCTACTTGGCTGGAGGTACGGCTGCTCTTCTGGATATTTTTGGGACTTGCAGATCGCATGCCTACAGGTGTCACACTTTGCCTGGAATCTCACCTGTTTATCTTTTGAAGTCTTGTTCTGGGGTTTTTCCTTCTTCCGGACAGCTCGGGTCTTGTAGAGACACTGTCGTGTATCCTCTGTCGCCAGCATGCAGGTGAAATACAACCGAGGTGAGTATGCGTTCAACTCCAGGAAGGAAGAGCAGTATTTCGCAGAGTCTCGGGAGGATGGAAGCCAGGAAGGAACCAGGACACATACAAAGGTGGTAAGGGATAAGCGCTAAGGGCGGCAAGACCCCAGGAAGGAAGAGCGCTAATAATTCAGCTAAGGTAGAGGAGGGGGCTTGAACAAAACCTGGGAGAGAAGGGTACTAAGCACAAGGGAAAGTACGACCACACTTGCCGAAGTTCGGGAAGTCAGCATTGAGACGCGAAGCGTCGCGGCGGTGTGTCTCTTTTCAAGGAACTGGTGAACTACTAGAGCGGTAGTGATGCACTAGCATCGGCCATGTTGGAGATACTTTGGAAGGGATGTAGCAGTGTCTTATGGAGCACCTAGTCAAGAAGGGACTGAAACATCGAATCATGATAGCATGCCCCCTCTTAAACTGCGATCCTCCCGGTTTGCCCGGATGGGTCAAGTGGAACCATCGTAGCAAGCGAGGGGCATTTATATTGGACATTGGTTCCCATGTACGTTCACTGGGTGGATATCCTTTCCATTCCACCAAATATTTTAGACAACCCCTTCTATATCTGGAGTCACAAATCCTGGAAACTTCAAATTCAACTTGTTCATTGTTGAGCACGGGGGTAGGTCGAGGAGAGGTCCTAGTGGTTTGTGAATAAGGTTTCAGTAAGGATGTATGAAAAACAGGGCGGATCCTTTTCCAGGAGCCGGGTAATTGAAGTCTGAAGGCTACAGGTTTGATGATTTCTTTTATCAAAAAAAGCCCATAGAAATGTGGAGCCAACTTGTTGGGCCTTAAATGTTGAGGCAAGAGTCTGGAGGAAAGCCAGACCTTATCACCAATGTCATATTTTGGACCTGGTCTTCTCCTGGTATCAGCATATCGTTTAACATCCATCCGGGCCTTTTCCAAATATCCTTTCACATCCTTGTCTACTGTGACCAAATGCTCTATCCAGGGATCGACTGATGGAAACTGGGTGGAGTGAGGCAGAACTGTAGGTAAGACAGAGGGATGAAATCCTTGGGAGCAAAAGAATGGACTGCTCTTAATGGCAGCATGGTCGGAGTTATCGTAAGAAAATTCAGCCACGGGAATCAAGACAGACCAATCATCCTGTACCTTGGAAGCGAAACATCGTAGATATTGTTTGGGTGTTTAGTTGACTCGTTCTGTAATGCCATTGGTTTGAGGATGATACCCTGAAGATAAGGCACGTTAAATGCCCAACATTTTGCATAGGTACTTCCAGAATTGTGAGATATACTGAGGGCCCCGGTCAGAAATTATTTTAGAAGGGAGGCCAAGAAGTCTGAAGATGTAGCTTACGAAAATTCCTGCCATTTCTTGTGCTGAAGGTAGCTTTTCCAAGGAAGTGAAATAGGCCATATGGGAAAACAGGTCGATGGTGACCATTATAGTCGTGAAGCCCTTGAATGGAGGTAGCTCCACGGTGAAGTCAGTAGCAATAGTCGCCCAAGGTAGGTCCGGTAAGGCAGGTTGGTATAGAAGTCCTGCTGGTTCCTTATTGTCATACTTATTCTGACTGCAGACTGTGCAAGCTTGGATGTACATTTTTATATCTTTGGCCATTATGGGCCACCAAAAGTTCCTCTGAATGAGTCTAAGAGTTGCTGATATGCCCCGATGTCCTGAATGGAAGGTATCATGGCAGAGGGTTATTATCTTCGATCTCAATTCTTGTGTAGTTACCACTAGGTTCTTATCCTTAAAAAGGTAACCGTCTTTAGCCGAGAGTACCACCTGTTTGTCTTAAGGTATTCCTTCCAGAGATCCGAAAGAGGAGTTTCTGAGCGGATATTATCCAATAAGGTATTTGCCTGGGCAATAAAGATGGAATCGGGAAACATCTTTGGAAGGGCACAGGGTACCTCAAGTTCATAGTCAGGCCGTCTGGACAGAGCGTCAGCAATGATGTTGGTTACACCTGGAACATGGTTTATCTGGAACTGATACTGAGCAAAAAAAAAGGCCCAGCGAGCCTGACGACTGTTTCTGCACTCCAATAACTGAAGAACTTGCAAATTCCGGTGATCAGGCCGGACTTGAATCGGATATCTGGCACCCAAGAGCATATTACGCCATTCGGTAAAAGCCTGACGGATGGCAAGCAATTCCTTCTCCAACACAGAGTAATGTGTTTTACTGGAATTTAGAGTACGAGACAGATAAGCTATAGGATGTTCTTTTTTATCTTCCGATTCTTGTTTTAAGGCAGCCCCTATGGCGTAATCTGAGGCATCTGTTTCCACCAGGAAAGGTTTGTTAATGTCAGGTTGAGCCAGGATGGGTCCTTGAGTAAACCTTTGTTTTAACTCGTGAAAGGCAGATTCTTGGTCTTTTGTCCAGTCGAAAGGAACGTCTTTCTTCAGTAATGCAACTATGGGCTGTACAATAGCAGAAAAGGTAGGAATTAATTTCCGATAAAAGTTTGCAAGTCCCAGGAAGGATTGTATTTGTTTTACTGATGTGAGAGTGGGCCACAAGAGGATTGAGTCGACCTTGGCAGGATCCATTTCAATTCCTTGAGGACCTAGGATAAATCCCAAATAGCCAACAATAGGAACGTGAAAAATACATTTCTCTGGTTTGGCTAGTAGGTTATTCTCTCGTAAACGTTGTAAAACCAGAGACACATGTTCTTGATGTATTGCTAGATTCGTGGAATAGATCAGGATGTCGTCCAGATAGATGATGACAAAGAGGAACAGCATGTCTGAGAATACTCTGTCCATGAAACGTTGAAACACTGCTGGGGCATTAGATAAACCGAATGGCATCACTAAGTACTCGAAATGGCCGAAGGGTGCCCTGAAGGCAGTTTTCCACTCATCACCTTCTCTTATGCGGATCAGATGGTAGGCGCCCTGAAGATCAAGTTTGGTAAAAATCACAGCTCCGCGGACTGCTTCCAGGATGTCTGAGATGAGTGGTAATGGGTAACGGTCCTTTCGTGTACATTGGTTGAGCCCCCGGTAGTCCAGGCAGGGTCAAAGTTCCTTGGTATCTTACTTTAGTACAAAGACTAAGGACGCGCCTGCAGGGGATTTAGATGGGCGAATAGTGCCGTTGGAAAGATTAGTGGCCAAGTATTCACGTAGGGCTCTCTTCTCAGGTTCCGAAAGTAAGAACATCCTTCCGAATGGTATGACTGCAGAGTCGTCGGTTTCAATGGCACAGTCTTCAGGTCGGTGGGGAGGTAATGCTTGAACGGTATCTGATGAGAACACATCCGAGAAATGCTGGTAAGACTCAGGTACCTGGGTGACGTTAGATACTCTAATGGGCGACTTATTAGTCTCCAGATTTTCCGAGGATGGGGGTTGTGTCCCTTGAAACAGGCAATGTGAAAGACAATATTCTGATCCTAAGAACAAGGAACCTGTTGCCCAGTTAATATATGGATTGTGTCTTTGAAGCCAAGGCATGCCTAGCAGCATCGGGTAATGAGCAGCCTTTATAATGTCGAAGTGCAACATCTCTTGATGATTTTTATAGTTAGTAGCAGTTCCGTGGTCTGTTGAGTTATGGGTCCTGAAGTTAATGGTTTTCCATCGATACCTTCGACTGCCTGTATGATGTCTTTGGCCTTCCGGGGAATATGGTGTTTCAGAGCCCAATCATGGTCAAGGAATATGCCCATTGCTTCGCAGTCTACCAGGGCCAGGACGGAATACATTTATTTTTTGGTGATTGACAGAGACACCTGAAGAATCACCAGGTTATTTGTGGGTTGACTGGTTTTGCTTGGAGAAAACTTGGAGCACGAATCATTCTCCTGATGCTGGGCTCCGTTCAAGATCAGGAGCTGGCATTTCCCAAACTCCTAGCTGGAGCTATAGGGCAATTTCTTACAAGGTGGTTGTCAGATGCACAATACATGCAAAGTCCAGTATTGATTCTGCAAGCCCTTTCTTGCGAAGAAATGGGTCCCAATAAGGAGCCAAGTTGCATTGGCTCAGGATCCAGCGGGGGATTAGTCACTGTCTCTTTAGGACTGGTATAATCCAAGGGGGCTCTTGCTGGCAAGGAACGTGTTTTTTTCTTTTCAGCCTTCCTTTCCTGGATGCAGAAATCAATTTGCATTGACAAATCCAGTAAAGCCTGGAAGGATCTTGGGCGGGCCACCAGGGCAAGTTCGTCCTTGATCTCGTCATTCAATCCACAGCGAAGCAGAGTGAAACAGGCTTGTAGAGCCCAGTCAGCCTCCTTGGCCAATTGTTTGAAACGGGTGACGTATGACAACATATCCTGAAGACCTTGTTGGAACTCCAATAATTTCTCTTGGGCACTGTATACCTGTTCTGGTCGATCAAACATAGTTTTAAAGGCATCCACAAATCCTTCAGAGTTGTCCAGGAGTGGGTCCCCTGCATTTACTAAGGGCGTTGCCCAGGCCAATGTGTTTCCCGAAAGGTGGGAGATTATAAATCCTACCTTGGCCCTGGGTGTTGAGAAATAGTAAGGTTTGAAGGTAAAGTGCACTAAACATGAGTCAAGGAAGGAACGCAGTGTCTTGGTGGTTCCATCATATTTGTCCACAATACCCCCTACTACGGCACTTTCCTGGAATGCCGAATCCCTGGAGAGCACAAGTTGTTTTAATGCTGCATTTTCGGCTTTTAAATTCTGTACTTCAGTTGTCAGTTCTTGCATACCTCTCATGAGGTCTTGAACGGCTGCTTCCATAGTAGAATCAATATTCAATCCTTGGCGTCTCAATCTATCACACTTTGCCTGGAATCACCTGTTTATCTTTCGAAGTCTTGGTCTGGGGTTTTTCCTTCTTCCGGACAGCTCGGGTCTTGTAGAGACACGGTTGCGTATTCTCCATCGCCAGCGTGCAGGTGAAATCTGACCGAGGTGAGTATGCGTTCAACTCCAGGAAGGAAGAGCAGTATTTCGCAGAGTCTCGGGAGGAGGGAAGCCAGGAAGGAACCAGGACATGTACAAAGGCGGTAAGGGATAAGCGCTAAGGGCGGCAAGACCCCAGGAAGGAAGAGCGCTAATAATTCAGCTAAGGTAGAGGAGAGGGCTTGAACAAAACCTGGAACAGAAGGGTACTAAGCACAAGGGAAAGTACGACCACACTTGCCGAAGTTTGGGAAGTCAGCGTTGAGACGCGAAGCGCCACGGGGGCGTGTCTCTTTTCAAGGAACTAGAAAACTCCTGGAAACACTGCAGCGGTAGTGATGCGCTAGCGTCGGCCATGTTGGAGATACTTTGGAAGGAATGTAGCAGTATCTACCTCCAGTCTGGCGAGGTGTGTGCAGTTTCACCACCTTACATGTGCCTGCCCTTGTTATTCCTGAGGAACACTTAATGCTTGCCCGCCCAAAGCTCAAAACCACATCCGTGCCCCCTGTGTCCCCTGTGCCCCTTGCGTCCCTTGTATCATCACACATGGACACATCAATGACTCTGTCTGATCATGGAAAGGAGGGACTATTGCGACTGAACTAAGCAGTACAACTATCTTTTGCTAGCATCTTCGAAAGCATTGATGGACATCCCAGAACAGTATTGATTGTTTAGTCACACAGACGTGTTCTTTTCATCCCTCCTGGCATGTGGCATGCAAGCTGCAGCAAATGTAAAGTGACTCCAGGTGGCCTAGTATGAATTCCTGCTATTTGAAAATTCCTCTGAATCAGCTTTCAGTGCCATCAAGGAAGAAATGCAGGCCCTGAGGCTCAGAGCCTTGCAGGCCAGGTATATCCTTGACCTCCTAACAGCTATGGAGGGAGGGGTCTGTTAGAAGAAAGGGAGCCCTTGCTGTATGTGTGTGCCTCCTAATGATTCAGAGAATGGGTCCCTGACTCAAACTGTCAGCTCCTTGCACAAGCTTAGCGTCATCATGGAGAACGAGGCAGGAGTCACAAATGACCCTTGGTTGGACTTTTTGTTTCATGGCTACCATCTTGGATGAGCTTAGCTGTGAACATTCTAATGCCGATTTTTGTCTTTTTCATTATTATCTTTTGTTCCTGTCAAATGCTCTTATGATTTTGTTCTGCCGAGGTACCGAAGGCAGCTGCCATGATGACTGTGACTCTGTCCAAAATTACAACCACTGCCATTTCAAATCACATGGCTGCTCAAACCGAAGCTGTCTTCTGTCCTCCACTAAGTTGGGATAATTGTGTGGAGCAGTGAGTAGATTGTAAAAATGGTGGGGGAAGGAATTGGGTTTGTCCAGCAGAGGAGTATTCCCATATTGGGACCAATGTGAGAGATGATTTTAAGGTTTTTGTGTGAGAAAATGCTTTCAAAGAACAAGAATTTGGTTTATTAGTTAAAGTATTAAGGGGGGAATGTTGTGATGGTCAGGACAGATCCAACTGAGGAAGAGGGGTTCTCGTTGTGCATGCCATATTTGTAACTCGGGGTGCGGCGAAGTTGGTAGAATGTTGCAATTTTATATGTATCCAGCATAGCTAATGTTAATGCAATGTGTTACTTTGAGTGTTAGTTTGTGTTTAAGTTGATACATTTTAGATTTGCACGAGTGCAGCAAGATAAATGTCAAAATCACCAATGAAAAATAAACGTGATCTAGATATAGTGTGCTATGAGGTGCCTCGAAGCTGGGCAACGAGAAGTTTCATAATGCGCATGCAGAGAAGGGGACTTGTCATGAAAAACCCATTGCGAAAAGACACAATAGTTATTAAACATGCATGCACTGCTGTACGCACATAGGGAATTTACAAATCTAAACACAACTCTTTTTATAAATTGGTTGGACTCTGCAGTCAGGGGTTAGCAAGGTGAATTTTAAGTGACTGGAAAATACTGGTTTAGCAGGGTTGGAGGCCAAAGGAGAGGTAATTATTAACAGCAACATTAAGCAGATGGTCAAGCCAACAAGCCGGCCTGGGGTTTTTATGGCTTGGCAGTATCGCAAAAGGCAGATGTAATCTTTTTAAGTGCATAGGAGTTTGTTATTTATTGTTCAAAGGAATACGGCCATTTGCTTTGACCAACAATAAACCTGGGGTGAAGTGACGCTCGAGGCCTGAGTGACCGATACTTCATGTGTTTCAATTGTTTTCTCAGGATGTGACCAGAGGCCACACTTGTTAAATTGGTAATCTTTTTGATTATAATGTTCCAATGACTTTTGATTATAATGTTCCAATGACACCAGCAAGAGGGTTATCGTCAGTTCAAAGGGAACCTGTTTATTCTTCCCCTCTTCATATTGTTTGAAATACTCTTGCAAACCATGTGCAATTACGTTCAGGGTTAAGGAGGTCTCAAGCCAGGTGGAACCTGTAATGAATTATGTTTGTATGTGAATGTGCAATTGTATAATGATGTCATGAACTGCCATGGACACATCCTAAAAAGGGGTGTGTTGTACACATGACCAGAAGATGGTAGTAAAGATTATCGTGACCAATGAAAATAGGGGAATTGGAGAAATATTGGATTTCTTTTGTATAGGTCTTGACCAATCACATGTAGGGGGTGGAATAAAATAAAATATATGCAAGTGTTTTAACTATTGCAATAATGTATATAATGTGTCAACTTGTGTAGTTCGGAGAGGCTCTGGTTAGGTTGACTAAAGCATCATCCAGCGCCTCTCGGCTGATTGTACAATAAACTTGCTTTACATACAAATGTGCACTCACTTCTTAAGTGGTGGGCCTGCTTTGGGTTAGGGCAATGAGAGGCCCACCACCACAGAAGTTATAGTTGTGTCTGTGGCATAAATTGGGAAGAGGAAAATGCGAGGAGATAAATATAAAGGTTTGACGGGCTGGAGTCCTTCGGTGTGTGGGATGTTTCAACCCACTAGTCCAGGCCCTGCAACATTACTGTGCATTGCTGGCATCAGGAACATCAGAATGGCCGCCGGAAAGCATGCTGCTCGCTAAAGATCACCCAAATGTGTGCAGTAAAAATCTGAAAAATAGGCCGCCATCCACTTTTGCCTATGTCAGTGGAAACACAGGAGACCACTGCCAAAACCCATCACTTGGCTGCCCACAGAGCAAGGCTGATTGCAAAAGAAACATAGAGCTGTGTGAAAATCTGTTTTTCTTGGTTGTCAAATTTCAAATTTGCAAAAATCATGACTAGCAAACCTCCCAAAAGACCCAACCTCCTTGTTGGGTGTTAAACATCATTCTACTTCAAGAATCCACATAAATACAATGTCCACAGAAGTAAACTTATCAGAAGAAAATCCACATTGAAGATTGCTTGCTTGGAAAATTATGTCAAAAATGGGTGCAATACCATTACTCGCATCTGTCAGATGCTGGCGATCTCTAAATCTGACAGGTGAAACTTGTGTCTCAAAAGCTATATATGCCAAAGAAAGACTTGCTATCAGAAGCCTAAGAGGTGGATACAATTCGAAACTATATTTTAAAAAGGCTTGAATTAAGAAATTGGTTGATGTATTTGTTAAAAATATAATTTATATTTTAGGACAAAACAATTTCAGTCATTGTGTTTAAAAGTTAATGTTAGCCACACTGGGCTTCAAAGACATTCCACACCCTTTTACCCAACAAAGGAATCTTCCCCCTGCCATCTGCCGAGAAACTGGCAGGCTGGTATGAAAGGAACTGGGAGGGGCACTCTGGCATGTTGCTCTGAGTGTAGACAAAGGACTCCCTTGAGCTGAATGAAAATGTTAATTTGGGTGTGACTGACATCAACTGCCCTGGCAGGAAGAAGCCCATGTGACTCTCTGACTCAGCCAAGCCTTGGAGCCGGGCCAGACTGAAAATGTGGATTTTAAACTAAAGTAACTGTATGTTTTAGAAAAAGACTTATAGCAAATTGTACAGAACTGATAAAGATATGGGATTTATAGGGTATTAAAATGAAAAATTCACTCACAGTTTAAAACTAATCTGGAATCTGTCAGATGTTCTGAGACTGAACCACAACATTTTTTATATTGTAGCTATTGTGATTATGCTAGGAACATGAAAAATTACAGGAATATACCCAGAGGGTATGTGCATGTATGTGTATAAAATTGTACAGATCCGAAAATGTGTAACCAACCAAAAGCGTGAAAAACTGTCATTTATGAACCAAACCTCGTAGGAAGATAAGATTTGGACAGAAACATACCTTAGACAATCTGTGATGTGTATATGTACTATCAACAAGTTTGTGATATCGGAAATATGTTTTTTATGAAAAATAAGATATACTGTACAGAGACAAAGGGGAGGTTTTCTCCCTAAGCCATAAACATGACACATCATGACACACTGTTCCTTTCTCAAATCAGGGGAGGGGGAATTCTTTGACCTATCAGATCCTTAGAGGGTTGGGCATATACAATCAGCCTCCCCACCCACTTTGGAAAATGGATAAATAGCGACTGCTGAGGACAGGCAAAGGACATGCATTCACTCATCACTGATCCACTGGCGAAGCACCCTGCAGGAAGATCCAGACTCCAGAACCAGACTCCAGAACCAGACTCTAGATCCCTAAAGCAAAAGGCCCAATCCAAAAAGCTGAACACTTCTCAGCTGGCCTTTAAAATATTGCAACCTGATTTAACCCCTAAACTTCCATGGGGCCTAAACCATTGTTTTGCTGCTTCTAGCCAAGAACCCATGCTAGAACCAGAGATCCAAACCGGTAAAGTAGTGCTGTAACCCAGAACCCGTCAGATCCAGTCCAAGAGGCCATGCAGACCCGAGTGCCTTTCTGAGAGCAGAACCAAACGCCTGAGACCTGTCCGGTGGCAAGCAAATCCCAGCCAAACCCTTGACCAGATCTTTGACGGGCCCTTTCCATTCCAAAGCCATAGTAGTGAGTATTTAATATAGATCTGTCCATACTTATCTCTTAGTTTAAAGTTATCCTATTCAATCAATTTCAACCTATCCAGAACTGTATTGTAGAATCTTGTGTCCATCCTGAATACTTCTCATTATATAGTCTGTGATAATTGTAATGATAATCATCAATGCGCTGATATTTTTCTGAAGAAAGTCAAGTGTCCTGGCGCACAAAAGTCAGAGCGGAAGACGCCCCATTCTGGCGGCTGTTCAGTTGGGTATCTTGCACTTACATAGCCCCTTAGTATAAATCCATCTTGGTTCCTAATCTTTAAAGCGCATCTTTCATTTGTAAAATCTTGACCCTTTTTGGGAAAAATTTACCTTCACTAAAACCTCTGTAACTTTTGAACTGTATGTCCTAGAAACGAAATGCAAATGTCATTTTGAAGCGAACATCCTCAGCTTTCAAACAAGAGAAGGGATAGCTACCCTTCCCAGGATCAGCCCAGGGGAGAAAACAGAACCCGTATCAGCCTGAGCATGGTTTCACAGCTTGAGCGCGAGGTCCAAAACATGGCACAGGATCTGGGTTGCATGCTGAGGGCTCTACAGAACCCCCAGATGGGCATGCCGGCACAGAATGCCTCAAACTCTGGACCTGGTGCTCCAGAATGGGCAGAACCCCGACAACCAACTTCAACATAGACAACTCAACCATACTGGTATCACCATCCATCAAGACCTTAGGGGTTCACATTGACGCTAACCTTTCAATGAACAAACAAGTCAGTGCCATAGCCTCTGCATCAGCATTCAGCCCCAAACTCATCAATGCCATCAAACCTTACCTATCCACCCCCAACTGAGTGGCCATAGCAAGAGCAACCATAGATGCTAAACTCGATTACTGTAATGCCCTCCTAGCCGCTACCTCTGCAAAAAACATCCACAGACTACAAATCATCCAAAATAACGCCCCCAGAGCCACCTTGAGCATCCCCAGAGGGACCATATATCCCTTGCCAGACTCACAGCACGGTGGCTTCAGGTCAAAGATCGAATCACGCTGAAAATCCTTACCATCACACACAGATGCATCAACAACAATGCTCCCACTTACCTATCTGAAGCATTATCTAGAACCACTTCCGACCGACCGACTAGATCTCAGTACACCAACCAGCTACACACTCCTCGCATCTAGAGAGCCACTGCTGGAGACCTAGGTTTCTCTTACATCGCACCACAACTCTGGAACTCTCTCCCATCCACCCTCAGAGCTGAAACCTCCATCTCGGCCTTCCGCAACAACCTCAGATCCACACTCCTTAATTAGTACCATGACCTCCTCACCCACCCTGACATGTATATTGTAATATAACCAGAAATGTAAATGCATATTGTGAATGTAAATGTAAATAATTTAACTATTGTATCTTGTATATACATTGCTTATGACTCTGTAAATAAGACTGTACTGTAACAAGTGCCACGATGTCCCCGGACTGATGTGCGCTATATAAATGCTAATAAAACAAACAAACAAACAAACAAACCCACCGGTTCCCAGGGAGGAGGCACAAGGGGAAGGGGGGTGTAAAGCCTTGGAGGAAGCTTCCTTCCCCACTTGTAAACAGCCCCTGGAAACCCAGTAACCGGAAACAAAATCTCCTGCCCCTGAAAGTCTGCCACCCAAGGAGCAGAGGGGGGGGTAGGAGAAACAAAGAACCCGAACAGACCCATTTGGAGGAGGAGGTACAGAGGATCCTGGGAAAAGGATCTTCTCCTTCAGAGATGGGGGAACTCCTCCCAAGGAAAAATGGGTCCCAAAGGATTCAAATCCAGACTCGGTAGATGTGGGGACTGTGTTAGCGCCGCCCATTATCCAATACCAGAACCAACAGCATCAAAATCCCCTGGTTCAAAACCCATCCTGGTGACTGCCTCCAAAAAGGGGGGGGGCGGCCAAGAACCGGAACCAGGGGAACTCAAAACTTCTCCCATCTCTAGTTGCCACCTTTTCTTTGCAGATTCCCAAGACTCCCCACAGAATTCTGCCCAAATTTCTTCTCTCTCAATGTCCAAAACTATAAAATTAACCCACCAGTTGTCCAAAAATGTGCATTATCTGTGCCCCCTTTAGAGAAGGAGGGAAGATACTATGCGCCGGTACAAGTACAGGGGCAGGGTACAATTTTGGCACTGGTGGACACTGGATCCCATGCTACCCTTCTGTCCAAAAAGGCCTTTGATAAACTAAATTCAGGAAGGGGGGCGAGTTACCAAATTCCTCTCACCTCTATTCCTGGACAACTTCAGAACTTTGACGGGAAGGAAATTCCCGACGAAGGGAACTGCGGATTTGGAAATTAAAATTGGGCGACACAAGGTGAAGCACCCGGTCAAAGTTGTGACTCCAGAGGGCACCCCTTGTTTACTAGGGAATGACCTCCTGCAAAGGTTGTAACCTCAATAGATTGCGTAAACAAGGTCCTCTGGACCCAGACTAGCCGACCAATAAAGTTAAAACAGAGTGTCAACCATGTTAGTTTAAACGGCACATGCCACATGGTTGAACAAAAATCTGACCAAGTAGAATTTCACTTCCAGAACAATCAAATTCCAGACGTGACAGTAATAGCAGTAGGACAACCAACTGGTGATGGGGGGTCATCTCTATTTCTGCAAATCAACCTTCCTCCCAGTTTAAGGTGGCATTCCACACTGGAAGGAAATACTCTGAAATTCTTTAGCAATCCACAATCAGACATTCCCACTCCGATAGTCCAGAAAGATGAGAAATTAGCTCAAAGCTTGGCTGATATTCAGCAAATTGGAGAGCAGTTGTTCATCCCTGTTCAGTTAAATTAAGGGAAGGACTCTGTTCTCGCCCGAGTGTGTGTGAACAACGGTAAGAGCTTCATCAGCGAAGCCATGTTCCGCCAACTCCCAAAAGATCCAGCCATTCCCACATTTAGACTGATAGACAAATGGGAAATGGATCTGGAAGCACCCAAATCCAAACATCTCCTACCAAGCAGGTGTGTGCTCAGAATCTCCATAGGCAACAAGAGCATAGTCATTAATTGTTGGGTCGTGCGAGACGTCACTGCCGCCTTTTACTTAGGCAGTGACATTCTCAATCGCTTTGCCATTAGTTTGGACCTAATAAACTTCAAAGCTTGGTCCCAATTAGCGGATAATCCCATGGGCTTTGATGATCCTAAGAAAGCATTTAGGTCAGCTCAATTGCTGCCTTATGCAGTTGAAGTTCAGATTGGAGAGGAAGTTACCATCCCAGAAAGGACCCGACAATTCTCCCTGGAAGTGAAAGTTAAAAGAGGACAGAAATTGAAAAACCCTGATGCCCATCTTCATCTAAATGCTTCTCTCCAACAGCAAGGGTTGGGGGTAAACCCAACACCACTAGTCAATATAGAACATGACACCATTCCAATAGAGGTGGATAACAGCAACTTAAAGGGTGTCACTCTAGCCTCAGGCACCATTATTGGAATGGCAGTTGATGACCGACATTTTTCCATTGATGTAGGCAATGAACTGTTAGGACCAATCCCCAAGGACTGTTTTGACAGTGACAGTAATGACAACACCACACCAGACAGGATCTTTACCCAGCATGGGGGAACTTCCTGGTGTACACTTCCTGCCCTTATGGCAAGGAAGAGGAGACCTGTTACTTCAGGAGGGATGAGCTGATTTTCCAGATCCGTGAGGACTGTCTTCCCCACCTGAAGCCACCAGTCCAAATGAAAACTCTGACCAGGGACTTCTCCACCCAGCTGGAGGAGGCCGCTGAGATAGCGAAACCAGAAGTCTTTCCAGGCTTCAGGCAGATTAAGAGAGAGCCAACCTAGCTGATGCCTGTGAGACTCTGGAGCAGAAGCAAAAGTTGAAACAGGTTTTCGTGGATTTTCAAGATCTCTTTGCGGTGGACTCATATGACTGTGGTCGCACCGACATCCACACAACAACAATTCCTACGGACCCTGGCATGACTCCAGTGTTTGTGAAGCAATATTGCTTGCCTCTCGCATCAATGGAGTCCCTTACTGAAATAATTAAGAACCTTGAGTCCCGTGGGATAATCCATCCAGTCCACAGCACCTTCAATAATCCGGTTCTGGGGATATTGAAGCCAAACGGCCAGTGGAGACTCTGTGCCGACCTTAGGGAGCTCAACAAACAGGTCCATACTTCCCGATGTCCTCTTCCCTACATTGACCAAGGGCTGGCCCAGATCCAGGGGTCACAGGTATTGACTGAAATAGACCTGACCAATGGATACTGGACCGTACCTGTCAGTAGGGAGGACCAATACAAACTGGCCTTTACCTTTGGGGGGCAGCAGTACACATGGACCCGGACTCCCTTTGGATACTCCGGCAATGAATTTAACATCTTTCTACATAAGGCCATACCCGACCTGGGTGAGAGGGGTAACCTGGCTTATGTAGATGATGTCCTCATTAAAAGCTCAACTGTAGAGGAACACATAGCAGAGATCCGTTATGTTCTGACACAGTTGAGGGCTGCCGGAGAAAAACTTTCCTTTCAAAAAGCACAGTGGTGTAGAACCTGTGTAAATTTCTTGGGGCATGAGATTACTCCTCAGGGTCTCTGTCCCCAGGAAAAGAAAGTGGAAGCACTCCAGAAATTGAAAGACCCCACAACTCTGCGGGAACTAAGGCGCCACCTTGGACTGACTAATTACAGTAGAAAGTTCATTGAGTGCTACGCAAAGATCACAAGACCCCTGATTCATCTTTTTAAGGGGGGTCAAGTGGGAATGGGGTCCAGAACAAGCCGAGGCAGTAGGAAAACTCAAAAGAAGCCTCTCACAAGCGCCTTGCCTAGCTTACCCTGTCAGAAACAAGGAGTTCTTCTTGGAGACAGGGTTCTCTAATACATGCTTGACTGCAGTATTATACCAAAAGCATGACAGGGTCAATAAAGTAATCTTCAATGTGAGTAAAACATTATCCTCTGTGAGAAGGCACTCCTGGCAACGGTGTGAGCATTGAAGAATTACCGCCCGTTTATCCAGGGGGAACACATCATAGTGGAGACTCCACACCAGCCTCTGCAATATCTCCAAAGTGACAGAATCTGTGCCGGATACGTGAGTAATTCCCGAATTACTTCCTGGATTCTGTCAATGCAAGGCTTTCCTGTGGAGGTCAGATATGGCCAAAACAAGAAGTGTCCCCTCGGGCAAGGTCTGGCTGACTTGCATGATTGTGCCAGAGAAAACTGTCTCGAGGACGAAAGTCTAAAAATCAAGGACAACATGGAGGCATACCTTAATTCCCCACACAAGGTCTTTGAAGAAGACAAGTGTGAGGGAATGCCCACTGTCTATGTGGATGGATGCTCTTACCATGTTGACAACAACGGGGAAAAAGAACTTGTGGCCGGCGTAGGGAATGCAAGGGTGAATGAGACCCCAGAACCCTCCGCTGGGTACAAGATTGGTCCCCGAAGTAGTCAAGTGGCAGAGTTGATGGCTGTGCATCAAGCCAACCTCACGGCTGTCCAACATCAACGCCATGAACTGGTCATAATCACAGATTAGGATTATGTACGGAACGGGTTTGTGGAGCACCTGGTTAACTGGAAAACCAGAGGCATGCTATGTGCTAATAACAAACTCTTGAAACATGGTAAATTATTTCAAAACATTGATAATCTGATCACCTCGAATGGGATGACCGTCTACTGGAAAAAGATCAAGTGTCATTCCAAAGTAGTGGGACCAGACAAAACTGGAAATTACTTTGCTGATCAGCTGGCCAAAACTGGGTCCATCCAAGGGGATCTAATTGAGATTGAGTCCCTGTTGGGGGAAATCTAGGCTGCTGCCATCCCTAGGTCCCAGACAAATGCTCACAATGATCTCTCAACTGCACAATGGAGTAAGGAGACCCCAGATGCTGATTTGATTACGGCTCAGAAGGGGGATCCAAGAATTGGTACGTTTTATCAACACATTGAGGACCCTGAGAACTTTCCCCTGACGGATACCAATTACATTGGGAAAGAGGACCTCAGAGTGTTGATGAAATTTCCAAAAATGTTCCGAATCCAAGACGGTTTGTTGGTAAGGAGATCCGTAGCTGCCCATGATCAGTGGGTGGTTCCTACCTCATTCCGAAGCCTGATTAAGTCACGCCCATGATGCGGCCACAGCCGGTCATAGGGGGTTTCATACAACACTTGAAATCTTAAGAGAGGTTGCATACTGGCCACACATGGGGCAGGACCTCGGCCAATACTTAAAGGGGTGTCTTGTGTGTGCACAATTTCAGCCAACATCCCTCACACACCATGCGCCTCTCCAAAAGAGGTGGATGACACTGCTATGGTCAGGTTTGCAAGTCGATTTTATCGGGCCCGTGATTCGCTCCTCTAGGGGAAACAAGTACAAGTTCACCGTGACGTGCTTGTTTACTAAATGGGTGGAATGTCTCCCGGCCCCAAACTGCAAGGCAGAAACAGCAGCTGCCCTGATGATCAACCACATCTTTTCGCGTTTTGGACTACCCCAAAGGATTGAGTCAGACAGAGGTAGCCATTTCACCAGCGAAGTAATGACAAAGATGTGGGTGATACTTGGGGTCAAAAGGAAGCTACACATTGCTTACCGGCAAGCCTCTAGTGGTGCAGTGGAGAGATATAATAGAACAATTGTGAGCATATTAAAAAAGTTTGTGGTAGATTCTGGGCCAAGTTGGGATATTCGATTACCTCTTATCCTAATGGCCATCAGATCTACCCCTTCATCTGCAACTAAAATGTCACCGTTTGAGCTGATGACTGGACGCAGGATGGTGCTTCCACAGCATCTGCTCTACTGGACCCAAGAGCAGACATTGATCAAGGCCTCCACAACTCATGAGTATGTTGAAAATCTAAGAAAACGCCTTCAACATGCTTTTGCCTATGCTCAGCGAAATCTAGAGAGATCTGCAGACAGCATGAAGACCCACTATGACTTAAAGAATACCAGAAAAGGATACAATGTAGGAGACCTGGTCTACCTATACAATTTCCAAAGGAACCAGGCAAAACAGCGCAAATATTTGCCTACCTGGAGGGGTCCTTTTGAAATTGTAGACAAAATCTCACCAGTCGCCTACAAAATCTGCATCCCCAAAGGCAGTTTGGAGGAAAGGGAAGATAAGTGGGTCCATATTAATCAACTAAAGTGTTGCCATCCTAGCCATCCTAGGCACACTCTGCAGCAACTGGAGGAGTCTTCTGGAACCCCAGAGGTGGCCACTCCAGTTCCATAAAATTACACTCTAAAACATTCCATATATAGTCTATAAAATACAATAATAAATATGTGTCCTGATTTATCAAAATGTATGTGTCCGCCCCACTACATTATTAGTGGTGGGTAAATGTCTACAAATATGTTTTTTTTTTGTCATCCTAGTATTGGAAACCATGGAGACTAACCAAGGAGGACTACCCGGGGACCGGGAGGAAAGATCCGAGTGGTCCACGGTATCGCTCAATACTCACATCAGGACTGGCGAGGAGAACCGATCGATCCACCCCTGATGGAGGAAAAGATGCTGCACTTTGCCATTGGTGAAATCAGAAGAGATAAGTCTGACATCCCAGTCTTGCGAATTTCCACTGATGGAAGATCAACGCCAAATCGCAAGAGGGGGGGCTTGTGGGATATTTCAACCCACTAGTCCAGGCCCTGCAACATTACTGTGCATTGCTTGCATCAGGAACATCAGAATGGCCGCCGGAAAGCATGCTGCTCGCTAAAAATCACCCAAATGTGCGCAGTAAAAATCTGAAAAATAGGCCGCCATCCACTTTTGCCTATGTCAGTGGTAACACAGGAGACCACTGCCAAAACCCATCACTTGGCTGCCCACAGAGCAAGGCTGATTGCAAAAGAAACACAGAGCTGTGTAAAAATCCGTTTTTCTTGGTTGGCAAATTTGCAAAAATCATGGCTCACAAACCACCCAAAGATCCAACCTCCTTGTTGGGTGTTAAACATCATTCTCCTTCAAGGAACCACATAAATATGATGTCCACAGAAGTACACTTATCAGAAGAAAATCCACATTGAAGATTGCTTGCTTGGAAAATGATGTCAAAAATGGGTGCAATACCGTTACTCGCCTCTGTCAGATGCTGGCGATCTCTAAATCTGACAGGTGAAACTTGTGTCTCAAAAGCTAAATATGCCAAAGAAAGATCAGATGCCTAAGAGGTGGATATAATTCAAAACTATATTTTAAAAAGGCTTGAATTAAGAAATTGGTTGATGTATTTGTTAGAAATGTAATTTATATTTTAGGACAAGACAATTTCAGACATTGGCCCTCATTACAACCACGGCATTAACTATGGCGCTATTAGCGCCATGGTTAACGCCGGTAACTTAACGATTCCACCATGGTGAAATGGGGAATTACCACCCCATTCCAAGGTTGGCGGGGCGGTAATGCCCCATTTACCATTGGCCCTTCCCCATTCCCATTTTTGCCCCATAGGGCTCAATGGGAAAGGGGAAGGCGGTCATTACAGTACCGCAAATTGTGGTACCGTAATTACCTTCAAGGTTCTTTTGCGGGTCCCTACCTTAACGGCTGGTCTGGACCAGCCGTTAAGGTTGGGAGCCGCAAAGGGAGCTTATAGTAAGGCGTTAAGGGGTTAACGGTACTGCAACCTTTTACGGCGCTGTTAACTCCTTAACGCCTGGGCCGTAATGACCCCCATTGTGTTTAAAAGTTAAAGTTAGCCACACTAGGCTTCAAAGACATTCAACACCCTTTTACCCAACAAAGGAATCTTCCCCCTGCTCTCTGACAAGAAACTGGCAGGCTCGTGTGAAAGGAACTGGGAGGGGCACTCTGGCATGTTGCTCTGAGTGTAGACAAAGGACTCCCTTGAGCTGAATGAAAATGCTAATTTGGGTGTGACTGACATCAACTGCCCTGGCAGGAAGAAGCCCATGTGACTCTCTGACTCAGCCGAGCCTTGGAGACGGGCCAGACTGAAAATGTGGATTTGAAACTAAAGTAACTGTATGTTTTAGAAAAAGACTTATAGCAAATTGTATGGAACTGATAAAAAATATGGGATTTATAGGGTATTAAAATGAAAATTCGCTCACAGTTTAAAACTAATCTGGAATCTGTGCGATGTTGTGAGACTGAACCACTACATTTTTAATATTGTAGCTATTGTGATTATGCTAAGAACATGACAAATTACAGGAATATGGCCAGAGGGTATGTGCATGTATGTGTAAACAATTGTACAGATCCGAAAATGTGTAACCAACCAAAAGCGCGAAAAACTGTCATTTATGAACCAAAACTCGTAGGAAGATAAGATTTGGACAGAAACGTACCTTAGGCAATCTGTGATGTGTATATGTATTATCAACAAGTTTGTGATATTGAAATATGTTTTTATGAAAAATAAGATATACTGTGCAGAGACAAAGGGGAGGTTTTCTCCCTAAACCATAAACATGACACATAATGACACATCATGACACACTGTTCCTTTCTCAAATCAGGAGAGGGGGAATTCTTTGACCTATGAGATCCTTAGAGGGTTGGGAATAGACAATCAGCCTCCCCACCAACTTTGGAAAATGGATAAATAGGGACTGCTCAGGACAGGCAAAGGACGCACATTCACTCATCACTGATCCACTGGCGAAGCACCCTGCAGGAAGATCCAGACGCCCAAACCAGACTCTAGAACCAGACTCCCGAACCCTGAAGCAAAAGGCCCAATCCAAAAAGCTGAACACTTCTCAGCTGGCCTTTAAAATCTTACAACCTGATTTAACCCCGAAACTTCCACGGGGCCTAATCCATTCAACCGCCTGCCTGAGCTGTTTTGCTGCTTCTGGCCAAGAACCCATGCTAGAACCAGAGATCCAAACCGGTAGAGCAGTGCTGTAACCCAGAACCCGTCAGATCCAGTCCAAGAGGCCGTGCAGACCCGAGTGCCTTGCTGGGAGCAGAACCAAGCACCTGAGACCTGTCCGGTGGCGAGCAAATCCCAGCCAAACCCTTGACCAGATCTTTGACGGGCCCATTCCAATCCAAAGCCATAGTAGTGAGTATTTAGTATAGAACTGTCCATATTTATCTCTTAGTTTAAAGTAATCCTATTCAATCCATTTCATCCTATCCAGAACTGCATTATAGAATCTTGTGTCCATCCTGAATCCTTCTCATTATATAGTCTGTGATAATTGTAGTGATAATCATCTGTGCGCTGATATTTTTCTGAAGAAAGTCAAGTGTCCTGGCGCACAAAAGTCAGAGCGTAAGGCGCCCTGTTCTGGTGGCTGTCCCGTTGCACTTCTGTCATCTTGCACTTTCATAGCCCCTTAGTATAAGTCCATCTTGGTTCCTAATCTTTAAAGCTATTTCTTGCTTTCAACTTCTGGATTTCGCTTTCCATCTGCTAATCATTCACAAATCATTGCTAGTGTTTACCTGAACCAATCCAAAACAACTCTCACTAGTTCTGAATCCAAGTTAGCGAGTTAAAATCATTTTTAGCATTTTCGAATTTAATCAAAACCACATTTAAAAGCAATTGACCTGTTTGAAATCATTACTGTTCTCTCTAAGCTTGCTGGGGGGAAGTGGGATTGAAACTGAAATTGTTGATTGTTATTCCTGATACCTGTGTGCCCTCACTCCATATCTTCATATTGCATATTGGCGGGGAGTGAGTAGTAACAGAGGGAAAGAGTGATTACATTGTCTTTGGTTGAATTCATATCAAGTTTTATTTCTGTGTTGCATTCTTTTCTATCATTGCATTTCCTTGAACCCATATAAAGTATTCTCTGCTACATTAATCATCCTATTCCTACTCCTAATTGATTAAAGAGATTGTTGATATTTCCATATTACCCATTGCTGATCATTGCATAAATATTCATAAGTGTGATATTCAGATATTATCCATCTTTATAAAAGTGTGATATGTATATTGTTCAATTCTTCAAATAAATCTTTTAATTTGCAAAACAAACCTACTTCTTGGCTCAGTGAGGCCGGGGGGATTCAAAGAGAGGGGCGTTATATAAGGGTAAATCATCCAGAATTAAAAGAACTTTTGACATAAAAATATATAAATAAGGGTTTCTATTGGGCATCCCATACTAGGCATTGACTTAGTTGGAGTGCTGGATTGAAATCACTTACAGGTGGTGGCATTTATCAGGACCAGGGACCTGTTCCTGCTTTTGTTTTATGAGTTTTAGGGCAGCAGTAGTTCAGGAGTGTTCCAGTTTCCTTTACCCACCTGGTGAGTATTTTTGGGCAAGTCCTCAAGTCCTGTTTCTGTGCTTTATAGGAAATATGGACCAACAGGGCTTCACCCTCTGGGCATATTAGGGATGTTTCTATAGAAGAGAAGGCTTCAACTCCTGTGCCCATACATGCCAACAGGCCCCCTTCCATTAGACCATGGTAATCCAATCCATGATTTAACTTTGCATTATGGGACTTGCAGTCCTGGATTTCTCCGGTGTAAACCCAGGAGTACAAGTCTGAGAATACGAAGTTTAAACCAGGACTGGAGCAGTAGGTCGCGAATGGAATGGGACATGCTGGCACGCATGTGTATCCAATGTGGGAGGGCAATGTTGTCTTAGGGGGGCTGCCTGGTCCTGTGATCGTGCCTGTTATGGAGGATGTATGGGCTGAGATATGACTAGATGACATCAGGAGTTTCCGAGCGTAAGCAGGGAGAGGCATGTTTGACGGTAGATGAAGAGTGTCAGAAAGTAAGAGGTGGAGAAGGAAGGGATATGTTCCGAGAGGGATGAGGAGTGTCAGAGAGTAAGTGGGAAGTCGGGAGGGATGACGGAGTGATCAGATAATCCCAGTGTGTTAGAGAGGCGGTGAGGGGACGAGGGAAGGTTCTGTTTAGAGAGTGATTAGGGGTATCAGAGGGTATGTGGCAGGTGGGTGGGAGTCGGATGGGAGAGGTGAAGAGCATCGGAGAGTGAGTGGGGGAGAGGTGGCAAGGGGGACGGATGTGGTTAGAGAGAGTTAAGTGTCAGATAGTACTGTAAGCGAGAAAGGGGAGGAGAGGGAGGGGCCTGGGTGCATCCACACACAGTAGCCGCAGCAGGAAGTCTTCCCGTGCAGGCATCCGAGAGAGAGAGAGAGAGAGAGAGAGAGAGCGCGCGAGGGAGCCGGCGTGCCATCCCCGGAGGAGCGGGCAGCGCCAGCAGCATTCCTAGGCGGGCAGAAGGGGCACGGGCACTGCAGGCTCCTCGCCGGGCGCTGGCACACCCGAAACTGCCCCGAGTGCCTTGAACTTGCGCCCCGAACCTGGATATCGCCTGACCTGCCCCCCTGTGGCGGAGACCGACTCCCCTCTGAGGGGGCGGCGGCGCTCCCGTCTTATCACCCTTCCTCTCTTTCATCCCCGCTATCTCGTTCTAGCCTTTTCTCTCTCCCGCCCTCTCTGTTCATCCCTGACTCTGTCGCTCCCTCTCTCTTCATCTTTCACTCGCTTGTTTTTGTTTGTAGTCCTTTCCCTTTGCTAGGCTTATTTCTCCCGCTTTCCACTTGTATTCGTGCTGCCTTGCTCTGGTGTCCCCTCCCTCCAACCCCCCACTATCTCCCCCTCTTCTTGTTCCCTCCTCTGGGACTTTCTCGCCTTCGCATCCATCCTCCCCCGTTGAGTTTTTCGGACCCTTTATCTCCCCCACTCCCTACCTCTCAGTTTACTCCCGGCCTTTCTTTATTTCTTCTCCCCTTCCAGTCTCTTGCGGGCTTGAACTTTCCATGTCTCTGTATTTTCGACTCTTTATTCTTCTCTTACTAGACCCCCTCTCTTCCTCTTTCACCCAAACGATATTCTCCAATTCTCCCTCTTTCAGTCTTACTTTATCCCACCCCCTTCCACCCTCCGCCATTTAGTTCTCTTCATTTCTGCCTCTTTTGAACGCCCCCTCCTTCTTGGCGGTGTGTTTTTGGGGAAAGTGAGCGTCTCGAGGGTCAGTGTCGGGAGTCCCCTAGGGTGGCCTGCCTTAAGCCCCGCACAGCCCCTCACCGCCCCCCCAATTTCCCCCCACGACAAGTCAATTCGAGGGAAGCCGGGGAGACTCCAGAACTAACAGGACGATGTTGCCCTGACCCTCCAACCGTCCCTCACCACCCTCGGTGCCCGCTCCTCACTCGGATCCTCTTTCTTCCGGAGCCGTGCCCTGCGGGTTTCGTGCCCTTGTGCAGACTTCCACCCTGCTCAGCTCTGGAGCGGTAAGTGGGGTTTTGTGGGGCAGGTGTGTGTGTGTGGGTGGGGGGTAGGGGGGAGGGGTTGGTCAGATTCACTTGAACCGCGCAACATGGGCAGGCGTACTGATACTGACTGGCAGGGCAACAACCCTCCGAACTATCCCTTCTATTCTATACCCCATCTAGTAGGGCAACTTCAAATCGCATTCCACCCAGAAGTGCAGTTCTGATGTCTTACTGTGCCCAATGGAAGCATGCAGTTCAGGTGGTACGGGCCTATGAGCAGCCCAGGCCATGCAGAGTGCGGCTCTAGGTAGAATGCAATGATGCAGCTGCCGGTCTAATACGAGTCGGCTCTAGTAGAGTTCCGAGTATCAGTGCAGTTCTGACAGCATTCAATGAAAACGTCCAGTTCCATTAGCATGCGATGTAGAAGTGCAATTCTAATAGCATTCCATGTGCACATGCAGCTCTATTAGCATGCGATGTAGAAGTGCAGTTCTAATAGCATTCCATGTGCACATGCAGTTCTATTAGCATGCGATGTAGAAGTGCATTTCTAATAGCATTCCATGTGCACATGCAGCTCTATTAGCATGCGATGTAGAAGTGCAGTTCTAATAGCATTCCATGTGCACATGCAGTTCTATTAGCATGCGATGTAGAAGTGCATTTCTAATAGCATTCCATGTGCATATGCAGTTCTGCATTCCATGTGAATATGCAGTTCTATTAGCATGCGATGTAGAAGTGCATTTCTAATAGCATTCCATGTGCATATGCAGTTCTGCATTCCATGTGCATATGCAGTTCTATTAGCATGCGATGTAGAAGTGCATATGCAGTTCTGCATTCCATGTGCATATGCAGTTCTATTAGCATGCGATGTAGAAGTGCATTTCTAATAGCATTCCATGTGCACATGCAGTTCTATTAGCATGCGATGTAGAAGTGCATTTCTAATAGCATTCCATGTGCATATGCAGTTCTGCATTCCATGTGAATATGCAGTTCTATTAGCATGCGATGTAGAAGTGCATTTCTAATAGCATTCCATGTGCATATGCAGTTCTGCATTCCATGTGCATATGCAGTTCTATTAGCATGCGATGTAGAAGTGCATATGCAGTTCTGCATTCCATGTGCATATGCAGTTCTATTAGCATGTGATGTAGAAGTGCATTTCTAATAGCATTCCATGTGCATATGCAGTTCTATTAGCATGTGATGTAGAAATGCAGTCAAGTGCAGTTCTAATAGCATTCCATGTCCATATGCAGTTCGAGTAGCATGCGATGTAGACGTGCAGTTCTAATAGCATTCCATGTACATATGCAGTTCTATTTGCATTCTGTGTCGACGTTCAGTTCTAATAGCACTGCACGTGCATGCATAGTTCTAATAACATGTAGAAGTGCAGTTCCATGTACATTTGCAGTTCAAATAGCATTCCATGCACATATGCAGTTCTATTAGCATGTGATGTAGAAGTGCAGTTCTAATAGCATTCCATGTGCATATGCAGTTCGATTAGCATGTGATGTAGACGTGCCGTTCTAATAGCATTCCATGTACATATGCAGTTCTATGTGCATTCTGTGTCGACGTTCAGTTTTAATAGCACTGCACGTGCATGCATAGTTCTAATAACATGTAGAAGTGCAGTTCTGATAGCATTCCACGTACATTTGCAGTTCCATTTGAAGTATGTGTCGACGTTCAGTTCTAATAGCATTTCACGTACATGCATAGTTCTAATAAAATGTAGAAGTGCAGTTCTAATAGCACTGCACGTGCATGCATAGTTCTAATAACATGTAGAAGTGCAGTTCCATGTACATATGCAGTTCAAATAGCATTCCATGCACATATGCAGTTCAATTAGCATCCGATGTGGAAGTGCAGTTCTAATAGCGTTCCATGTACATATGCAGTTCTATTAGCATGTGATGTAGAAGTGCAGTTCTAATAGCATTCCATGTACATATGCAGTTCGATTAGCATATGATGTAGACGTGCCGTTCTAATAGCATTCCATGTACATATGCAGTTCTATGTGCATTCTGTGTCGACGTTCAGTTTTAATAGCACTGCACGTGCATGCATAGTTCTAATAACATGTAGACGTGTATTTCTAATAGCATTCCACGTACATTTGCAGTTCCATTTGAAGTATGTGTCGACGTTCAGTTCTAATAGCATTTCACGTACATGCATAGTTCTAATAAAATGTAGAAGTGCAGTTCTAATAGCATATCATGTAACTATGCAGTTCCATTAGCATGCTATGTAGAAGTGCAGTTCTAATAGCTTTCCATGTACCATGCACATACACAGTTCTATTAGCATTTTTGCAGAAGTGCAGTCCTAATAGAATTCCATGTACACATGAAAGTCTATTCCCATTCTCTGTAGAAGTGCAGATCTAGTAGAATTGAATGTGCACGCACAGTAATAATAGCATTCGGTTTAAAAGTACAATTCGGTGTACAGCTGCAGTTCTGATGAGGTTCCATTTGAAAGGCCAGTTGTAATTGCATTCCATGGAGAAGTGCAGTTCCACAGAATTCCACAATGAAATGCATCCCCACTATCTTTCAGAGAAGGGGAGTTTTGCTGACTCCCTCTGTAACCACCAAGTTTCAATTGGCTTCTATGCATTGCACACGCGTCGTTTTGCAAGTGTTCAATGTACACACCAAGTACTTGTAGCGTCAAAGGCAGAAATGTATTATTTTTAACTGTGTAATGTTCACGCACCTCCCTCCCCATCTCCATCCAGACCCCACATCTGATTAATACTTCTGCTGTTTCTAAGGCATCCTGCTTCCAGACACAAGTGCTTATGTATAGAACTTCCTGTCAAAGGTCTCATTCTCTTCCAAATAAAAAAATACAAAGCAGAATTATTTGAAATAGAAATCTAGTTCAATTCTAATATCACCCAGAATGAGGAACATTTCAGATGCCAAGCCATGCACAAGTGCAATTGTCCAGAAGCGGCATTCTTAGAGCATTCCTTACAGAAGTGCAGACTCCTTAGCATTCCATGCAGACTTGCATTTCTATAGTGCGTCTTTATAGGATTGCAATGCCAACATTAGTCTTCGTGGCAATGATATTCTAAAACATATATATTTGAAGTACAGCTGAAGTATAATTACATCTTTGGGTGCATTTGTAATAGAATTCCAGATAGAAGCATTTAATGTAAACGTGATGTATTCCATGTAGAGACAAAGTTCTAAAAGCATTCAATGTAGAAGTGAAGTTGTAATCGCCCACCGTGTGGAGACACAGTCCAAAAAGCATTTAATGTATAACTGCTGAACCCATATGCATGCAACTTACATTGGCCGAACCCTTACCCTCACCAGTGAATAAGTTAGAGCACAAAGTTTGTCAAGTGTTGGCAATAAAAAGGCAGTAGGATTTTATTGTGCAGAGATGGTTATGGGAATAAACAATAATCACATATCATAATAATATCATACTTTTGGGCACCGGATCCTGAGTTTGCCGGCTGACCGTGTTCCCCCGAAAGTATCTCTTATTGGCAACCCCTGGAGGCTAGGTTTGCTGAAATTTCTCTAAAGAAATGTTCCATGCCCTGGTTTGATAGGTGTGTGCCGTCTTTGAGAAAAAGGTCTGGGTCACCAAAAGTAATGGGCGGGTGTTTTATGAAGCCCAGGCCTCTTGCTATACTGAATTTCTCTAGCCCCCTGTTCAGTTTCCTTCTGGAAATGTCTATTGATTTGTAACAGATAGCCCCCTGCCATTTCTTTCTGGGTAGGATGGCCGAGAAGTATATTTCTGTGTCCCTCCAGTTGTGTAAAATGCCAGCTAAGGAGGAGCAAATTTCCTCAAATATTTTTGTCCTTCCTGTGGTCACCAGGTCGTTGCCCCCTAGGTGTACTATCAGGAATTCTGGCAGGTCTCTGTTTGCGAACAGCTCTGCTAGCGTATCGTGGATGTCGGTCCAAAGGAGGCCTCTGTATCCCCACCAGGAAGCAATGGTTTTCCTAAAAGATGGGCCCTCTTTGGTTTCTTCTGCCCATCGACCTGTCCTGAAGACTAATGAGTGACTATCGATGCTGATCAGAGTGGGGTCTTCCCCAGTCTGTTGTTTCTGGAGGGGTGGAGAGAAAGGGGGGTATATTAGCTGTGGTCTGATGTATCTTTTGTAGCAGTCTGACTTCCAGCCCCCTATGTTTTTCAGCTGTTGTGGTGCCAGACCCCCTTGCCATGCTGAGGTGGCAGCCCCGATTCTAAAGGAGTGGGTGCCAAACTCCTTCGGATCCCATCCCGCTTTGCTGATTGCTTTCATCAGCTCCCCTTTAAATTGGTAGCGGCTTAGTGCAGAGGCATCCTTGTGGATTAAACCCCCACCCCCACTCTGGGCCTTTGTGCGTAATAAAGGTTGGTGATGCACACCGGGCAGTTTGTTGCATCATCAATGCAGCAAATGTTGATGGTTCTTTTGGCTCCCGTTTTGGACTGTTGGATGTCTATGCTGATGCTGTCCTGTCTGACCCTGGCCTCCATAATGCCTAACCCATTGTTGGCTTTGGTGCTGGAGGCGATGAGTTCTCCTACCCGGAAGGCCCCGAAGTAAGCCAGAAAAAATGCTGTTTTAAATAGCATGGTCCCATACGGATGCCAGCAGATGGCCTCCAGCTGGTCTGCTATTTTTACTAGCTTGTTGAAATCTAGGGAGCGGCGGGTGTCTACCTGAGGTCCCTCTGTTCTGCCCGAGCCTTTCATGGTGTAGGAGATCAGGACGTTCTGGGTGGGGTCTGAGTCTCCCCGTATTTTTGAAAAATATGAAATTGCTACTAGGTGTCTTTTTGCCCAATCTCTCTTAAAGCCCTGTACATGCGCCCATTTTAAAAATATTTCTATGTCCTTAATCGTTATTAATTCTACATGGTTTAAACCTGTGGCTTTAAACACTGTTTGTAAGCACTTACTGTACTAAGCTGCGGTGGTGCTTGCCAGTGCTTTCTCTGCCATCTCTATTAGGAATCCCGGGCCAGGGTTCGTGCTCTCTGTGGGCAGCGTGTTGTTGGCACCCATTTTTGAGGTGCCTGGTTCTTGTTGGGCATCCCGGCCTGGGCTCTCTGGCGCTGGCGTTGATGCCATTTTTCTTAGTTTCCCATTATTGACCAGCATTCCACTGGTATTGCAATCATCTGTTCCCGGGCTGTTCCCGGGCGTGTGGTGCTAGCTCACGTAATCTTGGCCACTGAAAGCGACATTATTATCTGCTCCAGAGATGTGCTTTGCTTTGACCACAATGTTTTCTTGTTGAGTGACTGCTGTAATGGCTCATAGGACTTTCAGCACTAAATGGCATTTGGTAGATTTTCTGTTTGTGGAGCCTACTACAGCCATGTTGTCACACCAGACCAAGAGTTCTGTGTTAGCTAGCTGTCTGCCCCAGGTGTGTAAGGTTAGCCAAATAGGAAATATTTCTAGGAGGGTGATGTCTTTTGTCCACCCTGCAGATTGCCATGATTTGGGCCAGTGTCCTTCCACCCATTCTGAGTCTAGTATGGCTCCAAAGCCCCTGCTCCCGGCTGCATCAGTGAAGAGGACCCTTTTTGTCCATGTATTCAATGGCGTGCACCAAAGTGAGGTCCCGTTGAAGTTTCTGAGGAAATTCCCCCAAATGTCCAGATCTTGTTTCACCTCTTTGCCTAGCCGGATGTGTAGGTGGGGTTTGGTGTATGATTTGATTTTTAGTTCTAGACTTCTGGAGAATACCTTCCCCTGGGGGATGATTCTGGCTGCAAAGTTGAGACTTCCCGCCAGTTGCTGGATTTCTTTTACTGTACCCTTGTCTTTTGTTGTTAGGCCTTGTATGTTTTCCAGGAGTTCTGCTATCTTAGTTTTTGGGATTCTCCATAAGCCCCCTGTAGAATCTATCTCAATACCCAGAAAGATTATGTTGGTGGCTGGTTTGGTCGGCTTCTCTGTTGCCAGGGGGATGCCCCAATGTGCGGCCATCCTTTCTAACTTGGCCAGGGCTCTACTGCATTCTTCGGACTTTGCTGTCCCATTACCAGTCATCGAGGAAGTGTACTACTTTGGCCCTGGTTTCTGTTTTTGGAATGCCCATTGGAAAAAAGAGCTGAACTACTCAAATAGGGCGCAGGATACTGCGCATCCCATGGCGAGGCATCTTTCGACATAGAATTTGTTTTTGATAGTAAACCCTAGCCATTACTGAGAGTCTGGGTGGACTGGCAGTAGTCTGAAGGCAGATTCAATGTCTAGTTTGGCCATCAGGGCGTTCCTACCACATTCCTGTATGAGTCTTACTGCCTCTTGGAAGTGTGTGTAGGATACCGCAGATTCAGTGTGCGGGATGCCGTTGTTCAGTGATTGGCCTTTAGAGTAGGACAAATGATGGATTAGCCTCATTTTCTCATGTTCTGTTTTGGGGACCAATCCTAGCGGGGAGATTATGTAATCTGTGAAAGGCATGGAGTCCCAGGGGCCTGCAATCCTGCCTAGTAGCAATTCCTTCTCAATTTTGCTCTCCACCATTTCCGAGTTGTACCTGGCTGACTTCAGGTTTTTTGGGATTTTCTGTGTCCCTGTTCCCTTGAAAGGGATGATGAAACCTTTGGTGAAACCTTGCAGGATTGCCTTGCTGGTTTCTTTGTCTGGGTAATTCATAAATGCATCTCTAAAATTGTTTGGATTGATGGGGGTTGTACCTGGTTCTAAAAGTGGGGTTGGCAGGGCGGGGTTGATGCTAAACCTTTGCTTTTTTGGCTGGAAGTCTGGTGCAATTGCTTGCAGCATGATCGCCGTTGCAGTTTGTGCACATGTGTTTGTACCAGCATTCCTTCCCCCAGGTGCACAGATTTTTTCAAAAATTCCTGCATGGGATGTTGGCTTTGGGGGAGTGATTTTTGTTCTGCCTGTGGCCATTAGACTTAGCCGCCCATGGCTGGTTCTTCCGAATGGGCTGCTCCCCCTTTTTGTGTTTTTCATTTTTTGAAACTCTGGGGCCCTGTGAATTTTTGTTATTTTTGGGTGTTGCTTGGGTGGCCTCTTCCTCTGATGGAGGCTCGACGTTTAGCATGTATAAGTCATTCTGTACCTCATCCCATTCTATGGCTGGCCTCTCTGACATGCTCCGCCTGAATCTAATATCATATGCTAGCCAGGTTTTACCCTTTTGAGCGGTTTTTACTTCTCTAATTTTTTCCATGTATGCCCATAGTTTTTTGCCATTCTCGGGAAATTTTTCTTCATATATAGTTGCCAGGATGGCGAAGGATTGCAACCAGTTGTCCCAATTCTGATCTACCTGGGCGTTTCTGGCTATGGCTTTCTCCTCTATCATTTTGGGATCCCTAAAAGCATCTCTCCCTTTTTGTTGGGCTTTTATAAGTGAAAAGATTTTGATAAACTCTTTTGCCTATATAGCTTCTTTGATTGCAATGTCAATGTTCCATGCCAGGCATCCTGTGTATATATTCAGGATTTCTGTCTGGAAGGATTTCAGCTTTTGGTCTAATTGGGCACTGCTGATCATTACCATGTCTGATGGGCTGTTGCTGTTTCCCCCTGTTTACCCTGGTGTGTTTGCATTGGGGGTTGCCCATGCTTTTAGTGCACCTGTCGGATCTGGTGTTGCCGCTGTTGGTGCAAGTGGACCTATGGCGGCTGCTGTCGGCGGTGCTGTTATTTTGTGGGGCAGAGGTGTTGCTGGGGTGGTGGTGTTGGCGTTGTTGCTATTGTTGCGGGTGGTGGGGTGTTTACAATGATGTCGGGTTCTAGTGGTATGGTGGGGCTTGTGGGCTCGGTCCTGCCTCGTGGGAGTAGTTGTTTACCCCTAATTTTGAGCAATAATTGTTGCATTTCACTTATGTTTCCCATAATTTTGACAGTTTTTTGTTTTTGTTACCTTTTCCCATGCCCTCTTTCGATTTCCTTTTCTTTGGTGGTGGTGGGTCAGCCTACTTGCTGGGTGGCATGGGCACCCCTTCTTTTGGTAGGCCATATATGTTTTCTCTGACCCAGGTCCAGCCATAATGTTCAGCTGCCTCAATTGCTGCCAACAAGTGAGGTGATTTGTGTTTCTTTGGCGGGATTGTGGGTTCCTGCGGTTTTCGTTTGGGGGTCATTATTTTTTGCTTGAAATAAAGTAGCAAGGTCGCCGCGGTGCCGGGTTTCGTTCTTCCACACTTCACTCCGGGGCTCACTGCAGCTTCCCGACTCCTTGGTCCTCAAAACTTCCCGCTCTGTTGTTCAGGGCGCATCTGGGTCTCCTTAATAGCTGCAGGGGAGTCGTTTATTCTTCTTCCCCGCCACGGCCTAAAGCACGGATGCCGGGGACTTCAGATGAACAGAACAATGTTCATTAAAGAAGAGCGACACCGCGTGTATGGCGAACACGAATTTGAGCAAATACACGATGCTGAGTGCACAGCAAACGTGAGAGGCTACAGAGTTAGAAAGGGGGAAGGAAGCAAGAAGCAAAGAGTGGAGGAGGCTGAATGAACAGCGAACCTCCTGTTTGTTTGGGTCCCCATTCAGGGTCCACAAACAGATTGTGTTTTCTTAGAGCTTGCTGCTCTTATTTATAAGACCCAGGGGAGCCCTGGGTCTTTGATGTGTGTAGTGGGGGCTGTAGTCCAGCCCCCAGGCCAGTGTAGCTGACTGTCTGGCCCCCTGAGGAGGGTCAGGTCTTTCAACCTGTCCCCTGCCTGACTGTTGGTTCTCCTAGGTGCTTAGCACCTTGTTGCTTCATGGAAGGGTGAGATGATTGTTCACACCTCACCCTTCCCGTGCTTTGTGTGGCAGAGACTCTGTGTCTCTGGGCCTCATTACACGGTAGACGGTAACCATGGTGCTGTTAGCGCCATGGTTGCCGCCGGTATTTTACTGTGTCCGCCTTGGTGGATGGCGGAATTACCGCCCTACTCCAAGGTGAGCGGGGGCAGTAATTCCCCATTCACCAAGGCACTTCCCCATTCCCATTTTTGCCCCCATAGGGCTCAATGGGAATGGGGAAGGAGGGAATTATGGTACCGCAAATTGCAGTACCGTAATTAGCACCAAGGTCCCTTTGCGGGCCCATTCCTTAACAGCTGGTAAAACCAGCCGTTAAGGTCGGGTCCCGCAAAGGGACCTCGTAGTAAGGCGGTAAAGGTTTACCGGTACCGGTGCCCTTACCGGTACCAGTAAACCCTTACTGCCTACCGTGTAATGAGGCCCTCTGTGTCCGTGGGGGAGAGGAGCAGGTTTGGGGGTGGGGGCTGCCCCTCTCCCTGGCCTGCCGGATGGTAACAGCATTGCCCAGAATTAAAGTGAAGCTCTACTAGCCTTCTATGTAGAGACACAGTCCAAAAAGCATTTCATCTAGAAGTGACGTTCAAATAGCCTTACATCTAGAGACAGTTTTAAAAGCATTTAATGTGGAAGTGAAGTTGTAATAGCCCTCCATGTAGAGACACAGTCTAAAGGGCATTTAATGTAGAAGTGAAGTTCTACTAGCCTTCTATGCAGTGACACAATCCTAGACGCATTTAATGCAGAAGAGAATTGAAGTTCTAATAGCCTCCCATGAAAGGGACACAGTCCTAACAGTATTTAATGTAGAAGTGAAGTAAAGTTCTAATAGCTTTCCATGTAGAGACCCAGTCCTAGAAGCATTTAATGTATAAGTAAAGTGAAGTTCTAATAGCCTTCCATGTAGAGACAAAGTCCTTAAAGCATTTAATGTAGAAGTAAAGTTCTACTAGCCTTCTATGCAGAGACACAATCCTAGACGCATTTAATGCAGAAGAGAATTGAAGTTCTAATAGCCTCCCATGAAAGGGACACAGTCCTAAAAGTATTTAATGTAGAAATGAAGTAAAGTTCTAATAACCTTCCATTAAGAGACACAGTCCTAGAAGCATTTAATGTAGAAGTGAAGTAAAGTTCTAATAGCCTTCCATGTAGAGACACAGTCCTAGAAGCATTAAATGTATAAGTAAAGTGAAGTTCTAATAGCCTTCTATGTAGAGACAAAGTCTTTAAAGCATTTAATGTAGAAGTGAAGCAAAGTTGTAATAGTCTTCCATGTAGAGCCACAATCCTGATAGCATTTCACATAGAAGTGAAGTTCGAAAAACCATTCCCTGCTGAAGTGCACTTTTATTATCATAACATGTAGCCCGGCCATCCTATTATTATTCTGCTGACAGTATTATTATTTGTGAACAAATCGCGGTTAGGCCTTCAAAGGAGCTTATTAGCCTTGAACACATTTTTACTGGAGTTACACTTTAAAGTAAATGTTATTAAAAGTAAGATTTTAAGATTTAAACCAAAGTATTAAAAAAAGTTTACATTTTACTCAGTTTCTTAATGGCAGGAAACTTGAGGAGGTGGATCACTTTAAATACCTTTTATAATTAATGCTCAAAACCATTCAGGGCCTCTACATTTAGAACATCTGCTCAAGTAGCGTTGGCGCAGCTCCACTTACTTGATAAGCACTTCGGTCAGTTTAAAATTGCTCCATTGTTTCTGTACTATCAACAAAAAATACTGCCTAAAATGATCAATGGAGCAGAAATACTGTTCGAAACGCCAGATTGGTCAAAAATGGAAGCACTTATGTGGAGGAAAACATTGTGTCTACAGCAGTGTGTTCCAATAGGTATAACTAATCACAAATTGGGCTAACATTCTAAGCAGGCTTGAATTAACTGGAACTTATTATTACAACTGTTCAGTAAAGTATCAGAACCTCCTCCAGATAACCTATTTATTAAACTGCATTTGAAGTTGTTAAGAAATAAGTGCCATGTTTTACAGCCTTGGGGTAAGACTTGTGATGCCATCTTGTTGAATAATTCATCTACACGAGAAGAATTGCTGTCTTAACCTCAGAAAGTGAAAAAAAAAGATTCTGGAAGGAGGTTGGATAGCTAATAGAGCATCAATTGTACATTATCATTTGTTTTATCAAACTATTTTAGAGATTAAACCATATAGATTTATTCTGTTATATTTACTTAAATATCTCTCACATTAATTTAGGCCTGATCTTTTAAAGCTAAAATGTAGCCTGCTGCCTACACGTGACATTTTAGGAGCAAGAGATAATATCCCAAGGATTTGGTATCTATGTCGGTATTGTTCACGAGAGATTCCAACATCTTCGGAATTTCTGTGGACCTTTTACTCTCTGGTGAAAGGATTTTTTTAAATGTAGATTTGTGTATCACAGTGATACTTTGCTTACGAACGCATTTTGCTATCGTATTTTAAGAGTTGGGGAAATCTCCCTAACATTGCTGTTTGAGCCTTTTTAAAAACGCTTTTAAATTTATAGTAGTGATATCTTGCTGTTACTGCTTTTGTAATTGTTTTAATAGGTTTTAGTTCTACAGTTAGGAAATTTGCATAGCTCTACTTATGTGTAGGCATTCTGATTGCGTGAAACGTTTAGTTGTAAACTGTAGCACACAATAAATAAATAAATAAAGTAGTCCATGCACACAGCTATTAGCAGCATATAAGGACTCCGAGGCCATCTGTTCTGCCCAGTCCCACATTGAAAACTCTTGCGTTGCACTCTCCTTCCAGTGGTGGCAGGTGCAAAGAAAAAATAGGCAATCAAGTTTTCTGCGCAGTTCCTAATATCATTTCGCGTCTCATTGGCACTGGAGTTCCCATGCTGGCGTTGCAACCTCGAAACGGAGTGCCGGTTTGGGGGTACACTTCAGCTGCTCTTCGGGATCGCTGGTGAGAATCCCATTTATGACCCCAGCAGTAAGGCATGACTGGCACGGGTTGTGCCCTTTTGTTCTGCACCAGGAAAAAGCGCAGACAACCCATGGAAATCAATTGTGCAACACTGGCTGCCATTTCTGTGGCGAAGGCCATATCTATGGATCTCCCTAGGTTTGCATTATGCCCATAGGGAAGGTCACTGGAACCCGGGCAGGCCCTGGGTATTTCCCCGCCATTGGGTTCATGAGTAGTCTTTGCCTGCCCTTTGCCATGGTAGTTGGGTGAATCCCAGGTCTGTTGCGGGCATGCAGAGAGAGGTTTCAGAATCTTAGGGACAAGATTGGCTGGGCTCTTCCAACCAAGCCCAGTGCCATGATCGGGATTGGTTGGATAGGGTCTAGCTTCTGCTTTTAACTTTTTGTCCAATTCACAGTTTTTTTTTTAATTGTATTTACTGTGCGGAGGCACTACTAAAAAAAAAGAATTGTGCACGTGTGTGGGTGTTTGTCCACAGAATCAAACATGGCGGTGCTCTACTTTGAGGGGGGTTGAACACAGACCATTCCAGATGCAGCGCATTCACACCTTACACACAAAGGGATGTGCCCACATAAGAACTCACTCCACAGCTCCCTTTTAACCTGGACATGCAAGGTTCATCTGACAGACACAAAGCAAACGGCAGCCACCTCCCCTCCAGTCTGCTTCGCAAATAGCTGTATGCCAGCAGTCATGCTTCAAGGCCCTTCTGCTGGAAAGCATTACCGCACGTGGATGGCACATAGACTGGCTGAAGTTAGTAGACTCTCCTGCCCCCCGCCCCCCTCCACTCATGTGGGCCGAACGAGTCTATGCAGAGCCTAATTTTTGACCACACACTCGATAGTTATGCATGGACGGGTGGCACGCGCAGTTCTTCCACCAGGGGGAGACAATGTGCATGTGCCTGTGGCGACCATGGGACATCCATATTGTGAACTCTGCTTTTTGTGTTCCGGGTTTACGATTAATACATTCCCTATGTATATGCCAGACCTTTTGACTTCTGTAAAAGGCTTTGCCTCCCATCACCTCTGGCCAGGGGATTTCCTGTGCACGTGAAGACCTTTCTGATGTTACTCCTGCTGGGTCTGGTCGCTACACGCACCCTGACCTAGGCTTATCTTAATACCAGTTGCTGTAAAACACCCCAGTCAAAATATGCCCGCCTTCTGCACGGTATTTATACCTTGATGCATCTGGTGGTATATCACTTCTCCCACCCGTCGCGTCCCCTAGTCCATCGTCCCTTCCGGGCTGCCATGCGTTCAGGCCTTGCCTCTCTCTTCAGGCGCCTTCTGAGGCAGGCCTGGCCCTAGAGTGCCTTCCGAAGGAGGCAATGTGGTTATATCCATCTATCGAAGTGCTTAGCGAAGATGGATGGAGAGAGAGAGTGGCCATCACTGGCATGAGACGCGGCCTGGCACGCTCTTCGCTCCATGGACATAATGGAGGGGTCACTTCTGGAATTAAGTCCCTGCACCCATCTTGCCACAAGTGGTCTCCTTCAGCATCGATGTGAGGGGCGCTCAGTGGAGGTCCGCCTCCTGCCTCACCCTCGAAATCTTCAAATAAGATTTATTTATTACAAAAGAAGGATGAACCAGTGGGGAAAACCCCATGTTGTAGAACACCTGATTGCTCCTGGCACCAAATCAATGACCAGCCCAACACTAGGCCTGGGCTGGTGTTTTAGAGGCACCTCGCAACCTTGATCTTGCTGGCTAAGTCCATACACCCTGGGGGTATCCTAGCGGGGAGCTCACCGAATCATCCTGGATGTGCTATGCGCCACAGTCCAGCATGCCCTGTCCTGTTACACCTCTTGGAGAGCGTACGATGCTCAGGTGGTAAAGTTGGTATGAGTGACTCTTCTGCTGCTACCTTACCAGGTTACAACCCTATAACTAACCTTCTCGTGCCACCCTGCCTTAAGACTCTAAGCATTGCAGTTGTTGACTAACAAACACTTCATCTACAAACCCAGGGTTTCACTATAGACACTGCCTTGGATTTTAGATATTTTCTGTATCGTCCTTAAAAGACAAAAAAAAATACCTTTTTACTCAAAGTTATAACATTGTTAGTATGTAACTTTTCCACCCACTCCCCTTGTAGGAGTTCCCCCTTCCCTCCCCCCAAACCCCTCTCGGTGAGCCATGACACAAAGGGAAAGTCTGTCTTATCCACATCAGGACACACACCCACTTCCGAAAGGTAGGACTCGGGGGAAACTCCCGATACAACACAGCTGGCCACGGGAATTTGTGGAGTGAATGTATTCCCTCCCACTTCTACCCTGGGCTCTGCATCTTGGGTCCTCAAGCTAGAGGTGAATATGGGTATTTGTGCCCATGAATCCAGCTCCATTCAGCGCTATCCGAAATTGCTGCATGGCCCATGTCAAGGAACTTAGTCTGCGTTTCCAGAAAATCTAAATTTTCTTCACCACCTGAAACCTGGACTGTTGCCAACCTTTCAGTGCTTTTGCCAGGGAGGGACTATATCCTTCCTATAAGGAGCGAGGTGCAGGAACGCGACCCTGAGATCATAAGTGTTTATGAAATGTTTGCAGATATTCACACATTCCTTGGTATGTCTTGACGCGCATTGGCCAACGTGGTGGAACGCATTCTCTCATCTGATTGGAAGCGCTATGCTGACAATCAAGATGATTGGTGGACGTGGATGGACGGATGTTGTGCTCTGCTACTGGATAGTTTAGACTGTCACCAATGCCGTTGGTGTCTTGCAGATTTATTTGAAGTCATTTTGGAGCCCCCAGTCCATTGGTACCCATGTGCTTGAGGGACATATGTTGGATGCTGTCAATTATCTTGAATTTCCAGGCCTCTTTCCCTTATTTGGGCCATGGTGAGGTCTGTGAACCATTCATAAACTGGACAGGTTTCTTTGTTAGAGTTGGAATTTGGGTGCATCTTGTATTCTTTGCTGTCTTAACGGTTGTTGGGTAGGGCATTCTGGGGGAAGTTAGATTGTTGACGTAGCAGGGCCAGACCTTTACCAAGTGTTTTGTCTTCTTTTCTTGAGGTCTAAGTGGCCCAAGCCCAAGATAAACTACTTTTGTTTGGGGTTGTATGGTGTGCTTTGGGGTATGTTTATGGGGTGCAAGAAAATTAAATATAGTAGTTGAGAGAGTTTGAATTGATGGAAAATGATAGTAAAAGTTGTTCTTGTATTTTCTTTATTTTTGTATTTATTTTTAAAGAAAAATAAAAGGGGTATACATTGGGGGGGAAGAGGGGAGAAGGGGTAGGGGGCGTGGGACAGAATTTAAGAATGTATTTATTATCTTATTGTATTAATTCCGTATTGTACATACTTGTTCTTTTGAAAATGTTCATTAAAAGTTTTACCAAAAAAAAAGTTGTTCCTCTCGTCAGTGAGGTGGGGAGGAACTGAAGCCGTCACCAGGAAGGGCCTCTGTATTGCTTTTCGGAAGTGCGGTTCTAAGGTGACACTTCGGGAGGGGGGGTGTGGGGTGGCAGTCTCGAATTCACCATGACTGTACTGGGTCCATGCGAGGGTGCTCATAATTAGAGGGATATGTATCTTGCTTGGCAAAGGCTTTTTTACCCCTGACATTATGAGTCTGAAATGTTCAGCAGGCATTTCCCCACGGTTCCTTTAATGGCTGTCCAGCGTTTGGTGAACCAGTGTGGTTGGATCGGGTGCTCACCCATGCCTTTTTCCTTTTTATTAACCTTTTGAATGGATTTATTGGGGTGGGAAGGACCAACCCCACCCTGCCAATTGCCCCCTGTTCCAATACAGCAGCCACCTCCTCCAGCTCTATTTAGTCTAGTGCCTTGGGGCATTGCTCCACCTGTGCCCCTTCCTACTTCCGGCCTACCTCTTGCATTTCAACAGACAGTGAGAAAAGACACAGCTGCTTAGTCTTTCTTCACTGTTCATTTATCAAAAAGAGAAAGCCTTCCCCTTTTGAACACGCTTCCTCCTCTTCCTCATTGGCTAGAAAGAAAGATTTCAGTTGTACAGCTTTTTCTGAACTGCAGAGTTGAGTCATTCCTCATTAAGCAAGCAGAGCAAGATTTTTGCTCTCAGGCTTATCTGTTTCATGGTTTCGCTGCGCAGCTACGTCACCCTAAATGTGGTTTTTTTATTTCTACTTCAGCTGGTCCTCCCTGCAAACCGTGTTCTTGTACTATATATGCTCGGAGAATGTTTGACTGAAGTGCTCAGTAGAAGTGCGTCTTTTGTATGGCTTGGCTGTGAAATTATCTGATGGAGGCATTGCTATGCCACGCGGCCTCTTTTGCACGCGTGCAAGTGCAATGTATGACTGTATTAGAAGTAGGGACAAAGCTTGCCCTAGTGCAAGTACTTATTCTTTCAACTCATTTTAATACCAGGGAAATAGTTGCCCCATTGCTAATACCGTTCTCTGTGGGCATGAGGGCAAATATGTCCCATCTGCAAAAATGTATTAGAAGAATGCACTGGGGCAACAGGCCTCATTACAAGTGTGGCGGTCCAGGGAAAAGGTGGTGGCAGTTCTGTTACTGCCACTTTTCCAGCACCGCCAGATTATAATTTTTGGTGGATTTACCGCCGGTGGAATTACTGCATGGTAAATCTGCCACTGGTAAACCTATCAAAAATCCCCATGGAGTCCTATGGACCCCATAAATGGGGAATGCCAACCACTTGTAATGCCGTGGTAACTCCACAGGACCAAGTGGAGGTAACAGTAATTCCGTTTGGCAGTATTTTGGCAGATTTACCACTGAATGGTACCAAACATGTAATGAGGCCCAATGTCGTTTACCCTAGTGCAGTTCCTGGTGATAGCATCGAATGCAAAAGCCTCGAAAAAAATGCATCTAATTATTATTTTTTTCTTAATTTTTTGGAATGGGGGTCCTCTTCTAACCCCTGTTTTCTTACCGCTTAAAGCCCATTTTTATTTAAAAAAAACCTTTACCTACAAAAAATAAATGTTTTCTATGCATTTTTTTCAAGGCTTTTGGATTCAATGCTATGTATTCGAGGGAATCACTGGATACCCCCTAGTGCTAATACCATTCCATTGCACCACCGCACAGCTTCTATGATGTGGCCACAGCTGTGCAATGGAGCTCATTATTTTTGGTTGTTGCTTGCGATTGGACCATAGAATAACAACATCACTTGATGTGAGCCATTTATTGCGATTAATACTGGACAGATACAGAACATGCAGAAAATAATCAACTCTTTTGCTGCTCTTAGGGAGACTGGATCAGCAACAAGGCCTAAGTGGCATCAGCAGCCAGGCGGGCGGGCATAGGCAGTCACTGAGCTCAGAAGACGGGCATTTCCCACTGGTTTTGGCCCACACGCCAAGTCCCTGGGTTAGCACGCACGGCCCCACCACACCCACCCTCTTTGGCTACTTTGAAGATCCCTTCACCACAGCCCACTGCCCCCCAACATACTTACCGGCCCAACAGAGTTGCCAGCCTCCTCCGTTTCTCCCTTACTGTTTCCTTCCAATCGCCAATGGAAATGGAGGTAGGACTCTTTGTAGTTCCCTTTGCCATTTCCGTGGTGGCCATCATTTTTCTAGTTTTACTTTACCTGAGAAATGGCCAGCACACTCACCACGGTCATTTCATAAGTAAAAAAACAGCCCTATTAGCACCCGGATTTTATGTCGACATGGTAATAGATATTATACTCCTACATGCGGTCTTTCCTGCCTGAGTTAAGGGCCTTTAATTTGGTCAGTGGGCCATGAATACCAGGAAAATCCTGCCTGCGTGGGTGTTATTGCTTCTTAATCATATGTTTGGATGGCACAGTTTTGTAATAGTGTCTTTGTAAAGTTCTGAGAAGGGTGGACATTTGGTACGTTTCTCCTATATCACCCCCACCACTCCATACTCCAAAGATCAGTTCCATGTGGATGCCTGAGTTATAACTCTTCAGCTGCTCGGGGGTCAACTTTTCCACAACAACGTGTACGTCTCTCCGACAAATTACTGGAACGCGTGTACTTTAGCTCCATTCAAAGCCTTCAGGGTCAGCCCATAACATTGGTTTTCCCAGTGGTAACACAACTTCCTAATTCTTCTAATTTTTGAAAGTTTCACTACGTATTCAAACTGTTTTCTTGGATCTCCCCACTGCCGCGTGCCACCCTATAGGAACCTTGAACCTATTACTAAAGATATCCCAATGTACCTTTCCCATGGGTGGTCCGCAGTGGCAGCCCCCAAACATGTACAGCTTCCTACTTCCTCTCAGAACGTGCTCTATCAGGTTAGGTTGAATCCTGGTTTCCACCTTAAGGCCAGTGTTTTCTTAAATCCCTGATCATGGTTCACTTTTTCCTGGGTGTCAAGGAGTCCTCTGCAAAGAGGCACCCCTCCTCTTCCCGTCCTGCCATCCTGCCGCTGATACCTGCCTGGAATAGGGCTGGCCTTGGTATGATATTTGTGGCATTGACCTTGCCACCTCGCTCTTTCTACCCTGACCATTCCCTCCAGCTCAACCTTTGGCTTCCCGCACCCAGTTCCTAACCTAGGGTGGACGGTCCCTCTCGCCCCCCTTGGTGGACGCCCTGGTTCTCCTGCTATGGATTCTGTTGGATGTCCTTGGGGAGAAAGCGTGCTGCCGCGGATCCTGACGCCGGGTCCCATCTCAGATGACCAATTGTTCTTTCTTTAACATTTGCCCAAATGAACCCAACAGGCCTGTGGAGTCAGCATTCGTTTCCAGGGCATGACCCGGGATTTCCTCCTCTCCAGTCCTCCAGCATCACACTTGTCTGCAGTAAACAATTCTTTGGGGTGTCTTCACCACTGCCAACACCAATACTGCCCCAAACCATCGTGTGCATCCCTTGCGGCCCCATTGACTTGTGTACGTTTACTTTCGCTGGTTCCATCTGGACCCCTTATCTGTTGCTCTTGCACTTCTGGCTGAAAAGGCCATCTTTCCTGTTCTCTCTTCATGGATAATGGCCTTTTCCAGCAGTCAGTGTTTGCCTGGTTCATCCTCAGAGTGCTCAGGGTTTTGCAACCTTTCACGAGATGTGATTGGTTGTTGTAAGCCACAAGAGTGTGTACTTATCAGCGTATGTCTGCCACCCCAAAGTGGTCTGGTGTTGCACCCATTGGGTCACGTTGCGAAGTTTGGGTGTCCATATGATGGGTGACTTGGGGTTACCGTGTCAGCATCTCATGCTGGGTAGGGCTTGGGGGAGGTCAGATGAGCGAGTGTGTGCAGAGAGTGTGAGGTGATGCTACAGCTGGGTGGCTTGCTTCAATAGTTGAGGGAAGCGATGTGGGGTGGTTTGTGGTGGCCTTTGGGTTTTCCTGGGGAATATTTCTTCACTCATTGCCCTCCTTCTGCGTGGGTGTAGCGGACTGGAGGGTGTCAGCAGTTACCTCACGTGAGCAGGAGTATTCATGCTGAGGCTGTCTGGGCCTGTGTGTTGTCTTGATGTATTGGGTGCCCTGAATTGTCAATTTGTGACCCTCCCATTTTCCTGCGTATGGTTACTTGAGAGGTAGGCGGTGCTCGGGGGAGGGGGAGACTTGTTTGAAAGAGGTGGGCTGCTGCCAGAGACATTGGAATGGGTGTATGCTTAGGGTGAGGTTGCATGATGGGAGAAGGCACGGAAGGGTGAAGGGTGGGTCATGAAAAAAGCAGAGGATGAAGGATGGAGGAGGGATGAAACAGTATTTACTTCCTGTATAAGCGCCTAACAAGCAAACAATAAATAAATAAATAAAGATGGTGATGGTAGAAATATTGGAAAGGTGCAGTGCTTTAAGTGGGCCGAGGCCAGCTGGGGCGGGGCCCTGGCAGTCTCCAAAAAGTGGAGCTGAGCCAGGGCCCTGCCGGGGCCCCCCGTCCCACCACAACATTGGCGGGACACATTATCCCGCCGCGGCTGCAGCCGCAATGGGAGATTCGCCTGCCATTAAGTCAGGCAAGCTAACAGAAGAGCCAGCCAGCCGCAGCGTCGCTGTGGCTGGCACTTCTGTCAGTCACTGTACTCCAGTGGCCACTCGCACGAGGGGTCACCAGAGGAAGTCACTGTCCTTTGTTTCCCACCACCTCCCCAGGTCACTGAGGCTTCTTTGACCCTCTGCGAACCTGGGGACTGTGTGACATATTTCGAGGTTTATAAAAGATGGCTTGAAAAGTACATACTTCAAGTCATCTTTTATAAAGCTTTGCCGATGGACAAAGACGCCTCGTGCTTTGTGAAAGATAGATGGAATTGTGTAGTTTTCAAGCCATCTTTTATAAACATATGTTTAAAAAAAGATCACTTGAAAAGTATGCAAACCATAAGGTATGCACATACATATATATAAATGTTATACATTTGTGTGCGTACCATACGGTTTGTGTACTTTTCAAGCCATCTTGAAGTACACAAACCATAGTAAGTCACAAAAACAAATATATAACTGTGAGCACTTATATATGTAAGTGTGCACCTTACTATGATTTGTGTACTTTTCAAGCCATCTTTTATAAACATAGAAATATGTAACATATTTCTATGTTCATAAAATATGGCTGGTATAAGTCCTATGTGTCGAAACGGTAGTCCTACTTCTATGTCGGTGGCCCGTCCCAGCTTTTTATTTTAAAAATATGGTCACCCTAACTCTTGGCCCCATACCCTCTTTGTTTCGACAGCCTGCGCTCCATCGCCACTGCTGCTGCCATGGAAAGAGAAAAGGGACTTGCAGCAATTTTTATTTTTCATGGACGTGGCCATCTTTGTTTTCCTTTTGTTACCGGGGATTTGGTACATGCAAGACTCACAAAGCCCATCTCCTGTAAAACAAAAAACATTTACATAATTCGTACCTCAGAGGAAGCCCTGGGGTATGAAAAAAGATCATCCCCATGTTCAGGGACATACAGGGTTGCAAACAAGTCTGAGCATGGGCGCAATTGTAGGGGGGGCCGAGGGGACAAGTCCCCCCCAACTTTAGTGGCATGCCTTTTTGTCCCCCCCCCCATCATTTGGCAGGGGCAAGGCAGGGCTGGGAGTCTGAATTGCAGCCGCCGCATCAATTAATTGGACAGCGCGTGCCGGGCTGGGGCATCCAGCCAGCCTCGCGCTGTCCCATTGGTCAGGTTGACTCAGCTGTTGGCCCTTCCGAAGTAAATGAAAGAGTAAGAACCACTGAGTTGATAACAGGGAACCCCTGTTATTTAAAACATAGAGCGGGCGGGAATTTGTTTCTGTGTAAGTCTACGCCTGCTGCCCTGTTTCTACTTAGCAAGTACTGTTGGTTGGTGTTTGCAGGGTCCCCTTTAGTGTAGTCTTTAATGTATTTCGTGCCCCGACTTTACTGCCATATGGAGGCATATGCCTGATAGACAAAAACATCAATGCCATGTTTCACTAGGGTTTTAATACACAGTCACATTTCGGAAGGCCTTCAAAGTTATTCCTAGGTTGGTGTATTTGGATGTGTGTTCAATGCTTTCCCAAACTAACTTCATTTTTGTTATATCGTCAACAGACTGTGGGCCTGATTCATGGACATTTTTGCACAGTACAAAGTGACTTTGCACTGGTGAAAAGTGACTTTGCACTGCCAATGGAACGGTGAAAAGTGTCTATTTGCAGTGCAATGTCATTTTGCACGGCAAAAAGACACTTTGCACTGTTCCATGAATCAGGGTGTTTGTTGGCAGTGCAAAGTCACTTTTCACCAGTGGGGGTGGGGATGCAAATTCCATGAACTGGGGAGGGGGGATTCCATGAATGGTGTGTGTGTGTGTGTCTCTCTCTCTCTCTCTCTCTCAGATGGACATTCTGGGGCTGTGTTCGATCAAAGGTGACACTGGAAACAGAAGCTTGTGAAGTGAATTAGGCAGGAACCCTTTGAATCCGCCTCTGCCATGAGGAGGGTGGGTGCAGATACTCACAGGCAGGCTTTGGAGCAATGCCAAGCATCTCGGAGAAACAAAAACACCCGTAACCCAGCAGTAAGCTGTGTGCAGGAAGTCAGAGGGCATTGGGGCAGGCAGGGAGATGAAGAAGACACGGGTTGGTTAACACTTGCCAATTAAAAGAGGAACCCTTTGCTTGATCCTCTAAAACGAGAAAGGGCTGCACGCGTGCATTGCAGCACTGTGTTGAACCACTTTTGCTGCACTCAGAAGAGAGGGAGAGTCGCATCCACTTGTGAAGATTGGTATTTCCCATGTGGTACATCATTCCCTATCTCGACCCTATCCTGTTCCCCCCATCAATCCCACCACTGCAGCGTGGCAATGCATCCAGAGATATTTGCTCAGGGTTATACTGCTCGACAGTACTTTGCCATCAACGGGGGTGGGAGGGGGGGGGAGGGTGAGGGAGGATTGCTTACCTCACCAGACTGTCCTTCAGCCACACAGGAGTGAGTACTCCCTTCTGGGCCATCTAAAACCCACCCTTCACCGCTGCACACGTCATCAGTACAGAGTGGGACGCATTGCGCAGTGGCCCTATTCATACCAGATACACGCTCATGGTTCAGTTTGTTGATAAGTTTGCAAAGACTGTGACATATTTTTCTGCAGGGGCATTTAATAAATGTGCGCTCTCTGGAATCGACCATCTCAGAACTGAATCCCGAATGTTGTTGGTCTATGTATTGACTCCAGTTATTGGTCAAAAGGTTTGGTTGTTCAAGTTCAGTTGCTGTGCTCCTTCATTGATCCCACCCATTCAATCCATTGGTCTCCTGTTCTCTCCCGCTGGCAGCGCAATTCCGCCAACATAATCTCTTATCCATGTTTATGCAATAGGGTGGCATAACTCTGCATATCCAATCACTCTGGGGCACTTTTCTCATTCCCCTACACATGGGCGTAATTATTTTTTGGGGGGGTTCAAGGGTGTTTGTCACCCCATCTTTCGTGGCACACCATTTTGTTGCCCTCATTTGGCAGGGGGTCCATTTCCTTTAGATGTCATGTTCCCCCCAACATTATCAGCAGAGTTACTCCACTGAGCCTGAGCCCTGAACCTCGCTTGACTTGGGCCTACCTCAGGCTTGGGCTGTTACCAATCCTGTTTGCCCTCGAACGCAGGGGTGATCGGCAAGCGACCAGACACTGCTCATATAATGCTGCAGCTCTCCCGTATGGACAGTACTGCCACTAGAAATGAGCATGCACAGAGAGCTTGCTTGACTATATATTCACACCCTGGGGCAGTACAAGTCACGGGTGCAGTGCAGGCAACCTATGACTTCCATCCAAGATGTCAGACAGCCATATAAGAGTTTCCCAAGCTGCTGAGCACCAATCAGCCACAGGTGCCGAGCCTACCACACACAATTACCCACCAGGTGCACAAGTGCAGACACCCACCCTAAAGCCCACCCAAGGAGAGGAGCATACACCCTATAAGAGTTGCGGCTTATGAGTGGCGTTTAAGTGCCACCTAATAACTAAAAAGAGAGCACGTTCCAGATTTTCTCAGCTTGCACCCTGACTAACAGGCCCCCTCAGATTTTTAGAATAAAGGAGGAAAACATTCAAAAACCCTTGGTTGCAGCTTCATTAAGGCCATGAAAGATGACAGAGGGAGGTGGGAGACCACAGAACATCACGGAGAAAGACGCAGGTGCCCCTTCACATCTAAAGGCCAGCAGAGCGAGCTCAGAAGGAGTGTGTTCTTTAGTGCCTGGTCAGTGGAGGGCCCTCTGTGCCACCTACATATGGTCCCCTTATCCCTGACCTTCAAAGGTCTTCATTCAGTTGGCCCTCTCTTTACCTGGAAAGAAGAATGTCTGGCGCAAAGCCCTTGAGAACTCTGCGCTCAAGCAACTCACATCGCCTAACCCCACTGCGCTACCACCTGGAGAAGTTTGGGGGCACTTGCTTTGACGTTAGGGCCCCGATGGACTGGAGCTCCTTACTCCTCCCCATCAAAGCAGCTCCCTCTTTGTATTTAAGAAAGCTATTAAGACGTTTCTTTCTAATTCTTCGGATTAGATCTTCACCCTCGCTTGTGCTTCCCCCTGACTGAATCTAGCTGTTTTATCCTTTGTTTGCGCTCTGAGGCCTATGTGCGTGTAGCGCTTTATTACAAATAAATAAATAAATCAGAGGGTCACATATTAAATGTGTTGGTGTATCGTGATCAGGCTAGCTGGGTCGGTGGCACAGAGGGTGTTGGCATGATTCTGGTAAACCCGTCATAGTGGTGCTGTTGTAATAGGGTTTCTTGATTAATATTTTCTGGGCAACTATAAATCCATGTAGAAGAGTAAGTCTAACATAATTTCACTGAGCACCAGTTCTTATGGCATTTAAGGAAAAGTAAAGTTTCTATAAAATGCGATGATGAACTACGAATCTCATAGCCGCCCATGCATCCCACAGGAAAATACAGAGCATAAGGCCATATAGAAATATAAGGCCTGATAAACATATCTCTTGTTGCTGAACATTAAGGGAACGGAATGAAGGGGATGTTTTCTCTTGTTTCAGGTGCACACCCCGGTTCACAAACAGGATACATTTTAAAATAGTTAAACAGTGGAAATCACCCCCCGCCCCCTGTTGCTGCTGGGAACATGTGCAGGGGGTGTGTCCAATGCACGGAGGAATCATATCTGACCCTTCTGTGCATTGGTTTTTACCTGGAAGAGCAGATGGGCCTCATTACCACCTCGGCCGAAATCGCGTCCGGGTCCGGGTCTGGGTCCTCAGAATGAGGAATTACCGGGCCATTCCGAGTTCGGAAGGCTCGGTAATTCCTCCCTCCAAGGACCCGGACCCAGTCCTTCCCCATTCCCATTTCAGCCCCCATAGGGCTGAATGGGAATGGGAGAGGGACCATTACGAGTTGGCCCGTTGTTTGCTCCCTCTTCCCCTGGTGGGACCCGGTAAGCACGCCTGGTTTGACCAGGCCTTGCTTCCTGGGTCCCGCGAGGGGACCTCGAAATGAGGCTGTATGGGGTAAACGGCACTGGCACCTTTTACGGCGCCGTTTACCCCGTACCGCCAGGGTCGTAATGAGGCCCGATGTCTTTCTATCCGTCCATCAAGGGGTGAGATTCCCTCCAAGAGGCGCTATGAAGCCAGTGAAGCAATGCTTCTAGCACTAGCTGCCGATGCGTTAGTGTAGTGCGTGCGGCAGGTGAAACACTACCCTTTGCGCTGGTGCACAGTCCCCAAGAAATGCACACTAACCTGCACTTTTCTCAGATTTATGCACGTGAACACGTGCACACGCGGCTTTTATTTTCCAATCCCTGATTCTTTGTGAGCCCGGCACATGATAGCCTTCTGCTTGGGAGTCAATTCTAGCAGTCCATACAAACTGGGTTCTGTTAGTAATCCATACATAATGCTGGTTCATTCCAGCTCGCGCCTAAAAACTCTCATATGTTCCAGTGCTCATGGGCACTCCGTAGAGGCTTACAATGAAACACATTTGCCATTCGTTTAAGCATCACATCAATGAGACATTTTGTAAGATTAAAAATCACCAAAAAAGCACCAATGAAAGGAATGGAAGGCTTTCAGTAGAGCATTCCACATACATATATGCTCGTGTAGCCAACGATTGGATTACTTTGATTATTTCTTTTGTAGCCTTTTTCCTCTTTCGCTCTCACCTTTTTCTTCTATTCTGTTTCTCTAAGTCTAGTGGAGTTGTGGCATGGGACTGGCTCCCCGCCTCTCCCGCTGGCCACTTCCTGGCCCTTGGAAGCTACATTGAAGTTACCACCAGTTGGAGAATGGCGAACACCGACGGGCCCTGGCCCTGGAGGAGCAGGTGGCGGCAGTCTGTACGACGGGCCCTGGCCCTGGAGGAGCAGGTGGTGGCAGTCTGTACGACTGGCCCTGGCCCTGGAGGAGCAGGTGGCGGCAGTCTGTACGACTGGCCACATTAAGCTCCGGATCTTGCGGAAGGTTCTTCCTTTAATTCCTACAGCTTGCCAAGCTCCCGTGGTTGTCGCCCTAGTATTGAGTGTATTGGACTATTGTAACTCGCTCTACTTGAGGCAGCCTCTCTACCTGACTAAGCGGCCACAACTGCTCCAAAACGCAGCGGCAAGATCCATCTTGCGCCCCCCCCTTTTGCTACACATATGTCCCCTCTATTGAGGCAATTGCACTGGCTCCCCGTTGAGGCTGGGATTATGTTTAAATCCATTTGTAGTGTCCACCGGGCCTTTTATGGTACTGGAGCAGGATATCTGCAGGCCAAATTTGTGCACTACTCTCCTACCTGGTCTCTTGGCTCTCAGTCAGCCCTCCTGATAGTTGTGCCTCGGTTCAGGCTGACCCGTTCAGGTGGACGGGCTTTCTCGGTTGTGGCTGCAAAAGCCTGGAATGCCCTTCCCTTTGCTCTGAGGAGTATTGCTGATCACTTCGTCTTTCAGCAAAAATTGAAAACGTGTTTATTGTAATTGCGATTTAGATTGTAACTTCACACCACTAGCGCCATGATGCCTTTTTGGTGTAGGTGCGCTTTAATAAGTTCTGATAACATAACATAACAATAAGTGACCTTTATAAAAATGTTAAATAGCCACCAAAATTAGCCGCCGATTGAGCTCTGAGAGGCAGTCATCATTCCCACAGCCTTGGATGAAAGCCTGGCTCCTGTCACAAAGTATCAATGGTAGACTTGACTGATCACTGTGGTGAAACTTTCTCCAACTCTGAGAGGCCATCACAGCTGTTACAAAGTAACATTAATGGATTTGACTACAATAAAAAAAGATAAACTCTGAAGTGAAGTGATACAATTGTGAACCTGTCCAATTGGCTTTGCTGCAATGATATTTTGACTCTCTGTCCTCGTCTTTCCTTCCTCCTATTAAAAACAGCAAGTTAATGTACCTGAAAACACTTGCTCCTGGAAATGCAAAAGTGCACATGGGAAACCTTGATCATTGTTTTCGACATATACAGGATATGCAAGAAGAACAGAAAAAGACAATAAATACATCTTTGAACATAAAAAGGATTCATCAAAGGTATCAAAACATTAAATAAGATAGAATGTAGATTTATCAAAATAGCTACACAAATAGTGAATGTTAAGCATACAAAAGTGACAGAAATCATATTAAGTGTAATTCATCAGGTCTTGGTAGTCATTTAGGCTGCAAGGCCATAGTGTCTGTAGACAGTCTATCCAGAACACGGCCTTTGAAGAAGAAGGCACTGCATGTTTCCACCTCTGCTTGGTTTTCTTGCCATTTGTAGAATTTGGAATTCGTATTGTGCAAATTGTGAACTTTGTCAGGAAACTGTTTGCAATGGAACATACATCTGTGCACGTACTTTTGAGCAGTGCTTATTCCACCAATGTTTAGCTTTACATGCTGTTTCCCTAAAGCTGTGGTACACGGATGGGCATATGACATACATCACATTCATGCAGTAACAGGTGGCATACTTACCAAGCATTATTTATTTTTACTCATTGTCTCAGATGGCCTCAAGAACACTGACTCTTGAAGATGGTTCAAAGTTTTTTAATTGAAATGTTGTAGAAGGGTTTAAATAAGGCCCCTCTCTCCCACCTCCAGTGGGATTTTCCCTCCCTAGCCCAGCTGCCACTATATTGCAAGATGGTCACTAGGGATCAGCAATCCGTACTATTTAATAGCTGACAGACTAGTTGTGATGGCTTATCGAGTTATCTCCCACGCTAGCAAGGTGTCCCACAAGAATGACAATGAATTCACAATCAGAAAAAGGTGTCTTCCAATTGCCCAGGCTTCACTTGGCCTTCCCTCTCACAAATCGTTTTCCTCACTGTTCTTCTCTCTGTCTCCTTCCCTTCCTTATTGCTTCCTCCCGGCTCTTCCTCCCACCGTCTCTTTTTTCTCTTTCTCCCTCTTCTGTCCCTCTGATGTTCTCGCTCTCTCGCTCTCTCTCTGTCTCTCTCTCACCTACTCTACTCATTACTTCTAACCTCTGCTCTTTTCGCTACTACTCCTTCTCCTCCAACAACTATTCACATCTTCTACTCTCTACTTCCACTACTCCTTCCTCGCACTACTCTCCACTACACTCCCCTCCAGCAACTCTTCTCTCCCCTCTCTTCTAGCATTACACCCACTACACTTTCCTCCAACTACTCTCTGCTACACACTCCTTCAACTACTCTCCACTAGACTCTCCTTCCACTACTCTCCACTCTACTACACTCCACCCCACGAAACTCTAATCCCACTAAACTACACTCCACCCAAGATTTTGCCAGTCATCCTTTTTTCACTCTCCCCGTCACCTTTTCCCAATTACTAGTACTCACACCCCTACACGCTCTTTTAGCCTCAATCACACTCCTTGCACACACTCTCACACCCAGGTACCACATTCTCTCACCAACCAATACTTTGCCTTGCTCACACTCTCTGTAATCCTCCACGCTCCACGGTTCCGTCCTTGCTCCACAAGTCCTCTTGGTCTGCCTTCTCCTCCCTTGACCTCACCTGAACAACCCACATTACCTAGATCTCTCTGCTCCTTTCTATCCTCCCCTTCTTCTTCCCTTCCAGTGACTTTCCACCTCAGCTGGTTCTCCCCACCCAATGCTGGCTTCCTTTTCCCCATGGATGGTTAAAGCCATCAGAGAACAAAAACCAGGCTTTAAAGCTCTACCACTTTTTACATGTAAGTGAGCTGGCTTTTGATAGTGGCAGCCTACTAAAGGTATAGTCAATTTCACAGTTTGTATCTGGATTAAGTGGAGCATTTGGATTGCCAGTTTGATGTGTGCGCCATCCCTTAGCCATTCTGCTTGTCGCAGCCTCTCTCTGGTGAGCTGCAGGATCTGGGCTTTACCGTTAGGAATCCTGGTTCTTGTGGTCCTGAGGAACAAGAGAAAGAACACAGTCCACAATGTTGCACTGCAGGCATGGGGCAGGTAAAAGTGGTACTTTGAGCTTTTAGCAAGGCACAGGTAGAAGGGTCCCCATCCCCTCTTGGCAGGGTCCCCAAGCTGACCCTGTCAAAGTATATGCCTAACTATATCAACTTGTCACAGTAGGTATTATAATGAAGTTGTGTAAAAGTGTCTGTTTGAGGCTGACTGAGAAATAATTGCTTTTCAGTTGTTATATCATTGGCACTGATCAACTCATTCCGAAGATTGTCACTAGCACGGGCATGCAAACACAGGGGCCTCTGGAAAATGTTCACATGCCATTCCGTCCATATGCAGCATTTGCCAATTCTTTGGATGAAGCTTTCAATGAATGCGCTTTGTTGTTGTAGGCAAATCTGAATTCAAGTTCTTGTGAAATGTCCATTCATTTAGGTTTGAATAATTCTTGTGGAAATGTGTTGCTTTTTAAAAACAAAAAACATCTCATCAATTGAAGTGTCTGGTTAACCTTCATTGAGGAATTTTATTTTCTTTTTTTTTCTTACTGTGCTTGTAACTTAGAGGCATCTGAGATTAATCTCCTGACATGTAATTGTTGGCTGTAAGGGAGGCTGTTTTGTAGTTCTGAGTAGATGCTAATAGAATTGAGTAAAATATTCCAGTCTATCAGTTTCTAATATAGAATGTTAACAAACATTTAATCCCCAATAGCCATTTCAATGTTTAAGAAGTGGATTTAAGTATCACCTTATCTGAGACAGGACTTTATTATGTATGGAATTAAGGGAGTTGACAAAGGGTACCGGGTTCATTTTTGACCCAATCAGAATTCCAAAGTCATCATTTATGTGTTGTTTCAAGCAAATCAATTCCAGTTCTTCAAAATGTACACTTCAAAATATATTCATGTTGAAGTTAGTACATAGGGTGGCTTGGATATATGGTGCATGTGTGGCCCTCCTTGCAGTTCCTCTTAGTTGCAAGTAAAACTGTCAGGTAGCAAAACATATTATGGTATAAGGGGACACATGTTAACGCTATCTCTTAACCTAGAATTCACAGTTTCCACTCTTAAACCAGACCAGGTGGTTAAAAGGAAAGGTTGCTCACCATTTGATAGAGTCTGGATGCCTAGTTTGTACTCGAAGTATATACTCCATGGTTATTACTACCACCTGGGAGAACCCTTCACATTGCTTTAACTCAAGCCTTTGAAGACTCTCTGGAAAATCCGGACAAGTGGGAAAGATTACACACAACTGGGCTTTCTGTGCCAGATGCCGCATGTCCAATTGTGACCGTGTTTCCCCCATTATTGCTCAAGGAAATAGCAACGTTGAGAAAATGCTTTTCAAGGCACTTACACAAGGACACTCTCTCCCAAACAATGTGTAAGAGCGGATGCTCCACAGAACTGGATTTTGAACCGAGTGGGGAGTTTGAACGCTCACCATTAAAAGCGCTGCCCAAGGATTTCTAGGTGAAAGTACTTTATTTCCAAGGCAGCTACACAGACATCTCAGGATTGGGAAGGTTTCTTGCAGGCGAGACAGCATCTGATGGCAGTGGAAGAAGGGTCTGGCCGAGTACCGCCGAAGCCGGAGTGCTGGATTTCCACTACAGGAAGAAGGGCTGTACCTCACTTCCGGCGAAGCAGAGGGGAGAAGCACACAGCTACTATGTACGCTGGTAATTTGCACTCAATATGGGGCCCCTTTTAGAGTGCAAAGGGCCCATACTGGTAGACATCCGATCAACCCGCATCCTTCATAACAAAACACACCTCTTTCGTTCTAGGGATTTCTCGATGACAGGATTTACCCAATGCAGTGATGTTATCACAATTCATTTGGGTGACGGGAGGTTTCCATTAAGAGGTGCAACATGTTCATTAGTAATAATGCTAATGATTTGTTATTTATATAGCGCCTTAAGCCAAAGCATTTTACAGAGAACATATTTACATACATTTATCATCCCAACCGAAGTTGGTACTCATTTATCGACCTCGGAAAGATGAAAGGCTGAGTTGGCCTGGCCGGGATTCGAACCTGCGACCTGCAGATAACAGACAGCAGCAATTGCACAACCCGCTGAGCTATCTTACCGGCTTAACAGCTGGGAACCTTCCACCTAAGGACCACCCAAGGAGCTACCATATGTTCTTTGTGCTTCTGTAGAAGCGTGACAAGCAACTCCTATGGATCATTACATGTAGAAACCCACTACAGTGACCTCTGTTGCTTTGTATGGGGTGGGATTCTGCTAGGAATTCCCTCCCTTTCATGCATTACGTTAATGCCACTGCTCACTCAAATTACCTTTTCTTCAATTTTCCACAGGTCCATCTGCAACATTTGTGGAAAGCCGTCTTGTAGTACAACTTTATTTGAAGTGATTGCAGCCAAATATTGTGACTGCTCCTTAACAAGACTTATAACAAAAAACCCATCTTTTATTTGACCTCTAGCAGCCCACAGCAGATGCCTGACAAAAGAGTTATCATACAGTTTGCACTAGGGATGTTTGCACATTGCAAAACTGAGTGGATTCACAGAAGAAGAATGGGGCAACGGCACAGCAGCACTAAATGTTCATCATCAAAACGACAGAAACAAAATGAAACATCTTGTGTAACGAATTGACTTCTACCCTGCAAGAGTACAAGGATGAGTAGAGGCTAACACACCCACTCATCCCTCGCACTTCTACAAACCAAGAGCTGACACAATCATAAAGGTAAAACAGGCACAGTCAAGAGATATACCTCCTTTGCCTTTTGTGGTAACGTGGGCTACGGGAAGGCTATACTTTTAAGAGGAGCGTGAAAGTGGTTCAGTAGCAACCCAAACAGCGAGGTATAACAGTCCAAAATAAAGACATGCCCAATCAAGGTTACATAACACAGCATGTACAATAATAACTAACTAGAAAAACACTACACACATCCCACCCCGAGGAAAGAACACAAAATAAGCAGCACTCTGGGAAATGAATAGGGGGTGAAAGGCAAGCAAAAGCAACAATGCTTTCAAAAAAGGATATGTACTTGTGAGCACAAAAGTGTTCAAAGTGACCTAACAAGCCCCCAATGCCCAAATATGGACCAGGGGCGCAGTTAGCAGTCAATAGTGCCTTCTTTGCAGATCTTGGTGGTTCAGCAGCTGAACCAGACTTCTTGCTACTGTGTGACGATTGCGAGAGAGCAAAAGGCATCAACGGAGGGTCCTGCTAGTTCAAATGTGTTGAACAGTTCTTGAAACCTGCTCCAAACAGTTCAATGACAGAAAACACTAGTATCCCGGCTGTCTTGTGTGACAAATCTGGACAATTCATCCCTTCTCCCCAGAGGGGTGCTGCCCCCTTTGAGGTTAGGGAGGTAAGCCTGCTATGCAAAACCCTCCCTAGGGGTTTGCGCAAGGTGGACCTCGCTGGGGGTAACTCCCATCTTCTGGACAAGGACCTGCATTGCAGAGTGGAGCTCCCAGGCCAATCCACCTTGTCTGCATATATGGATGTGCAAAAGACTTGAATATCTCCTGTAGCAACTATATTCCACAACAATTCTTATTTACCTCTATTGGCTCCAGGTAATGCTGAACACAACTTCAATGTCATAGTAAATGAAGAAGGATACCATTTTGTTTATTCCTGTGAAATTTTTAAGAAGAGTACGGAGTGTAAAGGGAAGAGAAACTCCTACGGAGATAGGAGAACGGTTATGCAGAGACAAGCCTCTGCAGCATCAACGTCTTGGAGGGGCAAAGCCACGATGGGCCGCGGAGCCAGCGGCAGCGAGGAAAGTGAGTGAAACATTTGGCGAACACCTGAAGCTTGGCATTCTATCCGACCGAGGAGCCGAGGTCTGAGAAGAGCTGGAGAGGGAAACACCACTGTCTCACCTGGTGACATGACCACAAAGGAGTTGTGGAGGGCCGGTAGGCTGCTAACGGATGCCGAGACCAGATCGTATGGGGTAGCCTGGATTGCCGAGCTGTGCGCAAGTCACAAGGAAGCTAGCGAGATTAGTAGCCACAGGGAAAGCCAACAAAGTTCTGGGAACTTGAGAGACCTGACTGACAGCATATCGCTGAGAGGTACCAATGTCTGGAGCGAAGGCTATGAGGATCAACAAGGTTATGGAAGCCTGAGAAACCCGACGAAGAACATACCGCTAAAGGATATAAACATTGTGAATAACAGTTATGAAAGCTATTGAGGTTACAGGAGCCTCAGAAACCCGAATGTACAAACACCCTATGAAATAGGGTTTAGAGGGTTACGAACATTATTAACAACAACTGTAAAAGCTATCAAGATTCCGGGAGCCTAAGAAACCCGAATGTGCAAAAACCCTGTGAAAGGGGGATTTGAACATTGTGAATAATGTCTACGAAAGCTATCAAGGTCACCTGAGCAACACAAGTGTATGAATACCATAGGTTAGGGGAAAAGAAAGAGACATGAACCCTTTCAATTAGGGCTGAAAAAGCCTTAGAAGCTCTAAAGGCCTTATAAACCAGGGTGGATAGCTGGCCTATACGAAATAACCTGATTGAAAGAAAAACAACCTACCTGAGGATTTCAGGACATTCGGGAGAGTCCCAACACCTCGAAGAGGAAAGTGTTTTATTTCCAAGAAATCCTGGAGGGATGGAAATGTTCGCGCCAAGAGGCAATTTTATTTATTAAAAGGAGAGAGAGCGAAATCCCTTACTTGATACAAATAGTGTGGCAATAACCGACGAGCCGGTGAGCCATTACCGGCTAAGGTAATGCCACCGGGACCTGAAGTTACAGGCCCGAGCACAGCGAGGGCCTTAACGGTGGCCCCAGGGGCATTACCTTTAGGCGGTAATGGCCCACCGGCGAGGCGGTTATTGCCATTAGTATTCTGGCGTCTGCAGGCTCGGGATACTAGTTTTCCCGAGTTTGCAGCCCCAGAACACTAATGGCTGACAAAACCTTTTCAAGTGACATTTCTTTTGCTGTTTGAAAAGGTTTTGTCGCAGTACGCGTTAGTTCTAGGAACACTAGAACGCGCAAACTGCTTCATTAGCACGGAGCAACAGGGCACGATTTTGGACCAAGTTACTCCATACTAATGATTGGGAGGAAACTGGCCACCTTGGAAAAGGGAGAAGGGACTACGTGTGGTCGCTTCTCCGTTTCCATGGTCGCCAGAAAAAAATAAAATAAAAAGAGTGTACCCGACGTGGGATAGAAGCAAGTGCATCCATGAGATTACACTGTGGTAAGGCTCGGAAACGAGCCAATACACATGCAATGTATCCCGTGGATTCACCACGCCGGGTACTAATGGGAAGAATATCCTGCTTTGAAAAAGGAACTTTGAAGACTGAAAATAAGTCGAACATAACTTGAGCCAGGCAGAAGTCCATATCAATGCCAGTGTGCAAGCCTTTTCTTTTCTCCTTTTAGTTAGGTGTTTTCTAAAGTGGTAGGGTCAGTTAGTTGTTTAGGATCCAGAAAGAAGACATTTTACTTCAGACTTGACCTTAGCTTTTATTTCGCTAGGCAGGGAATTTCCCTCATAGTAACAGGCCAAGTTAGGTGTTTTTTTTTCTTTTTATTTAAATAAACGTAATTAATTATGACCCAATCTAGTCTGAGTCTTTCTTCTGGTTCACCACACTTGGCTCTTAGGGTGACGTGGGCCCCAATCCAGCAGTTCAGGGACAAGATGAATCATTTTCTCGTGCTCCCAAACACAGGGGAGGCTGGCACTGAACTGCACGGTGAGGTCCTGGGTGCCGCTGTGGCTGACAGAGAGGCGGTCTTACTCCAGCAGCAGGTCACTCCTTAGGTTCTGCTGACACCGGATGTCCTTCACTCTGACCTCTGTAGTTTCCTCCACCCTCCTTCAAATTCCCCACTGGAGCCCGCGGTTCAACAGTTCACAACATTTTATAGCTGCACGATGAACGGCGCGTAACACACTCACATAAACTTGCCCTCATCTAAACGTTAGCACTTCTTTGAGGATCTCATAACATCTATTCCACTGAGCTCGTGCTCTCAGTGTTGGTGGATGTACTCTTCCATATTTAATGTGTTTATCGCTTCGGATCTTCTGCTTCTTTTCCCAAAACTAAAACGTTTGTCTTGTTCCTACTTCCTGGGGCTGGTAAAAATAGGACTGGTTGGCCTTGCTAATGCGCAGGCTCTTACCCGCGGCCCTGTTGTGAGGTGATCTGCTTATGCACGCACTTCATCACTGTCCCAGCCGCAGCCCCTGGAGGGGGAGACATTCTAAGAATTCCGAGGGAAAGGCTGATTAGCTCCTCATCCCTCTTCCTGGTCTGGCTCCTTATTAATTGAGGAACGTCTGCACCTTGGAGACTGCCAGTCAGCTTGCCTTATCCCACAAAAAATAGGCTTTCACAAAAGCCAACTCCTTTCATCCAGGCTGCCCTATAAATAGGACCACACTCGCTCGTGGGGCCTCCTGCTGGTTCTTGTCCCCCCCTCCACCCACCTTAGAGGAATGACGCCCTCCCCCTACTTTCGTGGCAAAGGGCTTTGGGTGAGAATTACTTACCCAGTCCTCCATACTACCCCTTCCCACATCTGGATGACCTTGTGTTTGTGTGTGTTTTATTTCCGGTTGAATGTCAATGCTTCCTTGGCATCTGCCAGCATCGCTGTCATAGTCAAGCAAGCCTATGGGGGCCTCTGTCCCAGTTACAAGTTTTGGAACACAAAGTATCTTTTTTTCCCCTTAGAGAGGCTTCTGTTTTTTAAAGCTCGGGTGGCCGGGCATGACGGACCTTTGCGTGTTTGCCACGTTTCTTGCCATGATACCTTCCTAATGTCTCGGCCTCCATAGAGTTTGGGCGAGGTTGCTCGCTCCTGGCACAGCCTTCGCGGGGGCAGTTTCAGCCTGGCCCACCGGGCACTAGGGCAGTGCCCGAAAGGTCAGCCTGACCAGCCACAGTGAGGCACTTTTCTGGGTCTGGGTGTGCCACTATAATTGCTTACTGCACTCTGCAGGTGGTAATTTTAAACAGTGGTACTGGATCAATGCACAATTTGCATATATTCGCAAAAAGGCCACCACAGAATCTAATCAGTTAGTTGTAAAAATAAGGAAGTGTGCTTGAATGTGGGCAACTTCTTTTTTGCTATTAGCAGGGGCAACAACTTCAGGGTTTCCCGGGGGTGCCGGCGCCCGAAAAAAAAAGTCCCATTTAAAGTATAGGGACTTTTACGCAGATGGCCTTTCCCGAGGAGTACCCGATCCCCAGAGCACCCGCGTACTCGGCGCCACTGCCTATTAGGGTTATTTTGTGTCCTGGTACGACCGTGTGGGTCTTGTTAGGACTTTTGAGGCTGCTACGCAATTGGCTGCCAGGGTGGGTGGAGCTTATTGACTCAGGTCCCTCTGTTGGTCTCTGCGGTTGATGCTCCCTCACGTTGAGATCCTTTGCTGCAGTTTAGGCTCGGAGTGCTGCATGTATGACCCTCCTCTCAGTCCATTGGGGGCCGCATTCCTGGCTTCATGACACCGCTACCTCAGCGTATAATTGCTCCTTGGACATGAAGAAAGACCACCCACTAGCTCTTGATTGTCCTGGAGGTACTTCATTTTAACCCAGAGGCCTGTGTGTATTTGCTTTATGGGCACTGCTCAAGGAAAGTGAAGATCTTTGTATCTTTCAAACGGACTGCTTGGAAGACATTGAGGCCTCTTTCTATTTCTACTGAGCCCTGCATGTTCTGTCGATGCAGCCTCCTAAACTCACCCAGCCCTCTCCAGCAGATGTTAAAGTTTAGCTATGCTCCGGGATCATAAGCCGGACAATAACTGGTAGATTGAGCTCCCCCGCGATGAGATGTTTTCATTAAAATACTTTAATATGTATTAGGGAGATCCACATTATGAAAGTGCATAGATGGTTGCGAATTTAGTCCAGCACTGTCAATGAGGAACACTTGAGAACTCAGATACTTCGATGTACCCCCTGCATAAAGTGGCCACAGGGCACTCTTCAAGGAACCCAGCGGGCACGATGAGGTGAAGCCAACCTTCTGGATCTGTGCGCGTTTTATGCCATTTTGGGCCTTTGCGCTTTTAGCAGTATGGTTTAGGGGGGGCTGTGCTTGATTGTGAGGAAGTTGTTCTTATGGCCCGAGTGTGTTCGTTCATGGCATGCCCAGTTTTCAAGGACTGTGCTATGGTTGGCTGGGTCCTCTTATGCAGCCCGGGGCATTAATCCTTACACTAGTACCTAGTGCCCATTCTTATAACTCATCTTCAGGTGGTTCAGGGTTCTGCATCCCTTTGGAGAGAAGTGGGCACACGTTGACCAAGTTCTCTGAGTTCCTTCGTCCGTGTCGATGTTTGACTTCGTTGTGTGCTTCAATGACTCGAGGGGGGGTCTGGTACGCTGTCTTGTGTTGCAGACATGGGTGTAATTTTAGAGGGGACAGGGGTTTGTCCCCCCCAACTTTCAAGCCCCTCATTCTTTTGGGTTGTGCCCCTTTTCTTCAAATGTCATGTCCCCCCCAACATTTTCAGCAAAGTTACTCCACTGGTTGCAGAGATTGAGATGGGAGTAGAGATTGGAAGGAGCCAGGGGTGTTGCTAGGTCTGGAAAAGATCCGGGGCTACGCTACTGTCGGAACTGTCGAGACTTGGGGCTAGCTAGTCTTTTGGTTGTAGCTCCTGAGATTCTATCCGGGGCTACAACCAAAAGACCCGGGGTTATAACCCCTTTAGCCCCCCCCTAGCAACGGCCCTGGAAGGAGCCAAAAGCGGCCCCTGCCTTGAGGGAATCTGGAAGGTTTTGCCTCTGCATATGTGCGGGGAGTACTACATGTGTAGTGCGGGTGTCAGACAAACTTGGTCCAGACACTTTTTGGATGGAGTCTGATGCTCAAGACCTGTCAGCCAATCATGGTTCTGCAAAGATTGCTGAGTAGCACAGAGGGGTGAAAGATATGGAGTTTGGTAGGGAGGGGTGAGTGTGTTTGTGTGTCTTTGTGCGCATGTGTGTTTCTGTCTATGTGCATGTCTATCCATGTGGAGTAACACTGACATGCCACATATGCCTTAGATGCTTGTGCTTCATTAATACTGCATTGTGATGTATTGACTGCAATTAGGACAAAGGGCTGTGAAATATTGAGCATTTCCAAAGTGGACTGGATGTGGTTACTATAGTCTGACTGTGTCCAGAAGAGTGTGATGGCTGGCTGCAGCATGCTTAGCACCAAACACTTGCAAGGATACTCCATGAATGTACCTTTTTGAGTTGAGGCCATCTCAGAGACATACTGAAGTGGGGGCTGTGATTTCACCGCAGCTCTGTCCATGAAGATACAATGCGTTGACGCAACTTCTTATATGCCAGGGGTTCTCCTGTGAGACATTGTGTATTCTTCATGGCATTGAGGAACTGCGATGAGCCAACTCTGATAAGCTACCGCGGCTCACAGAAGTCAGCCAGCGTTGGTTACTTGTCTTTGCTTCGGTGGTGAGATATAGCAACATCTGACCAAGTCAAAAAGCATCGGTGCAGGCGATCGTTCGTTATTTTGTACAGGGTTCAAGAAAACAAAAAAGGCGGCTTTGCACAGAAGAGGGATTGCTTTACGGGAGGCTTACCCCACGTTTTTATTGGGGGTCGGGGTGGGGGAGCAACACCCCAGCACTGATGCCTTTACACCAGCTGACTGAGAACCAATGAGATACGTAGAACCAACTGCGGGGCTAATTTCTGGATCTAATTAATAAAAGTGTAAACATTTGCTGCTGTTCTCTAATGTACAAATGGTGATTACTATTAATATGCATGAGGAGGCAGCTTCAAGCAAGTACTTTCAGACAGTGAATGATGTGTTTGTGCAGTGAGCAGTGATTGGGATGAGCTAGCAAAGAGGTTTTATGCATGATGTTTGGGTGTAGTTTGCATAACTGGAAACGTGCATAATGGTTCCTATTGAACATGGGTGCATTATTAAAATAACTATAGCTGCTTTTGTGTAGGATTTTCGCTGGCCATCTGAAATAATTCGGCATTTTACCTGGAGCATGGTCTTTGGCCATGCCCAGGAACATGCTGTACACTTGGGCATCTCTGTGTTACCCAATGTATTCACTGGCCATGGCATCTAGCTATGCACAGTCGTTACCATGCCCTGGACATAGCCTTCACCCAAGCCCCATGACTCCCCCCCCCCCGAGCACTCAATCTGCCCATTGGGCATGCCACTTCACCCAAGCATTGGCCTTTGGGCATTCTCTGTGCGCCCCCAAGCTGCCTGATCAGCCCACTGGGCCTGGCTACAGCACCGTCAACCATGCCCGGGACATGCCCAGGATGCCCATTGTGGTAAATGGGCATACATAAGATCCTGAATTAGATGACGAAAGCGATATTCAATACCAGCCTTTGTACAAGCTATTAAGTATTACCAAACAAAATGCCATTGACGTATTTCTGTTCGCTCAGACATCTGTTGCAGGTGTCCTTCCTGCGCAACATCTATTGATTTAAAAACAAAACCATTATAAACAAATCCAGCCACGTGACAATGGAGGGAATGGACACTGCACACACCAGAAGCTCATGACTTTGACATTCAAATATAATATGGTCAATTTGTGGTAAGAACTGTAATGAGAATCATATAAAACATATTGTAGTACGTTACTTATATGGTATGAGATATTCAATGCCTTGAAGAAGCACCAAGGGTGTGAAACACATTCGTTTAGATGTGGCCATTAGTGCAGTTGTAATTAATGGAAAGACCAATGAGAGGCTAAACATTCTTAGAAATGGGATGACAATAATCTTGGAGGAATGATTGTTTCTATGAATCAGGCATATGTGGCTGAAAAGACTCTCAATGCACTGTTCTCATTGATAAAAAAAAGTAGAGGTGGCGTCCTGTTATTACCAGGACCCTCGAGCTCTTTTTCTGATATTCTAACTGCACCTCTTTATGAATTCCTATGCCCCACCTTCAAATGAAGTCACATTTGGAAACAAAAAAAATATATCCTGCAGATCTAGGAAACTATTTCATTGCTGAACTTAACAAATCATCAGCAGAGTCTATAATTGTGTTTGCACCTCAAAAGAAAATCAAACTTCATGCAACAAGTTCTTATATTCCGAACAGGCTTCCCAAGGGTCAGATAAATTACTATTAGAACCCGCAGGAGAGCCGTGGGCCAATCAGGATGCGTGGAACGCAAGTGTGAACTGTCAGTGACAGCATGGGATGGCTATTTCCTTGCCAGTGCCCGAGGCATACGGCTTTATCCAAGAGACTCTGGGTTTTTTACAGCCTTCTCCCGGTCTCCGGGGAAGAGTGTCGAGACTCTGGGATTTCCGGCCCTTCCAGTAACTCTGGCCACACCGCAATGTGATTGGCTACAAACAGAATGATAATACCCAATCACATCGAGGTATTGGCAGATGAGCGCAAATCTCGCTCAGATTGGCGTCATTTGATGTCGATTTTTGCTTAGAAAAAAAAATGTGGGCGGCGCGGTTGGGCACAGTCTCAGGGAAAAGGGGTAGGGTGTCCAGTGATGTCATTCTCCGGGTTTTACTTGAGCAAATGTAGGCACGTATGGCCCCGGGCTCCTGTTTCCCCCTCACACCAGGGCCCCTCGTCCCTTCAGAGGGCTCGAGACCTAAAAAATAAGTCTGTGGTTTCTGACGAGTCCATTTAGAAGTGACGTCATAGGAAGTGAACTATTCATATGTTAAGCATGCACATTTCATTCAGCTTGTCTTTCACAGCTCTAGAAAGTGCACAGGGCAAATAAACATTTGCCAATAGAGTATCTGTTCCTTTTTCATTGCTAGCCAATTATAAAATGTACGCACCTTTTAGAGCTAAGAATCACCAACAAACCATGCCCTGTATGGCAGAATGTCAATATGAGAACTTTTCTGCTCTACAGTAGCAGGCGATTCGGGTGGTGAAGTGTCTCGTGTTACAGCCGCATGACCCTGGTTCAAATCCCGTCCGCGGCACAATCTACTTCCTATGGGTGCTTCAAATTGTTACTTTAAAAAAAAAATACATAAACACACAGGGGGGATGGCGCCCGGCCGTCTCAGAAAAGTAGGCGGATGCTCTGCACCCGTGTGATTCCTCAACTTGTGCCCTCCCCGGCGCCTCTGTTCCACCTGCCCCTTGCCCATCATAACCAAACCTAAACTTAGCTCCCTCCTCTGCCTTCCTGCTACGATGCCGTCTCATCTCTACTGTGCATTGTCCCATTTCTATGTTGAGGGTGGTTGACCATCTTCAATTGGTATCAAATTGCATAGCCTGTTTCTCCTAAAAAAAAATTGAAACTATTGACACTCCGGAATGAAAGCCTGCGGGTGCGAATAGCATAAAGTACCCCCTAGAAGACTAGGCATGGCCATAAACACCCCAAAACCCGTGCAAGGCCCTCACTTCACTTGGACGAACCTGGCTTGGGGCGCGGCGGAGGGGGGCTTAGGGTGCCATTGGTAATTCAAGGTAATGCATCCACTCATATCATGGTGGTTTATTTAGACAAATGGGTGGCAAAACCCATAATTCTGTGGAGCAGTAAAACAGGCATGTGAGGGATTCCACCTGCCCTACGTGTTCCCCTAGAATCGTGTGCCTTCTGGGGTCCGTGCAGACCCATCTGAAGATGTGTGGGGGCCCATTTCAGCATGATGGTGGAGGTTACCCCTTAATTAGAGCAGAAAACAGTCTGAGGCTCCTGTGCAGTGTATACATTATAATGGAAACAAAGAAATACTGCCAGGGGTTAATAGATGCCGATTATCATAAGACAGCCAGCCAGCAGGGAGCTGAAACACTAAATACCCACTGAGAAGCTATAAGTCCTTCATTGCATGCAAGTGGCTGATGTGGAGGAACTAGTGTTAACAGGCAAAGAGGTGATAACATGTCTGTATAACCCAAGGGAAGTGACGGCCTTAAGGGCTCCAGCAAACGCAGCTCATAAGGCGAGTGCTGCAAAGCACACATTTAAAGCCCCAGAACAACAGCAATATAGAAAGGAACATATTGCCATGCTATAAGACTGCTGACTGGCAACAAGAGAGCAGTTGCTGGAGGCCCCTTTGAGGGTCCAAGCCCTTTTTGACTGATACAGTTGAAAGTCGGGGCGTGGCTATCCGGAGATGCCAGCAGATGCCTCTCTGTTGAGCTCCCAGGTCCGGCCCATCCTGTACCCCTACCCCCTCTCAAAGCAGTGGATCGCACCCCGCAAGACAAGGGAATGGTGTGCCAGGAGGCCGGGGTCACCCCCAAGAAGTCTGAAGGAGTTGCGTCCATAGAGTTGCCAGATAAGGCCCTCTGAAAATCTCTGCTCCTCTTTCCCAAAATGGCAGCCGGGCCCAGCACGTAATCAGCAGGCGGGCGGGTTCCCGACTTGCTGCGGTGCCGGACCGCAACTTAAGCAATGGCCCTGTGGAGTGAGCCATCCGCAGAGTGGGGACCAGACTCAGATTAGAACAGCAATGTGAACCGCAGCACTGTGGATCTTAGCGGGATGCTGCAGCCGAGGGCGAGGGAGAACGATCCCGGTGGATGGACCCCTTCCGCTGGTGAGGGGACGGAGCAGCGACAGCCATCGGGCTGACACATAGCTTCCGGTGCCTGCAGCGACGAAGCTCCGGGCTGCGTAAGGATTCCGGAGGCGATGATGAAGGCGGCCCTGGTTTACAGAATCGAGATGGCAGGATTACGGCAATACGACTGGACGCCTACTGAGGGCCCCGAGCAGGCGGCGGTGAGTCCTCCGGCTGGTGGGGAGAGCAGGCAGGATGTTGCAGGCGGAAAAATATACGCACAAGAGTTCTGGAGACAAAGATCTATCGTAGTGACCCTCATCCCGGAATTGTATAAACGGGGCTTGTGAATCAGTACATTTCGCGGATTAAAGGGCATGAAGAGTTGTGACTGTAGAGGTGGAAGATGGGCAAGGCCTGATGGAAATATAGTGGGCATTGGGAACAAGGATAAGACAGGAAAGCACCTACCTGGCAAGACATTGGGTGGAAGAGTGTCCACTACAGCAGCAGTGGGGGGGGGGGGGGGAATCCCAATACTGGAACGTGGGAGGCCCTGATGTTATCCTGGTGAATCCCTCATTACTCCGGACGCAGGGCCCAATACTGGGACACCTTATGGAACAAATCTGAAATTGAAAATATGTGCACTAGGTGAGTCCACATTTTCAGAAGTTGATAGTGTTTTTTAAAACAGTGGAAGTTCATATAGCAGGACATTTAAAGGAACATAGGTCCTCGCTAGAACTCAGTACATTGGCCACATCGCAAAGTGTCCCTGTGAAGGAGTTCCTGCCAATCAGCACTGGACCTGCAAAGCGCACTGCTCCAGCCCGCTGAAGGAGGACATCCCCTGGACGTGGACCAGGCTTGGGCGGGTGTGGGCACTTCTCATCTTTGAAGGACCTACAGACTGAAACCCCTGCTGTGCCGCCCCCTCCTGTGCAGCGCTGAGGAAGCCCAGCTTCTCGGCTTGCCTTTTGGTGAGATTTCTGCCCCATGCCATAGATTGGTCAGTTTTTCTCACGTCGAGAAATGTTTTCAGTGATTAACATCATCACTCGCATGAATCAATGTTAATTATAATTCCATGCGATTTCCCTTGAAGTGTGGCCTTATTTCACATGGGGTCCTCTTTTATGTTGTAATATTTTTCCATACCATCTCCTTATGGAAATTTCCAAAGGAAACTGGCTGTTTTTATGACTTGGCCTGGACAGCAATATCTTTTGTTGTGTTGTCCCTTTGCGCTTGTCAACAGGTGCCCCCCCCCTCGCGTCTGTTATGGGTAAAACCTTGCCCTTCGCCCAGACTATCAAAGGAAAGACAAGGGATACCCCCTTGGGGTCTTTTGGAAAAGGGTGATGTCTTGCAGGGCAGTATCCAAAATATGCCTGTTTTACCAATACCACACAACTCATAATACGGGTCCAAGTGAGAGCTCTCTCTCTCTCTCTCTCTCTCTCTCTCTCTCTCTCTCTCTCTCTCTCTCTCTCTCTCTCTCTCTCTCTCTCTCTCTCTCTCTCTCTCTCTCTCTCTCTCTCTCTCTCTCTCTCTCTCTCTCTCTCTCTCTCTCTCTCTCTCTCTCTCTCTCTCTCTCTCTCTCTCTCTCTCTCTCTCTCTCTCTCTCTCTCTCTCTCTCTCTCTCTCTCTCTCTCTCTCTCTCTCTCTCTCTCCTCTCTCTCTCTCTCTCTCTCTCTCTCCTCTCTCTCTCCATATTCCTTGTTTCACAAGGACCAGGCATGCGAGAAAGAGAGATACAGGGCGCTGCAGTGCCTCGTTATCACGCCCCTGTAACAAGGCAGCAGCAATAGTGCATTCCCAGGCATCAACCACAGGGGGTGCAGCCGTGCCCGGGGGCCCAAAGCGGCCCCAAAAGTGAGAGTTTTCGATAAGGCCCTACCAGCTGATGGGCGGGTGTCAGGGGTCTGCACAGTCTGCTGATGAGGGTCCCAACAATCGGATGATGTGGGTCTGCATAGTCTGGTGATGGGGGTCCGCATAGTCTGCTGATGGGGTCCGAGATGGAACATTCTGCATAGCCTGGTAATGGGGTTCCCCATAGTCGAGTGATGGTGGGTCGGCATAGTCGGCTGATGGGCGTCCCCACAATCTGGTGATGGGGGTGTGAGGTGAACCAGGTTCATTATGTTTAACATTGAAGTTGTTTTATTCCTTGTTTGCACTATTTTATAATGTTTTGCTACATATACTTTCCTGACTCAATGCTAATTTCTCAGTAAAACAATATAATTGTAATCGCTTCTTGCACATTAGCCTTTGGTCTGTGTGTTTCCTCTGGCATCCAAAGACCTTGGTTTGATTTAATCTATGTAGTCAAACGATTGGTTGATGCAGTATGGTTTTGAATCATTAGCTGGTTAGTATCAACATGCGGCAGCAGTTCCCTC